>NC_074668.1:43297808-44691141 GCF_029448725.1 Salvelinus fontinalis
TTCCTTTCAGAGGACGGAGCGAGACAGAGAGACACACAGAGAGAGAGACAGAGAGAGAGAGAGAGAGAGAGAGATGCGTGCCTAGTTACCGCTCCTACTGTTACGGGCTTAAGTGACTCTTTAATGAGGTTCAAAATGACAGGCATGCAGACCCCATGTTGTGGAGTAAAGGGAGTTTTTTTCTGGTATTAAAAATAGATGGTGGAAGGCCTGGGGGGTCTCCGGGGGGGGGGGGGGGGGGGGGCATTGGGTGTACGTTTCACCCTGGGTTTTTTTTAAGCGTGAGTGACCTTGCAGTTAGAGAGGGCTGGTGAGTGAAGGAGATGGGGGAGAGAGAAATAAGGAGAGAAGGAGGAAACAAGTTGCATATATGACTGGAGTGCCTAACAAAAAACCACCCAATACAACCTTTTTAAAAACACTAGATAAAATGGCATATACACATATGCTTAAAGTACTACTGTTCTCCCCAAGGCATGTTTTGATTTGTTTTGATTTATTCTGTTATTGATTTTTCTCGGCTGCCTTCTATATTCTTCTCCTGAAGGGTTGTGTGTGCTTTCGGCCGTATTTGTTTTCATACTATGGTAACAATGCTATTACAGTAGAATAGCAGCTCATCTTTGGGGAGTAACAGGAGATGACGCCATTTAATGAGGTACTAATTTTCACCAGAACGCCACAGGGGATGGGCGCCATGTTCAATCCAAGATGGCCGCCTTTCATCAACAACGTTATAGCCTACACTTTTTTTGGGAAGACCAGCTTTTAATTGTATTCTATTATAATTACCCGTACTACTCTTTATCATTATTGCTACTATTATTACCATGGTTTATTCTGTACACACGTTAACTTGGGAAATGAGGATCAACTTGTTAACTGGATACCGTGTATCCTGAGGTAGTCAACCATATAACAATTAGTGTTAGATCAGTTACTGTTTTTGTACCTTTCTGGAGGACAAAAAAAAAAAAAAATAGACACTTCATTGTTAAAACTATTATTATTGTTATGATGATGATTATTGTTAGCAAAAACTCTTGATGTAAATAGTGTTTGATATTAAAGTATTAATTTGATTCGTATGTCTTTTCTAAAAAACAAAACAATGAACACAGTAGAATCTCTGGATATTTGGGAGTTATACACATGAAAAGTGCATTGTGAACTGTGATCTTCAATGCCTAGAAATTACAAGCTGTGCACATCTGTGCTTACTTGTGTGTACTTGTGCATGAGTACTTGTGTGTACCTTTGCACCTGTGCGTACCTGTGTACGGCTGTTTGGACTTAAAGCCAATGGGGGCCTCACCTGCTACATAGCTATGTTTCAACCAATCAATCAACAGCCACCGTCACCACTTCGTCACAAGGATCCATACAGAACAGACAGAGAGAACAGAACAGACGTGGACAAGATTAACAGTGTTTGTGCTTTTTCGCCTTCAACGTTTGATAGCATGTTGGCCAACCCAGAGTTTTGCCATGGCTGGACTTTTGGTTGGTTTTTTAATGGAAGGATCTTGCCAGCTTCATATGTGGCATGCGCATGGACTTGTTAACGAAACATGTAAAAAAAATTTAAAAAAAGATAACATGTTTTTTTTTTCTTTTTTTTTTTTCTTTAGAACTTTGCTAAATGTAGGATTCTCCCTTTTTATTCCCCACTGTCATGTTGTGTGTTTTGCATCCCATTAAAATGAGGTCATCTGGCTGATGAGCTGTGTGGCTACAGAAACAGATGACATGTACAGTACATAATGCAGGCTTGTTGTGGCGTTACAGAGGGGGTTGGAGTTACAGAGGGAGACGCTCATTAGTAGTCGAGATAATTGTTGTTTTCTTCCCCTTTTAACTTTGAGACTCAATCGTCTGGTAACTTTATACTGTTCTACCAAGTAGCTGTAGTCTGTCCATTTGGACTAGTCATGCCCTGTTTAATGTGTGAGTGTGTTTGTGTACAGTATGTGTGGGAGAGAGAGTCTCTATCATTGTGTGTGAGGAAGAGGTTTGTCTGAGCAAACTAGTTTGCGTGCATGTGTGTGTATGTGTATTCTTAATGCATCTTACACAAGAATGTGCATGAGCGAGCACTCCAGCGTGTGTGGGGGTTTGTGTCTCATTTACTATTGCCGCATTGAATGGGAGACACGGAAACTCTCTTTGGCAACAAATAGGTTTTCCCATGCCTTAGGCCAGAACCATCTGTGTTCAACACCCCCTGCCATCCTCCCCAACCATGGAGTGGGTGCTGGCGGCACAAAGGTTACCCAGGGGCCTTTACTCTCTCCCTGTTTTGGAATTTGAACCCCCACCCGCCTCACCATAGCCTAGCAGCTAGACGACATATGTTAGCTAAGTCACTACTTGGTCTGGGTAGAAGTTGTCCGTTGGCACAGATCTAGGATCAGCTTACCCTCTCCCTAGCTCAACCTAAACCATTAGAGGGAAACGCTCAAACACTGGCTAGACTGATCTTAGATCAGACTGTACGGCACATTTCCACCTACTCTCGTTCCCCATGTGTCGAGAACCACTCATTTGTGTGTGCATCAAATCCCATTGAGCGTACTCCTCTTGTGCTTGTAACAACCCCACCCCATGCTCTCCCCCTCGCCCCCACCCCCTGCTCTCCCCCTCTCCTCTGATCCTCTTTGGGGGGCAGAAGTATCGACCGACCTGCTTTGTTTCCAGTATATAAACAAGAACGAAAAACTGACAAAAAATTATCAAAAGGTCTGTATTTGTATATACACGTGTCTGAGCAACAATGAATAATATTAATAAAATGGAAATACATTGCTTTGATGTTTTGCGTAGCTGTTCTTGTTTTCACATTGGTTTGTTGATATAAGGGGTGTGCATGTTATCCAGAACTCATTATGTAGGATCATGGTAGGTTGGATTGTAGACGGGAGCCTACCATTACCTCCGCATGACAGATGTATTGTACATAGAATTGCAACTAATTGGAGAGAAGATTGAGTCAAGCTTTACCTGGCAAGGATCTCCTCAATAACTACCTCATAAACACATTTAGAATCATTATATTTCTCTGCCAATTATAGACGATTATTGCTCATTATCTCTCCTTCCCTATATGCCAAGTTTAAACAATTAAAACCATTTTGGACACACACACACACTCCCTTTCAACCTGCCAATACCCTCCCCCATTCACACACTCACTTGGTATCCCCCGTCTTCACATATATGCTAATTAACTGTCTGACCATAAGGCTGACAGTAAGCCTCTCTCCCTCTCTGCCAAATGAAAAATCCCTCTTTTGAAAGTAGACTGTGCAAGACTCCGGTTGGAAGACAAATGCCAGTCAGTGAGTGCCAGAATCAGACCTAAGACCTGCTTTCATTTCAGTTGTACACTAATGAGCCCTCCTAATGACCTTCTGCTGGACCCCATCAGGACCCAATCAGCGCTGGTTAGATTTACCCTCCATTATCTCTAGGAATTGTACTCACGTCCAGATCATTCCAGGCTTCAGGGTGAAATACCCACGGAAAATCCAATTGGAAGTTAAGAACCCAACAATACTTTGGTGCTTAGCGCAATTTCACTTCTCCAGTCTATAAGCCTCATTCTTTATCTGCAATGTAAACAGTTGGGTTGCAGTGGGTGATGGTAAGTGATTGGGACTACAAGGGAAAACAGAAGTCTACGGTATCATTGTGCGAGAGTCGTAGAGTCCGCTGGGTCCGCTGTGTGAGAGGGTTCTAACAGGGTTCAATTCCTCTTTTTCAACAGGCTCAGCTGTGTATTACCACGTATCAAGTAAGACACATTAGACTACAGAGATGTATAGGTAGGCCTGGGTAAAGATCAGACATTTCACTGTGTCTGATGATTACGTCTGGTGTAATGGTAGCTTTATGTCTAGAACTGTACCCAGTGCACTATTAACTTCTGATCATAATCAGACAGTGTGACAAGCATTAAGGTAGGGAGGTTTATGCAAAGGGGAATATGGGAATAGCTCTTCATTAAAACAATCCATTGTTTGAATATAAATACTGTAACTGCAGGACACATTTAGGACACACAGGCTATTTAGGTGTTTTTTTTCTGGGTGGGTTTTCAATTATTATATTTTTAATCCCACAGTGAGTAATATTGGGTAACGTAGTTTACAGTGAATTCAAGATTGGGATTGGGATTCTCAGTGTGACAAACCACTGACCCTGTTCATCAATGAGAGGGGCAAATAGAGAGAGGGAAGGAGCGAGAGAGAGACAGAAGCCCTGTTTAAACCGTCAGTTAACATGCGTCCTGATGACGTCCTGATCTTGACCTGATCTTGTCTGTTTACATTTATAAGATCTGATCACAATCTAATCGCAATGCGTCTTTTAATCGTCAACACCGGTCTATGAATGTAGGCACAATCCGAATGTGGATAAGATCAAGACAAAGGTTGCATGTTAGAACCAGATATAAACAGGGCTAGAGAAAGTGAGAGACCGACAGTGAAACCGAAACAGAGAACAGACACAGAGGAATAGATGAAAGAGTGAAACTTGAATGTGCATGTTTTGACTGAATGATTTAATTTGTCAATGTAATCCTAGGGATTAGGCTATAAGTGTGTCAGATACAAAATACAGTCGCTTCATACAGTAGAGCAGGATTATTCAAGTTTTACACTAACGAGTGCCAGACTACTGCTAGTTTCCTGTTCTACCTGATAATTAATTGCACCCACGTGGTGTCCCAGGTCTAAATCATTCTCTGATTACAGGGGAATCATTTTAAAAAGCAAAGGAACTGGCTTCGAGGACCAGATTTGAATTTGAGGCCAGTAGAGGAATCTTCAATCAGTTGCTAAGAGCTGTTTTACAGTATTTTCCCACGTAAGAATCCACACTCTTTCAGCTCGATTATGATAAATGTTCCCACATACAGTGCCTTTGGGAAGTATTCAGACACCTTGACTTTTTCCACATTTTGTTACGTTTCAGACTTATTCTAACATTGATTAAATTGTTTTTCCTCAATCTACACACAATACCCCATAATTGAAAAGCAAAAACAGGTTTACATTTTTATATTTACACAAGCATTTTGACCCTTTACAGTACTTTGTTGAAGCACCTTTGGCAGCAATTACAGCCTCGAGTCTTCTTGGGTAGGATGCTACAAGCATGGCACACCTGGGTTTGGGGAGTTCCTCCCATTCTTCTCTGCAGATCCTCTAAAACTCTGTCAGGTTGGATGAGGAGCGTCACTGCACAGCTATTTTCAGGTGTCTCCAGAGATTTTTGATCGGGTTCAAGTCCAGGCTCTGGCTGAACCACTCAAGGACATTAAGAGACTTGTCCCGAAGCCACTCCTGTGTTGTCTTGGCTGTGTGCCTAGGATTGTTGTCCTATTGGAAGGTGAACCTTCGCCCCAGTCTGAGGTCCTCTGAGCTCTGGAGCAGGTTTTCATCAAGGATCTCTCTGTACTTTGATCCGTTCATCTTTCCCTCGATCCTAACTAGTCTCCCAGTCCCTGACGCTGAAAAACATCCCCACAGCATGATTCTGCCACTACCATCATTCACTTTAGGGATGGTGCCAGGTTTCCCCCAGATGTGACGCTTGGCATTCAGGCCAAAGAGATCAATCTTGGATTCATCAGACCAGAGAATCTTGGTCTGAGTCCTTTAGGGGCCTTTTGTTAAACTCCAAGTGGGCTGTCATGTGCCTTTTACTGAGGAGTGGCTTCCGTCTGGCCACTCTACCTAAAGGCCTGATTGGTGAAGTGCTCCAGAGATGGTTGTCATTCTGGAAGGTTCTCCCATCTCCACAGAGGCACTCCGGAGCTCTGTCAGTGACCATCGGGTACTTGGTCACCTCCCTGACCAAGGCCCTTCTCCCCTGATTGCTCAGTTTGGCCAGCTCTAAGAAAAGTCTTGATGGTTCCAAACTTCTTCCATTTAAAAATGATGGAGGCAACTGTGTTCTTGGGGATCTTCAATGCTGCAGAAATGTTTGGTACCCTTCCCCAGATCTGTGCATCGACATAACCCTGCCTCAGAGCTCTACAGACAATTCCTTCGAACTCACGGCTTGGTTTTTGCTCTGACATGCACTGTCAATTGTGGGACCTTATATAGACAGGTGTGTGCCTTTCCAAATCATGTCCACTCAATAGAATTTACCACAGTTGGAGTCCAATCAACTTAAGGATGATCAATGGAAACAGGATGCACCTGAGCTCAATTTCAAGCCTCATAGGAAAGGGTCTGAAAACGTATCTAAATAAGGTATTTCTGTTTAAAAATATATATACAATTGCCCCCCCCCCCCCCCCAAAAAAAAAAAAAATGTATCGCTTTGTCATTATGGGGTATTGTGTGTAGATTGATGAAACATCTTTTTCAGTGTACCAAAATGTGGAAAAGGGGAAGGGGTCTAAATACTTTCCGAATGCACTGTACATTACCCCTCTTTTCCCCATTTACCACTCCATGACAGTCTTCACAGAGACACAGGAAATGATGTTCAACAAACATTTCACAACTAACCATAAGAACACAGTTAAAACATGTGCCATTTTTGCACCATAAAACCCTTTTTTTATGTAACAAAAAAGTATCCATCAAATCCAGATCTAGCCAGCTACCTCCCACGATAACGGATGAGTGGAATTTGTGGGATATGGCTGTGGGAATTCCGGAATACCAATTTGCCAATGTGGCCAGAGGGAAGGAGGCCCATCTCCTTAAACAGAGCCCTCCAGTTACAGTAAGAGGAGGATTGAAATGGGATTAGTTTCTGCCACAGCACCACTGAGTGGATGAGAGCGAGTGAGAGCCATGGGATATTACAGTGACGTACCAACACTAGATAATATAAAGGACTGCCACCCTGGGTCATAAATTTGATTCTAATGATTTTGTCATTCTGTTAAAACAATAACTTTCAAGCCTATATAGTAGTTTTTCTCCTCCTATGACCTTTGATTTATGCTTTTAATATTTTGATGGTGAAAAATTGTCTGGGTCTTGCTCTGTAATGATGCAGACAGAGGGGATGAAATATCGACACAATTCATTTTGCTTTTCAGATTTAATTAGTTTATTTTATAATGCTATCCATCAATATTGGTGAAGATTAAATGTAGAGTATACGGGAGAAGGGGGACCACGGCAAGAATAATATATTTTACAGCTGACTTCCTGGGAAATAAACGCCAGCTGAATTATTCATAAAGCCTGTCATAACTTTAATCTGACTCTTCATTTTAATCTGACTTAATTGAATTATTACTTTTCTCCCATGGCGATATTTCACTCAGCTCTTACTTCCCGTTTCCTTTGAAACTTCAATTTCACCAAATATGTAGTCAGATGGATTATCTTCCCTTGTTGTCAGTAACGTCGTATTTTATCTAAAATGAGAAAAAGTCGGTTAGGACGATACAATTACCTGCCTGCTTGGTTCGGATCTCCCCATTCTTCTGACTCATTCTCTACAATTATAAATAGTTAATCTAATGCTGCTATATAAAATAATGATAGTATAAATGGTGGATAATATAAAATACATTGAGAATAAAAATACAGATCTAATGAGAAAATGTTTTAATACACCACAGTCCTTAATTTATTTATCTTGAATATGCTGTGGAGAGCAGACCAGAAGTAAAATAGCAATCGTTTCCCTCTCAGTTGTACTGAACAAGCCTCTGGCAGTGTAATATTCCCAAAGACCATGCAAATGTCCCCCTCTCTCTCTCTCACTCTCTCTCTCTCTCTAACATGCGTTTCTCTACCGTGTCACAAGGCTGCAATCTCATCCACACCCCACCCCACACCCCTCCATGTCGCTCAAATCCCCCAAGCCCCCTATCTATTTAAATTCCTCTCCCACTACATGAGTGGCACCTAATTTGAACTTTCACCTTTCTGTTGGATCTGGTTTGGTGTGGTCTGGTTGCTAAGCGTCTGTGTGTTCGCCTCTGGGGGTCCCCTTGAAGGTCAGGGCCAAAGGTCACCATTCAAATGTTCACTTCCATGTTTGCCTGGACATCAAATGTCACTGTGAAGTGTGTTTACTGAATACATGAGTTCACCTGACTGATACCAGCATGTAAAGAGGTGGGATGTCTAGTCTCATCTAGCAGTAGGTAGGTACGTACTTATCTTGTACTGGGCCTTGGTGATGGATATTTTGAAATAACATTTTTTTTTACATTTATCAAACCATGTAAAATATAATAACACAAGCAGAGAGAACAGCTTTAGGTGGAAAACACATTCATTTCCCCTGCTTTAATGACTAAATATCTGTTTTTAACACTTCGTCCAAAATGTTTGTGGGAATTAAATTATCAGTACTAAGTGTCTAGACTCAACATTGATGAAACAGAACAATTATGGCATCAAATTGCATGATTTACACTGTCGAATCTGGGTTTAGTAGAGCATGACAGGTTTCATTAGCATGACCGCCTGTTATGATATACTAAAGCATCTCGGAGTTGAATAATTATTTCTGATAAAAAAATATGACTCCTATAACCGTTGTTGAAAGCAAAGTATGTAGAATAGTATCTCTATCCCACAGTGGCCATTTTCATTTGCAATCTGTGAGTAAACTCTTCTTTGTGTGTATGAGTTGGCGGCAGTAGATCTCCACAGGAAGGAAGCAGAGAGAGAAAGTGGGTGCACAGGTGAGCAGATGATATCTGACAGACGCTCTGGTCCAGGCCAGGTGGTGGACTGCAGGTATGAAAGGAGTTTTGCATATTGTGTGTGTGTGTGTGTGTGTGTGTGTGTGTGTGTGTGTGTGTGTGTGTGTGTGTGTGTGTGTGTGTGTGTGTGTGTGTGTGTGTGTGTGTGTGTGTGTGTGTGTGTGTGTGTGTGTGTGTGTGTGTGTAAAGCACATCAACTCAAAAGGTCTGATAGATTAGACGTAGTAAAGTAGTAAACGAAAATCCAGAACACTGAAATTAGTATGATATGTTACGTTCTGTATGGTTACATAGACTGGGCGTACAAAACATTAGGAACACCTTCCTAATATTGAGTTGCACCCCCTTTTGCCCTCAAAACAGCCTCAATTCATCGGGGCATGGACTCTACAAGGTGTTGAAAGTATTCTACAGGGAGGCTGGCCCATGTTGACTCCAATGCTTCCCACAGTTGTGGCAAGTTGGCTGGATGTCCTTTGGGTGGTAGACCATTTTTGAGACAAACGGGAAACTGTTGAGCATGAAAAACCCAGCAACGTTGCAGTTCTTGACACACTGAACCCGGTGCGCCTGGCAGCTAGTACCTCATTCAAAGGCACTTAAATCTTTTCTCTTGCCCAGTCACCCTCTGAATGGCACACATACACAATCCGTCTTTATTTTTTATTTATTTAACCTTTATTTAACTAGACAAGTCAGCTAGGATCAAATTATTATTTAAAATGATGGCCTACCAAAAGGCAAAAGGCCTCCTGCGGGGACAGGGGCTTGGATTAAAAATAAAATTATAAATATAGGACAAAGCACACATCACGACAAGAGAGACAACACAACACTACATAAAAAGAGACCTAAGACAACAACATAGCAAGGCAGCACCACGTGTCAATTGACTCAAGGCTTAAACATCCTTCATTATTAACCTGTCTCCTCACACTTCATCTACACTGATTGAAGTGGATTTAACACGTGACATCAATAAGGGCTCATATCTTTCACCTGGATTCACCTGGTCAGTCTATGTCATGGAAAGAGCAGGTGTTCCTAATATTTTGTGCACGCAGTGTACCGGGGCGGCTCCAGCCATAAGCGGTGTACAGTTAAGCGGTGTACATTTAAACTCAGTTTTTCATTTAATCCTAGTAAAAATTCCCTGACTTAGGTCAGTTAGGATCACCACTTCATTTTAAGAATGTGAAATGTCATAGTAATAGTAGAGAGAATCATTTATTTCAGTTTTAATTTCTTTCATCACATTCCCAGTGGGTCAGAAGTTTACATACACTCAATTAGTATTTGGTAGCATTGCTTTTAAATTGTTTAACTTGGGTTCCCACAATAAGTTGAGTGCATTTTTGACCATTCCTCCTGACACAGCTGGTGTAACTGAGTCAGGTTTGTAGGCCTCCTTGCTCGCACACGCTTTTTCAGTTCTGCCCACAAACCTTCTATATGATTGAGGTCAGGGCTTTGTGATGGCCACTCCAATACTTTGACTTTGTTGTCCTTAAGCCATTTTGCCACAACTTTGGAAGTATTCTTGGGGTCATTGTCCATTTGGAAGATCCATTTGCGACCAAGCTTTAACTTCCTGACTGATGTCTTGAGATGTTGCTTCAATATATCCACATCATTTTCCTCCCTCATGATGCCATCTATTTTGTGAAGTGCACCAGTCCCTCCTGCAGCAAAGCTACCCCACAACATGATGCTGCCATCCCCGTGCTTCACAGTTGGGATGGTGTTCTTCGGCTTGCAACCTTCCCCCTTTTTCCTCCAAACATAACGATGGTCATTATGACCAAACAGTTCTGTTTTTGTTTCATCAGACCAGAGGACATTTCTCCAAAAAGTACGATCTTTGTCCCCATGTGCAGTTGCAAACCGTAGTCTGGCTTTTTTATGGCGGTTTTCCTTGCTGAGCGGCCTTTCAGGTTATGTCGATATAGGACTCGTTTTACTGTGGATATAGATACTTTTGTACCTGCTTCCTCAAGCATCTTCACAAGGTCCTTTGCTGTTGTTCTGGGATTGATTTGCACTTTTCGCACCAAAGGACGTTCATCTCTAGGAGACAGAACGTATCTTCTTGCTGAGCGGTATGACGGCTGCATGGTCCCATGGTGTTTATACTTGCGTACTATTGTTTGTACAGATGAACATGGTACCTTCAGGCATATGGAAATTGCTCCCAAGGATGAACCAGACTTGTGGAGGTCTACAATTTTTTTCTGAGGTCTTGGCTGATTTCTTTTGATTTCCCATTATGTCAAGCAAAGAGACTGAGTTTAGTATTTCAGGTAGGTCTTGAAATACATCCACAGGTACACCTCCAATTGACTAAAATGATGTCAATTAGCCAATCAGAAGCTTCAAAAGCCATGACATCATTTCTGGAATTGTCCAAGCTGTTTAAAGGCACAGTCAACTTAGTGTATGTAAACTTCTGACCCACTGGAATTGTGATACATTGAATTATAAGTGAAATATTCTGTTAAATTTTTTTTTTAAATGACTTGTGTCGTGCACAAAGTAGATGTCCCACCCGACTTGCTAAAACTATAGTTTGTTAACAATAAAATTGTGAAGTGGTTGAAAAACAAGTTTCAATGACTCAAACCTAATCTTCCGATTACAACTGTATATATAAACTCAGCAAAAAAAGAAACGTCCCATTTTCAGGACCCTGTCTTTCAAAGATAATTCGTAAAAATCCAAATAACTTCACAGATCTTCATTGTAAAGGGTTTAAACACGGTTTCCCATGCTTGTTCAATGAACCACAAACAATTAATGAACATGCACCTGTGGAACGGTCGTTAAGACAATAACAGCTTACAGACGGTAGACAATTAAGGTCACAGTTATGAAAACTTAGGACACTAAAGAGACCTTTCTACTGACTCTGAAAAACACCAAAAGAAAGATGCCCAGGTTCCCTGCTCATATACGTGAACGTGCCTTAGGCATGCTGCAAGGAGGCATGAGGACTGCAGATGTGGCCAACCACGTGTAACAACACCTGCACAGGATTGGTACATCCGAACATCACATCTGCGGGACAGGTACAGGATGGCAACAACAACTGCCCGAGTTACACCAGGAACACACTATCTCTCCATCAGTGCTCAGACTGTCCGCATTTGTCACGATTGTCGTCGGGAGAAGGAGAGGAGGACCAAGGTGCAGCGTGGTAAGTGTTCATATTTTTAATAAAACAACTGAACACTGAACAAAACAACAAAAACGACAAACGAACAGTCCTGTAAGGTGACGAAAAACACTAAACAGAAAATAATCATTTAGCGACAACGATAGACAGCTGCCTCTGATTGAGAACCGTACCAGGCCAAACACATAGAAAAGGAAAACCTAGCCCTACAACATAGAATACCCACCCACATCACACCCTGACCAAACTAAAAATAGAAACATACAAAGCAATCTACGGTCAGGGCGTGACAGTACCCCCCCCCCCCCTCCTCCCCCCCCCCCCCAAAGGTGCAGACTCTGGCCGCAAAACCTGAACCAATAGGGGAGGGTCTGGGTGGGCATTTCACCGCGGTGGCGGCTCTGGTGCGGGACGTAGACCCCACTCCACCTTAGTCTTGGCCCCCTTATGTAGCGCTTCTGGAGTGGCGACCCTCGCTGCCGACCCCGGACTGGGGACCCTTACAACGAACCCCGAATAGGAGGGCAACTCTGGCAGCGCCGGACAGGCGGGAGGCTCCTGCTGCTCCGGACAGGAGGGAGACTCCGGCTGCTCCGGACAGGAGGGGGACTCCGGCTGCTCCGGACAGGAGGGGGACTCCGGCTGCTCCGGACAGGAGGGGGACTCCGGCTGCTCCGGACAGGAGGGGGACTCCGGCTGCTCCTGACTGAAGCCCGTCGCTGGAGGCTCCGGACTAGAGGGCGTCGCTCGAGGCTCCGGACTAGAGGGCGACGCTGGAGGCTCCGGACTAGAGGGCGTTGCTGGAGGCCTCGTGCCATAACTCCTCACTGGAGGCTTCGTGCCATGGATCTTCACTGGAGGCTTCGTGCCATGGATCATCACTGGAGGCTTCGTGCCATGGATCATCACTGGAGGCTTCTTGCCATGGATCACCACTGGAGGCTTCGTGCCATGGATCACCACTGGAGGCTTCTTGCCATGGATCATCACTGGAGGCTTCGTGCCATGGATCATCACTGGAGGCTTCCTGCCATGGATCATCACTGGAGGCTTCGTGCCATGGATCATCACTGGAGGCTTCGTGCCATGGATTATCACTGGAGTGGAGAGACAAACAGGAGGCCTGGCTCTGGGAGAAGGCACAGGACTCACCAGGCTGGAGAGACATGCAGGAGGGTTAGAGCTTAGCACAGGCACAGGACTCACCAGGCTGGGGAGACATGCAGGAGGCCTTGTCCTTGGCCGAGGCACCGGATACACTGGGCCGTGGAGGCGCACTGGAAGTCTCGAGCAAAGAGCCTGCACAACCCGTCCTGGCTGTATGGTGACTTGCACGTGCGGGGTGCAGGCACAGGACGCACTGGGCTATGCAGACGCACTGGAGACACAGTGTGCAGAGCTGGCGCAGGATAACCCAGGCCAAGGAGACGCACTAGAGGCCTGGAGAGCAGGGCTGGCACACTCCTTCCTAGCTCGATGCCCACTCTCGCCCGGCAGATGCGAGGAGCTGCGATGTAACGTACCGGGCTATGAACACGTACTGGAGACACCGTGCGCTCCACCGCATAACACGGTGCCTGACCAGTACGACGCTCGCCATGGTAAGCACGGGGAGTTGGCTCAGGTCTCCTACCTGACTCCGCCAATCTCCCCGTGTCCCCCCCCCAAACATTTTTTGGGGCTGCCTCTCGGGCTTCCTTGCCAGCCGTGTTCGTGTCGCCAAATCCATTCTCCGGTATCCCGCCTCGCACTGTTCCAGAGAATCCCAGGCACTCTCCCTGGGTCGACCGACCACCTTTCTATCTCCTCCCAGGTTGTCTCATAGTCCACATAGAGCTGCTCACCTGTCCAGGAGTCCATTCTCCCACACTACTTGGTCCTTTGGTGGTGGGTGATTCTGTCACGATTGTCGTCTGGAGAAAGAGAGGAGGACCAAGGTGCAGCGTGGTAAGTATTCATATTTTTTATAAAACAACTGAACACTGAACAAAACAACAAAAACGACAAACGAACAGTCCTGTAAGGTGACGAAAAACACTAAACAGAAAATAATCACCCACAACTCAAAATGGGAAACAGGCTACCTAAGTATGGCTCTCAATCAGCGACAACGATAGACAGCTGCCTCTGATTGAGAACCATACCAGGCCAAACACATAGAAAAGGAAAACCCAGACCTACAACATAGAATACCTACCCACATCACACCCTGACCAAACTAAAAATAGAAACATACAAAGCAATCTACGGTCAGGGCGTGACAGCAATAGGCTGGACTGAGGGCTTGTAGGTCTGTTGTAAGGCAGGTCCTTACCAGACATCACCGGTAACAACATCGCCTATGGGCACAAACCCACCATCGCTGGACCAGACAGGACTGGCAAAAGGTGCTCTTCACTGACGAGTTGCGGTTTTGTCTCACCAGGGGTGATGGTCAGATTCGCGTTTATTGTCGAAGGAATGAGCGTTACACCAAGGCCTGTACTCTGGAGCGGGATCGATTTTGAGGTGGAGGGTCCGTCATGGTCTGGGGCGATGTGTCACAGAATCATCGGACTGAGCTTGTTGTCATTGCAGGCAATCGCAACGCTGTGCGTTACAGGGAAGACATCCTCCTCCCTTATGTGGTACCCTTACTGCAGGCTCATCCTGACATGACCCTCCAGCATGACAATGCCACCAGCCATTCTGCTCGTTCTGTGCGTGATTTCCTGCAAGACAGGAATGTCAGTGTTCTGCCATGGCCAGCAAAGAGCCCGGATCTCAATCCCATTGAGCACGTCTGGGACCTGTTGGATCGGAGGGTGAGGGCTAGGGCCATTCCCACCAGAAATGTTCTGGAACTTGCAGGTGCCTTGGTGTAAGAGTGGTGTAACATCTCACAGCAAGAACTGGCAAAGCTAGTGCAGTCCACGAGGAGGAGATGCACTGCAGTACTTAATGCAGCTGGTGGCCACACATACTGACTGTTACTTTTGATTTTGACCCCCCCTTTGTTCAGGGACACATTATTCCATTTCTGTTTGTCACATGTCTGTGGAACTATTTCAGTTTATGTCTCAGTTGTTGAATCTTGCTATGTTCATACAAATATTTGCCCATATTAAGTTTGTTAAAAATAAATTCAGTTGACAGTGAGAGGACGTTTCTTTTTTTGCTGAGTTTATATAAATATACTGTATATATATATATATATATATATATATATATATTTGTACAGTACCAGTCAAAAGTTTGGACACCTACTCATTCCAGGGTTTTTCTTTATTTTTACTGTTTTCTACATTGTAGAATAAAAGTGAAGACATCAAAACTATGAAATAACAAAAAAGTGTTAAACAAATCAAACTATATCGTCGGTTTTTGATTCTTCAAACTAGCCACCCTTTGCCTTGATGACAGCTTTGCACACTCTTGGTATAAAATAATAATCATTATGTAATCGCTCCCAAAAGTGATTCTAACATGTATTGATGTGTGTGAATAATGATGTAAATTAGATACTGTATTTCTGTATTTGATTTTAAATACATTTGCAAACATTTCGAAAAACATGTTGTCACTGTCATTATGAGGTGCTGTGTGTAGATGGGTGAGAAAAAATATATTTATTCCTTTTTGAATTCAGGCTGTAACTAAACAAAATGTGGAATAAGTAAATACACTAATAAATACACTACCGTATACAGTGCTTTCAGAAAGTATTCATACCCCTTGACTTATTCCACATTTTGTTGTTTCACAGCCTGAATTAAAAATGTATTAAATTATTCCTTACCCATCTAAGAGAGAGAGAGCGACAGAGAGACCGAGTGAGAGAAAGAGAATGAGAGCGAGAGATGAGAGGCTAAGCAGGCCTGAGGGAAAAACGAGAAATGGGTTATTACCTGGAAGATCTTCATGCTGAAAGCAATATTTTGATGTATGGTTAATTGTAATTCCAGTCAAAACACTTTTTTTTGTTTTGTAACTGCATAACTGCACCTCATTTCACAAAAATTTGTGCTTCTGACAATTCGCTCATTATGCAACAAATATGTTCACCTTTAACTCAGCGTTAGGATATATTGAATGGGAAAAAATACTAAATGGAATGAATGTACCCTCACAAACCCATTCCTCATTACCTAAATACAATTTTTAAACCCCATCACCACTGGTTCCTTAATCCACCCAAAGTCTTTAGAGTTCTCCTGTGACCCACCAAATAGAAAAAGCATGTTTCCAACCACAACCCAGGCTTTCACCACTACCCAAGAACCATTGGCTAGCAGGCATCAGTTGGTCATGACCACCATTTGGGAAAACTGTCATATGGTTAGTGCACTTATTTTGCTGTTAAAACCAGAGACAGACCACCCAGGGGGCATCTCAATAGTCTACAGGGATTTCCTCTCCTTGTCTCCTTTCCTGCATTTGCACTGGTGTGAATGAACTGGTTTGCATCAGACACAAACAACAAGTAGAGGAAACGAGGCGAAGAGGCCATTTAAAGACACGTGATGCAGCCTTTGACTTTGTCTCCTCTTGTGGTCTTTACATCTCAGAGGACAATGGAAGCCGGTCACTCAACATCTGGCACTGGAAGAACATCCAATATCACAACTTTTGACAGCATTCATGACAAATCAGAGCTGCTTTCATGTGCCGTCAATATGGTCCACGCTCTAAGAAAGAAAATGGTTCCAAAAGGGTTCTTCGTCTTTCCCTATGGGAGAACCCTTTTTGGTTACAGGTAAAGGGGTTCTCCCATGGGTACAGCAGAATAACCCTTTTAGGTTCTACATCACACCTTTTTATCTAAGAGCGTGCGCGAGCCGAACTAGATTGTAGACGAGTGATTGTGAGAGTACAGTTTCAGGATGTAAGTTTTACCCCTCTGAAGACAAAGCAAATCCGGCGGTTGACAGGATCAACCTGCCAAATACACCTGCAGCAACACAACTCCAGCTTTTAGAGTTTCTATAGAGCTTATCTACCTCTTGAAATAGACTGCGTTTCTACTAAATACAGGAGGGTCATGGACGTTCATAACCTAAAACCTGGAGAACACTGAGATTGCATCTGAAGAATCAAATACCATCTATGACATCAGCCTGAATTCAGGAGAAGATGAGCTAATGAGATGTAAACCTAACGAAACACCATTTTATAAATGAAAGATTATTCGTTCTAGCCATACGATTCTGCCTCTGTGTCATTACTGTCATGTTGCGTTGTGCGTGTCTGATTCATTGATTGATTGATTGGTTTATGAATTAATCGATTCAACGTTGAAGCCGGTCAGGTTCCTGGATCTTGTGACCATGTGTTGGTCCTCCTGTAGTTTTCATTTACAGGGCTGACATGACTCTCCTGAATGCTGTTGTAAATATGTCAAGACCCCCTGGAATGTAGTGGTGTGTGTGTGTGTGTGTGCGCTTGGATTCAGGCGTGCGTGCTTGCCTGTGTGTCTGCGTGTAGGGAATGGCCACCAGGAATGGAGTCAAGGACAAAGGACAACCAAGCAGCTACACACAGAACATTAAATTAGCTAGCCCACCTGGAATGCTGGGTGAAGTGTGTGTGTTTGTGTGTGTCATCTTAAAGCATGGACACAGTCACACACAGACACACACACACACACACACACACGCAGACACACACGCACAAAGCACAACGCACACGCAAGCACACACACACACACATGCACACAACGCACACATTCAGCAGGGCCCACACACACACACACACACACAGGCATACACACACATTCACAGACATGCACACATCTTTGTATACATCTTTGTGTGTGCCTGGCTGCGTGTGTGTGTGTGTGCGCCTTGCTTTGTGTGTATGCTCGTGTGTATGTGCTTGGGTGTGTGTTTTGCGTGTGTCTGTGTCTGCGTGTGTCTGTGTGTTTCTGTGTCCATGCTTTAAGATGCAGACAGCCACTCCTAGATGGGTTTAGCTAGTAATTCCGGATAAAAAACAGAGTAAAGAGCAGTAATGGAAGGCCAACACCACTAACCCACAGAGAGGTGTTGCCCAGCATGAAAAGATTACAAAGATAAAGCCCCAATCTTTATTTGTGAGCCACACACACATTTTATTTGACCTTTTTATTTAACTAGGCAAGTCAGTTAAGAACAAATTCTTATTTACAATGACGGCCTACCCCGGCCAAACCCGGACGACGCTGGGCCAACACACGTGCACACACGCTTGCTCGCATTGACCTGAGGCAATCAGGTTATTCAACACAAAGAATAAACAGATTTACTGTTTTTTTTTGGGGGGGGGGGGGGGGTTCAACTTTTCAAATCATACAATAGCAGCAAAAACACGTACTCCCACTCTCTCCCGACACAGTGTAGCACACATGGGCTTCTGGTGTAGCAATACATGAACAGTGTATTAATCAAATTCTCAGCACAATGTCAAGGCCTGTGTCACACACTGATTTATCTCTCACCTTCGTCGCTGAAATGCATCACAAACAAATCCAATAACCGTCTGCTCTGTAACAGAAGTGTTAGAGTGTGAGTCTGTGTACTGTAGTGTAATGGAGTCAATTTGACCCTCGGTTTCTAGGGAAATTGAACAAAGCTTATTGTGGTTACTGTAGAGAAGCCTGAACATAATGTCTGGTCTTTGTTGGTTTACAGACACCCTGAAAGGGCCATAGGCTACTACATCAACAATGCCGTACAACAGGATGATATAGGCTTTGCTCGGTGTGTGTAAAGTATATTTACCATTTGACGTATCAGGGATTCACAATGAGAGAGAGAGATAGTAAGGGAAAGAGAGAGAATGGGAACAGGGACAACCACAAGGCTGTGTGAAAGAATGCCTGCTACCATGTATACAGTGATCAGAAGCACACAAATACAGTCAGGTTGTTATTCAGGCCTGTTTGTGGAGGCCAGTGCTTATTGTTTGATAAAGTCAATATGCTTTCTGTGGTAATATCTGGCATCGGTCCCTGAGGTTGGATGACTTATATCCTCTCTTCCCTGAATAATACAACTATTGATTTCTCTTTATTCTACCTCCCATAGCCATATTAAATTACCAAGTTCTTTCTAAAAGTGAAAAAATAAAAAGATTTCTTTCCATTTCTTTATTAACTGCTCGAATTACAGAGACATAGGGGAACTTTGCCTCTAAGTCTACAGCCCTTCCGAGAATGAACAATGACTCTACTTGATGGCCTTGTGTACTTCTAATTTACAGTTGCTTTTAAGCTCGAAATGGCAAACGAGCCTCCAATATTATTGTCCCCAATAAACATTAAAGCTGTCCAGTTTTAGGATTATCAGTGAAACCATTGTCTAGCCAGTATTGATCACACTTACATCACATGTCTGCTTCATTAAAAAGCTTTGATTTTTCTGTTAACAATACAGAAATCATGTGGT
The DNA here is from genome assembly GCF_029448725.1 of Salvelinus fontinalis. Classification (NCBI taxonomy): domain Eukaryota; kingdom Metazoa; phylum Chordata; class Actinopteri; order Salmoniformes; family Salmonidae; genus Salvelinus; species Salvelinus fontinalis. The sequence goes on from NC_074668.1 coordinate 43,317,082, forward strand.
TATTACTGAATCGATGGCTACAAATTAGGAATGTTTTTCTGGGAGCGAGTGTGGGAGGGAGAGAGATGAAGACAGGGATAGGGAGAGAGATGAAGATAGAGAGAGAGAGAGAGAGAGCTTGCGTATGAGCCCACCATCGAGTGATAAGTCTAAGGCCACCTAGGGACATTTTTGGGCATTCTATCAACGCTCAGCAAAGGTTTATTCTGGAATCTCCCTTAAACACAACCCAGTTAGGTGGCATACATCACACAAACACAACCACCACCATTTCAGATAAATACCATACTGTGGATTTTTATTGGGCACCATTAAAAATAAGCCAGAATGCAGTTCATCTTGGAAGCCGCAGAGCACCGATGGAAATTCTCAGTAAAGTGTTTAAACACATGCTCTCGTCTGAGCAACTGCGTGGGGCATAATCACAAACAGTCGAGTCTCAAAAGAACTCTAATCCTTACAGGATTACAGAGAAATGATCAGGTTATGTGCGCCATTACCAAATGCATACAGCTTGAAATAAAGGCATATAAAAGTTGTTTCCCTTTATTTAGGGGCCTAATAGCTTTAAAGCGTTTTAATCTCTTCTAGTGGGATAATAGCGTTTTCAGTTCATTTATTTCTATCCTAGGCACTTAGAGGAACTGTAACCCTTTATTCTTTGAATAATACCCATTAAGTATGCTACATTTCCAGTGAAACGGGCATAGAAAGGACTGGTAAGGCCCTCAATGAAGTGGATCAATGGTTCAGCTAAACTAGAGAGACTGGACTGAGAGAGATACGACGAATACAGTACAGTCTTTTAGGGATATGGAGATTGGTGTATTAGTCCGAAGCCAGTCTTATTAAGTGAGAAATGGTTAGCCGATTTCTGAGTTTAGTCCAAAACAACATTGCTCTTGGACTGAAGAAGTTGAGTCAATCTACTCAACGAAACCTTGATCAATATATGAACGCTATATTTTTTTAACAGAATGCTGAAAAAATGATGACATCTTGTTAATAGGGGTTCCAGGACTTATACCAGGTGACGACAACACTTCCTGTTTGACAGTGCGAACAGGAAGCAAATTTGAATCTGTGGTACAGTAGCAGCCTAGCAAATGACTAGCCCATTCATAGACGGTAATGCTAAACATGTACCGTGCAAATGCACGGAAGCGATGTCTAAACGTCAATACGCCTCGCTTGTGATACGGTTTTGGAAACATTTGGAACTTAACTTTCATATCAACGACAAATCGTTTTCAAAAAACAAAAGGTTCAATTACTACACACCTTAATAGGGTTAGGCTTAGGGTTACCACATGGCCATATTTCCATGTTACTGGGTTTTGCTGTACCTGTTGATGCCAGAATCCTTAAAGGGATAGTGCAAGATTCAGGTAATCAACTTACCCAGAGTTAGATTAACTCATGGATATCATTTGGATGTCTCTGCGCCGTTTGAAGGAAGCTGAAGGTAGATTCACAAGCCAATGCTAACTAGCGTTAGCGCAATGACTGGAAGTCTACCGGTAAGGCTAGCATGCTGCACGCAGTCACATAAAAAATGGTATACTCTCTGTAAGTAGAAAAACTTAATTGCCAGAATCTCACACTATCCCTTTAAGACCTGTGTGCATAAGGTCACACATCAGAACAACATTTCCAGAACACACTAGAAAACTCACAGATCCACATTCTCCAACAGAAGCAAAATGTCTGAGGCTTTTAAACCCTTCCACTTGAACTTCAAAAAAACAAAATAACCCAAACCAGCAACGCTTGGCAGCTACATTGTGGGGTGAGAAACCAGGCAATGATTTGAGGGATTGACACACACACACTCACACACACACATACACTTACACACACACACACACCTACACACACACACACACACACACACACACACACACACACACACACACACACACACACACACACACACACACACACACACACACACACACACACACACACACACACACACACACACACACACACACACACTCCTACATCAGAAGTAGAGAAAGTTTCCAGCCGCTATGTTTGACCACCCTGCTAATCTCAGATAATTAAGTGTTTGTTTCCTTCTGCTGTGTGTGTGTGTGTGTGTGTGTGTCCCATCCAAACCAGTCCTCTCTGTCAGTCAGTAGGAAAGTTATGTGTCTAAATGTGGATAATAAGCCCTTTTAGGGGGAGAGCTTTCCTTCTGCGGACCACAAAACAGTCTTTACCGTCTGATAATGCACAGTTCATTCACAATACTTATTCCATTCCCTTGATTTTTTTCCCTCTTCACAAGATTGTCAACAATTAAGTTTGTTTTTTACCATTTAATTTATTTTCTTCCTCTGTTTCCATGGCAGTAATGTAGGTTTGATTATGGAACTCCTGTCTCCACAATGGAATCGGCTCGCCGTGTCACTGGGAAAGCTTTCAGAGCCCTCATCACGCCTTAAATTAAGCATCACGGCCTTCCAAATACAACCTGGTTCCCCTTTTCAAAGGCCTGTACAATACGTTCTCATGTTTTACCATCAAATGTAATTAATTTGCCCCTAATGTCTCCTCGGATGAAGCACTTCAGCTGCTGTTAGGCAGCCACTCTCTCTCTGTGTTTCTTTCCGGCTCCGTTAAGTGCTCAGCTAATTGAGGTCTGTTGAGTTTTTATGAGGGGGAACATTTAGAATTTTCAGTACCTCCCCATTTTCAGTGCCTTGTCTCTCTTTTTCTCTCCCTCGTTCACTCTCAATTCCTCTCTCTCTCTCTCTCTCTCTCTCTGCACAGATTACAAACAGTCTGACTGCAGACTTTGGTTCTTTCCTCCGGCTTTGTCATTCTCACATTCTTTTCCTTTTTTTGTGTCCCTGGTGTGCAGTTTGACAGAGGCAGCTCAAGGACGTGGAGCGAAGTCCTCCCCTTATTATGATTTCAGTCATGACATCTATCTTTGTGCTCAGAATGTCTGGCCCCTATCAAATAAAATCAAAACAAATTCATACACTATCACTGTATTTTCTTTCCCTCTGTGGAGGATTGACAGAGGAGTGAATTTATGCATTATATTTTTGTCATCGCTATTGTCACGTCTACAGGCTATATTCATAGAATTCCATTGGCGCCATTCCAGGATATGTCTGTATTCTATCCCCACTGTCAGAAGTAGGCTGTAGAATCCCTGGGATCTGAATGTGATCATACACACACACACAGTCTTTCTGGGCCATTCACCTGGCTGTGCTGCGCTCAAGGCAATAGCTTCACATCAGTATTGCCAGCGACACACAGCCTTTTTATGGGGTCTGGCGGGGTGGATGAGATGGGGTTTTACAATCACATCACTGCACTGAATATATCACCAGGACAGAGTTACAGGACTGCCAAGCAGGGGGACAGATAGCTTGCTCTTTTTATTGCCTTTATTGCTAGGAGTAGGTGTTCTCCTTTTTGGAGTTGTAACTTCTTGTGGGTTACAAATGATGCCAAACCAGTATGTTTTTCTTACAGTGAAGAGAACGCTAGTTCTGTATTTGGTGGCACTGAATCAGTCATTATCAATAGGCCAATTACATGTACTGGCGATACATTACACATTGTCCATACGAGATAAGACAAGAATGTGTGCAGAAGAGATATTTCATCCATTGATGATGTAAGATTCCATATCCTTGGGGTTTGATCTGTAATCATGGTGTAGGTTAACACCAGAATACAGCAAGTGCAAATGCGTCTCTACATGCGCACACAGGTAGCCTAGCGGTTAGAGTGTTGTGCTTCCATATTTGTGCCATCTGTGCAGGGTAGATGTGGATAGCGCACACACACACACACACACAGAGAGAGAGAGAGGTAGCCTAGCGGTTAGAGTGTTGTGCCAGTAACCGAAAGGTTGCTAGTTTGAATCCCTGAGCCGACAAGGTGAAAATGATGTCGATCTGCCCTAACCATAATTGCTCCATGGTCTGCATCAATAATGGCTGATCCGTGGCTGTGACCCCACTCTCAGGTGGAGTTGGGATGTGCAAAAAACAAATTTCCAATTCACATCTCACACATGAACATGCAGTGAAACTGGACAAATATAAGCACCCCCTATTTGACCTTTGACACACAAGTCAGTAAATCAAAAACCTAATCTCTAATGGCCTAAATTAATCAAATGACTTTTAGGAGTTATCATCACTGCAATCGAACATGATTGAGCTCAGCTCTCTGTCTGTCTCTCTTTCTTTCCCTCTGTCCGTATGTCTGTCTCTGTCTCCCTCAACTCCCTACCCCACCTTATCAGTCTTCTTGTGTCATGCATTGTTGAAGGCTATCACGCCTCGCCAAATTTCTCCACGTATAGCGAACACCCAGGCCCAAACGAGGAGTACTACATCTGTCACGGGCACAAAGGCTGCCGTCAGCAGACCCCGTGTTAATTGATGCGGTTGGCTCGCCACACTCACATGATCACTTTTCATTATTTTCTCCTGCTAGATCTGTAACAGATTAGAAGTAGATTAATTCCATTCATCATAAATCTATGAGTGGGGTTGCAATATAAATCACAGTGCTGTGTGTGGTGCTCCTCACACACACACACACACACACACACACACACACACACACACACACACACACACACACACACACACACACACACACACACACACACACACACACACACAAACGTTGATTAACACACCAAGTCTGTGGAGGCATGAAAATGTACTACACCCTAGGTTGTGGCTCATTTACAGCTTTTAACACTTAGGGGGTGAAGGGCTAAATCCTTACTTGATATACCCACTTGTCTGTGTTGCAACCTTAAACAGATATGCGTCTTCATTGAATCACATATTTGTCAATGTTTCGCAACTAAAAATGGGTGTTCATCTTGAGATACACACATCTTAGAATTTCATGGGAGACTTCTAGTGTCACGCACACAAATGTACATATCAATATAGTATTTCAAATCAAATCAAATTGTATTGGTCACATACACATGTTTAGCAGATGTTATTGCGGGTGTAGCAAAATGCTTGTGTTTCTAGCTCCAACAGTGCAGTAATATCTAACAATTCACAACAATACACACAATACACACAAACCTAAAAGTTAAAAGATGGAATTAAGGAATATATATAAATATTAAGAAGAGCAATGTCGGAGTGGCATAGACGAAATACAGTAAATACATATGAAATGAGTAAAGCAAAAATATCTAACATTATTAAAGTGGCCAGTGAATCCAAGTCTATGTATATGGGGCAGCAGCCTCTAAGGTGCAGGGTTATGTAACCGGGTGGAAGCCGCCTAGTGATGGCTATTTAACAGTCTGATGGCCTTGAGATGGCCTGTTTTCCAGTCTCTCGGTCCCAGCTTTGATGCACCTGCACTGACCTCGCCTTCTGGATGATAGCGGTGTGAACAGGCAGAGGCTCGGGTGGTTCTATTTGGTCCTATGTGAAAATAGAGACTGCTGTTGTTAGAATGTGAATACGTTTAATTTCCCCCAGGGGTGTGTGGTAAAACCATAGTGTGGCATAGTCAGTTTGGTCTGTTATGCCCCCTTGAGGCTAGGGAAGATCCATATGGTTGCCCTTGGTTTAAAGGTCCAATGCAGCTGCTTTTCTCTCAGTATCAAATCCTTTCTGGGTAGCAATTAAATACCTTATTTTGATTTTTTTCAATTAAAATGGTCACAAAACAAGCAAAAATAGCTTCTTAGCAAAGAGCAATTTCTCAAGCAAAATTTATCTTGGACTGTCTGGGAGTGGTCTGAGTGGGGAGGAGAAAAGTGAAAACGAACTGTAATTGGCAGAGAGGTTTGGAACTCTCTTTCTTATTGGTCTATCAACTTATTATGTCACCAGCCAGGCCAAAACTCCATCCCACCAAAACAGGCAGACATTTCAGGCAGTCTTTTCAAACAAGCTCTTACAAGGGGGCATCATCATAATATTCACACTTTCACAGTATTATTCCAACCTCATAGTGTGAAAATACAGTGCGTTCGTAAAGTATTCAGACGCCTTGACTTTTTCCACATTTTGGTACGTTACAGCCTTATTCAAAAATGGATAAAATATATAAAAATCCCCAGCAATCTACACCCATTACCCCATAATGACAAAGCGAAAACAGGTGTTTAGAAATACCTTATTCACATAAATATTCAGACTCTTTGCTATGAGACTCGAAATTGAGCTCAGGTGCATCCTGTTTCTATTGATCATCCTTGCGATGTCAGGTGCGCCAAGCTTGTAGCGTCATACCCAAGAAGACTCAAGGCTGTAATCACTGCCAAAGGTGCTTCAAGAAAGTACTGGGTAAAGGGGTTGAATACTTATGTAAATGTGATATTTCAGTTTTCAGTTTTTTATAAAATAGCAAAACAAATCTCAAATCCTGTTTTTGCTTTGTCATTATGGGGTATTATGTGTATATTGATGAGGGGGACAAAAACGATTTAATCAATTTTAGAATAAGAATGTAACCTAACAAAATATGGAAAAAGTCAAGTGATCTGAATACTTTCAGAAGGCACTTTACACATAATGCACAGGAAAATCACGTTTTTGACTGCACTGGGCCTCTCTCCCTCCCCTCCCCCCTTTTCTCCCTCCTTGTCTTAGAAGCCTTTGGCTTTGATTGTGTCTACGGCTGCAGTTTGCTGGGCCAGGCAGGGCATGCGTACAGCAGGAGCAGGCCTGCTTAGCAGGTCATTAACTGCTCTCTAATTTCCAGAGCTGCCAACTGTAACAGGAGACGGTGACCGCTTAATGAATTTCACTCTGCATCCTTCCCCCCCAAAATCAAACCGGGGCTCTGCACATCCACAGAGTCAAAGGGAAGGTGGGTAGTCAACTGTAAGAGACACAGTTAGATACACACTTACTGTGTGTTTCATGTCTTTTCTTTATTACTAATTACAGTGCCTTCGGAAAGTATTCAGGCCCCTTGACTTTTTTCCACATTTTGTTACGTTACAGCCTTGTTCGAAAATTGATTAAATGGTTATTTCACCATCATCAATCTACACACAATAGCCCATAATGAAAAAGCAAAAGCTGGTTTTAGACATTTTTGCAAATGTATAAAATGAAAAAAATGATATATATTACATTTACATAAGTATTCAGACCCTTTACTCAGTACATTGTTGAAGCACCTTTGGTAGTGATTACAGCATTGAGTCTTCTTGGGTATGAATCTACAAGCGTGGCACACCTGTATTTGGGGAGTTTCTCCCATACTTCTCTGCAGATGCTCTTAAGCTCTATCACGTTGGATGAGGAGCGTTGCTCCACAGCTGAGCGTTGCTCCAGATGTTCAATCGGGTTCAAGTCTGGGCTCTGGCTGGGCCCTCAAGGACATTCAAAGACGTCCCGAAGCCACTCCTGCATTATCTTGGCTGTGTGCTTAGGGTCATTGTCCTGTTGAAAGGTGAACCTTCGCCCCAGTCTGAGGTCCTGGGCGCTCTGAAGCAGGTTTTCATCAAGGATCTCTATGTACTTTGCTGAGTTCATCTTTCCCTCGATCCCGACTAATCTCCCAGTCCATGCCACTGAAGAACATCCTCACAGCATGATGCTGCCACCACCATGCTTCACCTTAGGGATGGTGCCAGGTTTCCTCCAGAGGTGACGCTTGGAATTCAGGCCAAAGAGTTAAATTTTGGTTTCATCAGACCAGAGCGTCTTGTTTCTCATGGTCTGAGAGTCTTTAGGTGCCTTTTGGCAAACTCCAAGTGGGCTGTCATGTGCCTTTTAATGAGGAGTGGCTTCCATCTGGCCACTCTACCTAAAGGCCTGATTGGTGGGGAGCTGCAGAGATGGTTGTCCTTCTGGAAGGTTTTCCCATCTCCACAGAGGAACTCTAGAGCTCTTTTAGAGTGACCATCGGGTTCTTGGTCACCTCCCTCAACAAGACCCTTCTCCCACTATTGCTCAGTTTGGTTGGGCGGCCAGCTGTAGGAAGAGTCTTGGTGGTTCAAAGCTTCTTCCATTTAACAATTATGGAGGCCACTGTGTTCTTGGGGACCTTCAATGCTGCAGACATTTGTTGGTACCCTTCCACATGTAATACCCTTGTTAAAACCAAGTATTGAGTTTATTTGTTATAATTAATTGGTATTAGATTTAAAAGGTGATCGAATTGCTCCTGAATTGTAATGTCGTTAATGCATTTCTTTAGAAGAAATATTTATTTAATGTACAAGTGAATAGGTTGGTTTACTTTTAAGTTTAAGTTTTGACCAATAAGGTAGCGTGTTAACCTGTGGCCAATGGGAGAGTTGACCTGGTTAACAGGAGGCCTGGGAAAGAGAGACATTGAAAAGAGAGAAGGAGAAACGTTATCAGTGTTGGTGAAGAAAAACTATGAAAGAAGACAATAAAAATAGAACAAAACCCATATCTACCGAGTTTTGAAGGGAAATACAGGTTTTATTTTATAAGACAGTATTATTATTTTGTTAAGAAAGACTTAGTAGAGACTGACGCTACCGTCTCATCGTGGAGTTATTTGACAGCCTCGAAATTAGCCTAGCATTGTGCAAGACATGGAGAGAATTGCTTGTGGAAGATTAACGAGTTCATGTTTCCATGGGATATCTGTTGCTGCTAAGGAGTACTGTCTGCATTGATAGCTGCGCTTGCTGTGGAATTTGTGAGGACACCTGCACGGAACTGTTATACTTCGCTGAGGAAATATCTACGAGTAGTGAGTAACCACAACGTTGGGTTGCTTCGGGACTTTATGTGTGTCGTCATTTTTTAAAATCTCCAACGCTCGCCAACGGGTTTAAGCAAGCTTGCAAGTAATTTGGACCTATGTTGTGAAAAATCATTGGGGTTTAAAATTTGAATTTCTTTTGATGTGGTATTTTGAAAATGTGATAATATACATATTGTAATGACCTGACTAGATCATGAAGGAACAATTGTCCAGACAGAGGATTGAGTTTACGAATTGACGGTTTATTAAACCAACTTTACACAGGCTACTGATTGGCCGTAGCCCACGCCAAATAAATGAGAGAGAACCCACAATCCAACCGTGACCTTCTCTTGTGAAGGCCAGACGTAAGAGAGAGAACAAAGGCTAAACCTGGTCTTAACTTCCAATGCTCCATCCCCCTGCCCAACCCCTCTCCACGCCACTCTGCCAACCGCCAGGATGCCCGGCATCAGAACATTCCAGGTATTCCCATGATTGGCAGATAGCAGGTTGATTGGCATGTCGGACCCCGCGAACACTGGGTACTGGTAAGTACAACACAACCACCTCCTAGCCTAACACATAACACACAGCTGTCTGTGCGGGTCGCTACAATATTGAACATTATGTCCGCTGCATTGGTGGAGTCATTTAATGTTTCAGTTTCATTTAAATGCATGGGAAAGCATATCCTTATATAATAACAAAACTTATATAATCATTCTATCTGAAGTTAATACCCTAGTTGCCATCACCCTAGTGAGTTTACAATAGAGATTCTTATTGGAGATGCCCTTCTCACCTAATATCCAATGCTGTTGATGTATTCTAAGTAAGGTAATATCATGAGAGTTAAATTCGAGCCTGGTGAGAGGGTTACATTTTTGGGGGTTCGTCTGGGTTTCTGTTACTGTTTATGAATATTTTCAGAAATGACTATGGTGTAATTTGTTTCTCTCACTGTTTTCAATTCTGACATCTATACTAAGATTCGACACTGACTCACCATTTGAACATTTTGAATTGACATTTTGGATTTCTTTCTGACATTGCTCTACAGGCATAGACTTACAACATGGATGTTGAAGAGATTATTACCTGGTGTGGAGAGAAACAACTAGCTACTAATCATGCATTTGTCCTTAGCAGTGTTACAGAGGATGTGTCTGTCACGCCCTGGCCTTAGTATTCTTTGTTTTCTTTATTATTTTAGTTAGGTCAGGGTGTGACATGGGGAATGTTTGTGTTTTGTTGGTTTTGGGTGTTTCTATGGTAAAGGGGTTGTTGGGTGTAGTATATGGGTTTGTGTTGAATACATGTGTCTAGCGTTGTCTATGTATGTTTAGTTGTCTAGGAGAGTCTATGGTTACCTGAATGAGTTCCCAATTAGAGACAGCTGATTTCGGTTGTCTCTGATTGGAAGCCTTATTTAGGGTAGCCATAGGCTTTCATTGGTTGTGAGTAGTTGTCTATGTGATACGTTTGTAGCCTGTGTGTGCACATCGTTGTTTAGCTTCACGATCGTTTTCTTGTTTTGTTTAGTTCATAAGTGTGTTTGTTTCGTTTGCCTTCTTAGTTAATAAAAAGGAGATGGCTTATTTTCCTAAAGCTGCGTTTTGGTCCGTCAATCCACCACACGATCGTGACAGTGTCTGATGAGGGTCTGCTGGAAACGCTGACTTAGGTTAAGGCTTATGGTAAAATTAGACAGCATGGTTGGTCTTATTCAGCTAAAAAAAAGCAGTATGTTTTGGTAGAGATATCAAATAACCTTAACGAAATAGTTGTTCCACGGGTTGTTGGGATACCTGGAGAGTCGGGTCCCTGGCCTGTACATGTAGTTTCACAAGTCACATCTCCTGTTGAGAGAGCGGGTGAAGATTTTCAGGCGAAGCTATTATCCTTTCTGAGACATGAAGGGAAGACTGTAGCTGATGTTAAAGGCCTGGTAAGTCCCTCTGGGGCTGACCTCAACACTGAACTGGTTACTGACATCAGTTCACTGGTAGAGAAATGCAACACAGTGCCATCTGAGACTCAGAGTTACCGTAAGCTATGGGCTGAGCAAACCACCCATTTTCTAGAGGAATGGCAGTGCACTGACAATGTGAAAAAAACAGAGACTAATAGAAAGTCTTAAAAGGGCCTGCTGCTGACATTGTGAGGTCCTTCAAGACAGGCAACCCCCATGCAACAGCGATCAAACACATGAAGGCTCAAGAAACAGCATTCGGTACCACCGAAAGTGCACCTGATCACATGGTAAGGTTCAGAAACACATTCCAAAGTGAAGGAGAGAAGCTTTCAGCTTACCTGTTGAGACTTTACAAATTGCTGCACGCTGTGTATCGAAAAGGAGGCGTTGAGCTGTCAGAGATTAATCGCACACGCACTGGCCAAGTAGCGAGAGGTGCATCCTCACATGACATGGTTGCGCTTCGTATTCGCACGACCTATAAACTGCGTGATCCACCAACCTTTACTGAGCTGCTGCAAGAAGTAAGGGAGGCGGAGGACATGATTCAAGACAGGAACACAACGAAGAGTGTTGTGAAGTCATCAGCTGTGGCTCCTGTTGCTACAGTTTCCGAAGACGCTAATACCGAGATAGAAGTGCTGAGAAAAGAGCTGAAAGGTTTAAAAACTGAAATGACGCGTCTAGTGTCTGCTAACGTCACAGCAGCTCAATCTGACACACAAAGGTCAGATGTGGCAATTAAAAGCAAAAAGAAGGGAGTAAATCCATCACAAGAACAGACACACGTCGACAGCGTGGCAATTAAAAGCAAAAAGAAGGGAGTAAATCCATCACAAGAACAGACACACGTCGACAGCAAACCCGGAGTGTTCTGTTATGGATGTGGAGAAGATGGCCATTTCAAGAGAAACTATGAAGGTGAGGAGAGCTTGAGGAAAGTCAACACACGCCTGATTAAACAAAAGCGGTCTATGGGAAACTACAGAGGGACCCAGTAAAGGAGCGGCCTGACGTCCCGGTGAAGATACGTTCCACAAAGTGCTACAAGTATGAAGACATGAAAGACATGCTACCTACAGGTTTAGTTGGTCCAAGTTCTGTCGTTCCTGTACAGATTGAAGATATCTATGCTAAAGCTTTACTAGATAGTGGTTCTCAGATTACTCTACTTTACAGATCCTTTTATGACAAATACCTTAAGCATTTGCCATTGATTCCTATAGGAAACTTTGAGATATCGGGCCTTAGCTCTGATCAGTATCCATATGATGGCTATTTGTTCTCAGGATCAGTTGTGGGTGTAGCAGAGACCATGGAAGCACTTGTGTTGGTATGTCCAGATCTGGCCATGAAAGGTGACATGTCTATTCTGGTCGGCACAAATACATCTGTAGTGAAGAGACTTATGACTGCTTGCAGAAAAAAAGGAAAGTGAAGGTTTCCTTAGCACACTACAAGTTCATCCTGCTATGAAGGTGAGGATGTGAGGATGAGATAAAGCTCAGCTGATGATGACAAGAAGAGAGGAACGGTCTGGTTCGCACAGACAATACCTGTCACCCTGCCACCTGGTGGGCAGGCAAGAGTTACTGGAATTCCAAAGTTTCCTGGGATAACTTCTACTCAAACTCTTCTGGTAGAGAGGCCTGAAGAACTACTAGTGAGGCCTGAAATCCAGACGGTTGCATTTGTGTCGTCTAGAAGAATCACCCTTTCTGTCAGGAATGTCTCGGCAAAGGAGATCACCCTGAAACGAGGTACGCCTATTGCTCATCTGTTTCCTGTAGATGTTGCTCCGGGTGTTCCATTGAAAAGTAGGCAGGATTCATCTGAGAAACGGATCTCTTCTTCATTCAACTTTGGAGATTCTCCAGTGCCTGAGGAATGGAAGAAGAGATTATGTGAAAAGATGATGGAATGGAAAGAAGTGTTCTCAACACATGAGTTTCATGTGGGTTGTTCAAATAGTACTCACCACACCATCAGAGTTACAGAAGACAAACCGTTTCAGGAGAGATCTCGCCGCCTGGCCCCAGCTGATGTTGAAGATGTGAGGAAGGCTCTTAATAACTTGAAAAGTTCTGGGATCATATCTGAGTCGAGAAGCACCTGTGCAGCTCCTATTGTGGCGGTGAGGAAACATAATGGCACCATACGCATGTGTGTTGATTACAGGACCCTCAACAAGCGCACTGTTTTAGACCAGTACACAGTCCCATGTGTGGAGGATGCTCTGACATGTTTGAGTGGGAGCAAATGGTTCAGTGTGTTAGATCTCAGAAGCAGATACTATCAAATTCCGATGGGCAACACAACTACCCAGCTCACAAGTTAGAGTGGGCTGTGGTTGATAAACTACATGATTACCTGTATGGGGTCAAGTTTGAGGTTGGAACAGATAATAACATTTTACATTTACATTTTTACATTTTAGTCATTTAGCAGACGCTCTTATCCAGAGCGACTTACAGTAGAGTGCATACATTTTTATTACATTTTACATACTGAGACAAGGATATCCCTACCGGCCATACCCTCCCTAACCTGGACGACGCTATGCCAGTTGTGCGTCGCTCCACGGAACTCCCGGTTGCGGCCGGCTGCGACAGAGCCTGGGCGCGAACCCAGCCCAGCCTGGGCGCGAACCCAGAGACTCTGGTGGCTCAGCTAGCACTGCGATGCAGTGCCCTAGACCACTGCGCCACCCGGGAGAATAACCCATTGACGTATGTCCTCACGTCCGCAAAACTGGATGCCACTGGTCATCGTTGGCTAGCTGCGTTGTCTACCTATGACTTTAGTCTCAAGTACAGGCCCGGCAGGCAGAACATAGAGCATTGGCATGTATCTCGCCGCTCTCATCAGCATTCTGCAGTGGAACAAGATTGGCGAGACATTCCTGCATCTGGTGTCAGAGCCATGTGCCAGATGTCTAATGTTGTTAGAGTAACTCCTGGATCATCTAGTGAAGTGATTGATCAGTTGGGAGCCTCTATTCATGCTGTGCCTCAAGCATACTGTAACCTGAGCATGCTGACGTCTCACATGCCCAGATTGAGCACTATGGAACTTTCTGCATCGCAACAAGAAGACTCTTGTTTAGGATAGATGTGGGTTGCTCTTAAAACCTGATGAGGACAGAGGGCGTTGTTGTCACTTTGGGGGAAAAACGTGCCCAATTTAAACGGCCTTGTACTCAATTCTTGCTCGTACAATATGCATATTATTATTACTATTGGATAGAAAACACTCTCTAGTTTCTAAAACCGTTTGAATTATATCTGTGAGTAAAATAGAACTCATTTGGCACAAACTTCCTGACCAGGAAGTGGAAAATCTAAAATCGATGCTCTCTTCTGGGTCCTGCCTATAAATGGGCATGATACCTATTAGTATACATGCACATCATACACCTTCCCCTGGATGTCAAGATGCAGTGAGAGAAGAAATGGAGTGTTTATCTTGGTCTGAGATGGAATACGTCCTCTTGGAATGACGTGTCACCCATTTTCTGTTTTCAGGAAGGCGCGAAGTTGGACCTGGATTTGCCTTCTGAATAGCTGTCGTTATAGGCGACTACTATCTCCGGCTTTGATTTTATTTGATACATGTGACAATATCATCGTAAAGTATGTTTTTTTCAATATAGTTTTATTAGATTTTTGAAATTTATTCGGGACGTTAGGCGTGTTGCGTTGTGTGCCTTTGTTCAGAAAGGAGAGCTTCGCGCCACTTGGCTAGTGCGCTTGCTAATTTAAGAGGGAAAATGGACGTTCTAAATCCAAACAACGATTGTTCTTGACAAAGGACACCTTGTACAACATTCTGATGGAAGATCAGCAAAAGTAGGACCCATTTTATGATGTTATTTCATATATCTGTCGAACTGTGTACTATTAGTTTTGCGCCCAGGTTTTGGGCACTTGGTCGACATAACGTAAGCCTTATGTGGTAATGAAGTTATTTTTAGAATTTTAACACGGTGATTGCCTTAAGAACTAGTGTATCTATCATTTCCTATACAACATGTATTTTTTAGTTATGTTTATGAATAGCTATTTGGTCAGAATATGTGTGTCAGAAAAAAATCCGGACGTTGTGGGACAAAATAGCTACGTTAGCACAATGTATAACCACTGATTTCAGCTCTAAATATGCACATTTTAGAACAAAACATAAGTGTATGTATAACCTGATGTTATAGGACTGTCTTCTGATGAACCTTATCAAGGTTAGTCAAAAATTATATATCTTTTGCTGGTGTGTCACGATCGCTAACTTTTACTGCTGGGAAATGGCTTGTGTTTCTGGCTATTGTGGTAAGCTAATATAACGCTATATTGTGTTTTCGCTGTAAAACACTTAAGAAATCGGAAATATTTGCTGGATTCACAAGATGCTTGTCTTTCATTTGCTGTACACTATCTATTTTTCAGAAATGTTTTATGCTGAGTATTTAGGTATTTGGCGTTGGTGTCTGTAATTATTCTGTCTGCTTTCGGTGCAATTTCTGATTGTAGCTGCAATGTAAACTATGATGATCAAACAAAACATAGATTTATTGAATAACATGTTGTAAGACTGTCATCTGATGAAGTTGTTTGTTGGTTAGTTTGGTTGGTTCTTGGTTAGTTAGGTTGGCTTTGTGCATGCTACCTGTGCTGTGAAAAATGTCTGTCCTTTTTTGTATTTGGTGGTGAGCTAACAGAAATATACGTGCTGTTTTCGCTGTAAAACATTTTAAAAATCGGACATGTTGGCTGGATTCACAAGATGTGTACCTTTCATTTGCTGTATTGGACTTGTTAATGTGTGAAAGTTAAATATTTCAAAAAAATATATTTTGAATTTCGCGCTCTGCCTTTTCAGTGGAATGTGGGAGGAGTTCCGCTAGCGGAACGCTGGAGCAGTAAAGGTTAACTTCTTAGCGCTAGGGGTCAGAATAATTTTTTTCTTAAAATATCGTTCCCAAGGTAAACGGACATTTTCTCTGGCCCAGATCGTAGAATATGCATATAATTTACAGATTAGGATAGAAAACACTCCAAAGTTTCCAAAACTGTCAAAATATTGTCTGTGAGTATAAGAAAACGTATTCTGCAGACGAAAACCTGAGAAAATATAAACCGGAAGTGATATATAAAAAAAAAAAAAAAGTGTGTTTCCTGGACCGTCCTTCTTCCATTTAAAGGGGTATCAACCAGATTCCTTTTCCAATGGCTTCCTCAGGCTGTGACCAGGCTTTAGACATAGTTTCAGGCTTTTATTTTGAAAAATGAACGAGATTTTTCAAAACTAGTCACGTGTCCTCCGAATAGTTCCTGCGTGCGCGAGAGGAGCTCTCCATTTTCCGTTTGTCTCTTAATGAATAGGTTATGGTCCGGTTGAAATATTATCGATTATGTTTGTTAAAAACAACCTGAGGATTGATTATAAAACACATTTGACATGTTTCTACGACCATTACGGATACTTTTTGGAATTTGTCGAACGGAACAAGGCTTTGGTTTTCTGAACATAACGCGCAACACAAATGGCGTTTTTTTGTGATAAAAGTAATATTTATCGAACAAAAATAACATTTGTTGTGTAACTGGGAGTCTCGTGAGTGCAAACATCCAAAGATTATCTAAGGTAAGCGATTCATTTTATTGCTTTTCTGACTTTCGTGACCAAGCTAACCAAGCTAATATAAGGCTAACTGTTCTAGCATTGATTGCTACACTAACAAAAGCTTGGATTTCTTTCGCTGTAAAGTATATTTTCAAAATCTGACACGATAGGTGGATTAACAACAAGCTAAGCTGTGTTTGGGTATATTTCACTTGTGATTGCACCCCTGCTGAAGGCTCTGGATTGCCGACAGTCGCTGGAGGCTCTGGACCGCCGACCGTCGCTGGAGGCTCTGGACCGCCGACCGTCGCTGGAGGCTCTGGACCGCCGACCGCCGCTGGAGGCTCTGGACCGCCGACCGCCGCTGGAGGCTCTGGACCGCCGACCGCCGCTGGAGGCTCAGGACCTCCGACCGCCGCTGGAGGCTCAGGACCTCCGACCGCCGCTGGAGGCTCAGGACCTCCGGCCGCCGCTGGAGGCTCAGGACCTCCGGCCGTCTCAGGAGGTTCCGGACCTCCGGCCGTCTCAGGAGCTTCCGGACCTCCGGCCGTCTCAGGAGCTTCCGGACCTCCGGCCGTCTCAGGAGCTTCCGGACCTCCGGCCGTCTCAGGAGCTTCCGGACCTCCGGCCGTCTCAGGAGCTTCCGGACCTCCGGCCGTCTCAGGAGGTTCCGGACCTCCGGCCGTCTCAGGAGGTTCCGGACCTCCGGCCGTCTCAGGAGCTTCCGGACCTCCGGCCGTCTCAGGAGGTTCCGGACCTCCGGCCGTCTCAGGAGCTTCCGGACCTCCGGCCGTCTCAGGAGGTTCCGGACCTCCGGCCGTCTCAGGAGGTTCCGGACCTCCGGCCGTCTCAGGAGCTTCCGGACCTCCGGCCGTCTCAGGAGCTTCCGGACCTCCGGCCGTCTCAGGAGGTTCCGGACCTCCGGCCGTCTCAGGAGGTTCCGGACCTCCGGCCGTCTCAGGAGGTTCCGGACCTCCGGCCGTCTCAGGAGGTTCCGGACCTCCGGCCGTCTCAGGAGGTTCCGGACCTCCGGCCGTCTCAGGAGGTTTCGGACTGCGAAACGTCGCCGGAAGCTCTGGAGTGGGGACTGTCGCCGGAAGCTCCGGACTGGGGTCTGTCGCCGGAAGCTTCGGAGTGGGGTCTGTCGCCGGAAGCTCCGGAGTGGGGTCTGTCGCCGGAAGCTCCAGACTGGGGTCTGTCGCCGGAAGCTCTGGACTGTGGAGGCGCACTGGAGACACGCACCTCAGGGCGAGTGCGAGGAAGAGGCACAGGACGTACTGGACTGTGGAGGCGCTCTGGAGACCTGATGTGTGGGACCGGTACAGGTGGCACCGGGCTGATGACACGCACATCAGGGCGAGTGCGGGGAAGAGGCACAGGACGTACTGGACTGTGGAGGCGCACTGGAGGCCTGATGCGTGAAACATGACACCGGACTAGTGTCACGCTCCTCAGCACGCCCGCTCTGCAGCGCTCTCAACGCCAGCACCTCTCTCCGGAATCTTGCATCGAGCTCCTCACTCGACTCCCTGACTGGCTCTGGTTCACCCCGCGGCTCCGCCGACCACTCTGTGTGGCCCCCTCCCCCAAAAATGTGGACTGCCTCTCGGGCCTCCGTCGTGGTTGTGACTCCCGGAGTCGTCGTTGATCCTCCTTCGCTGCCTCCGCCTGCTTCCATTGCAGGGTCTTGTCCCCTGCCATAACCTCCTCCCATGTCCATGATGTCCTCCACTCTCTTTTCTCCCGGGCCCAGGATCCCTGCTTCTCCTGGCCACGCTGCTTGGTCCTTTGGTGGTGGGATCTTCTGTCACGATCATCATAAGGATTGGACCAAGGTGCAGAGTGGTAGGTGTACATTTTATTTTATTTAAATGAACCCCCGAACAAAACAACAAAATACTGAATGAAACGTGAAGCTACTGGTGTGCACACAGGCAACTATCTGTAGACAAGATCCCACAAACACAAATAGGGAAAATGGCTGCCTAAATATGATCCCAAATCAGAGACAACGATAAACAGCTGTCACTGATTGGGAAGCATACCAGGCCAACATAAACCATTAATCACCTAGATGACCCACCCTAGTCACTATCACGCCCCAACCAACATAGAGAATAAACAGCTCTCTATGGTCAGGGCGTGACAACTATTCTTCAGTGGTTTAACCCAACGAGAGAAGGTCACAAGTGTTTCCCTAAAAGCTGTCTGGGTTTGAACATCTTCTATTGTTCAGAAATTGAATAGCTTAATCAATTTATAGTGACAGAATCAGATGACTTCCCAAGCAAAGTAAATATTTTGTGTCCTCAGCTATAGAAGGTTGTAAATCAGCCTCAATATCAAATAAACTAAACAATAATATCCCCATATGCATCGGATTCACGTCTTTCCCGGGTATTTTACAGCTTGGTTCTAGCATAAAGCATACCGGACCAAAGCTCTGTTATAGATCACTTTATATAATCAGATGTTTTATTTTCCAAAAAATCTTAAACTAACAATGGGTAGGCCTGTGCTTTTGCCATTTTCTTTAATAAAAGTGGGCCTACGGCATACCCCATTATACCTCCTCCATTCATCTTCGTTTTCACTTAACAGTCCTTCACTGAAACAGAGGTAGGCTATTTAAAGAGTGCATGGTGGTTGAAGGAATTGGCAGTCAAATCTGTGGATATAGCAGCCTATAGCCTAATTACATCTGTCAAACAGGTAGGCCTACCTCTTATTTCTTAAATAGGACGAAATAGGCTCCAACATAAAGGCTTCTTGTTGTTATTAAATTCAAATGAAGACGGTCAAAATTAATTATGCCTAGGCTACTCAAATTTGCCTAATTTCAGCACCATGAGCTGCCCATTTCTGATTGATTGTTGCCTGCGGATGCTACTTCAACTTTCAGCTCCACAATCTGGCTTATTGTGAGGTCAATAACTCTGATAAATACCTCATGGGCAAGACAAATATTGTTCTTATTCAAATCAATTATAGTAGTAGCAAGCTATTAAAGTTGACCTCCGGTCCTCCTTCTCAAACAGAACAAAACATAGGCTGTAGGCTTGTCCGTGAGCAAGATATCGCATATTTTGGAATAGGCCTAATCAACAAACAAACCAAATTAATTATTTGACTCTCATCCTGAACTGTCACGGTAGGCCTACACAGGACAGCCATTGGTTAGGCAGCACACAAAACAAGTTTTGACCAGGAAGAGCAGAGCAGGCCGGGGCTGGAATATTCCAGAGTTGGAATATCCATTGCAGTGTGGAATGCAGCCTGGTTTTATTTACACCATCTGAGCAGCGCAAAGACTCCGGAAGGAAGTACTTCTTCATAGAAATATAACTTTGCTCTGTGCTTCTCCGAGCATGCACTTTGTAACCTATAAGCTATGGATCATTTGATTGAGACCACACAAAATAGCCTATAGGCTATGGATCATTTGATTGAGACCAGACTAAATAGCCTATAGGCACACTTGATATTGCACACCCAGTGGAGAATCAGAGATGAGGGGTGACATCGGGCACACATCATTATATTGCCTAATGAGCAAGTAATTGTAAAACACTGAGAAGTATAGAAATGTTATCAATTACAAATTACATGACCCTCCCCTGCGCTAGATTTAGAAAGTACTAAACCCTCACCTTGACTGAAATTGAAAAATCATGACCCTCCCCAATTTTCCTCCAGGAACCCCATTCTGTAAACGTCGATCCATCCCTTAGTGAAAAATACTGACCTGTTCTATTTGTTTCTTTTTGTCAAGTGAACACAATTTTTACAAGTCATTATCAAGCCCAAAACAAAGTCAAAATACTTTTGGAAAAATTGCATGTGCAAATATAAATGAGAGCGTTTTCCACGGTTCTATTTCACTAGGCTCTGCAGGAGATGCCTAAGCGCTGTACTTCCTCGCTGTACGTTCCCCTGGATCCAGTTCCACACGTACAAATGATGCGCTTGAAATGTATCCTGCAACTAGCACCCTGTTTTCATTATTGTGAACCCGAGGCCATATCCGTGTGAGAACCAGAGCACAAGGCGAGGCCATATCCGTGTGAGAACCAGAGCACAAGGCGAGGCCATATCCGTGTGAGAACCAGAGCACAAGGCGAGGCCATATCCGTGTGAGAACCAGAGCACAAGGCGAGGCCATATCCGTGTGAGAACCAGAGCACAAGGCGAGGCCATATCCGTGTGAGAACCAGAGCACAAGGCGAGGCCATATCCGTGTGAGAACCAGAGCACAAGGTGAGGCCATATCCGTGTGAGAACCAGAGCACAAGGCGAGGCCATATCCGTGTGAGAACCAGAGCACAAGGTGAGGTCATATCCGTGTGAGAACCAGAGCACAAGGTGAGGCCATCTTGCTGCTTCGTACAGTGTGTGCGGTTAAGAAGGAGCCCTATTGTGTATATATTTCAGCAATGTGTGCGTGCCTGTATGTGTTGTCCACTGACAAACATGTAATTGGGAGCAATTGCCTACAGGAATGCCCTTTAAGTTCACAACTGATATCTATATGCAGTTACAGAATGCCTGTTTTTTTTTCACACAACATTTCACATCACTGAGTACAATTTGTCATGTGTCCCCTCTTTCTTCCTCTTTGTCACCTAATTTGTGAGCAACTAGTCATTAGATAGTCTTGGGCGATGGTTTGGGGTTAGTGTAATTTCCTGTTAGTTCATTAACCCCACCCTCTTTGCTTTTCCTATCCATTCATTTAGTCACGGTTGTAGTGTAAGCCGAAACAAACCTTAATCGTTTAAGTAATTGTGCCAGTGTGCTTTTACTTCCACAGACATTACACAGGGCCTGTCCTCAGGGCATACAGTCCACACAGTTAGTCAGGGACATTTAACTCCTGCCAAACAGATGTTACCCATGGCCATGTATGGAAGTAACCATTACAAAGATCACAGGTTAAATGCTAACGTTGATGAGTAGCTAACGGCTTTCATTTGGAGTTTCGCTCAGAAAGATCACACACAAAATAAAGACCAAAATAGAATCATGATTTTCATCTTCAACCAGTGGCACAAGTGGCATCAACACCAAAGTGTTGTTTGAAAAACATTGAATTTCACTGGTGCCTGGTGCGGGTACACAGTGAAAGGGCTTTGTATAGTTGGTCAACGCAGTAAGAGAGAACTGAACGAATTTCCTGAAGAAAAATGGTGTGACTTGCTTCAGCTGGCCAAATGTATTTTTATGGTCGTCGAAGAAGTGGAAGGTTCGCACCATCGTCCTTCATACCGTTACAGACCACTGGTAAGGAACTAAATAATAACATTTCACAGTTTCAGTGTGTGATGTGGGCTAAGGCCTGTAGCACTGTCACACGATATCACTGATAGTGAGCTGAGGTGTGTGTGTGACCGGTTATAAAACTTCATAAAGGTAAACATGTGTAGCCGCGGGAAGCTAGTGTTCAGGACAGATTAGGAAAAGGAAATGGAATATCCCACTCCTGTCATGCAGTGCTCGAAGTGAAACAGGGGTAGACACAGAGACAAAATGTATCTCTGGGTTATGACAGTATGTATGAATAACAAACCGGTTATGAGGAAAGAAGACATTGAACAAATGCCTGATATTCGCTATAAGAATAGCCAAGTGCAGATTTGAATCTTTTTGTTGTGCTAAGGTTAATAAGCATGTTTCCCACATCAACACGGCTTCCTTATTTAGTTGATTATTCATGTACAACCATACTATCACATACTACCGGTCATATCATTTTGGGATAGTCGAGGGCAACTGTGAAAGGGAATGGAGCTAGAATCATGTATTATCACCATACAATACCATTTATCATAGCCCATGAACAACGGGTAGGAAATACATTTCTGAATGTTCGATATATTATCAATAAATGATTCCAAAACACACAAGCACATTATTACATACTCCGTCATGCTATCAAGTACATAGGTCAATATCATTATAAGGAAGAATACGGTACCATTAAATATGTATTTTGCCCTTTCAAACTAAAATAAGATTGTAGTATGTGGCAAAGTACAAGTTGACGTATTAATGGAATTTGGACTGTGCTGTTTTAATTATTGTTTCGTCCTAATGTCGACTTTAGCATGGGCAAATATTGACAACCCACCCACGCAGACTGCACAGTTTCAAAACTGATGGCTCTAATCCACACCTACACTTTCCTGGGTCTCGGCATCAACATCTTTCCTGTCTGAGTATTCACTTGCCAGAAAACGTTTTTTTATTTTTTTACAGCGCCTGAAAGATTGAGACCTCCGTCGCGTTCAGTCTTGGGTGAATTACAAGTCTCTCTGAAATGGCTGCTGAGTGCCAGTGAAGGATGCCTTTCAACAAGATGGGGGATTTCCAGCAACTTGAGGTAAAATGGACACTGAGACAGAGCAGGCCTACCAATAGGCCTGGGAGTCTGGCTGCTCCTCAAAACACATCCATCTTTTGAAAAGAAAGGAAACTATAGGTACTGGTTTATTATACAGACCTGTTTCAGCTTCAGCGGGGATTCATCAGGCATTTCCCGGACATTGTGTGCTAATAACATATAGATTCTAGCAATGACGTTTGAAAATTCAACACATCTGGTAACTACCAGTTACACTGCACACATTACGACATGTGATACGTGAACATTTTGTGGGGAAAGTGTCTACGTTGGTGTATTCATAGAATGAGGAATTGCCGTGGTCGACTCAGAAGTTTGTAGTCATAAAAAGTATTTGGGCTTTGGGTGCTGGATTCAACAGGTATATACTGAAGAAGGAAAAACCCACATTCACTGTAATAGTCTACGATGGTATATTGACACAGAGAGAACCAAAGATGACATTGTGATCCAGCGTCTATTAGAAAACTTGAGAAACAGACTGGAGGTGAATTGTCCATTCTGGTTGTTTGTTCATATTCAATATTGTAGCCAGAGAGGTACACTGCCACAGTGCGGCCCACACATCTGGGCCTTATTGTATTTTTATCTAGGTCAGGGTGGAGATACAGAGACAACAGAACATCCAGCCAACATGTTGGAGAAGACATACCACAAGGTTGGGTTTGCTTCCAACATTTCAGGACTTTTCAGTTTATCACACACAGACAATATATGTGCTTGTTTTCTTTCTGCGAAAGACTATCTATGATTGATATGGTGCTCTAAGTGACTATAATGGTAGAAGGCCCTGAAACGTTGAGATAACCCACTCCGATTTTTTTTCTTCCCCCTGTGATTTACGACACTGAAACGCTGTATGGTATCTTTCCGTGGGATTCAAATGAACGTCACTCTTAGAGAAGGAATGAGATCTTTTTCCCCTTCCCTCCCCCCATATTTTTCCATAAATTGTCAGTTAGAGCTGGATGCTAACCAGCCCTAAGGGCTGGAAACGAGTGTATTTTTACTGGCACCGAGGCTGTCCAGCAGATATTAGCCGTGTAGAAAATGTGCTGAATATTACAGGCCTCTGTCACCAGGGCCAAGAAAGACATTTGGTCCAAAACCCAGAGCTGCTGCGCGTCTGCTACCTTTCAAAACCGAGCACCGCTTGCTAACTCTATGGCGAACGGCGAGCCACCAGCCCAGTGAGGCAGCCAGGTTGTCCGGCTTGCTGAATCAAAGCTTTAATTAAACGTGACAGGGGACTGTGGGGTCAACTCTGATCCCAGGCCCAAACTAAAGCGGAGCAGGCTCACACGGTTCTGCCTCTCCTCTCTCTCATTAGATCAAACTGAGTGCTACACCAGAGCAGGAGGAGACTGCTGCTTCAATTTGCACCTTTCCCCCCAAAAAAACAGGCGATACTTAGTCCCAGGCCCCTTTCTGAAAGAGAAACATTGGCTGTTGTTTTGAACGGTTTGTGTGTATGCTCGTGCGTGTGAAATCCAAGACCTGGAATATCAGAACATCATCAAAGTCCGTCATGGACAATCAGCACTTGAGAAAAGAGTAACTACAATATAAAGATATTTATGAACCCATAAATGTGATTACGTTTAAGTAATGCACAGTCGTAGAGAATAAAATGGAGCCATGCGTTTATCATTAAAAATGCTAACGTTTGGCTCAGGTCCTTCACGTACTGTTTAAATGAGCCCTAAAATGTGCTTGACTGGTATTCTTTGCCATAATGTAGCTACCAATGGAGTAAAACGGTCATGTGGGACTTTGGCTAATGAACCAATGCGGGGAACACAATCAAATGCAATGTGTACCAACTCATTAGCCATCCCATTCATTATTAGGCACTTTCCTTTTATTCAGTCATTATGCTGTATCCTATTCTGTAGTCAAAGCAGCATGCAGGACAACTCAGGAGGATTGTCGACAAAATTCATCAAACCACAAGAATCAACCAAAATTAGCTCTCAAGTGGTGTGGGGGGGGATTCCCCAACGGAGGAGCTAATGGAGGAGGGGATAATATAACTCATATGAAGGACAAGATTACAATTATTTACACTGGTTTCTTATGCGAACATAACTCTGCAACATAATTTGCGTGCGTGTGTGTGATGTGAAAAGCAATATGCTGTGGCTGGCAGCCAGTGCTGTATTACTTATATTTTATACATATACACATTCAGTACAGAGCATGCAATGCCTCTATACAGAAACGTGAATTCCACTAACTGACACCTATGCATAGCAAGCTTAGGGCAGGTGCTATGGAATGGAAGTGGACATTTCTGTATGCTGTTGGCTGGATCTGGCTTGTCTCTATATGTAGCCTTGTATTACACATGCTTTAGGTAGATGGGATTAGACAGCTGTGTCTCATCCTCATTGTCCTTCATTAAAAAGTCTAATTTGTGCATCGCTCTGTCTTTCCCCCTGTAGGGTTGGAAGAATTATCTTGCCGGCTTCCATATTTGTGCCATCTGTGCAGGGTAGAGCTGGGTGGATGTGGATAGCGCGCGCACACCACACACACACACACACACACACACACACACACACACACACACACACACACACACACACACACACACACACACACACACACACACACACACACACACACACACACACACACACACACACACACACACCTGCCTGTCGCAGCCAGTCTTCTGCTCATCCAAGCTGAGCACCAAGCCACAATGAAAGATGATGCCATTTTAAGATGATGTAAGTACCAGACTGGCTGGTCAAGCTCAAACCATGGCTGGTGAATAAGACAATATGAATAACTACAGAAACTTAAATGAATGTGTTAACAGAATCTAAACAGAGAGACACAGAGAGAAGCCGTGACATGCATTTCTAGCTAGCACTACAGTAAACGTTGAGCTGAGTGCCTCTGGGATTAATCATTTTTAGTAATAGGCCCGTATTAGTGGACATATTTGAATTTAGCAACAGGTGAAACAACAAAAGAAGGGAAATGGATGACCACATGACAACTGGATGATTAGAGCAAGCTGCTTTGTCCCCAGTACTTAAGTTGATGCGTTTGACGCTTTTCAGGCCGTGTCCATTTATTTCTAAGAATCTAAGAGGATGATGATAACGAATGTTACAATGCAGAAGAGTGAAGCTTGTGCATACCCAATGAGGTCATGTTCATGGAGCACATTTGGCTGTCTCTGGGCCCTTGAAGGGACAGACGGAGAGACAGACAGAGAGAGAGAATATGTGTGCACGGCGTGTGTGTGTGTGTGTGTGTCTATGTGACTGCCTTAGAGAGTGTGTGACTGTGTCATGCACGCACACACACAAACTGAAAGTACTTGAGTACTTGTCAGGCCTAATTCTTTCCCCCCCAGACAAATAAATGTATTCTGCATAAAAGGGTGATTTTGGTTTTTCTAAGTGTGACGTGCTTCGGCAGTGATCATTTCTCAGCCCCACGCAGGGTATCGTTGCGTGGGCTGCTCTGTTTTTATGTAATACTATTTTCTACGCCTCAACATAACACCCTGGGCTCAATGGATAGCAGTCCTTTGGAAGAGGAGTGAAAGCTTTTAATATGCATTAATGAAATAAGTGTAGAATATTCAGATATTTCCGATTCCAGACGTGAGATGCATGCTTAAGTCGATTTTCTTGAAACCACACATATAGTAACACATACATAGTAACACACACACACTTACCTGGAAGTCTGAGGTCACAGGCACCAACAGTGAGAGAGCAATCACTGAGAAGAGCCACACAAGGAGTCAAGAGTCTCCTTGAGAAAAGAGGCCGAGAGTAGGAGGACCGTTTTTACCAACCAGAGAAGGTAAACAGTCCGGACCAGATGAGACTGGTTGTGCTACTGAATAAAAAAGAAGGCAGACACTGGAACATAGGACAGGGTTCATCATAACATTTTGTGATTGTGTTTGAATGTTTTCGCTTTCGAAAAACAGCACTTGTTGATTGTTGTAGTCCCATATCAGATGTTTGTAATTTACTACTGGTAAAAGTAATCAGCAACATACACACATACAGTATACTGTAGTACTGCAATATTACTCTGCCTGTGTCTGCATGCTGTGTTCCATCGCTTTCATTTGGCCTCTTTAGTTAACAAATGACAGAGAGTTGTGGGAATTAACTCCACATTGAATCAAAGCACCAGTTGATTTAAGAATGTATCGGGTTCAGTAACTAAGCACAGGACGCTGAGGGATGCATTGTGTGGTGTGTGTAAACACATCTGATTAATATGTGTACAGATGGATATGGAAAAAATATTCTTCCCCCTAAAGGGTATATACACTACATGACCAAAAGTATGTGGACACGTGCTCGTTGAACATCTCATTCCAAAGTCATGGGCATTAATATGGAGTTGGTCCCCCCTTTTGCTGCTACAACAGCCTCAACTATTCTGGGAAGGCTTTCCACTATATGATGGAACATTTCTGCGGGGACTTGCTTCCATTCAGCCACAAGAGCATTTGGGAGGACGGGCACTGATGCTGGGCGATTAGGCCTGGCTGGCAGTTGGCGGTCTAATTCATCCCAAAGGTGTTCAATGGGGTTGAGGTCAGGGCTCTGTGCAGAACAGATGATTTTTACGCACTTCAGCAATCGGCGGTCCCGTTCTCTGAGCTTGTGTGGCCACTGTTGCTCCTAGATGTTTCCACTTTTGCAAAATAACAGCACTAACAGTTGACCGGGGCAGCTCTAGCTGTACAGAAATTTGACGAACTGACTTGCTGGAAAGGTGGCCTCACTGAAGAGTTCAGTGACTCTCAACTTCAAATCAAATCAAATTTTATTTGTCACATACACATGGTTAGCAGATGTTAATGCGAGTGTAGCGAAATGCTTGTGCTTCTAGTTCCGACAATGCAGTAATAACCAACGAGTAATCTAACCTAACAATTCCACAACTACTACCTTATACACACAAGTGTAAAGGGATAAAGAATATGTACATAAAGATATATGAATGAGTGATGGTACAGAACGGCATAGGCAAGATGCAGTAGATGGTATAGAGTACAGTATATACATATGAGATGAGTAATGTTGGGTATATAAACATAAAGTGGCATAGTTTAAAGTGGCTAGTGATACATGTATTACACAAAGATGGCAAGATGCAGTAGATGATATAGAGTACAGTATATACATATGAGATGAGTAATGTAGGGTATGTAAACATTATATTAAGTGGCATTGTTTAAAGTGGCTAGTGATACATTTTTACATATATTTCCATCAATTCCTATTATTAAAGTGGCTGGAGTTGAGTCAGTATGTTGGCAGCGGCCACTAAATGTTAGTGGTGGCTGTTTAACAGTCTGATGGCCTTGAGATAGAAGCTGTTTTTCAGTATCTCGGTCCCTGCTTTGATGCACCTGTACTGACCTCGCCTTCTGGATGATAGCGGGGTGAACAGGCAGTGGCTCGGGTGGTTGTTGTCCTTGATGATCTTTATGGCCTTCCTGTGACATCGGGTGGTGTAGGTGTCCTGTAGGGCAGGTAGTTTGCCCCTGGTGATGCGTTGTGCAGACCTCACCACCCTCTGGAGAGCCTTACGGTTGTGGGCGGAGCAGTTGCCGTACCAGGCGGTGATACACACCGACAGGATGCTCTCGATTGTGCATCTGTAGAAGTTTGTGAGTGCTTTTGGTGACAAGCCGAATTTCTTCAACTTGGCACCGTCATAGGATGTGGAAAGTGGAAACGGCCTGAAGCTATGACGGTGCCATGTTGAGAGTCACTGAACACTTCAGTAAGGCCATTCTACTGACAATGTTTGTCTATGGAGATTGCATGGCGGTGTGCTCGGTTTTATACACCTGTCAGCAAAGGGTGTGGCTGAAATATCTGAATCCACTAATGTGAAGGGGTGTACACATACTTTTTATATATATAGTGTAGTTCCCTGAACTAAGCATTTGGTTATCTCTACTACTTTTTTCAGGACTTTTAAGTTCAGGGAGAATTTTAAGAAAAGTACACTACCGGTCAAAAGTTTTAGAACACCTACTCATTCAAGGGTTTTTCTTAGTTTTTTACTATTTTCTACATTGTAGACTAACAGGGAAGACAACAAAGCTATGAAATAACACATATGGAATCATGTAGTAAACAAAAAAGTGTTAAACAAATCAAAATATATTTAATATTTGAGATTCTTCAAATAGCCACCATTTGCCTTGATGACAACTTTGCACACTCTTGGCATTCTCTCAACCAGCTTCACCTGGAATGCTTTTCCAACCGACTTGAAGGAGTTCCCACACATGCTGAGCACTTGTTGGCTGCTTTTCCATCAATCTGCCATATGACTCATCCCAAACCATCTCAATTTGGTTGAGGTCAGGGGATTGTGGAGGCCAGGTCATCTGATGCAGCAATCCATCACTTTAATTATTGGTAAAATAGCCCTTCCACAGCCTGGAGGTGTGTTGGGTCATTGTCCTGTTGAAAAACAAATGATAGTCACACCAAGCCCAATCCAGATGGAATGGCGTATCGCTGCAGAATGCTGTGGTAGCCATGCTGATTAAGTGTGCCTTGAATTCTAGATAAATCACAGACAGTATCACCAGCAAAGCACCCCTACACCATAACACATCCTCCTCCATGCTTCACGGTGGGAGATCATCCGTTCGCCCACACGCGTCTCGCAATGACACGCCGGTTGGAACCAAAAATCTCCAATTTGGACTCCAGAACAAAGGACAAATTTCCACCGGTCTAGTGTCCATTGCTCGAGTTTCTTGGCCCAAGCAAGTCTCTTCTTATTATTGGTGTCCTTTAGAAGTGGTTTCTTTGCAGCAATTCGACCATGAAGGCCTGCTTCACACAGTCTCCTCTGAACAGTTGATGTTGAGAAGTGTCTGTTACTTGAACTCTGTGAAAAATGTATTTGGGCTGCAATTTCTGAGGCTGATAACGTTAATGAACTTATCCTCTGCAGCAGAGGTATCTCTAGGTCTTCCATTCCTGTGGCGGTCCTCATGAGAGACATATCATAGCGCTTGACGGTTTTTGCAACTGCACTTGAAGAAACTTTCAAAGTTCTTGAAATGTTCTGTATTGACTTACCTTCATGTCTTAAAGTATTGATGGACGGTCGTTTCTCTTTGCTTATCTGTTATTGCCATAATATGGACTTAGCCCTATTTGGTAAAATACCATCTTCTGTATACCCGCTACCTTGTCACAACTGATTGGCTCAAACGCATTAAGAAATAAAGAAATTTGACAAATTCACTTTTAAGAAGGCACACCTGTTCATTGAAATGCATTCCAGGTGACTACCTCATGGAGCTGGTTGAGAGAATGCCAAGTGTGCAAAGCTGTCATCAAGGCAAACGGTGGCTATTTGAATACTCTCAAATATAAAGTATATTTTGATTTGTTTAACACTTTTTTGGTTACTACATACCTTCTAGTTTATGTCAATTATATCCATGTCTCACATAGTTATTTTCTTTTCAACCACTCAATCATTCTTCTTGAAGGAAGAATGTGTGTCAAATCTAAGCTATTAGAAGACTTATTTTCATTGACATCTTTGGTGAAGTAGTTCGCCATTGTCTCCTTTTACCTCCTGGGGGATTGTCAGAAGGCGAGAATGAATCGCCTTTTCACAGCCAAGGTACAAGAACATTCCTGTGTCAGACTAGATTTAGAGAGTTCTCATATATCCCTTTTATACCTAAAACCCGGCAACTTTACCACGCTATCTTATTTATACCACCTATTCTTTCTATCTGAAAGGTCTAGAGCCTCTTGAGCATTATGGCAAAATGTTGATTTCTGCCTAAATAGTCATTCCCAAACGTAGGTCTTTTTCATGAGACGGCCATAGTTCTATGTGCATCTTCGTGCACCGTATTGTACTTGAATGACCTCTTAACCTTGTCACAATATGACATATGAGAAAATAATGACATTTGACCATGTTAAATGAAAGTCTCCTCTCAGAACCTCTCCCACATTCACACTAATCATAACAGAGTGAACTCTTTGACAAAACTCTGATTTATGTTCCTCTTCATTTGATGGAATGAGCATATTAAGGGCTAACCGAGTCTGTCTTCTCTGCTCTGCAGGGCCAATCATGGCTCAATTAGACACCATCCACGCAGACACAAATACTAATGGCTGGATAGCACAGGAAACCCCTAGTTTGATTTTAATAGGTGTCTATCACAACTTAAATGTAGAAGGTTTAAAAAGTGTCATGCAAGCCTCATTATACCGTCTAATGAGAGTCGCTAAACTTTGATGAAATATGCAAATGCTCATCATAAACCCGGTGATTGCGTTACACAGGTAATTAACCTTATATTTCAACGTTTTCAGGACTGCGGCGCAGGACTTTCAGAAGTACATTTGAAATATTTGCAGAGACGGATAATAAGGAGAGGCAAATATTTTGTCTGTGTGTGTGTGTGTGTGTGCATGCCTGGCTGTCTGTGTGCATACATGTCTGTGTAAAAATATGAGTTTCTCTGTTCCCATGACTTTGCCAAAACTTCACTTGGTACAGTCTTCAGAAGACATCCTCTGTGCTGATGTGGCAACCCAGGGGGAGTCCAAATCCAACTCACAGGAGGTGACCACAACATAGTTTCACAACAGACTGACATGTACTGAAATACAACGTTGACGTAAAATAATACTTCGTCTCAACACAGGCCCTAACCAAATTATGGCACTAAACCCAAACTATTACTGCGAGGCCTTGGACCTAAATACACCTATCTCTGTTTCTTACTTTAAGACCCTCTAAACAGCCTGTGGTTGTCAGTGGTTATGTGGTTGTCAGTGGTACGCTGTATCTGTTGGCTACCAAACAGGAGCCTGGGGACAAGTTTAGCTCCATCCCTGTGCCCACTGCATCTTCAGCCAGCATCATCTCTCTCTCTCTCTTTCTGTCTCTCTCTCCTCCCCCATCTCCCCCCAGCTCTTTCTCGGTCTCTCTCCACCAGATTTGCTTTTGAACTGTCGTTTAGACCACAGAAATATGACGTCTGGCGTTCTAATGATTTGCAGACCCTAAGCGGAAATGGCCGCCATGAATCATGAAAATGCATTTCCCCATTTCCATTATGGAGGAGTGTACACGCTCACAGACAGATTTACACTCTCCACATCCTCTTTTCCATTCTCTCTCTTTTTCTTTACTTCTCTTGTTATGTCCCTTGCTCCTTCATCTCCATATTCTCTCTCTCTGTCTCTCTCCCTCCGTCTTTTCGTATGAAGACTTTAGTGTATAACCTTAGGGTCAAAGGTCGGTTTAGTTCTTTCCTTGAAGTAATGTCGAAAGCCAGTATGAGGGACTGTACTCAGGCTAGAATGAATGGTGCGTAAGATAACAAAAAAAGATTTCCAAAGGTACTCGTAATCAAAGCATAAAATTGAGAGAGAGAAAAAAACAAGGAGGGATAGATACAAAAATGATACTTTAATTGAATTCATCCTTGAAAGCATGCAAAACAAAAGGAGCATACTTTTTGGCTTCCATGCCTTCATCAGCGCTGTACAAAGCAATCAAATGGAGACTTAAGGAGAAGACACACCTGTGCGTCACAGGCACAACAGGTGCAAGTAACAAGTTAATTTGATACTGGCGAACACGGAGTCATCGAGGCATACAGAATGAGAGTAGAATATATATTTTTTTAAATGGACAAATGTCACATATAATTGAAAATAAAGACGCAATACGTCTGGCCTACGTGTCAATATCACAAGCATGAATATATTACTCATGTCCAATTCAAAAGGGAGGGGAGAATTAATGTCAAAGAAGTGGTACTTCAAGAAAGGGGAATATTGCATGCTTAATATTAATATTCAAACAAGTCAACTGATTTATGTCAGACTATTGTCACCTTAATCTTCAGCGTTGAATTAATGCACCTATTGTCCAGGCCTAAATGTCTGTAGCTGCATGCCCAACCAAAATCCAAGCAATTACAGCATCACCATTTGACACAGAAGACATCAATCGTCACAGCAGAACATGAGGCTTTCATTTCAGCCGGTTTAGTTGTCTTGATACACCTCTAGGGCAATGGCATGTAGATCAGCATCACATTTGCAGCAAATGTCAGGCCTGCGAGCTATTTGTAAAATCGCATCACATGTTGTGATTGATTGCGTCGCTGTTATGTTGACCATATGGAATCGACGTGCAAGACAGTTTGTCCGGGTTTACCGTCTGACTCCGGTTTACTGCACAGCTTGTGCTTCTGACCTTCAATATATATGCTACTGCTTCTCGCATCTTGGAAAAGAGACCGTGCTACTTCCCATAAACATACACTACTAATTGTAATTTCAGATCAGTGGCTGGAGTTGGAGTTGTCATTGATTTAAAGTACGTGCAGAATCATAATCCAAGCGGTTTATCCAACAAAACCAGGCCTCACTTACCTTCCTAGTATTGCCTGTGGCGCGTCAGACCTAGCAGGAGCGAGACAGCACAATGCATTTGAAATGAAGATTTCTCTCCGTGTAATTAATTTCATATTCGTCTAATCAAATTCGTTCAAGGGAACATGCTCACGTGAAGTTTTCGAGCACAATGCACCAATTACATTGTCTCGTTCATGTGCAATATACTGTATGTGCATACATTTAGGAAATACGTCTCACCGTGCCAACTTGTTTTCTCTCTTCCCTTCTCTCTTTCTTTTTTCAGAGGATTGTTTTGGAAACAGAAAGATCATGCACGGCCAATCTGGAGGTAAGTGGAAGTGCTTTTGAATCGACCAACCAGAGCAAGGTTCTTTGATTGGTCTCGAGTGGAGCATTCGGGCAGTGAGGAGCTCCACAATGAGGGGTTACCTAGCAACCAATAACTACCATTATTAATCTTGGAGATCATTTTTTCCCCCCTCCAGTGTTGCTTCAGGTTACCAACCAGAGTTCTAGGAGTTTTAATACAATGAACGGAAGTGGATTTCTATCCAACTGCACTCCAAGAAAACCAGGAAAGGTGTTAACATTGCATGTCCATGCATAATACACCAGGGTTGATTCCAACTGTTTTGGGAGATGGAGATCAATTGTCTTGTGGATGCCAAAAAACGGCACTTTTGTTGACCTTCGTGATTGTTAAGTTGCCGGGTGAGGAGAAAGACGTGATTGTTAAGTTGCCGGGTGAGGAGAAAGACGTGATTGTTAAGTTGCCGGGTGAGGAGAAAGACGTGATTGTTAAGTTGCCGGGTGAGGAGAAAGACGTGATTGTTAAGTTGCCGGGTGAGGAGAAAGACGTGATTGTTAAGTTGCCGGGTGAGGAGAAAGACGTGATTGTTAAGTTGCCGGGTGAGGAGAAAGACGTGATTGTTAAGTTGCCGGGTGAGGAGAAAGACGTGATTGTTAAGTTGCCGGGTGAGGAGAAAGACGTGATTGTTAAGTTGCCGGGTGAGGAGAAAGACGTGATTGTTAAGTTGCCGGGTGAGGAGAAAGACGTGATTGTTAAGTTGCCGGGTGAGGAGAAAGACGTGATTGTTAAGTTGCCGGGTGAGGAGAAAGACGTGATTGTTAAGTTGCCGGGTGAGGAGAAAGACGTGATTGTTAAGTTGCCGGGTGAGGAGAAAGACGTGATTGCTGTTGTTGTTTTTTTTTCAAAAGCAAAACATTCGCTGATTCATTAAAGCTCCCGATGAGTAGCAGAGGGAAATGTGATGAGGTACCCAAAAACTGTAGATGTTAATTAGTTACGTTTGGTGCGTGGCTGGAATAGTTAAGACTCTAATTTCCAAAAATAGAGATATGTCGAAAATGTATGACAGCATGACCTACAACAGCATGTATCCAGAAAGCCATAGAAAAACTAAATGAAAGGAATACATTGATATTTGTCATTGTTTGTTTTCTCAGTGATTCGGGCGTGTCGTGCCATTTTGCTTGTATGACTCTCTTTTCATTGGGATACCGTGTTGACCATGAAATTGTTATTCTATTCCAATTATGTTAACACTGAGTTGGACCATATTAACTGCATGGGGTCATGAAGAGAGTAAAGTCACACTAAATTAAAGTAGTGTGGATGGGTAATCATTTCAAGCAGGAAATATCTCAAACAGACAGCTTTCACCTCTTTATTGTTTAAATACGTCAAGAGTTGACAGTTTGAGTGTAACGCACCACCTCCATACTCTGGGGTCAGTACATGGGCTACTTCCGCTTTCACAGGAAATGACCATGGTTCAGGTGGAAGTGCTTAACAGCTGGTAGTGCCGGCCCATAAACACGAGATGGAGACCCTGATCGGAGTGGCCCACTGTGTAACGTCAGGCTTAGGTTTCAGCCCTACCCCACAGTGTAAATCAGAACACAGGGTGGAAAAGAAACCAGATGGTTAGTTTCCTCGCCTGGTGTATGTATACGTGTGTGAGTGTGTGTGTGTGCGTTTTTCCTATTTGTCCTACATAACTTTGGGAAACAAACCAAAGAATTAAGAAAGTGCCTCAAGACAAGCTTAACATACTATGGCAAATACAGACTAGACTTCTGTCTGCTATTTGATTGTGGAATGGCATCTACAGTGCTGATGGAATACCCAAAAGCTACAACGTATGAATATAATGAATGAGTTGGATTCTATTCCAGACTGTATGAAAACATAAATGCATAAAGTGGTGTCTGTTTTTCATGTTTGTCCGTCTGAATAAGTTGATGAAGGACTGGAAGCACTTTAGAAAACACAGACATACAGAATCCAGTGTGCAAAGACCAAATAACTATTACAACGTGGCCCTATACATAGGCTCCAAAATGGTGTAATGAAAATATATGAACTCTAGAAGATATTTTTTTTAAACTATAGATCCCGCTGATCATATCGTGCTAACAATAAAGAAATGAGGGAGAGAAAGAGAGAGAGAGAGAGAGGCAATGGTGTGTGAAAGTCCAGTGAACTTCCTCCGCTGCTCTGTTCCACTCAGTGAAGTTCTCAAATCGCATGGATGATAAATTGTTCTTTTAATGTTGAAGGCCTCCTGCTGCAGCTACTGTACAGCTTCAAGTTTGTTTAGTGTAGTGAGATATAGAGGAGGAAGCGGCCTGCTGTTTTTACTGCCGGTACCATGTTCTGGGTCTTGAGATTCCCATAATTCCACAGAGAACTAAGTGGATTACATTTGCGTAGTACTTTTTCCTATTGTCCTAAGTCTCAATGTGTTTCATACCATAAAAGAGCTGAACTCACCTCCTCCCTTTGATGCAAACTGAGGTCCCTTATATGAGAATGAAAGTTCTGAGAACATTTCTGAGTTGTGTGCTCTCGTTCATCACCTACTCAGAGATAATGAAACATCGGTGTGCGTGTGTACGGGAGTGTTTGTGGACCAGCGTCGTCATGGTAACCTGTGTCAGATTAGAAGGAACCACATTTGGGTTTGATTACAATCTCGGTTCTCTCAGGAGTTGGGGCAGGCCCCGGTAGGAGCATAAGTCTGTCGTGGAACAGCTTGATTCTGAATTATAGTTCTGTTTTTATTCCACTGCCAAATGAATGGACTCAAGTAACATCATGCATATCCAGACATCTCCTGGGTATAACCAAATTAAAGCACTCATTAACACACGCGCACGCAAACACACCACACACACTTGCACGCACACATACACTGCTTCAGCTACCAGGTATTTTACTCCGTTTTGTTCCCGAGCCACTGCTTTTCACTTGCATGGTCTAAAAGGTCTCTCATGGAGCCTAATTGGAGAGGCAGTCCTGTATTGGCCACTCAGCAGAATGCTGTCCTGTTACGTGGACTGTGAAGAGAACAGATGAATGTTGAAGGAGAGCGGTAACGACCATACATGTGACGGAGGCTTGCTGAAACTGACAGAACAACCCAACAAGGAGAAAAGAAAGGAGCGAGGGGAGAAAAAGACATAGAATGCAGACACTGGGCTGACCCCCCCCCCCTGTTTGTACACTGCTGCTACTCGCTTTTTCAATTGCTAACATTCATTGGTCAAAACTGATGTCACATTTTCAAAACTCTTCACACAGTCAGCGAAACAGTAGTGTATGTGGACCAAACTGTGAATCATTTCCCCTTGTTTTCACACAAAACGCATTCAATGACCACATTCTCCGAACTCCATTAAATTAACTATTTTCTCATTCATACTCCCACCTGCAAAACTCTTCAATCGCAGCAGGTTTTCAAATGCTAACACACTGCTTCCAAAACGGTTAAAAACCCATTCAAAACAGAATGATGGCAAATGTCGTGCATTTCTGCAGTAACCAGATTGAAACATAAAATATTCTGCTGAGATTTTCTATATCATTCCAAACACAGCTGATTACAATTTCAGCTGAAAGCCCACCCAAGTATCCTGTTTTTAGTCCTCTTGTCTGTTTGGTAACGAGACGGCTTCGGAATGATTTAGTTTGGAAACATGGATCAAGGAAGAGAGGTTGGTGGGGAAAGAAGAGTGGTAGGGAGAGGGAGAATGCGTGGAGGACAAAGGAGAGGAAGACCAAGAGCTGTGGTCTCTGATGAGATCAGGGCCACAATTATTGACCATGTTGTAAACCATGGTCTCTCTTTTGAGAAAGGCCGGTTTAAGGGTGCAACCAAATCTGCAGCTATCAACAGTTGCACGAATAGTACGCATTTCCCGGTAAAACAACAGGTACGATGTGCATCCTTCAGTGATAATTGAACTAAATATTACAGTACAATACAGTATGTTCACATTATTACATGTACTGACATTTTGAAATATATTGATTGATTTGTGTTTTTCAGTAGGATCCAAAGGTTGCCTCCCACAGGAGGGAGAGGCAGAATATTATCAGATGCGCACGAAATTGCCATTGTTGACATGGTAATTGGCAACAATGCAATAAAACTGTGGGAGATTCGGGACAGACAATATCACTTTTGGGAATGTGAATACGGTCAGCACAAGGACAATTGCCAGAGTCCTAGAGAAACATAAAGTAAGGATGAAGCAGTTTTACGATTTTGAGAGAAACGGTGAACGTGTGAAAGAACTCAGGTATCAATATGTCCAGGTAAAATGTCTGTTCAATAACCAAACCAGGGTACATACACAGCTATGCATAATGTAAAGTACTGTAAAACTGTGGATTTACTGTATTTGAGTAATGGAGATGGAAGCCAGGCAAACTGCACATACATTCATCTTTGTGGATGAACCTGGCTTCAACCTGGCGAAAACACGTCGCAGGGGAAGAAATGTGATTGAACAGAGCGCAAACGATGTCCCAGGCCAGAGAGGAGTTAACATCACAACGTGTGCAGCACTGTCCAATGATGGTTTTCTGTTACACAAACCACTCTTACAATACAGAGAGGCTCATTTATTTTCTGGATGACCTGCATATTCGTGCCAGCGGAGGAGAGAGGGGCAAGAAACTCCCCTACCTTCGTTGTTTTGTGGGATAATGTGGCATTCCACCACTCTGCTGCAGTCACAGACTGGTTTACTGCACATCCCAGGATGTCAGTATTATTCCTGCCTCCATACTCCCCCTTCCTAAACCCCATAGAGGAGTTTCTCTCTGCGTGGAGGTGGAAGGTTTATGACCACCATCCACATGACCAGATGTCCTTACTGGATGCCACGAATGCGGGGTGTGGAGACACTTCTCCTGAAGACTGCCAGGGTTGGATTAGACATTCCAGAAGATACTTTCCAAGATGCATCGCCAGAGAAGACATATGATGTGATGATGAGGACTTGTGGCCAAATGCAGGAGAGAGGGAGAACTCGAACCCTCACAGTACAAGTGATTGTAATACTGTATACTTTTCCCCCCGTAACTATTATTGCAGCCCTGAAATGTCAGGAATTTGTTTCAACTATTTTTCACAAGTAAATTACTATATGCAAAGATATAGATCAAATAAAGGCTATTGAATTGCTGCATTTCTGATTCATTCTTGTTACATATACTTTAGTACAGTCAAAGGGAAAGTGTTCTTATTCTATAATGAAATACTGATTTGTGAAAAATCATTCAAACTTCAAAGAGAAGTTAATTTATGTAATGCTCCCGGTTATTGTTTTTTTTTTAGGTTCGTGTGTTATGTATGCTTTCTGAGTGAGAATTGTTGTCAGTGTTATGGTCGAACTGTAACGGCTATCGTTGGTGGAAGGAGAGGAGGACCAAACTGCAGCGTGGTACATATCCATAATTAATGTTTAATCGAGAATGAATACAAAAAAGAACAAGAGAATCAAATTAAAAATGATACAGTCCCAAATGGTGCAAACACTGAAACAATCACCCACAAAACACAATGAAAAACAGGCTACCTAAATATGGCTCCCAATCAGAAACAACGTCTGACACCTGCCTCTGATTGAGAACCATACTAGGCCAAACACATAGAAATATAACATACAGAACAAAACATAGAAAAACAACGGCATGTCCACCCCAACTCACGCCCTGACTAAACTAAAATAAAGACATAAAAGTAACTAAGGTCAGCACGTGACACGAACGAGCTTATTGAGACATTAAGTGTTTGTGGTTTGAGTGATTTGGAGTGAGATTAACTGTTTGGCCAAGATGCATGTTGGTAATGCAGACCGAAGAGTTTTGAAAAAGTGGCTTCAGTATTGACCAATGCTAGTTAGCAATTGAAAAAAAAAACTAATCTATGCATAGTCACTTTACCCCTACCTACATGTTCAAATTACCTCGACTAACCTGTACCCCCGCACATCGAGTCGGTACCCGTATAGCCTCGTTATTTTGTGTTACATTTAATTTTTTACTTTAGTTTTTTTTCGTATATTTTCTTAACTCCATTTCTTTAACTGCATTGTTGGTTAAGGGCTTGTAAGTATTAGAAGGTATTCGATATTCGGCGCATGTGACAATTTGATTTCACTTGATTTGTCATTGGCTCAAATAGATTGTGCTAATGCTACTGGTTGGCTAGAGTATAACGTTCTTAAAAAACAACAGTATTCAATTAATTCATACAGAGGTTATGGATCCAAATTGTGAACATAGTGTAAAATATAAAACAATTTCAAAACACCTAAAAGGTTAACGCTATAATCAAATCCTATATCACAATGTTTGGATATCTTCAGTTTTTGACTATACTAACTGTTGGGAAACTGAGGCCCAGTAGTGTTTTTCTGTTCAACTCACCTCAGCCATGACTAGAGGCATGCCTGGCCCTGCTGTGGAGTTAGCACCTCTTTTATTCTCCAGACCTGTGAGAAGTCAGTCGGGAAAGAATTTCCCAATACACCACCGGTGGTAAATGCATATTTTACACAGTCCCATTAATCTACAGGGTTTTGCCTGGCAGCCTCAATCTTGATCTATCAAGGCACAAGGCAAGACCCAGATGCAGACACAGGAGGCAGATGGTTGGAGTTTTACCAATGTTTAATAATCCAAAGGGAATAGGCAAGAGAATGATCGTGGACAGGCAAAAAGGTCAAAACCAGATCAGAGTCCAGGATGTACAGAGTGGCAGACAGGCTCGTGGTCAAGGCAGGCGGGTAGAGTCCAGAAACAGGCAAGGGTCAAAACCGTGAGGACTAGAAAAAAGATAATAGCAAAAGGAGTACAGGAAAAATACACTGGTTGACTTGACTAAACATGCAAGACAAACTGGCACAGAGAGACAGGAAACACAGGGCTAAATACACTGGGGAAAATAGGCGACACCTGGAGGGGGTGGAGACAATCACAGGAACAGGTGAAACAGATCAGGGCGTGACATGACCGGAGGCAATCTCTCTTTCTCTCTCTCCCTCTCCCTCTTTCTTTTCCTCCTACCAGAAACTGTCAAGGCAATCTGGCTCAGTGACACTTTTACAACATATCCAGAAGTGAACTATAACCCTGCACCCCTGCAAATAAATTTGCTCCAAATGACCTATCAGACACCTGCTGGTGGGACTGCTGAATGGCGTTTGCTCACCACCACACCATCACTAACCACTAACAGAGAGACACCTCAGGGCACTGCTATTGGACCAGCCATCTCTTTCAGACACCCTGCTTTCTCCATAATCCATAGGTGTGTGTCAATATTATTACAGATCATCACTGTCTGTATATGACATCTACTCCAGACTGGGATTCCTATTCCAGGCTGCAAGTAGCTCATATGTGACACCTATTCTAGGTATCAGATAAACTGTCATGGGCGGCGGGCCAATCCGAATAGATACGCTGACTGAATGGTGAGTTATTCACTTGTGACATAGATGACTCCCACGCCTGGTCCAAGTCACGTCACCGTGTTTGTTTCACAGCCTAATCACTGTGCTTGTGTAATTAGCTAATTGCAGCAGTTCTAATTTTAGCTATTGATTGTTTAATTGAGTGCAAAGGCTGTTGTTGCAGTTTGTGAAGGATGCATAGTAGAGGGTTATAATGTGATTGCCTGGCTAACAGGGAACACTGAGTAATAGAGATATAAAGCATTAACATGTGACCCACACATGATCCTACTAGGCTAGGGGAATATGCACTGGAATGTCACTTTTTCTAGATATTGATAACACAGTCCCCATTATGGTAGATGCTAATTCATTACCAAAAGTGTTGAACGGCACCGTACAGATGGAGTCATGAAATGCACAGACACTCTCATCACACACACATACGCTCACACAAACACACACACACACACACACACACACGTACACACACACAGAAAGAGAGAGAGAAATGTATCACACCAAGGAAAATGCATTAAAGCTCAAAATGAAAGGTAATTTCCTGTGACCTTTACTATGGGGCCCGTCTCCATTATTCAAAGCTGGGCCAGACGAGATTTGATAGTGAATCGGTTAAATGATTCAGACTTGGTCATGTTTTATTCATTTGGGGAGTTTCATACATTGCAACTTCCTTCAGCCTAATGATTGGGAATACCTTTTTGGTTTGGGAAGTGCAAAAAGACATGTAGAGAGTCAGATGAAGTAACACAAGCTCAAAATGACTTACATCTGTGTATTGTACAGTTGAAGTCGGGAGGTTTACATACACTTAGGTTGGAGTCATTAAAACTCATTTTTCAACCACTCCACAAATGTCTTGTTATCAAACTATAGTTTTGGTAAGTCGGTTAGGACATCTACTTTTTTCTACTTTTTAAGTCATTTTTACAACAATTGTTTACAGACAGATTAGTTCACTTATAATTCACTGTATCACAATTCCAGTAAGTCAGAAGTTTATGTACACTAAGTTGACTGTGGCTTTACACAGCTTGGAAAATTCCAGAAAATTATGTCACGGCTTTAGAAACTTCTGATAGGCTAATTGACATCATTTGAGTCAATTGGAGTTGTACCTGTGGATGTATTTCAAGGCCTACCTTCAAACTCAGTGCCTTTTTGCTTGACATCATGGGAAAATCAAAAGAAATCAGCCAAGACCTCAGAAAAAATATTGCATACCTCCACAAGTCTGGTTCATCCTTGGGAGCAATTTCCAAACGCCTGAAGGTACCACGTTCATCTGTACAAACAATAGTACGCAAGTATAAACACCATGGGGCCACGCAGCCATCATACCGCTCAGGAAGGAGACGTGTTCTGTCTCCTAGAGATGAACGTACTTTGGTGCGAAAAGTGAAAATCAATCCCAGAACAACAGCAAAGGACCTTGTGAAGATGCTGGAGGAAACAGGTACAAAAGTATCTCTATCCACAGAAAAAAGAGTCCTATATCGGCATAACCTGAAAGGCTGCTCAACAAGGAAGAAGCCACTGCTCCAAAACCGCCATAAAAAAGCCAGACTACGGTTTGCAACTGCACATGGGGACAAAGATTGCACTTTTTGGAGAAATGTCCTCTGTTCTGATGAAACAAAAATAGAACTGTTTGGCCATAATGACCATCATTATGTTTGGAGGAAAAAGGGGATGCTTGCAAGCCGAAGAACACCATCCCAGCCATGAAGCATGGGGGTGGCAGCATCATGTTGTGGGGGTGCTTTGCTGCAGGAGGGACTGGTGCACTTCACAAAATAGATGGCATCATGAGGCAGCAAAATTATGTGGATATATTGAAGCAACATCTCAAGGCATCAGTCAGGAAGTTAAAGCTTGGTCGCAAATGGGTCTTCCAAATGGACAATGACCCCAAGCATACTTACAAAGTTGTGGCAAAATGGCTTAAGGACAACAAAGTCAAGGTATTGGAGTGGCCATCACAAAGCCCTGACCTCTATCCTACAGAACATTTGTGGGCAGAACTGAAAAAGTGTGTGTGAGCAAGGCGGCCTACAAACCTGACTCAGTTACACCAGCTCTGTCAGGAGGAATGGGACAAAATTCACCCAACTTATTGTGGGAAGCTTGTAGAAGGCTACCCGAAACATTTGACACAAGGTAAACAATTTAAAGGCTATGCTACCAAATACTAATTGAGTGTGTTTAAACTTCTGACCCACTGGGAATGTGATGAAAGAAATAAAAGCTGAAATAAATCATTCTCTCTACTATTATTCTGACATTTCACAGTCTTAAAATAAAGTGGGGATCCTAACTGACCTAAGACAGGGGATTTTTACTCGGATTAAATGTCAGGAATTGTGAAAAACTGAGTTTAAATGTATTTGGCTCAGGTGTATGTAAACTTCTGACTTCAACTGTATGTCTATGTGGGTGCGTGTGTGTTTGAATGGTCGTGTGTCTGCGTGCGTGTCTGAGTATCAGACAGATGACCTCTGTTTGTTCTGACAGAGGTGACTGTGTCGAGGTTACAGGTGTTTGTATCTACCCTCTGAGCCACCCTATCCCCCGGGGTTACAATGGTTACCAGAGAGGTCACCATATGGAATAGTGACCCCAGAGGCCATAGTCACTCACCACTCCCTTTGGCCCGACTCACACCGCTAATGGACAGAACAAGAGAATTCCAACACGGCCTCGGAGTCTGTTTGACTAATCAGACAGTGTGGTGTCTCGTGTCAAAGAAAACCTTTTCTTTCAATGGTTTCAATCTACCCGGAAAATTCCCCCAAAAGTTAGATATTGATTAGACTTTTTAAGACTACCATTGTTGAGTTGGGCCATCTGTAATACAGTGTTGTTGTCTTGTATCTTTAATTGATTGAATTCGGGCAGTAGTTAGATCTACATTCCTCTCTGTCTCTCCTCTAGAAACTGGGACCATCTTGTCCATGTTTGCGTTGTCAGAATGTGACTGAGGGCATAGACCTTGAAATGACCGCGGTTGACTTTTGCTTAACAGTACCATATGAGACATGGGTACATGATAGTGCGCTTGAATATAGTATATAAAAAGATGACATTAAGTGAGTCAACTTAACGGGGAATAACAGCAAATGTTCCTAAACCGCTCGACTCATTGTTGGACTGTCTGTCAAAGTGCGAACCTCTCTCTCTCAGAGAGAGCGAGGTAGAGACAGAGCAATGTCACAGGGTTATACAGCCCCCACTCACTGCAGCGCTAGAGAAAACTTTGTGGAATAACGCAAATCGAGAAAAAAAATCGTCGTTCTGTCATAGAAAAAAATACAACATTTCGGGAAGCCCAATCGATGGTGAGATGTGGCAAATACATTTTAAGTCATAAATTTGGGTCGCTGGTTCACAATTTAACCTTTTCTGAGATCTCTGCCAAGCAAGGATGAAAGGAGCTG
Organism: Salvelinus fontinalis; assembly: GCF_029448725.1. Taxonomy (NCBI): domain Eukaryota; kingdom Metazoa; phylum Chordata; class Actinopteri; order Salmoniformes; family Salmonidae; genus Salvelinus; species Salvelinus fontinalis. Next base: position 43,361,440 of record NC_074668.1, read on the forward strand.
ACTTAATCCTGCCTCACATTTTTACCTTAAATTCCTATTGGACATAATTTCACTTGCCAATAAACATTGTCCATCTTCCCTCTCTGACTGTAGGCCACATCCCTCTGTATATGGTGTGATCAGATCATTACAGCAAAATATATTTACTAAAATGAGCGGGAAAGACTACTGAGTGTGCAACATAACGTCCACTTCCTAGGACGACACATATGGGCTAAAAGGCTCATTTATGTAACAAATGTTTAATTACATTGTAACTTTCCTACTGTAGCCAGCTGACAGTGAACAAATCCTTGGATTTTTTTTGTTGTTGTTGCAGATACGATTTCTAGTCTAGGTACTGATGCATGCATCTATCGAAATGTGTTTTATGCTCAATGTCCAATTTTTCTTTGGGGTAGTTCAAATATGATTTATTTACATTTCTTATCTACATTTACATTTTCAAATCCGTACACTAATGACAATCATTTACAAAATTATGTAGGGAGGCTTTTCTTAAAGTATGGGTCGCGACCCAAAGTGGGTCGTGGACCTGTTAATGGTGGGTCGCGACGTGTTAGAGTCAATGTATCATTATTTCATGAATTACTGGAATATTTTTGGCCAAGAGCAACAGCGCTCTGTGTTCAGTGCGCTCTCTGCTTAGCGGTGTCAGTTTGGCAGTTTTCTTGAAGATCACTCCGCGACCCAAACGCTGCAGCGCTGTCGTTCAGCCAACGACTTGTCATTCCCACTCGCCGCTGCCTTAGTTTTGATTGAGCTCAATCGCTGTGAAACGCAAATACAGCGATGAGTTTCTCTCTCAGTTTCATACAAACTTTGAGAAATAATGCGGTTTTCTCGCAAAATTGGGAACCTTGAAAATGATGTCGTGGGTCAAAATTGCACCGCGCCCGCCATGGAATTTCGATAGCGACTACAAATCATTTAAAATAACTCTTGCCACACTAGAGCTCTTTAGATAAATTCGCTCTGAAATTACATGTTGGAATTTTCAGGGGCTTTAGGCTACCTGCATCTAGCTCAGCAAACCATGGCAATGTTGAATTACAATTTTAAACCCAGATGTTAGTCAGTATGCCTAACCTATGCCTATTGAAATAAATCAATCTCGCAAATAGGCCATTCATAACGGTTTGTTGTCTTAATTAACATCTGGCACAATTGCCAGAAATTAACCTAACAGTTGTTTTTTGAAGTTCATCCAAGTGTTTCTTGCACAGAGATTGAGATCGTCTGTCCAACTTTCATCACTCAAACTCTTATCTATAGTTATGCAAATGTATTTAAGCAATAAGGCCAGAGGAGGTGTGGTATATTGCCAATATACCACGGCTAAGGGCTTTTCTTAAGCACAACGCAACGCAGAGTGCCTGGACACAGACCTTAGCCGTGGTATATTGGCCATGTATCACAAACCCCCAAAGTGCATTATTGCTATTATAAATTGGTTACCAACATAATTAGAGCAGTAAAAATACATGTTTTGTCATATACGTAGTATACGGCCTAATATAGCTGTCAGCCAATCAGCATTCAGGGCTCCACTTGAGCCCTGAATGCTGGGAATGACAAAAAAAAAAAAAACTTTTTACTTTTCTAATTACATTGTTAACCAGTTTATAATAGCAATAATGCTCCTCAGGGTTTTGTGGTATATGGCCAATATACCACAGCTAAGGGCTGTGTCCAGGCACTGTGTTGTGTCGTGCTTAAGAACAGCCCTTAGCCGTGTTATATTGGCAATACACCACACCTCCTAGGGCCTTATTATTTAATCATAGCAGTCAAAACAAGTTAAATCAACATCAATGGATAGAAAATGATCTGGAGATTTTAAGGGTGATTTATATTTTGTCTTGCAACATATTCTTCAAAACTTGCAACAATGATTACTTTGATGGAAAAACAAATTTAGCTTCTTTGCCTACGTGGTTAAAGAATACGTAGTTATTCGTTAATTCACTCGATAACGTTATGGAAAAAGGGTTTCATTGATAAATGTGGCAACTCCTCTCTTGCTGCGAAATCTTTTGGGGGGCTAGTTTTCAGGTCTTATGTGCAGGCTTTCAGAGATCATTGGGCTAGAAATGTTTGCTGGACCTGGCAACACTGAGCATGACAGTGAACACAGGTAGTTCTTTCTGAACAGGGCAGAACGCTTCAGGAAACAGTGCTTTGACAGTGGAAAAGTAAGTCAGCTAGCAAGGCATTGTTGTCATTTTATAACAGGTGATGATCAGCAGAAATAAGGGAGTACTCTCTCATAGTAGTAGATGTGTTTTTCTTTCAAACAACCCCCTTATACACAGCTAATAGCTAGCTAGCTAAAGTTAGCCAAAGCAAGCTAGCTAACTACTGATAGTGCAACCCTAAGTAACAGTACATATGAATATTAAACATGATTAGGCCTACTGTACATTTTACTCTAGAAATGATCGTTGAAAACAAGTCTCGGTTGGAACTATTGCTATTAAAATATAAGTGAAAAAATCTATTCGGAACTGGAATAAACTGATCGAAGCAAGATGATTTTTGAGGAAAACACACTCACAGTTCTGGAACTCATCTACAGCAGGAAGTGTTATCCTGCCTGACTGAGAGAACAGTAGATGTTCTGATCCAGTTTGGCACCACATACCTATGAGTCAGGGATCTCAACTCTGACATACTTTAAAAACAAATACAGAAACTGACGCCATGCTGAGTATGACCTCAGGGTTGCACTGTCAAAAAACGGAGCCCAGAATAGACCTGCTTGTTGAAGCTTCAACCAGCCACACACATTTCATTAGGGCTTTGTGTGTGTTTCCTGGTTCAGATCTGTGTGATGTGATCAACCAGTTGATTCCAGTTCAGAATGAAAAGTATGTATTGTATTTTAACAGCAGCAGTTCCAACCTCATGTTTTTAATGGGGGAAAAATAAACACGAATAGCTATTTATATTTCATTTCGTTGTTATTTGTCTTTATTGCGTTTGTTTTAGGCTGGCATATGGGCAATGAAATGTATCGCTATTTACGTATAGTTACGTGTTTTCATAAACTTGGCTGAAAAGGCTGAAAAGGTTTTTAGAACCCCTGATGTAGGGGATTTTGTTTGATCAAAATAATGTGATCATGTCGCAAATTTTATTAAATGGTAAAGTATTCTTATGTTTGCATCAAATACCCTACTCATTGAAATTCGTGCATTGATTTAAATAGCATATGCGATGAATGATGATCACTGCAATCATCAGCTGCAGTGTTGCTCATTGGATTACCCCAGATCATGGAATAGGCCACGTGAAAGTTTACAAAGACAAAAGGCAGACACATAGAATTGTTTGATTCGGATGGATGGTTTAACTGACAGAAAGGTAGAGAGAGATTTTCTGATCTAAAATGGTGAAACTTTGCTTCAGCCTGTTGTGTGTTGTTTCGCTCATGGGACTCGAGCCTGGATGGACTCGGAACTGGTAAAAACGTTATAGCCTATTGCGCAATATATCCCCGAAATTCAAACAAAATACACCAGCGACATCATTTAAGAGATAAACGTTGTGAGCTCAGTGTTTCTGATCAGATCGACAGTTATCTTCTATTGTATTTGTGTGGCTACGATATCATCTTTAGAGCACAGCATTTTCTGATTGGTTTCCATTGAAAGAATTAAATAGGCTACTACCGAGGTCTGATGTTGCTTCTGACAATATAGTAAAAGGCGATGTGTTGTTTTTATTAGGATTCCCCTCGCGTGTGTGTTGCTGCATGAGCAGTAAGCAATGAGTCAGAGGGGTTTAGGAACAGACATTTTTTTTTAAATGAGCTGTTACTCCCCTTTAAGTTGATTCACTTACTGTCATCAGCCGCTCTTTATTCCTTGCTTGGCAGAGATCTCAGAAAAGGTAAAATTGCAAACCCTCGGGCTAAATTGATCACATAAAGAAGAATATACCATATCTCACAATTGATTGAGCTTCCCAAATTGAGTATGTTCGCTGTGACAGAAAGTTGATTATTTTCATTATTCCATAAAGTTCTATCTAGCGCTGCAGTGAGGGGGGGCAGGGGGGGGGGGGTGTATAACCCTGTGACATTGTTCTCGTTCTAGCTCTACCTCCCTTTCCCTGAGTGAGAGAGGTGCACTTTGATAGACTCCAACATTTAGTCAGAGTGGTTTAGGAACATAGAACATGTTTTCAAAATGTGCCGTTATTCCCCCTTTAATTTTGTCTGTCTTTAATTTGTATAAGTATGTTTACTTGAATAATGTTGACTGACAGGATTAATTAACACACTTTGTAGATATTTTCACTTTAATGAAAAACATTCTGTCTAACTCATGACTTAAAAACTTTATGAGGACATACAATCTGGTTTATTGTTATTTTTCACATCAAACAAATGATGTTTTTATTGAACAATTAATAATTCAATCTTATTTCTGTCTGTGTTAAGATAAAGCAGATGTTCTACTTCTTTGCAAAACAAATGTTCTTTAAAATGCTATTTTCCACATTAGAAGAATGACAGATGTTCACTTAAAGATAATGCCTTTTTTAGGTGTGAATATTGACAAACAATTAGTTCAAAACATACTAGAGGATAATTAAAAGAAAAGCGTGTCAAATGTAAGACCATTTCTCCTTTAAAAAACAAAATCTATCTCTGAAAACCTTTCCGTTACTAGAGTTTCAGGGCCTTTTACTAACTTTCAAAGCATAAAGACTAAGCAGGTCGATGTATTTGGAGATTCTGTTATCCCCCATAAATAGTCAGAGTGAGTGATATTATATAGAAGCATGTACAGTGGCTCTGTGTGTACCATGCTCTAGGGTCCCTGGCTTTCTATGTTTCTTATCATCCTTTAGGAAGAAATGATCTCTTCAATAGGTCATGATTTTGATGACAATTGAATGTTAATGTGCTGTACTGTACTGATGGAAAACCCCAATTGCAAGATTTGCAGCTTTAGAAATCATCACTGTACCGTACAGTGGCTGTGGCCATTTCCTAGACATCTGTTGATGTCTTTACATCCTGTGCTGTACCAACGCATCTCTCAGAGATTGGTAGTTGTAGATACAGTGTAGGTGTTTTTTTTTTCTTTTCTGACTTCCTCTCCCGTCAGTTAGTAGTTATGACCCATCCATCATGTTGTGTATAACTCCTCTCAGCGGCCACTTGTCTTCCTGTCAGTGTGGTTTTCACAGGCTGCGGCTGTAACAATGGCTGGCCCTCGTGTCTATTCTCAGAGTGGCTGTTAAAACGATTAGTGTTGGATTCAGCGAGGCCAGCCCTCATTAGTGACAGAATGAAGACATCCAGGAGATGTTGAAGTGCATCGACTTCCATACGAGAGACTGTGTGGAGTTTCTGCTCATTTTGCCTGTGTTGCTTGAAGGCCGTGATGCTACTGTATAGCAGATAGCCTACATATGTAGCCTATGCTAGGGATGAACTGCTTTCAACATTGTCCATACCTGTATTAATGACAGTGTAAAAAGTAAATACATCACCTAGAATCATAGGTCAGTATTGTGTAACTAAACAATAATTAAGCAATGGTATATGGCCAATATATACACGGCTAAGGGCTGTTCTTATGCACGATGCAACGCCTGTATCCAGCCCTTAGCCGTGGTATATTGGCCATATGCCACAAACCCTTGAGGTGCCTTATTGCTATTATAAACTGGTTACCAACGTAATTAGAGCAGTACAAATAAATGTTTTGTCATATGCGTATAGCGGTCTGATATACCACAGCTTTCAGCCAATCAGCATTTAGGGCTCAAACCACCCAGTTTATAAGGATCAATAACATGAAGAATAACAATAACACATATTAAAACTGATATCTTGCAGCTGGCATATCGCCAATTCAATATTTCCGTGTTAATCAGGATTATGGAGGCCTCTGGGATAAGGTATGTGTTTCTTATTAATAAGTCTTGCAACTATGCACTTCACCCTGTGACGTTCCTTAGAAACAATTCAATCAGTGAGAGAAAGGGGAGAGGGAGATATAGTGTGAGTGTGGAGCAGAGAGAAAAAGGGTATGTGAGATAAATACAGAAAAATAGAAAAGGAGAGAGAAAGAGAGCGTTTTGGCAGTATGGATGTCTCACATGAAGAGCAGCATGCTGTGACCATATGCTAGTCCAGGTGGACTCTGTATCTAGGCAACTGTATCAAAGCAGCGGGGGCGGCCGCTACTGAATCCAGAGGACTTTTCAAACGGAGGAGTCAGTGGAGACAATACGGCTATCATCTGTCCTCAGGTAAATCACCTGTCCTAGTGAACACTGCACTCTGTTTGACAACTCCCCAAGGAGCTCATCGAGGATCCAACATTGGAAGGTCATTGGCACAAACTTAAGGAAACCCAAATACTGTTTATTTTACGTTGAACTTTTAGCCACTGTAACAGTGTTAGTGTCATTGAGATAAAACCTGTTTGTACAAGATACCTGGGATGAGATTGGAAGCTGGGTGCTTGGTTTTCAACCATGACATCACATACAGTACGTGTAACATGGATTGCCTAAGGAATCAAGCAATATGTTGAGTTTCCTTCCTCCTTGGCCTGTGCATCCCAGAGGTCAGCTCTGAGTCATTCCCTACAGGGGCATGGTGTTGGGGCATAGCAGCAGGACAGGGTCTTTGGGTCACTGGAACACATGGGAACCTTCCTGTAACACTCCATGGCCCTGCCTCTAGCCACCTGCTTGTCCACGGGCACTAGAACTACAGAACTATGGAACCACTCGAGGCCCCTTGATTTCCCCTAGGCTAGAATATTGATATACCTAATCAAATCATTATGTGAAACACCAAATACCATGTATTGCATGAGATAACTCATAATATTTGATAACGATGTATCATAGAACATTTGTCTCTTCATAATGGCCTCACCATTGTTTTAATACAATCAGTGCTTCATTGCAAATTCAGGATGGTTCTGGACTGGTGAAAAAATATAATACATTTATATAACATATTCTAATTGTGCTGATGGAGAGGAAAAGGCGCAACATTTGACACAAGAAGCACCATTTGGTGGCAAATTGCAGGTTTGTCAGGCAGTTGTTTAAGGGAACCAATTTCCCCATGAAGCCACATGAATCAATTTGCCCCCAACTAATGACGATGTTGAATATGAAACGGACGCCATTTTTTCCCAGCTTCCATTTTCTTCAACATGCGTATATATTGGGAACAATTTCTATCAGCAAGCCCATTAAACGCTTGTATAATCATCATATTAGTCTGCCTCTTTTGATTTAACCAGATCCGTCTGGACTGTTAATGCAGTGTGTAAACCAGTGGATGAAGAATCGACTTTGGGAATTCTGGAGCATTTCTGGGCCCTCTGGAATGCAGCCCAGACAGCCGCACTGCCAAGATGTGAGAGCACTAGCTTCCTTACTGCCGCATATAGCCAAACCCAAAACCTCTGCCGTGGGTCTCCATACATTTACGAAACGATCACATTCCTCTACGATTTGGTAAGTGTGCGGGAAAATATGAAATGATGATTAAAAGCTATGCTTGACCCTTGTAGTTGGTTTTAATGTACATCAATTAATCGTGGGACAATTTGATATTATTTCAGATTACAATATAGTACAATATAGTGCTATATATTCAGACTACATTTGACACAGCTCCTATTGAGGAAGGTTTGTACTTACCTTACTGATGTCATGTGGCTGTTTAACCCTCTGCACTTTGTTCATGACTCTAGAGATATAAAACAGAAATCCGCTGGTGGGGAAATGAATGACCCGGCATTTTCATATTTTAGTTCGATACAGTTTTTACACCTAGAACTGTCGTTGCTACACATATCATAATACATTTTATCTTTTCATAATATCGATTTTGCTGTAAGAATATTGTCATGATGTATTATCAATATGCGACACAGTATAAAAAATGTGGTTTTCAGAAACCCATGCTATTCTGCCTTTACTGTAACCCAATGCGTCAAAATACCAAGCTTTCAATGACACGATAAAATTTCAATCCCTTGCTCTAAACTGTAAAATAAACACTAAATCAGTACAAAAGCTACAGCTCTGCCATGGGCAATGTCCCCTAACACCTACTCAGTACAGAGGTGGAACTAGCCTGCAGCCTGTGTCCAATTTCCACATCTAGGGGCTATGGATAATGGCAGAGAGGAGAGGAAGTCAGCAGAGGCAGCTGTGTCAGCCATCCAGCCTCAGTCAGAGAATGTGGTCTGTTGCTCCTTTGCATGGAACATTTTTAAAGATTAAATTGACGTGGATCTAAATATGGAAGGCTGTTGATACCTTTCCTGCTTCGCCTCCAGACCGTCGTTGGGACGGCTCAGGGGAGCCTTTACTTGCTAGCTCCAGGGCCAGAGCAATTTACGGATGTTCTGGGTTAATGCCCACCTTTGTGGATCTTATGCACTGCTAATGATGAGTTAGCCTGGAATTCCAACGAAGTAGTTGACATTTATTAAACTTGCACACCATGTGAGGTAGTCTGAATGACAAACTAAAATAGAGGACTAACGGAGCATAAAGAGCGTGGCTCACAGTTTGGCTACCTCTCCGCCACCACCACAATTGCATCAAAAAAGTGAACTTACTACGTTACCCACGATGCACTTTGTTGTTTTAAAGCTATACCCCTACTTTACCAACACTGTGCACAACGATGGATGGCAAATAACGAGCCACAGGCGGGGTTAGAATTCCCAGAACAGCTGAGACTGAGTGCTTGAGCAGGCTCACAGATTCACAATGCTTTAACATTGAAAGGAGGCCCCTGCTGCTGCTGCTAAACAGCTCAATATGTAAAACGTTGCTGTCAGTAGGTTAGACCTGAACCGAACACAACAACAGTGGTTTATCTGATGTAAGTGGTGTTCTGCTATGCTGTTCCTAGAGGTTGATTATTAGCACATCGCTTGCATCTCTGTATTGTCGTCAATGGTTGTGTTTGTGCGAGTCACATCGGTCACCTCTAGACACGAATGGAGGGGCGAGTTAGTCCCAGCGTTCGATGAAGGAGGGACGACATCTGTGTTGAGTTGGATGTGGTCGGATGTTAATATGGGAGAGGTGAGGAGGGGTGAAACATTTAGCTCTGGCGGTCTCGGGGGTGAATCCCAGTTTGTGTGTGTGTGTGTGTATGTATTTGTTTGTGTGTGGTTGTCTGTTTGTCTGCGTGCATGCGTGCGTACGAGCAGTCGACAATGCAGACAGACCTAGACCATATGGGGAAAGACTGAACACAGGCCATGCGCTCTTGAACCTTGTGATAAACTTGGGAAATGGGGTTACCATCTTTCCCCACCCCCCCCCCCCCCCCTTTAACCAAACCACAGTTCATGGTGGAGATTGATCCCAGATCAAAGAAATAGTCAATTAGACACAGTCTCTGATTTCTTCTCCAATCTCCCTCAGATCTCTAAAATATGCTCGAAAGGAAACACTAAATAATGCTATGTGACATCTGCAGGTGCTATTTCCAGGTGTTACTTGCGGCACACTATAATTTCTACCCCCAGAAATACCGGTTCAGTTCAGATTTCATTATAGATAAAGCCTCAATTGCAACAGATACAATTGTGTTATTTCGGTCATTGCATTTTAAATGGGCAGGTGAGGGGAAAGGGATTACTTTTGGAATCCTGTAGACAAAAAGGGTCTATCAGTCCTCTCAGGTTAACCCCATGGGACACCCAATAACTTTGAACTTTAAAAGACCCCTTTCGCGTCTATGTTGAACTTCATGACAGGGAAACTCTATATGGGGGTGTTTCAGTCTTTCAGTAGCCGCCTGTTAGGAACCGGTCTCATTGCTAAGAGCATGTAACAAGTGATACTCTTTATGAATCAATGGGTATTAATTATTGATTTGAATGTTTAAAAACAGCTGCAAATATCATGGAAGGGGCCTTAAACACGGAGTAAATGATGATGCAGCTCTATTTTAAAGATGACTGAGAACTTTGCAGTGAGCACATTGTTTGTCACTGACTGTACTGATGAAATCTACCCTAAAACAGAATACACTAAAACCGCCGACACATCTAAAAGCATTTTAATCTTCTCTGTCAAAGAAAGAGTATTTGAGTATAAAGAGTTTGAGTATAAAGAGCATATATTTTTTCATGGTGGAAAGTTTCACGTGCAAGTCATCGTCCCTCCTCCCTCTATGACTGGTAAACATATCAATGTATATGAAGATTATGGGGTTGTCCCCTAGAACATTCTGTGTTGCCACAAGGATAAAGCATAGTTACAAAATCAAAAACTGAAATTAGAGGCGTCTTTCTTGGAGCTCTGCTGAAACTAATACAGATATATCTAAACCACATGACGTATGTATTCATTTAGGGCTGAATGCTGGATGAAGTTACCATGTGAAAGCACTAGGCTGGATCTGGTTTTTGCCAGAACCGATGCCTCAGAACTGTGATTCATTATGTGGAACTTATGAGAGATGCAAAACATTCCTCTTCCATTCGTCTGTTGTTTTTTTGTGAATGTGTTGAATCATTTTTTTGCGATTTGACAATAACGTAACTGATATTATTTCGACATAAGTATGTCTCCAACCATGACATTGAATTTATAGAAACAGGGAGTACTAAAATATTCAAATCCTATGATTTTTCTTGGAGTCTGTGTCAAGGCCATCTCTCATATTCTTCAGAATATTCTTGATAAACTGCTCAGTAACTGATGATGTCCCCATAGAGGACAATACCATATTAATGTCGTCTTTGGGCCAGAAAATACTGATTGACTACGCCAAGGATTCAGTTTCAGAGAAGACGAAACAAGTTCCTCCCTCCATCTTCTTTTCTTTTTTCCTTCCCTCTCTTGTTGGAGGAAAGAAGGTCTTGTAGCTCAGCAGACAGACACAGATCCCTGAGCCCAGCATCTGCTGACAAGCCAGACTCCCATTCAGCGCTGGCTTGGAGCATCGGCAGCCGAGAAACCTGATCCAGCTTGGCAGGGAGTCAACTGTCGCTTCCTGCCCCGTCCTGGCCCACACAGCTAAGTACTCTTAATTAAAGAGGTTAACTTGTGTAAGATGTGACCACTAAAAACAAGAACAATCGCTACGCTGTTTCCTCCTTTGCAACAAAAGAGGCTTCCTTCACCCTGGCAGTACCCTGATGTGAGCTCTGATACTTCAACAATTACAATAAAGGAATGAAAGGGAAAAGGATCCTCTTTAAATTGCTCGTAATAAGAGGCGGCCACCCCACTCGGTCAAAACGGAGAGGAAGGAGAAGAGAGAAGAATTTGTGATGTGTTCTTGGACAGCTTCTCTCTCTCTCTCTCTCTCCCTCTCTCTGGGAGCCTGAAGAAACTGTAACTGGAGAGGGAGCAATTTTATTATTATTTTTGGTTGGTTGTCAGCATTTACTGTATATTACTGAAGAGTTAAGTCATTGCCTGAGAGATCTGCATTGGCCTTTGGGTCTGCCTGCTAAATGCCAGAGAAATTAGAAATGTTAAAGGTGCACGATGCAGAAATTGCTCTGCCATTTCCTGGTTGCTAAAATTCAAAATATCACCTAATTTCAGTTTGAGACAAAACCAGGAAGTGTAGCGCAGATAATCATTGCACCATCTAAACCGCTGTGAAATATATATATTTTTTAATATTTTCAGCTGTTTGAAGCTGGGGTACAAAACCGAAAGTAAAATACTCAAAAACAAAACTGAATGGGCAGCATAGAAATATCATACATAGAACATATCTACCATTTCTTAGATTTACTTTCAATGAGAATGACAGATCTATAGCTAACATTTCTATTTGAATTTCGTCAGATAGCCCAGAAAGTTACATATTTCAACTTGAATTTTTACCCAGAGACACAATATGAGAGATTCTTCTCTGTTGTTCTAGACTTCAGAGTCGTGTATGACCCTTCAGTCTCCAGAGCCAGCCTTGCGGAATGGGCTATTCATTGCAGTCGGCCTGTTGTGTTTCTACTGCAATACATGTGAAGCTCATTTGATTCGACAATCCAGCTCTTTATCTCCGCTTTCCATGTTACTGTCCATGTACAGCTAAAGGCTCTTGTGACGAGTAGCAGAGTTTAAAGTATATTATTTCAGAGATAGAGATGAGATAAGAAAACTGTCAAGGCTAATACATTGTTCAAAATATACACTGATGTTGTTTAACATAACTAGGCTTGGACATGTAACGGAAATATAGTCGACCTACTGCATTTACTACATTATTAAAGCTGTCGTTTGGTGTAGGACTATTAATATATATCTGCGAGTGTTGTTTGAGGAGGGGGGGGGGGGGGGGGGGGGATTTCAAATGTGATTATAACAAAGCCAGTTCCAATATCCATTGAGAGCAGCCTTTTTCGGGTTCAACCCTTGTCTCGTCGATAAAGATGATGCTGTTTGTCACTTGTGGTATGTATCGATCACCTCTCCTCGTGCCTTTAATGGTCTCTATGGGATAAAACCCACAATCTTGTCCAGCCATCAAGTCCAGCATATCACATTTACCAGACAAATGTTCATTAGTGCCGTCAAAACACATCTGGTTGTAGAAACGGTCCTTGGGGGCCAAGGGCCACTCTGTGCTGTTATCATTAGCTGTCAGGACACTGGACACAGCCCAGCTCCTGCATCACACACCGAGACAGGGGCCAAAACATCCAGAGCAAAAACAGCTGTGAATAATTCCCAATTTCCATGCTGGGCTTGACTTCCACTTGACAAAACAAAATAGATGTAATTCAACGTATGGTATCGTCAAGAGGCTCCTTAGCCGCAGTAAAAGAGCTGAATTTCCTTTGAAAAAGCTTGATTGCTGGATCGCCCAAGTAAGCTGCCATGTTGTTTTTGTTGTCGTTGTTTTACTTCCTCCTTCTCCTGCTGAGATCAATGTCCAGTGGAGATGGTAATCGCCGTGACAACGATAGGTAGCACAACTTATTAGTTTACATGCATACCGCTCCCCAGGAATCCTGTCTGGGCCTAACAGATACACATTAGTCTTATCCACCATGTGATAAAACGCTACAGCATTGATCCGGCACTTGGCCTGAGGGTGAGACAGAGAGTATCGGCAAGACCGTAGCCTTAGGCAATGGAAGGTTCCCTGCAACTACAGCCTACACCTCCCCCATGCCCCTTTCCAATCTCACAGGAGTCACATAATAACCCATGATTGCCTTTTCAATCTTTGTTTCTCTCAAAGACAGCCCATTTGAGTGAGCTAGATCAGGATTGAGTCTGCAATAGAAACTCATTATGCGAGGGTGATGGATGAAGTCTTTTGTCATTGTCTACAGCTGTAATCAACAATCAATGAGAACATGCGCACAGCACGAATCGTCCAGTACAGTACATCACTGACGTCAATATTCTATATGAAGGTTCTTATTAATTACTCTGTGTCAATGGTAATGGATCAGTGCCTGGGTTGAAGCTATTCTATAAAGCACAGTCCAGGGAAGTGTTGCCTCGCTTTGACACAATCAATAACACAATATAAGTAGCCGCATGTATTCATTTGTTCTTCTCTTGAGGGTGTTGTTATAATGGTGTTGTGACGCTGGTACAATCCGGCACTAGATGACTCTACTAAATCCCTGACACCCGTCGTTACCGTCAGTGGCATGTTGGATTTCCAGGTCTTCTCGCTTCTTGACTCCAGCCCCACGAATGACTTTTCCCTAAATTTGCCACTGTATTGATAGAATCTAGAAATAAATGAGCTTTATGGGTGTGAACGTCTGTGGTAAAGTGATTGTGTAAAATGAAGAGATTCATTTTGAGCTGAGGTGATTTTTAGCAGAGTGAGTTTCTTATCGACTCTGACACAGCGAGTAATCAGTTCTGGCATCACTGACCAGGAAGTGTCAGGGGGAACAAATTGTTGATGGTGTTACAGATGAGTAATAATCACACCACCTCAATAACACTGGTTATGGCCCAGATTTATGGCTGACAGAGGCAGCGTCCAGAGGCCGCTACAGAGGCTGTGGAGGCTCAAAAAGAGCATAGGAGAACAAAATCCGGGATTTAATGCTACAAATGTGTAGGTCATGATAATGGGACCATCATGCCATAATCAAACGATGCCTTTTAATAGAAGTCAGACGGAGGAATATACTTGTGTTGGAAACGCAGAATGACTTACCGTACCAACATATAAGCAACCGCCTCATGCTCCCATGAAGACCAAATAAACAACCAATGATTCTGTTTCCTGTACTAAATCAGATCAATGTTTAGGAGGATGTAGTAAACTAATTCTACAGTACATACAGTATCACATAACACATGACCATATGGGTTATAGCAAACATGGTCTCCTACACGTTCTCTTACAATCCTGTGTATACCTGGAATTTCCGTATGAATTACAATGTAAAATGGTAATAACACAATAATTGCTATTTTGTTTCTTTGGGATTCATTGAAACTTGTGCTACCTGACAACTATGCACCAGGTAGTGGCTCGTTTTTCTTGAATGATTTCTAAGTAACAGAAAGCAGCCAACGTTTCCCGGTAAATAGTTAATTAGAAGCCATAAACTTTGGATTGTAAAATAAAAATGTTGCAGGCTTTTTGCATCACTTTGGAATAGAATAGTAACTAAAATCCATTCTCCTTTAACACTCACACAACAAACATTGATTACATTCTAGTGGCTTGAATGACACGTACAGCCTAAGCTTTTTTTCATTTCCTGCCTATCCCTTAAAGCATTATCGCTTTTCTAACTTTCCGGTCACGATAAGTTGTTCCGAAATGTCCTAAATCCAGTCTTCGCTGAGAGCATTTATCTTTTCCTTTCTGCCATTACCTCTTTATTCCATACAGACAGACATCTGTAAAGATATGGGATTCTGTGTGCCAAGAACAATATCATTATTCAAGTTGGAGTAATACTTATTTGTGTTCAGTACTCCCTTAGTGTGCATTGAACACTGTTATATCTGCGCTCTCCTGGTTTTTTATGGGCTGCGCTGAGTGGTAAGATTACAGAGAGGTGGATCACACACACACACACACACACACATGTACGCACCCACGTCAATAACGGCAGCCAGACATTCCTCTGATTTGAATCAGCGGCGAAGGAAACAATAGGGTCGTTGTTCTTGCTCCAGATCAGGCACCCATGTAATGAATACACTGAACGCTACATACAAATCAGTCCAAGAGGTGCACAAAATGAAACAAATGCTTACCTGATGTTTCAAACAGATAAAATGTTTTCAGTTCAGTAGACGTACAATTACATCCAGAATTGTTGGTACCCCTTGATAAAGATGAGCAAAAAAAAAACTGCATCAAATAAATAATACAAATACAGAGTTATATCGTATGCAACAACAAAAAAAGGGAATATTTTATTACTTTATACTAATACAATTGCTCAGACAAAGATATTTTTTCGTTCAAAAAGATTGGGGTCAAAATCATCGCCGCTCTTTTTTTTCAAAACCTCAATACGTCACCTTGTGAGGATAACGGCACTGAGCCTTTTTCTAAAATGTTCTGTGAGATTGGGGAACACATGGGGAGGGATCTTAGACCATTCCTCCATACAGAATACTTCCAGATCCTTTATAACCTTCGTCTGCGCTCATGGACTGCCCTCTTCAATTCAACCCACAGGTTTTCAATGCAAGTGATGGCCATTGCAAAATGTTGATTTTTGTGGTCAATGAACCATTACTTTGTGGATTTTGATGTTTTTGGTGTTATTGTCTTGCGGGAAGATCCACTTGAGACCAAGTTTCAGCCTCCTGTCAGAGGCTACCAGGTTTTTGGCTAAAATGTCCTGGTACTGGGTAAAGTTCATGATGCCCCAGGATCAGTGGAAACAAAAATAGCCCCAAAACATCAAAGATCCATATTTGACAGTAGGTATGGGGTTATTTTCTGCCTATGCATCCTTATGTCGACGCCCACCACTCGTCTGCGTGGCCAAAGAGCTCTATTCTCATGTCATCTGACCATAGCTCCGGTACCAATCCAAGTGCCAATGCCGTTTAGCAAACTCCAAGTGTTTACATTTGTTGGATTACATGAAAATAGAACTCTTTGGCCATGCAGACGAGTGGTGGGTTTGACGTTGAAATAAGGATGCATAAGCAGAAAAGAACCCCATACCTGCTTTACAATTTGGTGGTGAATCTATTGGGCTATTTTGCTTGCTATTTTTATTTTTGAGATAAAAATATTACTTGTTAAACAAAGATATTTTTCTCTGAGCATTTGTATTAGAATAAAATATATATTTTTTGCATACAATATTGCTCTATATTTGTAATATTTTTTTTTTTTTGCTGAAGGGTGTCAAAGATTATGGACCTGACTGTATGTGTTCTATTCTTATCCAGCATAGGGAACAATTGAGGGAACTCAAGAGAGTGGTTCTCTGTTTACAACATTCATGCACAGTAACAAGTCACCTTCAAATTGTGGTAAGGGAAAGTCATGCTCGGATTTACCCCTGACACTTCTGTCCTAGCCAAAACACAGAGCCACCGAATGGGGTTCTAAGTATAGAACTATGAAAATGAAGAGGGGGTTCCAAGTTAGAATCTCAGAAGGATGAAACAATCCGAATGATGAATGCAGTGATGGGAGGAGGTTACTCTTGCCACCCCATAAAGACTACCCTTACGTAAACAGCTAAAGCTCTCTCACCCCCATCCCAGATGTGAAGGCTAAAAGCTTAGGAAGGGAAATCACTACTTTGCAGAATAGCAATGATGAAGCAGTGGGAGAGGAGTGGGTGTTGGTGTGGATGTGTGTGTGTGTGTGCACGCGGCTGTTTCACATTGAGCTGTGATAACTCAGATGATTCCCTTCTCTCTGCAGAGGCTCAGACAGACTCAACAGAACAATAGGCCTTGGGAGAAGAAAGTCAAAGAAACACGGATGCACAGACAGACAGACAGACAGACAGACAGACAGACAGACAGACAGACAGACAGACAGACAGACAGACAGACAGACAGACAGACAGACAAATACAGACACTCTTATGGACGCACACACAGACAGACACCACACACACACAGACACACATACACACACACAGACAAAGATAGACACTCTTATGGACACACATACACACACACAGACAAAGATAGACACTCTTATGGAAACACATATACACACACACAGACAAAGATAGACACTCTTATGGACACACACACACACACAGACACCACACACACACAGAGAGACACACACACACACACGCACGCACAAACACAAAACGTACACAGAGACAAGCACTTTCCCTTACATTATTAATGAAAAGTTCTCCATTTATACTCCATTCAATGCACGATAATGCCTTTTTAATGACTATAGCAAAGCAACTTCTCAGTGCTGAAACCACTCCCTAAAATCTTCATTATTATAATTCAACCAACAGCTCAAACACATCTTTCTCGGCATCTCTTTACTTCAAATGCACTCTACAAACACTGCACTAATAAAACCACTCGTAAATAACAATGACTTAAAGGAAAAAGGGGCTTGTAGGAAAAAGTTAATAAGAAAAACGATGACCATAAAACACGGCCCTTTATTTCAGCTGCTGTCTGTATAGAACGTTTTCACTATGCTGCGTTACTGGTCCTTACTCAGTGTTTTTATACCGTAGTAGCTACCTGAATGGCCCTGTTTCAGATCTGCCTCAGAGGCCCAGTCACCCTGGTCATCTAACTGTTAGCCTCGCCCTAAGGTGGCTGCCTGCTTCTGCTTCTTCTTCTTGTTCTTTTACCTTTTTCTCCGTTGCAGTGGGAATATTGGATCTCTACTAGTGTCTGCGCTGGCAGAGCTCTGAGAGCTGAAGGAGATACATGTGCAGGGTTTGATGTCCATGTTTATCCCGCGACTATCTCAGCGGGAGACTTGTATTGCGGAATGAGAGTTACATTTCTATTTCGAATTTGGCCCTGAAAATGTGTCCATAGTCACATTTATATGTCGGATTTGAAGTAGGCCTACGGGGAGTAAATGTGTGTCAGATTCAACGTAGAGTGAAATATCAAGGGATGTGCTTAATCAATCATCTCTCCAACAGATACATAATACTACAAATGCATAATTCTACAGATCCAAAGTACTACATATACATAATACTACACATACATTTTGTAAGATTATCTTTCAGAAGGTGATATTTATTTTTTGAAAGTATTTTGGAACGACAACTTGTCAAGGACTCAAAAAAAAAACACAGAAAAACGGCATAATTTCTCTGACATACATGTAGGCCTATCTTTTGGAAAGATGAGACTGGTCACAATAGACTGATCACAATGTAGCCTGACTTTAATAATCGAAACATGAACATGAAAGTGTAATTAGCATGCGTATATGTATACTAAAACAGGCCTGGATGTTGAAAGGCTTTCACCTTAATACAGCTGCAAGCATTTATGCAAACCAGCATAGCCATGCAAATTGGCAGCGTTGAACAGGAGTTCAGAACCATGGACAGAGACCGACTGACTGATTGTTTGATTGATCGATCGATACTGTACATCAATTGGTTGATTGACCAATTGATCGATAGATTAATGATTTGTATCAGTCTGTAAAATAAACAGTTTGATTGTTTTCTCGGCATCTGCTGGAAATGTTATGCTGCTACAGTATAGTGCTGTAAACTAGAGATGGTCGTTTGTGTGCTGAGAGCTAAGCTTTGACCCATGGGATTGGCTGTGAAAAGCTGTTAAATAAAGAGCAGAAAATGACCTGTCTCTTGGAAATTATGTGCACACTATATGTGAGAACTACTTATATCATTCTCACTGTGATCACTCTCTCTGTATTCAATTCAATTTAATTATGCTTCATTGGCGAGATTGCAGAACACAACATTGCCAAATTGAATGTTGCCAGTTTAAGCAAAACATACTTAGAGAAAATGGACGTTTGTGGACAGCATCTCTCTCTCTCTCTGTCTGTACCTCGCTCTCTCAAGCACACACACACACACAAGCGCACACAAGTGCGCGCACACACACACACACACACACACACACAGTCACCCACTCACTCAGTCTTTGTTAGCGAAGGCCATGGGTCTGAATTGGCCTGTCAGTCACTCTGGCAGTAGTGTGTGGATGGTGGATGGCAGTGTGTGTGTGTGTGTGTGTGTGTGTGTGTGCATAGGTGTGTGTGGGTGGTAATGGCTCTGAGGTCCAGGTGCTCCACTGCAGGGATGATAAGATCTCATGCCTGCAGCCTGCTCCTTTTTTACCTTGGCTTCTAGATCTGCCAACTACAGTAGGTAGATGGGCCTCTGCATCAGACAATTGACAGTGCATACTTCCCAGCATAATCTCTTTAATGAACAGGGTGGGAAGGGGTCAAATGTAATCTAAATCACATTTTATTTGTCACATGCTCTGAATACAAGTTGTGTAGACTTTACTGTGAAATACTTGCTTACGAGCCCTTCCCAACGATGCAGAGTTAAATAATAATAATACAAAATGAAAATAGTAACACAATAGGAATAAAATAAAAAGGAATGAAGCTATAAACAGGAAGTACCAGTACCAGATCAATGTGCTGAGCTGTATGAGGTATTTGAGGTAGATATGTACATAAAGGCAGGGTAAAGTGACTACCCACTGGGCACAGACGTAATTTCAACGTCTAGTTTTGATTTATATTTGGCCGAGTTGTCAGCTAACAGGAATTCAACATGAAATCAACAAAACATGTCACCATGTCATTAGATTTAGTTTAAAAGTTGGGTGAAAAAAAATACAAAATTCCCTTCAGTTTATGACTTGTTGCAAATTCAATTTGTTATCCACGTTGATTAAACGTCATCACATTGAATTCATTTGTTTAAATGACGTGGAAACAACGTTGATTCAACCAGTTTTTGCCCTGTGGGTAGGCATAGATAATAGATCATATTAACAGTAAGAATAAAGAACAGAGTAGCAGCAGTGTGTGTGTGTGTGTGTGTGTGTGTGTGTGTGTGTGTGTGTGTGTGTGTGTGTGTGTGTGTGTGTGTGTGTGTGTGTGTGTGTGTGTGTGTGTGTGTGTGTGTGTGTGTGTGTGTGTGTGTGTGCGTGTGCAGTTTATGTGAATGTGTGTGGGTTTTGTGTGAGAGTGTCAGTGGAGAGAGAGAGAGAGAGAGAGAGAGGGACATTAGCTCTTCAAGTTCAGGCATTGGACATTTTCACAGAGTAAAAACACAGTGGTGATTCAATGGACTTAATCATCGCTGCCATTTGTTTATAATTTGGTCAGCTTCTAATAAATGATGAGTGGTTTGTAGTGCACACATAAATGGCGTGACTAAGAGGTCTTACACACAGCTCTCCGCTTTAGATGGAAAACATACTGTACATTTCCTTCCAGTCCGGACCCACCCAGAGCGTTCCAAACCTCACTCCACACAGTGACAGCTGAGAACAAAGTAAGACCTATGTTTTCTCTACCACCTCAGGGCCATGTCTTGTAAATCACCTTGTGATGCACAAAAAAAAACTATCAGCATAATTCATCTTCATGCAGGCAACTTTTACTCAAATATAAAGCATTATACATTCAAAAACCACCCTATAGGCAACACATTTTATTGGTCACAGTAGAATTATATTATCATTTTTGCAACTTAAATAGACAATTGAAGCCATATCAGTGATGTGTGTATGGGTGGTGTGTGTGTGTGTGTGTGTGTGTGTGGTAAGTGTGTGTGTGTGTGTAGAGCCCGTGCGGCTGGCTGTGATTAGAGCCTGCATGTTAAAATGGGAGGCTGTTGAGGCTAAACCTGGAGCTGGTTAGTGGCTGAGGACGAGTGGAGAGAGACCAGGAAGATTTTTTAATCAAAAACATATGAGTGGGGTGGATGTCATTTATTTTCCCAGGATGGCAACACACACATGCACGAAACACACAGATACAGAAAGAAACACACACGAATATACAAAATAACACGAACTTGAGAACCCAAGTAACCTGTATGCTCACGAGGACATACCGAACTAGCACAACAGTTCCCCCCCCCACACAGAAAATATTAGCAACTAACGACAGACCTTCCAGAGGTAAACAACAAAGCAATAGAACTCTAAAAAGTACAACAGCAAAACGTCAACATCACCTCATTGACATTACGATACTTTTCCATTGTGCCATTGCTAGTAGTGATATGTCACTGTTTTATTGCAGTTCCTAATCATCCATTCTGGTTTGAGGCGATGGGGGCAGCCAGTGGCTCTGCCCTCACTCTGATCACACATTCTCCCACAGACCTGAGATTGAGTTAAGACTCACACCACTGTTGGCATAAACATCTGAACAGGGAGCAGACTGAGTAATGGTTGTTTTTCAACTGGGGGTGTTGTGAAGGAGGAGGGAGGAGACAGGGTGAGGTTTCCCACATTATGTCTCCCCCTAGAGGTAGGAGAAAGTATTCCTTGTCTCTCTCTCTCTCAACCCCTCTCTCCCTTTCTTTGTCTCTTATTCTCTCTCGTGTTCTCTCCCTTTATCTCTGCCCTTGCCCTATAGCCTACAGTTATTTTACAGTGTCACGTATACATTCTGAGAGCGCAAAAATGTCCAGTCGTACTTTCTTTCAAATGCAAGTCATGGGAATTCGTGTAGGACCCTTCTACATTTTCAAAGTTTCATAACGCCATGAACTTTCTCACAGACGTGTCCGCACAACGCACTGTTTCCACATGACCAAAACTTTTTCCGTCAATAATACATCCAAAAAAACAATCGAGGATAACATCTCATAAGCTCCAGTAAATTGGCTCGTGATACATTTCTTACAGATATCCTCTTCCAATATTTCCACGGTTAAATGACCACGGACCTACATGTTTGGTTCTCCGTGTTATTCCTCCCTCAAAGAAAACGAGTAACTGTTTAAATCATGGCTCCTTCTAGTATTTGCATGGAGAGAGTGGCCTTCAATCCACCGCATCCTGTTCAGACTTAACTACAAACATGTTCCCACTGATATCTATCTGAGGACAGCCGCAACATTACTTTGGATTTTAGAACCCGCAGTTTTTTCAAAAAAAAATTATATTCTGGCCAGCAGATAAGAGAACACTAGAAAAACACGCTCCAGAAGCGCCTGCTGATTCAACGTAGGGTCACATACTTCTCCTATCCCACCGGGGTAAGTCCCAGAGAAAGAATAACTTTTCAAATTCATTTGATACTACTTTACTTGACCGCTTCGGGAAACATGTTTTCGGTTAGACACCAGACGTAATATATCTCTGCTTGAATACAGGAGTAAAAAAAAAAAAGGCAGCTTAAATGTCCAACTGATATAAAGGGACTGTAATTATATACACTGCTGATGGATGTCAAGGATGCATTAGAGCGATCATTGGTAAAACGGCATGTAGAACACATTTAATAATGCTCTAAAATGCTAAAAGCTTTGAACTTTTTGTGCCCGGCGTGCAGAGATAAAGGGACTTAATGGAATACAATAGATGGATGAGACGGACCAGGGCAGAGGGCCCTAAAAGCACTAATTGAAAACAGCAAACTTACTTGGAACATGGTTTATCTTTATGAAAGGGACAATGAAATGTGCACTCTGACCATTTTGATTGTTTTAATTGTGTTTTAGTTAGCCAGGAAATGTCGGACGTTGAAAATAAATACTAGCGTGATGTACTGTATTTAGCCACAATAGAAATGTGACTGTTTGAATGAGAAATTGCATTCAAAGTTGTACATTTTGGAATTGTTAGGATAAAGATGAAATTGTTTATTATTTTATTCATATTTTCTGGAACAGACCTTCCTATACATTATGTACCTGCTTGAGCTGAGATTTTGCAGCCATTACATGGTGGGTGGAGGTGAAGTGGTGGGACCTCAGCTGTTTCGTTTCAAAGGCTGGCACACACACACACACACACATGCATGCGCACACACACACACACACACACACACACACACACACACACACACACACACACACACACACACACACACACACACACACACACACACACACACACACACATACATACACATACACATACACATACACACACACACGTTGACCTGGCAGTCAGTCTGGTCCTGAAGTTGATCGATGAGATTCTCTGCTTGACCCTTATCTGGTGTTGGGTCTCCCAGTCAGCTCTACATCTGGAAGAGGGATCAGACCTCATGGTTTTGGATAAGGACGTGACCAGACTCTGCAGCTTAATGTGTTACTGCCAAGCCACCAAAGTTGCTGACTTCTTCCTGAAGTTTCCATGCAAGAACACAACACTCGGAAGTTAGACAAGTGATTGATTAGTGGTTGGATGAGCTCAAAGATAGAGCCTGGTTGGTGGGGTGTTTAAAGTATATATTTAACTCAACAAAAGTTCATAAAATTGCATGACAGGCTTGGTATCTTCCATATACTGTAAACTAAGGTAATGAAATAAATAATAACAACACACATTTCAAATCTAAGCATTGACAACAGGTACAAAATAATTATTCTCCCAACTTCTGTTGTATTTTTGTAATTTTACATGTAATACTTTACCACAATAGCATATGATATTCAAAGACTGAAAAGAGCCAGATAATGTATCAACCTCAAATTGAGTCAATCATAAGTCTCATAGCACTTTCAAACCCCATTCCCAATCTTTCATTGACAGCAATCTCCACTTTTCAGACCTGGGTTTTTGTAAAAGGCCTATTACGCTGACGCTAGTGGCTGCAATTTCTTTTAAGTCCCTCTTCTTCAACTGTGAAGTGGTTCTCCGAGGTGCTTTAGAGTCCCGGGGGAAGAATAATGGCAATCAATGTTCTGTTCATCATAGAAGCCATCAAGTGGAACGACTCTGCCAGGTCTGCAGTTGAATGTAAAACCTAATATTTCATGCCAATTAGAATTTCTGCCTCTAAAATGAAATGTTGAGTGTTCCTACAGTACTTCTCACACTAGCATAACAGCCTCATTTAGCAGTCATTTGTGGGCAATCGATTGGAGACCATTACTTGACAAAAGAAATATGCAAGGGTAGGAGCAGAATGATTGACTGTATCAACAACTTTGCTTTCGCTTCAGGTTTCGGGGGCTATGGAGACCGACAAACAGTCTTCCAGTGCCCACTCGAATAAATAAACACAGTGAAATACAGGGCTTTCTACTACAAGTAATAAGTGTGTATATTAATTAGGGATATGACTGCTAGCTCAGCGGAGAGGTTAAGTGGAGCCTGTGTCATAACTCAATCATCAGTCCGCGACGGCGTCCAGCGCTCCGAGTCAAACTCTACTATGAATGTTAATTAATTAACGCCCCCTTTGTTTAACCACGTCTGCCGTCAGCGACTTGATCATATATCCAACGCCTGCTGGCCAACTGAAGGGCTACGTTTTCCAAAGTAGCCTTTATTCTGTTTGTGCAGTAAAATCCCAGTTGTTTTCTTGCCTCGTTAAAGGGCAAATAAAAGTTTGCTGAATTTTCTTCATGATATTAATAGCGTTGCACATAAAACTGTGTCTGTACAGCTTCATAAATTGTGCTTTTGACTGGTTTTGTTTGGCTGTCTGAGTTACCTCTCCTGATTAATCCTCTGTGTGCTCATTCTTCATTACAGACCAAGACACTCAGCCCAGGACTTTAAACAAAGATTAGAAACAAAGATGAGCAGCCTACCTCAATATCGTAAAAATCATCAAAATAATAACTATTATGCATTTTGATATACATTATCATTGACAATAGGCCAGCATTTATTGAAATAAGGACATGATAATGCCATGATGATCACTCGTGTAAACTTTACAATAGATTAGTTTGAAAATATAGTCATTATAGGGGGATCCCTGCAGCATGTTTTCAATTAGTATGCATGTCACATATTTATGGCAGCACATCAATTCATTAATCCACAAGTCACAAAGCTTAAAGAGAAGATTAGTGGTAATTATAGGCAATTAGAGATACCAAAGGCACCACAGTATATAAAACTATCGGCAACACCAAGGAGAAATTACATAAGAGAAGCCCCAATATTGGGATAATTATAACCAAAATGGAATGTAATGAGACCTCGTACATGTATTGAAGAATAACCTGCAAGGGATATTGAGCAACTTTTAAAATAAAATGGAAGGTGAATAAAATGCAGAAGAAGAAAAAAAGCCTTCATCTTACAGACCTACGCCCGTGACTGTGTCAGTCTGTCATCGAGGCTTTGGATCAGCCAATCACAGAGCAACGAAAACAACAGTCTCACCTCAGTCTGTTTTGCGTGTTCGCCAAGTAATGACAGAGCCACGTTAAACAGCCACGTTAGACTAATTATTTTTTACTGAAAAACCCAAATGGGTTTACATTTCATTGTAGCATGAGAAATAATGACGAAGGAATGGAGGTCCCTGGACCGCAGGTAAATCTACTATGGCTACATTTCTCTTTTTCCCTCTCAGGCAGTCTTGGCCACGTCATCCAATTTTCCAATTAGGCCGGTACTTGAGGAGTCTGATCTATATTCATGGCTGATATGAATGGTTGAGGTGTGGTGATTACAGTCATGATGAGAGCTGAAGGAAGCAATTACAGCCTCCATGTCCATAAATAGCAATTGCAGCAACCCTTTAAAAAATAATAGTTTTAAATAACCCGCACAACACGCAGAGGTATATAATGTCTATAGGAAGGGGGAAATGAAGAGTCGCTCTCTTTCCTTCTCAAAGACTGGTTGCCAATTCTCCTAACAACTTATTCAATTTCTCAGATATGTGACCATGCAGATACGTTATACACAATCTCCCTGTTTCTCAGAAATAGACTTTCTCCCCATATTTGCCACGGCATGAAAACAATGAAACGACCCCATGGCAATTATAGAACTCATAGATTAAGTTAATTATAACAGGTTGAGTAGTGAGTGGGCTTGCTTTAGGATAGTTTGGTTTTGGATAGAGATGCTTAAGAGTGTGTGTGTGCGTGTGTGTGTGTGTGTGTGTACGGGTGAGGAATAGAAAGACAGAGAGGTACACAGAGAGGGAGAAAGAGAGAGAGAAGAGATAAGTGAACAGGACAAGTTAAGAAGTGATTCATGGCGTTTTGCAGGTTATAACTCATTTCAAAGGGAATTTTCTGCCTGTGTGAATGCATCCTTCCCATAATGCCCTTGACAGAATGGAAAGCACCGCCAATGTTCCATATCTAAAGACAGACATTTTGGGTGTGACTTTGAAATCAAACCCTATAAATTACCGGTAGAAAAAAAGAAGGAAGGGAAGAGCTGCTCGGGTACTCAATAGTTTGGTTGGTCATCGAAAACGAAGGAGGACCAATGCACTCATATAAATAACCATTCTGTAACTACTCCCTCTTCAATCAGGGTTGATTGGAAAATGCTTTGTTAAAAAAAATATATATACATTGTATTATCGTATCTTTGTGCTCCTTGACGAAGGCCATGAAACCAGTCTGAGTTTTTAAACATTTGTTCCGTCAAACATGCCATACAAATAAAGCAATTTTTATTAATTATATGACGAGTGCCTTGGTCCTCTTTTCTTTTTGAAGACCTATAAATGAACCCTTACCAGGCAAGCCTTATTGTCCAATAAATAAAGTCCCATTCATAAAGAATGTTTTGCAATGGGGGCATTTCTGTTATAGAGAAAAAGCCTATTACAAATGCCTATTACAGTAACAATCGGATAACCTATGAATAGAAATGAAAATAAATGGTCCGACAGAGCTTCCTATATCTTTCCCTGTAGATTGATGCTATTGTACCCGAAGTTATAGAGCACACTTATTCAGAGAAAAACAGCACACAGAACCAATTAAAAAACAACAACCCTGAAGACAATAGGGGGAAAAAAGCAACAATTATCTTGTCTTTAAGACTAGCTCATTAACATACAACTGTTATACAAGGTTACACCCAGTAGTCTCTATTGCAGCATGCTAGGAGAAAACACCTGCTGGCCAGACTATTTATTTCTCTTAATTAATGACTGATTTAATATGTTTGTAATTTAAGCAAGGTGGAATGTGGTGCTAAACTCTATGTTTAAATGTCAATTTCACAGGCCCTGGGGGGGGGGGGGGGGGGGGAGCAGGTGTGAACTGATATCAGCTGCTTCACTCCTCGCCCATACTACCAAATGGTAAACAAACACAAATATGTGTGTGTGTGTGTGGTGTGTGTGGTGTGTGTTTGTGTGTTTCTGCACCGTAAGTCCCTCAGGACTGCATTACCTTGCTGGGTTTTAGTTCTTTACTTCTGTTTGTACGTTTAATGCTATACAGGAAGAAATATCCAGCCAAAGCCCTGGTGAACATTTTTTGGGGAGGCAGATCTTGCATATCAACATTATGCAAATGTTGCTGTCAGGGTTTGGTATACTGTATGTTTGACAACAGGTTTTTTAGTAGTTTATATGTTACCTGTTAGGTACTTCGCTGAGATATTTGAGGACGACACTATCACCTCCAGCTATGACTTTTAAACATTTACTTTACTCACCGGATAATGCAAATATATCAACAATACTCTTATAGTCTAAAGCAATACAATGGACACAAATGTCTTATGGGAAAAAACCTGAATACAATTAAGTGACTTTATCTGTAATAAAATGACCCAGCCTTTTGGGGCGATTAAACCCTTTAAAAATGCTGGTCGTATCTGGCACTTAAACCTGGTGTCTGAAATAATGACTCAGTCCTCAGTTCAGCAGTGTGTGTTATTTGGGGCGCTGGGGTTTATGAGTCTCTTACACACACACACAACAGACACACGCACACACACACACGCTGCTGCAGCACAGCACTCTATGAATCAGCACAGCGCCAAACTTCTCAGCACATTTAGAGGGAGGACGGCCCCTTAAGGCTCCTAATGAAAGGTCTAATGTCCCTGCATTGATTTTTCCCTTCTTTAATTTGTTGCTTATTTATGGTTGTGTCTCTTTCTGCTTGGAGGGGGGGGGGGGGGGGGGGGGGGGTTCCACAGGTCTTCTCTTACAGTGAAAGGTGCAAAACCCGGTGGATAGCTATAATCCCCCAGAACACATAGACCCCTCATACCCAACTCTAGACCTCAAAGCCAGTTCCACTGCTATTTTTCATTGTTCCCCCCTAATCAGGGTTTGATTTAGATCTGGGACACCAGGTGGGTGTAATTAATTATCAGGTAGAACAGAACACCGGCAGGCGCCACAGACCATTAAAAACAAAACACTTTGTTTTAAGTGAGAATAGGCATTGGTCTGAAGCTGAAAAATAAAGGAAATTCACATGAGCACCACAATACCTATTCCATCCATGCTCTACCAAGGTTCTCCAGCACACAGCGTTCACCTACTACAGTGGCTATGTTGGATTTGTACTTCAAACTATGTGTAGGCAGGTTGCTTAGGATTCAAACCTTCTCAAACAGCCTAATTCATATGCTGAGAGGTGTCACGCCCTGATCTGTTTCGCTTGTCCTTGTGATTGTCTCCACCCCCCTCCAGGCGTCGCTCATCTTCCCCATTATCCCCTGTGTATTTATACCTGTGTTTTCTATCTGTCTGTTGCCAGTTTGTCTTGTTTGTTCAAGCCTGTCAGCGGTTTGGCTCAGCTCCTGTTTGTACCTAGTCGCTCTTTTTCCCTTGTCCTCCTGGTTTTTGACCTTTGCCTGTCCTGACCCTGTTACCTGCCTGACCCTGAGCCTGCCTGCCGTCCTGTACCTTTGCTCCACCTCTGGATTTCCGACCTCTGCCTGACCTTACCCTGAGACTGCCGGCTGTCCTGTACCTTGGCCTCTCCTCTGGATTGTCGACCCCTGCCTTGACTTGTTGTTTTCCTACCCCTATGGTCACACTAAACATTGTTACTTCACAGTCTGCACTTGGGTCTTACCTTGATTCCTGATAGAGGAGGTGCTTCCACAATAATGTGATTTGTGCCGCATACAAGTTACAGTATTGGATTCTTCACACCCCACAGTAAGATATTATCCCATTACGCTACCTTTTCATGCTTTAAAAAAAAATATATATTAATACACACTTTGCTTTTCTACTTATAAGACCACCAGTCTTGATTGAGCTGTTTTGTCTTGTAGTAATGTGGTGCATGCCTGTATTTCCTTAAACCTTTATTTTACAAAAACATATGTCCTTTTTTGTTAAGTAGGTGCCCAACATAACAAGAGGTGGTGGCATGTTGGACACGGTAGCTCAGAGCCTGTCTGCATTCCTGATTCTTTAATTGTTAACTTACCTGTGTCCAATTGATTTAAGCTCAGAACCACTTGTTTCAAACATGGTCCTGTGTTATCAATTGCTGTGCTGATCAATGGACAGTTCATTACCACTGTCAAAATGTGTAGCTTAAAGTAAGGTTTGTACTTTTATTTTTGCAATCAAGATGGCGACGCAACAATAATACACATTTACGATAGGCCTATAACTAAAAATACATACAGCCAAATGAGAGATGTATACATAATTTGAATAGCAGGACATTAAAGTCCATTATGTCTGTGAAGAGTATAAATTAGGCTATTTGAGAAGGTTTGAATCCTAAGCAAACTGCCTAAACATAGTTTGAAGTACAATATTGACATAGCTACTGTAGGTCAAAGCGGTGTGCTGGTAGAGCATGGATGGAATAGGCATTGTGATGGTCATGTGAATTTCCTCTTTTTTCACCTTCAGACCAATGCCAATTCTCACTTAACTTTATTTTTTATTACCTGTGTTTTTTACACTGGAAGGTGATTATGCAACAATAATACACATTTACGATAGGCCTATAACTAAAAATACATACAGCCAAATGAGAGATGTATACATAATTTGAATAGCAGGACATTAAAGTCCATTATGTCTGTGAAGAGTATAAATTAGGCTATTTGAGAAGGTTTGAATCCTAAGCAAACTGCCTAAACATAGTTTGAAGTACAATATTGACATAGCTACTGTAGGTCAAAGCGGTGTGCTGGTAGAGCATGGATGGAATAGGCATTGTGATGGTCATGTGAATTTCCTCTTTTTTCACCTTCAGACCAATGCCAATTCACACTTAACTTTATTTTTTATTACCTGTGTTTTTTACACTGGAAGGTGATTATGCAACATTATTATACAACATACACCTTAGCACATGCTCTCCTTATGAACCTTCACAATGTTGTGCGTTTTTAATTTAGTGCATTGATAAGATCCCAGCTCATATTCAAATTGTCAAGGGCAGGGAAACAGACGGAAGCAAATATTTACTATGCGATTACACAATGTAGCCTGCTAGAGGACTACAGGAGTGCACAATGTAGCCTGCTAGAGGAATACAGGAGTGCACAATGTAGCCTGCTAGAGGACTACAGGAGTGCACAATATGGATGAGCTGTTCTCAATGGAAGGGTTCTGAAATATTCTCTCTCACCGGGGTGTGAATGTACTTTATCATAGTCATCCACCTCGGTGGAAACGACTTGGGGCACACAAAGGGGACAGCCCTGGTGCGTCAGATGCCGGCTGATTTGGAGGTAGTCCATCCAAATGTTCCCTGGGACAATGGGGGTCTACTCTGACGTCACACAGTGGAGGAGTTGAATGTTCCGGTGGGAGAAGGACATCAAGTGCATAGAGATGGCCCAGCACTCTGTCAACCAGCTGGTGTTTGCGTTTCTCTGTGACAGGCGCATGCCCACAATCCGCCACTTTGCCATAAATCACTGTGTCCCTGGGCAGTATTGCAGGGAAGGCTTTCCCAAACTCGTTTCTAGGGGCCTGTCATGCAAAATAGTGTCCCCCTCTGCTAGCAAGCTACTGTAACCGGTTATTGCAGCTTTCTGTTTGTATGTAGCTTGCACTTCAATGGCATCTCTCGAGATCTTTTACCTTTCCAACAAGGCGACGTGTTCTGAAGACACCACTGATCTCGACAAGAGGCGCAACATTCAGAGAAATTCACAATTCAGGGTAACGTTAAGCAGTTAGCTAAAGCCGTCCAGTTATCTGCTAAAAGTTACGTACAACCATTTTCCATCTAACGCTAGCTAGTTGCTAGCTATACATAATGTTCAGTGGAGGCTGCTGAGGGGAGGATGGCTGATAATGTCTGGAAGGGAGTAAATGGAATCTATCAAACACGTGGTTGACACCATTCAATTGACTCCATTCCAGCCATTATTATGAGCCGTCCTTCCCTCAGCAGCCTCCACTGATATAGTTACTGTATATGTTGAGGTGTCTAGCTATAAGTTAAACCTGATCAATCAAATGGTGAGGTGCAAGCAACGATGGTAATTCCAAATGCCCTTAACTAGGTGTCTTCACCAGACAGACAGAGGGGGGGGGGGGGGATTGAGAAGGGATGAAAGAGAGAAGTGGGAAGAGGGTGGAAGACAGACAGGGAGAGAGAAACAGAGGGAAAGACAGCAGTGCAAATGTACTTA
This sequence comes from Salvelinus fontinalis, assembly GCF_029448725.1. Classification (NCBI taxonomy): domain Eukaryota; kingdom Metazoa; phylum Chordata; class Actinopteri; order Salmoniformes; family Salmonidae; genus Salvelinus; species Salvelinus fontinalis. Next base: position 43,392,880 of record NC_074668.1, read on the forward strand.
GACTTGAGTATTTCAACATCTCTTCCAACTTGTTAGGTAATCATATCTACCTACGGGGGAAGGATGGCCAACCACACAAGAGGGTGATTTTTGCTAAGGAGGAGAAGGAGGCCGTGCTGACTGTGACGCTTGCTGGCCAATTCAGTGAAGCGCCTGATTGCCAAAATCAACCTACGCTTCTTCTGACAGGGAATTGTCAAGGAGGTGGACAGCTGGGTAAGTGAAATAACCTTTTGTTTATCAATCACATTCTATTATACGTGAAATTATTATGATTTCAATGAATGTCATATCAGAGAGCACACAATGTTTCAATTTGTCACTTTTTGCTTAAAGGTAAGTACCTGTCTAGCCTGCCAGAAGTTTGAGAGGGTGAAGACTGTGGCGCCGGAGTTGAAGCCCATCAAAGTTGTTTCACCATGGCACATGGACGGTAAGTGTCCCAATTCAAATTTTGCCCTGATAAGTTGCTTTGTAATGGTTGCTTTATTTGTTCACAGCAGAGTTCAATGTTATAGAATGTGTGTGTCAGTATCCTTACAAATATGAAAGTCTGCATACTGTATGACGCAGATACGGGTAAGAATAAAGTCATCTTCTCTCTATTGTTTTAAATGTTAGGGATGGACCTCATCGGCCCCTTCACGAAATCCAGGAAAGGCAACAGCTGGTGTCTGACGGCAACCGATCACTTTACCAAGTGGATGTAGGCAATACTCATTTAAGTTCAGTAAAGGAAGAGAACGCGCTTAACTCTAAATACCCATCTGTAACCCATTAAAAAGGGTGCTTGGAACCAAAAATCGATTTTTGTTTTTTATGATACAAAACTAGTGAGACCACCTCCAAGGATATGGTGGACATCTTCAACACCCACGGTTCTCCTGAGGTCATCTTGAGTGACCGAGGACATTAACCCTGGAACAAGGTACGGATGTCAAAGGTTGTATTCTGTCACCAATGGTTTGTTTGATTTATTTTGTTACAATCTGTTTTTGTTTTTCCATGGTAGATAATCAGACATATTTCAATATCTTACATTGTCAATAGATATCGCTTTCCTACCCCCTCCTCCAGGTTTGGTGAATGGACCAACCAGACCCTAGTGATTGACTTAGTGTTGTTTGTCTATGGCTATTTTTGCATAACGATCTTTCAGATCACTGAAACCCCACCTGATGTGGTGGAAGTTGTCGAACCAGATCAGAACGCCTTCGAGAATGACCTTCAGACACGGACTGAGAAGGATGTGGAGGTCTTTGACCATGTAAAAATGATTGTCCATTGTTTACTTATTTTCTGGACCTCCAAGAGCTATGTAAGAAATGTATTTGTAATATGAAATATAATTGCATGTGTTCCTGTCATCAAACAAGGTGAGACTGAACATGGACAAGGCGCAGGAGAAACAGGAGGAGAGCTACCGGAGCAGAGTCAAGAAGGGGACCAAGTGCTACGACATCCGGGCGAATTACTTGCTTTGGAAGAAGGACGAAAGGAAGGCAGAGACCTTGGAAACCTCGCTGCTCCTAGCTGTGGTCACCATCTGTTAAAGTGAATATAAAAAATGTCATATAATAACTATTTGCATTTGCACACAAAATAACCTGAAGCTAGTTTAAGTTTCCCTAACACTGATATTTTTCTTATGGTAACCCTAGGAAGCCAACTATCTTCTACAGTTGGAGCAGTTGGACGGTCTACCACTGGAAGCATTGACGCCCTACACTTCAGTGAAGCCCAAATGACAAAGTACGTTAAGCTTTGGTTGACATTTGAGAAAGCAAGAAATGGTTGTTATGCTAAACTTATAAAAATGTACCTCTTCAATTTACCTCTCCAAATGACTTTAGGACCATCGACTGTCCGAGCCCCCCAGGAGGTATCCCATCTACCAGAACCAGTGAGTTCGGATCAGTCTGATTCTCTGTGCTCTGAGTCGGAGGGGGACCAGCTTGAGGTAGGCTACACCTTCCAGAAGTGTTGAAAAGTACATATCTCTGCGTTAATCCATCAAATGTTCTCACAGTAAAGTGTAACCTGTGTGTTTGCTTGTTTACGTCTGTCTCCTACCATGTTCCCTTTAACTCTGCTTCTGTTCTCCAAGAGCTAGGGGTTTTGGCCAACACCCAGATCAACCTGATGTCCTCCATTACCAACCACCTTCCAACTTTTCATTACATCATCTACAGCTACTGTTGTCATTACATCATCTACAGCTACAGTTGTCATTATCTGCTAAGAAAGTTGTCTTGCTCTATCATACTGGGCACATAATATGTGAGAGACACAGATGAACTAAAAACACTAGCACTGCAAATACTCTGAACAAAGCGAACAGCAGTGCCTGGACTTTGCAGTCTCTTTCAAGTCCCCCTTCTGAGACTGGGTGCCTGTTGAGAACAAGTGACAGGCAGAATCTCCCACCCACACAGCAACCACCTCCACTATATTCCACACATCAGAATGATGGATTTAGTCTATGATTGCCATGTGAAAATAAATTAATGACAACTGTACCAAAAAATATCAAGGTTTCTGTGTTCCAATCTTAAATATTGACGGGTTGGTTTTCACAAGATGTTCATTGAATTTAGTAAATCCTGCCGTAGGGATAGCGTGCCTCTCACAGGTGAGGGCAACGACCTCTTCCTTGAGTCTGATAGCTGATCCCTCCTTTGTTCTAGCAAGACCCACACAGTAGTACACACCACCACACTCACTGTCACTTGTCTGCCTCTTTTATTCTTTTTGCTATTTGATTTAGAATTTTCAGACCACTTGAAGTATCAAAAAAATGTGGGCCTTTATGCTATTAGCCTATACATACGCATTGAATAACAGATTCACTACATGGAACAACATGTCCCCCCCCAAACATTTTTTTAAAAGGAAGTGTCCTATTTCTGAGAAGACCAGGGAACATTTTTATTTTATACATGTATCTAACCTTTACATGGATCTAATTTTTGTCAGTCCACAGTCTCCATATATACTGTACTTCCATAAATGTTTTATACTGGTATCAGGGACTGTATTTATTAACCTATCAAATATTGTAGTTGGGCAACATATGAGATGTGAATATAAAACATTTCATTCTTAAGTCTGAGTGTATTTTCTCTTGCTTCAGCTCAAATAACGGCCGCCATTGATTTAAAGAAATGTTATCACATTTTTTACGTGGTTGCGTCATATTTCTTTGCATACTTTCCATTGAAGCTTGCATCAATGCATGCTTCAAAATATGTACAAACGGAGTTTGCATTTTGAGAAGTGCCCTCCATGCTCCATTTCACATACTTTTATTTGGAATCGTACACCGACCCTCCCGTGCTCCAATTTCCGTTGTATGCATTTTGAGAATTACCCATCGACTTTGACAGACCATTTAAATTTCTTGAATCCTTCCTTCCAAAATGATTTTGGTCATTTACTCAATAGTGATTTCACGTTTATTTATCTTGCTTGGTTAAAATACAATACTCTAAAACAGTCGATTTGTTGAAAACAGACTCATTTAATCACGTAGTTAAAATCCATTTCCTTTTCTTTTGACTGTGTGCTACTACAGGCGGCAACCTAATCTCATAGCATTTCGTATTATTCTGTATGGATAGTTTTATATGTGTAAGTATCAATTTGTGGATGTCCATCATCCATTTCACATAATATGTTATGAATTACAATTCATATGGTATGCTACGAATTGCAGTTGTATGATATGTTATGAATTTCAATTGTAAACTATGTTATGAATGCAATACGTAGGATATGTTACCAATTCCAATTTGTTGTAACTAATGTTAGCTAGGTGTCTAATGCTAATGTTAGCTAGGTGGCTAACGTTAGCTAGGCTAGGGGTTACGGTAAGGAGTGAGGTGAAAGGGTTAAGGTTAGGAGATATGTTAAAGGTTAGCGTTAGGGGAAGGGTTAGCGAACATACTAAGTAGTTGCAAAGTAGCTAAAAAGTAGTAAGTCGATGCAAAGCTGGTAATTGGACAAAATGCTAGTTGTCCATGATGAGATTTAAACACTCAATTTTCGGTTGCTATACATTTGCTTATACGACCAACCAACCTCATTTTTGAAGTAAAGGAGAATTTTCCTCTTTCTGAAGTCAATCTAAATGTTTTATGTAAATGGAATGTTATAGTCGGTTCCAGACGCTTTTTCTGTGATTTGGCTTGTTTTTGATTAACTTACCCCGGCTTCAATTCACTTTCTCATTGATCTTTGTAGAGTATCAGGGCCATTCATCTTTGCCTTGATCCTGACTACTCTCCTAGTCCTTGCCGCTGAAAAACATCCCCACAGCATGATGCAGCCACTACCATGCTTCACCGTAGGGAAGATGTAAGGTTTCCTCCAGATGTAACGCTTGGCATTCAGGCCAAAGAGTTCAATCTTGGTTTCATCAGACCAGAGAATCTTGTTTCTCTGAGGAACCTTGGAGCTCTGTCAGAGTGACCATCGGCTTCTTGGTCACCTCCCTGGCAAAGGCCATTCTGCTACTATTGCTCAGTTTGGCCAGTCGGCCAGCTCTAGGAAGAGTCTTGGTGGTTCAAACTTCTTCCATTTAAGAATGATGGAGGCCAATGTGTTCTTGGGGACCTTCAATGCAGCAGAAATGTTTTGGTACCCTTCCCCAGATCTGTGCCTCGACACAATCTCAGAGCTCTACGGGAAATTCATTCCATCTCATGGCTTGGTTTTTGCTCTGACATGCTCTGTCAATGGTGGGACCTTATATAGACAGGTGTGTGCCTTTCCAAATCATGTCCAATCAATTGAATTTACCACAGGTGGACTCCAATCAAGTTGTAGAAACATTTCAAGGATGATCAATGGAAACAGGTTGCAACTGAGCTCAATTTCGAGTCTCATAGCAAAGGGTCAGAGTAGTTATGTAAAGAAGTAGTTTTTTTTTTACACATTTGCAAAAAATCTCTACAAAGCTGTTTTTGCTTTATCAATATGGCATATTGTGTGTAGATTGGTGAAAAAAATTATTTAATCCATTTTAGAATAAGGCTGTAATGTAATAAAATGTGGGAAAAGTACTTTCCGAAAGCACTGTAAATCTTGGCTCAATTTCGAGTCTCATAGCAAAGGGTCTGAGTAGTTATGTAAAATAAGTAGTTTTTTTTTACACATTTGCAAAAAATCTCTACAAAGCTGTTTTCGCTTTATCAATATGGCATATTGTGTGTAGATTGGTGAAAAAATTATTTAATCCATTTTAGAATAAGGCTGTAATGTAATAAAATGTGGGAAAAGTACTTTCCGAAAGCACTGTAAATCTTGGCTCAATTTCGAGTCTCATAGCAAAGGGTCTGAGTAGTTATGTAAAATAAGTAGTTTTTTTTTTACACATTTGCAAAAAATCTCTACAAAGCTGTTTTCGCTTTATCAATATGGCATATTGTGTGTAGATTGGTGAAAAAATTATTTAATCCATTTTAGAATAAGGCTGTAATGTAATAAAATGTGGGAAAAGTACTTTCCGAAAGCACTGTAAATCTTGGTGGTGCAAACACCCCCCCCAAAAAAAATATTGGTGGACGCATGGCAGCAAAGCCACTACAACACACAACACTAAACAATACATTAATTGCACTATAACGGTGCCAAACGGTGCCCAAAAACTGTTAGGGCCTACATAAAGCTGTCCCAACACCTTACCATCGCTACACCTGGCTATCAGCAGAGCCTTGTCTGGCAGTGAAACAGTTCATTCAGCCTAATTTACTGCCTTTAAAGTAAACATAGCGGATATGGCTGACTTGCTTTATTAACAAATGTGGTTTCTACTGGGAATTGAGATGTACAAACTATGGCATAAGGGGACGACAAGTTTATAAGAGGCAATCCGTAATTTCGATTAAGACATTAACGAGCGAGCTAGAACGGACGTAGTCAATATAACTATTTGTTCAGCACTTTTGAAATGTACAACGACAGAATTCCGAACATGGGACGTTCTTACAATGTTCTCCCTGTACACCAAGTCAGAACCATAGGATAAATGAAGGGGGCATATAAGCAGACAATGAAAGCTCTTACAATTTTCAATAATTACATTTCTCTAAAACAGTTTATAGGCTACATGTGCACCACCAAGTCAGAACAGTTTGCAAAATTAAGAGGGGAAAATAGACCAAATTATTAGGGTGAGGCACATGGTCTACTAACAGCTTACTACACAACATACACTTAGTATTACTTTCTTAGCTACAGTATGCATATCTCCCTGGCATATTACATCCTTATACAGCAGCATACAAGACATTTTGGACTTACCTTGTTGTACTGTGCTCACTTCAACAGGAAGGTGTCGAGGCAGTCCATCGTGGGCAAATTTTGTCATCAAAGTCTGGCATTCTCTGGATTTATGGTGTTTTCAAGACAACAGGGAACTCGGAAAAACAAGGTCGAATCATGATGACGTCAGTGATCTTCAGGTCGTAGCTCTAGAATGAGGCCTGAGTTCCCAACTTACAATTCCGAGTTGGCCAGTTCGTTTTGTGGCGTCAAGCCTACCAGCATTTTTCCCTTGCTCCTGTCTTTCTCTAGTTCCTGTTTTCTAGTTTTCTCGGGTTTGACCATTCTGCCTGCCCCGACCCTGAGCCTGCCTGCCATTCTGTACCTTTCGGACTCTGCTCTGATTACGGACCTATGCCTGCCCTTGACCTGTCGTTTGCCTACCCCACTGTTTTTGTAATAAACTTCTGTTACCTCGAAACTGTCTGCATCTGGGTCTTCTCCTGCGCCTTGACAGTACGAACTGGCCAGTGTGGAACCAGCAGACTCGGACCAGCTTCGCAACGCCGTCTCCTCCCAAGGAGCCACCATTGGAAGGCACGAGGACTTGCTACGTGGTCTTATAGAAGGGTTCCAGACCTTGGCTGAACACCATGACCGCTCGTTGTACACATTGCTGGAGCAATTCCGCGGGTTATCTGTCAGGAAGCCTACCATGACGGTAACCTCCCAGCCCCTCAGTAAACCGGCTGTTAGCAGCGCTGCCTCCCCAGCCACCCCAGTTTCCCGGGAACCCCACTTACCTCGCCCGAAACGCTTTGCTGGAGAGTCGGGAACCTGTAGGGCATTTCCCACGCAGTGTTCTCTCATCATTGAGCTGCAGCCCTCCTCTTTCCCCTCAAACCGCTCAAAGATAGTGTATCTCATCACGCTGATGTCTGGGATGGCTCTCACCTGGGCTACGGTCGTGTGGGAACAACAGTCGGTGGTATGCTTCAGTCTGGAGGAGTTTGTGGTGGAGATAAAGGTTTTCGATTCTCCATGGTCCGGGAGAAAGGCTGCCTGGAAGTTACTCCAGCTTCGACAAGACTCCCGCAGTGTGGCAGACTATGCAGTGGATTTCTGCTCATTTGCAGCTGAGAGTTGCTGGAACCCGGAATCGTTATTCGACAAGTTCCCTGGTGTCCGAGCTGGGCATCCCCACTCAGCCCCTCTCCATTCCCATGGACGTTAGAGCGCTGGACGGGCGCTCTCTAGGCCGGGTCACCCACAATACCACTCCAATCAACCTATGAGTGTCAGAGAACCAGAGCGAGGCAATCAAATTCATACTAATTAAGTCTCCTCAGGATCCTGTAGTATTAGGATTCTCTTGGTGACACAATCCCTCATAGACTGGACTGCTGGTGCCATCATGGGCTGGAGCCCGTTCTGCCACGCCCATTGTATGAATTCAGCGCAGCCTGCCCTGGGACGTCTTCCTGTGGACTCGGAAGTTGCGCCGGACCTCTCCACCATTCCCGGGGAGTCCAAGGACCTCCAGGAGGTTTTCAGTAAGGCCCGGGCCACTTCACTCCCACCGCACCGACCCTATAAACTGCGGGATCGCCCTTCTCCCAGGCACCACACCGCTCCGGGGACGACTGTACTCTCGGTCAGGTCCGGAGACCTACATCGAGGACTCCCTGGCTGCAGGGTGTATCCGCCCTTCTGCCTTCCCCGCCAGTGTACATTGGCTGTAAATCCCAGCTCGCCTGGTACATTGTTTGCTGTCACAACCCATTCGGGATGCACCGTTTCAGTTTCAATGACTCCATATTTTTAACAGAAAAAGGACGACTTGTAACTCAGGCTGGGAATGTCAATACAATCAAACTAGCAAGGGCAATGATCACAAGTCAGTCATAACGTGGTTAATAGGCTAGCGCACATGTGTTAAACACAAGGCCTGTGGGTCGAATAGTACACACAAGCGAGTATCAATGAGTCAACAGTTGAATCATCTACTTTAGGAAATTACAGCCTGATGTGATGGCATTGGCGAATTTAACTTCAATTGTATTACTTTCGTGTGTCCCATTTACAGCGTGCAGCAGAGTGAAAGTGTACAGACGCATGCCACAGTCCTAGCTAGGCTACAAAAATGTTGCAGTCGGACTTGGTTTTTAAAGCTTGACAATTAATAAACAAAAAGCAAAACACAATTCAACATAGAAACATTTAGGCATATTAGAGCAACATTTGAGCAGTAGCCTAGATTGGCTACTCAACTACAATAGCTTCATTTTGAGTTTACCATACAGCAATGCTGCATTCAACCGCACTGTTGATCCATGCAGTGCAAGAAAATGAAAAACACGTTATAAGTTTAAATGTTTCAACAACCTAGACAGTAGCTACGTTTTTGTATTTTGAAATTATAACTTACTTTTTGATTAGGTTTGCAACATATTATGCACGTCTGCAAGCATAGCAGCAAAGGCTGAACAAATATAATATTACTTTTGTTTTAATAGTTGACATTATAAAGCAGGGGTGTCAAACATACGGCCCGCGGGCCGGAACCGGCCCCCAAGGAGGTTCGATCAGGCCCGCAGGATAATTTGAAAGTGGAAAAAATGCATAAAAGACATGGAATTAATATTTTTAATTCGCTGCAATTCATGGATTATCCGCTAAGGGGCGCACTCTTTCCATCAGAGTAGAAGACAAGCCGCATCACTGAGACAGACTGAAAACAGCAGACGGTATCAATGCGCCATCTGCTGCTTGTTACGACGTTGTTAATACCTTGGTCTCTACCTCTCCGCTGCACCCTCATTAGCCAAAATGTCGTTATCCAAACGGAGAAAAGTAGATAAGGAGTGTAGAATTTTCAAAGAAAAATGGACCACGTCCTATTTATTTACAGAGATGCACGGAAAACCTTCGTGCTTGGTGTGTTTGCAACAAGTTTCGGTATTGAAGGAATATAATATTCGACGCCACTACGAGACTCATCACAGCGAAAAATATGACGGCTTGCAAGGACAACTGAGAAGAGATAAGATTAACGAATTGCTGGCGGGTCTGAGGAAACAGCAGTCAACTTTCATCCAGAGCCGAGAAGTCAGTGAAGCAGCGGTAAAAGCCAGCTACCTAATTGCTAGCGAAATAGCATTAGCATCGAAGCCGTATTCCGACGGTGACTTTGTTAAACGATGCATGATGAAGGCGGCTGAACTTGTATGTCCCGAGAAGCGACACGCTTTTGCCAATATTAGCCTGACGAGGAATACTATAGCAGAGAGGATTTCGGAACTATCGGCAGATTTAGACAGTCAATTGAAACAGAGAGTCAAGTCATTTATTGCATTTTCCGTGGCAATTGACGAGAGCACTGACATCACAGACGTGGCCCAACTGGCCATATTTATTCGAGGAGTTGATGAGACATTGACTGTTACTGAAGAGTTTCTTGAGTTGGTGCCAATGATGGACACCACAACAGCCGAGGACATTTTCGGCTCTGTCGTTGCTGCATTGGACAGAGTTGGAGTGGACTGGTCCCGCGCTGTCAGCCTGGCTACAGACGGCGCGCCATCCATGGTCGGAAAGAAAGCAGGTGTCGCGACAAAGTTCAAAGACAAAGTACAAGCCCTTAATGGAGGAGATCGTTTCTGGACATTTCACTGTATTTTGCACCAGGAGGCATTGTGTTGCAAGTCGCTGAAAATGGACCACGTCAGCAGCTTCAAAACAAAAGTTGTGTGATGGAATTCTACTGTTCATACAACTCCATAAATTTTCAGTATGTATTGTATGTGTATGTATGTTTCATGTATGAAGTTTACAGATTTACAGGACAGGCGAACACTTTCTTCATTACACATTTAAAATCACTCTCCTTAGTTTGTAAGGTGTACGCAGGGATTACATTTAGATTTTATATGCGTATGTGTAAGTGGTTTAAAAATTCCTTTCTTTAAAAGTCTCATTTAATCTTAAAGTGCATTACTATATTTTTCAGTACCAATTAAAGTTTTGTGCCTTTGTACAATCAGTGGGATCAGTTGCAATGCATATTTGTGAATGATAAAAGTAAATTGCACATTTGTCTAAGGAAATATGAGGTGTTTCATGAAATGTTTTGTAAAAGGATAGTTCATTAAATTTCAATATTTTCCTAATGTTCTTGTGCTTCTTTACACCAAAACAAAGGAAAGACATGATATTTTGGTTATTTATAGCAGAGTATGGTATAATTTTAATGGTCCGGCCCACTTGACATCTCCCTAGGCCGTATGTGGCCCACGAGTTTGACACCCCTGTTATAAAGGGTCATATTTTTTTGGGCCAGTTTGGGTTGCAATTTTTTTGTAAAAAAAAAAAAAAAAGGCTATGTCTGGCCTGCGAATTCGTAATGTGTTTTCAATATGGTTGATGCGCAGATTGAGTTTGACACATCTGGGCAAGTGTATCTATTTATGTAGTTAGCTATTTATTTAGCAAGCTAAAAACACGGAGCCCAACGTTAGCTAGCTAGCTAGCTGTTGGGTGGCCCCGAGACTGCCTGCCGTTCTGGACCTTTCGGACTCTGATCTGGATTACTGACTTAGACCTGCGGTGTTGTCATGTCACTGGAGGAGTAGGTGAGTTACTGACTTTTCCCCCTCATATCGTTTTTCAGTGGCTACAGCTAGAGATGCAGGTGTCATTTGGTTAGCTAGCATGCAATTGGTATGCTGACTGCATGAATGTCCACCAGAGCTGTTGCTACAGAAATTAATGTTAATTTCTCTGCTATAAATTGCCATTAGACATAATTGTAGAGAATTTGGCAGTATGTCCAATCGGCCTCACAACCATAGACCACGTGTATGGGCGTCGTGTGACATCAGTTGACACTCTACTGATGTGAACAGAGTGCCCTATGGTGGGTTGGGTCAAGCATGCATTAGCAGGCAAGCTGCAGAAGGAAGAGCAGGCTACTATTTCCCCATCGTTTATCAGTGAAATGTTGATGGTTAACTTGCTTAAAAAGTTTGAGAGGGTTTATCTAGATAGCGTTTCCTCGTTAGATTTGAGCTAATTTCGCTCTGGCTAGTATTAGTTGTTGATGTGCATAACTGAGGGAGAGAGCCTCCCTTTTCATGGTTGTTTGATCAATAGCACTGTGAAGTTCCCAAATGTAAGAGGACTCCTGTGGTATTTACTTATTTTCAGAAAACCATTTGTGTATTTTGTGGCTTTTGCTGAATGTGTTCAGTTGGTGTTAAGTGTGGTGCTAGTAACGCCAGGGCCGTAGGTTTGTATCCCGCTGTCGTCACAAATAATATGAACACTATGTATTCACTCTACTGGAAGTTGCTTTTGATAAAATCATTAGCTAAATAGCTATATGATATGTCAGTTTACCACCTGAACCATTGGTCTACTAAGAACTCTACAATAATTTTCATTTTGATTCTAAACTACAGCTATTTTTTCGTTCCATGTAACTTGTTCTATGCTTGGGGAAACAGCAATTTCTTGGCCCAAGTAAGAGATAGATATCGTTCTACTCCTGACCTTTTACTTGAGTGGGCATTGCAGGGTCGACTGACAACAACTGTAGCGAGAGATAGAGACTATCAGATTAAATTGTTTCACTACACCAAAATAGTACAGAGTATTGTACAGACAGTGTGTATATGTGCACATGTATGTGCGTGGGCATTTTGGGTGTGTACAAGTGCAAACTTGCCTACAACAACATTTAAAATAGTTTGAGTGACCTTTAAAAGCTTCCATGAGGTGATACAATATTTGGACAGCCTAGTCCAATTTAGCCAGTCATATCTCCATCTGTTTCATTGCGTATTTATTTCGAATGGGGATTGAAAACTGAGATAGGCCAGCTGCATGCATTTAGAAATATGGCAGTGGAACGTGTACACTTTGCCCCCCTGGCCTTGCCCGGCGAGAGTGCCAATTTGTCTCCCCCGTCCACTGCACGCCGAGGCAAACAGTGCACCTCTTGTCCTGGTGAATTTCTGGCACACTCGACAGGTTGTTTTAAAACTAATTCATTACCAACCACTCTACTGTAAGGTTCTAGGCCAGAGTGAGCTAAAAAAAAAACAACGCAAATACACAGCCTGACTCTTCTTTTGCAGAACACCTGGAAACCTGTCGACGTTGGTTGTTAGATTCCATTTGTGGTTCGTCAGAAACAGAGTACAGCAATGGGCAAGGGGCATGTTGACGAATGGTACACAGTTTGGCTGTTGAAGCAAAGACAAAACACTTTTCCATTTCATGAGATTTTCGAGAGCTTGGGACTAAAAGGTTCTATCTGCAAAAAGATGACTTTGAGATAATTGGCTGTAAGTTCCAAGCCCTCAATGGTTTCAATGGTGTATCTTGTATTCTATACTATATAGGTAGAGAACATTGAACAGAACAAGGCTGTCAATATAAAATTTAGACAGAAATGCAGATAGATCCTCATAGTCCCAAGCTCTCGATTTGCTATTCATCTTCTGTATGATTCTGTATGATGTTTTTCATTTGTGACTTGTTTCAGGGAACTAGGCGTATGTCGTACGTCACTCCTTCACAGGAGAGGCATTTGAACTTAAACATGTATTTTTTTATCAAAATGTATTTTTGTGTAGAAATGCCTTCTGGAACATGTGAACTTTCATGTGCCTTATTTACAAACTTGTATTCCATCTGTAAATACGAATACAATTGTTAAACTATGAGCCTCGTAGACTTAGCCAAGGAAAATGACAGGAACCTTCCCGCTGGCCATGATTGGCTGAGATAATGGATGGGCTGGACATGCCGGTAGATGAGTTTGGATTGGTCTGCCATTTACCATGCTTCTGTCTATAACGTGAGCTGCTCAGTATGTGTTGATAGTCCTTCCTACAGTGACGTTTTTGAAAGATATTACATTTTGCTACTTTTCTCAACAATATTGATGCCCTGAATTTAGCAGGCGCTATTGACAATCAGTTGGGAAAAGTGATGGGCTACTTTCTGCACATGCCACAGTCAGTGTGAACCGGTGTGACTTGACACAATGCTGGCCAAACAAGATGTAGCTACAAACAACACAGAGTTAAATGGTTCCAGTCTGCCGTAAAGCGTTCATTCATCTACAGTGTATTCGTAAAGTATTCAGACTCCTTCCCCTTTTCCGCATATTGTTACATTAGAGCCTTATTCTAAAATGGATTAAATGAATGTTTTTCCTAATCAATCTACACAAAATACCCCGTAATGACAAATCGAAAACAGAAATACCATATTTACATAAGCATTCAGACCCTTTGCAATGAGACTTGAAATTGAGCTCAGGTGCATCCTTTTTCCATTGATCATCCTTGAGATGTTTCTACAACTTGATTGGAGTCCACCTGTGGTAAATTCAATTGATTGGACATGATTTGGAAAGGCACAAACCTGTCTGTATAAGGTCCTGCAGTTGAAAGTGCAAGTCGGAGAAAAATCCAAGCCATGAGGCAAAAGGAATTGTCCGTTGAGCTCTGAGACAGGATTGTGTCACGGCACAGGTCTGGGGAAGGGTACCAAAACATTTATGCAGCATTGAAGGTCTTCAAGAACACATTGGCCTCCATCATTCTTAAATGGAAGAAGTTTAAACCACCAAGCCTGGCAAATCTGAGCAATCGGTGGAGAAGGGCCTTGGTCAGGGAGGTGAACAAGAAACCGATGGTCACTCTGACAGAGCTCCAGAGTTCCTCTGTGGAGATGGGAGAACCTTCTAGAAGGACAACCATCTCTGCAGGACTCCACCAATCAGGCCTTTATGGTAGAGTGGTCAGGCAGAATCCACTCCTGAAAGGCACATGACAAACTGCTTGGAGTTTGCCAAAAGGCACCTCAGACCATTTCTGATGAAAGCAAGATTGAACTCTTTGGCCCGAATGCCAAGTGTCACGCCTGGAGGAAACCTGACACCAAAATAGCTGTGCAGCGACGCTCCCCTTCCAACCTGACAGAGCTTGAGAGGATCTGGGGAGAAACTCCCCAAATACAGGTGTGCCAAGCTTGTAGCCTCTACCCCCAAAAACATGAGGCTGTTATCACTTCAAAAGCTGCTTCATCAAAGTACTGAGTAAAGGGTCTGAATACTTATGTAAATGTGATAATGCAAAAATTTACACCCCTACTTTGACATTATGGGGTATTGTGTGTATATTGATGAGGGGGGGAAAACTATTTAAGCAATTTTACAATAAGGCTGTAATGTAACAAAATGTGGAAAAGTCAAGGGGTCTGAATACTTTCTGAATGCACTGTAAGCCAAGGACTAGCGTCTTATATCTCCCTCTCTAACTTTAAGCTTCAGCTGTCAGAGCAGCTTACCGATCACTGTACCTGTACACAGCCAACCTGTAAATAGCACACCCAACTACCTCATCCCCATATTGTTACTTATCCTCATGCTCTTTTGCACTCCAGTATCTCTACTTGCACATCATCATCTGCACATCTATCACTCCAGTGTTAATGCTAAATTGTAATTATTTCGCATCTATGGCCTATTTACTGCCTTACCTCCCTACTCTTCTACATTTGCACACACTGTACATAGATGTTTCTATTGTGTTACTGACTGTACGTTTGTTTATGTGTAACTCTGTGTTGTTGTTTTTGTCGCACTGCTTTGCTTTATCTTGGCCAGGTCGCAGTTGTAAATGAGAACTTGTTCTCAACTGGCCTACCTGGTTAAATAAAGGTGAAATAATTGTTTCAATAAAAAAACTAGATAAAGTGCATAGTTTTTCCTTATTGTAGGCTTCTACATTTACCACTATTAGTCTTGAAATCTTTGGTTGTTTACTAAACTATTCACTCTGTTTAGCACATGGCATCACATGTGAATGCTTAAAGAGATGGGTGGAGCTAAGGCTTAAGAGAAATGCTGAATTGGTGTAGACAAAGAAGAGCTCTCCAGTAGGTGTACCAAAACATTTACCACAAAGACCTTTACAAGCTGAGCTCTAGAACCCACTAATGACAACACTAGCAAAACAAATCTACGTTGCACCTGTCAAGACTGACACCCAAGGTCTTCCATCAGCTCTGCGCTGCAGTCCTAACTGACCTCTCCCTATAATGATTTTCTCCTAAAGTCTGTGCCACCATTTTCAGGGCTCTGACATTTCTGCTGAGTGCTGGTCACCCGTGGTGGTCGCTCGTGACACACGTGACAGAAGTGCTGACCCCGTTGGTTCGACCAACGGTTGCAGTGCTGACACCTTAGTTTGTAGGGTCCCTCTCTAGCCCGACACAGTCCGAGTTAGATTCATGTCATGGTCCTGGTCAAAGAGACACACACACACACACATACTCACACACACACACTGGAATAAAGCACAAGTGAATTGCTCCGTCCACAACCGCAACCCCCTCCAGAGGGTGGTGAAGATGGCCCAATATATCATTGGGTCCATGTTCCCACCCATCCAGGACATCTACTTGAAACGGTGCCTGAGGAAGTAACGCAGCGTCATCAAGGACCCCACACATGCCAGCCACGAGCTGTTCACTCCCTTACTGTTGGGCAGACGGTATCGAAGCCTGAGGTCTGATACCAACAGGCTCAGAGACAGTTTATATCTACAAGCCATCAGACTGCTGAACACTTGAACGGATCACCTGCACTGACTCGCCGCACCTTAGCGTGCGCAGACTCTCTCTCTCTCTCTCTCTCTCTCTCTCTCTCTCTCTCTCTCTCTCTCTATCTCTCTATCTCTCTATCTATCTATCTATCTATCTATCTATCTATCTATCTATCTATCTATCTATCTATCTATCTATCTATTTATTTGGGTGCTTTCCTGGATGGTTATAGTAATATCACAGAACCTCAGACAAGTCACTCCCAGTTCACCACCATGCCCTGAATACAGATTATTAGAATAGCGCCCGATCTAAAAAGATATGGATAGACCTACCCGTGTTATCGCTGCTCTTTCTTCTCTCTGTCCCACCCACACATATCCCTTCCTCGTGATTTCTATTTGGGCAACAGTGATTTCTATTCCCTCCTCTCCCCATCTCTCTCTCTCCCCCTCTCCTCCTTCCTTGTGCGCCAAACACATATGCCATATAAACTCAGCAAAAAAAGAAACGTCCTCTCACTGTCAACTGCGTTTATTTTCAGCAAACTTAACATGTGTAAATATTTGTATGAACATAAGATTCAACAACTGAGACATAAACTGAACAAGTTCCACAGACATGTGACTAACATAAATTGAATAAAGTGTCCCTGAACAAAGGGGGATCAAATCAAAAGTAACAGTCAGTATCTGGTGTGGCCACCAGCTGCATTAAGTACTGCAGTGCACCAGATTTGCCAGTTCTTGCTGTGAGACGTTACCCCGCTCTTCCACCAAGGCACCTGCAAGTTCCCGGACATTTCTGGGGGGAATGGCCCTAGCCCTGACCCTCTGATCCAACAGGTCCCAGACGTGCTCAAGTCATGTCAGGATGAGCCTGCAGGAAGGGTACCACATGAGGGAGGAGGATGTTGTGTTGAGATTGCCTGCAATGACAACAAGCTCAGTCCGATGATGCTGTGACACATCGCCCCAGACCATGACGGACCCTCCACCTCCAAATCGATCCTGCTCCAGAGTACAGGCCTCAATGTAACGTTCATTCTTTCACTGATAGACGCAAATCCGACCATCACGCCTGGTGAGACAAAACCGCGACTCGTCAGTGAAGAGCACTTTTTGCCAGTCCTGTCTGGTCCAGCGATGGTGGGTTTGTGCCCATAGGCAACATTGTTGCTGTTGATGTCTGGTGAGGACCTGCCTTACAACAGGCCAGCCCTCAGTCCAGCCTCTCTCAGCCTATTGCGGACAGCCTGAGCACTGATGGATGGATTGTGCATTCCTGGTGTAACTCAGGCACTTGTTGTTGCCATCCTGTACCTGTCCCGCAGGTGTGTTGTTCGGATGCACCGATCCTGTGCAGGTGTTGTTACACGTGGTCTGCCACTGCGAGGACGATCAGCTGTCCGTCCTGTCTCCCTGTAGCGCTATCTTAGGCATTTCACAGTACGGACATTTCAATTTTTTGCCCTGGCCACATCTGCAGTCCTCATGCCTCCTTGCAGCATATGCCAAAGGCACGTTCACGCAGATGAGCAGGGTCCGTGGGCATTTTTCTTTTGGTGTTTTTCAGAGTCAGTAGAAAGGCCTCTTTAGTGTCTGAAATTTTCATGACTGTGACCATAATTTCTTACCGTCTGTAAACTGTTAGTGTCTTAACGAGCGGTCCACAGGTGCATGTCCATTAATTGTTCATGGTTCATTGAACAAACAGTGTTTAAACCCTTTACAATGAAGATCTGTGAAGTTATTTCGATTTTTACGAATTCTCTTTGAAAGACAGGGTCCTGAAAAAGGGCCGTTTCTTTTTTTTTGCCGAGTGTAGAACTTCAGTTCCAATGTCAAAAAGTCTGCGAATCAAAGAAACATATTACTAGAACACATATTTATGATACACATCTAAGTACTCCAGACAAGGTTGCCATGTAACAAGGATTTGAGACCAGAAATACCTCTGTTCAAACAAACACAACAAACAAGCACAAATACCCTAATCGGCCTCAGCAGTAAAACACATGCTGCCTGGAACTCTGTAGAGAAGAGAGAACTGTATATATTTAGCTAACTGGCCCTCGGGCGCAGCTACGGATGGGGACTACAGACCACCAACACTGACATCGGCTGTCTTGGCAACCAAGGCCATCCACTAATCAAGACTGTTTACCGCTGCCTGCCTTGTGATGTCATCCCCATTCTGCTTGCCAAAGGAATAACTGTCTCAGAACCCAGAATGTGTGTGGGTGCACATGTGTGTGTTTTGTAGGGAGATGTGTCTGCTTGAGTATATGGAATTCCACATGTCAGATGGGGTTCCAGGCGTTCCTAATGAGTCCTGAGCTGGAGTGAGGGAATAATAAAGCGTGTGGTCTGCGCAGAGAAAGGTCAAACCCATAAACGGCTCTGATGGGTTTAATTTCTCCCTTTTATTCTCCCTTTTTTTCTTCCCTTTTAAACTCAGCAGTCACTCATCAAAGCTTTAAAAAAAATAATCAGGTTGTTGGAAGAATGCAGGGAGGAGTGTGGGATCTGGTGTCTATAACGTCTGAAGGGAGGAAGACAGGCAGGCAGACTGAGATAAATGCAAAACAAAGAGGGATTGTCACTAACTTCTGTATAGTATTTCTCCTCTAAATACACATTTTATAATAACATTTGAGTTATGTTGTCTTTGATTCAGTTTACGTGAGATAAGCAAGTTCTAAAAGCATTATGATATCTAATAGTGCCACAGTGGATAATCAATAATATTTGTGAACTAGTTAATTGAAAAAGTTTGACCTTTGGATAACCTTTAGGTTGCCTGTCAAAGGTTAAATTGGTAGAAATCCTAATTTCCTACGATGGATGAGGTCAGCCTTCCATTGTCTCTTATTTACAGTACATGCCTAAGAAATTGCTCTAGCCATACTTGTTGAGGTTACATGCAGAATTATGGTGGAATTATATATTATTAAGCACATGGAGAGAAAGAAAGAATGAGAGACAGAGAGAAACTGAGAAAGAGATTGTGAAAGAGACTTGAAAACATTAGAAAAAGTTTAAACTTAAACTTTTTCTCTGTCTCAAAATTCGCCTCAACCAATTAAAATCGCAAACACTAAATGTTAGCTTTTCCCATCAGATAACCTGGCACATTCAGCCCTATGCTAACTACACCAGCTGGACATGATTATATCCTGTAACAAATTCTGCAATTAAACGTACTAAAATATGCATAAAATTGCAACTTTTAATATTATCCCACTGGGCACAAACTGGTTGAATCAATGTTGTTTCAACGTAATTTGTCAACGTATTGTCACATGGAATCTACGTGGAAAATACATTGGATTTGAAAAAAATAAGCGACTTTTTATTATGTCATTATGGTAACCACATTTCTACATAGACAAACCTTGTATAAAATATGTTGAATTTGTACCTTTAAAACAACAACAGTTTTTAAACATTATATGCACTATCAGAAAAAAATGATAGGCTGGGCAGCACCTCCTACTGGATAATGTATTTATCCACAGCTATCCTCTGGTCTACCATCCAGGGTTTTAACCTCGTGAATGTGCAAACTGACAGGTTTTCATTTTCATCCAAAACAACTTTATATGAAGAGGTGCCTCTGATTTTACCGCCTGCACATGTGCATTTCGGACCCGATGACACGTTTAAGCGCATGAGTTTAACTAGCCAACTTCGCCATGACATCGCTTACAAGCGTGTTCGGGATTTGTATTGGAGAAGCAGTGTCTGCCTATCTTCATTCTGTACTGTCTTCGCTGCGATTCTCTACTTAGATTTGTTATGTAGCTGCTGCTCACCTTCCCCCTCCCTACACCTTTCTCTCTTTACTCATCCTCTTCTGAACCCTGAACCAACTTAATCAACATGCTGATGTAGCCTACGTCTCTGCCTCATATTTCTGAGCAGCAGAGATAAAAACCCTGCGGCTATTTGAACGAACATTCCAAAAATACATATCGTTTGTAGGCTGTTTTAGGATGTAGGCTACAACATTCTCTGTCTGTTGTAACTAAGGATATTGCAGTAGCAGAAGGGGGAAGCAGTGTACACATTGCATTGGGGCAAAACAATCTGTGTATTCACCACATGTTTAGCCTACATTTGTGATGATCTAATCTTTTTAATAATACTGCCATATCATAGCCTGAGTTCCTGAGTCCCACACGATTTGATAAACAGGACATGATTGAAATTCATCAGAGTAGCTGTCCACCTCTGGGCAGCCGAAGCATGTAGCCGGTAGCCGGAGTTTGACAGTGGGCGAGTTCGTTTTGGATGGCCAGGTGCCTACTGCTATTTTTCATATCGTAGCCTGAGCTACTGAAAAAAGAACACTACTTCTTTGAACGGCCTGTCTGCCTCTTGCATAGCCAATGTTTGCAATGACGATGAACAAATTACATTTAGTTGCTGTTTAGACTGCCTGTCTGTGTCTTGCTTGTATTCGATACGCTGCCTATAAATAGCTTGCCTAAATAGACTTCCTGTTTTGTTGTGTTTATGTTAGCAATAGCCTACTGTTACAACAGACAAAGACGTTTGTTATACAACACGTCAATGTTTGTAGACTAGGCTACACTAGACAAAGACGTCCGATCATCTCCGTAGGGAGGAAGGGGTAACAGATGATCAGCAGCTAAATAAATATACTGTAACGACCCTGGGTTTATAAGTGCGGAAATCGACTCTGCCGCACGAGCATGCTTTTGCGGCACAGTTGATAGTGCGCCGGACCTCGGGCTAGAAGGTCAAAGGTTCGAGACCTGCTCCCTGCTGTTTCATTACAATACAAAGAGAATTCCAGACATGCACAGAAGCTTCGGGACCTTTAGCTGGTCCGGGGATTTTTTTTATTGTTGTTGAAAAGTCAGACTCTTGATGCGAGGGGGCCTCAAACCCACGGTTATTGTACCCACATTAATTACTGTTAACCGGTTTAGTGGTGTATGCCACCTGGTAGCAATTGTAATGGAGGTACATGACAGCTTTTTGATAAGACCTTAAGGCTCTTCAACTTTTTAAAATAATGTACGATAAACTGAAATGTCTATAGTCGTAGTCGTACCCCCCCCCCCCCGTCAAAGCACATGGATGTACAGTATGTAAAACAGATGACCAAAAATGTGGGATTTTGTCATATATACAAAAATGTGCCTTTAAAATTTTGTCTAAAGTTAGTAGCTAGTAGCCTAGTCAAGGATGCATCATGCAATATTGGTACATTACAATTGTGACAGACAAAGTGGAACAAAAGTAAACCTTGAATTCAGAGGTTTAAAATTTCACTCTGGTGGCCAAATTGACCTAATTTACAGTTTTTTACAATCACTTTGTCACTAATTTCAGAACCTTGTGGTCATTTTTCAAAACTCTAGACACAAAACTCAAAACGGTCATCACTTGTAACACAGGCTGCACATTTGTGGCCTGCTGGAGGTCATTTTGCAGGGCGCTGGCAGTGCACCTCCTTGCACAAAGGCGGAGGTAGCGGTCCTGCTGCTAGGTTGTTGCCCTCCTACGGCCTCCTCCACGTCTCCTGATGTACTGGCCTGTCTCCTGGTAGCGCCTGCATGCTCTGGACACTACGCTGACAGACACAGCAAACCTTTTTGCCACAGTTCGCATTGATGTGCCATCCTGGATGAACTGCACTACCTGAGCCACTTGTGTGGGTTGTAGACTCCGTCTCATGGTACCACTAGAGTGAGAGCACCGCCAGCATTCAAAAGTGACCAAAACATCAGCCAGGAAGCATAGGAACTGAGAAGTGGTCTGTGGTCACCACCTGCAGAATCACTCCTGTTTTGGGGGGTGTCTTGCTAATTGCCTATAATTTCCACCTTTTGTCTATTCCATTTGCACAACAGCATGTGAAATTTATTGTCAATCAGTGTTGCTTCCTAAGTGGACAGTTTGATTTCACAGAAGTGTGATTGACTTGGAGTTACATTGTGTTGTTTAAGTGTTCCCTTTATTTTTTTGAGCAGTGTACATCACTGTAAAAGGACTAGTAGAGAGAATACTACAGACACAGTGGAATCATTGAACAAAATATGAAATTTAATGATGAAATACAATGAAATCACAACAGGTTTCTTTGAATCAAAGCAAAAATAATTAGCTACAAAAAAAAATAAAACTACAGTAAAACATCAACTGCAGTGTTCCTCACCTTTTTTATTTCACCTTTATTTAACCAGGTAGGCAAATTGAGAACACGTTCTCATTTACAATTGCGACCTGGCCAAGATAAAGCAAGCAGTTCGACACATACAACAACACATAGTTACACATGAAGTAAAACAAACATACAGTCAATAATACAGTGAAAAATAAGTCTATATACAATGTGAGCAAGTGAGGTGAGATAAGGGAGGTGAAGGCAAACAAAATATATAAAATATATATATAAATAAATAAAAATATAAAAAAGGCCATGGTGGCGAAGTAAATACAATATAGCAAGTAAAAAAACACTGGAATGGTTGGTTTGCAGTGGAAGAAAGTGTAAAGTAGAGATAGAAATAATGGGGTGCAAAGGAGCAAAATAAATAAATAAATACAGTAGGTAAAGAGGTAGTTGTTTGGGCTAAATTATAGATGGGCTATGTACAAGTGCAGTAATCTATGAGCTGCTCTGACAGCTGGTGCTTAAAGCTAGTGAGGGAGATAAGTGTTTCCAGTTTCAGAGATTTTTGTAGTTCGTTCCAGTCATTGGCAGCAGAGAACTGGAAGGAGAGGCGGCCAAAGGAAGAATTGGTTTTGGGGGTGACCAGAGAGATATACCTGCTGGAGCGCGTGCTACAGGTAGGTGTTGCTATGGTGACCAGCGAGCTGAGATAAGGGGAGACTTTACCTAGCAGGGTCTTGTAGATGACCTTTAGCCAGTGGGTTTGGCGACGAGTATGAAGCGAGGGCCAGCCAACGAGAGTGTACAGGTCGCAGTGGTGGGTAGTATATGGGGCTTTGGTGACAAAACGTATGGCACTGTGATAGACTGCATCCAATTTATTGAGTAGGGTTTTGGAGGCTATTTTGTAAATGACATCACCGAAGTCGAGGATTGGTAGGATGGTCAGTTTTACAAGGGTATGTTTGGCAGCATGAGTGAAGGATGCTTTGTTGCGGAATAGGAAGCCAATTCTAGATTTAACTTTGGATTGGAGATGTTTGATGTGAGTCTGGAAGGAGAGTTTACAGTCTAACCAGACACCTAGGTATTTGTAGTTGTCCACATATTCTAAGTCAGAGCCGTCCAGAGTAGTGATGTTGGACAGGCGGGCAGGTGCAGGCAGCGATCGGTTGAAGAGCATGCATTTAGTTTTACTTGTATTTAAGAGCAATTGGAGGCCACGGAAGGAGAGCTGTACGGCATTGAAGCTCGCCTGGAGGGTTGTTAACACAGTGTCAAAAGAAGGGCCAGAAGTATACAGAATAGTGTCGTCTGTGTAGAGGTGGATCAGAGAATCACCAGCAGCAAGAGCGACATCATTGATGTATACAGAGAAGAGAGTCGGTCCAAGAATTGAACCCTATGGCACCCCCATAGAGACTGCCAGGGGCCCGGACAACAGACCCTCCGATTTGACACACTGAACTCTATCAGAGAAGTAGTTGGTGAACCAGGCGAGGCAATCATTAGAGAAACCAAGGCTGTCGAGTCTGCCGATGAGGATGTGGTGATTGACAGAGTCAAAAGCCTTGGCCAGGTCAATGAATACACCTGGCTTACTGTAAAAAGCAAAACAAAGGATTCATTACTGTACTTCTATATTTCCCTCAACCCTGTCTTGTGGATTTGGCCATAGGTTCTCATCCACATCACAATGGATGTTTTCATTAGCCAAACATCTTGGGAAGAATCTTCGGGCATGGCGAATCCAGGCCTGACACTGGTCTGCCGTGATGTCATTGCATGCGTCATCCATGGCCTGGAGAAGGGCGGCTTGTTCGTTGAGGCGCCTATCATATACCTTCCACCTCCATGTGGAGAAAAATCCTCAATCGGGTTAAGGAGAGGATTGGGGTAAGTACAGGGTGGTAAATTGTGGTTGGGCCTGAAACCATGCTTGCACCATTTGAGCATGGTGGAACCCGACATTATCCCACGCAATGACATAGGTTATGCCATTAGCTCTACAGACCTGATTTTGCTCATCAAGGAAGGTTACATTCGAATAGCGAATCATGTGGCTGCCTGCAACTCAACATATAGAGTCTATAGAGTAGAGCGCTTTAGATGTTGTTCGACCAAACATTAGAACAGGCAAGATGAGTAATCTAAGCAACTTTGACCGTGGTATGATTGTTGATGCCACACATGCTGATTCCACCATCTCAGAAACAGCAGCCCTCCTGGGATTTTTACGCACTACAGTCTCTGGAGTTTACAGAGAATGGTGCGATAAACAAAACACATTCAGTGAGCGAAATATCTGTGGGCAAAAACACCTTGTTAATGAGAGAGGTCAGAGGAGAATGTCCAGACTCATTCAAGCTAACAGGAAAGTCACAAATGCTCAAATAACAGCTGTTTAAAACAGTGGTGTGCAGAATGGCATCTCTTAACGTACAACACCATGAATAATTCAGGCTGTTGTGGAGGAAAAAGGGGGTCCTACCCAGTACTATATATATGTACCTAATAAAGTGGCCGGTGAGTGTACAGTAATGTCAAATCTGAAAACATGATCTGGAAAAGTGGTACATGGGACCATAGAAATAGTGTCTGATAAAGAATGATGATGAAATATTACATCCATAGATAATGTAGTCCAATTGGTTCATGTTCCACGGTAATTGGTGTCAATGGATCTCGTTATCCTGAAACTTTCATGATCTAAACATGGAATATTGTTTGCCAGTTTCCATAAAACTATGCATTAAGAGTAATGCTACAGTCACTTTTCATTTTGAGCAGTTGTATCAATTGATAGTTAGATCATTGTAATGAAATGAATAGACAGTCATCTCATGTCGTGTGAATTGCATTTTGAAATGGTAATACTTTGATGTTAAATTGTGCCATTTTGAACAGGTGATTTTAGTTCAATGAACAAATGATCTTAGCTTTATATGTATTGTATCCAAGCAATTGGAAAAAGTGTTAGAGTTTTGAAAAATTTGCATTTTGATCATTGGTTGTGGGTTTTGTGTCTAGAGTTTTGAAAAATGACATCAAGGTTCCAAAATTAGTGCCAAAGTGATAGTAAAAAACGAAGAAATGCCATTGGTTAGTGGATATAAAGTCATAGATCTTTGATAGGCAGATGCAGAATTTGTTACAGGAAATAATCACTGCCACCTGGTCAGGTAGGGCTAAATATGCCAGGTTATATAATGGGAACAACTAACGTAGCATTTTATCACGTGCAACTATGTCAAAGATTTTTATTGACTGAGATAGAGAAAAAGTTGACACTTTTTCAAATGTTTGCATTTATGGACCCAGAATGTGTTCAGTGGAGATGGAAACTATTGTTTGTGAAAATATATGGGCTCTATGGGTGGAACAGCAGTAAGTTACCCCAACCTAGTGTCTGACCTTTCAATGCTAACTGCCTGCCGTCTGGTAAAGACAACCTACACTCAGACTAATTGTCTGGAGAGAAAACACTTTGTTTGTGTGTGTGTGTGTGTGTGTGTGTGTGTGTGTGTGCGAGGAGGCAGTTGTGCATGTACTGTGTGTGTGTGTGTGTACGTGTGTGTGTGCGCACTAGGGGTGTAACTTGATAGCAGTACAAATGGTGTCTTAGATAAGATTAGGTTGTATTGCACTGGGAGTTTAGCATGTACTGTAGGGCTTATCCTTCTAGAGTGTGGCAAGATATAATGCCTCTTGTTTCCTCTTCACTTCACACTTCCTATTGTCATTTTGAAAAGATAAACACATTTGAGCCGACGCTGTAGTGAGATAACATCATTATCTAAATTTTCCAGTCCTGCCATGGCTATCATTTAAAATGTTGTAGTTTGTTTAATTCCAGTCCATGTGTGTCATTGTCCATTTTCTGAGGGCAACTTTGCCGTTCATGGCTCTAGATAATTCTAAGAATTTAGGCCTACAGTAGCTTTTAAGTTCAGCAGAAAGATAGCACTGGGCGAAAAGTGTCCATATCAGGGGATATCTTTACATGACACGTTTTTTTAGTATTGTAGAGAATACAGACCATTTTCAATGCATATTTAGAGTTTTGTGGATTTGCACCATATCCTGACAAATTCTGAATCCCGATGTGTCTTTTAGACATATATGCTATTGGCATTACTCCGAATATCACACATGGACATTTCCTATGGCCAGATATGGACTCTTTCAATATCCTGAGATATGCAACGTCCTGTTATCTCTCTTCGTGTTGACAAATACTGACTGTATACATCGCATATCTGTGTTTATCTCAGCATAATAAACTAGATTGATTCCACATATGCTTCTCTTGGCTGAGGTCCATATCCTGATCTTGATAGGCTTTTTGATATGCTGAAAATAACGACAATTTCTGACGCATTTCTGAGTTTTCAGCTCATGCTCAATAATTTGTGAAATATTGAAATCCATATTTTCCTTTCATGCACAAATCATTTTTGGATTCCCTCTGGATATCATACGCGGTATGGCCAGATAGATATCCTGAGATAGGCCTACAACTTGTGGACAACTTATTTTCTCTATATGATGACAAATACTGACAGTTGGCCTAAGTGGTATATTTTCTCAGCACATACAATGCATATGCTCCTGACTTGAGGTCCATATCAGGATCTTGATATGCTTTTTGTTTTGCTATATAAGGAACATTTATGCTTATTTGACTCTTGAGGACATGTTCAATCATTTAACAAATAATACATCCATATATCCATATTATTTCAAACACTAGCTAAACTTTTTGTAATCCATCTACATAAAGGAACGCCCAAACGGCAAGCTAAAAGCACTGTAACTGGTAGCCTAGCAACAAGAATCACCACTTTTCTGCTGTCTTTATTTGGGCGTCTCAAATTAGTTTGTAAACGGTGTGTGGTCGAACTGACAACTGGCGAAACAAAGAAGTGAGAAGCTGCTCAGAAAATACCTCAAAGAAGTTAACGCTAAAGGGGGTAGCTAATGTTATATTTATCTTAGTAACTAGAATCAAGAACATTAGCTAATTTGGCCAGCAGCCAGTAGGGCTAACGTAAACTCATGTAAACTCGTACATCGCCTTGCTCCGTACAATTGCCCTTATTTTAGCGCCCCAAAAACTTAGTACTTCCAGATCAACTGTAATGTCAATACCATTGTAAAGCACAATTTCTCCCCTTTCCAACAAAATCTATTGCATGACATAAACACTGCCCGTTTCTGCATAATTCAAGCAGGCAATGAGCCCCGTCGGGTCTTTTTAAAAATGGCGGGTGGGGAAGCGAAACTAATGCGTGATAGTGAGAAGGACAGATGTCGTGTGGGAAAATGGCTTTTTTCTCTCGCTCTGTCCAACTTATCACCTTATCGCCTCTAAAATGTAAATAAAACACAATAAAGAGTTTATATAATGTGTCATTACATACCTATTTGAAGGTTTGTGTCGAATTTGAATCGGGCTTTTAGGGCGGTGCTAAAGTGATCTTAGAAGTAAACAGCGGCTTTGAGAATGATGATCGCATGCAATGATGACGAAAAAAATGACTAGGTATCCCCTCCTTACCCCCGTCACTGTCCATTTCTTGTTTTTTAAATGATGAGAGAAGTGCTACACCTGGTGGAGAGAGATTGTAAGACAGAAATAGTTGCTTTATGCGTGCTGTATGTTACGACATGACACGTCAAGATGTAACGGAGGGTTAGTTTTTTCAACTTTTCTCCAATACTATAGAGCCATTACCATGTCGATCAACGCTTTTTGAAGTCAACACAGTCGCTACAGTCCCATTAGTTTTCTTTGTAGCCTCTTTTGAATGTTGCGGTTACGCACATTTGTACGGAATGGGGTGAGTTTACGTTAGCTAGCTAGGCTTGATAGGGGGAAAAAGCTAACTGGTAGCATAGCTAGCTTACAAATAACATTTCCTTCTCTTCAGGGATTTTTTTAACCCCCCTGTTCAAGATGACAGCTAACGTTTTTAAATGTTTTAGCTTATTTTGTATTACTGGTTAATATAAGATAGCTAACTAGGTATTTGGCTAGCTAGCTTGTTCCAGTTTGTTTTCTCATTGTGAATGAAGCAGGTAGAGAAGCTACCTTGTGGTATGTTTATGTTCCAGGCTGTATCACAACCGGCCGTGATCGGGAATCCCATAGGGTGGCGCACAATTGGCCCAGTGTTGTTAGGGTCGGGCTTGGCCGGGTAGGCCGTCACTGTAAAATAAGAATTTGTTCTTAATTGGCGCACGGATCCCTTTTACGAGATCATTTTTGTAAACAACCGCTGAATTGCAGTGCCAAATTAAAAAAAAATACAAAAAAAAATCTATTGCCTAGATAAATAAAGGTTAAATAAATACATTTAAAAAAGTGAAATTACAATATTGTCTTGCAATATCGACACAATTTCGATTCACGATTTATGCATTGACAGTTTGGAGTGGATCACAGACCAACACTACCACCATGTTGGATCTGGAATTCGAGGGACTGCCCCTGACAACCTAATCTGCACCCATTGCATCCATCGTCCATAATAAACAAGGTTGTCAGGGGTATTGAGGGTGTGGAACTTTTTTTATTTTCTGTCAAATAAATAAAATATATTTTTTGCAAAGATTGGCATCATTTGCATTTTTACAGAAACAGGTGTTGTGATTGGAGCTATGGATATGCTATGCTGCATTTTTTTTTTTACAGAAACAGCAGAGATGCGCTTTGGATTAAATGTGACAGTTTTCTTTCAATAAGGTGCAAATGTATGCTCAGATATGTCACCTTCATGTGAAAAAGCACAATGATTTTCGATGCCTGAATAGGTCAAATCATTTGGATGCTGGATATTGATCATGACTCAGATTTAGTCCATTTTCGATCATACATTTTTGGTATACGGATCATGTAATGACTACAGATATGATACATTTCTGAAAGTATGTGGATTTGTTCATGCCTAAGTATAAAGGCTTAGATATGTCAGCGTGTTGACACATAACCTTTCTGGAGTTAAAATATTCTACAAATATGTAAGCGGGTGCATGCGCATCAGGGGCGTGTCTTGAAGAGATCTCATCCCAGATATCTCCCTGGACGCATATGGTAGCAGGGAGGTCTGGATTGGATGCATGTAGAAATTGTCCCATTACGGAGAATATCCTAACTCATTAAGGACATGCATATGTGGAGCATGTCTACTCCTTATATCTAATAAAATGTTAGATATCTGGATATACACTACCAGTCAAAAGTGTGGACACATCTACTCATTCAAGGGTTTTTCTTTATTTGTACTATTTTCTACATTGTAGAATAATAGTGAAGATCTCAAAACTATGAAATAACACATGGAATCATGTAGTAACCAAAAATATCTTAAACTAATCAAAATATATTTTATATTTGAGATTCCTCAAAGTAGCCACCCTTTGCCTTGATGACCGCTTGCACACTCTTGGCATTCTCTCAACCAGCTTCATGACGTAGTCACCTGGAATGCATTTCAATTAACAGGTGTGCCTTGTTAAAAGTTCATTTGAGGAATTTCTTTCCTTCTTAAGGCTTTTGAGCCAATCAGTTATGTTGTGACAAGGTAAGGGTGGTATACAGAAGATAGCCCTATTTGGTAAAAGACAAAGTCCATATTATGGCAAGAAAAGCTCAAATAAGCAAAGAGAAATGACAGTCCATCATTACTTTAAGACATAAAGGTTAGTCAATATGGAACATTTCAAAAACGTTGAAAGTTTCTTCAAGTGCAGTCGCAAAAACCAAGCGCTATGATGAAACTGGCGCTCATGAGGACCGCCACAGGAAAGGAAGACCCAGAGCTAACTCTGCTGCAGAGGATATGTTTATTAGAGTTACCAGCCTCAGAAATTGCAGCCCAAGTAAATGCTTCACAGAGTTCAAGTAACAGACACATCTCAACATCAGCCGTTCAGAGGAGACTGCATGAATCGGGCCTTCATGGTCGAATTTCTGCAAAGAAACCAATACTAAAGGACACCGATAATAAGAAGAGACTTGCTTGGGCCAAGAAACACGAGCAATGGACATTAGACTGGTGGAAATCTGTCCTTTGGTCTGATGAGTCCCATCTGGTTTGCACTTAGTGGGACTATCATTTGTTTTTCAACAGGACAATGACCTAACACACCTGTGTAGGGGCTATTTGACCAAGAAGGAGAGTAATGGAGTGCTGCATCAGATGACCTGGACTCCACAATCACCCGAACTCAACCCAAATGAGATGGTTTGGGATGAGTTGGACCGCAGAGTGAAGGAAAATCAGCCAACAACTGCTGAGCAAATGTGGGCACTCCTTCATGACAGTTGGAAAAGCATTCCAGGTGAAGCTGATTAAGAGAATGCCAAGATTGTGCAAAGCTGTCATCAAGGCAAAGGGTGGCTACTTTGAAGAATCTCAGATATGAAATATATTTTAATTTGTTTAACACTTTTTTGGTTACTACATGATTCCATATGTGTTATTTCATAGTTTTGATGTCTTCACTATTATTCTACAATGTAGAAAATAGTAAAAGTAAAGAAAAACCCATGAATGAGTAGGTGTCCAAACTTTTGACTGGTACTGTATATAGATAAAGATATCCCCTGACATTGACCTTTTTGCCCAGTGTAGTGACACATCCAAATACCCATACTAGCATACTACATACTACGTACTATTTACTCATCGTCCCATACTATTTAGCATGTACCGTTTAGTAAAAAGTCTGCAGTATGCCAAGGACTCAACACAGTAGAGGGTCCTGATTGGTTGAGTAGGTGGGGCCGGACGGGCCGAGTTCAGGTGGATTTTTACAAATTCAATAGACATGCAATGCATTAACCAGCATGATAATAGCGCATTTCCAATTCAATTAATTTATCTGAAAACTCTGAATAGAATAAGCATGGAGTTATAGGCCTATTGGCTGGTTATAGTCAGACTATCACATTCGACCTATACCACAGTAGACCATATAGCCCATCTATCCTATTTAAAAAGGACTGAAGACAGAAACAGATAATTTGGTTCCATTTCAACGTATTTATTAGTGAAACCAAAGTGCTGCAACATATATAAATGAAATAAAATAGCCTAGTACACACACAAAAACGTTACAAATCAAAAGGTCTATTGCAGAGAAAAAAGTGGGCAGTAGGGTGTATCACAAATTCAGAACAGCTGGACAGCAACATAATAAACTAAAGCACTAATCATTGGGAACGAGATCAGAATGACTGCCGAGGCTTGATCCATAAATGTAATAATTAAATATGCATCCTAGCCTACAAAACTGAAACGATCCATATGTTCAAATCAAAATTCCTGATTAACATGACATCAATAACACCCGAGTCGCCGGTTCTGACACATTCAGAAAACAAAAGAGGGTTTAGTATTTAGGTTTTAAAAGCTCTGACGAAGGCCAATGGTAAAACAAACACTGTTCAGTGAGAGAACTGAAATTCACAACAACAACAAAAACATGTACTGTACTCATGATCATAGCCAACATTTGAACAACACTGCCGAAGATTTCGGGCGTCTTCCTAATTACTGTAAGAAGCCTAGTTTTGTTTGGCTACTTGAAGAGAACTAGGGACTATAATTCGCAGCCCACCGCTTCCAATGCAGTGGGAAAGTGTGCATCGAATTCTACTTGATGAAGAGCCGAATTTAGTATAATATCCTGCCGCTTAAACCATACTAGATTTAAAAAAAAAAATGCTGCATACTAATAAACATTCTATTTTTCGCGTACTGAAATGTGTCATGCATGATTGCGTTGTTTCCCGTTATTTGTTGATTTTGGTAGCTCATCCCCATATCTAATTGATTAGCTGTTGTCAAATTCTGAATTAGTATGAAATATGGGCATTTAAAGTATACTCGATTTTCGAAATATCAAAAATTATTAAACTAGATTTTTTCCGCATACAGTACTCAAACTATTTAGAATGCAAGTATGGGTATTCGGACTCGGCCAGTGTGTTACTTTAAAAGGGTATACAGTGTATTCGGAATGTATTCACACCCCTTGACTTTTTCCACATTTTGTTACGTTACTGCCTTATTCTAAAATGTTTTTTTTTAACTCATTAATCTACACACAATACCCCATAATGAAAAAGCAAAAACAGGTTTTTAGAAATTGTTGCAAATGTATTAAAAAAAGATTAGCCTCGAGTCTTTGGGGATGTATTTGGGGAGTTTCTACAATTCTTCTTTGCAGATCCTCTCAAGCTCTGTAAGGTTGGGTGGGGAGCATCGCTGCACAGCTATTTTCAGGACTCTCCAGAGATGTTCGATCGGTTTCAAGTCCGGGCTCTGGCTGGGCCACTCAATGACATTCAGAAACTTGTCCCAAAGCCACTCCTGCATTGTCTTGGCTTTGTGCTTAGGGTCGCTATTGTGTTGGAAGGTAAACCTTCGCCCTAGTCTGAGGTCCTAAGCGCTCTGGAGCAGGTTTTCATCAAGGATCTCTCAGTACTTTGCTCTGTTTATCTTTGCCTCGATCCTGACTAATCTCCCAGTCCCTGCCGCTGAAAAACATGATGCTGCCACCACCATGCTTCACTAGTGATGGTGCCAGGTTTCCTCCAGACGTGACACTTGGCATTCAGGCCAAAGTGTTTATCTTGTTTTATCAGACCAGAGAATCTTGTTTCTCATGGTCTGAGAGTCCGTTTGCCTTTTGGCAAACTCCAAGCGGGCTGTCACATGACTTTTCCTGAGGAGTGGCTTCCGTCTGGCCACTCTACCATAAAGGCCTGATTGGTGGAGTGCTGCAGAGATGGTTGTCCTTCTGGAAGGTTCTCCCATCTCCACAGAGGAACTCTGGAGCTCTGTCAGAGTGACCATCGGCTTCTTGGTCACCTCCCTGACCAAGGCCCTTCTCCCCCCGATTGCTCAGTTTGGCCAGGCGGCCAGCTCTAGGAAGAGTCTTGGAGGTTCCAAACTTCTTCCATTTAAGAATGATGGAGGCCACTATGTTCTTGGGGACCTTCAATGCTGCAGGAATGTTTTGATACCCTTCCGCAGATCTGTGCCTTGACACAATCCTGTCTCGAGCTCTACGGACAATTCCTTCGACCTCATGGCTTGATTTTTGCTCTGACATGCAATGTCAACTGTGGGACCTTTCTATAGACGTGTGTGCCTTTCCAAATCATGTCCAATCAATTTAATTTACCACAGGTTAACGCCAATCAAGTTATAAAAACAGCTCACAGGTGATCAATGGAAACAGGATGCACCTGAGCTCAACTTCGAGTCTTATAGCAAAGGGTCCAAATACTTATGTAAATAAGGTATTTCATTTTTTTTTTTTTTATTATACAAAAATGTTTAAAAACCTTTTTGCACTTTGTCATTATGGGTTATTGTGTGTAGATTGAGGGAAAATTGTATTTAATCAATATTAGAATAAGGCTGTAACATAACAAAATGTGAAAAAAGGTAAGCGGTCTGAATACTTTCCGAATGCACTGTACATAGTCTGAGTGTACAAAACAAGAACGCCTGTTCTTTCCATGACCAGGTGAAAGCTATGATTCCTTATTGATGTCACTTGTTAGATCTTCTTCAATCAGTGTAGATGAAGGAGAGGAGACAGGTTAAATAATGATTTTTTAAAGTTTTGAGACATGGATTGTGTATGTGTGCCATTCAGAGGGGGAATGAGCAAGACAATATATTTAAGTACCTTTGAACAGGGTAGTAGGTGCAAGGCGCACCAGTTTTTGTCAAGAACTGCACCGCTGAAGGGTTTTTCATGCTTAACAGTTTCCCATATGTATCAAGAATGGTCCACCACCCAAAGGACATCCAGCCAACTTGACACAGCTGTGGGAAGCATTGGAGTGAAAATGGGCCAGCAACCCTGTGAAACGCTTTCGACACCTTGTAGAGTCCATGCCCCGGCGAATTGAGTCTGTTCTGAGGGCGAAAGGGTGGGGGGTGCAACTTATTATTAGGAAGGTGGTGTTAATGTTTTGTAGACTCAGTGTATATTAAAGATGTATAAAGATGTTAAAGGTTATATGTGCTATACAGGTAAACATGTCATTCTAGCCTGGCTTTATTTTCATTTACTTTGTCAATACCTAGTTTCCAGAACAGAAGTAAACCATAGTGGTGTAAAGATAATAAGAGAATAGATAGACTCTTGACAACAAGTAGATGTTATTAGTTTTCTTTTAGGACATTAGGCAGGCGATCTACACCAGTTTGAAACGATCAAGTTTTAGTTCGTTTTTCAGAGTTGGTCCTTGCTAAAATGGTTGACTGTTTTCGACGCCGATCTGGATGAGAATGTTTGTCTACTGTAGCAAGGGGACTAAATCCACGAGAGTAAAAATACATTTTGGAACTTTTTACCGCAATTTAGTGTCAACCGCCAGGTTGACACTAAAACAAATGTAGGGATTTGGTATTTCGTGGTTGATGGTCTTCCGCAGCTTCAGGTATCAAGGTAGTTTGGAAAGGCAGTCAATAGCAGTAGCTTGAGCTGAAGGAGCATTGATGATACAGACGGGCAGAGAGAAAACTTCAGTCAGATACTGGAAGACAGGCCCGGAGCTCTTCATCGGGCACGTCGTCTCTTCCTCCTCTAAGTAGGCTGGATCATCCATTATCAAAGTGTAGCACCCACCTGGGTGATGCTTCAGGAACTGTAAAACTGATGATGACGGAGCCTAAGCCTATGGCCTGACAGAAAGACAGAAAGTGAGTTAGTATTTTGTGTCACTTAGCTCTTAATGAAATTAAAATGAGTGAATGTGTGCCAACATTAACACCTAATTATAGTAATAATTAGTATACTAAGCCACTGGGTGTTTCTAGAGACCATGGATATACCGAAATTATTTCTGAAATATTACTCCAAGGTAGAATCAACCATCTAAATTGCTAAGCATGTACTTTATACTTAGAAGAAAACAAGCAACAGACAAGGCTAGCCTAAATAATTCACGCAGTCTGCCTTTTTTTTACTGGATTGATAGAGAATTCCAGTCGCGTAATGAGGGAATAAAACAGGATTTTTTTTTTTTTTTTTCATATCTGATTACCGCGTCCAAGGCACTGTAGGTGAAATAAAAAATGACTTAAAATGTGAACAGAGCACAGCACAACACTGGGGTGTTTTATTAGAGGTTTTTCTCTGTTCTTTCCAGGCAAGTCAACAGTTAATTAGAACACAAAGTTGTGCTTCGTCTGTCTTACCTGATGAGTTGGTCTGCCAGTGTGTATTTACATAGAGGGGAGAACACATCATTGATTCCACATGTCAGACTAAATAAAAACTTGGGTCCTCAGAAAAGATGCTTGGACTGGATAATGCCATACCTTTCTGTACAAACTGAGTTAGTACATTATTCTTGGAAGCGTGTATTGGGTGAGTGGATCTACTTTATTCGGCTAGTTCCCGGCATTCGTTATTTATTAGTAGGAAAAACAATGAAAGTGGGGCGAGAACTGAGAAGGGCCATTGATTCCAACCTGTCAGTCTTTCCTATTTACCTCCAAGAAAGATATGTTGGGGAACCTACATACAGAGCCCTACACAGTCCCAACATTTATTTTTCCGTCCTCTGAGTTTAAGAGCTCTGTGAACTTCTCTTTCAAATTAATACAGTGACCATAGGAAACCTGTCTAAGGACCGTTTCCCTAAAATGTTTTCCCCATTTTACTCTCCAAGAATAAGAACCCAACCAACTAAATGAAAGAAAACCGATCACTGAAGCAATGGCTTTCTAGTGTGATTTGTTGTTATCTTTACGTTCAATGGCCATGGAAATGCTCTCTTCTTTCTTTCCAAGAATGCAAACCGAAATGGGTAACTAAATTAAAGAAAGCTTCCTGAAAGCTGAAAGGTGGTTAAGTACAATCGGTGTGTTATCCTTACATTAACATGGCAGTGTAATTGTTGAACTTAGCAGTGTGTTCATTCATTAGTGAGTACCTACCTCTTTGGGCCTACTCCTCATCCCTCTGCATTAGCTTTGACAGTAATGACTCGACAGGCTTTTCCCTTTTAACTGGAGTAATGCGTGCTTGTGGCAAACCCCTCTAAAACTGCCCCAGTAAAATGGGAAAAATGCAGTTTCTTCTCTCCCTACTTCTCTTTCTCTCTGCCTGTTTTCGAATATGAGGTCAGATTTGCAGCAGGTTGTCCAAGTGTTTGTTGACGTAATTGGCTCGCTGTGTTAAAGAATCTGAAGGATATTAGCTTTTTCTTTTCAAGGTGCAGCTGTCGACAAATTGTGGACAGCTTGTGGACAGCTTGTGGACACCCTGACTACAGTGCTGCTACTCGCTGTTTATTACTCGCTGTTTATTATCTATGCATAGTCACTTTACTCCAACCTACATGTACAATTACCTTGACGAACCTGTACCACCTCACATTTACTCGGTTCCGTAAATATTTTCTTAACTTTATTTTGTCAAAACGGCATTGTCGGTTAAGGGCTTGTAAGTAAGCATTTTACGGTACGATTTGATTAGATCTACACTGAGTGAACAAAACATTAGGAACACCTGCTCTTTCCATGACATAGAGTGACTAGGTGAATGCTATGTTCCCTTATTGATGTCACCTGTTAATTCCACTTCAATCAGTGTAGATGAAGGGGAGGAGATGGGTTAAAGAAGGATTTTTAAACCTTGAGACAATTGAGACGTGTTGTGTATATGTGCCATTCAGTGGTTGTGGGAAAGACAAAATATTGAATTGCCTTTACATGGGGCTTGGTAGTAGGTGCCAGGCACACTGGTTTGAGTGTGTCAAGAATTTCAATGCTGCTGGGTTTTTCATGCTCAACAGTTTCCCGTGTGTATCAAGAACGGTCCACCACCCAAAGGATATCCAGCCAACTTGACACAACTGTGGGAGGCATTGGAGTCAACATGGGCCAGCATCCCTGTGGAACGCTTTCGACACCGTGTAGAGTCCATGCCCCGACGAATTGAGGCCGTTCGAAGGGGATGCAACTCAATATTAGGAAGATGTTCCTAATGTTTTGTAGACTCTGTATGTTTGCTCAGGATATGTAAAACATATATTTCATTTAATTTGAATCAGACATATGTTGCAGTACTTTTTCACCTGCAAGTTAATTTTGTTTGGATAGATTGCAAGTCTTATCAGGCATTTTGTACACTGCAGTTTCATGAAAGTTATTCATGAAGGATTGAGCCTTTGGGCACTTTTCTTTCCAACTCCTCCATTCGTATCCAAAGGGTGGAAAGATACATGAGTCCCAGCTCTGTGATTCCTGACTGGCCTGCAGAGATTAGGGATACCAAATAAATCCTAAATAGGTTCCAGTGACACAGGAAGTAAAGAGGTTTTGGTTGGCCAGCTGGATGACTGACGGCTTTGAGCTGTTCTTACCTCAGTGACCAGCAGATGAACTCTGGATCAGAGAGGGAAAGAATGAGAGACAATCACTGGCAAACACATACACACACACACACACCAAGTTTATTATAGTAAACTAAAACTGAAACTAAAATGAAAACTAATCATGAAAAAACTATTAAATAAACTGAAAAAACTATTAACAAACCCTTTAAAAAAAAAACTGTACTGAAAACATTATCTTTGACTCCAAAAAGAACTTAAAGAAAATTAAAAACATCATGAATCAAATGGAGTTTAAGCTTTTTTTTCCTCATGGGATTTTACATTTTCTGAATCGGGCAGGTCACATTAAAGTCAAAGATAAACTCAGCGACAAAATGTTGCCAGGAGCAGCACCGCGAAGATTGGGCATGTTTGAGTGGTAAGGCTAAAGCAACCAACTGTAGGCAAACGTTGAGGAGTGAAGACGGGGGAGGTGCATCTGTGACAGTTGAAAGTCTGACACTAATGTGGTTTTCCAACAGTAAAGCTCAGATCCTCATGGCAGTGTTGCCATTGCTTAAAAAAGGTTTTCTTTATCATGTTGAAATATACATCTAACCCCCCAAATCATAATATCATAATGAACAGGGTTCACAAGATGACAGAAAGGATAACAAAGCAAGCACTCCATCATGTACGAACTAGCTTCATTTATGAGTAATCAGTGAAAGCATTGCCATGTTGATTTTAAATCTCAATTGGTACTCTCCACGTTAGCATTCCAAAATACTTCAATACACTCTCATTGCTGTAATATGCTGACTGCGCAAGTTGAAGGACTTCAGGTTCCTCATTTTACCAAGTAAAATATCCCCTTTTCACTATGTTCAGACGACATAATAAGGCAACGGTATGTGATTATACAGATCAATATATTTCACATTGCATAATTAAAATCAAATATACATTTTCATGAGACAGTCCACTTGATCAATAGTTATTGCACTAGTATCCTATGGTGCCACTGGTGCCAATGACATCTATAGTGCCACCAACTGGTCCTCTGCAGCCATATAAGGTTGCAGTGACTTTATATTCACACAGCTTCTAAGGACATACAGTATACATAAGGTTTGCATACCAAATGTGACCGACCGGCTTGATTCGTTCTTATGTAGCACAATTTGAAATGGCGCAGGGCATTCTACCAGAGAATTTTAGTACTTGGGGACACTGTCTTGTTGGCCTAACTTTATATTCTAATTTGACTTTGGTGCAGGTAATGTTGTTCTTTACATTACCATCTCTGGTAAACACACACTACATCAAATAAAATCAAAGTTTATTTGTCACATGCACAGGCTACAGAAGGTGTAAGCAGTACAGTGAAATGGCTAATTGCATAGTGGTAGTTGGCTAGCTAAATAATGTACCATAATCCCAACTTATAACGATACTACCATGTATGAATCTTCAGGTAGCTAAAGCTAACCAACAAAGTTCAAGGTTAGCTAGCAAGCCAGCCAGCGAATGTTAAGTAAAGCTAGTTAACAGTATGCCTTAACTTGCAATGTAAACAGCTTTCTGACTAAATTAAAAACGTATAATATCTGAAAATGTAGCTAGCTAGACTCTCTTACATGGATGAACGCTTCTCCCTCTCTGTCACGGATGCCATGGTTCAAATCAAATCAAAGTTTATTTGTCACGTGCTCTGAAAACAACAGTGAAATGCTTACTTACAGGCTTAAAGATTTAAAAAAATATATATTAAAAAATAGTTTGCCTTAGTTTGAAGATGTAATCCGAAGACAGGTGTTTTATATAAGAGCCGCCTTTGTGTTCTCTTTTCGACTCCCTCTGCATACTTGCAATCAAATGCTAGAATTTTCTAGATCTCTTTAGCTATCCTACTCTGCTTCCACCGGCCATTCCACTGATTTCAAAACTTGGTCAACTTCTTCCATGACAACAACACTGTTGATCACCATTTCAGAAGACTATACGGTTGGTTCAACGGAAGTGTTTTTACATAAATCAGGGATTTCCTCATCGTCTGATTCATTTTCATAGATAGAGTCAGCATGGCACATTCTTCCTCCAGAAAGTGGAAAGCATTAGCAACACTTTTGCAGTTCTTTGTGATATCTTTCAAAAAAGCTGCGTTAGAAGGGATTATCTACACATACTGAGCAGCTCATGTTATAGACAGAAGCATGCTACATGGCAGACAAATCCAAACTCATCTCTCAGCATGTCCAGCCCGTCCATTATCTCAGCCAATATTGGCTAGCGGGAAGGTTCCTGTCTTTTCCCGTGGCTAAACCAACTAGGCTCGTAATTTAACAAATGTATTTGTATTTACAGATGGCATACAAGTTCATTATTAAGGCACATGAAAGTTCACGTGTTTCAGAAGGCATTCCTGCCAAAAAAACACATTTTAATAAAAAAATAAATGTTTGAGTTCAAATGCCTGTCCTGTTAAGTAGTTACGTGCGACATATGCCTAGTTTCTGGAAATGAGTCACAAATGTCGTTGCCCCATGTCCATCAGTTCAGTTCTAGTAGCCAGCTGTTGATGCCCATGGTGGAATCATCTAACCCGCTGGCCCTTGAAGCCCCTATGAGCTCCTGAGTCTAAAAGCAGTCTAGCTAAAGCATTAGCTACCTAGCTAGCATTGCACATTTTTTATTTCACTAGCTAGCTGAGCATTTTAAAAGAAAACATCTGAGATGACTCAAACACTGTAGGTAGCTAGCAAGCCCTCCTCAGCGACAATGTTATTGGGGAGTGGGAATGTTAGATTCATCTTTTAGTTTTAAGTTCTGTCATTGAACTTGGTGGTTACTACTGGTTTTAGATCCGAGGTGAGAGAAAATGTCTGGCATGTTTTGTGTTTTGGGCTCGGAGTGACGTCATGCACTCAAGAAGCCTCAACCAATTACCAAACGGATATTAATGAATTTGCCCCCAGGAGTCCTATGAAAATGACATTTAGTGGCTAGATATGCGATCACCCAGCATCTCCCCAAAACAGAAGTCCCGTCTCAGTAACAAAGTCATTTAAGCATATATTAGCATATTAGCTAATATCTATCTACTGATATAGTGTGGCCATTAGGGACTATTGAGTCAAAATACTACATTTGGAATTAATCAGACTTTTAGTCCATGAGAAGAAGATTTTGTATGATTTTTTTTTTAAGCATAAGCGGTACATTGTCAAAAAAGTTTGTAATGTCTATGATGACCCTAAAAGGTTTTGAGTTGATAGGCCATTGTGAAGTGGATTTACTAAGGATTTAAAAGGACAAGTAAAATAAGATTTTCTGTTTTTTTAACAACTCAGCCATCTCTTAACCAATCCCTTAGCTTTTCTCAAACTAAGTTATGAGATGAGGATGTGAGTGTTTAAGTGAGACTGCTTATAACAGTGCCATCTATAGGCCATTCAGTGCCATTCTTTTTGACCAAGTAACTCATGGCCTCTAGTGTCTGTGTGCCAAATTTGAAAAAAAGTTACCAATATATGCTTGAGTTATTTGACCATGTCATGGGGAAAAATATTTATCTAAGAACAATACATTGCACAATCAAATTAGTGCGAGAGCCTCTATTATCACATTTATTTGTATATATCCACTGTATTCATAAATCAGGGCAAATTGGTTCCTGTTTCAGTCATGTCTTTGGTCACATTCGCGTGGGTCAAACAAAACTCCTTAATGATTGGCTGACAATAGAGACTCCCTCAATGCAGGAGATGGCTGCAGGAAGAATTTGATGAAGAGCAACTGCAGAAACTTGCAGGCGACACACAGTCTAAACGTCATAACCTTGATCACAGGATTTTTGTTAAGTTTCTGCTGTTTTGTCCACTTTTTATCCACAGAATGCAACACACTTTGAAAGGCAGTGACCACTTGACAAAATGTATCCGCTCTTAAAGCTTCTTATGGCTGCAGGGGCAGTATTGAGTAGCTTGGATGTAAAGGTGCCCAGAGTAAACTGCCTGCTCCTCAGTCCCAGTTGCTAGTATATGCATATTAATAGTATATGTGGATAGACAACACTCTGAAGTTTCTAAAACTGTTTGAATGATGTCTGTGAGTATAACAGAACTCATATGGCAGGCAGAAACCTGAGAAAAAATCCAACCAGGAAGTGGGAAATCTGAGGTTTGTAGTTTTTCAACTCATCGCCTATCGAATATACAGTGGGATATGGGTCATTTTGCACTTCCTAAGGCTTCCACTAGATGCCAACCGTCTTTAGAACCTTGTCTGATGCTTCTACTGTGAAGTGGGGCCGAATGAGAGGGGATTGAGTAATGTCTACCATGACCTGAACATGCGCTGACCATGCGCGTTCATGTGAGAGCGAGCTCTGTTCTATCGCATTTCTGAAGACAAAGGAATTCTCCGGTTGGAACATTATTGAAGATTTATGTTAAAAACATCCTAAAGATTGATTCAATACATCGTTTGACATGTTTCTACTGACTGTTACGGAACTTTTTGACATATCTGCTTTTAGTGAAAGCGCTTCGTGACTTTGGATTTGTTTACCAAACACGCTAACAAAAGTAGCTATTTGTACATAAATGATGGACATTACCGAACAAATCAAACATTTATTGTGGAACTGGGATTCCTGGGAGTGCATTCTGATGAAGATCATCAAAGGTAAGTGATATGTATAATGTTATTTCTGACTTCTGTTGACTGCACAATATATTTTTGTCTTAATTGGGCACTGAGCGCCGACCTCAGATTATTGCATGGTTTGCTTTTTACGTAAAGTTTTTTTGAAATCTGACACAGCGGTTGCATTAAGGAGAATTCCATGTATAACACTTTGATCAACATTTATTATGAGTATTTCTGGAAATTGATGTGGCTCTCTGCAAAATCACCGGATGTTTTTGGAACTACTGAACATAACGCGGCAATGTATACTGAGATGTTTTGATATAAATATGAACTTTACCGAACAAAACATGTATTGTGTAACATGAAGTCCTATGAGTGTCATCTGATGAAGATCATCAAAGGGTAGTGATTCATTTTATCTATATTTCTGCTTTTTGTGACTCCTGTCTTTGGCTGGAAAAATGGCTGTGTTTTTCTGTGATTTGGCGGTGACCTAACATAATCGTTTGTGGTGCTTTCGCTGTAAAGCCTTTTTGAAATCGGACACGGTGGTGGGATTAACAACACGATTACCTTTTAAAATGGTATGACATACTTGTATGTTTGAGGAATTTTAATTATGTGATTTCTGTTGTTTGAATTTGGCGCCCTGCACTTTCACTGGCTGTTGTCATATCGATCCCGTTAACGGGATTGCAGCCATAAGAAGTTTTAAGGGTCCATTGAGATGAGTACGATGCAAAACTACACATGTGCACAGGTGCCTTTCACACTTCTACAACATGGTAGCTACGGGACCCAAACAGCCGAGAACTTTAGCCCCACGCTTCAACACTCTTGGTTGTTACAGACATTGACCCACTACCACTGTTTACTTCAGGCATCTAAACCTTTGACTGGTACTGTATGTCACCTGACTCAGTCTACCTTTTAAACCTAACCTAACCGATGACCTGACCCATCACCTTATGCATTACTGCCCCACAGTGGCAAGAAGTGACATACCCAAAAACACAAAACCTCTGCAACACATCCAATGCATTCGGAAATTATTCAGACCCCTTGACTTTTTTCACATTTTGTTACTTTTACATCCTTATTCTAAAATAGATTAATTAACCTCTTGACGCTAGGGGTCAGATTTTTTTATTTTATTTTAAATAACTTTCCCAAGGTAAACGGACTATTTCTCAGGTCCAGATCGTAGAATATGCATATAATTTACAGATTAGGATAGGAAACACTCCAAAGTTTCCAAAACTGTCAAAATATTGTCTGTGAGTATAACAAAACTGATTCTGCAGACGAAAACCTGAGGAAATCTAACCCGGAAGTGATTTTTTAATTTTTTAAAATCTGTTTCCTTGCCCTTCTTTCTTCCATTTTAAAGGGGTATCAACCAGATTCCTTTTCCAATGGCTTCCTCAGGCTGTGACCAGGCTTTAGACATAGTTTTAGGCTTTTATTTTGAAAAATTAGCGAGATTTTTCAAAAGTAGTCAGGTGTCCTTTGATTAGTTCCTGCGCGCGAGAGGGGTAGCTCTCCATTTTCTTTGTCTCTTTTATTGAATAGGTTACGGTCCGGTTGAAATATTATCGATTATGTTTGTTAAAAACAACCTGAGGATTGATTATAAAAAACATTTGATATGTTTCTACAAACATTACGGATACTTTTTGGAATTTTCGTCGAACGGAACGAGGCTTTGGTTTTCTGAACATAACGCGCAACCCAAATGGCGTTTTTTTGTTCTAAAAGTAATATTTATCGAACAAAAATAACATTTATTGTGTAACTGGGAGTCTCGTGAGTGCCATTATCCGAAGATTATCAAAGGTAAGCGATTAATTTT
The DNA here is from genome assembly GCF_029448725.1 of Salvelinus fontinalis. Classification (NCBI taxonomy): domain Eukaryota; kingdom Metazoa; phylum Chordata; class Actinopteri; order Salmoniformes; family Salmonidae; genus Salvelinus; species Salvelinus fontinalis. The sequence continues at coordinate 43,436,781 of NC_074668.1, forward strand.
ATTGCTTTTCTGACTTTCGTGACCATGCTAATTTGGGGCTAGCTGTTCTAGCATTGATTGATACACTCACAAAAGCTTGGATTGCTTTCGCTGCAAAGCATATTTTCAAAATCTGACAGGATAGGTGGATTAACAACAAGCTAAGGTGTGTTTTGGTATATTTCACTTGTGATTGCATGATTTATAAAAAATAATTAGTAATATTTTGCGCCCTGCAATTCAGCGGTTGTTTAGGAAAATGATCCCGCTAAATGGATCTGTAGCGCAGAGAAGTTAAATAAATAAAAATCCTCATCAGTCTACACACAATACCCCATAATGACTAAGCTAAAACAGGTTTTTAGACAAAAATTAAAAACAGAAATACCTTATTTACATAAATATTCAGACCCTTTGCTATGAGACTTGAAATTGAGTGCATCCTGTTTCCATTGATTATCCTTGATGTTTCTACAACTTGATTGGAGTCAACCTGTGGTAAATTCAACTGATTGGACATAAACCACAGTTTGGAACCACCAAGACTCTTCCTAGAGCTGGCCGCCAGGCCAAACTGAGCAATCGGGGTAGAAGGGCCTTAGTCACCTCCCTGACCAAGAACCCGATGGTCACTGACAGAGCTCCAGCGTTCCTCTGTGGAGATGGGAGAATCTTCCAGAAGGACAACCATCCCTGCAGCACTCCACCAATCAGGCCTTTATGGTAATAAAAGTCTCATGCCAACCTGCTTGGAATTTGCCAAAAGGCATCGAAAGGACTCTCAGACCATGAGAAACAAGATTCTCTGGTCTTATGAAACCAAGACTGAACTCTTTTGCCTGAATGCCAAGCGTCACGTCTGGAGGAAACCTGGTACCATCTGGCATGGCGAAGCATGGTTGTGGCAGCATCATGCTGTGGGGATATTTTTCAGCGGCAGGGACTGGGAGACTAGTCAGGAAAGTACACAGAGATCCTTGATGAAAACCTGCTCCAGACGGCTTAGGGCCTCAGAGTAGGGTGCACAACGCATCACTGGGGCAAACTACCTGCTCCCCTGGACACCTACACCACCCGATGTCACAGGAAGGCCAAACAGATCATCAAGGACAACAGCCACCCGAGCCACTGCCTGTTCACCCCGCTATCATCCAGAAGGCGAGGTCAGTACAGGTGCATCAAAGCTGGGACCAAGATACTGAAAAACAGTTTCTATCTCAAGGCCATCAGACTTTTAAACAGCCATCACTAACGTTGAGTGGCTGCTGCCAACTTACTGACTCAATCTCTAGCCACTTTAATAATTACAAATTGGATGTAATAAATGTATCACTAGTCACTTTAAACTATCCAACTTTATAATGTTTACATACCCTACACTACTCATCTCATATGTATATACTGTACTCTATACCATCTACTGCATCTTGCCTATGCTGTTCGGCAATCGCTCATCCATATATATTTTTATGTACATATTCTTATTCATTCCTTTACACCTGTGTGTATAAGGTAGTTGTTGTGAAATTGTTAGATTACTTGTTAGATATTACTGCATGGTCGGAACTAGAAGCACAAGCATTTTGCTACACTCGCATTAACATCTGCTAACCATGTGTATGTGACAAATAACATTTGATTTGATTTGAGGTTCACCTTCCAACAGGACAACGATTCTAAGAACACAGCCCGGACTTGAACTCCATCGAACATCTCTGGAGAGACTTGAAAATAGCTGCTGAGACTTGAAAATACCCTCCAACCTGACAGAGCTTGAGATGATCTGCAGAAACTAATTGGGGAAACTCCCCAAATACTGGTGTGCCAAGCTTGTAGCGTCATACCCAAGAAGACTTGAGGTTGTAATCACTGCCAAAGGTGCTTCAACAAATTACTGAGTAAAGGATCTGAATACTATTGTAAACTGTTTTTGCTTCGTCATTATGGGGTATTGTGTGTAGATTGACGAGGGTGAAAAACTATTTAATACATTTTAGAATAAGGCTGTAACGTTACAAAATGTGGAAAATGTCAAGGGGTCGGAACACTTTCTGAATGCACTGTAAATGGCTCATAGCCTCCCATTCATAGACTACTTTCTGTCACTAACATTAAAACTGAAACTAAGAAATATAAAAACGAAATAGAAATGTTTGATAAAATTTTAACTAAATAAAAACTAGTAAAGTGGATCTGAAATCTAACTGAAGCTAAACTGAATTTAAAAAAACCCCATTAGAAATAAAAACAAAAAAAAACTATAACTATAATAACCTTGACACACACAGACACACAAAAGAACCACACCTCACAGACCTGTATGGGTGGCCACCTCCTTTATCTTTTCCCCACCTTTTTTCAATCTTGTCAGATATCACTATTTAAGGGGAGAAATGTGGTGCTTCTAAAAAAGTTTGGTTGAGGGGGGATGAAAAAGGAAGAGAGAGAGAGAGAAATGGAGGGAACATTGGAGTGCTGTCTCAGAGGGACGTTATCTTGGATCGGAGATCTGTCTGTGCATTCGGACCTCTCGGATTTCTGATGGTGTTCCGAACTACCTGCTGGCCTGACCTCAGATGATTCCGATCTCGTGCCGGCTAGAGGAATGACATGCAGGAGAGATTCTGTAAAGCGATAAAGTCACTGCACAACTTTATAAAGAGTACACCTGTTTCCTATGTACACAAAGGAATATACTCTTATAGGTTTATAGGTAAAGGTACAGCTAATGCATGCCAATGAAGCAGCACAAGTTGCTGCTTCTGAGTAGAAGTTGCCCACAGGCACACATATCTAGGATCAGCTTCCTTTTTCACAAGTGCTAACCTTAACCAATAGGGCAGAAAAGGACAAACTGACATTAGATCAGTATCCTCAGGGAAAGGCAATCCTGATATTTGAGTTCAGAGCAGGTCGACGAAATCCAGCCAATCACTGATTATGATCAATTAGCTCAGTTGTTTCAATAGTAGAGTCAGGTATGCTGCTTGGTTGGAACTAAACCCTGCATTACCTGCTGCACTCCCAGTCCAGAGTTGACTAGCCATGATGTAAGGGTAACTCCCTCCTACTCCTGAAGTAGCAAGCAGCTGCAGGGTCCCATTCCCCTTCCATTTAGGCTGTGTTCATTAGACCCGAGAGGAAGGCTCAGACAGCAGTGCAGATGTAATGTAATGTGAGTATCTCCACCCATGAGAGCGGCACTTATCATTAATGTGGGGGCTGTAATTAAATCACTACAGCATAGTGCTGATGCAGCTGCTATCTGCGTGGTTCCCATGTTAAGTAGCTCTACGGTCTCTGTTGGATCTGTTGGTTGTGGTCAGGTGCTACAGGTACAATTCAGTGATATGACTACTGTATATCTAATTCTATTAGATAGCTAGATAGATAGAGGGAGGGAGTAGGTAGCTGTTTAGTGGATATCCCAAATATATAAATACAGTAAAGTTCACACACTAAAGGGTAAACTTTAAAAAAAATATATATATAGCAAAATAGTGTAAAATTGCAAAAAACCATGACAAACTTCAAATTTCACAGGCCTCCGCCTTGAGGAACAATAGGGGAGCAATAGAGAACAAAAGAGGAAGCCCCACCAATTTGAGATGTATTTTGTTAAGCGAATCAGGTGTTAAATGAGGTGAAAAGGAGACTGGAGCAGGGTTTTAATAACAGTTCAGCCTCTAGTTTTCCATCTGGTCCACAACCAATGAGACAGGCTCTTATCAGTTATGTGGAGATCGAGAAACAGCTGGTGCTGTTACCTGTGAGGTCACCCTCTGGGCTGAGAGTTACAGCAAAACTACACTGACACCTCGTCGTCCATTTTCAATCAATATAGAGAGCAATAGTAATGGCGTTTTTTCTTCTTCGTTTTTTTACCCCTTTTTCTCCCCAGTTTCATGGTATCCAATTGGTAGTGACAGTCTTGTCCCATCGCTGCAACTCCCGTACGGACTCGGGAGACGCGAAGGTCGAGAGTTGTGCGTTCTCCGAAACACAACCCAGCCAAGCTACACTGCTTCTTGACACACTGCACGCTTAACCCGGAAGCCAGCCGCACAAATGTGCAGGAGGAAGCACTGTACACCTGGCAACCGTGTCAGTGTGCATTGCGCCCGGACCGCCATAGGAGTCGCTAGTGCGCGATGGGACAAGAACATCCCTGCCGGCCAAATCCTCCCTGGACGATACTGGGCCAATTGTGCGCCACCCGTAATGGCATCTTTTTGTAGGTGCTAACTCCGCCATGGATCGTTGGACAAAGCCTATAGGAAAATGTATGGAGTTTTTGTAGGGTTTTTGGATAAACGCCGAAAATAAGCTCTGTGGTAAACACAGGCTTAGAGGAGAAATTAAACATTTTGTTCTATTAAATAATCTTCATCAGTTAACGTTGCTTTTTGTGAATTTCAAATCATTTATGTAATTTTTTAAAAAGCACATAAAGGCTTCTAAATTCATAGAGATAAGGTTAACTGACTGATATTATCTCATAGAACAAAAAGTATAAAATCTCCTAGGCCTGTGTTAACCCCAGAACTTATTTTCAGCATTTATCTCAACCCTATTCTGTCCCCATTCATCTTTTTCCATAGGAATAGTTGAACTAACCAGGTACAGTGCATTCGGAAAGTATTCAGACCCCTTTTCCCACATTTTGCTACGTTACAGTCTTATTCTAAAATTGATCAAATATATATTTTATTCTCATACCCCATAATGACTAATGGTTTTTACACATTTTACACAAAAACGGGTTTTTACACATTTTTTGCAAACATATTATAAATAAAAAAACAGAAATACCTTATTTACATAAGTATTCAGATCCTTTACTATGAGACTCGAAATTAAGCTCAGGTGCATCCTGTTTCCATTGACCATCCTTGAAATGTTTCTACAACTTGATTGGAGTACACCTGTGGTAAATTCAATTGATTGCACATGATTTCGAAAGGCACACATGAGTCTATATAAGATCCCACAGTTGACAGTGCATGTCAAAACAAAAACCAAGCCATGAGTTCGAAGGAATTATCCGTAGAGCTCGAGACAGGATTGTGTCGAGAAACAGATCTGGGGAAGGGTACCAAAACATTTCTGCAGCATTGAAGGTCCCCAAGAACACAATGGCCTCCATCAATCTTAAATGGAAGAAGTTTGGAACCTCCAAGACTCTTCCTAGAGCTGGCCGCCAGGGCAAATTGAGCAATCGGGGGAGAAGGGCCTTGGTCCGGGAGATGACTAAGAATCAGATGGTCACTCTGACAGAACTCCAGAGTTCCTCTGTGGAGATGGGAGAACCTTCCAGAAGAACAACCATCTCTGCAGAACTCCACCAATCAGGAATTTATGGTAGAGTGGCCAGACGGAAGCCACTCCTCAGTAAAAGGCACGACAGCCCACTTGGAGTTTGCCAAAAGGCACCTAAAGGACTCTCAGACCAAGAGTCAAGAATGCCAAGCGTCACGTCTGGAGGAAATCCCCCACCATCCCAACGGTGAAGTATGATGGTGGCAGCATCATACTGTGGGGATGTTTTCAGTAGCAGGGACTGGGAGATTAGTCAGGATCGAGGGAAAGATGAACGGAGCAAAGTACAGAAAGATCCTTGATGAAAAACTGCTCCAGAGCGCTCAGGACTTGAGACTGGGGCAAAAGTTCATCTTCCAACAGGACAACAATCCTAAGCACATAGCCAAGAAAACGCAGGAGTGAGCGTTTCTCTGGAGCCTCGAATATCTCTTGAGACCTGGAAATAGCTGTGCAGCATTGCTCCCTATCCAACCTGACAAACCTTGAGAGGATCTGCAGAGAAGAATGTTAGAAACTCCCCAAATACAGGTGTGCCAAGTTTGTAGCGTCGTACCCAAGAAGACTTGAGGCTGTAATCACAGCTAAAAATGCTTCAAAGTACTGAGTAAAGGGTCTGAATCCTATTGTAAAGTTGATATGAACACTTAATTTTTATGAATTAGGAAAATTTCCTCAACCTGTTTTTGCTATGTCATTATGGGGTATTGTGTGTAGATTGATGAGGGGAAAAAACATTAATTCCATTTTAGAATAAGACTGTAACGTAACAAAATGTGGAAATATTCAAGGGGTCTGAATACTTTCCGAATCCACTGTATCTCATTTCCGGGTTTTAGGACTACAAGCTCGCGAGCTCTATTGTTAACAGTGGCTATGGGAAGGGCCTGTCTGGTGGCCTGATGCACATGTCATCAAATGTCCAATGAAATGGTGATATAGCAAGTGACGTGATCAATACAACTATATCATCCCTAATGTAGAATGTCATGGCATAGAATCAGTACCCTATCTGAAAAAAAATTGCAACATTTCATAATGGGATACTATCTGAAATACATTTTGGCCACACCTCATAATGGGAGGATTTTCTTGCAACCTCAGCAACAAATGTGCATGTTTGTCCTAATTAAAATGATTTGAAGTAGTTGTATCAGCAATTGGATCAACTTAAGATTTTTCTCTTTTTGCTACAAGCCTAAAATGTGATACCGAACGTTTCAATGTATGCAGGGGGATTTTTTTTCTATTTTTCTACATCGTTTTAGGATTACTGAGATGATTTGTTAATATATATTTGATATGATGTGCTTATTTCTGTGCATCTATGTCTCTGCAACACTCTCGATGATGAGAAAACAGCCTCGAAACGTAAAAGTATGCTGTTTCAAGTGAGCCTCGCTTCTCAGACGTACTGCGTTTGCATGTTGTATAGCATGTATCATGGATCAAGGTGAGTTGTTAACCGGAGACGTTACGGTGACATCTAATCTTGCCAAAACTATGAAAACTGGAAGCATCAAACTCTAAGGGGAGTCTACCTGGTAGTATATGTTGTGTTCAGTACTACAGCATGGGTGAATTGAGCCTATAGGTGCAAACTTACCTGTGAGTTAACTGTGGGCATGTGTCTGGTATGTGCATTTACAGTACGTTTCCAAGCTACTATACTGCAATGTCTGTACACTTGACTAGAGCTCTTCGGCTCAGTTGTAGGAGTCTGTTTGTGGTCTAGTGCAGAGGGTTTACATTGTGAGGATGTCGGCCTCATGAGATGGGCCCCCATCTTCAAGGGCTCTCGTCAACTCCGGCTGTTTTCTAAATGCCTCCCGGTGGGAGACTCTCTAAAGAGAAGATCAGTACAGCATGCATATGTTTTAAAGCACAGCAGCTATTGCTGTGGTAGAAGAATGTTGTGGTTATGACAATCTGATATAGATCTTAATATGATGATATATGGTGTGCCAATAACCCCACTTGCTGTACACGCTCAAAATGTTTTGAGGTAGGTTGAATTTTGTGGTCATGAAAATTATTTTTAATAGGATTTTGGTTGCTGTAACACTCAAACAGAACACAGCAAGACCGTGCATGGGTCTTTCTATAAACTAGGGTACCACTGAGCATCTGTTTGGAGCTGTTACCAACTTATGAATAATAATTGCAATTTTTTTTAATGTGATTCAGTTAAGATATGAAGATAGAAGATAGATACATTCAATATAATTCATGAGTATTTGGAACCCTTTCTCATGCTTGGAGTCTTCACAGATTTGGCAAAAATCGCGAGACATAAAACACTACCTTTCTTTCCTTCCATTTGTGATACTGTTGTTTGTTGTTACATCATATACACTGAACAAAAATATAAATGCAACATGTAAAAGTGTTGGTCCCATGTTTCATGAGCTGAAATAAAAGATCCAAGAAATGTTCCATACATTCAAAAAGTCTATTTCTCTGTGACCAACAACAAGTCATGTGTAATCCATAGCTTAGGGCCTAATAAATGTATTTCAATTGACCGATTTCCTTATATGAACTGTAACTCAGTAAAAAAAAAAAATTTTGTTTCATGTTGCGTTTCACAATTGAATTACACATTGACCTTGATCCTGTGAAATTATTGGATATTGCTGTCAGACTCTCTTTTTTTGTTTGGAGATGTCAGAAGTGAGTGCACTGTTACCTCGCTACATTTTGTATCTCCCTATGTTAATTAAGATGTGAGAACAGCTTTTATGGGCACACATATCCAAAATATTGCACGTGATTGCAAAATCCAAAGCTTCTGACAGAAAGAGTAACTTTAATAAAACAAAAATCTATACTGTCATTAACAGGGTTTTTAATAATTAAACATAAAAGTAGTACGGCACGCGATTGAATAACAGCCAAAGTGCGGCAATTAATGTTGTTCTCGAGGATTGACAGAACATTTTGGTCTCTGTTACAGCAGTCAGATAATTAGCCTACTTCGTGTACAACATTAAATCAAGATTCCTGAGGTAAGATTGTGGTCCGTGTACGTTTTGATCGAGTTAAAACAGAGCAATGGAGAATGTGAAAAATCTGTTTTTCACATTTTTTTGCGTATAAAACAACTTGATATTTCAATGTTCAAATGTGGATGGGTTAAATGTAGAATGCCTGGGCAAGTGCACAACCAACACTTCCTGTCCTTTCAAAGTAGGTCACCCTTTCAACTCCATTCTATTAATTAATTAATTAATCTATGATCTATTAATAATTGATTAATAGCTGCCCATACTGTGCCACAGTGCCAAGATAAGGTAATATTTCTCCATTTCTGCATAAGATTTAGTGATTAATGATCTGCTGTTACTGTAAAAGGTTAGACTGATATATCCTAGCTACCTAGCTAACCATTGGTAATCTTATTCAATGGTGCTATACAGCCATAACAGCAGTATCTATTGCTAGACTAGAGATATGCCCTAGCTATAGTTAGTCAGTGGTTGCACATCTAGCTAGCTGGAATGAAGCAAGGGTGTGAATAGTAGACATCTAAATATATCATTTCACTGTTTACAGCAGGTCACCAGCTACCCTGTCTAATCAGCCTGATAGGGTGCCTTGGGTGTGTCCAGCTTATAACTGTGCAAATCGATGTGTGTATAGCAATGGAATTAAACATTCAAACAATGCCTCAAGTGGCGTGCTGTAAGTCCACCACACACCCCAAGGGTTGTGGGGTCCTGTCCAGAAACAACCCCTAGCCCCAACCCCTAGACAGTTGTAGAGATCTGAGAGAATTGGACAGGTGTAAGCAATACCGCCAAAATTCCACTAAGCCTATCAGAGGGAAAGGCGGCGCTCTCACCATGTCACCACCCATCAATCCCTCTCAGATCTCCACGAGTGTCCAGACTCTGGGCAGTAGGGGCTAGGGGTTGTTTCTGGACAGGCCATGGGTATTATGGTAGCTCAGTCAGTCAGTCAGTCTGTCTGGCACTGTCAAAAAAAAATAATATCTGTCAAATACTTGCCTCCGCTGTTCTTGGGAAAATCTCAATTGCATTGATTCGTTGGATCCTCTCACCTCGTCTCCTTCTCCAAACCCATGGGATGAGAAGGTCAGAGGTCCCTCCCATCTCACCTTCTTATCCAATGGGTTTTGAGAAGGAGGTGCGGAGAGAGGACATGAGGAATTAAGGAAATGCATTTGAGACATTCCTCACCTCCTTCTCAAAGCACATTGGGGGAGAGGACTGAAGGTTCATCCCCTCGGGCTCCAATGTACTTTCAAGGAGAGACGAGGAGTGGAGGAAACAAGGACAGTAGAAGAAAGAATGTGATGTCTAGTTTACACACACACACACACACACACACACACACACACACACACACACACACACACACACACACACACACACACACAGAGCTTGAAGAGTTTACTGATTATAATTATTTCATTATTGGTTATTATTATTGTCAGTTTTATTGACAGAACCCATTGTATTACAATATTGCATGAAATTATTATATCAACTATAAAAAAATATGATGATAAAGTATTTAGTAAATATCAAAAATGTTCTCACTGTCAAAAGTCACTCTTTAGCTAAAGGATTCACCCTGTATCATATTGATAAAACAGGGGGATTTGTTCAGCAGAGGAAAGATAGAGGACGGACATCTCACTTCTTTCTCCAGTGAAGGATTTGTTGTCTCGTTCGATCGCAGACACAGATCCATCTTGGCCCAGGCGATTTGCTCAGCGTCACAATCCAAACTGAAATGTCACTTCAGCTCTCTGCCAACTCTTGTCAAGGATCGCTCCCACTCCTACCTGTCCAATACCATACACACACACACAGGTCATTGTAAGGGCTATCCAACCTCACCTGTTCACTACCATCTCTCAGGAAGCTCCCTGAAATTGTCTGGCCTAACTCCAATTATATACACACACACACACACACACAGACACATGCACCTTTTTTCCCATCACCACAAGGGTAAGCAAGCAATTTCAACCAATCTGACACCTTGTATAGGCTCACCCCTTTCTCTCTCTTTCCTCTTTCTCACCATCCACTGCCCTCCTTTTCTCTCCTCCTCCTCACCTGTCAGGATGCAGAGGAGTCCATTTCCTTGTGAGAAGAGGAACTATTTGCAGTTCGTTAAGGGTAGTTCTACTGTTATGTCCTGCCGAAGACTCTGGACAGAATCTATTAATACACTGGTCCCCATTGGTGAGTGAGCACAGTGGTGTGAAAATGGTTATTGCTGGGGCAATATGGCTGTGGCTTAATTTGTTTTGTTTTTGTCACGTAGACCAGATAGGTGCAGCGAAATGTGACGCGTTTCAGGAAATTAGGTGTATGTCGCAAGTCACGACTTCACAGGAGAGCCATTAGATTATTATTCTTTTTTTTGATCAAAATACATTTTTTGTCAGAAATGCCTTGTCAGAAATGGCTTCTGGAACATGCGAACTTTCATGTGCCTTAATAACAAACTTGTATGCCATCTGTAAATATGAATGCAATTGTTAAATTCCGAGCCTTGTTGGTTAATCCACAGAAAAAGTCAGCAACCTTCCCACTAGCCATAATTGGCTGAGATAATGAGTGGGCTGGATATGCCGAGAGAGGAGTTTGGATTGGTCTGCAATATAGAAGGCTTCTGTCTGTTTGAACTGGTCAGTCTGTGTTGGTAATCCTGTCGAACGCGGCTTTTTAGAAAATGCATTGTGTAGTGGAGCTGCATAAGTGTTGCTCTCCACTTTCTGGAGGATCGAGTTTTGAAATCAGTGGAATTAGAGTATGTGTAACGGCATTCCTCCTCCTCTTCATCTTCGGAAGAGGAGGAGTATTGAGGGAACCAAGGCGCAGCGTAGTGAAAAGACATATTTTATTAACGAAACACGAACTTGAATAAACTAACAAAAACAACAAACGGTGTAGACAGACCTAGACGACGTACTTACATAAAACAAGAAAAACGCACGAATAGGAACATAGGCTACACAAACCGAACAAACCGTAAACAGTCCCGCGTGGTGTACAGACACAGACACGGAAGACAATCACCCACAACGAACACTGTGACAACGCCTACCTAAATATGACTCTTAATTAGAGGAACGCCAAACACCTGCCTCTAATTAAGAGCCATACCAGGCAACCCAAAACCAACACAGAAACAGAAAACATAGAATGCCCACCCAACCTCACGTCCTGACCAACTAACACACATAACAAACTAACAGAAATAGGTCAGGAACGTGACATAACCCCCCCCATAAGGTGCGAACTCAGGGCGCACCAGCACAAAGTCTAGGGGAGGGTCTGGGTGGGCATCTGACCACGGTGGTGGCTCAGGCTCCGGGCGAGGTCCCCACCCCACCATAATCAATCCTAGCCTCCCTCTCCCCCTACAAATGTCCACCCTCAATTTACCCCCACAAAATCCTCTTAGTAACATAAATGACAGGGACAGCACCGGGACAGAGAGATTGATCAAGACAGAGGGATAGCACCAGACAGAGGGATAGATCAGAATATAGAGGTAGATAGAGAGGGAGATCATGATAGAGGGGCAGCTCCGGACAGAGAGACAGCTCTGGACTGAGGGGCAGTTCTGGGTATATAGCCGTTTCTGGCTGAAGGGCAGCTCATGGCTGACTGACGAATCTGGACGCTCATGGCAGGCTGACGGCTCTCGACGCTCATGGCAGGCTGACGGCTCTCGACGCTCATGGCTGGCTGACGGCTCTCGACGCTCATGGCTGGCTGACGGCTCTCGACGCTCATGGCTGGCTGACGGCTCTCGACGCTCATGGCTGGCTGACGGCTCTCGACGCTCATGGCTGGCTGACGGCTCTCGACGCTCATGGCTGGCTGACGGCTCTCGACGCTCATGGCTGGCTGACGGCTCTCGACGCTCATGGCTGGCTGACGGCTCTCGACGCTCATGGCTGGCTGACGGCTCTCGACGCTCATGGCTGGCTGACGGCTCTCGACGCTCATGGCTGGCTGACGGCTCTCGACGCTCATGGCTGGCTGACGGCTCTCGACGCTCATGGCTGGCTGACGGCTCTCGACGCTCATGGCTGGCTGACGGCTCTCGACGCTCATGGCTGGCTGACGGCTCTCGACGCTCATGGCTGGCTGACGGCTCTCGACGCTCATGGCTGGCTGACGGCTCTCGACGCTCATGGCTGGCTGACGGCTCTCGACGCTCATGGCTGGCTGACGGCTCTCGACGCTCATGGCTGGCTGACGGCTCTCGACGCTCATGGCTGGCTGACGGCTCTCGGCGCTCATGGCAGGCTGACGGCTCTCGACGCTCATGGCAGGCTGACGGCTCTGGCCGCTCATGGCTCGCTGGCGGCTCTGGCAGATCCTGTCTGGCTGGCGGCTCTGGCAGATCCTGTCTGGCTGGCGGCTCTGGCAGATCCTGTCTGGTTGGCGGCTCTGGCAGATCCTGTCTGACGGACGGCTCTAGCGGCTCCTGTCTGGCGGGCGGCTCTAGCGGCTCCTGTCTGGCGGACGGCTCTGTAGGCTCATGGCAGACGGGCGGCTTTGCAGGCTCATGGCAGACGGGCGGCTTTGCAGGCTCATTGCAGACGGATGGCTCAGACGGCGCTGGGGAGACGGATGGCTCAGATGGCGCTGGGGAGACGGATGGCTCAGATGGCGCTGGGGAGACGGATGGCTCAGATGGCGCTGGTGAGACGGATGGCTCAGATGGCGCTGGGGAGACGGATGGCTCTGGCCGGATAAGGCGCACTGTAGACCTGGTGCGTGGTGCCGGAACTGGAGGCACCGGGCTAAGGACACGCACCTTCATACTAGTGCAGGGACAGGGCACACTGTACTCTCAAAGCCCACTCTATACCTGGTGCGTGGTACCGGCACTGGTGGCACCGGGCTGAGGGCAAGCACATCAGGATTAGTAGGGGGAGAAGAAACAGTGTGTACAGGGCTCTGCAGACGCACAGGAGGCTTAGTGCGTGGTGCCGGAACTGGAGGCACCGAACTGGATACACGCACTACAGGAAGAGTGCGTGGAGGAGGAACAGGGCTCAGGAGACGCACTGGTAGCCTAGTGCGTAGTGTAGGCACTGTAGGTACTAGGCTGGGGCGGGGAGGTGGCGCCGGAAATACCGGACCGTGCAGGCGTACTGGCTCTCTTGAGCATTGAGCCTGCCCAACCTTACCTGGTTGAATGCTCCCGGTCGCCCGACCAGTGCGGGGAGGTGGAATAACCCGCACCGGGCTATGTAGGCGAACCGGGGAAACCATGCGTAAGGCAGGTGCCATGTATGCCGGCCCGAGGAGACGCACTGGAGACCAGACGCGTTGAGCCGGCCTCATGACACCTGGCTCAATACCCAATCTAGCCCTACCAGTGCGGGGAGGTGGAATAACCCGCACTGGGCTATGCACTCGTACAGGAGACACCGTGCGCTCTACTGCGTAACACGGCGCCTGCCCGTACTCCCGCTCTCCACGGTAAGCCTGGGAAGTGGGCGCAGGTCTCCTACCTGCCCTTGGCCCACTACCTCTTAGCCCCCCCCCAAGAAATTTTTGGGTGTTACTCACGGGCTTTTTGGGCTTCCGTGCAAGACGCGTTCCCTCATAACTCCGGTTCCTCTCTCTCTTTTCCTCCACTCTCCGAGCTGCCTCCAGCTGTTCCCATGGACGGTGATTCACTTTAGCCCATGGTCCTTCTCCGTTAAATATTTGCTCCCAACTCCACAAGTCCTGTATACTTCCCCGTTGCTCCAAATTACGCTGCTTGGTTCTGGATTCTTGGTGGGTGATTCTGTAACGGCATTCCTCCTCCTCTTCATCTTCGGAAGAGGAGGAGTATTGAGGGAACCAAGGCGCAGCGTAGTGAAAAGACATATTTTATTAACGAAACACGAACTTGAATAAACTAACAAAAACAACAAACGGTGTAGACAGATCTAGACGACGTACTTACATAAAACAAGAAAAACGCACGAATAGGAACATAGGCTACACAAACCGAACAAACCGAAAACAGTCCCGCGTGGTGTACAGATACAGACACGGAAGACAATCACCCACAACGAACACTGTGACAACGCCTACCTAAATATGACTCTTAATTAGAGGAACGCCAAACACCTGCCTCTAATTAAGAGCCATACCAGGCAACCCAAAACCAACACAGAAACAGAAAACATAGAATGCCCACCCAACCTCACGTCCTGACCAACTAACACACATAACAAACTAACAGAAATAGGTCAGGAACGTGACAGTATGTTAGCTAAAGAGATGGAGAAAACACCTGTCTCCGGATTACATCTTCAAACTAAGGGCAACCGTAGCATGCCATCCGTGACAGGGAGACAAGTCCATCATGCATGATGATGTATACGGATAAGATAGCCTAGCTAGCTACATTTTCAGATATTACACATTTCTAATTTTGACAGAAAATGGTTTCATTTCAAGCTAAGATGGCGTAGCAGTCAGATGTCCATTGTCCTCGTCTTGTCCCGTGTGTATATATTTTTCTTCGCATATCTTTTTTATATATATATTATTTTCTTCTTAAAAACTCAACTTCAAAACACTCTCCTGCAACCCACCTCACCAAATGTGGTGCGGATCTGTTTTTTTTCTTCCTCAAAAGTATTATTCACCTCGTATCCGAAATCTACAACAGAAGCTAACAAGCTAACCAGAAGTTAGCCAGCTCACAAGCTAACGTTAGTAGCTAACGTTAATAGTTCAGCTAACCACAGCTAGCGCTCATCAGCTATCCTTTAGCTCAGAAAACTATTGCCAGTTTTGTACAACGCGACTCAGACCAGAGCATACCAGACCTATTTTTCTCTCCATATCCCCTGGACATTTACACCTGGATCTTGCAGCTAACTAGCTGCTATCCGAGTGACTACCGGCTAACATCAATTCCGGAGCAAACACCAATTATCCCGGAGCTAGCCAGCTGAAGAGTGCCATCAGCCACTCCTGGGCTACAATCACCTATCCGGACCCGTTTTACTGCCGATGCGGAGCCCCACCGGGCCTTCACGACTGGGATACCGACGTTATCTGCCCGAGGGAGTATTTCAACCGGCCCCTCCATCGCGACGTAACCTGAACGTCCATATACTAACTGCGGCCCGCTAATCGTTAGCTGTCTTGAGCATATCGAACAATCTTCTTAGGCCACTATAACTATTTTGACAACTGGATTGGTCCCCTCTACCTCACGGAACCCCACTAATCTACCGACGGAATTGCACGGCGTGGCTAAAAACAGACCTCCATCTTCTGCTAGCTTGCTACCCATGACTAGCTGTCTGAGTCACGAAGCTAGCACCAGTTAGCAAACACAATTCTACAACTCACAACCTCTCTTTCACCACCGCCATCCGGCTTGGATTCTCTGTCGACACGACCACGTCTGGTCTGCAGACAAATACCCCATCCGCTGTGCCCTCAACCGGCCTCCGTCTGAGCAGACCCCCTCCGTCTGAGCAGACCACCCCCCCGGGCTACTAACTTTAAACGCCGCGGGCTAGCTTAGTGGAGGCCTCACTACTTCATCTACGGCTGGCCCCTGGACACTATGATCACTTGGCTACATAGCTTATGCCTGCTTGACTGTCCATTAATTCACGGTACTCCATTCTGTTTATTTGTGTTTTATCTGTCGGCTCTGTGCCTTAACTCAGGATCTGTGTGTAGTTAATCCGACCCTCTCTGCCCAGTCGTCGCCATTTTTACCTTCTGTTGCTGTGTTAGCCGACTAGCTGCTGTTATCTGACCTGCTGTTTTAGCTAGCTCTCCCAATCATGACCTGCAATCACTTTATGCCTTATTGTATGTCTCTCTCAAATATCAATATGCCTTGCATACTAGTTATCATTGTTTTGGTTTGCAATGGACCCCGTAGTTCCACTCTCCGTACCTCTGATACCTCCTTTGTCCCACCCCCCACACATGCGGTGACCTCACCCATTGAGACCAGCATGTCCAGAGATACAACCTCTCTTATCATCACCCAGTGCCTGGGCTTGCCTCCGCTGTACCCGTGCCCCACCATACCCTGGTCTGCACATTATGCCCAGAATCTATTCTACCACGCCCATAAATCTGCTCCTTTTATTCCTTGTCCCCAACGCTCTAGGCGACCAGTTTTGATAGCCTTTAGCCGCACCCTCATCCTACTGCTCCTCTGTTCCTCGGGTGATGTGGAGGTAAACCCAGGCCCTGCATGTCCCCAGTCACCCTCATTTGTTGACTTCTGTGATCGAAAAAGCCTTGGCCTCATGCATGTCAACATCAGAAGCCTCCTGCCTAAGTTTGCCTTACTCACCGCTTTAGCACACTCTGCCAACCCTGATGTCCTTGCCGTGTCTGAATCCTGGCTTAGGAAGGCCACCAAAAACTCTGAGATTTCCATACCCAACTATAACACTTTCCGTCAAGATAGAACTGCCAAAGGGGGAGGAGTTGCAATCTACTGCAGAGATAGCCTGCAAAGTTCTGTCATACTTTCCAAGTCTATGCCCAAACAGTTTGAACTTCTAATTTTAAAAATTAATCTCTCCAGAAATAAGTCTCTCACTGTTGCCGCCTGCTACCGACCCCCCCTCAGCTCCCAGCTGTGCCCTGGACACCATCTGTGAATTGATCGCTCCCCATCTAGCTTCAGAGTTTGTTCTGTTAGGTGACCTAAACTGGGATATGCTTAACACCCCGGCAGTCCTACAATCTAAGCTTGATGCCCTCAATCTCACACAAATCATCAAGGAACCCACCAGGTACAACCCCAAATCCGTCAACATGGGCACCCTAATAGACATTATCCTGACCAACTTGCCCTCCAAATACACCTCTGATGTCTTCAATCAAGATCTCAGCGATCACTGCCTCATTGCCTGTATCCGCCACGGGTCCACGGTCAAACGACCACCCCTCATCACTGTCAAACGCTCCCTGAAACACTTCTGCGAGCAGGCCTTTCTAATCGACCTGGCCCGGGTACCCTGGAAGGATATTGACCTCATCCCGTCAGTTGAGGATGCCTGGTCATTCTTTAAAAGTTACTTCCTCACCATATTAGACAAGCATGCTCCGTTCAAAAAATGCAGACCCAAGAACAGATATAGCCCTTGGTTCACTCCAGACCTGACTGCCCTCGACCAGCACAAAAACATCCTGTGGCGAACTGCGATAGCATCGAAGAGCCCCCGTGATATGCAACTGTTCAGGGAAGTCAGGAACCAATACACGCAGTCAGTCAGGAAAGCAAAGGCCAGCTTTTTCAAGCAGAAATTTGCATCCTGTAGCTCTAACTCCAAAAAGTTCTGGGATACTGTAAAGTCCATGGAAAACAAGAGCACCTCCTCCCAGCTGCCCACTGCACTGAGGCTAGATAACACGGTCACCACTGATAAGTCCGTGATAATCGAAAACTTCAACAAACATTTCTCAATGGCTGGCCATGCCTTCCACCTGGCAACTCCAACCTTGGCCAGCAGCCCCGCCCGGCCCGCTGCTACTCGCCCAAGCGTCCCCAGCTTCTCCTTTACCCATATCCAGATAGCAGATGTTCTGAAAGAGCTGGAAAACCTGGACCCATACAAATCAGCTGGGCTTGACAATCTGGACCCCCTATTTCTGAAACTGTCCGCCGCCATTGTCGCACCCCCTATTACTAGCCTGTTCAACCTCTCCTTCATATCATCTGAGATCCCCAAGGATTGGAAAGCTGCCGCTGTCATTCCCCTCTTCAAAGGGGGAGACACCCTGGACCCAAACTGTTACAGACCTATATCCATCCTGCCCTGCCTAGCTAAGGTCTTCGAAAGCCAAGTCAACAAACAGATCACTGACCATCTCGAATCCCATCGTACCTTCTCCGCTGTGCAATCCGGTTTCCGAGCCGGTCACGGGTGCACCTCAGCCACGCTCAAGGTACTAAACGATATCATAACCGCCATCGATAAAAGACATTACTGTGCAGCCGTCTTCATCGACCTGGCCAAGGCTTTCGACTCTGTCAATCACCATATTCTTATCGGCAGACTCAATAGCCTCGGTTTTTCTAATGACTGCCTTGCCTGGTTCACCAACTACTTTGCAGACAGAGTTCAGTGTGTCAAATCGGAGGGCATGTTGTCCGGTCCTCTGGCAGTCTCTATGGGGGTACCACAGGGTTCAATTCTCGGGCCGACTCTTTTCTCTGTATACATCAATGATGTTGCTCTTGCTGCGGGCGATTCCCTGATCCACCTCTACGCAGACGACACCATTCTGTATACTTCCGGCCCTTCCCTGGACACTGTGCTATCTAACCTCCAAATGAGCTTCAATGCCATACAACACTCCTTCCGTGGCCTCCAACTGCTCTTAAATGCTAGTAAAACCAAATGCATGCTTTTCAACCGTTCGCTGCCTGCACCCGCACGCCCGACTAGCATCACCACCCTGGACGGTTCCGACCTAGAATATGTGGACATCTATAAGTACCTAGGTGTCTGGCTAGACTGCAAACTCTCCTTCCAGACTCATATCAAACATCTCCAATCCAAAATCAAATCTAGAGTCGGCTTTCTATTCCGGAACAAAGCCTCCTTCACTCACGCCGCCAAACTTACCCTAGTAAAACTGACTATCCTACCGATCCTCGACTTCGGCGATGTCATCTACAAAATAGCTTCCAATACTCTACTTAGCAAACTGGATGCAGTTTATCACAGTGCCATCCGTTTTGTTACTAAAGCACCTTATACGACCCACCACTGCGACCTGTATGCCCTAGTCGGCTGGCCCTCGCTACATGTTCGTCGTCAGACCCACTGGCTCCAGGTCATCTACAAGGCTATGCTAGGTAAAGTGCCGCCTTATCTCAGTTCACTGGTCACGATGGCTACACCCACCCGTAGCACGCGCTCCAGCAGGTGTATCTCACTGATCATCCCTAAAGCCAAAACCTCATTTGGACGCCTTTCCTTCCAGTTCTCTGCTGCCTGCGACTGGAACGAATTGCAAAAATCTCTGAAGTTGGAGACTTTTATCCCCCTCAACAACTTTAAAAATCTGCTATCCGAGCAGCTAACCGATCGCTGCAGCTGTACATAGTCCACCTGTAAACTACCCACCCAATTTACCTACCTCACCCCCATACTGCTTTTATTTATTTACTTTTCTGCTCTTTTGCACACCAGTATCTCTTCTTGCACATGATCATCTGATGATTTATCACTCCAGTGTTAATCTGCTAAATTGTAATTATTCGATTTATTGCCTACCTCATGCCTTTTGCACACATTGTATATAGATTCTCTTTTTCCTACCATGTTATTGACTTGTTTATTGTTTACTCCATGTGTAACTCTGTGTTGTTGTCTGTTCACACTGCTATGCTTTATCTTGGCCAGGTCGCAGTTGCAAATGAGAACTTGTTCTCAACTAGCCTACCTGGTTAAATAAAGGTGAAATAAAAAAAATAAAAATAAAAAATAACGTGTACTGTTAGCTAGCTAGCTAGCTAACGTTAGCTGGCTGGCTCCCTAGCTAACGTTATGTGTATGACGTTATTATTCGTATCCCAGAATCGTTTGCTTTGCTAGTTAGAGCCAAATCTTCGTTAGCTACCATTGAACCTGGTTGGTTAGCTCCCAGCAGATTCATGCAGGGTAGTAACGTTGAGGAACCTTCATTGTTGTTTAACTAGCTAACGTTAGCTGGCTGGCTCATTAGCTGACGTGACGTGTGTGATCTTACACCTTGTTTACCTAGCTAGGTTCAAAAAAGCGTGATGAAATTGTTACCAGCAGAGCTGGTTAGGCTGTTTTCATGTTATCTAGAGGTAAACAAATCATCGGCCAGAGCGTCAAGTGTGCGCTCCAAGAGCGAAACAAGATGGGTGGGGCTAAAGCTTAAGAGGGTGTGAACGATACTGAATGGGTGTAGACAAAGAAGAGCTCTTCACTAGGTACCAAAACTATTCAAAGGCCATTTTCTCAAAAGTGAGTTTCCAAGTTTATCAACTTTCAAAGCAGATTTACTTTCCTATTGTTCCTAAAAAAAAATGCAGCGTATGATATACCATTTTGTAGCTCTGAGTCTCTACTTTTATCCAATGTAAAAAACACAATTTGAAATGTTGCTACATAAGACCAAATCCAGGTGTCGAGTCACAAATGTGTTGTTTTATAAGATTAGCCAATGAAGTATGGTGCACCTGGAGCACGTTGACAGATGTTTCACCATGTCGGCCTAGGTATTCAAACCAACGACCTTTCGGTTACTGGCCCAACGCTCTAACCGCTAGGCTAGTACTTTCTCTCTTTTTGTCCGTTTCACATTCACTGACAGGATGGGTCTCCTTCAAATGAGCATATGTCACCAACTCCCCATCTGGGACATATGAGGGTTTCATCTTAACCTCGTGTTACCAAATACTACACAGTCATCCTCTCTGTCCCAATCTGGTCGGCATATGGCTGGTTTATGACCACTGGCCAGAGAAGGCCACTGGCCAATAGCAGACTGTTTAAGACTGAGGACCTACCATCTGCTTTGCAGAAGATAACAGCTAATACTCTATATGATGATGCAGATCATAGCTAGCACCTCTTAATATGATGTTTATGCATCAAAGCTTGCAACATGAAACACATACTTATTGCATGAATTCCATCCCAATCCTCTATAACCAGTGTGATCTCAATTAATGAAATTACACACACACACACACACACACACACACACACACACACACACACACACATGGTTCTTTACAGCTTTTTAAAAGCAAATTAGAGGGAAGGAAAGCAAAGGATGGTTGTTAGTAGATAACAGGGGCTAAAAATCAACTAGCTCTCACAGTTTTACGCCAAAATTTGACATTCATCCATGTTTTTCAAACGTCAAATTTCTAACTTGTTCCGAACGTCAAATTTCAAAGTGTTTAAGATTAAGTTTAGGCACTAACTCTGAATGGTTAAGGTAAGGGTTAAGGTTTGGTATATGATTCAAACATGCAACCTTTGGCACCAGAGGCAGATGCTTATGCCCATCCACAATGTCCTAGCAAAAACGTAGCCAACTTGAAGGTAACAGCGCTCACTGTTGCCCCTCGTGGCCGGTTTCCAAGTAATCTCCCGATGTCCTCAGACATAGATCAATGTCCAATACTGACTTGTATCACAGGTGACCTGGCTGCTGAAGATTGTGTGGCCATAGGTCGGCCATATGTCATGATTGTTTTTGTTTGAATTTGCAGCTTATCGGTAAGAACATCATGTCTTAACCCTTGTGTAGTCTTAACATTCTGTATACTCCCCTTGTCCTAAGGGTAAAAAAGGACCCGCCTTCACTAAACCCCTAAAATAAAGCAGCTTAATTGAATTTTAAACCCCAAATCTGTTTTGCATGAAGAAACAACCTGTCATTCATCACTAACTTTGTGAATTTCTGGGTTTTCCTTCTTCACAATGCAGAAAGACTGCATTTAATCAGTAGACACCACTTGTTTTTATTACAACACACGTCATGATTGTTTTCTTTACTAAAGTAGAGGTTTATTGTTATTATTATTATTGCTAAAGGTACTGTATGGGAGTAAACATAATTTTCTTAGCAAGAGATGGCACTTGTATAGCCTAAGAAAGTAGCAGAAATATGCAGAAAGTAGTTTTGAATGCATTTTATTGAAGGGAAACAATAACAGTCTTGAACTTTTTTGGCAACATAGTGAAATATTCTTATACTGTACAATGAGGAATTCAACTACAAAAGACTAGTCTTCTCCCATTTTTTTTAAACCATTGCCCCCACCAACAAGGTGTATAAACAACAACAATAAGTAAGAATAAAATAAGATAATAGATACGAAACAAAAGCATGAAGAACATAAATCAATCAACTCTAATTAGCACATGTAGGACAGTATGCAAGTGTGTGTGTGCATGGACTTTGCAGATGTATTTCTCACATGTGCAGCACATAGTATTTGTTTTACAGTCCCTCTTTGGGGGGCAGAATTGGCATTTCCTCCTCTTGCCTGCCCCAGCTGCAGCCCCAGGTGGATCAGGACAAGATTCAGCACCCTGAACAGCTTTCACAAGCGCTGCAGAGGCTTCTGTGCGGGGGAGGCGTGTCGTGGAAAATTGCAAGATTATGTTATAATGTTTGTAAGATTCGACAGAATAGAGTATTGTGTGTGTGTGTTCCACTGAGGATGGGCCTCTATGAGATAGCACTGACAGAGGAGATTTACGATATCTTTGGGTGATAAAACCTAAAGAGCATTCCAGATAACATGAGCTAATGGTTCTGTTCTATGCCATACCAGGGAGAGACGGTTCCCTTTTGGAGTGAGGGGGCCAGACACTGGTCTTTACAATGAGAACTGTTGACACAACAGTACCTGTCTGCTATGTTTTATATATATCTTTCATACAAATCGTAATCTTTGTGAACTGTTCTTAAGATCTGTGGTTCGTCGGTGTAAGTTGAGAGGGGTATATCTTGGCTATAAAAGATCTTTGTACTTTTCTGGTGGTACTTCTCAACGCTTCATTATAAATAGTGAATTGTTGAAAGTCAAATACTATTGCAAAGCATATTATTATTAAAGATGTAGTTTAAGTATAACTCTGACTGGTGTGTGGTTTGTAACTCTCTTCATTTGGTAAAGCAGAAATATGCCTCCACAGGCGCTCCCTTCTTTGAATGTGTGGGGTTACAAGTGCCTTTCCCAGATGCTCCAGGAACACCCTCCTCTTTGTTGTGGTTGTAGTCCAGGATGATGGCTGGCTTCCTGTCCTCACAATCACTGATCTCAGCCATTTTGTGCAGTGTGCTCAGGAGGACCACATTCTTGTTCCTCTTTGGGAGGTAAGAAACTAGAGTGGTGGTGGGGTGAAGGCAAACTTTGATGAGAAGGCTTCTCTCCCCCTTGTTGTGAGGAGTGCAGGGGGAGCTCAGGCTTGTTCTTTCTATCTGTGCCAGGCATGGTGATCTTCCTCTTCAGGAGCTGCTGGCTGAGTTCAATCAGTTGCACACATAATCTCAATTTCTCATTGTGTGTGTGTGTGTGTGTCTTTGTGGTTTTTGTGGCGTGTAAATTATGTTTTAACTGCCGGGTCAAAAAATGACCCTAAGACAATCTTTGTACCCTGGTGGTGTACAGCTTTCATGGAAATATTAACAAAGGCGATGTTTCACTTTTGCTGATGTTGGGGTCACTCCAGGAAAGGTCATCAAATTTCAAAATATAATTTATGTGGTTTTCTCTGCTGTTAAACATAGTGGCAGGTCATTTTTGACCCTTAAGACAACACAATAGGTAACATCCTTAAGAGAGAGGTCTCATCCTTCCATCCTATTTCACGTGAGTATTTCTCATGAAATTTTTTGTCTTTAAATATCCAAGGTTATAAGGTCTTTGTTTTGATAGTGTTTGAGACTGGACAACTGGAAAACATTGACTGTGTTTCCTCCTGCACATCATTATGTTGGATCTATGACTGTGTTTCCTTATCAAGATAAAAGCAAAACAATATCAGAACTTTCTAATAAGTTTGACATCATCAGATTCTGAGTCCAGCTTGTGCAGGTTGAGGTATTTATTTTATTATTATTGTGTGTGTGTGTGTGTGTGTGAGTGAGAAAGACAGACGGAGCATTGTTGAATGTGATTCTGTGTATGCATCTGTGTATGCATCTGTGTGCAGTTTATGTTGCATACAGGGCCTTCGGGAAGTATTCAGACCCTTTGACTTTTTCCACATTTGGTTACGTTACAGCCTCATTCTAAAATTGATTAAATAACACATTTTCCAAAGCAAAATACACACAATACTCCATAATGACAGAGCGAAAACAGTTTTTTAAAACATTTTTGCAAATGTATTCAAAATAAAAACAGATACCTTACTTACTTAAGTATTCAGACCCTTTGCTATGAGACTCGAAATTGAGCTCAGGTGCATCCTGTTTCCATTGATCATCCTTGAGATGTTTCTA
This sequence comes from Salvelinus fontinalis, assembly GCF_029448725.1. Classification (NCBI taxonomy): domain Eukaryota; kingdom Metazoa; phylum Chordata; class Actinopteri; order Salmoniformes; family Salmonidae; genus Salvelinus; species Salvelinus fontinalis. Next base: position 43,461,083 of record NC_074668.1, read on the forward strand.
GAACTTGATTGGAATCCACCTGTGTTAAATTCAATTGATTGGACATGATTTGGAAAGGCACACACCTGTCTATTTAAGTTCTCACAAAAACCAGGTTGAAGAAATTGACCATAAAGCACCGAGACAGGATTTTGTCAAGGCACAGATCTGGGGAAGGGTACCAAAACATTTCTGCAGTATTGAAAGTCCACAAGAACACATCCTCCATCATTCTTAAATGGAAGAAGTTTGGAACCACCAAGACTCTTCCTAGAGCTGGCCGCCTGGCCAAACTGAGCAATCGGGGGAGAAGGGCATTGGTCAGGGAGGTGACCTAGAACCCGATGGTCACTCTGACAGAGCTCTAAAGATCCTCTGTGGAGATGGGAGAAACTTCCAGAAGGACAACCATCTCTGCAGCACTCCACCAATCAGGCCTTTATGGTAAAGTGGCCAGATGGAAGCCACTCCTCAGTAAAAGGCACATGACAGCCCGCTTGGAGTTTGCCAAAAGGCACCTAACCACTCTCAGACCATGAGAAACAAGATTCTCTGGTCTGATGAAACCAAGATTGAACACTTTGACCTGAATGCCAAGCGTCACGTCTGGAGGAAACCTGGCACCATCCAAACAGTGAAGCATGGTGTTGGCAGCATCATGCTGTCACAATATTTTTCAGCAGCAGGGACTAGGAAATTAGTCAGGATCGAGGCAAAGATGAACGGCGCAATGTACAGAGAGATCATTGATGAAAACCTGATCCCAGAGCACTCAGGACCTCAGACTGAGGTTAAGGTTCACCTTGAAACAGGACAAGCACACAGCCAAGACAATGCAGAAGTGGCTTCGGGACAAGCCTCTGAATGTCCTTGAGTGGCCCAGCCAGAACCTGGACTTGAACCCGATTGAACATCTCTGGAGAGACCTGACAATAGCTGTGCAGCAACACTCCCCATCCAACCTGATAGAGCTTGAGAAGATCTGCAGAGAAGAATGGGAGAAACTCCTCAAATACAGGTGTGCCAAGCCTGTAGCTTCATACCCAAGAAGACTCAAGTCTGGTGCTTCAACAAGGTAGTGAGTAAATTGTCTGAATAGTTATGTAAATGTGATATTTCAGTTTTTATTCTGATAAATTAGCAAACATTTCTAAAAACCTGTTTTTGCTTTGTCATTATGGGGCATTGTGTGTCGATTGATAAGGGAAAAAACAATTTAATCAATTTTAAAATTAGGCTGTAACTTAACAAAATGTGGAAAAAGTCAAGGGGACTGAATACTTTCTGAAGGCACTGTATATAATTCTGCATTCAGTACAGTACCTTTCCTGGTCTCTTCACATTCGCAGCCAAGTGAAGACTGGCTATGGAATAGAAGTGGCCATAGTTTCTTGGCAGAGGTACAGAATGTTCTAGAAAGGGCTTAAGTCCCATCTGTTCTGGTGTTTATAATTAGTGGTGAACACTGAGGGAGGAAATTAATCCAATTTGACAAAACACCTCTAACAAACCGCATAAAATGGCCAGGCACGGTGATTAGAAACGCCGCACAACAGAATGAATCATCCACAGTGTCCCAGTAACAGTCGTTTACACAATGAAAGGAAAGCAGAAATGGAGAATGACACTGCAGAATTACACAGTGAGAGTAGACTTAATGGTTCTCTTTTCCCCTAAGACACACAGATACATAAACACACACATGCGCACAAACGTGTGTAAAAAAAACATGTACACACACACACACACACACACACACACACACACACACACACACACACACACACACACACACACACACACAGTAGTAAGAGAGAGTGGCAGAGGTGGAGGAGGCATGCTTGGGTAATGACATGTCGATAATGTGTAAATAAAATATCCTCTCTCTCAGACAGAAGCAACGCTGCAGCCTTCTGGCTGAATTGAATCCCCACATTCATCTCCCGCTCCTCTCTTAACGCTCATCGCCTCTCATACTGTAGCCTCTTATGATGCCAGAGGAATGACACACCTACTGTACCCTCAGCCACACACACAAAACCTTAACCCTAAAATAACCTTTTTCCTTGTGGGGACGGGTGAAATGTCCTCCACTTGTCTGAATTTGAACTTGTTTTGCTATCCTTGTGAGGACTTCTGGTCCCCACAAGGATAGTCAAACTAAAAACACATTTACACACAAGCCCATGCTTACAGGACACACATACCACTCTATCAACAATCAAGAGATCCTATCATCTCGTCTTTGTGTCTCTGTGGTGTCAGAAATGTAGGTGTAGTTTGGCAGTTGATGGATCTTTGAGACGGAGAATGTGAGACTAATGGTGGACTGGGTATTGTTCTTGTAGTGACACTACGTGGAGGAACATTTGGCATAGTGTTGATCTCACCATATTGTTAATTACAGTAGGCAGATTGTGAAGCTTGACTTAAACATGGCAGATAGTTTGTGATTGTGGCATGTTACCAGAAATGTGTGGTTGCATAGATAGCAGCAGTTGTGTGTGTGGTTGTGTATGTGCTGACATCGTTTTCAAAAGTACATTCCCGAACTACAATTCTCACTGTGACATTCACGTAAGACATTGGTTTCCATACAGTGTGAAATCATATTTCAGTAACCAGGTGAGATCCAACAGTCATGTCTCCACAGCCAAGATTAATTGACCATCTCACAGGTTTGGCCCGCTGTGTGGTGTGTCCATCATCACCTCATTACATAGGCATCGCTCACTGTCGGCCTACACGCACACAACCACATTGCTCACTGTCGGCCAGTTCTAGGAGGTGTTCAGACAGTCACCCTATGAATGACTCAGCCGAACCCGAGATGCACTGTACAGCACATGTTACAGCTCACACATGTTACGGCTCAGACATGTTATAGCTCACCGAATCTCTGCCGTTCCTCTCCTCCACCTTCACACAGATGAAGCGCTCATTGTGTGTGTGGAAACCTAACCTTATAGGTCCACTATGCCTGCGTTTTTTAAACAAAAGTAACCCAATTCTGATCTTTTTCAAGAATTGGTCTTCTGACCAATCAGATCAGCTCTGAAAAAGACCCGCAGTGAAAAGATCTGATGTGATTGGTCAAAAGACCAATTAGTGGAAAAATATCAGAATTGGGCCGTCTGTGTAAACGCCGCCTAAGTAGACTAGACTACGCCACCTTCTGTTTCTTGAGGGGAAGGACCTCAACCTTTAAAGCCTGGCCGGATCACCAGATGAGGCAGTTTTAGAAAATGCAAAATGGCCGTTTTATCACAGCGTTGAAATAGTTTCACAAGGGTTAGGAAACGGATGACCGTTTCATACGTATAAAATACTCTATCCTGTCTAGCCGACCACCAGACAGTCTCAGCACTGCGTCCCTGAGGAGCTTAAGCCTGCTCCCAACCCCCGACCACAGGCACCTGCGGCAAAAGAAAGAAAGAGCCAATGAGGAAGGATGCAAATTCCTAAAGCTAAACTACAACAAGGAAAGAGCATTTAAATATTGGAACATGCATGAAATCGTATCACTACAAAAACACCTGGTAAGAAAATACCCCCCCCACCAACACACTAAAATGTATGCAATGAATAGAGCACGGGAACGTCAACCCAGCTTGCCCTACCAAGACACAGTGTGCGCCGGATCATCTGCGGGCGCTGGCCGACTAGAGGGAGAGAAACAGACAATGTGGAGGAACGAGAGCTCCGATAAATAAAATTCACAGTACTTTGTTGGAGCTTCTGTAGGCGACAATCTGGGAAGCACCGTTAATTCAACCATAGAAAAGCTAATCAATTAAATCACACACACAACAATGTTTCTGTATATATGAATACTCTAAAGGAAAAAGGGATTTGTACATGTTTTGCAAGTGCTGTACATGGCTCCTGGACTGACCCCATTGTCCACCATCCCTCCTATTGGACTTTAGTTGCGAGAGGAGTTAAGGCCTGTAGTCCGGCCGTGTCCTGGATCAGGCGATACCCTGGCATACCCTAAACACAACACTGGATTCATTCACATTACAACATTTCACACATTACGACATGCGACAGAGAACATGGAAATACCTGGACTACAGAGCTCCGTACACACACAACCCCAGCACAGCAGCACGTTACCTCTCAAACCATTCTGTGTTTTTTTTTTGTGGGGGGGGGGGGGGCAACCAACTTTAAGGGGCATTACCACCACCAACTGGACTGGAGTGTGGACCAGAGACAGGGAAGATCTAAATCCTACCCATTATTCTCATCTCCCTAAGGAAACGAAACACAAAATGAAACAATACATCCCCTGAAGATTGTCAGCAGTTCACTTACACTTGGCTCGTCAACACCATTACTCCTCAAATCTAATAACAATCGCTCCCATAATTGCTGGCACTGAAATAGCATGTGTTCCACTGTCTCCATCTCCTCCTGACATTGATCACACCTCCCTGTCGCATGTTTTTCTACCAGTTCCAATGTACTGTTGAGCCTTCCGTGTCCCAGTCTCAGCCTTCTGATCACACTTTCTTCCCTTCTCTCTCGACCCGACGACCTCCTTGCCCCCAACTTCTCCTGGATCTTATACAGATGTCTTCCCTTTCTTCCCCCGTTCCAAAACTCTTACCATTTTGTTTTTAACCACTGATTGACATTTCCATAGCAACACTAGCACGTTTGAGAGCCTGCTTGGCGAGAACATCCACCCTGCTCATTCCCCTCCACTCCCACATGAGCTGGTACCCAGAGGAACCTCACAAAAACCCTCATCGGTCTCACCCTAAAACAGGCACCGCAAAATCGTATACAATACATCTTGTCTGCTCTGTGACACACTGAATTTAAGCTCAATAGCGCTGTATATGAGTCAGAGCAGATGACTACCCACTCTGTAGCCGAGAGCATAGCCAGCAACTCCATTGTGTATACAGACATTGTGTCACTGCAACCTGTAACTCAGGAACACTAAGAGCTGCACCTGTTCTCCCTTTTCTAGGGTCCTTTGATCCGTCAGTGAATATATTCCGGACAGCATAGTACTGGGTTCCTAAACGTTCACTTACAACATTTACTGGATCTACTCCTTCCTCACCAGCTCTTACCCTCTCTAGCAACCCCAGGGCTACCATTGGCTGAGGACTCTCTCAAACCAAAGCATAAATGCCTTTATAATACTCCACACTGCCCACTCATTCACACCTGTGGGAAATTAGAGCTGATTGTTCTTGGGTCTCTACTATGGGTGCACCACTACTGTGTGGGGAATGTAGCTGTCAGCCAGGTAAACACTCATGCTGGACTGGGCTTGGGCACCGCATGTGGTTGATTCTGTGTGTGTGTGTGTGTGTGTGTGTGTGTGTGTGTGTGTGTGTGTGTGTGTGTGTGTGTGTGTGTGTGTGTGTGTGTGTGTGTGTGTGTGTGTGTGTGTGTGTGTGTGTGTGTGTGTGTGTGTGTGTGTGTGTGTGTGTGTGTGTGTGTGTGTGTGTGTGTGTACCAGTTAGAACAAAACATACAATCTCATACCCCCCCCCCAGCCACACACGCATTCACATACACCTCCTACCCCTAAACTCAACCCGTCTTCCCATCCCACCCCTTGTTATGAAGGTGTTGTGATGAACTGAGTTGTTTTAAAACACCTACGTGGCTGTTTCTCCAATCCCTTCCGTACCGACTTACCACCACCACCACAGGAGAGAGGAGAGAGTTAGACACAGGGCTGGCCCGATGACAGACTATAAATAATATCCCTGTGTGTCAGTGGAAAGGTAATGTATGGCTCTCTGCAGCTGTGCAAATAGGATAATGGCTAATGTGTTTCTGTGTGAGTGTTCGGCTACGTGTCGCTCGGCCACGATTTGTTAGTCGGGAATGCGGGCCTGTAGCCGTACATTTTACCTTCATAATAATGAGTGGGCTGGTAAATAATTCAAAGGGAATTCTACATGCAGAACGATAAGTTATTGTGTTTCTGTGGATCCATTAGTCTTCATAGGGGCTAATCTGTTCTGTGGTGTAATGGGGTATATGGGGCTCTGAGGGTATAATGGGAGTCAATGGCATTTTCTGGATGTGACTATCCCTTGGGTTCTCTCACACACACACACACACACACACATTTCCTGCAGATTTCACAGAGCAGTAGGGGTTCACAATAAAGGCCCATAAGCCTGAATGAATTCACTGGCTCCGTTCCTCACCAAAATATGCCTATATCTCAGTAAGCTACATGTAATCTGCTCTATATGACGTGACTTCATTGTGAATAATGTGATTTTAAGAAGCTTCTCTCAATATTAATATGCAAAGTGGTAATCCACATCAGTGGGATACTCCTGGTATGTTGGTCATACATATTCATGCTCTGGGAATCAAATCAAAGTTTACTGGTCGGGTACCCAGATTTGCAGATGTTATTGCAGGTGCAGCAAAATACTTATGTTCCTAACTCCTACAGTGCAGCAATATCTAGCAATACAATAACAAAAGGTTTAAAAAAATATATATATATATATATATATATATATATATATATATATATATATATATATATATATATATATATATATATATATATTTTTTTTTTTAACAAGACATGAATAAATAATTGTATAAATAAATAATAAGAAAGAGGGAGGTTTGTCGTAAGTGCATTCGTCTTCATGGCAGTCTGTGAGATGCGCTTGGCTTTGATCATTAAGTTAGGCTTCATGACAGATTAAAGAGATCATAATCCGGCTAATATGGTAAACAGCTTTGACAAAGTGCCATTCTCTATAATCACAGCAAAACCTGCACAGTCTGCCAGAAACGCAACTCAGGTGCACTTACAAACGCTCCATAATAGGCCGTGTCCACTACTATTACAGTTGAATGACCAATTCATGTTGACGTTGATCCATGTATACCAGTGATCACAAACCATGGTTAGGGAAATCCACAAAGTATGCCATTGTGCCAGCCATTGATTGTTTTCACCACCTAACCATCAATACCTTGAAACTCTAAATCAGGTCTGTCACTACTTTTTCCTAGGCTAGACCAAAAACCTGCACTGCTCTCCGGGAACAGGATTGGAGACAAGTCCTTTACAACTTTATATTCCATATACAGTGGATCCTATTGTCTTGAGAAATGAACAAGCATCAACCAAGGGAATCAATCAAACCCATTTGAAGTGTTTGACGCTTCAAATGTCAACCAGGCAGATTGTCGTTTTTTTATTGACAATGCGTTATATTGTCTTGGTAATGAACATCATTGAGTTATGCCTTAATCAAAATGACAGCTTATGCTGTGGTAAAAGTTGCTATTATTTCTCTTGTCAGACCAGGAAATATTATTCTCCTCTGAAGTTGATGTGGATAAATGGCTTCATTAGCAGTCCTTGACTTGGGATGGTAGAAGTCAGTCCATTAGACTATGTTCACCGAAATTCACAAATGACATTATGCTATAGAGACCTCTGATTATTCACTGTTGACGGTTTATTAACAATTTCCCATGACTTCTCCATGACTTTTAACCACATTTTTGTAACTATTATTATAGCCTACATGAAAAAAATAAGTATTATTGACATTGGAATGCTGCTTTGTCCCATATAGACCGACCGTCTCCTGCCGTTGTCAAGGCACTTAGGCCCCCCACATAGAACTGCACTGTTTGTCACATGTTGTCAGCATGTGGTCAACCCTCCATCTGGAGAGCTCCTGGGTATGCAGGCTTGGCTTTTTCAACATTACAACCTAATACTTTTGTCTTTAGAAAAGTATTCCCTCATTCAATAAATCAGGGATCAAATGGATAAGGTAGGCTAATTCAAAACAAGGTATTGTATCTAACCAGATATGTTTATATATTAAGCGCAAATATCCATGTTTCGGGGGAGATCTATGCACAGCAAGTTATTTGTCAATTAGGCTATTAGAATACGTTGTCACAATTACATGGCTACGGTTTAAAAGAGGGGACAGTGCATATTTATTTAGGCTATACAATGCCGGTGGAAAGGCAACAATGAAATGAATGCGTAGTTAGCTATAGTTAACTAGCGTGATAACTGCTACAAGTCATGTTTTGAATTGGTGATCTAGTTATTCTGCCTGTCATTATTTTAGACCTGCTGCTGAAATGCTCTCTCTGCTCGGGGGAAAAAAAGAGGCCCACTCGCACTGCCACACACGCACTGAAGGGTCCTTCCAATAATGGCTGACATGTCGTTTTTTTAATTGATTGATCCCATTTGAAAAATGCGTTTTCATGACATTCACAACAATTATGAAACTCATTTCCATGACTTTTCATGACCTTACAAACCCTCACTTGACAACTTGGCACAGTGCATCATGCCATTCAGGCTGGCACATTTTCAATCTGCGCAACCTTCCAACAGCCTACTGTCACTCACAGATTCACAGACTAGCGACTACTAAACTTGAACAAAGTGGAATCAGGAAATGAATGCCCACTTTACTATTAAATGCCCACTCTACTATTGCTATTAAATGAAGATCTCGCCTTCATTCCTCTTTGATCAACCTTTTTTGCCTCAGTGTGTGAATCTGGGCAAGTGATATATGCTACTTTGTTTTTATAGAGGAGCCAGTACAAAAATTTCACAAAAATTAGAAGTGCCAATACAGCGTTCTGGACAGCTCCGGCCCAAGTCAAGCCCTGTTCATTAGCAGACAACACTATGGATTCTGGGAGGAGGGAGAGAAGGGGTGAGAATTAAGCAATACGGCACGAGGGGTTGTGGTATATTGGCCATGTATCACAAACCCCTGAGGTGCCTTATTGCTACTATAAACTGGTTACCAACATAATTAGACCAGTAAAAATAAATGTTTTGTCATACCCATGGTATACGATCTGATGTACCACGGCTGTCAGCCAATCAGCATTCAGGGTTGGAACCACCCAGTTTAAAATGAGCTATATATATACTGAACAAAAATATAAAAGCAACATGCAACAATATCAAAGATTTTACTGAGTTACAGTTCATATGAGGAAATCAGTCAATTGAAATAAATTAATTTGGGCCTAATCTATGGATTTCACATGACTGGGAATACAGATAGATATGCATCTGTTGGTCACAGACACTTTAAAAGAAATGAGCCTCACAATGGGCCTCAGGGTCCCATCACGGTATTTCTGTGCATTCAAATTGCCAATCGATTAAAATGCAATTGTGCTCATTGTCCGTATCTTATGCCTGCCCATACCATAACCCCACCGCCACCATGGGGCACTCTGTTCACAACGTTGACATCGGCCAACCACTCACCCACATGATGCAATACAAGTGTGTCGGCGGTTGTGAGGCTGGTTGAACGTACTGCCAAATTCTCTAAAACGATGTTGGAGGCGGCTTATGGTAGAAAAATTAACATTAAATTATCCGGCAACAGCTCTGGTGGATATTCCTGTAGTCAGCATGCACGCTCCCTCAAATGTGGGATTGTGTTTTGTGAGTGGCCTTTTATTGTCCCCAGCACAAGGCGCACCTAAAGGACAAAAATGTCAGTGTAAATCAACCACATCCTCCATCCCTCTGGCCCTCTGTCCCATTCCGCTGACAGAAACACCGTACATTAACTGAGTCACAATCTCTCCTTGAAGTTCCTCCCTCAGCAGTGGCTGTCTCACACACTTTGTTTAACTACTGAACGGAGGCTATAGGACAAATGGATCCAGCTAGACAGACAGACAGCAGCGTTTTGGTTTCCATCCCTTTTTCCATCCCTTTCCAAACACACTGTGCTTACTTTGGGAAATCAAAATGTAAATCTGAGCCCGCAGAAATCCACAGATCGAGAGCATGCTTGGTTACCTTCAAGTGTCAGTCAACAAACACATGGATAATATTGTGATGAATACAGAGAGGCCCCTCAGTCAATGAGTCCCAGGCTAACAGAAATAGATTTGTTTTACACTGTGTTTCACAGACTGTCCTGGTTATCTTTCTCTAGAGACCACCTAGTTCCCATTGCTCTGTGAGAAGGTTGAATATTAGGAGAGGACTAGAGGTCTGAGTTTTCTTTATTCAGGTACAGGACTTGCCCATAAGTCATCCATAGGGCTAGAGAGTCAGCCAAACAAGGGTGATGGAGGGCACAGGAGGTTGGTGGCACCTTAATTGGGGAGGACGGGCTCGTAATGGCTGGAGCGGAATTAGTGGAATGGTATAAAACACATCAAACACATGGTTTGATACCATTCCTTTCGTTCCGCTACAGACATTATTATGAGTTGTCCTACCCTCAGCAGCCTCCACTAGCGGAGGGCTACTAGGAAAGAAATGGGTCAGTCAAGTGTGTCTGTTTGTGTCTGTGTGTTTCTGTGTATGTGCGTTAGGTGAGACACGGGCCAGCGAGGACTCACCGGCAGAGCTAGGACCCCAGAGGACAGCAACATCTGCCAGACAAATCGTGGCCTCGTCCCCCCCTTGGGTGTCCACGTGTCTGTCAGCACCTCGTCTGTCCAGGGATGAGGTGATGATGAGGGGTTAGGATGAAGGATAAGGTCGAGGGGTTGGGGGGGTTGACCGGAGGGAGCAGGGGGACCTTGTTCACCCCTGGAACATTGGTTTGACAAGCCTATCCGCTTCTGGCCTATGACCTCAGACTTGGCAGGTGTGTGTGTTTGAGAGAGGGGGGGGGGGGGGTGAGAGGAGGATGAGACTGGGGATGAGATTAGACCACTGTACATAGCCATAATATGACGTTTGAAATGTCTCTATTCTTTTCAAACTTTTGTGACTGTAATATTTACTGTTCTTTTTTTATTGTTTATTTCACTTCTGTTTATTATTAATTTCACTTGCGTCGGGCAAATTTAAACGTGTTTCCAATGCCAATAAAGCCCTTTAAATTGAATTGATTGGGAAAAGAGAGACAGGGAGAGAGGGTGACTACCAGCAGAAGAAACATTAACAGCCACACACACACACACACACACTCCTGATCTGTGTCTCAGCTAGCAACCATATGGATTTCGTCAGGAAGCACCAAAACACAGTGGCGAGGTTACAGGCTGAGTATAACAATCACAATCCTCTATACAAAGTCTGACCTTTTAGATGTACGGCAGATTTAAACCATGTACAACAGGTTCTTCTACCTGATGAGGACTCAGATGAGAGCCAAGTTCCAGAGGAGACTCTGTATATGTATGTGTGTGTGTGCAGGGTTTCGGTAGATTACTTTCTAAATGTAATCCGTTACTAGTTACCTGTCCAAAATTGGAATCAGTAACATCATTTTTGTATTACCCCAAACTCAGTAAAGTAATCTGATTACATTCCGTAACATTGATTACTTTCCCCTTAAGAGGCATTAGAAGAAGACAAAAATGTATGTTACCAATTGAACAACATCTATTGCAGGATACATCAATGTTAACGTTTACATAGCTGGCCGTATGGATGTTACATTTTACTTTATGGGTTGGTTATGTACGCTTCTTCTAACCCACCGCGTTCTACTACATATAATAATATGATTAAATTATATCTTTACATTAAAAACCAAAGTCTATCAAAATTCCAGTCATTACAATAAATGTTATATCCCTTGATCTTCAAGAAAAGGACTTGGAAATATGGAAGTATAGATTAGCCAAATTGTTTTACCTGAGCATGACCCCAAAACAAAGGATTTATTAACCAGCCCTACTCAGTTGTTTATTTTGTTGTCATGGAGGACTGATTGGGCTCATTGATTCAAGTTGAAAAATAAATGCTGCGGTCATGGAATGACATGCTTTGAGCACTACTGAAAAGTGCTGTTTACATATGAAAATGAATGCCATATGCTGCATTTGCTATAGGCCTGTTGTTTACCTTTTTGTTGGTGACACTGCTATCTTGATAAAAGTCAGCTGTTTTAAGGGCAAATCCACAGATGAAACAATAACAAAACAGCCGCCCCGCCTCTGTTTTGGTAAAAAGCTGAGGGATGGGCCTGGAGAAATGTAGCCACTCTCAGATTAATAGACAGAGCTATGGATGCAAGGACTGACCATCCATGATATCAAAAATATTGTTTTAACCATGTCATGAGGCTATACAGTGTTTGCTAACATTTAAGATGTTTACAAACATTGGGAAAAAACAAGCTTATATTTTGAGTTCTCATGGAGTGATTTGTAAATTGACAGATTTGTAAATTATGTTCTTCAAGAATCAATGGATATATACGTCCAAAAAGTTATGTAGAAACTACAGATTGCCCCTTTACGTCTATGAAAACTGTGCAAGTTTGAGCATGTGTCCTATTTTTATTTTTATTTTGTTTTATCAGCATGAATTAGATTGAGCAATAAAAGCCTCACTTTTATTCCATAGGCTTGGATCCGCACTATGCAGCTGTTGCAAGAGCACATTTCTCACTGGCTGTCCACTGGTTCCAAAAACAATGATTGACCGGCAGCTTAAACTTCTTGAGTTCAACCATTATTGGGTTCAAATACACATTTAGATTTGTGAACAGCCATCCACAACAACCACAATCCATAAGGCGCAAATAGCTAAATGAGACAACAGCAGTGTGATTCACATCAATGCGCTATGTAGAAATCAATAATAAGTGATATCCGTATCGCCGTAGACTACACCACTGCTGCCATCCTTACCTCCAAGCGTTTTTATTCAAGTTGGATAATCTTTGGGTGCTGACAGCAGTCGCACCATTGGAAGACATAGCTTGGACTGTAGCCTACAAAAGCCTATTCCTGCTCTTTTCCCGCGATCCATCAAACACATTCGGTGTGTCATCATACTGGTTTCTGACTTGTGGTCAGACTCGCTCAGGTGGAACAAACTTAAACGTGCGCCTTTTTTTTCAATGCTGATGTGACGGTCATTGAGAAAACAGAGAAGTGTCAAAGATTTTTTTTCACAAGCATCCTTTCTGAATGTAAAAGTAATCCTCATAGTAATCATCTAGTTTTTAAAAGTGTCTGTAATCTGATTACAATATTTTTGCTGTTAACGTAACTGATTAAAGTTACCTGTTTTTTGTAATCCCTTACATGTAACAGATTAATCCGTTACTCACCAACCCTCTGTGTGTGTGTGTGTGCCTCTTTGTCGCCTGTCTGTGTGAGTGTGTGGCTGTGTGCGTCTGAACGAACAACTAGACGGGGGACAGTCACCCTTCCACTCCCAGTGAGTGATGAGTCAGGGCTTTGTTTACTGATACATTAGAGCAGAGACAGCATTTCCTCGCTAGCATCCCTCTGTGGCCAATTAGCCGGTGGCATTTCAGCTCTCATTCCCCTACTAATCATCTCAGTCAATCAGATGTGCTTCACATGAGGTGGATTCATCCAGAACTACATAAAAGGCTCATGGTTTAGTAAGTGTCTCAAAGATGAGCTAAATCTAATTTGGCTACTGTAACAGAAAGAGCTTTATTTGAACATTGTTTGAAGAACAATAGTATTATGTTTAAGGGAACGTGGCAATCTACTCTTTGGACCCTAAGCAATGATGCGGTCCAGTTTGAGGTGTACTTGGTCATGAAAAATACATTATATTCTATCCTATCTATACTCATTGTCCCTCAATCTTTCTTTCTCTTTTTATTTTGTATTTAGGTCTACTCTTTTATCCCCATTCTGTATATGTCTATCTCTTTTCTCTCCTGCCATTGTCTTTCATGTCTTGTCAATTCATTCGTTTTCGAGAGCGATCGCCTGCCACTTGTTGCTGGTGATGTAATCTCGGCTAACCCAGAACTAAAGTCTTGTGTAATTGGTCAGATGCTCGATTAAGTTCTGGATCCATACTTAAAGAGAAGAGATAGAACAATGATCGGAACAAAGAGCTCCAACCTCTTACTTTGCACGTTAAAGGGCAGGTCTACGGGTCAAAATATCCCCTGCCCTTCTGAAATTCAAAAGATGCTAACACCTGGGAAATCGTGATTTGTTCAAAGCACCAAAACTAATGCTGCTCGTTATCGCACGCACCCCTTTGTATCATTCCGGTGCTACGGTACCCTTTATGTTTACGTAGTCTGTCCACGAGAGATTATTGGTGATGAGAGAGAGCATGGCCTCTTGTTCATGATAGTATCACTAGACCAGCGGTTTTATATTCTGAATGTGAAAAGGCAAGGTTAAATAGAAAGAGTTTATTTAATAAGGTCAATGAGTAGTACTCGTGCCTATCCCAACCCAGCATCTTCTTGCTCTTTCCCCATTTGGTTTTGCTTGACAATTCCAATTATTTTTGATGTGAAACCATATGAATACAATTGAGTATTTTCTCGCTAAATGGATACATAATGAACAAACAAGACAATATTCATATGTTGTCAATCTATCACTTTTACGAGCCCATAATGTTAGACGTGCTAAGAAAACGGCTGTCAACAACATGTCCAAATGTAAGAAATCTATTTTTGTCAGGAATGTGTTTATGGAAATGTGTTTGTGGTTGCTGTCATCTTCTCCACCCCGTGTCATCACAACATGTCATTTGATTATTCATGCGTGAATAGATTTATATTACAATAGATTTTTTTCATCAGTTTTTCTCCAGCCAAGCGTTAATTTTGCCATCTCCTTGAAGAAGTCTGAATATTACTGACAAGTGGTAGCCTAAATGTTGCAGCAAATAAGTGCATAACTTTACATTTCCTCTGTCAAGTCCTTTATTGTCTTAAGCCAACAATTCAGACACTTCTAAAGAGCTTTGGTTTTAACAGAGCACAGTCTTTTCTGTTTATAAACTATATTTTTCAAGAAATAGAACCAGAACCTAGAACAAAAGTGATTTATACTGTTCCGGAACATAACCGTTATTTTAAAAGCATGGAAACCCGGCGGCAGGTAGCCTAGTGGTTAAAGCGTTTGGCCAGTAACCGAAAGATTGCTGGATCAAATCCCCAAGCTGACAAGGTAAAAATCTGTTGTTCTGCCCCTGACAAAGGGAGTTAACCGACTGTTCCCCAGGCGTTGAAGATGTGGACGTCTGTTAAGGCAGCCCCCTGCACCTCTCTGGTTCAGAGGGGTTGGGTTAAATGTGGAAGACATTTCAGTTGAATACAGTCAGTTGGACAACTGACTAGGTATCCCCCTTAATAACATTTTTTTACAGTCCCACAAAAAATTCAACAAAGCGCCTATGCAAAGCCCTCACTGACACTCAGAAACGTATTCCAGCGTCTGCCTGCCTACCAGCTGAAAATCTTTGCCAGTGTGTGTGTGTGTAGGCTACCTGCCCTTCCCCCTCCCTCTGAAGCATGCAAAGTCTACTGTTGCTACTGACATTACAGGCATGATTCAGAAATTAGGGAGAGACATTTTTAATTAGAGAACAATGGATTCCCTTTTTCAATGCTAGTTAAGGATACTATAGTTATCACTTTTCACATTGGGAAACTCTCAAACTCTAGGCATTACTGTATGTGTAATGTAATGGAACTGAGAGTCATGATCAAAGGCTAGCTCTGGTCCAACGTTAATTAAGCCAACTCTCTGAAGTTCAAAAACATTCAAAGCTCCTCCGTAAGTATAATTATGTGGGCCTAATTCAGATAATGTCATAACAACAAGATGCCCAGCACTTCATTACCAGCGCTCTTCTCACCGGCAACATTTCTGCCGCATGTCGCACCCTACACTAAACTTGTCTATCCAATGCATGTATATAGCTTGCCCACTCTAAAGCAAGCTACTCTATCCATTGGTAAAGTCATTTAATATTGAGCAAAATGCAAAACGGGCCTACGGGTCCGTAGACATTGTTTTGACTTTCTCCAAACGTAAAAAAAAAAAAAAAAATGTTTGAAAAAAATCCGCCCACCCTTATCTATTTAAGTAAACATCTTATTACGTGGTGTCTGGCCTTCTCTTCAACAGTATTCCGCATTTGTGACTTGCACCTTTATCCAAGGGCAACACGCTCACCTGTGTTTCATCTTTCAGAATACATTCCCCTGGCGAGTGGAGCTGACCCCAGAGCAAATGCAGATGAGAGTGAGCATGTGCCAACTAAGGGTCATGACCTTTTGACTTTTTAGCCTCTTTGGCACAGACATGGGGAGTTATTTGTGCATGTACGGTTGTTTTTCGGCATAGAAATGTCTTTATAAGTTGCTGCCTCTCATCTGCCCTCTCCTGGGGCTCTTTCAGTCAGTCAGTCAGTCAGTCAGTCAGTCAGTCACAGGATGAATACTGCAGTTCAGAGGACCTGACCTTGGTACAAAGTACCATCCACTAGTACCATTGCAGCATACCAATTATTTGATCTGTACGGCTAATATGAATACTACGAGCGTATGACTAACACTGTATGTAGTTAAGCTTATGTTGTCACTGTTCAACAGTTGGAGAAAAAACATTTTCCAAGAGAAACTTCATCAGTGCACACTTTATGTCACTGCAAAATCTCCAGCTTGATGTTGCAATAAATAGCATTAGCAACAACAGACACAAGACCAGAAAAATCCATTACTAGAGTTGTGCTTATGAGGTTGCTTGATTCTGCATGGCCCAATAGCTGAATGGGGTATTGAATGGTAGCTGGTCCACCTGTAGCCTGATTGGCTGGAATGTGGACTGGTTACGCTGCAGAGAGTCTGTCTCATTAACAGGCTCTCTCACAACAGCAGCAATTAACCAGGCCTGGTGTTAAAGAGGAATGATGGAGGTGTAAATGGTCTTAGGTGTAAATGGTCTTACTACTCAGTCTGTGGCATTCCCTATGTAAGATGTCACCCCTGTCGGGCTCAACACTCCGTGTACGCTAATCTAGCTAAACATGCTAACCTTTTGCCGCACGCTACCATAATGACGGGTTTAATGTCACGTTGTTGCTCATTGAGAGGCGGCAAATAACTCCACCGGGGCTTACACAAAAGATTAAGTGGAATAATTATCCCAGGTGCAATTATGAGTGACATTAGGGTTGATTAGAGTAGCCGTTGCTAATGCCAGGGATGACAGTGTACACATTGTTAGGCGAGTGTAAGGGAGCGTTGTTGAATTACAGGTGAGGTGTAATGGATGTAGGAGCATATTTCATAGAATGTTGACAGGCCTCATGCAACGGAAGTTTGTTTTCTACAAACCTCAATATTTGTTGGTTTTAAAAAGGTGCTAGCCCTTAGCAGGGTAGAATTTTATGGACGATAACGTTAGCAACTGAAGTTGTTGTGCATCTGTCAGTGATATCACTGTTGTATACTCTATTCCTAGAGGAGGAGACAAAGGCCCCAGTGGTATTTGCTCCAAAACCAGCCTTTTGTCATAGCAAAGGTTACCAAATTTAATTCTATATAAGCATTATAGGATTAGGAAATGAAGTAGTTAAATGGACAGTTTAACATCAACATCCATATTATTAAATACCGTACCTGTACATAACATCATGCATGACTTGGCCCTAAGGTGGAATTTGGGAAGCCATTTAACACAGAGGGGAAAAAACAGTAACATGTCTGAACATGCCTGAGTAGGTGATGTATTGATTATAATGAACTGGCCTGAAATTACAGTCCCGTGTCTCCAGTGACACCAGGCCAAGTGGAATGAATAACTCTTAAGTCTCTTCTTGTGTAGAAAAGAGAAGAAAGATGAATAGCTCTTAAGACCAGACTGGTAAGAAATAGACAGAGATAGATAAAAAAAAAAGAAGAGGGGTGAATAACTTAAGATCGGACTGGTAAGAAAAAGATCAAAAGAAAGAGGAGGAGAATGAGAAAGAAGAGTGAAAAATGTGTGTGCTGAAGCGTAAAATTAGCAATTACACTGGGTGTCATCAGTAATAACTATTTCAGCCTGGATCTGGGGGTTAATGTCGAACAGTGGGACTGTAAATCAGTCGGTTCACCTATGTTCAATCAGGCGGGGAGGGAGTGGTGTGATACAGAGCGCACCCTGGCCCAAAAGCCGCTCCTACTCGCCGATAAGCTAAGATGGCCGCCATCTGCTAGAAAAGCATTTCAGAGGCAATTTATTTTTAAGACCCATATGCTGACCCCGGTCCAAGAAAGTACAAAATTCTATGAAATCACATTCCAGGTTTATCGTGTGTGTGTATGTGGAGGTGGGTTTATTTGGGGGTTTTGGGTGGGAGGAGGGGTGTTGGGCAGAGGTAGAGGTGGGTTTGTAAGAAGGAGGGGGGAGGGGCGTTAAACAGTGTAAATAATGGGGTCATAAGGTCAGAGAATGTGTTGTGTTAAACATGGCAGCTGGAGGAATGGATTTCTTTTAGCAGGTCTTCTCAAACTGATTAAATGGGATTTGTGATTACTATTACTCAATACGTGGATGTAATCCTTTTGTGTGTGTGTGCCTATTGTGTCGCTCTGTAGCGATTAGCAAAGCTCAATTTGATTGGTGGATTCAAATAAAGTATTACAAATGTGTGTATGGGTGAGTGTGTGTGCATTTGTCTACATGTGTGTAGACAAACTTTAGTGGCCCTCTCTTCCTATGAGAAAGCTGAAGCATTGGTACATATTTTGTACAAAGCAGTGCTTGGACTATACCTTATTTACGTAAGTATTCAGACCCTTTGCAATGAGACTAGAAATTGAGCTCAGGTGCATCCTGTTTCCATTGATCATCCTTGAGATGTTTCTACAACTTGATTGGAGTCCACCTGTGGTAAATTCAATTGATTAGACATGATTTGGAAAGGCAAACGCATGTATATATATATATATAAGGTCCCACAGTTGACAATGCATGTCAGAGTAAAAACGAAGCAATGAGGTCGAAGGAATTGTCCGTAGAGCACCAAGACAGAATTGTGTCGAGGTACAGATCTGGGGAAGGGTACCAAAACATTTCTGAAGCATTGAAGATCCCCAAAACACAGTGGCCTCCATCATTCTTAAATGGGAGAAGTTTGGAACCACCAAGACTCTTCCTAGAGCTGGCTACCCGTCCAAACGGAAGGGCCTTGGTCAGGGTGATGGTGGACCGATGGTCACTCTGACAAAGCTACATAATTCCTCTGTGGTGATGGGAGAACCTTCCAGAAGAACAATCATCTCTGCAGCATTCCACAAATCAGGCCATTATGGTAGAGTAGCCAGCCACTCTTCAGTAAAAGGCACAAGACAGCCCGCTTGGAGTTTGCAAAAAGTGACTTAACGGACTCTCAGACCATGAAAAACAAGATTCTCTGGTCTGATAATTTTTGGCCTTTTTGGCCTGAATGCCAAGCGTCACATCTGGAGGAATCATGGCACCATCCCTACAGTGAAGCATGGTGGTGGCAGCATCATGCTGTGGGGATGTTTTTCAGAAGCAGGGACTGGGAGACAAGTCAGGATTAAGGGAAAGATTAACGGAGCGAAGTACAGAGAATTCATGTTGTTGACAGCCGTTTTCTTAGCACGTCTAACATTATGGGGTCGTAAAAGTGATATATTGACAACATATGAATATTGTCTTGTTTGTTCATTATGTATCCATTTAGGGAGAAAATACTCAATTGTATTCATATGGTTTCACAGCCAAAATAATTGTAATTGTCAAGCAAAAACAATGGGGGAAGAGCAAGAAGATGCTGGGTTGGGATAGGCATGAGTACTACTCATTGACCTTATTAAATAAACTCTTTCTATTTAACCTTGCCTTTTCACATTCAGAATATAAAACCGCTGGTCTAGTGATACTATCATGAACAAGAGGCCATGATCTCTCTCATCACCAGTAATCTCTCGTGGACAGACTACGTAAACATAAATGGTACCGTAGCTCCGTAATGATCAACACTGAAGCCCCCCAGGGGTGCGTGCTCAGTCCCCTCCTGTACTCCCTGTTCACCCACGACTGCATGGCCAGGCACGACTCCAACACCATCATTAAGTTTGCAGACGACACAACTGATCACCGACAACGACGAGACAGCCTATAGGGAGGAGGTCAGAGACCTGGCCGGGTGGTGCCAGAATAACAACCTGTCCCTCAACGTAACCAAGACTAAGGAGATGATTGTGGACTACAGGAAAAGGAGGGCCGAGTACGCCCCCATTCTCATCGACGGGGCTGTAGTGGAGCAGGTTGAGAGCTTCAAGTTCCTTGGTGTCCACATCACCAACAAACTAGAATGGTCCAAACACACCAAGACAGTCGTGAAGAGGGCACAACAAAGCCTATTCCCCCTCAGGAAACTAAAAAGATTTGGCATGGGTCCTGAGATCCTCAAAAGGTTCTACAGCTGCAACATCGAGAGCAGCCTGACTGTTTGCATCACTACCTGGTACGGCAATTGCTCGGCCTCCGACCGCAAGGCACTACAGAGGGTAGTGCGTACGGCCCAGTACATCACTGGGGCTAAGCTGCCTGTCATCCAGGACCTCTACACCAGGCGGTGTCAGAGGAAGGCCCTAAAAATTGTCAAAGACCCCAGCCACCCCAGTCATAGACTGTTCTCTCTACTACCGCATGGCAAGCGGTACCAGAGTGCCAAGTCTAGGACAAAAACGCTTCTCAACAGTTTCTACCCCCAAGCCATAAGACTCCTGAACAGGTAATCAAATGGCTTCCCGGACTATCTGCATTGTGTGCCCCCCCCCCCCCCTTCTACGCTGCTGCTACTCTCTGTTTATCATATATGGACAGTCATTTTAACTATACATTCATGTACATACTACCTCAATTGGCCCGACCAACCAGTGCTCCAGCACATTGGCTACCCGGACTATCTGCATCGTGTCCCGCCACCCACCAACCCCTCTTTACGCTACTGCTACTCTCTGTTCATCATATATGCATAGTCACTTTAACCATATCTACATGTACATACTACCTCAATCAGCCTGACTAACCGGTGTCTGTATGTTGCCTCGCTACTTTTATAGCCTCACTACTGTATATAGCCTCGCTACTGTAAAAAGCCTCGCTACTGTTTTTCACTGTCTTTTTACTGTTGTTGTTATTTCTTTACTTACCTTTTTGTACTATTGGTTAGAGCCTGTGAGTAAGAATACACCTGTTGTATTCAGCGCGTGTGACAAATAAACTTTGATTTGAGTAAAGGTTAGGTAGTTAGTAGCTTTTGTGCTCGAAATGTAGCTCGATTGTTAGCTACTTGGCTAGCTAACTTAACAACACCTGAAACGACATAGCTGTAATGTTTACACGTATCCCCACTAACTGGCTATTAGAGGACCAATATAACAGTTGGCCCTGAAGCTTTTTTGGGGGGGGGGAAAAGAAAGCAATTATTGTCTGTATCAGTGATGGATACTAGCTAGAATGTGGACCAATACTTTTATAGCTAGCTACTAATACAGAAGCCCAACTTTTTCCACGTTGTTTTGATTAGCCTGTTAGAATAAGTCTTTCACTTGGCCAAATCATAAATCATACTCTGTACCAAATGAATTGCCCATCAATAAACACCTGACAATGTATACATATGTCATTCTACTGCATGTTCCTTATTATTTACTTAGCTTTATCAATCTTCATCCAGATATTACACTCTTAGAAAAAAAGGTGCTATCTAGAACCTAAAAGGGTTCTTCGGCTGTCCCCATAGGAGAACCCTTTGATTAATACTTTTTGATTCCAGGTAGAACCCTTTAAATTTCAGGTAGAACCATTCCCCAGAGGGGTCTACATAGAACCCAACAGAGTTTTACCTGGAACCAAAAAGTGTACACTGTTGATGTGTATGGAGTACAAAATTACTAGTTATCTTGTATTCTCCGAACAATAACACCAGTGTTCCAGTAAGGTTATAGCCAAGAGAGCAGGAAGTGGTGGCTTGTGGTTCCAATTTCAGTGGTGCTCATGAGGACCCCCATATCAATTGAAATCTCACTGTGGTCCCCAAACATATTGTAACATTAGGGACCCTCAGTAGTCAATGTGTGATAGGACCTGAGAGCAGGAGTAGACTATAATTGTAACGGTTTTCCTCCTCCTCTTCATCCGAAGAGGAGGAGCAGGGATTGAACCAAAATGCAGCGGAGTTTGAAGACATGATTTATTAAAGAAAAAACACGAAAACACGAACTTGACTAAACTAACAAAACAACAAACGGTGTAGACAGACCTGGACGACGGACTCACATAACACGATAACGCACGAACAGGGAAAATAGCCTACACATAAAAATGACGATGAACAAAACAAACCGAACAGTCCCGTATGGTGCGACAAACACAGACACAGGAGACAACCACCCACAACGAACACAGTGAAACAACCTACCTAAATATGACTCTTAATTAGAGGAACACCAAACACCTGCCTCTAAATAAGAGCCATACCAGGCAACCCATAAACCAACATAGAAACAGAAAACATAGAATGCCCACCCAAACTCACGTCCTGACCAACTAACACATACAGCAAACTAACAGAAATAGGTCAGGAACGTGACAATAATGAACATGTGGGTTTTCTGTACGCTGTAATCATTTATTTTCCATTCCATTATTTGCTCAGCTTCTAATTGTAGTTGATTATGTAAACATTATCAGAGGCGGCATTGAATGATAAACAGAACAAAACATGAAACCATTCTGTGATATTTTTGGGAAACAATGTCATCCACATCCCAACTTTATGTCAATATTACAATATTGCTGCTTTCTCAGCCTCGGCCCTTGATCTGCATCACAGCCCGGGAGTCCTCAGACCTGTAAGACACCTGAAACGTATAGGTAGGTTGTTGAATTGAATTCTCATTATGTCTGTCATGGATCTGGTCCATACATTACCATTTTGCTGTTTTTAGTTTATCCCAGAAAACTGAGAATCAGCCAGGGATTCTCGCTCTTTGTATGAAGTCAACACAGTGCTGTCAGGTTCCTACCCACTGTGTACATCAACATCCGGGCCAAGCCACCCATGATTGTCTAGCCGTGTTGTAGTCCTTCCTGACTCTTCTTTTATTTAACTAGGCAAGTCAGGTAAGACCATTCTTATTTACAATGACAGCCTACAGTGGGTTAATTGCCTTTTTCAGGGGCAGAATGACAGATTTTTGCCTTGTCAGCTCAGGAATTCGATCCAGCAACCTTTCGGTTACTGGCCCAATGCTCTAACCACTAGGCTACCTGCCGCCCCACTACCACTAGGCTACCTGCCGCCCCACTACCACTAGGCTACCTGCCGCCCCACTACCACTAGGCTACCTGCCGCCCCATTACTTCACCTAGGTGGTGTAAGGATTTTAGCAGGGTTGGACAATCATGGACGGTGACCTGGTTTGTATTTAGGAGAGAGGAAATCCTCTTTGTTTTCTGGGCTTGTGTGAGTTATGAGGTTATTTACAGTGCCATAGTCTACTTCACAATAAGCTACTCAAATGAATGTGTAAACTGCATTTCTCTGGACAAACTTTAGTGAGGCGGAATTGTTGTTGTCTATTGACTCGTGAAACACAGACACAAAGGTGGAGTTAGTGAATAGTCATATTGTCTGTCTTTAATGGATGAATGTATAGCCTAAATTCTATGAATTTGACAGTGACATATGGGAGGCAGGTGTCTGACTGGCAATGTTTTCACTTCTATGGCCATGCAGAGCAAAGGGGGACTGGGATGGGTAGCCTAAGAAAAAAATGGCATATAGGCAACTTAGTTCTCACATTTGGTACCTGTTGGATAGGACAGAATGCTAATCACAGATGTGCAGAATTGAGGGATAAACTAATTTCACTAGCTATATACACCCAATCTCCCATCTTTGAAAGCAAGCTAGCTAGCAAATTAAAACATAATTATGTTTTGTCCTTACAACTATAGTTTGCACGTTTTGACATTACTTTGCGGCATTTTGTATCACGTAACCAAACGTGAATATAAAGGCGGTGCAGTAGCCTTAGCTAGTACTGGTAAAGCAGTGATTTACTCACTGAGTTAGATATGAACTTATATGGATTTACTTCACGGCACAGTTTACTTCACCAGCCAAACTTTATAGTTAGTGACCCATAGGCCTACTCTTGCTGCTACTGTAGCGCTGCCCTGCATAACATGTCTCCAGAAACGAAGATATATCCCAGTTGTGTTAACATTTCACATATCCACGTCTTCATCCACTTTTGATGTCACTAGCTAGCTATGCAGCTAATGTTACCTAGGTGACGTTAGCCATGAAGCTATTCCCTGATAAATCGTTCGGCTAACGTGTGCCTTGCCAGGCTGTTTACTATAGTCAAGTGACCATCGGTAGCTCATCAGAATAATGTTAGCTATTTTGTGACTCACCGTTTCACCGTCAGCCCATGCAACAGCTCCAGAACGAACTACTGTAAGTGCATTACAGACAGTAAGTAGTAAGCGGTAGCACCAGGCAGTGTTGCCAACTCCTCAGTAAGGAAAGTAGCTATTGGCTGTCCTAAAAGTAGCTAGAAGTCGCTAAATGACGTCATCGCCTAATTTGCATAATTGGCCATGTGCATGTAATTGTGATGGACGCTGTAGGAGAGAGGAATAACGTCGTGCGAGAGACAAAAAGTGAGTAAAAAACACCCTAAATATGTTTAGAACTACAAATGAGCAAGCTGCAGAGAGTGGCATACACAGCGAATAAGAACCAGATATTTGAGGCCATACTCCTCCTTCAGCACTTTATGGACCCCATTGTTAATCCCCGTCATAAGAGGCATTGTCAGTCCCCAATCTCCAGGAGTTTCTCTTTTTTAAGACAACACTTCTCGAGAAAAGCCACAACAGCACGGGCTATAGATTTCTACATCTCCTCCCTCCAACTCAACAAGCCCCAGAAATGTTGATACAATTGTCTGCTTGGTGTCACTAAAGTACCTTATCACAACCCCCAGGTACTTAGAAACACTTACATCCGTGGACTCATCGAGGAGGAGGCTGAAACGCTGGTCACCCACATCTGCGACCAACATTTTCAGAAAGTATGGTGCTAGAACACCATTAATCATTTCTGTGCACTTTGTCCTGTGCATTTTGAAGTGGGTAGCAGCAGTGGAGTCTGAGAAAGCAGCTCTACATGCTTCTCCAATGTGATCACATGCCACAGTCAGTGTTCAGCGATAGCTAATGCCATGGTGGCCTCAGACTTTTTTTGCAGAGTCAATTTTTTTACCCATAAATGGCAGCTTGTTTTGAGTGGAACTGTTATAAGGCTTTGCCTTTTGAGTATGTTTTTGAGTGGTCATGTGTTTTTTTACATCACTACGTTAGGTGTAGAAATCAGCCTTACAATACAGGCAGTATGCCAGTGTATCATCTCCAATAAACGGCTTCCACAAACCTTTGATTTCAGGGTTTGATTCCCACTCCTTTCTGTATTTTTGAGTGTACAGTTTAGTCTGAGACATCATGAGCTAGCCAGCTAGATGTTTAGCTTATGCCACAGAGAGGCACACACACAGTGGACAAGGTGCGTAAGTGACTGAGGCTGTGTGAGTCAAATACAGTGATATATTTTTGTGCAGTGATTTATTTTAGACAAAGAACATTTTACTGAATGTAAACCAGGGCGGGATCAGCCAGCGGCGGCTTCCCGCTTGCACGATTCATTTACAGTCTTGACACGGAGGGGTGAACATCTCCTGCTCTGACTGCAGCTGGGAGGGACTGCTGCGCGAGGACTGGGCCGCCTGTGAGTGCTTTGGAACAGGGGATGGGGGTGGGGCCCTCAGCAGCACCCGCTGCTCATTGAGAAGAGTAAGAACGATATGTGCTTTCACGTCAGAGTCTCCAAAAGTCTCCAATAACACCAAATCTAGCAAAAAGTTGCTAGATTTGCTAAATATAGCGACAAAGTCGGTTGTAAGCAGGAACCAGGTTGTAAGCAGGAAGTAATGAGCCTGCACATGTACAGTACATGTTTTGTAAGTGGTTCCAAATTAACTAAAGCCATCCCTCACAAAACACATATAGTCAGATATAAATGTATGCAATTTTATCATGAAACACATAGACACTGAAAAATCATAAATTTAACTTCTCTGTTCAAGCCCAACTATATCATACTTTGACTAAAATGATCATTTATTCAATTAAATCATTGTGCAACATCACAGGTTATCTCTGGGCATCATTTTTCAGCTGAAAAATATCTTCCCCTGGTGGGCGTTTTAAAATAAATAATTTGACAAATTAACATTCACAGCCAGCTCACCTCGTTATGTGCATTGTACATGATGGTTCTTCCCTGCTGATGTCTTGCAAGATCCCTCTGAAATAAAATAAATATCAACATCAAGCAGCCCCCCCCCCAAAAAACGTGGTATTTGTGCATTGACATCTTGACTTTAGACGCTATGTTGCCTTCATATCCGGCAGTGACGGGTCCTGCTCATTTAGTAACATTTTTCCTCTACTACGCCCTCATAACAAATATACCCATCTGTCCTTGGTTTCCACAGGAAGCGCTTTGTAAAACCCCAGCACTTTCATTTATCACCACCATCTATCACCGTGGTCATGAGAATACAAATGAGGTGGATGCACACTCAGTGGCTTGCCCCTAAATAATTTACTGTTTTGTTTTATTGAAAACAAAGACACAACATCATTTCCCTCAGACTCTCCTTAGCCAAGATCTGCAGACACATCCATCCGGAGGGGAGAGAGAGAAAGATACATCTCATTCTATCGTATGTCTTTAGTATGTCTTTATTATGACTTATCACTAAGCGTACGGCTGGCGACTCTCCCATGGCCTGGGTGACACAGGGCTGTTGTTGCTGTGATCCTGTGAAATGGCACAGCCCAAATAATGATATGGACATTGCTCAGATAAATGGTGATGTATGAGTTATATTTTCGTAGATCTTTGGACCAATGGTTCCTCCTCTGTTTTAAGGATGCATGTATGCACGCAGGCACAGAGACACATTTTCAAGCACAAACCCAGCTAACCCTAATTTAGGCCTACACACTCAGGCAACACTCATCTTATCCACAGAGAGAACAAGGAGCCAGATGTGTAAATCTGAAGCATCCGGTTGGAATTTCCACTCCCCACTAAATATGGTGAGTAATGGAAGTCCAGTGGCTGGCAGTGGGAGAGTATGGAGCGATTGGGAACTGGGCGGCCATTTTCCTCGATTAAACATTTGATCTCAATACAGTTTTCTGTTCCCAAAACAAGAACATGTTACTAACAGAGTGGAATAAGTTTAGTAGACTTTAGCCTTTGCCAAAGTTTTTTTTTTAATGGCGTTGTTTAGAAGGAGTACGAGGGCGAATTTAGTTGTCGAATTTAGCGCGCACACACACTTCACAGAGTAGGGCGTTCACTAATGGAAATATGCAAATACATGCTAGAACGCGCCAATAGGATCTCGATAGCTCGTGCTTGGCTCTGCCCACCTCTTTGCTTGTTCTGCCCACTATGCTTAATTTGCTCCCAATGGAAATGACAGGCTGTGGTGAATCTTGTGTTAGTTTAAAAAAATAAAAAAAACTTTGCTCTTATCACTCTCTTCCATCCCTACTATAACTCATTCCTCATTGCATTTCCATTCAACACAAATCTAAGAACATTTCTTGGCAGAGTCTGCGTTTGGCAATTTAAAGCACAACTCTGGCCATTAATCCTCTCACACCAGTTCAGTGAAAGTGCTGATTATAAAAGCTTTAATTGCACGCATTAATTGCCCAAGCATCGCCACTGGAGTGACAGTTTTAGAACTCTCCACTTTCTGCACCTTTAAACTCCCTAGTCGTAATGCCGTTGGTGGGGTGACATATTGGACTCGGCCCCTGCAGTGATCTACAGCCACCTCATGACATTCCAGGAACCATAAAATCAAACCTACGGGACAAACAGCAACCACTGACTTTAGTTACACAGCTTTGAAGATCTGACCTTGATACTACCAGTCAGTTGACAATATTGATTCTTAAGTTTCGCTGACCAGAAGCACAGGATAGGTTAAAGCGTTACTTGAACTGTTCAGGGCGAAGTTATCGTTATCCAATAGCATACAGAAAATGGGCTTTGCAAGGCCCAACATAGCAAAGCCTCAGTATTGTCGCCTCTGGGTTTCCATCTCCTCATTTTGTTGGCCAATGTGGTTAAGTGCCTATGACATATCTCTTATTCCCCTTCGCCCAAAGCAGCCACCATACCAGAACTATCCACAAGGAGAAAATCTATTTGTTTTCTACCGCCAATGAAGAATGTCGGTCAATTTGTCTTCTACCGCCAATGCAGAATGTCGGTCACAGTGCTCTCTCTCGCTCTCGCTCTCGCTGTCTTTGTCTCTGTCTCTCTCTCTCTCTCTGCCTGTCTGTCTCTCTCTCTCTGCCTGTCTGTCTCTCTCTCTCTGCCTCTCTCTCTCTGCCTCTCTCTCTCTCTCTCTCTCTCTCTCTGCCTTTCTCTCTCTCTCTGGTCTCTCTCTCTCTCTCTGGCCTCTCTCTCTCTGCCATCTCTCATTGGTGTGGAGATGTCTGGAGTGTAGCCTCAAGCTGAGATGGATTCAGCCTGTTTCTAAACAAAAGAATGTCAGACACAATTACCTGAGCAACCTGCTGGGCCGACATCACACTAGATATAATGGAGCCTTTGGAATATTTAGCCTTTGCACTTTGGAACATTAAAAGATTGACTTACCAAAAATAATCACTACTTAAAAAGTTGTTCATGAAAGTCATATTTCTTTCAATTAGCCACACAACTGCAGTCCTTAACGATTTAAAACCCTGACTATCAACCGGCCTATTCTTCTAAATCATCTGCACGATACCACCGAAGGTGTAGAGTGAACTCTCAATGTCTCAGATAAAACACTTGGTCCTTCATCAAATGAAAAGAAAATTATTCAGCAGCTCAAGGTTAAGTCAGTAAATCCAGCACGTCGAGTTCCACAGTGTCTGCCAAACTGATTTTTGTCTCAGGTCAAAATCGATGAGCTCGGTCCAGTGAGGTTATTACCTGCTTCTCCAATTCACTTATGATTTGAAAAACTCTGTCACCTACCACAAACAGCTTTGAGCTATTCAAGCTATGATTCCATCTAACACTACTGCTCCCAACTCTTAACCTGGATACCTTATCAATGACAAACAATGTAGCATGCAGAGGACCTCGATACACTTCTTATCCATAATCATAAGGGCTGCAATATTTTACTCAATGTGTTTCAATGTGTCTGTGGTGTGGAGTTTACATACTGTACCGCTGTAGAACATATGTCTGTCTACTGGCTCCTGTACATGGTTAGATCAGTCTAATGGAATGGTGGGGTGGGGGGGGGGGGGTTCATGTAGGGTGAACGATGTCTCTAGAGCACTCCTGGTGAGGTAACAGTCCACTGTTTAGAGTAGACCCTATCTCCTTTCTCCATCTGCACTAATTGCCCCATTTGGCCTACTCCTACACTCTGGTCTGAATGCAGAACAGGGAGGTCTCTCTCTCCTACACTCTCTCTATGGTTTCTACTTCTCTGTCTCTCTCTCGCTCTCTCTCTCTGTGTGTCTCTGTCTCCCTCTTTATCTCGCGCTCTCTCTCGCTCTCTCTCTCTCTCTCTCTCTGCTTCCATCTCTTTCTGCTTGTACATTATAAAAAAAGATAGACATAGCAGTCTGACCAGCCACTTCAGTGAGAGGGCATGAGGTAATCCAGTCATCTGTGTAGGCCTCTTTTGTCCAAAGTCCCTGCTCTGCAATGTGGGAAAGTAAAATGTGGAGCTTGGTTTGGGGAGCTGACAGAATGTTAATGGTCAGATTGACGGGTGAAGAGGTAGTCCTTTGTATTTGTCGGGGAAACGTACATAATCGTGACATTTTGTGTTTTGTTGTAGTTGTGTTTAGAGGGCTCTTGAAGAAGCAGTCGCTTGCCAGCCTGTAGTAGGCTACCAACAGTATGTGTGATGGGAACTCTAGTTGGCATGTTGAGGAACAGAAGACGAATGCAACTTGAATGGGAACAATGCTTAATGAGGGAGAATAAATGTTGCCCACTAGTTTGCGAGCTATGTCAAATTCAAACAAATTGAGTGAGCAGGTTCTGCTTGAAAAGAGCCATGCTCCGATCTGAATGTCGAGTTGTTTCATTATTCAAATATCAGAGTGCTTTTGGCATACATAATATGTGCTTTTGGCATACGTAATATGCTTGTTTTCAAGTCTGCCAGGAAAATTAAATCTACTTCTTTGTTCGCATTCAGCACACAACAAACATTCAGTGAGTATTGATGTGGCTGAGTTTGTAGAGTGAGGGTAACATTGGTAATGCCGGAAAGCTGTTGTGTTGTGGACCTTGAAGATTGGATTAGGCCTAACTCACACATCTCATCACAGCTCCTTAGACAGGACACGCACACATTCAATCAAAACTTTGGTTACAGAGAAACACAATCTCTCCAGCATCTAGTTACAACCGGTTACTTTACAATATAGAGTAAGAAACGGGCTTAACTTGATTGTTAAGTCGGTTTAACATCGTTATATTGTAAATAGAAAAGTTAACATCTGGTAGGCAGGCCTTTATCTGACACTACACTCATCCAGGGAATATTATAAGCCAATAGTAAGTGGACAGGCAAATGTGGAGAGTTCTTTGAGTCTAAAATTAGATGAGGAACAATAGGGCAACAGTTGTTAAATTCAAGATTCCCATCCAACACCTGTCCTTTTTTTTAATAAATGTCACTCAGAATGACACACACACTAGAAGTCTCGACAAAGGCATGTCAAACAATAACACGATGCCAAAAAAGTCCATATCACTTTCATAGTGTGTCGAACTGAATAAACCGGACGGCGTCTCTAATCTGCGAATGGAATCACTCCCCATTTCCTGTTCATCCTCTATGATATCATCGTTGTACTGTCAGTCCTATTCTGCATTCAGTTGTACAGCTGACTAGGTTTTCCCCTATTCCATCCTATTCTCCCTGGGACAACTTGGCGCCTGAGAGAGAGGACTCATCAGGTCCGTTCATGCATCTTCCACTGATTACAATACACAAGGCTAATCAGCCCCTCTGGAGAGCAGGCATGACATAATATTTTCCATGACTGTAATTAGGCTATTGATTAAGCCTCCAGGCTTCCTTTTACAACCCACTGATATTATTATCATGCAGGACATAGCACGGCCCTGTTATTCTGCCGACAGAGCCATACGTCTCCATGCATCACTGTCAGAGCAGCAGCATGATCGTCAGTGAGAGTTGGTGCTCAGCCAATATAAATGGGAGGGTGATCTCCTGGCCTTGCAGCAGGGGTGAAGCAACCGAAATGAAACAACACACAGTGTTCGAGAGGAATAGTGTTTTGAGCGATGACGGTACACCGTGACGAGGTTGCGCAGATCTGCTTCTGGAGGGTCAGATGTACAGTAAACGCATGCTGTTGTAACGATGTGCGCTGAGAGTCGGGAAGCAAGTTCAGGGAGTGAGTGTTTTAATGAATAAACGTAACACAAAACAAGAGCACGCGAACAACGCACAGCACTGACACGGGAACAGAAACAACGACGGCTGGGGAAGAAACCCAAGGGAGTGATATATAGGGCAGGTAATCAAGGAGGGGATAGAGTCCAGGTGAGTGTAATTATGCGCCTAAAGCTGGTGACAGGTGTGCGCCCTAACGAGCAGCCTGGTGACCTAGAGGCCGGAGAGGGAGCACACGTGACAGCTGTGATGTTCTTTCTGCACTCAGGTATGGTTTTGTTCAGGTGATAAGCTTTTGGAGAATTTGCTTTGTGCCCAACCTCCAGTTTATTATCTGTGTCCTAACCTGTATAAACCTTTCTAGATTATCTATGGTTAAAGTGCCAATCTGCAGTTGAAACAATAACAAAGTGTTTTGGTAAAAAGCAAAGGGATGCGTCTGGAGAAACGTAACCACTCTCAAATTCTTAGCTGGAGCTATGGATGCAAAGACTGACCATCCAAGATGGCACAATGATAGTTTTAAGCATGTTTTGAGGCTATACAGTGTTCTTGTTTACATTTACAATGTTTCCAAACGCTGGAGTAAAACAAGTTCATATTTGGGATTCTGATTGGGTAAGACAGTTGAACTAAGCTCATATTCTTGCTGATATTGTGTATATAAAATTGAATTTATAATTCCAAAAATGGATGAAGCAACTGCAGATTGCCCCTTTAAGGTGATCTCATCGGTGATGAATATTTGCCTTCGATTAATGGAAGAAATATACAGCTTGGCCATCTGCTTTTTAGAGTTTGATAGAGGTACCTAACGATGTCTTTCCATTTTGAAGATTAAATCATCTATCATATGTTTTTGTACAATTCTTCAGGTACTTCTAAAGCTGTGAACCTATCAAGATGCATAGAGAGCTGTACAAGGGGAGGATCAAATCAAAATAAATGTGATGTTTCTGCTGACCAAATACCTGTTAGCGTATTTTTAAATAACCTTTTACACTAATTCTGCCCATAGATCTACAGCCACCTGCAACAATACAGAGCAATATGCGGTATGTAACAAATCACATTAAAATAGATGTCAGATTTCTGCTGACCAAATGCCTTCGGCTTTGTGTGTGTGTGTGTGTGTGTGTGTAGGTGTGTTTCCTTAATCTCCTGTATCGTGGTGGTTGGTCTCATCCCCTCCAGTCTCATCAGTTAATCTGCAGCCTTATCATCGCGTTCCAGCGAGAGCGCCGGCCCGCTAAATCCCGCCGAAGGTTGCTTTAATGTCGGTTTGAGGTCATTTTGGCAACATGGCGCCTCACAGCTTGGCTTGCTCAGTGGGGGCCACACGAAGTTCCCTGCGCCCCTCAATCACTGGTTGAATTTGCGATCCGAGGAGGAGCCATCGCACATATACTACTGAGCCTCTCTCTGCGTTTAGCTCTACTAATCCCCGGAGGAGATGGGGAGCAGCCGACTATAGTAATTTAGACTGGAGGGAGGAGAGGAGATATATGGATAGTGGCTGCGGTGAAGGAAGCCCCTAACGAATCAGACCGCGGGGGTGAAAACTCCAACTCACAGCACTTTCCCTGAAGTGTCTGATATGAGATAAAGTAAAGCTGAGAGATTTAGCTAAGTCTTCATATTCAGAACACGGCTTAAACTGTGTGACGATATCTTAACTCTGGTGATGCCACAGTGATGCCTCTTCTTTAAAAAGATGCCACAGTACTTAGTGCCTGTTATATTCTCTATTGCTAATGTAGGATTATATAATATGGGATTTAATCTGGGATTTATTATCATGGCACAAGATGGCTTAATTAACCAGAGACTACGTGCATTAATTACATTAATGGGCTAAATTCAATAATCTCATGTGTGGCGGTACACAAACTTAATACTAAACAGGGGCCTGTATGGCTTAGTTGGTAGAGCATGGCACTTGCAATGCCAGGATTGTGGGTTTGATTTCTGGGGCCACCCATATGCAAAAATGTATGCATGCATGACTGTAAATTGTAAGTTAAAAGAGCGATTAAGTCAGTCTTTCAGATGCAAAGGCAGGACTAACCGTTTTGTGTACAGTATATGGCAGGTTAGGACATATTCATTTCGACCTCAAATCAAGTGGACACACCAAACCAAGGACACACCAAACCAATATACACAATATACAGTAGATTCCTACAGCTCTGAGCTGGATTTCCCAAAAGCATCTTAAGGCTAAGTTCAGGGGCAGATTGGGACAAAAATTCGGCCTTGGCATTTCAGCCACATCACCGAGCGTCAACATATTAAGGAAGTGGCAGTACATCGGTTTCTCTGTTTTCTTCCCACCTCCACTGCACTCACCTCTGAGCTGTCTCTGCTAAGCCCAGCATCCTTTCCCACAGCACTGGTACCAGAAGACCAGTGGACCACACTGCCTGTGCTGAGCCCAGCAAGAGCCTAGTTGTGAATGAATAAACACATTTATTAGATAAAAAAGAAAGATTACTGAATACATGCCTAAGGGCTGACCATTGGCTCATAATACCTTACGAAAGCCTAACTACTTATATTGCAAAAATAAGTCCCTGGCTATCAGACATGTCCCCCCACTATCCTAAAGGTTACTTATTATTACATATATAGGAGGTAGGTGGGCCCAGCACAGGCAGTGTGGTCTTCTAATCTTAGTGACGCTAGGCTTAGCAGCACAGACAGCACAATTGCTGTCAAGTGTCAAGTGTAGTGGACGTAGGGAGAAAACAGAGAGAGAAAGACACTGACACATGTACAGCCAGTTTATTGATATTATATATGGGTAACACTTTAAGGGTCCATAATAAACCATTTAAAAGGCATTTACAAACTGTTCGCTCACCATTTATTAACCCTAACACCCACATTTGCAAATGTTAGTAAGCTATTTATTCACACATGTATATACAGTACCAGTCAAAAGTTTGGACACACCTACTCATTCAAGGGTTTTTCTTTATTTTTTATTATTTTCTACATTGTAGAATAATAGTGAAGACATCAAAACTATGAAATAACACATGGAATCATGTAGTAACCAATAAAGTGTTAAACAAATCAAAACATGTTTAATATTTGAGAATCTTCAAAGTAGCCACCCTTGCCTTGATGACAGCTTTGCACACTCTTGGCATTCTCTCAACCAGCTTCACCTGGAATTCTTTTCCAACAGACTTGAAGGAGTTTTCACATATGCTGAGCACTTGTTTGCTGCTTTTCCTTCACTCTGTAGTCCAACTCATCCCAAACCCTTTCAATTGGGTTGAGATCGGGTGATTGTGGAGACCAGGACATCTGCTGCAGCCCTCCATCACTCTCTTTCTTGGTCAAATAGCCCTTACACAGCCTGGAGGTCCTGTTGAAAAACAAGTGATAGTCCCACCAAGTGCAAAACAGGTGGGATAGCGTGTCGCTGCAGAATGCTGTGGTAGCGATGCTGGTTAAGTGCCTTTAATTCTAAATAAATCACTGACAGTGTCACCAGAAAAGCACCCCGCACCCCCACGCCTCCTCCTCCATGCTTCACTGTGGGAACCACACATGCGGAGATCATCCAATCACCTACTCTGTGTCTCACAAAGACACAGTGGAATCAAAATGGAATCATCAGATCAAAGGACAGATTTCCACTGGTCTAATGTCCATTATGCGTGTTTCTTGGCCCAAGCAAGTCTCTTCTTATTATTGGTGTCCTTTAGTAGTGGTTTCTTTGCAGAAATTCGACCATGAAGGCCTGATTCACGCAGTCTCCTCTGAACAGCTGATGTTGAGATGTGTCTGTTACTTGAACTCTGTGAAGCATTTATTTGGGCTGCAATTGCTGAGTCTGGTAACTCTAATGGACTTATCCTGAGCAGCAGAGGTAACTCTGGGTCTTTGCTGTGGCGGTCCTCATGAGAGCCAGTTTCATCATAGCGCTTGATGGTTTTTGCGACTGCACTTGAAGAAACTTTCAAAGTTCTTGAAATGTTCCGCATTGACTTACCTTCATTTCTTAAAGTAATGATGGACTGTCGTTTCTCTTTGCTTATTTGAGCTGTTCTAGACATAATATGGACCTGGTCTTTTACCAAACAGAGCTATCTTCTGTATACCACCCCTATCTTGTCAAAACAAAACTGATTGGCTCAAACGCATTAAGAAGGAAAGCAATTCCTCAAATGAACTTTTAACAAGGCACACCTGTTAATTGAAATGCATTCCAGGTGACTACCTCATGAAGCTGGTTGAGAAAATGCCAAGAGTGTGCATAGCTGTCATTAAGGTAAAGGGTGGCTACTTTGAAGAATCTCAAATATATATATATATATATTTTAATTTGTTTAACAACTTTTTTGGTTACTACATGATTTCATATGTGTTATTTCATAGTTTTTGTCACGGTCGTCATAGGGAGGAGACCAAGGCGCAGCGTGGTAAGCGTACATTCTACTTTATTAAAGAACGAACACTGAACAAAACGAACAAAATAACAAAACGAACCGTGAAGCTAATATGGATAGTGCAGACAGGCAACTAAACATAGATCAAGAACCCACAAAACCAAAAGGGAAAATGGCAACCTAAATATGATCCCCAATCAGAGACAACGATAAGCAGCTGCCTCTGATTGGGAACCAATTCAGGCCACCATAGACATACATATGCCTAGACTTACCAACACCCCTAGACATACAAAACCCCCTAGACAATACAAAACAAGCATACCCACCCTCGTCAGACCCTGACCTAACCAAAATAATAAAGAAAACATAGATAACTAAGGTCAGGGTGTGACAGTTTTGATGTCTTCAATGTTTTTCTACAATGTAGAAAATAGTACAAATAAAGAAAAACCCTTGAATGAGTAGGTGTATCGAAACTTTTGACTGGTATTGTATAAAACACAGGAAAATCACTTTTTTGACTTCACTAGGCCTAAGTGAATAGTCAACCATAGAATCCATAACGATCCAAATTGTAGTCATGCTTAAGTCACCCAGAAACAACATCATCCATAGCTTTGGTGACTCAATTATGATGTACACACTGTGAGACATCTGTATCACTGTCAGACACATCCTGAGTCGTTATGACACATATCCTGATGCCCACAGAGACAGAGGGTTGATGAAGAGGTATTCACTGGGCTTCCATGGCTTCCTGATGAAGATGCTCAGCTACTGATGGTGGAAGAACCACAGTCATCTGTGGCTGGTATCTGCCAAACCGGTCTCTTCTGAACTGTGCAACTGATTGTAGAGCAAGAGGCAGAACACATGTGTCCAAAAGAAAATAACAGAAATCATGGCAACTCCACTCCATATAGTTCTTAGCCCAATGAATTCAAACCCAAACAGAAATAATAGGTGTGAATCCAGAATAACAAGTAGGAAGGTTTGATTGGTGGTTGTGGTGGTGCAGGATTCTACTTATACATGGTAGGAGAAGAGGACTGAGTTGTTTTTTGGGATCACTGCACACAATAAAACAAGGATTTACTGTATGAAACACTAAAGTGTACAACAACTACAGTATATATTTTTTCACATCTCTCTCTCATTTCCTTTAGGAGCAGAGATAGTCCAACAGAGCTTGGATGAGACGCAGAGGAATTCTGACCACGGTATGTTCATCATGCACCAGTGTTAGCTTGTCTATATTTGGTTAAATTAAGGTCTGTGGAAAGAGAAAGGTGGAGTGGCTGAGCACGTAATTATAAATGGGACTGAGTCCACCTCTCTCATCATCGTAGAGCATACACAGGCATACACACACTCCCTCTCCTGCTCAGCGCTTGCCACTTATTCAAAGCACTCACACGGTTCCCCTTCCTGCCTTTACAGTAATTGGCTACTCTCTCATTAGTGGACTTACAGTAATGACCACTAAATTGTGCTCAGGTCTCTTTGTCAAGGATTCTTTATTCTCCTCTTCTTTTTTCTTCTCTATTATATTTTGTTTCCTGTCTGCTATTTTCAGATATTTTCATGTATTGCCATAGATTTTCAAACCAATTTAAGTCAAAACATTCAACGTCATCTTGGTAAGCAACTCCAGTGTATATTTGGTCTTGTTTTAATTTATTGTCCTGCTGAAAGGGTAAATCTGTCTCCCAGTGTCTGTTGGAAAGCAGATTGAACCAGGTTTTCATCTAGGATTTTGCCTGTGCTTAGCTCTATTACGTTTCTTTTTATCATAAAAAAAACTCCCTAGTACTTGCCAATGACAAGCATACCCATAACATGATGCAGCCACCACCATGCTTGAAAATATGAAGAGTGATGTGTTGTGTTGGATTTGCCCCAAACATCACATTTTGCATTGAGGACAAAGTCAATTGCTTTGCCACAATATTTTATTCTGTACAGGGCTCCTACTTTTCACTCTATCATTTAGGTTAGTATTGTTGAGTAACTACAATGTTGTTGATCAATCCACAGTTTTCTCCTATCACAGCCTTTAAACTCTGTAACTGTTTTAAAACACCATTGGCCTCGTGGTGAAATCCCTCAGCAGTTTCCTTCCTCTCCGGCAACTGCGTTAGAAAGGACGCCTGCTTCTTTGTAGTGACTTGGTGTAGTTAATAAATTCACCATGCTTAGATGGATTTTCAATATCTGCCTTTTTTTATTTTTACCCATCTATTAATAGGTGCCCTTCTTTGCTAGGCGTTGGAAAACCTCCCTGGTCTTTGTGGTTGAACCTGTGTTTGAAATTCACTGCTCAACTAAGGGACCTTACAATTATCTTATGTGTGGGGTACAGATATGAGGTACCGCAGTCATTAAAAAATCATGTTAAACACTATTATTGCACACTTAGTCTTACTCCATGCAACGTATTATGTGACTTGTCAAGGAAAGAGGTTGAATGCAGTACTTATTGACTCAAGACATTTCAGCTTTTCATTTGGAATTAATTTATAAAAATGTCAAAAAAACATAATTCCACTTTGACATTATGGGTTTGTCAATGTCAAACCCAGTCAATGTCACAAAATATCAATTTAAACCATTTTTAAATTTAGGCTGTGACACACTTTCTGAAGGCACTGTATATTTATGTGTTCACATGACTTGATTCATGAAATATGCTTAAAAAAACAGTAAACCTATGCATCCAAAGACTAAATATAGTAGTGGCTGATTTTAAAAAATGTCTTCAGATTTGTCTATCAGTAAACTTAGAGAACAAGTGTACCAAAGGACATTTTAACTTTCCGTAATGGACATTAATGGGTAAAAAAACAAAAAAACAGCAAGCTCAAGGCTGCCATTGATCTGCACTGGTCTGACCGAGCCGATCAGCCTATCATGGCCCTGGAGACTGACATACACTCATTTTCAGGTAGGATGGGGGCGGGTGTGATGTGTCATCGATTGACAGACTGTCTCTGAGCATTGAACCATGGTTGGCGGCGTCACTGAATCGGTCTAACCAAGTGTGTGAAAGGTGGGGGGGGCCGGCTCTACAGATTAACCATCACACCTTGGTAGCGATGACAGGTAAAGAATCAGCCTGTCAGACTGGCCCCTCCCACATCTGCAGCAACAGGTAAAATTAAAGCACCTATCAGCCTCCAGCACTGACAGGAGGCAGTCAGCCCTGACACACACACACACACAGACTTGCTCACTCTCGCAAGCTCTTTCTATATCTCTACCTGTTCTGTCACACACACACACACTATATCTCTCTATATCACTCTCTTTCTCTCTATCCTCACTCTCTTTTTTTTATCCCCACTGCCTCTGTATTCCTCTGCCCCTCTGTAAAATATTGATTTTCCCCTAACTCTTTTCTTTCTCCAGTAGCGCTTTCCTGCAGTCAAATTACCTAGTGGCCTCATGGGTAGAATGTTATCAATATTTTTCATAATGAATCAAATAAAATAGAAAGGTAAACTCTGGAAATACAGTGTTTCTATGTCAAACAGTTTTGTTATATTCCAGTCTTCTATGATGTATATAAAGTGTCATATTGGGATGCAAACTCAAAATATAATACATTTTAACTCTATATCTGACATGGTACAGGTCTCTTCTTTTTCGTAAGCCCATAATCATGTGTGCGAGGCGTATACTTTTGTTTCAAAGTAGATTTGTTTAAGACGACCAAGAAACGCTGCGTGACCCTGTTTTAGCCCACTGTAGAAAAAGGTTATAGGAATAGAGGGATGAGAAAGAGGAGGTTTACAAAACAAATCGGACCTCCTGTTTCTCATCCCTCTATCACTCCAGACTTCAAACCCTCTCAGTGCTTGACATTGCTGTTGCTACCCCCCCCCCCCCCCCCGAGAGTCAATCAGATCTAGTTGTTGCTTGCTGAGTGTCATTTAGTCACCTGCGACACGTCGCTTCACTGGCTGTCATACTTAGACCATTGAGGATGTTATTACACACACTCACGTCTCATCAATGCCAGCTCAGCAGTATGCAGAGATGTGTGTGCGTGCGTGCGCACTCTGCCATTCATAAACTGAATGGACCAGAGTCATATACACAGAGGCGTCAGTTCACCCAAGACGAGTAACTCATTTCCTGTATCCTGTTGTTGGAGGGTGAGGGGGAACTCTGGAGATAAATCTTTCTCTACCTCTTTCTCTTTTCTCTCTCTTTGTCTCTCTCTCTCTCTCTCTCTCTCTCTCTCTTTCCCCATATAGACAGGCTTTAAGATTATAGGGTCTCTTTCCCCAGATAGACAGGCTTTCAGATCATAGGGTCCCCCCACCCTCTCTCCTGATTTAGCGTGGGATTCGGTGGATGCCATTACTCAAACACAGGCTGTCAGTGCAGATAACAGTTGTCCGTTGTTGAACACTGCACAGAGTGCTGCCTAGACTGCCAAAATCTGGAACCATTTTTCCCCTCTTCACTTTGCATGATTTCACATTCAGCTTTCTACATGGCCGCTCCGTTTCAAGCCATAAACCAGGGTATTTTAATAATTATTTTAAAGACTTTGTCCCATATCTTAAAAATCATAATTAGTGGGGAAAAGGACTGCGTCCTTTTGTCGATTCAGCATCTTAAAATGTCGATTCAGCATCTTATTAAATGTACACGTGTAGATCCACAGCAGAATATCTGGATGGTTTTTCTGATAACTGTATCAGTCTAACTGACCGTCTCTCTGACCAACAAGCACTACTTTATACCTAATATAGTATGTTTTTTTGTGAGGGGATTTGCTACTGTTCTTGATCTTGGTTTCTCATATCCAAATTGGTATTTTATTCCTGGATATCTAGTGCTTTCTAGTGGTCAATACCAGGATGAGCTGGTTGAGAATTAGTTGTGCCGGTTGTCCATACCGGTCAGCACCAGCCCACCTCAACCACTCATGAGCTGACTGTATGAAACACCCCTTTGTTTGGCTTCACAGTGGGTGGTCCCGCTAGACGCCATGGCAACGAGGGAGGAAGCATGTGGTTTTGCAGTTTCCTGCTCCATGGATGACAGCCTGGTTGGGTGTGTGTTATTGATGTGCTGTTGACGTGTCATTGTGAAGACAGTCACGCTCTGAGCTGCACCTGTTCCCAACACTCCCAAAGCCATACGTTCACCTCCCCCTCCCTTCCCATTAAATACGTAGTCCAACCCATCATCGAACTTCCTTTTGAATGGTAGTGTCTGTTCGAGCCATTCCTCCGCTATCTTTGTCATTATAGTGAGTGGCATCCGGAGCTCGATGTGTTTGGTTCATCTATAGCTCTGTCAGTACTGGGCATTAGTGATTGGTCATTCGCGAAGGAACACCTCTTTTTGAACAGACGGATATGTTTGGTGAACGTCGGGAACCAAATCGCATCTGTGAAAGAGCCTTTCATTTGGCTCTCTAATTTGCATACTGCTACCGTTTTTTTTTTTTTTAATCCAGACAATTATCTGCATAAAAAACAGTGCAGAAACAATAGATAGTGAGGGTAGAGCCTAATTTTGGTCCACATGCATTTTTGCAGTACATCTAATAATTTGGTCAAGGTAAACATTTATTTGAACTCACGTCACAAGCTGATGTCACACGCCTCGGACTCAGACGTGGTCAGCAGATAATAAAACCTGTAAAAACAGATGAGACAGGAAATAAGGTGTCTGGTTCGTGGACAGCTTCGCTCAGAATTGATTGAAGATTCTCGAAATAGCTCTTTCGTATTGTCCTTTTTTGTAATGTCATACAAAAAGAATCACTCACATATACTGTACGTCATCCATCACATACACATGTGGAAATTGGAATTAGGTCCAAACGTATCTAACACAGTCACACTCTCACTCATTCATTACCCAGTGCAAGACCATTCACACACACATGCATACTGGCCTATCCACTGCTTCAAACGGTTCATTTTAACTAGCATGCATAGCCAGAAACACAGTACAGTGGAACTGACTAAACCTCCCTGAGTAACAATGAGCAGCCATCTTCCACTTCAGAAGAATCGCCGCCAACGCCACAAGGCTACTAACCGTACAACAAACGCTAGATAGTATAAACTTTTTAACGTCCAAACAGTACCAAAATGAAAGATTACATATACAGTCTACATGATTAAATGGAGCCATAGAGGTATGAAATAAAAGTGACAGGAGCTACGAAACACATAAATGGCACCCAGGAAGTGATTTAATTTCTCCCTTTTTTTTCTCTACTTAACCTGTCTGGCTCTGGCGTTCCGCTAGCGGACTCCTCCCACATTCCACTGAAAAGGCAGAGCGCGAAATTCAAAAGATATTTTTTTAGAAATATTTAACTTTCACACATTAACAAGTCCAATACAGCAAATGAAAGATACACATCTTGTGAATCCAGTCAACATGTCCGATTTTTTAAATGTTTTACAGCGAAAACACCACATATATTTATGTTAGCTCACCACCAAATACAAAAAAGGACAGACATTTTTCACAGCACAGGTAGCATGCACAAAGCCAACCTAACTAACCAAGAACCAACCAAACTAACCAAGAAACAACTTCATCAGATGACAGTCTTATAACATATTATTCAATAAATCTGTTCGAAAAATGTGCATATTTGAGGTATAAATCAGTTTTACATTGCAGC
Organism: Salvelinus fontinalis; assembly: GCF_029448725.1. Lineage (NCBI taxonomy): Eukaryota > Metazoa > Chordata > Actinopteri > Salmoniformes > Salmonidae > Salvelinus > Salvelinus fontinalis. The sequence goes on from NC_074668.1 coordinate 43,503,445, forward strand.
TACCATCACAGTTACCGTCAGAAATAGAACCGAAGCAGCCAGAGTAATTACATACGTCAAATACCTAAATATTCATCATAAAACATTTCTGAAAAATCGATGGTGTACAGCAAATTAAAGACAAACATCTTGTGAATCCAGCCAATATTTCTGATTTTTTTAAGTGTTTTACAGCGAAAACACTATAGCATTATATTAGCTTACTTCAATAGCCTACCACACTACCGCATTCATTCATCAAGGCACGTTAGCAATAGGCACGTTAGCGATAGGGAATAAACCAGCAAAAGATATTAATTTTCACTAACCTTCATAAACCTTCATCAGATGACAGTCCTATAACATCAGGTTATACATACACGTATGTTTTGTTCGAAAATGTGCATATTTAGAGCTGAAATCAGTGGTTATACATTGTGCTAACGTAGCATCTTTTTCCCAGAATGTGCGGATATTTTTATGACACTCCAACTATTCTGACCAAATAACTATTCATAAACGTTACTAGAAAATACATGTTGTATAGGAAATGATAGATACACTAGTTCTTAATGCAATCGCCGTGTTAGAATTCTAAAAATAACTTCATTACGACATCCAGCTTAGGTATAGCGAGAGAGTACCCAAAATCTGGGCGCAAACGACTAGTACAACATGTTCGACAGATATATGAAATAGCATCATAAAATGGGTCCTACTTTTGATGATCTTTCATCAGAATGTTGTACAAGGGGTCCTTTGTCGGGAACAATCGTTGTTTGGATTTAGAATGTCCTCTTCTCCAGTCAATTAGCACGGAAAGCTAGCAAAGTAGCGCAAAGCTCTCCTTCCTGAACAAAGGCACACAACGCAACACGCCTAACGTCCCGAATGAATTTCAATAATCTAATAAAACTATATTGAAAAAACATACTTTACGATGATATTGTCACATGTATCAAATAAAATCAAAGCCGGAGATATTAGTCGTCCATAACGACAGCTTATCAGAAGGCAAAACCAGGTCCATTCACGCGCTCTCCAGAAAACAGGAAACTGGTGACACGTCATGCCGAGAGCTTTTATTCGACCCCAGATCAAGTTATACACTTCATTTCTTCTCTCACTGCCTGTCGACATCTAGTGGAAGACGTATGAAGTGCATCTATACTAATAAATATCAAGGACATTAATAGGCAGGCCCTAGAACAGAGCATCGATTTCAGATTTTCCACTTCCTGTCAGGAAGTTTGCTGCAAAATGAGTTCTGTTTTACTCACAGATATAATTCAAACGGTTTTAGAAACTAGAGAGTGTTTTCTATCCAATAGTAATAATAATATGCATATTATACGAGCAAGAATTGAGTACGAGGCCGTTTAAATTGTGCACGATTTTCCCCCAAAGTGAAAACAGCGCCCTCTGTCCTCAACAGGTTTAAGTAGCGTGGCTTGGCACACAGCACAAAACTCTTGCAACAACTTCACAAAACCATCAAATCGTAAAACCGCTAACTGTCTGTTAGTAGTATATTTTACTTACTAGTAACAATAAAATGTTTAAGTTAATACATAATACCGACCTGTAAAACAGGGGAAATGATGAGACTGGAAATAAATTGTCTGGTTCATGGACAGCTTCGCTGAGAATGAGGAATTAGCGCCAAGGTCAAAGTACATCACCAACCAGAGCTCCCAAATATCGCAGTTTCCCTCTTGTGGTGACACTTAGTATAAATTACTTCCAGTGTGATGTCTGGAAGACATATTCTTAGACCGAATATTTAGTTCGAAAAGTAAGGTGCACATCTCTTAAATACAAGATAGTGAAAATAACACAAAACTGTGACCATAAATATGTGTGTGTCACACTGACATAATGGCAGGCAATGTTTTAGGCTTTACATTAGAGTTGCAGTTTTTTTGTGGTTTCAGGGAAGGGATAGTGAGGGAAGTGCAGTCATTTTTTAAAACATTCTGTCAGACCCTGATCTGTTGCCAGCTCGTCTTGTCAGGTCGTACCAGTATGTTTTTTCCTGTTCCCAAGTTTTTGTTTCTAGTCTTCCCGGTTCTGAACCTTCTGCCTGTCCTGACCCTGAGCCTGCCTGCCATCCTGTATCTGCCTGACAATAACCCGGATTACGAACCTCTGCCTGCCTTTCGACCTGCCCTTTGCCTGCCCACTGTGTTAAAATAAATATCTGAGATTCGAACTATCCACCTCCTGTGTCTGCATCTGGGTCTTATCCTGAGTCACGGTACATCAAATCAAACTGTATTAGTCACGTGCCCCGAATACAACCGTGAAATGTTCACTTACAAGCGCTTAACCAACAGTGCAGTTCAAGAAGAGTTAAGAAAATATTTACCACATAAACTAAAGTAAAGAATTATAAAAAGAAACAAAATAAAATAACAATAACGAGGCCATACACAGGGGGTACCGGTACTGAGTCTGTGTGCAGAGGTACAGGTTAGTTGAAGTAATTTGTACATGTAGGTAGGGATGAAGTGACTATGCATAGATATTAAACAGCGAGTAGCAGCAGTGTACAAAACAAATGGAGGGGGGGGGGGGTGTCAATGTAAATAGTCCGGTGGCCATTTGATTAATTGTTCAGCAGTATTATGATTTGGGGGTTAAGGAACCTTTTGGTCCTAGACTTGGCGTTCCGGTAGCGCTTGCCGTGCGGTAGCAGAGAAAACAGTCTCTGACAATTTTTTGGGCTTTCCTCTGATATCGCCTATTATATAGGTCCTGGATGGTAGTAAGCTTGGCCCCAGTGATGTACTGGGCCATACGCACTACCCTCTGTAGCGCCTTACGGTCAGATGCCAAGCAGTTGCCATACTAGGCAGTGATGCAACCGGTCAGGATGCTCTCGATGTTGCGGCTTTAGAACTTTTTGAGGATCTGGGGCAACATGCCAAATCTTTCCAGTCTCCTGGGGGGGAAAATATGTTGTTGTGGCCTTTTCACGACTGTCTTTGTGTGTTTGGACCATGATAGTTTGTTGGTGATGTGGACACCATGGAACTTGAAACTCTCGACCCGATCCACTACAGCCCCGTCAATGTTAATGGGGGCCTGTTCGGCCCGCCTTTTCCTGTAGTCCACGATCAGCTCATTTGTCTGGCTCACATTGAGGGAGGGGTTGTTGTCCTGGCACCACACTGCCAGTTCTCTGACCTCCTCCTTAAAGGCTGTCTTATCATTGTCGGTGATAAGGCCTACTACCGTTGTGACGTCAGCAAACTTAATGATGGTGTTGGAGTCGTGTTTGGCCACGTGAACAGGGAGTAAAGAAGGGGACTAAGTACACACCCGTGAGGGGCCCCAGTGTTGAGGATCAGCATGGCAGACGTGTTGTTGCCCACCCTTACCACCTGGGGGCGGCCTGTCAGGAAGTCCAGGATCCAGTTGCAGAGGGAGGTGTTTAGTCCCCGTGTCCTTAGCTTAGTGATGCGCTTCGTGGGCACAATGGTGTTGAACGCTGAGCTGTTGTCAGTGAACAGCATTCTCACATAGGTGTTCCTTTTGTCCAGGTGGGAAAGGGCAGTGTTGAGTGCGATTTGAGATTGCGTCATCTGTTGAGGCAGTATGCGAATTTGAGTGGGTCAATGGGATCCGGGAGGATGCTGTTGATGTGAGCCATGACCAGCCTTTCAAAGCACTTCATGGCTACCGATGTGAGTGCTACGGGGTGGTAATCATTTAGGCAGGTTCCCTTCGCTTCCTTGGCCACAGGTACTATGGTGGTCTGCTTGAAACATGTTGGTATTACAGACTTGGTCAGGGAGAGGTTGAAAATGTCAGTGAAGACACTTGCCAGTTGCTCTGCGCATGCTTTGAGTACACGTCCTGGTAATCCGTCTGGCCCCACGGCTCTGTGAAAGTTGACCTGTTTTTAGGTCTTGCTCACAACGGCTACCGAGAGCGTTATCACACAGTCATCCAGAACAGCTGGTGCTCTCGTGCATTCTTCAGTGTTGCTTGCCTGGTAGGCTCACGCCACTGGGCAGCTTGCGCCTGGGTTTCTCTTTGAAGTCCGTAATAGTTTTCAAGCCCTGCCACATCCGACAAGCATCAGAGCCGGTGTAGTAGGATTCAATCTTAATCCTGTTTTGACCTTTTGCTTGATTGATGGTTTGTCTCAGGGCATAGTGGGGTTTCTTATAAGCGTCCCGCTCCTTAAAAGCGAAAGCTCTAGCCTTTAGCTCGATGCGGATGTTGCCTTTAATCCATGGCTTCTGGTTGGGATATATATGTACGGTCACTGTGGGGACAACATCGTTGATGCACTTATTGATGAAGCCGATGACTGAGGTGGTATACTCCTCAATGCCATTGGATGAATCCCGGAACATATTCCTGTCTGTGCTAGCAAAACAGTCATTTAGCGTAGCATCCGCGTCATCTGACCACTTCCGTATTGAGCGAGTCACTGGTACTTCCTGCTTCAGTTTTTGCTTGTAAGCAGGAATCAGGAGGATAGAATTATGGTCAGATTTGCCAAATGAAGGGCAGGGGAGAGCTTTGTATGCATCTCTGTGTGTGGAGTAAAGGTGGTCTAGAGTTCTTTTTTCCTCTGGTTGCACATGTGGCATGCTGGTAAAAAATGTTTTAAACTGATTTAAGTTTGCCTTCATTAAAGTCCCCGGCCACTAGGAGCACCACTTCTGGATGAGCATTTTCTTGTTTGCTCGTGGCCTTATGAAGTTGGTTGAGTGCAGTCTTAGTGCCAGCATCGGTTTGTGTTGGTAAATAGACTTCTATGAATAATATAGATGAGAACTCTCTTGGTAGATAGTGTGGTCTACAGCTTATCATGAGGTACTCTACCTCAGGTGAGCAATACCTCGAGACTTCTTTAATATTAGACATTGCGCACCAGCTTTTATTGACAAATAGACCCCCCCCACACACCCCCCCCCACACACCCCTCGTCTTACCAGACGTAGCTTCTCTGTACTGCCGGTGCATGGAAAATCGCGCCAGCTGTATATTATCCGTGTTGTCGTTCAGCCAGGACTCAGTGAAACATAAGATATTACCGTTTTTAATGTCCTGTTGTTAGGATAATTCAGCATCACTCCAGGGAAATATAGTATTCTTTCTAACAAAGATATCTACATATATTTCAGGATGTTGTGTATCCCTGGAAATGATCAGAATTCATGTAAACATCACAGAAAAAAGTGGTCTCTTGGCCCAAATTAAGGGTAAATTAAGCCGCCTACAAATTTCTGTACTGAATGAAATATTACCACTAACATTTTTGTTGTTTGTGTCGCACTGCTTTGGTTTATCTTGGCCAGGTCGCAGTTGTAAATGAGAACTTGTTCTCAACTAGCCTACCTGGTTAAATAAAGGTGAAATACAAGAAAAAAATATACATTTTTTTTTTTTAATCTTTATTTCCCAAACATAATTCAACACAATCATAATAGCTTTTTTGGTTTTGAATCATTTTTAGTATCTTTTAACATAGGCCGGGCCCTGTGGTTTCCTCACATATTAGCCCACACAGCTACAATGATGCAATTTCATGCCAGGTTTAGGACCTCATATTGAAGCTTATAGAGACCCCACCTGATGTGTAGAAAAATCTTTGGTTGAGATACAAGAATCATGAAATCTATAACACAATAAATGAATTTGAATTGGTGAAAATTTGTTTTTTGGACCTGACTTACTTACCACCTTTTCCACGTGATTTCTTGCCGCACAGAATATTTGGTCAAATTGTACTTTTTCTGTATGGTTTCTTCATCAAAGGGGGACCATAGAACTCTCCCAGAAAAGGGTGGTCTCAATTAGTTTACCCCTTTGGCTCAACATACCCCACTCACCCCTAGTCTCTTTTAGCTGAACAGAGCAAAATGATGTGGCTCATCGAAATGACTGGGAATGCCCATCCCTAATGTCCGTGACTGCGTTACAACATGTATGTATGATGTGTGTTCAGCACACATTATGAGTATTTTCTTGAGTCTCTCTGTGTGCGGCCTAGCTGAAAACTATTTGAATGGTCTGCATTAGTTTCATACTGTCTGTCTCTCACGACAGGCCCTTTTGGTGTGTTTCTTTGCATGTGTGGCCTTGGTGAAGATGATCAGAATAGTTTGCGTGACTCTGGGTTCTAGCATTTTGTATAAACCACATATACTGTACTGTGGGTTATTGGTCCTGGTGCTGTAACAAGACCTCAAAGTGCCATATATATATATATATATATATATTTCTCTCTCTCTCTCTCTCTCTCTCTGTTTCTCTCTCTCTCATATATACACACAGTCTTGTATAACTAACCTTGTGGGGACACACAATTCAACCCGTTCAAAATCCTATTTTCACTAACCCTTAAACCTAACGCTTACCTTAACCCCAACCCTAAACCATCCTTAGCACTTAACCTTAATTCTAACCGTAACACTAATTCTAACCTTAACCCTAAACCCCCTAGAAATAGCATTTGACCCTGTAGGGACTAACAAAATGTATCCAGGTGGTCAAATGTGTGTTTGTTTAATATTCTTCTGGTCCCCACAAATATACACTGCTCAAAAAAATAAAGGGAACACTTAAACAACACAATGTAACTCCAAGTCAATCACACTTCTGTGAAATCAAACTGTCCACTTAGGAAGCAACACTGATTGACAATAAATTTCACATGCTGTTGTGCAAATGGAATAGACAAAAGGTGGAAATTATAGGCAATTAGCAAGACACCCCCAAAAAAGGAGTGATTCTGCAGGTGGTGACCACAGACCACTTCTCAGTTCCTATGCTTCCTGGCTGATGTTTTGGTCACTTTTGAATGCTGGCGGTGCTCTCACTCTAGTGGAAGCATGAGACGGAGTCTACAACCCACACAAGTGGCTCAGGTAGTGCAGTTCATCCAGGAAGGCACATCAATGCGAGCTGTGGCAAAAAGGTTTGCTGTGTCTGTCAGCGTAGTGTCCAGAGCATGGAGGCGCTACCAGGAGACAGGCCAGTACATCAGGAGACGTGGAGGAGGCCGTAGGAGGGCAACAACCCAGCAGCAGGACCGCTACCTCCGCCTTTGTGCAAGGAGGTGCACTGCCAGCGCCCTGCAAAATGACCTCCAGCAGAGTTGGAGTTGGCTGAGTTGGCTGTCGTTTGGTTAACGCTCCGCCACACAGCCCTCTCGCTGACAGCACTGACATGATCATTCCAACACATGCATCCTCCCCGGAATGTTATTCCTACAGTCTACACTCATAGAAACAAAGATTTGTTCTTAAAGGGGTACACTTGTCCCTGTAGTGGTACCCTGCAAGGTATGTCATTTGTATTTTTTAGTTATAGGTACAAAATTGTACCCTTGAAGTTCGTACCGTACCCTTTCCTGCTGTCAACTGAACAAATCACCCTCTAGTGGCCTTACGGGTGGAATTGTATTCATATTTTTCCTAATTAATAAACATGAATTAACCACTAGGGCGATGTCCGTACCCTTGTGGAAATCAAATTAGCATAATAAAAAATCCCCATAAAAATACATCTGTTTTTTTTGCATTGGATGAGTCTCAATCCACCACATCCGCAGTGAAAGACCTAGTGTTTGACATCCCGAAACTCGGCCTTGTCACTAAATCGTCTGGCCTACAAACAATTATGACCCATCTATAGGACTCTCACTAACATGATGGTGTTCTCTGTTTTGCACTATGACCCCCCCAAGCTTCTTGGGACTCATCTGAATTCAGAGAGCCAATCTGCTCATTTCTGTCAGTTTTTTTTAATGTTACCTTTATTTAACTAGGCAAGTCAGTTAAGAACAAATTCTTATTTTCAATGACTGCCTAGGAACATTGGGTTATCTGCCTTGTTCAGGGGCAGAACGACAGATTTTTACTTTGTCAGCTCAGGGATTTAATCTTGCAACCTTTCAGTTACTAGTCCAACGCTCTAACCACTAGGCTACCTGCTACCCTGTAGCTCCTGAACAGTTTGGGCTACACACTAATATGACCCCTCTGTGCAAAGGCGATACACGAACACGTACACATACAGGATGCTGCTGTTGTGCTCTTTTGGGGTGGACTATCTGTTGTTACCTGTAGTGAATCTGTTATTCAATGTGTTTGTATAGCAGTAAGGCCACATATTTGTTTTATTAAATATTTGTTATATACTTCAAGGGGTCTTAAAATGTAAATCAAATAGCTAAATGATCCTTGGTATGATCTTCTTAAAACAATTCCGTATAGCTTCGTAGACCCTAACACAGTGGTCTGAATCTCTTGGTTTGCAGGCCACATCGGGCACGTCACATTATACTTACTGGTTTGCAAAGTGATATGTAATTCCTATTGGAACTTTTAAATCACCCGCAACCTGCATTTAGAATGACTGCCAAGGTGTGGAAAACGTATAAATGAGACTACCTAACGGGAACAACCATCTCAGTAACTGGTGTAATTAATCCAACTACTAACAGGTTGGATTAGTTTAGGAAAATGTATGTTATTTATATTTGTGTAGCATCAGATCAATCAATCAATGTGCATACCATGTGGCTCTGCTTGCAATGCCGCGCCAGGGTTGTGGGTTTGATTCCGATGGGGGACCAGTATGAAAATGTATGCACTCACTACTGTAAGTCTCTCGTGATAAGAGTGTCTGCTAAATGACTCAAATGTAAATGCATGCAAAGACATGGTTTCTGACAGTGTGATGATTCTATCCTTTTATTTAAAAAAATGTGTATATTCAAAATATTTTTTTTATTTTTTTGTTATACCATTATAATACATTATCCTCACATATACCCTAAAAGGTACTGAACAGTACCATGTGAGATTATATCTGTACCTTTTTGAAGTTGCATTATGTGTCATTCGATCTTTTTGTACCCCTGGGAATAATACGGTACGCTAGCTGTACCTTATTTCTGAGTGCAGACTGTCCAGGCGTGCGGTTCTAGGTGGGTCCGGATGGTTCTAGGCGTTTCAGATGGTTCCAGGAGTTCAAGGGACTGCGCCACTTGCGCTGACCCCAAAAACAGGCATGAGTCCAGGCTAGGCATGGGGACAGGCATGGCAAAGAGAACAGGCAGGCAGACTGGCTGGTTGGCTGGCTTGCTGGCAGGCTGACGAACAGCAGACAAGTACCATATGTATTAAGTTCTTTGACCACATGATGGCGATATTGTAATGAAAGTACAGTCATAGGAAATTACACTAAACTTGAGTTAGAAATTGCCCCTAAACACAGATCTAGGATAAGATCATCATAGTCTGTAGGTGTCAGAGGTTGAGGGAAACTTCTCTCTCCTCTTGTATAAAAGGTATGATATCTGCTTGTATTCACTGTGGACGATGAACCTATGACTAAACTTAACAATGTAATCAAGCTATCGGAAATGTAGAATGAATATCTGCTTTTATCTATAAATCAAATGTACCCGCTTATTTCATTAAGGCTAGATTGAAATTAGGGTTTGGAGGGTGGAGTCTAATTTAGAAGGTGCCCATATGACTATGTTGAACGAAAAGACAGAGCATTCTTATCCTGTAGCCGACTGATATGATCTGTAAAATGTTGAAGAGGTAGTTACATAAACTGCATTTGCCCTACATTTAGAAGACCGGCGTGATCTTAGTCATGGCCCGGAGACAAAACAGCGGAGAGTGCTTTCAGTAATGCAATTTTCGAGCGGCCTCTCGTTCTCTGGAATGAATAGAAGAGAGTAGGCTACAGAGGAGGATGAAATGGGAGGAAAACAAGATGATGATGGCGAGATGAATCTCCGTTTTTCTGTCAGTCGTTGCTGGGAAACGGGTTGCTTCTCGTACATCTTGGTGGAGGCTCAAGGAGCTGATGAATTGTGACCGCTGACTTCTGGGAAGCTCTCCCACGTGTGTGTATGTGTGTGTGAGAGAGAGAGAGAGAGAGAAAGAGGCCGCAATCATATAGCCTAAACCACCCCATTGCCGGTAAAATCTATTCCGGTTGCATGGATGGTCATCATCCCCGGCACAAACTTTCAGGTTTCCAGGAAAAAGGGCTAGAAAATGCTCTAATGATGAAAAAGTGCTTGGATTAGGCTATTGAGCAAATCTGCCAATTCAGAGAATCCCTACAACCAAGTCAATTCAGTGATCTGACTGTATACATTGACGACATGTATAGATTCATTAATGTGCATACATGCTCACGCTCAATGCTTAAAGGCCCAGTGCAGGCAAAAACGGGATTTCTCTGTATTTATATATATTTCCACACTATGAGGTTGGAATAATACTACAGAATACTACATAATACTACAGAAAAGCATGATAATTCCCTTTTAGTGTAAGAGCGACAGTCCATAAGCGCAGACGAAGGATATCAAGGATCTGAAAATATTCTGTATGGAGGAATGGTCTAACATCACTCCCAATGTGTTCTCCAATCTCATAAAACATTTTAGACAAAGGCTCACTTCTGGTATCCTTGCAAAGTGAGGTACCTTTTTGAGAGAAAAAAAGGACTTGCTACAAAATCTCTTTCTCGGAGACTTCCCAAATTTTTTCACACAATATAACTCAGTATTTGAAATATTTATTTTATACAGGCATGTTTGCTAACCTTTTATCAAGGGTGTCAATCATTTCTGAGCCCTCTGTACTGATGTATGTCTTATTTCTGACACAGCAAAGCAGTCAGTTTATTTATTTTTATTCTAGTTGTACATCAATTTGACCAGCAGAGGGGAGTAAATGCTAGGGAATAATAATGGATGTCTTAAAGACCTGCTGCTGCTTGGCTTCTCAATGTAAGTCACCAGCAGACTAGTGATTGGGGAAGAAATAGATACAGATACATATCGGGATATTGCTTTTTAAGATATATGGTATCATTTTGACAATATCACAATATTATTTGCTGCTAGTTGGCTGTACCTGGACCAAACTCCAGTATTTTTCCTTCAGCTTGTTCTCCGTCCTCTTTTTGAACTTTTATTTCCATGACTGATCAAAACTTGTTTTCTCATGGCTTTCTCTTATCCCTCTGCAGCAGACCATATGGTGAGCAATATTTGGAACATCGAATTGCAATAAAGTCACAGTATTGAATCGGAATACATAGAATCGTGAGAATCGCAATACCTATTGCATCGGCACTGAAGTGCACCTGAGTATCATGAATATATCGTATCGTGAGGTCCCTGGCAATTCCCAGCCCTACAGCAGACTCATAGCTCTACCAGCCCTGCCTTCTCCCCCCCTCTCTCCCTCCCTCTCTCTTTCTTCGTACACACAGCCACAAGCAGGTGTCTGGTTATGTGTGCTGCGGCCCCACAGCAGATGTTGACAGAATGCACATGTTCAAACACACAAAAACATGCACCTGGATGACTAACCGGGGGGGTTGTTATTGAAAATGACAATTTGTTTTCAAGTGACCTACCTAGCTACCTAAAGGTTCGCGGTAAAAAGAAAACGAGTTCTGTAACGCAAGTGCACCAAGAGTGTTTTAACCCTGAAATACACATTTAACTAAATGCTAGATCATTTAATTGCATAGTTGCCTACTTAGAAACCAAACATAGTAATTGGAAGTTACCTCACACCTCAGTATTGGCTGTTGGCCATTAGCTCAATATGTTTTGTAGGGAAAGTTTGCTATGCCTGTCTGTTGTTTTATAGGGACTCAAGCTGATTCCTCCTTTGTGTTATGGGGGCATATGAGTCCCCATATCCCGTGTTTAGATGCTGATTGTATCAGTAAGTGTGCAATGTGCAGTGTGCTCCATGGAGCATCGGTAACCAAGGAACAGAGCCACCCAGATACGATCGTTGACATTGTATAAAACTGCCCCAAATATAATGACGTGACACAAACTCGTTTGATAAGGGCTCTTGGTATGTTTGCCAATGGTAACTGTCTCCATTGAAAGCAATTTAAGTAATTCAATCAAGGACAAAGTATGTCTGACTTTTCCAAATGGGGATAAATAGAGTTGACAGACCCATCGGTTGCCAAGTTGTCTGTCCTACGTTTTGTAGTTGTTGTCACACTACTACTGTAAGGGAGTGCAAAATAAATCGTTTTTATCATTCATGTTACATGATGGAGGACATGTTATACAATACGACAAGTCTTACGTGATTATTTAGAGTAGACAGTGATGTCGCAACATGTAGATAACTGACAGCCACATAACATCGGCGCAGAACAGTTCCTCAAGCAGGGTTTCCGTGTCAACTGCATCAACAACAAGCAACACTGGGCCAGTAACATGATATCGCCTGACTGAAAAGGACACCTCTGAAGGCACGAGGGTTCCGTCCCGGTGTTGTTCTTCCTCCGGTGTGTCAGACGATTTTCCGTTCCACTGCTGCCTATGCAGGGGGACAGGGGTCATGTGGGGCTGGAATGTGGAATGCAGCGAGTGGCGTTCCAGAGTGGCAGAATGCCCCTCGGTGACATCATCAGACTGCTGACTGACCACTGAGGGGCTGCACAGAGGGGTTTATCTTTGGAGCTGCTTTTCAAGCTGCCGCCAGCTAGGGGGGGGGGGGGGACAGAATGCGTAGAATGGATAGGTGGTGTATCATAGATCCTCATGGGGTTTGAAGTTTGACTTCATACAGGTCAAATGGCATCCTATGTGTGTTTTTTTGGGGGGGGGGCGTGATTACTTATCGCTCTTCTCAACCCAATTATTTGTATGCAACAATGTATTAAGTTGCATTGCACAATTTTAGGAAGCTCAGTAGTCACTTCTTATTTCTTCTTTTATAATGCCAGCAAAGCATGCCTATCTCGCACGCGTCTCTTTTTCCCCTCCGGATCCCACAGCATCAGAAGTGACTTACATAAAGTGTTTACGTTACTCTGGTCTAGTGCTGTAAGCTTATAAGCCCTGAACCCATCTTTACTGTAGCTCACCCTGTGGGAGCCTGGGAGGTGTAGATCACACAACCCCAATCAGGCCTTTATTCCACAGACCTCTCAGAAATATATATATGTGTAAGTGTGTGAGTGAGAGAGAGAGAGGAGAAAGAACATCCTAGGATGCCTCTGTCAGAGACTAGTCAAGGTGGTGAATGACCTCAGAATGAGCACTGACGCTAAAAAGCTCTCCGTCTAAGTGCAGCCTTTGACACTATAGATCATGATATCCTCATGAACAGACTCCAGAATTGGGTTGGCCTCACAGGCTCAATACTAAACTGGTTTAGGACGTATCTGACAAAATAGATCATATTTTATTGCACTAGGTGAGCATGTATCTGGAAAAAGTAACAATCTCATGTGGTGTCCCTCAAGGTTAGATGTTTGATCCTATACCGTTTAGTCTATCTACACTACCCCTTGGTAGTGTTATTAGGAAGCGTGGTGTAAATGTTCATCGCTATGTTGATGATACACATCTGTATAGGCCCTGGTTAAATGTATCACTGGCATAAATATATTGATGGCACAAGACTTACAACAGCTAAACAAAGGCAAAAACCAAGGTTCTGGTTATTGTTGCTACGGCCCATAGCGAGAAACTGACGGCACATGTACGTTATCTGGCACTAGATACATCCCACCAGGCTAAAACCTAGCTGGGATTTTAGACTCTGTCATACATTTTCAGGACCACATACGAAATGTGACCAAATGGCCTTTTTATAACCTAGGAAATATTGCCAAAGTCTGTCCGTTTCTCTGCCAGGCCAACACTGAGAGACTAGCGAATGGTTTTAATACTAGCAGACTTGATTGCTGCAATACTCTCCTGTCTGGTCTTCCCCCCAAAAAAACATTAGCCAACTTCAACTGATTCAGAACGCAGACCAGAAAGAGAGCTCAGGGCTCCTGAATGGCGCAGCTGTCTTAGACACTGCATCTCAGTGCTAGAGGCGTCAGTACAGACCCTGGTTCGATTCCAGGCTGTATCACAACCGGCTATGATTGGGAGCCCGCACAATTGGCCCAGCGTTGTCTGGGTTAGGGTTAAGCCGGGGTAGGTCGTCATTGTGAAAAATAATTTGTTCTTGACTGACTTGCCTAGTTAAATAAAAACACCTATTTTAAAGTCTCTGCATTGGTTACATGTTAGTTTGAGATGATGAAAAAATGGCCTGGCACCCAAATACATGTCTGATATGCTTTTAAGGTATGTGCCCGGTCGGTCCCTCAAATCTTCTGACACTGGTCTTTTAGTTGTTCCAAAGGACAGCCTTTTGGTGAGGCTTATCTGTCACTATGGTCCTGGCATTTGGAGCAGCCTGCCAGAGGATCTGGGGGCCTCAAATGTTTGACACTTAAGAAAAATCTTAACAGCTTTTTAGCTGTGCTTTTAAGACTAGAAGCGCAGAGACAGTCATTTTTTACTGCATATGAATTTAAACATCGAAATGTTGTTTTTGGTTGTTTTTAGAATTTTGATATCACAAACTGAATTTGTTTTATAAGCAGTTTTAGGAGGACATGTCATTTTTTTGCCGGGTGCGCCAAAAAGGGACTTTTTCAAATCCTCTTACAGAGTCATATGCAAGTATTGACATTGTGATTTCTATATAGTATCAGAAAGATCAGATTGAGGTCTCTTACTTACCTTTGCCAAATAGAGACATTACATTTTCCAAGAATAACAGTGAGCAGCAGATCTACAGTACAATAAGATAATGAAAATGCTATATTCAATTTCACATATTTTTTCATAAGATTTTTTTATTTTTTATTTTTATAGAAAATATTAGATGTAAATGAAAAAGGAGTTGTTTTTTTTTGCAAAATGCTATATCCATTGTTTAGCTGGAATAGAATGCTTGTATCCGGTATATTTGACTGCGATACTGAATGTGGTTGTCTCACCTAGCTATCTTATTAAGATGAATGCACTTACTGTAAGTCACTCTGGATAAGATAATCTGTTGACTGAAGTGTAAAATGTTTCACATACAGAACTCATATTACTGTATTTGATAATAATTTAAAAGATACAATACCAGTCAAGTTTGGACACCTACTCATTGAAGGGTTTTTCTTTATTTGTACTATTTTCTACATTGTAGGGTAATAGTGAAGACATCAAAACTATTAAATAACACATATGGAATCATGTAGTAACCAAAAAAGTGTTAAACATTATTTTAGAATATTCAAAGTAGCCATGCTTTGCCTTGATGACAGCTTTGCACAAAATTAGATCAGGTTATTGGTTACTGTTTGTTTACAACATTGCAATGTTGTATTTACATAAACCAAATCACATATAACTTTAAATAAACTTGATTCTCAGAGAACTAAACATAATAAATATACTAAACAACATGTATTCAATGTCTTAATTAATGCAATAGAACTTAAAATGATCATCATGCTAATGAAGAAAGGAGCAAAGACTGGATATTGTTTGACATTTTTATGTAGCTACAACATTTACATGAGAGAAATGTGAACACAATGGGGATGTTGACCTTATGTTTAAAGGGGCAACTACTGAATTTACATGAGCCAAGTGATACATGAGCAACAACTTTCAACTACTGAATGTTTAAAAGATAATATTGAATAATTAAAACATCAAAAACTAAATCAAACCCAGTTCAGAACTATTGCCTTTTTGAGTGAACTTTGAAGATGGTGGCCCTATGGAATTCTTTCATCCAAAATGCAGTCAAAAAACACAAAACAAAATGAGGATACTGAAAACATTTTCTATTTTGGCATCTTAAAAAGGTAGTATTAGGCTTGGGTGGAAGAAAAGCAACATAAAATGGAGTTATGGAAATTCATATTTTTCCAAAAAGAATTATTGTTAACTTACATCTCAAAGCCATGCATGCAAGAAGCCTTGACCTGGTGCACACATTTCTCTGTCCTCGGGTGGATTGAAGGCCTCAATCTGGGGTTTTGCCTTGTAACTGATTGCTTCTAGAAAGAGAGGATGAGTTAGCTACTAGTTTAAAGCAATGAAAGATCTAATTGCTACAAAGTAGGAATGTATGGGCTACATTTATGAAAACAATGCATGCATTTGCTTACCTTACCATGCTTATAGACCATACACAAATGTATCGCTCACAGAGGGTTGATGCATCCTCCTCCCAATACAACATTTTCCAACACCACAGGTAAGGGAAGGGTATCCATCCGCAAGAGTGAAGTTTTGCTTTGACGTCAAGTAAGCTCATATTGTTGCTACCTTAGCTGTTGTGCTAGCTAACATGTTACTGAACAGTGACACTTGCATATTGGTATAAAAAGACTAACGCATTTACCTAAAAATGTGTTTAGGCAAATCATCGGTTAGCTAGCTAATGTTAGTTATCAAATTAATTGTGCAAAAATATCACAACTGACGTTAGTTAGCTAAGCGCTAGCCGAGCAGCTAGCCAGTCACTGGCGCTGACAGATTGAAACTCAAAAGTGTTTCACTATCCCATAAAGCATGACATTGTTAACTAGGCATCAATGAGCTAACAACATTTTAAAGTTCATTGGGAAGTTTAATTAATAAGTTAGACACTCACTGGCAAACTTTCGTAGGTAGTTAGCTAGATTGCTTAGTTTCCATTTTCCAACAGATTTCTCGAATCCCCCTGATTGGTCGTCAACTGGTCTTAAAACACATGTTTTCACCAGAAACGGCTTCTGGTAAAGTGGCAATAAATATTGTTGCCACAGATTCAAATAGAATCTTGAGAGAATTGTTTGTCAAAAAAAAAAAGTTTGCCACTAGAATACATATTATTGTTGAAAAAGGTTTGCTGCAGATTCAGCAGTATTGGCAAACTTCTGGCAGCATTTTTTGACACACTTGCAGGAAGTTTCATTTTTATAAGGGGAGTGATAGATTTTAAACAAATACATGTCTGTCGTTTAACCGCCTCATGCCATGAGTTGATAGCGAAAAAACACAACAATCTCTTTCATAATTTCTTAAAACAATAAAAGCTAAATTACCAACAATTCTGAAAATGTATTGTTACATTACAGCCTTATTCTAAAACTGATTAAATGCAACATTTTCCATTTTCCTTTTTTTTATTTTACAAAAATACATTATTTACATAAGTATTCAGAATCTTTGCTATGAGACTCGAAATTGAGCTCAGGTGCATCCTGTTTCCATTGATCAACCTTGGGATGTTTCTACAACTTGATTGGAGTCCACCTGTGGTAAATTCAATTGATTGGACATGATTTGGAAAGGCATACACATGTCTATATAATGTCCCACAGTTGAAAGTACATGTCAGAGCAAAAACCAAGCCATGAGGTTGAAGGAATTGTCCGTAGAGCTCCGAGACAGGATTGTGTCGAGGCACAGATCTGGGGAAGGGTACCAAAACATTTCTGCAGCATTGAAGGTCCCCAAGAACCCAGTGGCCTCTATTTAAATGGAAGAAGTTTGGAACCACCAAAACTCTTCCTAGAGCTGCCCACCCTGCAAAACTGAGCAATCGGGGGAGAATTGCCTTGGTCAGGGAGTTGACCAAGAACCCGATGGTCACTCTGACAGAGCTCCAGAGTTCCTCTGTGGAGATGGGAGAACCTTCCAGAAGGACAACCATCTCTGCAGCACTCCACCAATCAGGCCTTTATGGCCAGACGGAAGCCATTCCTCATTAAAAGGCACAACAGCCCGCTTGGAGTTTGCCAAAAGGCACCTAAAGACTCTCAGACCATGAGAAACAAGATTCTCTGGTCTGATGAAACCAAGATTGAACTCTTTGGCTTGAATGCCAAGCGTCATGTCTGGAGGAAACCAGCCACCGATCATCACCTGGCCAATACCATCCCTACGGTGAAGCATGGTGGTGGCAGCATCATGCTGAGGGGATGTTTATCACCGGCAGGGACTGGGAGAGAAGTCAGGATCGAGAAAAAGATGAACGGAGCAAAGTACAGAGAGCTCCTTTGATGAAACCTGCTCCAGAACGCTCAGGACCTCAGACTGGGGCGAAGGTTCACCTTCCAACAGGACAACGGCCCTAAAGCACACAGCCAAGATAATGCAGTAGTGGCATCGGTACAAGTCTCTGAATGTCCTTGAGTGGCCCAGCCAGAGCCCAGACTTGAACCCGATCGAACATCTCTGAAGAGACCTGAAATAGCTGTGCAGTGACGCTCCCCATCCAACCTGACAGAGCTTGAGGATCTGCAGAGAAGAATGGGGAAAAACTCCCCAAACACAGGTGTGCCAAACTTGTAGCACCATACCCAAGAAAACTTGAGAATTTAATCGCTGCCAAAGGTGCTTCAAGGAAGTACTGAGTAAAGGGTCTGAATTCTTATGTAAATGTGATATTTCAGTTTTTTATTTGGATTAAATTTGCAATCCTTTCTCAAAACCTGTTTTTGCTTTGTCATTATGGGATATTGTGTGTGGAAAAAGTGAAGGGGTCTGAATACTGGAATGAAACTCTTCGTATTCTAATGTCCCCCAAGACCTTTATAAACACAACCAAAGGATTATTTTTCTGATAGCATATATGGTATTTATTTTTTAGACTGTTAGAATGTTGCAGTCAAATTATGTTAGCCATATTATCTACTTTATTTATTTTATCCCTTTTGCTGCATCAGTCTCTCATTTCTACAGTTATTTTACTATTGTTTTACTATTTGAATTGATCTCTTAATTCTTCAGTTTTATTCATGTCTATCTTCGTTTTATATTTGCATAGAAACATTTGGTGTTTTATCTTTCTCACCTTTTATTATTTTATTTGTTAAGCACATTAAAATGCATTTGTCGTGAAAAATGTGCTATATAAAGAACGTTTGATTTGATATTTAACACAGGGGAACTTCCTTCCTGGGGAACAAAGCACCTGTTGCCTGTATGCAAGCCAGAAATGTCATCGAGGCATTTACAGTAAGAGGATGGACAGAGCGAGAGTCTCAGAACCATGTACCTGTTTATTGCTTCCCTGCCAGGAATGTACATAGGCATGGCATACAGTAAAGAATTCAGTCTTACAATAGCCATTAGCAGACAATGGACACAGGCTCTGGAGGACTTGAGTTTGACACCACTGGCCTATATACTGCAACCATTTCAATTTACCAGACCTCTGTTTGGAGTTGACTTTTAATCTGAGACTGGTTTAGATCTGGAAAACTCTAGCCAATCAAATACATGAATTGATCAGTTGAGTTCCATAGAGCTGCAAAAAATAAGCAACAGACTCTGACCCTTGAGGCCCAGAGTTTGACACCACTGGCCTACCTAACCAGTACGTTGCGAGAACCGCTTGTATACCCTGACTGTAGAATGTTCTGGACGAGAGCTTGTGTTTACTGTAAGTGACTAAGATGAAGATCAGTGCTTATAGAGGGGGCAGGACAGTGGACTCCTGTTCCTGGATTCAGACTTTCCCCCACCCCCTTACTGTGTGGGTTCTGTTGACTGACTCATAGTTGACATAGGTGGGCTTGTATTTCTGTTATCACGGAGGGTCGTCTGCATCTGTGCCGGAAAACAAGTGTACATTCAGTTCTCCAGTGCTGACCCACTGAACTGCACATAGTCACCGTGACATGGGAAGAGAGAGTGTGTCTGTGTACTTTGTGTCTATAAAAGAAAGAGAGAGTGTGGAGTGTGGGGGCATCCTGAGGTAGCAACAATACACACACACACACACACACACACACACACACACACACACACACACAGAACTGCACACTGGCTTTCTGTTTGTGACAAACCACACTGACAACCCCCCCCCCCCCCCCCCCCTCATAGTATTATGTGATATAGACACACATGCACGGAAATTGACAGATGACTGAGGTCCCAACAGCAGGTGTATGAATATGGATCTTATCTGCCTGTCAGTCTCCAGCCTTTATGGCCACGAGTCACCTAAAACACACACACACACACACACACACCCCTACACATACAAAATGATCTTCCCTGTCCAGAGAGCATGAAAGGAAATCGATAGCTATTAGGAAGCACTTCCAGTACAGTAGGTCCTTACATGTGCTGGCTATAAGCTGTTACTGTAAGACCTAATAAAAGCAGCAATATCTCTCTTGGCTTGGTCATTTGCTATTACTGGAATAACTCAAAAGTTATTACATAGTTTTGTTTTTCTCACAGTTCGGTAAAAGCTATTTACTGAGAATAAATGACAAAGCCAATTTCTGGAACATTCTGTTTTGTATTTGTACAAAACAAAAAGCTCTCAAAATACCCACCATGAACAGAAAAACTGAAGAAGCTGTCTTGATCGAATCCTAACCCAGACACGTGAGATCAGAATAGAGAGAATACAGCAAGAAATGATCAATTGGATTTTGGAGCTGATGGTAAGGAACACAATGACCGAGTCTTTGTTTTTAGTTTACTCAGAGAGGACACAGAGGTATATCAAGACATACCCTTCAAGGACAGTTAATAGCGGTGTGATTGGAGGCTGTGCTATTTTTAAGACTGGGACATCATGCACTTGGACCCCTCTGAAGCAAGAACACAAATATATTTTTGACTAGCTGGATGCAGATAAACATCCATAGAGATAATAGGATCTCTATGGATGATGTTCTCCATTGTGATGTCATGTGTTCTGATGTTATCTGTTGTAATACTGTAGCATATCTTCTGATGTTCTCTGTTGTGATGTCATGTCTTCTGATGTTCTCTGTTGTGATGTCATGTCTCCTGATTATGTGCTGTGATGTCATGTCTTCTGATGTTCTCTGTTGTGATGTCATGTCTTCTGATGTTCTCCATTGTGATGTCATGTGTTCTGATCTTCTCCATAATGGCAAGTGTTTTGGTGATCTTAATTTTGATGTCATGTATTATGATGTTCAATGTAGTGATGTGAATTCTTTCCGATGACATGTTGTGATGCATAGTTCAGATTATATGATGATGTCAGCTGCCAGCTGTGGTCCGACGTGGACAAATATTAACTCAAAGAGAAAAATCACTCAAAACAATTAGACATCATTTTCAGCATACTGCAATACCTCAGTATGTTAGTTCTTAGTCATCCAACCTGCAGCGCGGAGTTTGCGTTTCTCCCCTGAGGGTGAAAAACCAACCCCCTACTCTAAAGGCTAGGGACAAATATCACACACACATCACAGCTCCTCTCACCTGCACTGCAAACCCTGATCGAGCACGACTAAATCAGTTTGGATCTACACTTTGTCACCAAGCAACAGAGGTGGCGTCCATTTAACTGCAAAGGAATGTAGAGAGAAACGTTACACTCACTCCACAGCTCTGTGACAAACCCGTATTCCACAGACCTGCCAACCTGTAATTTAATTAGATTTCCATTTTCACAGTTTAATATCGAGATTCATACCTTCCTTACAGAAAGGCAGAGAATAGCTTACTGTAGAATGTCCAAGAAATAGCTCCTAGAAATAGCTTGGCTTTGGTACTCGAGCAGAAATGTCAACACCATTTTATCTCTGCCAAAAAGGCAAAAAAA
Organism: Salvelinus fontinalis; assembly: GCF_029448725.1. NCBI lineage: Eukaryota > Metazoa > Chordata > Actinopteri > Salmoniformes > Salmonidae > Salvelinus > Salvelinus fontinalis. Next base: position 43,524,846 of record NC_074668.1, read on the forward strand.
ATGCTCCCAATATTGTAGCAAAAATGATCTTGTACCTCTTTTTTCACTCTTTCTTTTCGGTCTGTGAAAAAAGCAGACGGACAAGCAGGCACGCACGCACACACAGACACACCCATGTTCATCATCTCCCCTAGTTGATGCTGTGCAGGGTTAATGCCTCTTTATGAGTGGAGCAGCTGCCCAGTCCTTGTTACAGGGGATACAGAGACCCACAGGGGAGAGAGGATGGACAATACAGCGGGCCTACCTCTGACCCCACCAGCCACTACTGCTTCAACTTTGACCTCTTGTTGAAATGATGTCATATAGATTCAAAGCCATGGCTGAGCGTGAGGATTTCCTTCCATGAGGAAACGTGTTGATAAGGTCTGGCCACTGCTTGCTTATACGTACAGAGCTAGTGAGTCGCTTTCCTTCACGTCAAGCTGTAGTCATTTTCTATCCATCTGACGTCATTATTAACAACCACTCTTGTCCTCTGCTGCAATGGACAATGCCGGTGTCAAATACAAATCAACGTTTATTTGTCACGTGCAGGTGTAGACCTTAGAGTGAAATGCTTACTTTACAAGCCCTTAACCAAGAGTGCAGTTTTTAAGTAAAAAATAGGTATTATGTAAACAATAGATAAATACAAAAATAAAAAAACAGTAAAAAGTAACAGTAGCGAGGCTATATACTGGTGGTATCGGCACAGTGTCGGTTAGTCAGGCTATTTGAGGTAATATGTACATGTAGGATTAGTTAAAGTGACTATGCATAGATGATAAACAGAGAGTAGCAGCAGCGTAAAAGAGGGGTTGGCGGTATAAAATGCATAGTCCGGGTAGCCATTTGATTAGCTGTTCAGGAGTCTTATGGCTTGGATGTAAAAGCTGTTGAGAAGCCTTTTGGTCCTAGACTTGGCGGCTCCGGTACCGCTGACATTGCCTGGTATAGAGGTCCTGGATGGCAGGCAGCTTAGCCCCGGTCATGTACTGGGCCATACGCACTACCCTCCGGTCGAAGGCTGAGCAGTTGCTGTACCAGGCAGTGATACCTTTTGAGGATCTGAGGACCCATGCCAAATCTTTTTAGTTTCCTGAGGGGAAATAGGCGTTGTCGTGCCCTCTTCACGACTGTCTTGGTGTGTTTGGGCCATTCTAGTTTGTTGGTGACGTGGACACCAAGGAACTTGAAGCTCTCAACTTGCTCTACTACAGCAAGGGAGCAACAAACTAGAAGCAAGGGCCGCGACTTTTGTGGAGCGATGGGTAACGACGCCTCGTGGGTGTCAGTTGTTGATGTGTGCAGAGGCGCCCGGGTCGGGGCGAGGGGACGGACGTAAAGTTATACTGTTACATTGGTGCCGTGACCCGGATCACTGGTTGCTGCGGAAAAGGAGGAGGTTGAAAGGGGGGTGAGTGTAACGGATGTGAAATGCCTAGCTAGTTAGCGGTGGTGCGCGCTAATAGCGTTTCAATCGGTTACGTCACTCGCTTTGAGACCTTGAAGTAGTGGTTCCCCTTGCTCTGCAAGGGCCGTGGCTTTTGTGGAGCGATGGGTAACGATGCTTCGTGGGTGTCAGTTGTTGATGTGTGCAGAGGTCCCTGGTTCGCGCCCGGGTCGGGGCGAGGGGACAGACGTAAAGTTATACTGTTACACGTGCTCGGTCATCCTTTAACCTGTAGTCCCCAATCATCTCCTTTTTGAGATGATTGTGGAGTGTCAGCAGTGCAATGTCAGTTGTTGATAGTGCAGTTGTGAGGTACAGTACTTGTACTTGAGGCTATGGTTGCCAGAGACAGACGAACCAAGGGTTAATAGTGTCTTAATGGGGCCAGAGGCCTGTGGGGAGGCCAGCTGTAGCGGCTGCATCTGCTCCACACCCCCTGGGGCTGGGGGGGGACTGAGGAAGAGGACAGAGAGGAGACCTTACTGCTACCTTACTGCCGAGCTGCTGCTTCCATGCCCTTCTCTGTCTCTGCCTACTGCTCAAGTTGCACAGCCCACACGTCTGAGTCAAAGGGTCATTCATCACAAACACACACATGAGCGTGCTCCTGCACACACACACACACACGCGCGCGCGCACCACACACACACCACCCACAAACACAAAGATACATACGCGCACCTCCCACAAACACAGACACACACACACAAACACATTTCCCCCTCCACCCCTGTTCACACACACACACACACATACGTAAACCCCTCCCACTCACACACTCATCAACTACCCCTGTGCAGCCACCCCAGTGAGCAGTGAGTCAGGAGATACTAGGTTGTTAACAACACTGGGTTGTTAGAACACTGAGGAGGCAGTAGCATGAGGCATCTGCAGTATAATGTCTTAGTCACCACGGCAACTGTGCCCCTGAGTGTTGCACTGTGACTGAAACTCTTCATTGTTGGAGTTTGCATCAGGTTCGCTCCCTTTGCGCTACACTCATTCCTCTGCTGTTGTTCAGAGGAGTTTTGGTGTCTTTGAAAAGAAGTCATAGGGCACTGGTGATTCAGGTTGACTCCCGTTCAAAGTCAGGGGGAAAGTACCTCTTTAGATGTCAAATTGTAACATATCTGCAAAACTCCTTAGGCCTATACTTCATGGTCTTGATACTGTGGCTATTTAGGGTTTCTCTTGATCAGTGAAAACGTATACAGGAGGCACTCTAATAGATACCAACATTAGCAATTCAAGGTGTTGCTGTTACAGTTTACCTACGCATAGTCAAAGTGACAATTGGGAGAGTTGAGAGCAGTGAGTCACTCTTCAAGGTGTGCCATCTTTACCGTGGTTAGACCACACAGCTGCGGTTATGAGACAGTGACAAGACCCTACCACAGTATATGACTCAGGCATTTCTGTGTGAGGTACCCCCGTGGCACAAACAGCCTGTCAACTCCTCTGTATATTGGTTGTGTGTGTGTGCGCGTGCATGCGTGCCTGACTGTGCGTGCGTGCCATGTGTGCGTGTTAGCCTCCCTTTCTGTTCTACCTCTTGCCCTACTCTGATAGTACCCAGGATGATACAGCTGAATTGAGTGGAGTTTCCTACCGCAGAGAAAGCCCCCTGAATCTGCAGACTGACTTCCTCTGTTACATTTGACTGACTTTAGTCTCTCATAGATACACACTGCTGGGCTAGTTTACCCTCAGCTCACCACACACACACACACACACACACACACACACACACACACACACACACACACACACACACACACACACACACACACACACACACACACACTAAAATGATAGGAGACAAATTACTTGGAAATTCCAGGTAAGACAGAACAGAAACCTGGAATACATCGACAACAACAACAACAAAAAACACCTGAAACATCTGGATGCTGGATTTGTTTTGTGGATTTGTTGGATTTGTTTGGTGTTTTGTCCTTTGGTTGCTGAATCCTCACCTGCCACCAGATGTTGAAGCTGAGACAATGAGACAATGAGAGTGACGCAGTCAGTCAGTGGCCTGGATCTGTTAACCACGCGCCGGTCTCGTCTCCGTCCTGCTCCAGTGAGAGGCAGGGATTAACCCCGCTAATGGAGTGTGGTGACCTCTGACCTCTATAACGGGCCAGTGGCTGGCAGGGTGGAGAGGTCAGCCTGGCGTGTATCTGTCAGGAAACCCTTTAGTCCCCGGCGCTATCCCTTTAGTCCCCTTCAGCTTGTTCTCCATCTTCTTTTTAAATTGAGAGCCAATTTGTTTTCAGCACTTTTATTTCCATGACTGATCGAAACTTGTTTTCTCATGGCTTTCTCTTGTCCCTTGGCAGCAGACATGGTGAGCAATATGTTCGGAACATCGAATTGCAATAAAATCACAGTATCGAAATGTATTACATGTAGAATCGTAAGAATCGTGAGAATGACAATAAATGTCGTATCGGCACATAAGTTTCATGATAATATCGTATCGTGAGGTCCCTGGCAATTCCTAGCCCTACAGCAGACTCATAGCTCTACCAGCCCTGCCTTCTCTCTATTTCTCTCTCTCTCTCTCTCTCTCTCTCTCTCTCTCTCTCTCTCTCTCTCTCTCTCTCTCTCTGTCTGTCTGTCTGTCTGTCTGTCTGTCTGTCTGTCTGTCTGTCTGTCTGTCTGTCTGTCTGTCTGTCTGTCTGTCTGTCTGTCTGTCTGTCTGTCTGTCTGTCTGTCTGTCTGTCTGTCTGTCTGTCTGTCTGTCTGTCTGTCTGTCTGTCTGTCTGTCTGTCTGTCTGTCTGTCTGTCTGTCTGTCTGTCTGTCTGTCTGTCTGTCTGTCTGTCTGTCTGTCTGTCTGTCTGTCTGTCTGTCTGTCTGTCTGTCTGTCTGTCTGTCTGTCTGTCTGTCTGTCTGTCTGTCTGTCTGTCTGTCTGTCTGTCTGTCTGTCTGTCTGTCTGTCTGTCTGTCTGTCTGTCTGTCTGTCTGTCTGTCTGTCTGTCTGTCTGTCTGTCTGTCTGTCTGTCTGTCTGTCTGTCTGTCTGTCTGTCTGTCTGTGGAGTGGTTGACCTAAGGAACTACTGCTTCTGCTGTTTCTATTCCCCACTACACTCATTGTTGTCCCTGGGCTTATCTGTCTGTCTGTGTATGTCTCGCTCTGTCTGTGGATGTGGATGACTGGTAGACTGCTGCGGACATAGGATACTAAAGGCCCTTCACTTCTCTCCATTGTCTGATGGCACTTAGAGTGAAGTGGCTTTGACTGGTTGACTGGAGGACACATCGGCCTCTGCTTCTTTCCCCGTTCTAGATGGGATCCGTCTCTATTTCCGTTTCTATTACCCCTCAGCCTTCATCCAACGTCAGTGTTTTTGTTTTTAAAGGAACCAATAGAAGCACCAGTTCTAATATGAGGAAGAGTTGTGCTTGTATCTCCTGATATGTACCTGTGCTTGTTGGCTGTACCTCCACTCGTACTCCCTTTCCTTTCATTTGACCAGAGCCTTTGAAGATCCACCTAAACTAGCTACACCAGCCTGCATACCAGGGCTGGGTGTTGGAGCTGTGAGCCAGACATTCCTCAGTCCTAACCCCCCTCTGGCTCCTCTGGTTCCAGAACCACATCCAGTTGTTGTTTGTGGCAGGTGGCATGTGTGCTGGGTCGTGTGGGTGTGTGTGCGTGCGCGTGTAATTTCACAGGAATCTCCAGTAATGGCTTCTCTGTGTCACCCACTATTTACACAGACCACATACCGCTTGAGGTAGAGGTTAGCCACTAACACAGAGATCTTAGAACAGTTTATCCTCCCCAAATCCTACCTTTAACGCTACGGGGAGAAAACTCAGAACTGACATCAGATCAGTGTCAAGAGATAACTACCCTCCAGCTATTGAACCATACAGCCATCTGCATCAGTAAGATGTGTGTTTTAGTTTTACAAACATTCTCAGATTCAGAGACACAGAGTGTTTAATAGTCACATATACAGGGTTGCAGATGTGAGTGCAGGGTACAGTGAAAATCGTAGACTCCGACAATGCAGGACTAAGTGAAATAAAATTATGGAAATTGTAATAAGAAAAACAATAGAAATATACATTGAATTATACGCATCATAATAATTGTAGCAGTGATGAATGAATAATTGGCCATTGGGGTGTCAGACAGCAGGGACTTGGTACATACAAAGCGTGTGTGTTTTAAACTTCAATAGCTAAAATATGCATCACATAGGAAACATCTGACACATGCCCGGCCTTCTTAGCACCATTACATATTTTATAGTAACACAGTAAGTCAAGTCAATGCTGGTGTCAATCAAGACCAAGTTGTAAAACCTGTTTTTGGACATGCTTATAGTCACCCACTCTATCCAGGTCTCTGATTGGACAGTGTTTTTTTGTTATTGTTGTTTTATTTCAACCATACCACAACACCAGACAGGTGGTGCCTCTGCCCGGTTTGCAGGTGTTTCAGGGAGTGGGGCGGTGAACAGATGGGGAATGGTGTGTGGGGAGTCGTCTGTCTCTCACCCGACCACAGGTTGTGTCTGCATCTCTGTCTGTTTGGCAGTCCAGCTGTACAGTGTCACTGTGTAGTCACGTAGGCCTAGGTATTAGTTGTTCTAGTTCTCACAGAGACACACATTCACACACATAGTGGGCCTGTCCCCTGCCTCTCCTTAGGCCACAATCACAGCCTACACGGCAGTGGGGTGAGACTAGGCCCCCGTAGTGCGTACCACAAACACACAAACCCTCTCGCTTTCTCTTTTTCTCTGACACACACACACAGCTACTGTTAATGAAATAAGGTCTTAAGTCGGCTGAAGGGAGTCTTTCAGATTAAAGAAGAGCTCGGATTTATCCATGATGTTCTGGCAGGTGGAAGATCTTATCAATCCTATTGAGAGAGAGAGAGAGAGAGCGAGGGAGTGAGAGAGAGAGAGAGAGAGAGAGAGAGAGAGAAAGGGAGAGTATGGCCCGTCTGTCTGCAGTGTGTGTGGGTGTGGGTGTGGGTGTGGGTGTGGGTGTGTGTATTTTATCTTGTGTTTTTGCATCGTTCACCAAATAATGTTTAAAGGTCTGGTCATGCAGGATATATATCTGTCTTATGTATTCACCCAAAGACACACCAGGGAACACACCTACATTCAACAACCAGGGTTAGGAAGCCACGCAGACTGCCAGACACACTGACAGTCATACAGTAACTTTGAAACCCATGGACAAAGGAGCACACCTACATTCAACAGCCCGAGGAAGGAGGCAGTGCAGACAGACAGACAAACAATCAGTCATACGAATATCGATAACCACAACACGCCTGAAACGGTTGCTCGTGTATAGCCAGTACCTTTTGTTATAATTGCTGCAATTTGAACGGATTATACCTTGGTTCTAATGTTTTATACCATCGTGCACTGTACACATCCGGACATCTGTAGAAAGACCATCTGGTTGAATAACATAAATAGATCAGACTTACTGCAGGAAATTCCCTCGGTTGACATGTGCTGACCGGTAACTGGCTCTCTCTGACCCATAAACACTTAGTTTCCATATTCCTCTTAGTTGTGCTTTTTGTATTTATTTCACCTTCATTTAACCAGGTAGGCCAGTTGAGAACAAGCTTTCATTTACAACTGCGACCTGGCCAAGATAAAGAAAAGCAGTGTGACAAAAACAACAACACAGAGTGACACATAAACAAACGTACAGTCAATAACACAATAGAAAAATCTATGTACAGTGTATGCAACTGAAGAAGATTAGGGAGGTCAGGCAATAAATAGGCCGTAGAGGCGAAATAATTACAATTTAGCATTAACAGATGTGCAGATGACGATGTGCAAATAGAGACACTGGGGTGCAAAAGAGCAAGAGGGTAAGTAGTAATATGGGGATGAGGTAGTTGGGTGTGCTATTTACAGGTTGGCTGTGTACAGGTACAGTGATCAGTAAGCTGCTCTGACAGCTGATGCTTAAAGTTAGAGAGGGAGATATAAGACTCTAGCTTCAGTGATTTTTCCAATTCGTTCCAGTCACTGGCAGCAGAGAACTGGAAGGAAAGGCGGCCAAAGGAAGTCTTGGCTTTGGGGATGACCAGTGAAATATACCTGCTGGAGCGCATGCTACGGGTGGGTGTTGCTATGGTGACCACTGAGCTGAGATAAGGCGGGGCTTTACCCAGCAAAGACTTATATATGACCTCGAGCCAGTGGGTTTGGTGACAAATATGTTGTGAGGGCCAGCCAACAAGAGCACAGGTCGCAGTGGTGGGTAGTATATGGGTCTTTGGTGACAAAACGGATGGCACTGTGATAGACTACATCCAGTTTGCTGAGAGTGTTGGAGGCTATTTTGTAAATGACATCGTCGAAGTCAAGGATCGGTAGGATAGTCAGTTTTACGAGGGTATGTTTGGCAGCATAAGTGAAGGATGCTTTGTTGCGAAATATGAAGCCGATTCTAAATGTAATTTTGGATTGGAGATGCTTAATGTGAGTCTGGAAGGAGAGTTTACAGTCTAACCAGACACCCAGGTATTTGTAGTTGTCCAAATATTCTAAGTCAGAACCGCCCAGAGTAGTGATGCTAGTCGGGCGGGAAGGTGCGGGCAGCAATTGGTTGAAGAGCATGCATTTAGTTTTAATAGCATTTAAAAGTAGTTGGAGGCCACGGAAGGAGTGTTGTATGGCATTGAAGCTCGTTTGGAGGACAACAGGCCCTCCGATTTGACACACTGAACTCTATCTGAGAAGTAGTTGGTGAACCAGGCGAGGCAGTCATTTGAGAAGCGAAGGCTATTGAGTCTACCGATAAGAATGCGGTGATTGCCAGAAACCAGATTGCGTAGCGGAGAAGGTACGGTGGGATTCGAAATGGTCGGTGATCTGTTTGTTCACTTGGCTTTCGAAGATTTTAGAAAGGCAGGGTAGGATAGATATAGGTCTATAACAGTTTGGGTCTAGAGTGTCTCCCCGTTTGAAGAGGGGGATGACCGCGGCAGCTTTCCAATCTTTGGGGATCTCAGACGATACGAAAGAGAGGAATAACCCTAGTCACATGAGTCTAACAGGGCTAACAGGGCCAGAATGAGGCTATTTACAGCTGAACTTCTATTTCTGTATTTGGAAACAAAGCGAGCCACAGATAGACACCAGAAGACGGGCGCTTACTAAGAATAGAGGGGATTGTAACTTTAAAAAGAACCGGGAGGCTGAAAATAAACCCTTCTTAACCTGCTGTCTGTACGCGCTGGGGAAAGCACACAAGGACACATCCAGCGTGTTCACATGGTATTCGTTAGATGGCTATGCTAGAAAGGACAAAAGTGGTAATATCATCCAAACTCATGAGCAATCCCGTGAGGTATTTGTCCTCAGTTTGGGGTTAGAGTTGGGGTTAAGGTCATAGGTAGGGTAAGGGTTGAAGTTGGTGATTCAAGTCCTGACAAATCATTTTGTTCAGAAACCACTGCACTTCCTGTCTTTTCTAGCATGGCCAGATAGTGATGACCGTGCTTATTCTTATTTACCTTACACAATTTTGGAGATATTAACAGCAGGGTACAGTCAATCTTTTACTTAGCTCTCTGGCCGGCCTACATTAGTACTCCCTTCACTCCTATAAACTAACCTGACACCGCACCATGTATGTGAGAGGTTGCTGGAATCAGAAGTTCTCTGGAAAGGCTCAGGCTATTTTAAAACCTTCGAACTAAGAGTAGTCTTCAAGAACTACTGCTTGTCTGTTCTGCTAATTCTATTTATCGGCTAATGTCTGGAAAGGGACAGTGCACACAGGGAATTGAGGGAGGTTGTTGCGTATACAGTTGTGTAGGTGCATGTGTGGGAGTGATGACAACTTTGTTTTGCAAATGAACATAGTAACATGAACAGTTTTGGTCCCAGACACCTTCGTCTACTGTTTGCATTCCATTGTTCTTAAGGAGAACCACTTTCACAAGTATTTGCATTAGGAGAAATCCAAAGAATGGAATCATCAAATCTTTTTTCCCAGTGGTATAAATGTGTGGCCTCTGATGAAGAGACTGCAGAATATGTCTATGATCTCAGGAATGTGTCTGGATTGCTTGTACCTTTGTGTGTGTGTGTGTGGCTCAGTTGGTAGAACATGGTACTTGCGACGCCAGGGTTGTGGATTCAATCCCCACGAGGGAGCATTCCGAAACTGTTTGTGTGTGTGTGTGTGTGTGTGTGTGTGTGTGTGTGTGTGTGTGTGTGTGTGTGTGTGTGTGTGTGTGTGTGTGTGTGTGTGTGTGTGTGTGTGTGTGTAGGTGAGTACAACAGCAGTAGTGAGTCATGTCGTAACCATTCCTTTGGCAGTCGAACAAACAAGAGGATAGAAGGATGACCCGTGCTCAGAGTGAAGTATACACCTGTTCCCCTCTGATCCCAAGAGGAAAGGGCTTAACACACACACACACACCCTGACTCAACCAGAGGATGGTTAATGAGGACCCATGGCAACTGTGTAGAGAACAGAGGGATTTATCAGGATTATCCCTGGTGGTCCCATATCTCCTCCCTGCAGCAGAGAGTGTGTGTGTGTGTGTGTGTGTGTTTTAGGTGACTCGTGGCCATAAAGGCTGGATAAGATCCATATTCATACACCTGCTGTTGGTACCTCAGTCATCTGTTAATTTCCGTGCATGTGTGTCTATATCACATAATACTATGAAAACCATTGCATTGTATCATGCACCAATGACACTGATTCCTCTGATATAAAAAAAAAAAAATGATGCCTGCTGTTTTTGGACATCGGACTGACTTTCTCAACCATGTCTCTCTCTCTCTTCTCTCTCTCTCTCTCTCTCTCTCTCTCTCTCTCTCTCTCTCTCTCTAGAGCACTGTTCCTGTGCCTCCTGGTGTATGAAAGGGGAAATGTGGAGTATCTCTGTCGCATCCTGGCATTGATCCAGTTAACTCAGAACTACTTCCCCTGGTCTTCACACACCTCACCAACGTCCTTTCTTCCACATGAATCCAGTAACCTCAGAATTACTGTCCCTGGTCTTCACACACACCTCACCAACATCCTTTCTTCCATCATCCATATATCGCTACCAGTACTAGGAAGGCCATTTACTACAGAGGAGGAAGAACAGTGTCTTTTTACATTTGTATGTGTTTGTGGACATATGTGTTTGTGCATGTCATTGGTGGCTTTCAGCCCTTAAATGCTAGAGAAATAGACGTTCCGTCGGTCCAAGCAGGCACGAATGCCAAGGATAACATGAAAGATGTTTATTGTGTTGTTGCACAGGTGGCATACGTTCCCAGCTCCGCAGCCAGACATGGCGTTTGAAGTGAGCGATGACGAAGTCGCCACACATGGTTCTGATTTCAGGACGGCACTGTTCTAGTATTTTTTAAAAACACTTTGGAAAGTGTTAAAGATTTAACTCTGTTGCAGTGTTCCTCGTTTTACTCTTAAAGTGTTCAAATGAACTCAATTGTGGTGTTTGCCTTGCTCTACTGTAGAGTAATACGCAGTGTAAAACATAACACTTGATTTGGAGTAAACTGGGCTCACTTTGCGTCGTGCTGACGCTGTTACACTTTCTCAGTGTAAGACATTAGCACGTGTAGTGTTACAGTAACTCCTTTGTGGGTGTTGTTTCAACACTGTATGGTGTTAAGTCTCATTTGCATATTTCCCAGGGGGCCTTTTCATTTTGAGTAAATTGTTGAGTTAACACCCATGACTGTATTTGTTAGTGACAGAAACACGGTTGTTGAATTATATTATTTGAAATGCCTGTGGCTTTCAGCAAGTGAAAATGTAATGTAACTGTAACTCTACCTTCCACCTTGGTCTAGTTGATGCTTAGTTTTACCCTAACACAGTGGTGTTAGGAAATTCCTGATTTACAGGCCACATCAGGCCTGCAAATCACATTATGCTGGCTTGCAAAGTGATGTGTAATTCCCATTAGAATTCAGCCAGAGTTAGGATTTCCAACAGTTAGAATTTGTATTCACCCACAACCTGCATCCAGAATGACTGTCGGGGTTGGGAAACTTGATAGAAAACACTACCTAAATAATTTAAACAAGAACAACCATTTCAGTAACGGGTGCAATAAATCTAACTAATTGATTGGATTAGATTAGAAAAATGGATGTTATTTATCTTTGTGTAGCATAAGATTAATCAGTCAATCAATGTATGCAAAAACACAGATATTAAAATCAATCCTCTACCTACAGTAGAGCATGCTGGGAAATATGATACAAATGGTGGTTTAGATCTGACTGTTTTACTCTCCACACTGTAAATCAATAACTCTGGTTGTTAACACCAACACTAGGGGTTATTTTACACTGCTGAGTGTTCATTTCACTTTTACAAAGTTCATTTAACTCCTGAATCAACACTAGCAATGTTACACTGACAAATCAACACTGGCAAATTTGCTGTGCTCTCTCTCTCTCTCTCTGGGATGCATGCATTACTGTATATGAGATGGGAGGTTGGGGAATGGGATGGGAGGTTGGGGGAATGGGATGGGAGGTTGGGGGAATGGATGGGAGGTTGGGGGAATGGATGGGAGGTTGGGGGAATGGGTTTGGAGGTTGGGGAATGGGATGGGATGGGAGGTTGGGGGAATGGGATGGGAGGTTGGGGAATGGGATGGGAGGTTGGGGGAATGGGATGGGAGGTTGGGGGAATGGGATGGGAGGTTGGGGGAATGGGATGGGAGGTTGGGGGAATGGGATAGAGGTTGGGGGAATGGGATTGGAGATTGGGGGAATGGGATTGGAGATTGGGGGAATGGGATTGGAGGTTGGGGGAATGGGATGGGAGTTTGGGGGAATGGGATGGGAGATTGGGGGAATGGGATGGGAGGTTGGGGGAATGGGATGGGAGGTTGGGGGAATGGGATTGGAGATTGGGGGAATGGGATTGGAGGTTGGGGTAATGGGATTGGAGATTGGGGGAATGGGATGGGAGGTTGGGGGAATGGGATGGGAGATTGGGGGAATGGGATGGGAGGTTGGGGGAATGGGATGGGATTTACCATTTACTCCCAAGTACTTGTATGAGGTGACAACCTCAACCTCTAAATCCTCAGAGGTAGTTTTCACACCTGTGGGGAGGGGGCATTTGTTTTGGAGGTGTTCAGGGGATTTGTTTCGGAGGTATTCAGAACAAGGTTAAGGGTAGAGAAAGCTTGATGGACACTAAGAAAGCTTTGTTGTAGAGCATTTAACACAAAATCCCGGGAGGGGACAGCTGAGTATAAGACTGTATCATCTGCATATAAATGGATGAGAGAGCTTCCTACTGCGTGAGCTATGTTGTTGATGTAAATTGAGAAGATCATGGGGCCTAGGATTGAGCCTTGGGGTACTCCCTTGGTGACAGGCAGTGGCTGACTTTATATACTGCACTCTTTGAGAGAGAGAGTTAGCAAACCAGACCAAGGAACACTCAGAGACACCAACACTCCTTAGCCGGCCCACAAGAATGGAATGGTCTACCCTATCAAAAGCTTTGGCCAAGTCAATAAAAATAGCAGCACAACATTGCTTAGAATCAAGGGCAATGGTGACATCATTGAGGACCTTTATAAATAGGTCTACAACAGTTAGGATCAGCTTGATCTCCCCCTTTCAATAAAGGACGGACCGTGGCCACCTTCCAAGCAATGGGAAGCTCCCCAGAAAGGAGAGACAGATTATGAAGGTCAGAGATACAGTTGAAGTTGGAAGTTTACATACACTTAGGTTGGAGTCATTAAAACTAGTTTTTCAACCACTCCACAAATTTCTTGTTAACAAACTATAGTTTTGGGAAATCGGTTAGGACATTTACTTTGTGCATGACACTAGTCATTTTTCCAACAATTGTTTACAGGCAGATTATTTCACTTATAATTCACTGTATCACAATTCCAGTGGGTCAGACGTTTACATACACTAAGTTGACTGTGCCTTTAAACAGCTTGGAAATGTCCAGAAAATTATCTCATGGCTTTAGAAGCTTCTGATAGGCTAATTAACATAATTTGAGTCAATTGGAGGTGTACCTGTGGATGTAATTCAAGGCCTACCTTCAAACTTTGCTTGACATCATGGGAAAATCAAAAGAAATCAGCCAAGTCCTCAGAAAAAAGATTGTGGACTTCCACAAGTCTGGTATCCTTGGGAGCAATTTCCAAATGCCTGAAGGTACCACGTTCATCTGTACAAACAATAGTACACAAGTATAAACACCATGGGACCATGAAGCCGTCATACCGCTCAGGAAGGAGACGTGTTCTGTCTGCTAGAGATGAATGTACTTTGGTGCGAAAAGTGCAAATCAATCCCAGAACAACAGCAAAGGACCTTGTGAAGATGCTTTAGGAAACAATTACAAAAGTATCTATATCCACAGTAAAGCGAGTCCTATATCAACATAACTTGAAAGGCCGCTCAGCAAGGAAGAATCCACTGCCCCAAAACTGCCATAAAAAAGCCAGACTACGGTTTGGAACTGCATATGGGGACAAATATCGTACTTTTTGGAGAAATGTCCTCTGGTCTGATGAAACAAAAATAGAACTGTTTGGCCATAATGACCATCGTTATGTTTGGAGGAAAAGAGGGAGGCTTGCAAGCCGTAAAAAAACACCATCCCAACCGTGAAGCACGGGGGTGGCAGAATCATGTTCTGGGGCTGCTTTGCTGCAGGAGGGACTGGTGTACTTCACAAAATAGATGGCATCATGAGGTAGGAAAATTATGTGGATATATTGAAGCAACATCTCAAGACATCAGTCAGGAAGTTAAAGCTTGGTCGCAAATGGGTCTTCCAAATGGACAATGAACCCAAGCTTACTTCCAAAGTTGTGGCAAAATGGCTTAAGGACGTCAAAGTCAAGGTATTGGAGTGGCCATCACAAAGCCTTGACTCCAGCCTATAGAACATTTGTGGGTAGAACTGAAAAAGCGTGTGCGAGCAAGGAGGCCTACAAACCTGACTCAGTTACACCAGCTCTGTCAGGAGGAATGGGCCAAAATTCACCCAACTTATTGTGGGAAGCTTGTGGAAGGCTACCCAAAACGTTTGACCCAAGTTAAACAATTTAAAGGCAATGCTACCAAATACTAAATGAGTGTATACAAACTTCTGACCCACTGGGAATGTGATGAAAGAAATAAAAGTTGAAATAAATCCTTCTCTCTACTATTATTCTGACATTTCACATTTTTTAAATAAAGTGGTGTTCCTAACTGAACTAAGACAGGGAATTTTTACTAGGATTAAATGTCAGGAATTGTGAAACGCTGAGTTTAAATGTATTTGGCTAAGGCGTATATAAACTTCCGACTTCAACTGTATGCTTGGCGATGATAGGGGCAGCAACCTTAAAGATGAAAGGGTCTAAACCATCTGACCCAGATGTTTTTTGGGGGTAACGTTTCAGGAGCTCCTTTAGCACCTTGGACTCAGTGACTGTCTGTAGGGAGAAACGTTGTAGCGGGGCAGGGGAAAATGAGGGAGAAGCATCGGGGATAGTCACATTAGAAGGGGTGGGAGATGAGGAAATGATGGACAGGCAAGGAGGCATGGCTGAGTCAAATAGGAATCCTGACTTAATGAAGTGGTGATTAAAGAGCTCAGCCATGTGCTTGTTGTCAGTAACAACCACATCATCAACATTGAGGGACATGGGCAGCTGTGAAGAGGAGGGTTTATTCTCCAGGTCTTTAACCGTTTTCCAGAACTTCTTGGGGTTAGACCCGCAGAGAGAGAACTGCTCCTTAAAGTAACTAACTTTGGCCTTCCAGATAGCCTGAGTGCACTTATTTCTCATTTGCCTGAACGAGAGCCAGTCAGCCTTTCGCCAAATGCAATTCTTGAGGTGGCGTAACTCTGCAAGATCACGGTCGAATCAGAACCTGTTTTAAATTCTCATTTTCTTTATGGAGGCATGTTTGTTAACAAAACCACTGAACATATTAAAAAAATGAAGGTCCAAGCGTCTTCGACAGAGGGGATCAAGCTGATTCTATACCATTTTACAGAGGCCAGGTCATGAAGGAAGGCTTGCTCATTAAAGTTTTTAGCAAGCGTCTATAACAAATCAGGACAGGTCGTTTCACTGAGCAGCCATTACGAACACAGGCTGTAAAACTGATCACTAAGGTCATTACAGAAAACACCAGACTGATACCTATCAGGATTATTTGTGAGGATAACATCAATGCGAGTAGCCTTTTCTGTGTGTTTGGAGTCATACCTTGTGGGATTGTTAATAATCTGACAAAGAATTAGGGAGTCCCATTGCTTTAGGATTTGGTCAGGTGGTTTAAGCATGTCCCAGTTTAGGTCACCTAGCAGGACAAATTCAGACTTAGTGTAAGGGGCCAGGAGAGAGCTTAGGGCAGGTAGGGTACAAGCCGGTGCTGATGGAGGGCGATAGCACCCAGCAACAGTCAACAAAGAGCTATTTGAAAGTTTAATGCTTCAAACCAGCAAATCAAATTGTTTGGGGACAGACTTGGTGGAGACAACCGAGCACTGAAGGGGATCCTTGGTTAAGAATGCCACTCCCCAACCTTTGGAAGATCTGTCTTGCCGAAAAAGGTAATAAACAGAAAGGTTAATATCAGTATTCAAAACACTCTTCCTGAATCACGTCTCAGTAATGATCAACACATCTGGATTGGAGCTGTGAACCCACACTTTCAATTGATCCATTTAGGTTGGGGGAATGGGGTTGGAGGTTGGGGGAATGAGATGGGAGGTTGGGGTAATAGAATGGGAGGTTGAAGGAATGAGATGGGAGGTTGAAGGAATGAGATGGGAGGTTGGGGGAATGAGATGGGAGGTTGGGGGAATGGGATGGGATGGGAGGTTGGGGGAATGGGATGGGATGGGAGGATGGGGGTGGAGGCTCATTTATTGTTGTTTATTTTCCTTTGCATCCTGACTGGTTGCATCACTGCCTGGTACGGCAACTGCTCAGCCTCCGACCACAAGGCACTTCAGAGGGTAGTGCGTACAGCCCAGTACATCACCAGGGCTAAGCTGCCTGCCATCCAGGACCTCTATACCAGGCAGTGTCAGAGGAAGGCCCTAGAAATTGTGAAAGACTCCAGCCACTCCAGTCGTAGACTGTTCCCTCTGCTACCACATGGCAAGCGGTACCGGTGCTCCCAGTCTATGACCAAAAGGCTTCTCAACAGCTTTTACCCCAAAGCCATAAAACTCCTGAACAGCTAATCAAATGGCCACCCGGACTATGCATTTTGTACCGCCACCCCCCCGCCAACCCCTCTTTTATGCTGCTGCTACTCTCTGTTTATCATCTATGCATAATCACTAGGGATAGGGGGCGACATTTTCACTTTTGGATGAATTGGTGCCCAAATTAAACGGCCTCGTACTCTGTCCTAGATCATATGATATGCATATTATTATTACTATTGGATAGAAAACACTGAAGTTTCTAAAACTGTTTGAATTATATCTGTGAGTAAAACAGAACTTAAATGGCAGGCAAACTTCCAAACAGGAAGTGAAAATTCTGAAATGGGTCGCTGTGAAAGGCATCGCCTATTAAATTGCCTTATATTTATGGATCTGTATGCACCTCATACGCCTTCCACTAGATGTCAACAGGCAGTAGAACGTGGAATGAAGCATATAGCTTGATGTGGGACCGGATGAGAGCCAATGGAGTGACTGGTCAGGCATATTGCCAGTTCTTGGCCACGCACACTACGCATGTGATGTCCTTGTCTGCAATGCGTTAGATAGACATGAAGAAATGCTCCGTCTGGGATGTTATTGGATATATATGAGAAAAACATCCTGAAGATTGATTCTCAACTGAGTTTGACCAGTTTATTCGATTTGTAATATCACTTTTTGAAGTTTTCGTTCATTAGCGTAAAGTTCGAAGGACACGTGAACTACACATGCTAGCCAAAGTTGCTAATTCGACAGAAGTAATGGACATTATAAAACAAAAAAAAACGATTTATTGTGGAACTAGGATTCCTGGCACTGCATTCTGAAGAAAGATCATCAAAGGTAAGGGAATATTTATGATGTAATTTCGTATTTCTGTTGACTCCAACATGGCGGAGAATTGCTGAGCGCTGTCTCAGATTATTGCATGCTGTGCTTTTTACTAAAGTTATTTTTTAAATCTAACACAGCGGTTGCATTAAGAACCAGTGTATCTTTAATTATATGTTAAACATGTATCTTTCATCAAAGTTTATAATGAGTATTTCTGTATTTCACGTGGCTGTCTGTAATTACTTTCGCTATTTTGGAGCCATTGCTGAACATGGTGCCAATGTAAAACCACGATTTGTGACTATAAATATGCACATATTCGAACAAAACATAAATGTATTGTATAACATGATGTCATATGACTGTCATCTGATGAAGTTGTTCAAAAGTTAGTGATTAATTTTATCTCTATTTGTGGGTTTTGTGAAAGCTATTTTTTCTGTGAAAAAATGGCGGTGTGTTTTTGGATATTGTGGTGAGCTAACATAAATATATGTTGTGTTTTCGCTGTAAAACATTTTTTTAAATCGGACATGTTGGCTGGATTCACAAGATGTTTATCTTTCATTTGCTCTATTGGACTTGTGATTTCATGAAATTATATTATATTTGAACTAATCCTACATGTACATGTTACCTCAAATAGCCCAACTAACCGGTGCACCCACACATTGACTCTGTACCGGAACCACCTGTATATAGCCTCGCTACTGTTTTCTTTTTCTTTACTCATCTATTGTTTACTTAATACCTATGTTTTTCTTAACTGCACTGTTGGTTAAGGGCTTGTACTGTAAGTAAGCATTTCACTGTAAGGTTGTATACCTGTTGTATTCGGCACACGTGACAAATAAACTTTGATTTGATTTGGAACAGTCAGCAGGATTCTAAGCTCTCTCTCCGTATCCCAGCCCTCTAATCCAGACTAGACTACAGGGGCAGAGTACAACACAGGCTTTAGAGTACAACACAGGCTTTTAGTTGATGAATTGACTTTTAAAGCATTTCAAATACTAATGCCGGCATGTAGCTGCAGAGGGAAATGGAGGACGTGTGTGATTGAAGTCTGTGCTTATTGGGCTCTTAGGGAGTAAATGCCTAACAATCTGTTTTACTCAAGCTCTGCAGAACTTGGTGTCTGAATCTGATGACAATTCACACATGTAATAGGTCTTCAGAGTCAAAAACTGTGAGCACACTCAGCACCTGAAAGTGCACATCAAAGGTTTGGGCTTTCTTAGTAGAGTATGGAAACTCCCTTCATAATTACAGATAGGCAATAATGAAAGTAGTGACTCGGTGTCAACTTGTTGAAGAATGATCTCGGTCCCATGTTCAGTGCTTCACATGTTCACCTTGCATGCTTTTAGCTCATCTATGCACAATAGAAGTGATGCAGAGTTTCTGTTGTCCATCTTAACCTGAAACTGTGATTTATTTTTGTCTAGTCATCACAACTCTGTTAAGCCTCTCTCACACAATAGAGGCCTTATGGGCTCTATTGTATGAACTACGGGCTCTGCAGTTTCCTCTCTCTCTCTGGTTTCCTGGAGAGAAAAAAAACAGAGCTGTCTCATTACGAGAGTTGTACTCAGTGGAGAGTGAAATCTTATTGCAACACAAGTCATTCTGAAAAAGCCTGCTATAAAAGGGCCTTGTGTGCAAATCCAAGCCGATCAGCTGTTTCCTAATATAGCTGAAGATTATTCTGAGACTTCAGCACTCCTATGAGAGAGAGAGAGAGAGAGACAGAGAGAGAGAGAGAGAGCTGAACATAGTGGGGAGAGAGAGAGAGAGAACTGAACCTAGTGGGGAGAGAGAGAGAGAGAGAGACAGACGGAGAGAGAGGGTGACAGATTGCGTCTGTGTGAGGGAGAAGGGGTGAGGGTTTAGCCAAGGACTCCTGTCCTGTGTGTACTGTACTGTACTGTATGTGGAAACATAGCCTGCTCTTACCTAATAAAGGGACCTTTAACTTTAACCTACTTCCTAGCTCTCTGTAACTCTGCATATGTTGCATGTGCCTATCGTTACATTTATACATTTTCCCTCGTGTGGTATGATTTACTTAGAAGTGCTTTAATACTTATTTGTGCTGTGTTTTGGTTTACTTCGAATTTACTTATTTGAGTGACTTCCGTTCTTTGGAGTGCTCGTCTCTTCGTGTGAATACGGGAATGAGTGTGTTAATTAGGCACCTGAGCCATGCCCCCCCACACCTGAGGAGTAATGGGCTCGAGGAGCTCCCCCTGCACAAATGCAGCTCTCAGATAATGTTTCGCACATTCAAGCAAGCAATGGGAGAGGACAGGTGCCATAGGCTGTGTGCAGCCACACTACCACAACCAATGCGTCTCGGGAGAGGGGACCAGATGAGTGTGACCTTGCTCGGGAAGAGCTGAACGGAACAACCCTGCTAGGGATGAAGAGCCAAACAGCATGTGAGTGCGTACCAATGGTTTCCAGTATGATGACGTCATTGATGACGCTTTTTCCACCCTCTCCAGACGTGGCCTGCTACGACGAGACCTCAGAGGCTGCGACTGCCGCATCGGAACCCCACGATGCCAACGCCGAGGCGACGAACGCTCCATGCTAAACAACTATGGAATCTAGAATGAATGCGGTGTGAGTGTACCTGGGCCTGTCCTTGTTTTGGGTTCTGTTGCTTTTATCCTGTAACCCCCTTTTTTTATACAAAGAAAGATACTAACTGTAAATACTGACTGTCTGCCTGTGTCTGTGATATTGGGCTTGAAATAACTTTCCTTTTGACACATGCATGACTGCGTCTACGCGGAGTATGACCAGGACGAGATTGCAAAAGAGAGGGCAGACAGGGTCCTCTCACCATGTCTCATGTTCAACACCTAAAGTGTCACAGTGCAGGGTCCTACTCATTAGTGCACAGCGTTGCCAAACGCTTTGCAACGGATCATGAAAACAAGCCTTTCTTATTGGACAGCCTCAGCTAGTCTGTTTACTTCCGTCGGGTGCCTAGTGAATACGACCCAGCTACAGGCAAGCTTTGATTGACATGGCCTACAGAACCTCATACCATCGAGTCGAAGATAGAGGACTGTAAATGGCTCTGGGTCACGTTGCAACATCATTGCAATGTACTCCATCGCGTGATGAACAGCAACACAATCCAGAACCATACTGTATACAACTTTGCACACCTTGTAATGTCATCTCAAGTCCTAAGTCTGCTGAAAATACAATACAGTTTGTGATTTTTATACGCATGACTGTGACTCCAGCAAGTGGTGGTGTTCTAAGAATAGAACAATAAGGCCAAAGACTCCTGGTATTGGGGATCGTGAGTTGTGATACCTCCTCCATGGCTGGATTACAGGTTAAGGAGCAGGCCAGGCAGTCAGAGGGGCTTTACGGGAGGTGACGTAAAGGGACGCGCCGCGAGTCGGCAGAAAGACCAGAGCCTTCAGAAAGCCCCCTTTGACCCCTCTGTGGCACTCACAAACCCCGGCCTGATCCAGAGGCATGGAATGCCGTTTCCATTTCATGGAAGAACTTTGACCAGACTAGTGTTCACTAGCAGTCTGTGTTTTTGGTTTTGTCCAAAACAAATAATTAGATTAGAGAGTTTAATAGTCACGTGTACAGTGTTGCAGGTGTAATTACAGGGTACAGTGAAAATCTTGAGCTCCGAACTCCAACAATGCAGGACAAAGTGAAATAAAACAATACAAAATAGATAATAAAAATAATAATATATACATACTAACAACTGTGACAATGAAAAGTGTCCATTGGGGTGAGGGAAGGGTAAATGTCCATTGAAGGGAGGGTGGGAAAGACCCATAGGGGGAGCAGCAGGGGCAAACTTGATGATGGTATTGGAACTCTGTGAGTCCACACGCTGTCGTGGGTATACAGGGAATACAGGAGGGGACTGAGGACACCCTTGTGGGGCCCTCGTGTTGAGAATCGGTATCGAAGAGGTAACGTTGCCTACCTTCACCACCTGGGGGCGGCCCATCAGAAAGTCCAGGACCCAGTTGCATAGGGAGGAGTTCAGTCCCAGGGCCGTGAGCTTCGAGGGCACTATGGTGTTGAGTCAATTAGTCAATGAACCGCATCCTCACATATGCATATCTTTTGTCCCGGTGGATGAGGGCAGTGTGCAATACAATGGCAATTGCGTCGTCGTCCGTGGATCTGTCAGGGCGGTAGGCGAATTGGAGAGGGTTGAGTGTGTCGGGGAGGAAAAAGATCTTTGACTAGCCTCTCGAAGCACTTCGCGGAAGTGAGTGCTACATGTCTGTAGTCATTCAGTTCAGTTACTTTCCCTTTCCTGGCACGGGGATGATAGTGGACATCTTGAAGCCATGGATGCCATCTGGGCTGGCCGCCTTGCGAGTGTTAACACGTTTGAATGACTTACACACATGCTCCATGGAGACTGTAAGTACGTAGCCCTCGTTGTACTCAGGGGCTCTCCTTGGCCGCTCAACGTCATCGTTGTGTAATCCGTGATCGTTAGGAGCCCCTGCCACATACGCCTCGTGTCCGACCCTCTGAATTGCTCCTCCACTATGTCCCTATACTTGTCTTCCGCCATCTTGATCAATCTGCGTAGGTTGTATTTGTACTGTTTAACAATACTACTGTCCCCGTTCACCTTGCATGTGTTTATAAGCAGCATAACTCCTCCTCAGTTTCCCTACAGGTCCCCAAGTCCAGAACAGACTATGGGAGGCGCGCAGTACTACATAGAGCCATGACTACATGGAACTCTATTCCACGTCAAGTAACTGATGGTTCTAATGTCCCATAAGTATTTGCATACATGTGGAAGAATTCTAAACTAGCAATGTGAGTGAAAATGACTGGATGTGAATGTTAGCAGTACAGAGAGTGCGCCGTCAAAGTGGAAAATTAACACGATCGTTGTGAATTTAAGCTAACTACTCTGTCTATTTTCGAACTGGCGCATGGAATTATTACGCTGACCTGTATATTTAAAACCTAGAGTAGGCCCAGGACACTCAGATGCTCCAACATACCTTTACTTTAGTCTGCATGACAACCCCAGCAGAGCAACCCTCTAAAACCCTCTCCTATTGGCTCTCCTCCTCTCTTCCACTCATCTCTGGCTCTCTCTTCCTCTCTTCCCTGCCTACAATGACATCCCCACTCAGCTCTGTAACCCCACCCTCTTTGTTTTCAGCTTATTGCTCTTACAATACAGCTTGTGACACGGCTGACCCTACATAAACATGAAGCTCTAAACACACACTAAATTAATACTCTTAAACAGCCATTCCTGAATAATCCCCTTGGATCCTGTATGTTTTTTCATTTTTTTTTACCAATCCTTGATTAATGAGTTGAAAGGAGCCAGCATATGAGTATTCAGCTCAGGGATGGATAGACTAGAGCATGAACACACGTGCACACACACATAGAGACACACACACACACAGCAGGATTAGTGTCTATACAGAAGGTGGGACCAAGCTCCATTGTGGTAGCATTAGTACTCATTAGAACATATTTTCAGGGGATTTCAGGATGACGCCTACTGTCTGCTCAATACAGATACAGTGTGTGTGGGTGCGTGTGCTTGTTTGTGCAAGCATGCGTTTATGTGTGGATGGTGGGTGCTTATATTGTTTCCTGATGGACGTATGTTCAGATGAAGGATCTTAATTTGATCATTCTTTTGATGCTGAAAAATGTCCTGCTCAGCAGGAAATGCAAACTTGTAGCATATTTTAGTTTTAAAAGGGCTTTAAAGTTTGTAATTTCCACTTAGAAATGTTTGACTTGATTTGCCCTAATAAAAAATGTATCAACCCCTACAAAAATGTCCATTAATTATAATCAACACAATAATTCAAATTTCCTGTTGCTGCAGGATTATTTCGCTGTTGTAGCAAACTGGCTCAAATTAAGATCCTACATCTGTATGTGTATGGGTCTATGTACTGTGTATGCTTGAATACATCTGTCCATGTGCATAGATGCCGACGGAGAAGGGCGACATCTTACAAGTTCCAACCCAACAGTGCTATATAGTAACCTTTATCGTGTTTATGTTTACTTTTCTTGTACAGAAAGTTCAGAATGTTATCACATATGACCATAAATCACTTCTGGACATCATATTGATAGTTACTAACCTTGATTTAGACTTCCAAGAAAACTTTAACTCTGACTCAGCTGTTCCACTGTTCATGGGCTACCAAAATGCTGCAGGCAAAATCTCGTCCTCACAGTGACTATAAAAATGTATCCAAACCAAAGACCGTGGATTACAGGCAATATCCTAGCTGGGCTAAATGCTAGAGCTACACGGAATGGGACACAGACATGGACGCATACAAGAAAGCCCGCTACGACCTCCAAAGTGACATCAAGAGAGAGTAGAGAGATGATTGCCAAATGCGGAGAGTCAAAAAGAGAACACAGAAGGCTGTTGTATAAAATGCCTCCGGATTACATCTTCAAAGTAAGGGCAATCATGACATTCATGACAGAGAGGAAGAAGCTTTCATCCATGTCTAGCTACGTTTTCAGATATTACGTGTTTCTAATTTTGTCAGAAATTCGTTTTCATTGCAAGTTAAATCGTACTTTTAGCTAGCTAACCTGTTGAGGCTAGGGGGTGCTGTTGTCACTATTTATGTAAATCGTGTAATTTTTTAAACGGCTTCCTACTAAATTCTTGATCGTACAATATGCAAATTATTATTACTATTGGATAGAAAACAGTCTCTAGTTTCTATAGCCGTTGAAATTTTGTCTCTGAGTGGAACAGAACTCATTCTACAGCAATTTCCCTGACATGGAGTCAGATTTCACACATTTTGGCCCCTGATCTGGAGTCAGTTTAAAGGCCACTGTTATTGCTATGAGCATACAGACACTGCTTACGTCTTCCCCTGGATGCCTTTACGTGATGACGATTTGAATGGTATCGATTGCGCAATCACAGCCCCTATAAAACAAAAACACGTGTAGGTAGGAACTCTTTTCCAGATGCGTCAGGCGCGCGGTGGACACCGACCTGCACTTTTTCCAAGCACTAGTGAAGCCAGTTATATTTCTCCGGTCATGTTTCTACTCGTTATAGGAGTTAAAAACATCATAAGGTAGTTAATTTAAACCGTTTTATAGCAATTTATTTCCGTTTAGTGCGATTTTGGGACATTTATTTCTGAGACACTGTGAATCTCTGGGCACGGTTCCAGTTCATGCCGAACGCAATGGGCATTTCTACATGGCAAGAGGACAGCTTTCGACCAAAAGACGATTAGACCCAAGAAAGGATTCTTTGCCCAAGATTCTGATGGAAGAACAGCTCAAAGTAGGAACAATTTATTATGATAAATCGTGTTTCTGTCGAGAAATGTTAATCGCTTAGGACGCCATCTTGTTTGACGTAGCTTCGCTTGGCGCAAATTGTATTGAAAAGTAAGGATAATTTAAAAAATGTAAATCAGCGATTGTATTAAGAATTAAATTGTCTATCAATCGCTGTCCACCCTATATTTTTTTGTCACGTTTATGAGTATTTATGTATACGGCTAGATCACTGTCTAATATGGCGCACGACATTGTCTGACCAGCTGGGCAACTTTTGTCATTGTCTAACCATGATTTTGGTGGCTAAATATGCACATTTTCGAACAAACTGTATATGGATTGTGTAATATGATGTTACAGGTGTGTCATCGGAAGAATTCTGAGAAGGTTAGTGAAAAAATTAATATATTTTGGCGATGTTTACGTTATCGCTCTCTTTGGCTAGAATCAATGCTCTGGTAACGTTTGCATATGTGGTATGCTAATATAACGATTTATTGTGTTTTCGCTGTAAGACACTTAGAAAATCTGAAATATTGTCTGTATTCACAGGATCTGTGTCTTTCGATTAGTGTATGCTGTGTATTTTTACGAAATGTTTGATGATTAGTAATTAGGTAAACACATTGCTCTATGTATTTATTCTAGTCCATTTGTGACGGTGGGTGCAATTGTAAACTATGACATCTACCTGAAATATGCACATTTTTCTAACAAAACCTATCCTATACCATAAATATGTTATCAGACTGTCATCTGATTAGTTTTTTTCTTGGTTAGTGGCTATCAATATCTTAGTTTAGCCGAATTGGTGATAGCTACTGGTGTTGGTGGACAAATAAAAGATGGTGTCTTATGCTAATGTGTTTAGCTAATAGATTTACATCTTTACATATTGTGTCTTCCCTGTAAAACATTTTAAAAATCGGACATGTTGGCTGGATTCACACGATCTGTGTCTTTCATTAGCTGTATTGGACTTTAATGTGTGAAAGTTAAATATTTAAAAAAAAATAATAATAATAATTTCGCGCTCTGCCTTTTCAGTGGAATGTGGGGGGGGTGTGCCGCTAGCGGCACCCCAGTCCTAGACAGGCTAATGAACATTAGCCGGCTGGCTCACTAGCTAATGTTCATTAGCTAGCTAACAGTACGATTTAACTTGCAATGTATGATCTGTGTAGTAATATTATTTGTATCGCAGAAAGCTATTTGCATTGCTAGTTATAGCCTAATGTTAGCTAGCTAGCTAACATTGAACCTAGTTGGTTAGTTTTAGCTACCTGCAGATTCATACATGGTGCATGGTAGTATGAGTTGGGATTATGGTTCATTGTTTAGCTAGCTAGCTAGTAACATGTCGAAAAAAGAAAAAAAAATTACCATGCTGATACACCGTCTGTATCCTGTGCATGTGACAAATAAACGTGATTTTATTTGATATAGTGTGTACTTACCAGAGACGGTAATGTGAAGAACAGCATGACCTACACCAAAGTCAGATTAGGATATAGGCTAAGGACTATTATCAAGTGTATTTTTACTACTACTTTTTGCTACTACTTTCACCACTTTTAGTCTTAATCTTTGAATGTTTACTCTGATTATTATTATTATTATCTATCCTGATGCCTAGTAACTTTATCCTGCCTTCATGTACATATCTACCTGAAATACCTCATACCCCTGCACATTGATCTGGTACTGACTCCCTGTATATAGTTCCATTCTTGTGTATGATATTTAAAAATATATATTGTGTTACTATTTCATTTTTATCTTAACTCTGCATTGTTGGGAAGGGCTTGTAAGCAAACATTTCACAGTAAAGTCTACAGTTGTATTCGGCGCATGTGACAAATACAATTTGAAATGATTTCGGAAGTTACGAAATGAGGGATGGAAAGGATAACTTTCTTCTGCCAGTTTACCAAACAAAGGGAATACATATGTAGGAACAATGGGAAAACAAGAGATAGGAAGAGAGAAAAAGACAAGGCTCCTAAACTCAAAGATCTAAAGACAGAGGAAGACAGTGGAAGACAGAAGAAGACAAGTCTGAGTAAAGATCTGAGGAGCTATTTACTTTCATGTTCTCATGAAGGGGGTGTGGGGAAAGGAGGAACAGGGAGGTGGAGGTATGGAAGGGTAGAGGGATCTGAGGCTTGGGTTCTTCCTTTCAGGAGGGGAGGAGGGAGGTTGAAGGACAAATTGAAAGCATGAGCTTCTTGGGGGTGGGGGGGGTTGTCTACCTGTGATGGGCTGATTGGCTGACTAAGACTTTGGGTTCGTTGGGTACAGTACCATCTGAACTGAGCTGGTTACCCACATCAAACATAACAGGTGACTCTCCTCTCTATCTCTCTATCTCTCTGTCCCTCTTTCCAGCTCTTTGATACCCGCACCTTTTCTTCCTCTCTTTCTTTCTTCCCTCATTTTATGACTCTTCTCCTTGTATCTCCCATATGCTGGTGAACAGCCCCAGGCTCTGGCTCCATGTGCTTACACAGCAAAGAGGAGGAGGAGAGGGGAAAAAAAGAAAGGAAGAGAGTACAAAGAAAGAGCAGGGTAGGGACAAGGATGGTCGAGTCAAAGAACAAAGCGGTGCGTTAGTTGCTTTGTTGCATGCAGGCAAAGGTAGCAGCTGGACCACTGAAAAGTAACAAAGCTGAATTAGACCAAACCCTCAGTTAAACTCCACTGTCCTCAAACTCAGCCTGCAGTGTGTGGATTATTCACTCCTCTCCCTCAGTCATAGGGATGTGCCTTGCTGCCTGTATTCATACTTGCATATAGAAAAAAATATATAATTTAACTTATTGAGTTTGCGTAGTGTACATTTTTTTATGAAAATGCTGTGGTGGCTTCCCGGGTGTCACAGCATCGCAGTGTTGCGGTGTCACTACAGCCTGGGGTTTGATCCCATAGGGCGGCGCACAATTGGCCCAGCATCGTCCAGGTTAAATGAGGGTTTGGCCGTGGGGGCTTTACTTGGCTCATCGTGCTCTAGCGACTCCTTGTGGCGGGCCGGGCGCCTGCAGGCTGACCTCGGTCATCAGGTGAACGGTGTTTCCTCTGACATGGTGCGTGCAGCTGGCTTCTGGGTTAAGCGCGCGGGTGTTGTGAAGCACGGTTTGGCGGGTCATGTTTCGGAGGACGCATGACTCGACCTTCGCCTCTCCCGAGCCCGTTGGGGAGTTGCGGCGATGAGACAAGATCGTCATCACAAAATTGGGGAGAAATATTACAAACAAAATTATAATAAAAATGCTGCAGTGAGAGAGCTAAGAGGTATTCCACATGCACCTCATAGGCACTATACACACAGAACAGAACTTCTCAGAAACTCTTGAGAAGAACTTTGCCCAATCATACACAGTGGCCTGTACAGAAGTGAGCCACTGGCAGACAGTATCAGGGTGAATGTGTTTCTCTTGAGAGGGGCTGTCTGGAATCAGGTCATTATGTCAGTGCTGTGTCCGTGCTTGTGTGTGTGTGTGTGTGCGTGCGTGCGTGTATGTGTGGCCTGAGACCTCATGTCTCGTTACCTCTCACTCGACAGGTGAGAGCACAGCTGCACACAGAGTATACATCTGTCATAGGGGAGAGGAGAACAAAGGAGGGGAGAGGGAGGTAGATAGGAAGGTTGAGAGGGGGGAGGGGGGAGGACGGAGCACCAAACACAGCTGTCCCCTCAAACATACACCCACACTCCTTGGGCACCCCTGGTGCAGCTAGAGATAAGCAATGTGAAATCATCCCACTTCCTCCTTCTGTGTGATTGATGGGTCAACATCAGCTCTCTTGACTAATCACAAGGCACACAAGTCAAGGGTCAAACCAGGAGAGATAACTACCTGCTGGACCCATAGAGTTTACTTCATCAATTTTATCAGTCCACAGATCTCCTTTAATAGAGGCTAATCTAGCCACTCATTTGATGACCAGCAATATGTTGAACCATTCAAGCTAGAGACACAAACCAATGTTCACATGTTCAGGCTATCCTATCAATCAATCTAGCAAACAATCAATCAATCAATCTTTCAATCTATCTATTCTTTGCCATTTAAGCAACGACACCAACTTTTAAATGGTCAGGCTATCCCATCCAATCAATCAGTCAAACAGACAATCAATCAATCTTTCCATATACCTACTTTTCCAATTATAACCAATCACTACCATTACTACTGGAGTGACTGCCACTACTGTAACTTATTTCAAAACCATAAATACCTTTCAAAAAAGCGAGCAAGAGCACACAGTTTCTTCAAGAAATGTATTTCTATAGTTAGCCTTAGGCACAGATCTAGGATCATTGTTTACTTCCCAAATCCTTAACTTTACCATTAAGGGGGCAACATCCTCATTCCTCTGCTGTAAAGTCCCCTACTGCTACTCTCTGTTCATCATATATGCATAATCACTTTAACCATATCTACATGTACATGCTTCCTCAATCAGCCCGACTAACCGGTGTCTGCATGTTGCCTCGCTACTTTTATAGCCCCGCTCCTGTATATAGCCTCGCAACTGTTTTTCACTGTCTTTTTACTGTTGTTTTTATTTCTTTACTTACCCAATGTTCGCCTAATACTTTTTTTGCACTATTGTAAGCATTTCACTGTAAGGTCTACTACACCTGTTGTATTCGGCGCACGTGACAAATAAACTTTGATTTGATTTGATTTACCCCCCAAGCCATAAGACTCCTGAACATCTAATGAAATGGCTAACCAGACTATTTGCATTGCCCCCTCCCCTCTTTTACACCGCTGCTACTCTCTGTTGTTATCATCTATGCATAGTCACTTTAATAACTCTACCTACATGTACATATTACCTCAACTAACCGGTGCCCCCGCACATTGACGCTGTACCGGTACCCCCCTGAATATAGTCTCACTATTGTCATTTTACTGCTGCTCTTTAATTACTTGTTACTTTTATTTATTATTCTTATCTGTATATTTTTTTTGAACTGCATTGTTGGTTATGGGCTCGTAAGTAAGCATTTCACTGTAAGGTCGACCTACACCTGTTGTATTCGGCGCGTGTGACTAATACAATTGGATTTGATTGGCAGAGCCCGGTGTTAGATGATGACGCGTATTATCGTGGAAAGCGCTCTTGCACACATGGCCCACCCACAAGCACACTACTGTGTGCATTCAGTCATATCATGCTTAGTGCTTAACACGCGAAGCATACTGCAATGAGATGTCTGGAAAACAAAACATTGCTATCCATTTGGTTCATTTTCAGTACTGAAATGACAGACAGAGAGATTGTAAAAATGCTATAATTGTGAAATCTGAAAGTACCTTTTGGCCTTATAGTTTACCGTCAATAAGCTTTTACTGCTGTGACCAATAGAGAGACCAAGAGACAGATGAGACCTACTGTAAAGTCCCCCACAGCAGCGTGGTTTACAGGGTGGTATTTCCTGTTATGACAGTCAGGGCCGCCCCTGCTGCATTATTAATAACTGGATACACACACACACATACACACACACACACTTTCCTCTGTCCCTGTCCTTTTCCCTGTCCCTATCTCTGTCCCTGTCACCGTCTCTGTCACTGTCACTCTCACTGTCTCTGTCCCTGTCTTTTTCACTGTCTCTGACCCATTCTCTGTCTCTGCTACTGCCGAGGGAGGAGAGACACGCTATCCAGTAGGGAGTTTATTACACAGCTGGCTCTATAGATAAATCTTGTGTAGGCTATGTGAGGGGGAGTGTGTGTGTGTGGGGGGGGGGGGGGGGGGGGGGGGGGCATTACATAGACATCATGAACATACTGTTTCTCAAGCAGCTCATTCCTTTGGACAATTGAAATAGTAGAAGTACTTTACAGTAAATGTTACTGTTCCTCTCCCACTCTCTAAGACTATCCCTCTCTGATTATGGAGGAGACTCTGGAAGAATGTGTATCTATCGCCTTGGATCAGACGTCAGCCCCAGAGATGAGGAGACATTCCAGGGATGGCATTCATTTTAACACACACACACACACACACACACACACACACACACACACACACACACACACACACACACACACACACACACACACACACACACACACACAGGCCCAAAGGAGTCCCCATGGGGCCGTCTCTTCTTGGTAGAGGCTAAATGCTTACAGGAGCAGCTGCAACACAAGTGTGTGATGTGTAGAAGAACCTGCTGCCGTCAAACATCAAAACAGAAGAAAAAAAACCCAGCAGAGTACAGCTCCACAGATTATATGATATCTTTACACTTTCTAGTCTTTCTCAAATGTGCGGTGACGAGGGTTGCACAATTACAGTAACTTTCTCCAAATTCAAAGGCTTTATTTTTTTTCAATTCCAAACTGATTTCAGGAATCTGCAAACCGGGATGTCTGGAAAACCTTGTGATTTCTTTTTTTTTTTTTTTGTACCTGACTTTTTAAATGATTTACAAAATCGACTTCGCCTTGGAAAGTAGATGTGAAGCGTGTCCTGCCTTTCACCGATATTGTTCCATTATATTACGCGAGTTGATTCAATGCTCAACAAATCAGTGGCCGTAGTTCAATCTCAAAGGTTGCATCTATTTGGAGTCGTACGGTAATGACAGACTGTGGTTAATCGAAACACTTGTCTCTGTCTCTCAGTGCCTCGATGGAGATTACAGCCCAACTGACAATAGAAAACTTGAGGAAGTACTTAACTACAGCCTCATTTACCACCACAGTAGATCAACAAGACAAAAGGAGAACAGAGAGGATAACATAGGTTAACACAAATACAAATACACACAGCACAATGGTCCTCTCTAGTAATTAACAATAGGATTCATCATTGAGATGATTTTGCTCCCGTCTGGGCAGTTGTTAGGTTGTTCCAGCTAGTAGCGGACCGAGAAGAGAAAAAAAAACGCCCGGAGATAAAAAGCAATCCTATTGTTGCATCACAGCTTGTTTACTGAAGTATTACTTGTTACTGCCGTATGTTTATTTACCATGCGCTGCACTCAGTGGTTAAGAAGGGGGATTTGTATAAGGTTATGGGGGGTTGGGGAGGGGGGGGGGGTGTGTATGTGTGTATTTTTATTTTTATTTATTCCCGATCCCCATTAGCTGCTGCGAAGGCAGAAGCTACACTTCCTGGGGTCCAAACACAATTACATACAATCAAAACAATGTGTGACACAACCCATTGTGACACAATACTTTACCTTAACATATCTACAATAGAAAGTCAACAATACAGTAAAATAACATTATTAAAATAATAAAATGGTAAAATGTATGTGTGTTTAGAGTGCTTGTGTCAGATTATAAACTTGTGTATGTGGTTTGGTATAATCCCTCTCTGTCAGATTATGAGCTTGTGTTTGACGTGTTTATCCCCTCTGCTGTGCATTACCATCTACCTGAGCTGAGAGAGGGAAAGGAGGGAGAGACGGGTGAGGGAGGAAGTGGGGGAAGAGAGTAAAAGAGGAGAGAATGCAGCAGGAGGGGAGGAGATGGCGGAGGAGGAGAGGGGAAAGGGGAGACAAGAAAAGTGGAGAGAGATAAATGTGGAAAGAACTGAGAAGGGCAAATGAGGAGGGGAGGGGAGAAGGGGGAGAGCAGAGAGGGCGAGACTCGTGGGAGGAAAGGAGTGGGGGAGAGCAGAGAAGAGAGAGAGAGCGTTGGGAGGATGATGGGAAGTCCCCTGAATCTGGTGTTTAATTTAAAGCAGCTTGCCATAGCAGGGTTTAGGAGAGAGAGTTGATGGGCTGTCACTGGGAAAGCAATGGATTATGACAGATTCTCCTCAGCAACAGTGTGAGATGTATGGGGCATTATACAGACAGCTACACACATGAACACATATTATGTCAAACACACACACACGCACGCGAACTCACACACATGCACACACTCTCTCTCTCTCCCCCTCCTTGTCACACGCATGCACACACCAATCCTGGGTTGAACCAGCCAACCAGTCAGCTGTTGGTTGCAGTGGGGAATAACATCCCAGGGGGATTTAAAATCAGCATCACTGATCTCCTCTGAGTGTGTGCAATATGTAAACATGTGGATGGGGGAACATTGCTCTGTTGTTGTTTGTGACCGTATTAAGGCAGCGGCACATGTGTTGTTCTTATAGGGCATATGTAAACAGTATGTTTGTGTGTACAATGCATTCAGAGAAATACTGTCAACAGACGTAACAGTGAATGTCAGTGATGATTGCTTATCCTTGACCGTGAAGCGCCTAGCAGTGTAGCCTAGTGGTTAGAGCGCTGGGCCAGTAAGCGAAAGGTTGCTGGATCGAATCCCTGAGCTGACGAGGTAAAAATCTGTCGTTCTGCCCCTGGACAAGGCAGTTAACCCACTGTTCCCCGGTAGGCCGTCATTGTAAATAAGAATTTGTTCTTAACTGACTTGCCTAGTTAAATAAAGGTAAAATAAAAATCAACCCTGCCTAGTTCCCAAATGCAGAAAAACCTTTGGTGTTTCTAAACCATAAAAGTGCAGGCTTTCAGTGGTGACAGTTACTTAAGGTGTCAGGGATGGGGACGTCACTGAAGTGTTGACCTCATGACTCTATATATAAAATAGATGTTACCTTTGACCTATACTAATGGTGCTTGTCTGGTTTAGTGGCAATGATGCTCGACCTCTGACTTGGAGTGTTGACTACGTGGCGTCCAGGGTCGGTACATGTCCCACATGCCAGATGAACTGATTGACCCCAGGTGTATGCGGTACGTGTATGTTTTAATCTCCCCAGATGAAGCCGATGATCCTAGCATGCTCTACATAACCCCAGGCAGCGACTCTGCAGCCAGACAGTGCAGTACAGTCAGCCCAGTGACAGCCGATCACCCACACAAAGAGCCTTGTAATGATGCAATACAAGGCAACAGACAGTGTGCAAGCACACGTCTGTCCCCCAGTTGATGCTGCAGACCCCGTGTGTGTGTATGTGGGTTCAGTGACTGGCTTTGCTTTTGTTCGTCATTACGTATGTCCCAACTCGGCTCTGGCCACAGTCTCTGTCAGTACCACAGGGACCCGCTGTGTCCTAGGACTAATCAGATGGCAAAGACCTTGATGAGGGGAGGAAAATCATCAACTATGCCCACTGCAGCTGGGGAGAGTTGACCTCTCTTACGTCAATGGAGGCTTGGCTTGGCACAGGCAGAAAGAACTGCTCTGACTCCAGGGCTGCATAAGCAGGAAGGGGGGACGGGGAGTTGGTACCGGAACTGTCTTTGTGTGATTTTCTTCAAATTCTCATTGCTTTACTTGCAGTCTTGTCTGAGGACCCCAAAAAGACTTGCAGTGGAGATGTGTGGTGTTGTCCTGTGGGTTTGATGTGGTTTACTGTGAGGTTTTACTACATGACAGTACTCTCTGTGGTAGTGAAATACCCTATGGCACATATCAGTAAAGCTGAGGCAGTATATAGCAATGATGTCATTGAGGTCGAGTGTACGGACTATAGGCATGTTTGTCTGTTTTACGGTGTTGACTCTACAGTGGTTTAGCCATAGAGGTCCTGTATGTCTGTTCACCTCAGTGGCTTTAGCACTGCGGTAAGATGACAGAGCACAGTGGACTAGGGAAGTGGCCAGGGGGGAGGTTGGGAAGAGGGCCATACTAGGTTTGTAGAAAGGGGAACTACAGTATATTAGTGGTGATGATGTTACGTCAGTGGTTCCCATATATGTTTATGCTTGACCTACTGGGAACCATGAGCTTCTTTGACACACCAAGTAAACAACACAAAAACAGTAATAGATTGTTGGGCGTTGTGGTTGTGGATTCTATTTATCATAAGTAATAGCAAGCCTCTGTAAATGATTCCTTTCGACAATCCCATTCACAAATGGAAACAGTAAAGGAGGCTGTAAAAGGCATGAAAGGGCCAATCCACCACTTTTCAACCTGTCCCCAGCACCAAACCAGTGTCTATGTATGTGAAAACAGCACATTTCTATGATCTGTGGTTCAGACGAAAGACGAAAGGTCCTAAAAAATGCTTCTCTGTGACAGCACAGGGTAGGATTAAAAGTAGAAAAAAAATGCGATTTTCAAAACCTGCAAGTTTCTAACCAAAGGGAGGATATTTTCTTGTTCCCCCCCCCCCACGTCACCGCAAATCATGTTTTAACTTTTGATGATGTCATTGGGCACAACTTTTTGACTTGAAATGTTTTAATACAAAACCCTATGTGCTGTTTTCACATTTGTGGACACTGGTATTGTGCTGGAGAGAATGAAAACGAGGTTGAAAAGTGGTGGAATTGCACTTTGATGAGCGTTCAATTAGGATATAATCAGATCCTATTCCCTCAAAACAGAAACATCTTGTTAATTAATGATTCAAATACAAACACCACCAAAAGCCATATTTTTTGTTGTTGTTGTACTATTTACATTTCCCTAACGGAATCTTGGTGTAAAAATAGATGAGATTTATTCGGAGTACACCTACAGATGAGTCAGAGGAGTATTTCACATGTACCCGTTAGAATCTCTGTTCCATCCAGCCATAACACATAGACTCTATTAACCATTCCATTCTCACAGCCTATTTCAGACCTGATAGAAAGCTGCTATTTTCAGACATAACAGATGAGCTGAGAGATGAGAGACACGAATAGATCGTTGATGAGTCACACTCTTTTTTGTGACGTGTGGAATATGTTTACTGTTTTCCTGAGTCTGTGAGAGCTAGGCTTCGGCTGACTGAGACCTAGGTACGCAGCCAGTTGGCTTGGCTCACAGGGGAGGGCAAACTTTTTGGCTTAATGGCCACATCGAGATTTCAATTTCTTTTCACCGATTTGTTTGTCAAAATCAATTTGCGGGCCATTAAAAGGGCAGTTATTTGAAAATATATGTCCATTATAATGTGTACATAGTTTATATCTAGTTTAGACTTTCAAAAGGTGGCCTGGAGTGTTTTTTAAAGCCCAAAGAATGAATAATCAACACTTTTTTTATTTTTTTACTCAAACCTCCTGCGGGCCGGATTCGGCCCATGGGCCATCGTTTGCCCACCCCTGATGTAGAAGCACAGAGTAGTGTTATAAAAGTCATTGTCACCAGGCTGAAAGAAGTGAGGGTAACACTTTACATTAAGTTGCCCCTATTACTATGTAACTACACAGTAATAACTGCAGTAACGACACAGTAGTTACATAGGTGTTATTATGTAATTACATGGTAATAAGGTTGTAGCGCCTTCAGTTGTTAGAATTGGAACAAGGAATGTGTAATTACACATCTACTGAAGGTTCTTCCACATTTGTAATTACTGATGTTATTACACTATGTAAGTAATGTTTTGCAATTACATGTCACCTGTGAATTTAGCATGTTAATAAATCAAATCAAAATCTGAGCTTGTTACATGTAACTACAAGGTGAATCTACATGTAGTACCAGGGTTGATAAATAGACTAGGACCTGATAACAACAATTGTAACAAGACACACCCTGTTAGTTGATTTCTATGTTATGACCTGGCTCAAAGGCTATACCAAATCAAGTGTAATGTAACAACAATGTAGATACATAGGATATACTTGTAATGATCATGTACCTACCCAGGAGCTAGTAACTTAATGTAAAGTGAAACGCAGTAGTGTATAACCTTCATAATTACAATGTAGTGACTATGTAACACCCTTTGCAGACAATAGGCTAACCAGGATCATTTAGGATACAGGAGAACAGTTTTCAGTTGAACTTTTCTTTAATATGTTTGAGAAATAATTAATATTCAAGCAATTCAAATTAAATTCCCCATTTCAGACTCAAAGCAATAACTATTTTAGTTAGTAAAACATATGAACACGGGGTGGTAAATCTAGCTAGCTAGCATTTCCCCATTATTCAGTAATGTAGCAGCTAGCTAAGCACTGGCACAATGTTAACACGTTTTCCAACTCAGACTGTAATGTTACAAAATCATCACAAAACCCATGAAACATTTAGTTAACAATGTTATTCCACTATTTTGAGAGTTACATTGCACTTTTGCACATTACAAACCTTTAAAAATACAACAAATTAAGAGAGAAATAACATGTGGCATCCATTTTGGCTGCAGAGGAGAGTTTAAGATGTGAGAGGTCAGTGTGACTTCCTAGTGAGCTCCAAGTTCTCCAAATTTGTAAAAAATAAAAATAATAATGAAACATTTAGATACTTCAGGATTTGTATCTACTTCTCTGGAGTCAGATGAACTCGTGAATACCATTTATATGTCTCTGCATGCAGTTTGAAAGAAGTTGCTAACAAGCGTTGGCGCAATTGCTAATTAGCATTAGCTAACTTGCGTTAGCATAATGACTGGAAGTCTATGGTATCTTCCATTACACTAACGCTAGTTAACATTGGTTCACAAAACTACCTCTAATTTCCTTCATACTGGATGCAGAGACGTAAAAATGGTATCCATGCACATTCAAAAGAAGAAAAACAAGAAGAAAGAAAGTACAGTATGACAGTTGGGTCTGACAGTCAGGTCTGACGACATCTCGCACCAAACTGAAAATTGATTTAGAGAAAATGAACAACTATGGAACATTTTTCACTTCTCTCTTTGACTTCTCAAACTCCAAACTCCGGCATGGTATACTTGGTCTGTTTCGCAAGCGTTCCCCGAAGTCTAGCAATGTTCCACCTTTTGGTTTAGAAACTCTGTGACAAGAAGTCAGAAGAACGCTGGGGCTGTCACCATCGAAATTTGACGTTTGGAGAAACTTCGAAATTTGACGTTTAAAGTCATGTGGATTAACGTCAGAATCTGACGTCAAATTGGTAAAACCATGAGATCTTGTAGTTTAAGCAGGGTTAGTTGAACCTCTGCAGGCCCCCTGGACCAGGTTTCACCTAGCTCTGATTTACAATGAACAGCATTCAGGGCCATACATACTCCTACAGTAGCACAGTGATACAGAGTAGTCTATGAGGTTGTTGTCAAAATAATACCTCTGTGTATTATTTGCACTTAGTCATAAAAAATAATAATGTCATCCTTAAAGAACGCTTGCTTTAAATAGACCTTTATGTGACCAAGGACTTTAGTTCTGTTCTCTGATGTCAGTGTTTGATGAGAAGTCTGTGGCGGTGCTTCAAATGGCACCCTATTCCATATGTAGTGCACTACTTTGACCAGAGCCCATAGGGATGTTTGAGATGTTTTTCTACATGGCCAAAAGTATATTCAAATTAGTGGATTCTGCTATTTCAGCCACACCTGTTGCTGACAGGCGTATAAAATCGAGCACACAGCCATGAAATCTCCATAGACAAACATTGGCAGTAGAGAGGCCGTACTGAAGAGCTCAATGACTTTCAACGAAGCACGGTCATAGGATGCCACCTTTTCAACAAGTCAAATTTCTGCCATGCTAGAGCTGCCCCGGTCAACTGTAAGTGCTGTTATTGTGAAGCCTAAGATCACCATGTACAATGCCAAGCGTCAGCTGTAGTGGTGTAAAGCTTGCGGCCATTTGGACTCTTGAGCAGTGGAAACGCATTCTCTGGAAGGAAGAATCACGCTTCACAATATGGCAGTCGGACAGACAAACTTGGGTTTGGCAGATGGCAGGAGAATGCTACCTGCCCAATGCATAGTGCCAAATTTGGTGGAAGAGGAATTATGGTCTAGGGCTGTTTTTCATGGTTTGGGCTAGGCCTCTTAGTTCCAGTAAAGGGAAATCTTAACGCACAGCATAAAATGACATTCTAGACGATTCTATGCTTCCAACTTTTTGGCAACAGTTTGGAGAAGGCTCTTTCCTGTTTCAGCATGACAATGCCCCTGTGAACAAAGTGAAGTCAATACAGAAATGGTTTGTCGAGATCGGTGTGGAGGAACTTGACTGGCCTGTACAGAGCCCTGACCTCAACCATCGAACACCTTTGGGATGAATTGAAATGCCGAGTGCGAGCCAGGCCATATCGCCCAACATCAGTGCCCAACCTCAATAATGCAGTTGTGGCTGAATGGAAGCAAGTCCCCTCAGCAATGTTCCAACATCAAGTGGAAAACCTTCTCAGAAGAGTGGAGTCTGTTATAGCAGCAAAGGGGGAACAACTCCATATTAGTGCCCATGATATTGGAATGAGATGTTCGACAAGCATGTGTCCACATACTTGATTTGATATGTTTCTGATCCACATTCTATTTCTGAACCACATTCCGAGATTCTGCTGCTCCACCCCCTGTAAAATTCCATAAATATTGGTAATTTCAAAGGAGCATTAGCTATGCATGGAATTCTATTGGTAATGAACTTGACATGCTTCAAATGCATGGTATACAGTATGTTGTCTGCCGAGGTGTTGAAACCTAAGATACAGTGCCTTCAGAAAGTATTCATACCACTAGACATTTACATTTACATTGTAGTAATTTAGCAGACGCCGTTATCAGGAGCAACTTATCTTAATAAGGCACAGTAGCGAGGTAGGACAACCACATATCACAGTCTTAGTAAGCACATTTTCCTTTCCTTTGCTATCAGCAAATTCAGAGCTAGGAAGGGGGGTGGCAGAACGGAGGTGACAGAACGGAGTGCTCGGGTTGGGGTGTAGGGTTTGGGAATAGACTGAAACTAGGGAGGGGCAGGTCCTCTTGCTGCTCCATAGGCAAGTAACATGGTACCATGGAAAAATCTCATTTGCACAAGTATTCACCCCCTGAATAAATACTTTTTAGATGCACCTTTGTCAGCGATTACAGCTGTAAGTATTTCTGGGTAAGTCTCTAAGAGCTTTCCACACCTGGATTGTGCAACATTTGCCCATTATTATTTTCAAAATTATTCAAGCTCTGTCAAATTGGTTGTTGATCATTGCTAGATAGCTACTCAGGTCTTGCCATTGATTTTCAAGTAGATTTAAGTCAAAACTGTAACTAGGAACATTTACTGTCTTCTTGGTATGCAACTCCAGTGTAGATTTGGCCTTATGTTTTAGGTTGTTGTCCTGTTGAAAGGTGAGTTAATCTCCCAGTGTCTGGTGGAAAGCGGTGCTCAGTAATATGTTGTATTGGATTTGTCCCAAACATAGCTCTTTCTATTCAGGACAAAAAGTGACTTGTTTTGCCACATATTCTGTACAGGCTTCCTTCTTTTCCCTTTTCAATTTGGTTAGTATTGTGGAGTAACTACAATGCTGTTGTTCCATCCTCAGATCCATCACACCCATTAAACTCTGTAACTGTTTTAAAGTCACCATTGGTTGAGAGGTTTCCTTCCTCTCCGGCAACTCAGTTAGGAAGGGTGTAACGCTCGTCGAAGAGATGAGACCAAGGTGCAGCGTGGTACGTGTTCATGCTTCTTTATTAAATCCGAACACTAAACAAAACAACAAAAGAACAACGAACGTCACATTCTGAAAGCTACACAGAGCTAACAAAAAACAACATCCCACAACCTAAGGTGGCAAAACAGGCTGCCTAAGTATGATTCCCAATCAGAGACAACGATAGACAGCTGTCCCTGATTGAGAACCATACCCGGCCAAAACATAGAAACACAAAACCTAGAAATAAAGAGCATAGAATGCCCACCCAAATCACACCCTGACCAAACCAAATAGAGACATAAAAGGCTCTCTAAGGTCAGGGCGTGACAAAGGGTGCCTATATCTTTGTAGTGACTGAGTGTATTGATACACCATCCAAAGTGTAATAATAACTTCACCATACTCAAAGGGATAGTTAATGTCTGCTTTTTAATATATTTTTTTCATCTACCAATAGGTGTCATTCTTTGCGAGGCATTGGAAACCTCCCTCGTCTTTGTGGTTGAATCTTTGTTTGAAATTCACTGCTTGACGGAGGGACCTTACAATTATCTGTATGTGTGGGGTACAGAGATGAGGTATCATTCAAAAATCATGTTAAAGACTATTATTGCACACAGAGTCCACACAGTCCACACAGAGTCCATGCAATTTATTATGTGACACATTTTTACTCCTGAACTTATTTAGGCTTGCCATAACAACGGAGTTGAATACTTACTGACTCAAGACATTTAAGCTGTTCATTTTTAATTAACTACACACCCTTTTGAAAGACATAATTCCACTTTGACATTGTGGGGTATTGTGTGTACGCCAGTGACCAAAGAAATCAAAATCTTATCCATTTTAAATTCAGGCACAAAAACACACCAAAAATGGGGAAAAAGTCAAAGGGGTGTGAATACTTTCTGAAGGTGCTGTACGTCTCACATTGACTTTGAGGTGATTCCGTTCTATTATAACCATTAGCATCCTTTTCAACAGATATCTGATGACCCAGAGTAGTTAGGGTTAAGTGCCTTGCTTAAGGGCACATTGATAGATTCCCCCCCCCCCCCCCTAGTTGGCTCTGGGATTCAAACCAGAGACCTTTGGCTCTTACCTGCTAGGCTATCTGCTGGGGGACTTTCTTTATGTGCCACTTCCTGCTTTTCCCCAGCACTCCATGAAGGCAGTCATGACTTGTAGACCCAGGTCAGTAATGGAACCATGTTAGACAAGGCCGTATAAAACAACAATCTTTCCCTGAGCGGGAAAGTCATATAAACGCACCTTTCAACTCTAGCGTCTCATTCACATTTTGAGTTGCATTGTCTTTCAAGAACTAAGAACTCATTGGGAGAAAAAAAGCTTACCCAAGATAAAGATCAAGTGGAAGAATTGAAGTGTTGGAACTCTAACTGTGTGCATAATTTAACCACGCGAATCACCAGTTTCATGTGAGGAACTTTTGACTGGTCCAACAAGCTTGCCCGACCGTGATTCTCGTCATCAACATCTCTGACTGAAAGGCAGCTTTGCAGCACATGGAGGTCAATGTCAACTGAGCGGCATTGAACATCAAAGGTTCATTTTAAGACCTGCCGTCTTTTACAAGCCTGTGCAAGAGCATGTTGTCCCGTACAGTGAACTGTACAACAATACAATAGCCTCCAGAGCAAAGACTCTTAATGCATCAGTAGCAGAAGAGAAGTCTGGACTTCAAACGCAACAGGCATCAGTCGTCTCTGCTTATAGTAATAAAGACAGACAAATACCCAGGAGAAAGACCTGTAGAGAAGAGATAAATGCCTATTGGTTAGATTCTCGTTTAAACCTTTCTTCTTTAAATGCTAAAGCTTAGCATGTGTTTACATCATGTCCAGTTGGTGGAGCTTTGATGTGCTCATGTGAAAGACCATGAGCGTGTGTGCTTAAAAGGGTTGTTTCCCCCAAAAAATGTCTTTGGTGCAGTGGAGGCTGGTGGGAGGAGCTACAGGAGGACAGCCTTATTGTAATGGCTGGAATGGAATGAATGTAACCGGGTAAAACATGTGGTTTCCATATGTTGGATGTGTTTTATACCGCTCCATATATTCCATCCCAGCCAGTACTGTGAGTACATCAAAGCTCCACCAACTGGACACTTCCTCCTATAGCTCCTCCCACCAGCTTTGGTGATAATGGTTACCAGCACTATTGTACTCATTGCTATCCAGGTTGGATGCTGTCCAGCTTGATGTTGCCTGAGGACAGAGAGCTTGTATCTGGAAGGGATGTTTTCAACCCCCCCCCCCCCCAGTGCAGAACATGAAAAACAAGAAAAACCATTGGAGGGAAATGTTTATTACCATTGTTATTCACAATTCTGCCCAAGTAAATCAAAGGAAAGTATGGTTAAAAAAACCAAGGACTGCTTCATAGAGTGATTTCTTAAGCGTGACATGGATCAAAAAGACTGTGTGGGGACTTATTGCAATGCCTAATTTTGCTTGACAACTAGAATTCCTCATGTGTCACAACGACAACAGAAGAAAATTCTCCCCGAGGCACTTCAGATTCAACAGAACAAACAACACACACAAATAGTACTACTATCAGATCAGGCCTGAGCGATCAAAAAGGTCCCTCACAACAGCACACATCAGCAGCAGAGTTTTTCAGCACACAGGCAGGCATGCTGGGAGTCAGCAGCAGTGTTTTGTCCTGCTACCTTGTGTAACATTTGTTATTAATCCTGTCTACTTCACTGGACTATTTACGTAGAGCAGGAAGTTGACCTGTGCTGGTGCCGTGTTAAATATGAAAATGTTTTATCTGACACATCCCTTCAGGTAAGTCATCTCAATATGAAGCATGGACACAGTCCATACATTATTTTCAACATACAAAAGCACACACATACACACAAGCTCGAGTCTGCACCCACTCAAGCATAACCAACACGTGCACACTGACTCACACACACACACACACACACACACACACACACACACACACACACACACACACACACACACACACACACACACACACACACAC
Organism: Salvelinus fontinalis; assembly: GCF_029448725.1. Classification (NCBI taxonomy): domain Eukaryota; kingdom Metazoa; phylum Chordata; class Actinopteri; order Salmoniformes; family Salmonidae; genus Salvelinus; species Salvelinus fontinalis. Next base: position 43,567,978 of record NC_074668.1, read on the forward strand.
ACACACACACACACACACACACAGTGAAGAAGCAGTGCAGTGACCAGTCTGCTCCAGTGGCAGTAACATGTGAGAGTTCAGGTTACCCACCTACACCTGTGGAAGAGAACATGTTCAAGCACACATGACCACTTACACAAGCCAGACAGTGTCGACGTAAGCAGCTTGTATCCCCATGCTCTTATAACACCACTTACACAATACCGTATCTCACACACACACACACACACACACACACACACACACACACACACACACACACACACACACACACACACACACACACACACCAGGTAGCTGAGACCCCTGGGCTTTGATGCGTGTCCTGAATGGGGGGGCCAATAAGAGTTAAACTCACAGGTGGTCTGCTTTTACACTGAGAACAAGCACCAAATGTATATATACTTCAATAAGGGCTCATGTTGCATGAATGATAAACAGCTGAAGAACAGATGTTGTGTCAACCCTTGCATGCTAAATAGGCATTATGGTCTCTTGGTGCAGTGTTCTGAAAGCACACACACATACACACAAACATGGGCACAAATAGACACATTTCATTTTTTTTTTGTACACGGAGGGTCACCATTGACACCAGGATCTCATTTGCAAGGGAGCCCTGTGAACATGAAAATACAATAAATATGCCCTGTTTTCACTTGAATCACAAGTCATTGACAGTAACACAGTGTCAGGTGGGTTCTGAATGTCCCTGTCTATTTCAGAATGCTCAAGATCCCACCATTACAGTTCATATCCAGACTACATTCCAGCGTTTCTGATATGATAGGATCTCAGAAAGAAAGATCAGCAGGGACAGGGAAGGCGGACTGCATAAACACACACGTGGACGCCCTTGGATGCATTGTAATAGCAGCGAGACCCAGGGATGTCATTGTCCACAATGTAGAAGTGAACAGTGAGTTAAAGAAGAGAGAGAGGAGAGGCGTGCGATTTGATTGGATTGGATGTTAAATGGGTCATCATAAAGGTCGGCCTACCTTAACACTACAAAGTCGGATTTTCTGCCAAAACATTGTCCAAGCAGTCTGTCCATACAACCAAAACCAAGAAGCTCAAGCCTATTAATTTCCTTTATTCATCACTGCGTGGTTAGAGAGAACCGTCCCACCTTACATTTCAACCCTCCGTCATCTGAAGAAGAATCCAAATAACACAGGTGAGTGTGTAACTAACATGTCTGTCTGTTTTACAGGTGACCTCACCTGGGGAATGTTTCCCTCCAACGGTGATATGATCTCTGTGGTGGATGTGGAGATAACGTTCCCAGCTACTGCCGTACGTGTCTGAAATGATCTGCAATGTTGCACACTGATACGACGATTGCAGCAGAGGTGGTTTGGTGAGCTATGATGAATTAGCTTGCCGGTAGACCTGAAGATTCTTGTTAGCTCCCATCGCTGATGACTAGCTTTGTGTTAAAGCAATCTGGGGTCATGCAGATAACCCAAGTTGCATGACCAGTCAATCATACAAAAATATATGTAAATATATGCAGGTAAATGTAAAATAGACAGAAACCCACTGGGCACAGACGCCAATCCAGTGGGAAGTAAACACGATGACAACATGTTTGGCTCAGGCTTTAATTGTTCCGGTTCGCAATAAAACCATTTAAAAAAGCGCAACCCAGACAGGAGATGCAATGAGCAAATGTCACTGATAAGTCTATTCCCTTTACATAAACCAACTGTCTGTGGCATCAGCAGAGTCCTCCATGTCCTCATGCCGATCCTTGTCCTTATCTCCTTAGCAACAGTCTTCTCGGACAATGGTCCTATTCTCTATGCATCTTAAAGCCTCCTTGTCAGGCAGAGCCAGACACACAAAGACACTACAGGAAGTTGCAGAGGGGAGGAGATAAGGAGGTTAGGAGGACGATATTGTTGCAGACACAGACATAAACACACAAACACACACACACACAGTGTATTGTGCCCCCATCAGATGAGGCTCAGTGTAGGGCCAGTATGCTGGGTGTGTTTGCACCACTGCCCTCCTCCACAGGGTAACGAGGACATCCTGTCTTGATGAAGCATCCTGTCTGTCCCTCTTTATCTCACTATCCCAGGGAGAGATACAGCAATGTTTACAGGAGGTCGATGTTGTGTAAACTGAATTGAATCATGTCATTGAGCATGATACACTGCATTTTCTATTTTTCAAGTCGCAGTCTATTCGTTTGAGCAGTCTTGCCCTTTTGAAAAGATTATACCCAGTGTATTTTTTCCTCCAGAAGAGGAATGCAAGAGCTGTTTTAGTCAGAGAGGAGCTTTTCTTTCTGTAAACGCGGTGTACTGGATTAGTCAGTGAGTGCATCGCTTGGTGTCGGTTAGATGAGTGAACTCCCCTTCTGTCTCTGACAGTCAAACTGTCCTTGACTCATAAGTCGGGTCGGGCGAAAAAAGGGGGGGAAACAATTCTTTCTTTTTACTACGTGTCCATCACCAACAGTATAAAAACCACATGAAACCAAATCTTTTTCTGGGCAGCTGTCGCGTGCAGCTGGTAACCGGAGACGCAGAGCTCTGAGCGTCCCTTAATGTCCCACATGTGGCGTTACCTGTCCTGCAGGGATTGGAGGATTTCACGCATGTGGGGCAGCTGCCGCGGCCCTTAAGACAGAAAGGGAGAAAAGAGAGAGGGAGCGAGCGAGCGAGGGCGGGCAAAACTGTAAAAATACCCCTCTGAGACCCATATCATGCAACGATCCATCTATCCACTGCTGGTGATTAGCACCATCCCATTGGGCAAAAACTGGTTGAATCAATGTTTCCACGTCTTTTCAACCCCAAAATGCAATGTGATGATGTTAAATCATTGTGGAAAACTGATTGGATTTGAAAAAAGTCATCAACGGAAGGGAATTTTGTATTTTCTTCACCCCGCCTTTAACCTAACTCCAACGACACGTTAGTTAACAACTCAACCAAATGTAAATCAAAACTACACGTTGCACTGACGTCTCCGCCCAGTGGGATGTGTCTAGCCATGTCAAGGCCAGGCCAGAGGAGTAAGGGGAAGCTGTCACCTCCAGAGGGTTTGTGTTTATGAAACATAACGACTCGCTGCGCACTCAAGGGCTTTGGAGACAGACAACACAGGACAAAAGCCTATGGGGCAGAGGGGAGGGGTGGAGTCATTTTGGAACAATTTCCTGGTAGTGAAAATGTTCCTGCAACGGGCCCTGTTTGTTTATGTTGTCCTTGTGATCAGAAGGGGCTCAGTGTGGATAAGAGCCTCTACTGATTGTTTGACATAACCCTGAACTGTTATGAGTAACTTATGACACACTGCTGTTGGGGACTACATGTCCTTGTTTACAATAATCACCTCAGCAGACTTCCAGTCGTGCAAACTGATTGTGTGTAACATTGTAACACCAAATCAAATCAAGTTCTATTGGTCACATACACATGGTTAGCAGATGTTAATGCAAATGTAGCGAAGTGCTTGTGCTTCTAGTTCCGACAGTGCAGTAATATCTAACAAGTAATCTAACAATTCCCCAACAACTACCCAATACACACAAATCTATAGGAATGGAATAAGAATATGTACATATAAATATATGGATAAGCGATGGCCGAGCGGCATAGGCAATATGCAATAGATGGTATAAGATATAGTATATACATAGGCGATGAGTAATGTAAGATATGTAAACATTATTAAAGTGGCATTGTGTAAAGTGACTAGTGAGTCTGTATGTAGGCAGCAGCCTCTCTCAGTTAGTGATTGCTGATTAGCAGTCTGATGGCCTTGAGATAGAAGCTATTTTTCAGTCTCTCGGTCCCAGCTTTGATGCACCTGTACTGACCTCGCCTTCTGGATGGTAGCGGGGTGAACAGGCAGTGGCTCGGGTGGTTGTTGTCCTTGATGATCTTTTTGGCCTTCCTGTGACATTGGGTGCTGTAGGTGTCCTGGGGGCATCCCATCAGAAAGTCCAGGACCCAATTGCACAAGGTGGGGTTGAGATGCAGGGCCTCCAGCTTAATGATGAGCATGGAGGGTACTATGGTGTTGAATGTTGAACAACATTCTTACATAGGTATTCCTCTTGTCCAGAAGGGATAGGGCAGTGTGATGGTGATTGCATCGTCTGTGGACCTGTTGGGGCAGTGTGCAAACTTAAGTGGGTCTAGGGTGGCAGGTAAGGTGGAGGCGATATGATCCTTGACTAGTCTCAAAGTACTTCATGATAACAGAAGTGAGTGCTACGGGGCGATAGTCATTTAGTTCAGTTATCTTTGCCTTCTTGGGTACAGGGGACAGCAGACTGGGATAGGAAGCGATTGAATATGTCCGTAAATACACCAGCCAGCTGGTCTACGCTTGCTCTGAGTACGCGGCTAGGGATGCTGTTTGGGCCAGCAGCCTTGCAAGGATTAACACGTTTAAATGTAGTCCTGATTAACAGGCTGTGTCGGTGGACACTATTATCCTCAAAGCAGGTAAAGAAGGTGTTTAGTTTGTCTGGAAGCAATACATCGGTGTCCGTGACGTGGTTGGTTATCTTTTTGTTATCCGTATTTGCCTGTAGTCCCTGATACATATGTCTGATCCGTTGAATTGCCACTCCACTTTGTCCCTATACCGACATTTCACTTCTTTGATTGCCTTGTGGATGGAATAACTACACTGTTTATATTATCGTCCAAATTCCCAGTCCTCTTTCCATTGTTAAATGCGGTGGTTCGCGCTTTCAGGTTTGCGCAAATGCCGCCATCCATCCATGGTTTTTGGTTAGGGTAGGTTTTAATAGTCACAGTGGGTACAACGTCTCCAGTGCACTTCCTTATAAACTCACTCACCGAGTCAGCGTATAGATCGATGTTATTCTCTGAGGCTTCTCGGAACATTTCCCAATCCGCGTGATCAAAACAATCTTGAAGCGTGGATTCCGATTGGTCAGACCAGCGTTGAATGGTTCCAGTCAAGGGCACATGCTGTTTGAGTTTCTGCATGTAGGATGGTAGGAGCAAGATGGAGTCGTGGTTGGATTTGCCGAAGGGAGGGCGAGGGAGAACCTTGTATGCATCGCGGAAGTTAGAGTAACAGTGGTCCAGTGTATTGCCTGCGCGAGTGCTGCTATCAATATACTGATAGAATTTAGGTAACCTTGTTCTCAAATTGGCTTTGTTAAAATCCCCACCTACAATAAATGCAGCCTCAGGATATATGGTTTCCAGCTTACATAGAGTCCAGTAAAGTTCCTTGAGGGCCGTCGTGGTATCTGCTTGAGGGGGTATATACACAGCTGTGACGATAACTGACAAGAATTGGCTTGGGAGATAATATGGTCGGCATTTGATTGTAAGGAATTCTAGGTCAGGTGACAGGAAGTACTTGAGTTCCTGTATGTTGTTATGGTTGCACCATGAGTCGTTAATCATGAAGCATACACCCCTGTCCTTCTTCTTCCCAGCGAGATGTTTATTTCTGTTGGCATGACGCATGAAGAAACCCGGTGGCTGCAACAACTCCAACAACATATCCCGATAGAGCCATGTTTCCGTGAAACAGAGAATGTTACAATCTCTGATGTCTCTCTGGAAGGCAACCCTTGCCATAATTTGGTCCACCTTGTTGTCTGAACATTGGCGAGTAGTATACTCGGAAGCGGTGGGCGGTGGGCGGTGTGCATACCTTCGAAGCCTGACCAGGAGGCCACACCGTCTACCTCTTCTGCAGCGACATTGTTTTGGGTTGGCCTCTGGGATTATATCCAATGTCCTGGGTGGTGGTCCGAAAAAGGATCCGCTTCGGGAAAGTCGTATTCCTGGTCGTAATGTTGGTAAATTGACGTCGCTCTTATATCCAATAGTTCTTCCCGACTGTAGATTTTCTGGGCTAACAATGTAAGAAATAATACATAAAAAATAAAAAATACTGCATAGTTTCCTAAGGACTCGAAGTGAGGCGACCATCTCTGTCGGCGCCATCTACATATACCACGTATAGTAAGACTATGTGTTTATGTTTGTGTGTGTTTGACTATGTGGTTGTTGTTTGCGTGTGTACATAAGTGTATTCGTACGCGTGCTTGTTCGTATGCTTGTGTCTTTGTGTGTGGGGTGCGTGTTGGTATGCATTTGTTTTACTGAATGCTTGAGTATTAGAGAGTGTGTGTATGTGTAACTGTGTTTGGCCTCAGTAGTGTGCAGCTGGTATAGTATGTACTCAGCTGGGCTGAGACATGCACTCTGCTCTCACCCACACCTCCAGTACTCTCCTCTCTTCTCTTTTTGCTTCGCTGGCTCTGGTCTTGCAGCGAGGGAGAGACCAAGTCCATCCGTTCTTCTCACAGTCCAGGAGAGAGGGGGGGAGAAGAGATAGAGGGAGAAAGAAGATCGAGAGAGAAAGAGAGGTTGGGAGAAAGAGAGAACGAGTGAGACAGAGACAGAGAGAGAGTCACCTGTTGTGTTTGATGTGGTTATTCAACTCAGTTTACAGACGGTAGTGGACCCTGTGAACCCCAGTTTATCCTAGTCAGCAACAGGCAGGTTCCCAGGCCTTCTCCAGTCCCGGACAGCCGGATGTACACGCTCTTTCTTGAGAGAGTTGGCAAGCTGAATATAACAGGAACTGACCCAACCCTTCTCTGCTGATGCAGGCTTTACATCAAGGGGCTCTGGGTTAAACACACACACACATTGAAATGTTCAAGTGGTTATGATATCAAAGAGTTGATTCCTTGAACATTTTTTTTAAACCTTGTCTTTTTGATGTGTTTTAAAATGTCTCCATTCAGTGACACAGCAGACATAAACTGTGAAAAATCTGAATATGAAGTGTAATGAAGTGTAATGACACCGATCTAAGGCCGGTTTTGCATCCCCCCACCCAAATGGTGAAATCAAATCAAATCAAATTGTATTAGTCACATGCCCCGAATACAATGAAATCCTTACTTACGAGCCCCTAACCAACAATGCAGTTTTAAAAAATACGGATAAGAATAAGAAATAAAAGTAACAAGTAATTAAAGAGCAGCAGTAAAATAACAATAACGAGACTATATACAGGGGGGTACCGGTACAGAGCCAATAAGCGGGGTGGCTGGAGTCTGACAATCTTTAGGGCCTTCCTCTGACACCGCCTGGTGTAGAGGTCCTGGATGGCAGGAAGCTTGCCCCAAGTGATGTACTGGTCCGTTCGCACTACCCTCTGTGTGCCTTGCGGTCGGAGGCAAAGCAGTTGCCATACCAGGCAGTTATGCAACCAGTCAGGATGCTCTCGATGGTGCAGCTGTAGAACCTTTTGAGGATCTGAGGACCCATGTCAAATCTTTTCAGTCTCCTGAGCGGGAATAGGTTTTGAGCGGGAATAGGTTCTTCACGACTGTCTTGGTGTGCTTGGACCATGTTAGTTTGTTGGTGATTTGGACACCAAGGAACTTGAAGCTCTCAACCTGCTCCACTGCAGCCCCATAGATGAGAATAGGGGCGCACTCGTCCAATTTTTCCTGTAGTCCACGATCATCTCCTTTGTCTTGATCACATTGAGGGAGAGATTGTTGTCCTTGCACCACACAGCGAGGTCTCTGAACTCCTCCCTATAGGCTGCCTCGTCGTTGTCAGTGATCAGGCCTACCACTGTGTCATCGGCAAACTTAATTCATGTGTTGGAGTTGTACCTGGCCGTGCAGTCATGAGTGATCCAGGAGTACAGGAGTGGACTGAGCACGCACCCCTGAGGGGCCCCTGTGTTGAGGATCAGCGTGGCGGGTGAGATTGAATCATCTGTGGATCTGTTGGGGCGGTATGCAAATTGGAGTGGGTCTAGGGTTTCTGGGATAACGGTGGTAAAACATGTTGGTATTACAGACTCGGATAGGAAGAGGTTTAAATGTCAGTGAAGACACTTGCCAGTTGGTCAGCGCATGCTCGCAGTACACGTCCTGGTAATCTGTGAATGTTGACCTGTTTAAAGGTCTTAATCACATCAGCTGTGGAGAGTGTGATCACACAGTCTTCTGGGAACAGCTGGTGCTCTCATGCATGTTTCAGTGTTATTTGCCTCGAAGCGAGCATAGAAGTAGTTTAGCTCGTCTGGTAGTCTAGTGTCACTGGGCAGCTCTCGGCTGTGCTTCCCTTTCTAGTCTGTAATGGTTTGTAAGCCCTGCTCACACCCGTCGAGTGTCAGAGCCGGAGTAGTACGATTCGATCTTAGTCCCGTATTGACACTTTGCCTGTTTGATGGTTCGTCGGAGGGCATAGCGGGATTTCTTATAAGCTTCAGGGTTAGAGTCCCACTACTTGAATGTGGCAGCTCTAGCCTTTAGCTCAGTGAGGATGTTGCCTGTAGTCCACGGCTTCTGGTTGGGGTATGTATGTACGGTCACTGTGGGGACGACGTCATCGATGCACTTATTGATGAAGCCAATAACTGATATGGTGTACTCCTCAATGCCATTGGAGGAATCCCGGAACATATTCCAGTCTCTGATAGCAAAACAGTCCTGTAGCTTAGCATCTGCTTCATCTGACCACTTTTTTATTGATCTACTCACTGGTGCTTCCTGCTTTAATTTTTGCTTTTAAGCAGGAATTAGGAGGATATAATTATGGTCAGATTTGCCAAATGGAGGGCGCGGGAGAGCTTTGTGTGCGTCTCTGTGTGTGGAGTATAGGTGGTCCAGAGTTTTTTTCCCTCTGGTTGCACATTTAACATGCTGATAGAAATTTTGTAAAACAGATTTTGGAGGAATGAGCGACTTCTGGATCCCGGCAACATTATAAACTTAGATTAGAACAGTATTCCTCTCAGCCATAACATTATCTTTGAATTCTTTCTGTCAGGAAATCTGATGTTCAAATGTGACTCACTAAAAATATCACACTAACTACTATATATGCAGTGTTGACTTAAATGACATCAGATCACTTGAGTGAGTCTCAGTCATCTCTCCGTCTCACAAAGGGAAAAGCTCTGTGAAAAAAACATGAAAGGGTCTGTTGTGGATCTTAAGATCATTTTTTATGACTCAAACTTAAAAGACTATTCAAAGACATCGACTGTGTGTCTAAAAAAAAAGACAAAGACAGAAAGGTGAAAGAGGAAAAGCTTACATGAACATGACTGATAATATCTCTGTCTCTCCCCCGCTCTCTCTTTTTTTCTTTTTAACTAGGCAAGTCTGTTAAGACAAATTCTTATTGACAGTGGCGGCCTACCCCGGACAACGCTGGGCCAATTGCGCGCTGCCCTATGGGACTCCAAATCACAGCCGGATGTGACACAGCCTGGATACCTCTTGCAGTGCCTTAGACCACTGCACCACACAGGAGTTCTCTCTCTCTCTCTCTCTCTCTCTCTCTCTCTCTGTGTGTGTCTCTGTGTGTGTGTGTTTCTCGTCAATTACTGCCTTGCTCTGCAGTTGAGACTGAGTTTGAGTATGACAGCATGGTGAGTCATCCTGGACTTTCCAGAATCTTCTCTGATCTCTCTGGAACTCACCTTCAAACAAGACCCTTTTCATCTGCTGCACACACACAAAGCCACACACACACACACACTTCAGATCGCAGCTAAGGCAGAATCACTTGGGGTAATGGAATTTAACACAGGGGTACTTAGTCTACCTCTCACGTTCGAAGCTATGTTGGAAACATGGAGCTGTGTGTTCGACATGGTGTGAGAGTGTGCCACGGTAGAGGCAGGTTTCACACTCATTGTGACATCAACCTGAGACACGGTGAGTTGCTCTCAAATATGACCCCTCCTCAGTGCACTGGTGAAAGGACTGTATAACACCAATGCCCCTTACTTTAAAAGAAACGTTTGAGTTGCTTCACAGCTCCCTTAAACCGCTCTCACCCAATTCCCTCAGGTAAAAGGGGAAATCTAAGCTGTTTGATGCAACTGTATCTAGATCCAATAGGTGGATGTTTTTCTCCGGGTTGGATCACAGAGGCGTGCCTTACCGGAGTGATGTGTACACATGAGTGTTTGCTCAAGACCCCGGCACACATACACAGTGCTCACACACACTCCCTCACTCCATACACTCAGTGGTCAGATGTGGAGATATAATTCAGCCGTCTCAAAGAAAGCATATGGGCATATGGTCCTGTCATCCAACTCCCGGTTATTCATTTGATATTCAAGTCATTAAAACGAATGTACATTGTGTATACACACGCACGCACACGCACACGCACACACACTGAACTGTTATGATAAGAGAAACCATTAGCTACACACACCTGGGCATATGGTGCTGTTTACACTGTATGAACACACCAACGCACTCGCACACGCACACACACACACACACACACACACACACACACACACACACACACACAGACAATCTCTCTCCTCAGCCCAGTGTGTACAAGCAAAGTGTGACTGTTTCAGAGAGCCACGGTTAACAATCGGTTCTCCTGTCTCCTCTCAAAGTTTTTCAGTGTTCAATAAGAAAGTAATAAAGTGACATCCCCACCCATATGGTTATCTTTTTTGAGTTGGAAATACTTAACTGTTCTGTGTTTTATGGACTTTCTGACACTAAATTCCATTATGTATTCTGAACTACCATGATTAAAGTTACTTGTTGTAGTGAACACAAATGTTGTGTCCCTTAAATTATAAAGCTTAAATAAAATGCCAGTGGTTGTATCTTAATGTTTAACGTTGTTTTATGCATAGCAGTAACTGGGGGTATAGCTGTAACCAGTCATTGTTGAGCACCTCGCTCATTCTTCTAGCAGTAACTGGGGGTAGAGCTATAACCAGTCATTGTTGAGCACAGTGCTCATTCCTCTAGCAGTAACTGGGGGTAGAGCTATAACCAGTCATTGTTGAGCACAGTGCTCATTCCTCTAGCAGTAACTGGGGGTAGAGCTATAACCAGTCATTGTTGAGCACCTTGCTCATTCCTCTAGCAGTAACTGGGGGTAGAGCTATAACCAGTCATTGTTGAGCACAGTGCTCATTCCTCTAGCAGTAACTGGGGGTAGAGCTGTAACCAGTCATTGTTGAGCACCTCGCTCATTCTTTTAGCAGTAACTGGGGGTAGAGCTATAACCATGCATTGTTGAGCACCTTGCTCATTCTTCTAGCACTAACTGGGGGTAGAGCTATAACCAGTCATTGTTGAGCACCTCGCTCATTCTTCTAGCAGTAACTGGAGGAAGTACAGTTCCCGCTCAGCCCAGTCAAAACTGTTCGCTGCTCTGGCACCCCAATGGTGGAACAAACTCCCTCACGACGCCAGGACAGCAGAGTCAATCACCTGAAACCCCACCTCTTTAAGGAATACCTAGGATAGGATAAAGCAATACTTCTGACCCCCCCCCCCCCTTAAAAGATTTAGATGCACTATTGTAAAGTGGCTGTTCCACTGGATGTCATAAGGTGAATGCACCAATTTGTAAGTCGCTCTGGATAAGAGCGTCTGCTAAATGACTTAAATGTAAATGTAAAAATGTAAGCAATACAGGCAGCTGCATTAATCTCTGTCATTAAGGGTTGTGTACATTACCTTGTTGACGGTGGGAATGGCTTGTCTCATTATTGTACGTCAATTTGTCCAACCGATTTGATATTCGTTCATCATGATCAATTAGGGACAGATCAACATTTACTGGGGGAGGGGTGGTCCCAAATAGAGGAAGTTGGTGAAACTTTTCTTTTTGCTTTGGGGAGGGTTGTGTTGTTTTTTATTGGGCAGAGGGGAGGGTATTGCATTTTTTCCCTGGTTTACATTTGCTCTTCTGCTCGTATTTTCCCTATAAACAATGGCTTGACTTACTTTTGACATTATCCTCATAAAGTTTAGAAACGTTTGTGACGGTTTGGTATGGTGTGGCTATTATTAAGCTCTAGCTACTGCAGGCCTAAAATACGAAGGCAGTGCACCCTGGAGCTTCAACGGACTCCGACAGTTGAACTTGAGGTATGGAAGAATGTTTCAGATCTACCAGTTACTCCTATAATCGAACAATATAATGCTTATCTTTATACAAAATATTCGGATCAAAAATGAACGAATTACCCTCCTTCTGTACATCTATATCAATATAGCAGACTCAGTAGTCATCTGACATAAAGAAATGCATGTCTCTAGTTCCCTCTATCTCACTGGGATTAGGCCTAAGCTTTTCTTCCTTTATATAGACTAAATATATATATTAATTAAAATGGTATTATCATTCAGTTGACACCTAAGCCTAGAGGCATATAGGCATGCAATGCCCTGATACATATACTGTTATGCTCAAATCTCTGACAGCTGAACCGCGAGGTGGACAATTATTATTTTAGGAAAGTAGCCTAAAAAACTCAACAACAAAAAAATAGGCAAAAAATGTGCATATGCTAGAAATCGAAACACAAGGAATAGTGTTTTTGTCATTTGTTATAGGCTGTTTTTAAGGACACATAAATGTGCCTAATTTGGCCAATATCACTTGTTTATTAATGGCGCTAATTGCGCCAGGTTGGATCTGAATGCATATGGATGTTCGGTATATTTCTCAAATGTCTGGTAAGTTAAAATCTTCCCTGTAATGTTGCCCGATGTCAAATTTTCCCAAAATGGCATATTGTTTTCATGAAGATTTTTGAATATTAGCATGAACATCTGTCGCCAATTGTATGGAAACCTAGCTAGTGCGCTAGTCCAGTGTCACTTTGATTGTACTCAAACATCAATATCTCTGACTACTACTTTACTTTTTTGAGTTACACTTAATGCATTTTCCGAGATCTCCAAGATCCAGGATTCGTACAGGGTTTAATGTTCAATGTTTGAGGTCAATTGTTAAATGCTTAATAATTACAAATAACACTAATAAATGTAATTCACGTCAGGAAAGAAAGGTTGCGTTTTATGTCACACGATCCGTGAAGACATTAGCTCATGAATTATGGACAACTTATGAACTAGAGTGTAAAACATGTTTTGATTCAACTCGTGTATTATATTGAATGTAGGATACCTATTCTGAGTGTGTCCATGTGTTTAGAATTGCCTTGGCTGAGAGGGTAGGCTACTGGCAGTGGTGCCAGCCTAGCGGAGGGTAAACACTGTTTACCCACCTTTATTCAGAAAAATACATTGAAAGTATTGGGAGTGTTACTTTTTCAACTGCGACTGGCAGAGTTCACCCACCAATTTTTTTGTACCACTAAATCAAATCAAATTTTTGGGTCACATACACATATTTAGAAGATGTTATTCCAGGTGTAGCAAAATGCGTGTGTTCCTAGCTCCAACAGTGCAGTAGTATCTAACAATTCACAACAATATACCCACATGTAAAAGTAAAAGAAATGGAATTAAGAAATATATAAATATTAGAACGAGCAATGTCGGAGTGGCATTGACTAAAATACAGTAGAATAGAATACAGTATATACACTACTCAAAAAAATAAAGGGAACACTTAAACAACACAATGTAACTCCAAGTCAATCACACTTTTTTGAAATCAAACTGTCCACTTAGGAAGCAACACTGATTGACAATAAATTTCACATGCTGTTGTGCAAATGGAATAGACAAAAGGTGGAAATTATAGGCAATTAGCAAGACACCGCCAAAAAAGGAGTGATTCTGCAGGTGGTGACCACAGACCACTTCTCAGTTCCTATGCTTCCTGGCTGATGTTTTGGTCACTTTTGAATGCTGGCGGTGCTCTCACTCTAGTGGTAGCATGAGACGGAGTCTACAACCCACACAAGTGGCTCAGGTAGTGCAGTTCATCCAGGATGGCACATCAATGCGAGCTGTGGCAAAAAGGTTTGCTGTGTCTGTCAGCGTAGTGTCCAGAGCATGGAGGCGCTACCAGGAGACAGGCCAGTACATCAGGAGACGTGGAGGAGGCCGTAGGGGGGCAACAACCCAGCAGCAGGACCGCTACCTCCGCCTTTGTGCAAGGAGGTGCACTGCCAGAGCCCTGCAAAATGACCTCCAGCAGGCCACAAATGTCGGGTCCTGTAGGTTTCCTGGAGGGCAGGTAGTTTGCCCCCGGTGATGCCACCCTCTGGAGAGCCCTGCGGTTGCGGGCGGTGCAGTTGACGAACCAGGTGGTGGTACAGCCTGACAGGATGCTTTCATCTGTAAGAGTTTGTGAGGGCTTAGAGGCCAAGCCTAATTTCTTCAGCTTCCTGAGGTTGAAGAGGCACTGTTGCGCCTTCTTCACCACACTGTCTGTGTGGGTGGACCATTTCAGATTGTCAATGATGTGTACGCCGAGGAACTTGAAGCTTTTCACCTTCTGCACTGGTGTCACGTCGATGTGGATAGGGGCGTGCTCCCTCTGCTGTTTCCTGAAGTCCACGATCAGCTCCTTCGTTTTGTTGACACACTGGCTACACACTGGCCACCGACCAGGCTGGGCTACCGGTAGACCTATTTGAAGTTCATGGTGATACACATTGTAGTCTAGTCTATCAAGTTGACCGTGTGTTACGGTGACCATCATCTTTTTCCGGTAGAGTTTCAGCCCCATTTCAGGTGCCCTGACTTTTCAGGCTACAAAAGGTAAATCTGTCGGCAAGACGCATCAATTAATGCAAGCCTAATCAATGGCAATCACTAAAGGTCATTAGGTCAACTTTTTTGTGTTTTTGTTACAGATGTCTATTTCCATTCATCAAATGGTGCGAGTGTACATGCAGTTTGGATGCTGGAGTTATTTTGTAGGTGTAGGGTGCCGTCTTTCGGATGGGACGTTAAACGGGTGTCCTGACTCTCTGAGGTCATTAAAGATCCCATGGCACTTATCGTAAGAGTAGGGGTGTTAACCCCGGTGTCCTGGCTAAATTCCCAATCTGGCCCTCAAACCATCATGGTCACCTAATAATCCCCAGTTTACAATTGGCTCATTCATCCCCCTCCTCTCCCCTGTAACTATTCCCCAGGTCGTTGCTGCAAATGAGAACGTGTTCTCAGTCAACTTACCTGGTAAAATAAAAAATAAAAATAAATAAAATAAAATTTTGGAGAGGACGAACATGCACGGGTATCACAAGTGATTTGTTTGACAATCAGATGAAAACATTATGACTGGTTGTGTTCATGCCACATTAAAAGGTCACACATGTTTGAAGCCCATAAAACATTTCAATACAGAGACCCCCGCATGTCATGGTGTAAATCGCACTCTTCAGGTGTGTGGTGTAAATCGCACTCTTCAGGTGTGTGTGTGTGTGTGTGTGTGTGTGTGTGTGTGTGTGTGTGTGTGTGTGTGTGTGTGTGTGTGTGTGCTATAAATATAACTCATTCAAAATAATGACTAAATCAAAGCCACTTTGATCAGTTTCAGCAAAGTAAATAGTGTTTAAGCACACAAAATGTGTGAGTGCGTGTGTGTGTGTGTGCGCGTGTGTGTGCGAATGTGTTCACCTAAAATTGTGTGGGGTGGTTGTGTGTGTCGTCTGTTTAGGAAGCACAGGAGGGTCTTTTCTCTTACTTCATTTATTTGATCTGTCATCCAATGTCATATTAATCTAACATGTGTGTCAGCTATGAACAAAAGAGTGAGGTCTACACTCTTAGAAAAAAAGGTGCTATCTAGAACCTAAACGGGTTCTTCGGTTGTCCCTATCGGAGAGCCCTTCGAAGAATCCCTTATTGGTTCCATGTAGAACCCTCTATGGAAATGGTTCTACATGGAACCCAAAATGGTTCTACCTGAAACAAAAAAAGGGGTTCTACCTGGAACCAAAAACACGTTCTCCTATGGGGACAGCCAAATAACCCTTTTGGAAGCCTTTTTTCTAAGAGTGTAGGGATGCTAGGATTCAACCTCCATATTGTGACACATTAGTAGAGGAGGAGGGGAGATACCCCCTTACAAAAGTGCAAAAGTGCTATAAATGTAACTCATTCAAAATAATGACTAAATCAAAGCCACTTTGATCTGTTTCAGCAAAGTAAATAGTGTTTAAGCACACAAAATGTGTTGAAAGAGCAAAGAGAGCGAAGAACCAACGGATGCAGCACTCTGACCACGTACTCCTACTGCCAAGATTTTAAACATTCACACAAGTCTACAGATGTGTTAAAAGGTGTAATGAAGTTTGGCATCTCACGCTCTGGTCCGGTGCAGGAAACCACATACATTTACTGGACTGCCAGGCAGATAAATCCGGCCACAAACACGCATACATCAGAGACACACACGTGCACACACACACACTCGCCTGGGCACGCGCGCCCAAACACACACACACCTTCTACAGGGTTTATCCAGGTGACTGAGGCAACCGCAACCCAAACCTTATTTATTTAGCTGTAATACTTTGAGATACAAGTTCTGTTATTTAGGTGAACACATTAACACATATTATGTCCTGTTTACTTGGTCATTTCCTGCTTATTAGGCTAGTTTCTGGTTAGGTATACTGTATGTGCCATTCATTTATTTTTTCGATGCTCAGACTATCAACAAACAAGCCATTTAATGTACAATGTCAGCTGTACTTTTAGCCATCCTAATAGTTGTTAAATAGAGCCAAAACATAAATCTTAAAGAAGTTAAGAATACATTTGTGGAGTGGTTGAAAAACGAGTTTTACTGACTCCAACCTAAGTGTATGTAAACTT
This sequence comes from Salvelinus fontinalis, assembly GCF_029448725.1. NCBI lineage: Eukaryota > Metazoa > Chordata > Actinopteri > Salmoniformes > Salmonidae > Salvelinus > Salvelinus fontinalis. The sequence goes on from NC_074668.1 coordinate 43,584,563, forward strand.
CCAACTTCAACTGTATAGTTTCATAAGTCTTACCCGGTCAGACAATATCATACGAATTGGAATATATTACATACCATACATCTTGGAGGACATATAGTATTGTAGATCTTGCTCTGAGACCAGGCTGCTTGTTCCGTCCTAACGGCAAAGGTTAGGAGAATTTACATTAGTTAGGAGAACTAACGGCACAGGTTAGGATCATTTACGAAGCAGGTTTGGATAATTTAGATTAAGGTTAGGAAATGGTTAGTTTAGGGGACGAGTTAGCTAAAATGGTCCAACTGGCGAGACTCGAACACCCAATCTTTTGGATTTCTAGATGGTCCCAGTATACGCCCAGCCATCCTCCCTGACCAGCCTCCCTATTTTAGTTTCTGTCTTAAGTAACCAGACCATTATTGCATTTGCAGCATAATGTAACATATCATACTAAATGGAGGCGAACACATTTACGTCCCAAAGCATACGTCTGTTTAATGTGGTCAGGCTGTGTGGTTCTAGAAAGCACCAGTCTACTTACCTGTATATAAAACACAACAGCCTGGCAACATCTAAATTATCTGAATGGTTAAACTACTGTAATTACACAGTGTCTGACACCTACATGTATGACAAGCTAACTTAACAAACTATACTTTTGGCAAGTTGGTTAGGACATCTACTTTGTGCATGACTCAAGTCATTTTTCCAACAATTGTTTACATACATATTATTTCACTTATAATTCACTGTATCACAATTCCAGTGGGTCAGAAGTTTACATACACTGAGTTGACTGTGCCTTTAAACAGCTGGGAAAATTCTGGAAAATGATGTCATGGCTTTACAAGCTTCTGATAGGCTAATTGACATCATTTGAGTCAATTGGAGGTGTACCTGTGGATGTATTTCAAGGCCTACCTTCAAACTCACTGCCTCTTTGCTTGACATCATGGGAAAATCAAAAGAAATCAGCCAAGACCTCAGAAAAAAATTTGTAGACCTCCACACGTCTGGTTCATCCTTGGGAGCAATTTCCAAATGCCTGAAGGTACCATGTTCATCTGTACAAACAATAGTATGCAAGTATAAACACCATGGGACCACGCAGCCATCACACTGCTCAGGAAGGAGACGCGTTCTGTCTCCTAGAGATGAACGTACTTTGGTGCGAAAAGTGCAAATCAATCCCAGAACAACAGCAAAGGACATTGTGAAGATGCGGGAGGAAACAGGTACAAAAGTATCTATATCCACAGTAAAACGAGTCCTATATTGACATAACCTGAAAGGCTGCTCAGCAAGGAAGAAGCCACTGCTCCAAAACCGCCATAAAAAAAAGCCAGTCTACGGTTTGCGACTGCACATAGGGACAAAGATCATACTTTTTGGAGAAATGTCCTATGGTCTGATGAAACAAAAAAGGAACTGTTTGGCCATAATGACCAGCCGAAGAACACCATCATAACCGTCAAGCACGGGGGTGGCAGAATCATGTTGGGGGGTTGCTTTGCTGTAAGAGGGACTGGTGTACTTCACAATATAGATGGCATCATGAGGCAGGAGAATTATGTGGATATATTGAAGCAACATCTCAAGACATCAGTTGGGAAGTTAAAGCTTGGTCGCAAATGGGTCTTCCAAATGGACAATGACCCCAAGCATACTTCCAAAGTTGTGGCAAAATGGCTTAAGGACATCAAAGTCAAGGTATTGGAGTGGCCATCACAAAGCCCTGACCTCAATCCTATTGAAAGTTTCTGGGCAGAACTGAAAAAGTGTGTGCGATTAAGGAGGCCTACAAACCTGACTCAGTTACACCAGCTCTGTCAGGAGGAATGGGACAAAATTCACCCAACTTATTGTGGGAAGATTGTGGAAGGCTACCTGAAATGTTTGACCCAAGTCAAACAATTTAAAGGCAATGCTACCAAATACTAATTGAGTGTATGTAAACTTCTCACCCACTGCGAATGCGATGAAAGAAATAAAAGCTGAAATAAATCCTTCTATCTACTCTTATTATGACATTTCACATTCTTAAAATAAAGTGGTGATCCTAACTGACCTAAAACAGGGAATCTTTACTAGGATTAATTGTCAGGAATTGTGAAAAACTGAGTTTATATGTATTATGTTAAGGTGTATGTAAACTTCCGACTTCAACTGTACGTCCTTTAAACTTAAAGGTCGCTTCACCATTTCCTGGTTGCTAAAATTCTAATTGTTCGCCTAATTTCAGTTTATGTGACTAAACCGCTGTGAAATATATTTTCCATATCACAAAATATTAGATTTTCAGCTGTTAAAGCTGGTGTAGAAAATCGAAAGTATAACGAAACTTAAGAACGGGAAGCATAGAAATAGCGCACATAGAACAGATCTACCGCTTCTTAGAATTTCTTTCAATGAGAATGACATATCTCTAACTCACATTTATATGTGAATTTGTTCGGCATGCCCAAAAAGTTACATATTGTCGCTTTAACATACAGTGCCTTCAGACAGTATTCACAGCCCTTGATATTTTACAAATTTTGCTGTTTTACAGCCTGAATTTAAAATGGATTAAATTAAGATAAAAAAATTCTACACAGTCATATAGAATGAAAAGCTTAAATGTATTGAGTCAATGAATTTTCAACCCCTTTGTTATGACAAGCCAAATAAGTTCAGGAGTACACATTTCCTTAACAAGTCACATAATATGTTCCATGGACTCAATATGTGTGCAATAATAGTGTTTAATATGATTTTTGAATGATACCTCATCTCTGTACCCCACACATACAATTATCTGTTTGGTCCCTTAGTCGAGCAGTGGATTTCAAACACAGATTCAACCACAAAGACCAGGGAGGTTTTCCAATGCCTCGCAAAGAATGGCACCTATTGGTAAGATGGGTCAAAATAAAAAAGCAGACATTGAATATCTCTTTGAGCATGGTGAACATATTAATTACAGTTTGGATGATATATTAATACACCCAGTCACTACAAAGATACAGGCGTCCTTCCTAACTCAGTTACCGGAGAGGAAGGAAACCGCTCAGGGATTTCACAATGAGGCCAATGGTGACTTTAAAACAGTTACAGAGTTTAATGGCTGTGATAAGAGAAAACGGAGGATGGATCAACAACATTGTAGTTACTCCACAATACTAGCCTAAATTATAGAGTGAAAAGTAAGAAGCCTGTACAGAATAAAGATATTCCAAAACATGCATCCTGTTTGCATCAAGGCACTAAAGTAATACTTGAGAAATGTGGCAAAAAAATATATATTTTTGTCCTGAATACAAAGTGTTATGTTTGGGGCAAATCCAATACAACACATTACTGAGTATCACTCTCCATATTTTCAAGTATAGTGGTGGCTGCATCATGTTATGGGTATGCTTGTAATCATTAAGGACTGGGGAGTTTTTCAGGATAAAAAAGAAATGGAATTGAGCTAAGCTCAGGCAAAATCCTAGAGGAAAACCTGGTTCAGTCTTCATTCCACCAGACACTGGGAGATTGATTCACCTTTCACCAGGACAATAACCTAAAACACAATGCCATATCTACACTGGATTTGTTTACCAGTGAATGTTCCTGAGAGGCTGAGTTACAGTTTTGACTTAAATCTGCGTGAAAATCTATGGCAAGTTGTGAAAATGGTTGTCTATCAATGATCAACAACCAATTTCACAGAACCTGAAGAATTTTGAAATGTAATAATGGGCAAATGTTGCACAATCCAGGTGTGGAAAGCTCTTGGAGACTTACCCAGAAAGACTCACAGCAGTAATCACATCCAAATGTGCTTCTACAATGTATTGACTCAGGGGTGTGAATACTTATGTAAAAGAGATATTTTTGTACTTAACTTTCAATAAATTAGCAACATTTTCTAATAACATATTTTACTTTGTCATTATGGAATATTGTGTGTAGGTGGGTGAGATTTATATTTGATTGAATCCATTTAGAATTTGAGGCTGTAACACAACAAAATGTGGAATAAGTCAAGGGGTGTGAATACATTCTGAAGGAACTGTTTCATTCTGAAGGGAGACAAATATATTTCCATAATCTTACGAATTGCCTTGAGGCCATGTTGGGCCACAACACTCCATCACCCTGCTGTATGTTTTTGTATTGCTAATTTACCCATGGCTTGGAGGGGGGACCATATCTGACCATTGTTTACTCATTGTAGTTATAAATGTTGTTAAACTGCTATTAGTGTAGGGTCAAATACTGTCAATACCCAGACAATGTCTTGTCTCACATAGATTACATAGATAAAAACGCTTTAAAAATGTTGACTGCATTTCAAATAAGATGCATTGTACGTGTCCGTCTCTGACTGTGCAAAACAGAACAGTCAGTCACAGAATTAGCATCATAAAAGTGTAGAAAATAATCATCAACAAATACCAGTTCTCATTCTACTGCATAACTCTGCTGATTCAGAGATTAAGAGAGAGACAAAGAGACAGAGTTAGACAAAAGGTCTGAAAGAATCAACCGCCATTTGAGTTATTGGAGCATCTTTTACACTAATTAGACGGTTGCTCGTTAGTTGTCACGGGAAACAATGTCAACCTCAATGGAACTGTCAGTGTGCATCAGTCTGAAGCATTGCCGTGAAAACAAGGCAGGGAATAGAGAGCGGGATTTTTGGAGAAACGTTGGGAATGAGGAAAGAAGAAGAGGAGCAGGAGGGAGAGATTACGTGGAAGAGGAAGAGGAGATGAGATGAAGTGCGAGAAGGAGAACAAGTAAGAGATGGAGTTGGAGGAATGTGTAGCTGAGGGCAACATGCATCCACGCATCCAACCATGTACACCATACACAAACACGGCCAAATCAGTGACAATGGGTCTAACTTGAGAAGCACACATAAACGTTTCGCATCAATCAATATTTAAGTCAGTGTGACATTTCCCAGGAAGTTACAATTCGAGTTACTCTATCATAGATAGACTCAAATTCGTCGCCAAACCCACTGGCTCCAGGTCATCTATAAGTCTTTGCTCGGTGAAGCCCCGCCTTATCTCAGCTCACTGGTCACCATAGCAACACCCACCCGTAGCACGCGCTCCAGCAGGTATATTTCACTGGTCATCCCCAAAGCCAAAACCTCCTTTGGTCGCCTTTCCTTCCAGTTCTCTGCTGCCAATGACTGGAACGAATTGCAAAAATCACAGAAGCTGGAGACTTATATCTCCCTCTCTAACTTTAAGCATCAGCTGTCAGAGCAGCTTACCGATCACTGTACCTGTACACAGCTCATCTGTAAATAGCACACTCATCCCCATATTCTTTTTTTGCTCTTTTGCACCCCAATATCTCTGCTTGCACATAATCATCTGCACATCTATCACTCCAGTGTTTAATTGCTAAATTGTAATTATTTTGCCACTATGGCCTATTTATTGCCTTACCTCCCTAACCTTACTACATTTGTACACACTGTACATAGATTTTTCTATTGTGTTATTGACTGTACTTTAGTTTATCCAATGTGTAACTCTGTGTTGTTGTTTTTGTCGCACTGCTTTGCTTTATCTTGGCCAGGTCGCAGTTGTAAATGAGAACTTGTTCTCAACTGGCCTACCTGGTTAAATAAAGGTGAAATATACTGTATATACATGGCTCTAACGCATTTACAATTTCTCTTAGCGTTTTTCCATGCTCTATTGGAATCATAGACTAGGGTTTTCAAGCATGACATAGTGCTCTTTGAGCCTTTTAACCATCATCCCTGTATCCTTTATGAGATGCGTAGGGAAGTCAAACTGATTGTGTTTGATTGTGTTTGACGGCCAGATTACCATACGGCCCATTACCCTGTATTGCAGGGTAAATATCAGTAGCTGTTTTGAAGAACTCGTTGACTCCTTTATGTCAACATCGACTCTGTTCAGGCATCCTTTTTTGTTTTAGTAGATTGACATGGACAGAAACAGCAACAGTTAACCATTGTTAACCATTGTTTATTTCCCCAAGAAACACAATGTCTTAAGTTTTTAAAGTTTTAGTAAATGTTCAAATGTAAAGCTGCTTTTTAAATGTTTACATGGACTTGCTCCACAACCCTTGGGCCTCTGTACGCCTATGTAGATATTCCATTAAAAATCAACCGTTTCCAGCTACAATAGAAATTTACAACATTAACAATGTCTACACCGTATTTCTGATCAATTTGATGTTATTTTAATGGACAAAAACGTGCTTTTCTTTCAAAAACAAGGACATTTCTAAGTGACCCCAAACTTTTGAACAGTAGTGTATGTTTTGTTGTACATTGTCCCTTTTCGAATAAACGTAGGGATCTATTCAATCCGTATCACAGAAGTTCAGCGGGATTTAAATTTAAAGGCAATGTTAGCGGAAGCTGCATTCGCGGTAAACGCTGCATATGTCGGCTCAATCGGAGATTAGCTTTAAAGTTCCATTGTGCAATCTGTAACGCTTCAGCAATACAGATTGAATAGAGCCCTTAATAATAATAATAATAATAATAATAATAATAATAACACTAATAATAGTAACTATTCTTTAGGTGGTGAAAGTCTTCCTCCCCCCTTCCCTTTCTCCATCCCTCCATCCCACCCTCGTCCAGAACGCTCTTTTCATGAGCAAAATAGACATTTGGGTGAAGTGTTCCTCTCTTTATGTCTGTCCAGACCCACCCAAAACCCATTGTACCCAACCAAAACCCATCGCCCCATAACACACACACACACACACACACACACACACACACACATGCACTCCTCGCCCCTCTCTATCCCTCAGACCCTTGTATTTGTGAAAGGAACCGTCTCAAATATCTCTCTGCAGGAGTAACAGCTGCCACAAAGCCACCATGGCCCTCTCAGCACCCTACAGAGGCCCAACTCTCCTCTCTGTCTCCATCCCTCTATCCTCCAAGCCTTCTCTGTCCTCCCGATCAACATCTATCTTCTTTCTATGCCTAATTCTCCTCTTCTGTAAGGAGGTGAGAGAGAGAGAGAGAGAGAGAGAGAGAGAGAGAGAGAGAGAGAGAGAGAGAGAGAGAGAGAGAGAGAAAAGAGAGAGATTATGTTAATATTTTAAATCTCCAAAGTAAGCTTGGGCAAAATGTACATTGTTACGTCACGCCAATAAAGCTAATTTAATTTAATTGAGAGAAAGAGAGAAAGAGAGAGAGAAAGAGAGAGAGAGAGAGAGAAAAAGAAAGAAAGAAAGAAAGAAAAAAGAGAAAGAGTGAAAAATAGAGAGGGATAAGGACTCCTCTTCCATTCATCCATTGTTTGTCTCCAGAACAGGCAGCACGTGCCCTCAGACCTCTAATCTGCACTGTTCAGCCCTGAGGCCTGGGGCAGTGGCAGCTGCTATTAACACTGCCAGACACCCAGCTCTCCTTACACACATGCAAAACCTCCTACACACACACACATACGTACACACACACAAACACTGAATCTCATCACGCAGACACACACCTATACACCCACTCCTCAATATCGCAGACACACACACACTCACAAACTCACACACACACCTCTCCACCCCCTCATCCTATTCATGAGGGACAATGGAGCCAGGGCAGGGGTGGAGAGGGGGTTGCTGTCAGAGTGTGCCGTGGCCAGGGGGGTCATTTCACAGTCAGTAAAATGGTTTTATGTTAGCTGAGTTTCAGCAACTGTTGGCAGCACGTGTCTCAATGATACGCCTCCCTCTCATATTGTTCACCAAGACAGGGGTTGAAACACACAAAGAAACACACACACACACATACACACACACACAGACATAGCCACTCGTGCATGCACACACATGCACATGCATACATAGACATTCTAAAAAACATTTTTACACTCATGATCATTTGGAAGCTGTATTTCGGTCTTTTGCATTTAAACGATCGACTATTAATAAGGTACACAATAACACTCAATCTTTCTCTCCTCCCTCCCTCCCACATAAGGGAGTCCTTATCCCTCTCTATTTTTCACTCTTTCTCTTTTTTCTTTCTTTCTTTCTTTTTCTCTCTCTCTCTCTCTCTCTCTCTCTCTCTCTCTCTGGTCAGATACTCGTGCTGCAACTGCAAAGAAATCCTCACTGATTGGCTCTTTCCATTGTTGGTCATCGCAGTTTGGTTCACAGAATGCTCTGCCTCAATCTCTAGCTGCCTAGGGCTGTTGCTGGCTCCGTCATTGGTTAGCTCTACCCCTCCCTTATTGGCTCAACTTCCAATAGGCTGTGTCTGTGATTGGTCCTTTGACTGTGTCTCTGGTAGCGTGTGTGTATCCTGAATGGTAGAAGAGCTGAACACTGTATACTGAACTCAACAGCAGCTATGGAGACTGGAAGAGTGGCTGATGAAAGTGTGAGTGGGTGAGCAAGCGTGTGGTTGTGTGCTGTGGGCTAGTGGGTGTGTGTGATAGAGGGTGAGGTGTGTGAGGGGGTCAGGACAAGTGGGCCATATGGCTGATGACTAAAGTACACACACACACACACACATCTTACTGCAGCTTCGCACCTGCCACGCTGTCTATGGATGACTAAGTTACAGATTAAAGCCAACAAGCCCTGAGGGATCTTGTGTGCGCGTCTGTGTTGTGTGAAGTCTGTCTGCGGCCTGCGTGCCTAAACAGTGCACAGTTCATTATTGTGTATTTCAATTGTCATATTAGTGCTGCATAACACAGGGTATGGCTATATATCCATGTATCTGTGTGTTTCTGTTGGAGACTCTTGATGCTCTGAATCCCAGCCAGTTGTGTGTGTGTGTATATGTCTCTTTGAAGAGGGCACATGTCTGATTGAGGCCTCTTCAAGATAGAAGTAGCCTGCTAAGCTGAATGGAGACATTGGGGATAGCTGCCCCAAGCTGCAGACAGACTACACGCTCACACACAAAGACACACACACACACAGACAGACACACACACACACACATTCCAGTCGGAGACACCCAGATCTAGCACACTTACATAAGACAGTCAGTCATGGACCATGAATGGGACAGGGTGTTCAGGAGGTGTGGTACACAAGATGGAGGGAGAGAGGTTTCATTGGATCGGGGTGAGGGTGTTGCAGAATGGATATGCAGTGAGTGTGTCAGGGGGTTGGTGGGGAGTCAAGCGTCTGTTAGAGTGAGCCATGTGGTAGGTACCCTCCATGACTGAAGGGCACAAGTCATCACCTATAGAGAGATGAACCTGGAGAAGAGTCCCCTAAGCAAGATGGTGCTGGGGCTCTGTTCACAAACACAAACAGACCTCCCCAGAGCCCATGGATAGCAACATAATTAGACCCAACCAAATCATGAGAAAACAAAAAGATAATTACTTGACATATTGGAAATATTTAACAAAATAACAGAGCAAACTAGAATACAATTTGTCCCTAAACAGAGTGTACACAGTGTAAGAATACCTGACCACTGTGATTGACCCAAAATGAATGAAAGCTTTGACTATGTACAGACTCAGTGAGCATAGCCTTGCTATTGAGAAAGGCCGTCGTAGGCAGACCTAGCTCTCAAGAAAAGGGCACACTGCCCACAAAATGAGGTGAAAACTGAGCTGCACTTCCTTACCTCCTGCCAAATGTATGACCATATTAGAGACACATATTTCCCTCAGATTACACAGACCCACAATTTTTTTTTAAACAAATCAAATTTTGATAAACTTCCATATCTATTGGGTGAAATACCACTGTGTGCCATCACATCAGCAAGATTTGTGACCTGTTGCTACAAGAAAAGGGCAACCAGTGAAAAACAAACACCATGGTAAATACAATCCATATTTATGTTAAATAATTTTCCCTCTGGTACGTTAACTATTTGCACATCGTTACAACACAATATATAGCCATAATATGACATTTGAAATGTCTCTCTTTCTTTGGAACTTTTGTGTAATGTTTTACATTGTGTATTTCACTTTTGTTTATTATCTATTTCACTTGCTTTGGCAATGTAAACATATGTTCCCCGTGTCAATAAAGTCCAGAGAGAGAGAGAGGGAGAGAGAGAGAGAGAGAGAGAGAGAGAGAGAGAGACGCATGCAAGCACCTTTCACAATCACAAACACACAACACATACAGATGCATACATACACAAATAAACCAGCCAGGCTGCCTACAACTCCTTTAGTAAAGCAAAAGACACCCTCTAAATTATAGGGATTAAAGCTTCCTTTTATACAGAGAGAAAGATAGAAAGAGAGAAAGATAGAAAGAGAGAGAGAGAGAAAGAGAGCGAGAGAGAAGGCAAGAGAGAAGGCGAGAGAGACCCTGGTCAATTAGGTCGCCCACTGAGGACCTTCGGGCAACAAGCAGACTCCTTGTGCTTCCCTGTTGGACCTCAATGAAAGTTGCCTTGTGCTGCGATTATTCATTCAGCTCACCCACATGAGCGCGCACGCACACAAGAACACCCACCATATACGTTATCCCCGTATACCCACACACAACCCCCATCAAACACACCGCCCATCTATACACACACATGCACAGACACACAGACACACATACACACGCACACACACGCACACACACACACACACACACACACACACACACACACACACACACACACACACACACACACACACACACACACACACACACACACACACACACACACACACACACACACACACACACACACACACACACACACACACGCACACACAGTCCTTTTCTCTGTTCCTTTGTGTTGTGCAGCAGATGGAGTGTGGTTGCTGGGTAGACTAAGTAGCCCAGGAGTCACTCAGCCAGTGGTTGGCTGTGGTTACTTCTTTGTTTCACGACCTATCAGAGGACAAAGAGCCAAGCCAGGCTGTAAACTTCGATTACTTATTCGATGACTACGGCCCTCCTTTTCCTCTCCCCCCTCCGCTCTTCGTCTCTGTCTGTCTCTGTCTGTCAGGCGCACTTTGAGTAAAAGTTTTAGGTGGATCACAAGATAGCATAGAGTGGTGCTTAGAGAGAGAACACACACAACCAGCATCGCTGTCGACAGCAAAATTTGGAGAAACACAAAAGGCACCATGCAGACACACACAAACACACACTCTCAAACTGCATCTGCAGCTGCATCCTACACGGCTAAATGCACAGGGCTCTCTTGTCACACACACACACACACACAAAGGTCTTTGTACACACACACACTGCATGTTTAAACCTGTTACCCTCAAAAGGGAAAGAAAGATTTTTTTTTTTAAACAACCAAGACAACTGCCAAAAGAAGCAAACAGCAGACACAAACCACAGACACAAAGGCATCATGATGAAAGTTATAAAACTTAATTTGATTGATAGGTAATCATGAATTAGCTCCGACGTCAAAGAAAAACTCCACACATGAAAGCCTCAGTTGTAGATCATCCTTTGTCTGGGTGATCCCAAGTCTTTTTAATCTTAGTGTAATCAGAGCAGATAATAACATCCTGTTTGATTACCATGTGTCAGATTAATAATCCACTCTGCCCGTAAGGAAGTGTTGCTGCCTGTTTGAATAACGGGGTTTAACACTGCATAGTCTCCTCTTATTTTATTGCAGAATAAATATGAAGCCTTTACTCATGTGATAAACAGGCAATATGCAGGCAGTTAGCGAGGACAGTTAGTGAGGACATTTAGCGAGGACAGTTAGCGAGGACAGTTAACGAGGACAGGTGTACAGTTGAAGTCGGAAGTTTACATACACTTAGGTTGGAGTCATTAAAATTAGTTTCTCAACCACTCCACAAATTTGTTGTTAACAAACTATAGTTTTGGCAAGTCGGTTAGGACATCTACTTTGTGCATGACACAAGTCATTTTTCCAACAATTGTTTGCAGACATTATTTCACTTATAATTCACTGTATCACAATTCCAGTGGGTCAGAAGTTTACATACACTGAGTTGACTGTGCCTTTAAACAGCTTGGAAAATTCCAGAAAATGATGTCATGGCTTTACAAGCCTCTGATAGGCTAATTGACATAATTTGAGTCAATTGGAGGTGTACCTGTGGATGTATTTCAAGGCCTACCTTCAAACTCACTGCCTCTTTGCTTGACATCATGGGAAAATCAAAACAAATCAGCCAAGACCTCAGAAAGATAATTGTAGACCTCCACAAGTCTGGTTCATACTTGGGAGCAATTTCCAAACGACTGAAGGTACCACGTTCATCTGTACAAACAATAGTACGCAAGTATAAACACCATGGGACCACGCAGCCGTCACACTGCTCAGGAAGGAGACGTGTTCTGTCTCCTAGAGATGAACGTACTTTGGTGTGAAAAGTCCAAATCAATCCCAGAACAATAGCAAAGGACTTTGTGAAGATGCTGGAGGAAACAGGTACAAAAGTATCTATATCCACAGTAAAACAAGTCCTATATCAACATAACCTGAAAGGCCGCTCAGCAAGAAAGAAGCCACTGCTCAAAAACCGCCATAAAAAAACAGACTATGGTTTGCAACTGCACATGTTGACAAAGATCGTACTTTTTGGAGAAATGTCCACTGGTCTGATGAAACAAAAATAGAACTGTTTGGCCGTAATGACCATCGTTATGTTTGGAGGAAAAGGGGGAGGCTTGCAAGCCGAAGAACACCATCCCAACCGTGAAGCACGGGGGTGGCAGCATCATGTTGTGGGGGTGCTTTGCTGCAGGAGGGACTGGTGCACTTCACAAAATAGATGGCATCATGAGGCAGGAAAATTATGTGGATATATTGAGACAACATCTCAAGACATCAGTCAGGAATTTAAAGCTTGGTTGCAAATGGGTCTTCCAAATGGACAATGACCCCAAGCACACTTCCAAAGTTGTGGCAAAATGACTTTTGGGCCATAAAGTCAAGGTATTGGAGTGGCCATCACAAAGCCCTGACCTCAACCCTCAAAATGCGTGGGCAGAACTGAAAAAGTGTGTGCGAACAAGGAGGCCTACAAACCTGACTCAGTTACAACAGCTCTGTCAGGAGGAATGGGCCAAAATTCACCCAACTTATTGTGGGAAGATTGTGGAAGGCTACCCGGAACGTTTGACCCAAGTTAAACAATTTAAAGGCAATGCTACCAAATACTAATTGAGTGTAAGTAAACTTCTGACCCACTGGGAATGTGATGAAAGAAATAAAAGCTGAAATGAATTATTCTCTCTACTATTATTCTGACATTTCACATTCTTAAAATAAAGTGGTGATCCTAACTGACCTAAGACAGTTTTACTAGGATTACATATCAGGAATTGTGAAAAACTGAGTTTAAATGTATTTGGCTAAAGTGTATGTAAACTTCCGACTTCAACTGTAAGTAAGTAACCAGACACTGAGACGATACCAACAACAACATTGATATACTTAGAAAAAAAACGACAACTTTGTAAGGAGAGTGACTAACACTTTTGTGAGACACAAACACTTTTGTGAGACACAAACACACACACAGCCACACACAGCCACACACACACACACACACACACACAGCCACACACACACACACAACCTAGCTCACCCTTGATGCCAAGATGAAATCAGAACCAAAGACAACTGAGTTGCCACATTCAGTAACAGTAACAGTTGTATTAAAACACACACTCACTCACTACCTAACCCCTGATGTCCAGATTATGACTATGGTATTTAATTGGCTTAGCAGCATTTGTTTGTTTCACTCTCGTTCTTATTCCCCGCTGTGCATTCTTCCTTGAGTGAGCAGATTTTTAAAAAATCACCTTCTGTCAACATGCTGTTTGATAGCGCCGTTTGATTCACACGCACTCATTATAATCCTCTCTGCCCATTGGCCGCTGTCAGAGCCCTGTCTCCAAAGCAACATCGGAATGCCGGGTGAAGCTCCGCCCCTTTGAGGAAGGAACGGTACGTAAACATGTCAACAAACAGTGAATGTGTCGGGCGCTGTCTTTGAGGGGTCAACGGAGTGTTGCTCACACCTGGGTTGACCTCGAGGATTGATCTACTGTAGGATCAGTGAGATTATGATGGTTTCCTGCTGGACATCTCATGCTTGGAAAACAGAGCTCTCCAGAGGCTCCAATAGTCCAATAACATGTTGATCCGATATGAATCCGTCCCATCCATGCAGAACAGAGATGGGGAAATGGAGATGTGAATAAGAGAGTTTAGAGGGAGGCCCCATGCCACATGACCTTGTGCTGCAGAGGGACGAAAAGTACATCATGGTCATAAGTCAGTAGCGGGAGATGCACACAAACACCCACACACTCTTTCCCACATGAACACTCACACACACGCGGACAAAGCTTTAGAAATCAAATTATCTTCACTTTACCATCACATCCTCCTCTGTGAGAGATAAAAACACACAGAGAGAGAGAGAGCGAGAGAGACAGTGTAAGAGAAAAAAATAATTACAAGGTTATTAAACACCAGTGGACTAGATCAACACAATCATAACAGTGCTCAAAATACCTACATGCTCTGGGACACCTATCCAATTGTGCAAGACCAGCGTCAGCCAATCACCTCTCTGTTACCAACAGCAGCAATCCCTGTTTGAGCTTGTGATCTGATTGGCCGCTGCCACCCCAGCCCCTAGCAGAGGGCCCCACCCCATCTCTATATTTCACTGTGCTCTTCCCTCCATCCCTACAGATTAAGTAACACCACCAAAACAAAAAGAGATTATTTTTGTTTTTCATTAATGGCAGAGCACCCATAAACACTGGGCTTGTTTTGCTTGAACTTGCTGATATCTGAAGGCATGAGAGAGAGAGCGAGAGAGAGAGAGAGAGAGAGCGCGAGAGAGAGAGAGCGAGAGAGAGAGAGAGAGAGAGAGAGATGAAGCACTGTTGCTAGGGACCCCTTGGTGTGTTAGTAGGGCAAATGGGACGTGTTGCTATGGAAAAAGCCCATGTGCAACCAAGAGGGGACAATTGCATCAGTTCCTTCAAAAACCTTACTTCACGCTATAAGCAAAATGCAAATGTTATCCTCAGTTCATCCTTCGAGTGATAATGGATGGAATTCTAAATGTTTCACATACGTCTCCATGCAGACTCAAAACACTGTGTTATTCAGTCAGGCATGGGAGAAAATGCTACGTTTCTTGTTATTGTTGACCGTCACTGTGCACGTGGTAGTGGTGATAACGGTAGTGCATTGTTCTCCCTAGGGATGGAGAGTGTGTGAGTATGAACACAGCTGCTGTTTGCTTGTCCTCTCACAGTACTGTGAGTTAGTCCGCGGACTGTTCTGAAAGTTCATGGACCTGTAGATAAGATGACGGTGACTTTACAACAGTAAGTAATGTAGACATGGTTCAGGGGGCATGGCTTCAGCGTATTCTGAAGATCATACCCTTCTAAATGACATTCCCTATCCTACGTAACAACATGTTATGGCCCAGTATTATATCCGTCTATCTTGCATGTTTTTACATTCTCATCACACTTTCGAGGGGAAATAAGCTGTGTTTGTGTAAGGAGCCAGTGCATCATCATTCCCCTAATAACCCTGACCTTGGATACACAGTGACCTGAACACAAACAAGGCCTCTCTCTTTCTCTCTCTCCTCTCTCTCTCTCTCTCTCTGTTCACTCAACGTCCTTCTGGGTTTCTCATTAACATGGTTGGAGGGGCTACTGAAGAAGAGAGAGAGAGAGACAGAGACAGAGAGAGGAGGAGGGAGAGATTGAGAAAGAGAGAGTACTCTAGTCATGCTGTTTACTCTTAAGTGTTCTGGCCATTCTGTTTTTGTGTTACTCACCAGCCAAAACAACATGCCTGCCGTGACTACCTTACCCTCACAGAACTCTTACCCCAGATCTAGCCTGATCCCAGATATTGAGTTAGCACCAACAGATGCAGATTGAGAACCACATGGGGAATCTGGAAAACAGTGGGGCTCTTTACCGATAATAGCATTACCGGCATCCTTTGATACTATCTAATGGATAATCTCATCGTATCTAAGGAGCAACTTATTACAACAGAGTTACTTCTGTGTGTGTGTGTGTGTGTGTGTGTGTGTGTGTGTGTGTGTGTGTGTGTGTGTGTGTGTGTGTGTGTGTGTGTGTGTGTGTGTGTGTGTGTGTGTGTGTGTGTGTGTGTGTCTGTGTGTGTCTGTGTGTGTGTGTGTGTTTGGAGGGGGTGGGGGGGTTATAAGAGTCCGCATTGCCTTTTCGGATAGTCTCCAAATAGATCCTTTAGCCTGACACAGCCCTTCCCATCAGAACACTTGTATTTACACCTTCTAAACAGGCATCTCTCATGTCTCTCTCTCTCACTCCATCTCTCTCTCTCCTTTCCCTCGCACCTCTCTCTCCTTCTGTCTATCCTTTCTTCCATCCATCCATCCATCCCACCAAATTGTAAACCAGCCAATCTGCCTGTAAGTCTGAATACCCAGGCACCAGAACTGTCATCAAACAAATATGCAAATGAAACAACAGACTGCGACTGCAGGGCAGCTGTCTCCTACAGCATGTGGATGAGCCCATTTATGGGTCAACCGTTACAATAGCATTTTTGTTTTCGTGTGTTGTTCTGGCATTCAGTAGCATCTATGAATCACATGATCATCAAGTCATAGACGTATGAAAGCATGTGTTCTTGTTTTAAATGTATGTAGTTCTGTGATGTACTTGTCCATTAATGTTATGTATCATGTTATGTTTTATGTTTTGTGTGGACCCCAGGAAGAGTAGCTGCTTCTTTAGCAGTAGCTAATGGGGATCCTAATAAACAACAATAAAAAAAATATATATATGGCATTGCTCCCCAGAACCTACGTCTGGGGCCTGGGGATTCCTGGCATGGCCTAGAGACGTGTTCCTGATGGGCTAGGCTGAACTATGTCAGTAATGTGTGAGGCTTCATTCTGAGTGTTGTGGCTGCACTGCACCCCATATCTGGGGAAATACTTAGCGTTTCCCCGCCTGTGCAAGACTGGTATCCACGATAAACTGGCAAATATGGATGGCATGTGGGGAGAGTTGGAGGATGGAGGGAAAAGAAAGCACTTTCTCCTTTAAAACCAGAACTGCTTGCTCCCACTACATGTTTGCACCATCCCACTCCATGTTCAAACATTGCACACATCCTTAATCTCAAACTATATGTATATCTTTGCTCAGTTTTCCCTCCCCTCTCCATACTTCCGCTGCCAAGCTGTGTGTCTATACCAGGAGGTGCAGGACAGGCATGGCTGTGACTTGGCTGCTTGGCCTCCCTAGGCTATTTAAGGAGCACTTTCTCATTAACACTGATCTCATGTCAGCTTACGTAAGGGGACAGGCCTGGACCCTCAGCCTAATTTGATCAACAGGAGGGGAATGTCTTTGGCTTGACAGCTTCTTAATATACTAAGACCCTGCATAAAGTAGATTGGGTTCAGTTAATGAAATGTCCCTTTTCAATGTTTCACATTTGATTGTGTTTCAAACCATTCTGTTTTTTTTTTAATGTGTTTAAGATTTTTACAATTGCGTGAGTAAAATGCACTATGAATAAAACCAAACCTCAGATGTGATACGTCTAGTCTTACTAGTTGCTTGTGAGGTTGTTTGAGGTTGTTATGCTGTGTGCATTCTTGGTGCATCTCACCGTTTGCAGTCCCACATTAGTTTGCCTGTTTGATATTTTTTTTTGTATTTGATACCCCACAAACGTTATTGTTTGACATAAACTTTGGTCGGTGTTCTTAAAGGAAGGGGTGTACAACGACAAAACATACAGTATGTCTACAAAACAGTGTATTTTCATGGAAATAGGGACTAGGCGTTTATTCACAAAACAAATCACACATTTCATCCATTCAAAACGTGATTACCATATGAAGAAACCCCTGATGCAATGACTATGCAATGTTAAATAAATCCCCGTTGAGGATTTTCATC
Source organism: Salvelinus fontinalis (assembly GCF_029448725.1). Lineage (NCBI taxonomy): Eukaryota > Metazoa > Chordata > Actinopteri > Salmoniformes > Salmonidae > Salvelinus > Salvelinus fontinalis. The sequence goes on from NC_074668.1 coordinate 43,602,419, forward strand.
AAGTTGAGAAGGAACATATTTAAACCAAATTAGCATGACAATAGGCCTACAGTCAAATGTGGTTTTTCAGGTAGCCTAAGGCACACTGATTGCTTAGCAAATCAGGTACGTTATTGCAGGGCTGGGAGAAAATACTGCAGAACCGCCGTTGGTGACCACTAATGAACACTAGACCAAAAGCCGTGACCTCATACAAGACCTAGAGTATGTGTCATCCTACCCAGGGGCCACAGTGAGGCTGTTAACTAATGGTCAAGTGAATGAGTGACTGTTCATCTTGGTCATCCTCCCTTCAGGTCAGAGACAGCTGTTTAACTGTGGCTGATCACAGGGCACTGAGGTAACTACAGTCAGTCACTCTACAAAGAGTTTCAGTGGAGGTGAACTCATCCCTACCTGTTCCTGACCTCACCCAACCCAGGTGTGCTGTGTCCATCCACCTCGACCTCTACTTATCCCCAGAGCCAGAGAGTGCCACTGAAGCAAACTCTCCACCATGTTAACAGTGACACCAGGAAATCATTATTCCTTTATCCAAAACGAGGAGCAGTGTGGCGGGCCAGAGCCCGTATATGAGTGATCTGTCAGTAAGCAGAAGCGCCAGAGTAAAGCAGCTTCACTCCAGTTAGAGACACATGCTTAGATTAGCAGCACATAACCAGCCTCAGCCGGCATGGGGCATGAGCTCATGGCATTAAACTAGGGGACAGGGGACAGTTGGAGGCACGCTGGCTGGCTTGGTGTCATCTGTCTGTTTGTGGTTAGTGTCAGGAAGGAGGAGCAGGGAGTGGGAAACTCTCTGTTCCTCTAGCCTGCCTGTCTGCGTGCATGCCTGCTCCCAGATCTCTGTGTACTTTAGTCTAACTGAACTCACATGAATAGCATGACAACAGCAGCCAGTGAAGTTGGCTGAAGCACACATGGGAAAAACTGGTGCTGATCCTCTACCTTACCTCTACCGGTATTACAGTTGGCCCATGTTGTGTGCAATGGTTTGGGATTGTTCTGAATGCTAAACTGGAGCATGTTATATGTCCAAAGCATGCAGAATGAACTTTTATGAATTGGGACTGGTGAAATTGAGGATAGGCTTCCACACGGGGAGGGAGAACAGTGTCTGGGCTAGCCGTCTAACTGATAAACTCTCCATCTCCGGTTTACTCTCTCTCTCTCTCTCTGGTTCACACTTTCATTTTCCCTCTTCATCTATCTGAGCACAGATCTCAGCATAGACAGTCAGTATGTCTCTCTTAAGTCTTGTTTTTACCTGTTGCTAACATGTGTCCTTTATCTTGATCTTATCCACATTCTGATCGTGCCCACATTGTAGCCATTGCATTTACACATGGTAGTAAAATGTGTCTCTTATCCGTACACTGTGTCCGCATTGTCACCAGATATCCTGGTCCCTCCCTGCAAATGATTTAACAGATATTCTTTCAAAATAATATTTATTTATTTTAAGACATGTTGATGCCACAAGTCAATGGCGTCTCCTGTCAATGACTTTAGACCTTTAGATAATGATGATTTAAAGTGTTTCACTGTCCAGATCTGTCTACACTTGTAAGATATCCAGACACAATGCGTTTCTGACTACCTCCAGAGGTGGTCAGGAAGATCTGATCACAATCAGATCACAATGTGTCTTTTAATCATCTACACTTGCCTAGAAATGTGGGAACAGTCAGAATGTGGACAAGATCAGGACAAAGGACTTTAGGAGCAGGTATAAACAGGCTTCTGACGAGGTCTGTTGCTGCAGGGAGCTTCGAGTGGAAGAGAACAGCAAGCAACACGAGGAAGTGAACCTGTTAGTAAACCACTAACACAGCATGTCTTTCTGTTTTCCAGCTGGAGCTCTATATTCAAACCAGAAGAACCTTCTTCCCTCTCCACACTGGCCCCATGGTGCACCTGTAAAGAGAGGGTAAACAGACATGCTGTTTTTGTTCTGGGTACAAAGTTAAAGTGGGTCGACTCGTGTAGAGAGACTCCATGCAGTTTCTCCACACATCCAGTAGCAGTGATCCTTTGTCTTCATTTCACATTGGTGAAATTAGTCGTGTTGAGATACAATCTAATTTCCGAGGAAGGTAGCTTATTGACCTACGATCTGACATTGCATATTCTTTAGAGTCTAAAACGTTAGGTGAGGGGCCATAGACAAACATGGAATTGTTTTAAGATGGTCATGCTATGGATTGTTTAGGTATTTGATTTAGAATTTTAGGACCCCTTTAGGTATCACAAAAATATCTTTAAAAATGTATTTGACAGAATATTGATTTTGGCCATTACTACTAAAGCCCAAAGAAACGTGTCCCGTGACACTTGTGGGAGCAAAATAGAGCAATCACCATCGTGTTTGTGAGAATCTCCCCTTTCCACAGTGGGGTCCCATAAGTTTGTAGCCAAGTTGATTCGGATACTCCAAACAGAAGTTGGCACATCGATGGTACCGACTTCAGACAAGTCTCCTTTGTGAGGGTCGTAGAGCAAAACGGGAGTCTCTCCTTTCCATAGAGTGGTCATAATAGTTTGTAGCCCAAACGATTCGGATGCTACCAAACAGAAGTTGGCACATCGACTGTACCGATTTAAGACAAGTCTCCTTTGTGAGGGTCGTATAGCAAAACAGGACTCTCCCCTTTCCATTGAGTCGTCATTAATAGCTTGTAAGCCAAACCGTTAGGACGCTACAGAAGTTTTCGTGAGAATAGCGATTTTCGGGATGTCTTACGGTCTGACAAACACCGCTCTAGCTCTGCCACCTTTCACCGCAGATGCAGAAGTGCAACACTGGCGGAAGTGATGGATTGAGATGCATCCAATGCAAAAAAAAAAGCTGATATCTCTAGCTGACAGATTTTGATCGTTTTTTGTTGTTGTTGTTATGGTGCATCACCGGTGCGTCAATCGACTCTAGGGGGTTAAAGTCAATTGTATAGGGCCCCATGTAAACTAGGGCAAGGAGCTATCCAACAATAACCAATTAAATGCTACTGACCGAGGCAATGTTTAACTAACATACAAGGAGAAATTCAACATTTATATTTCTCCAAGATATGAGATTTATTTGATCTGGGGCATGACTGAAATAGTGCTTTTTGTTTTTTAAAGAAATGGGTCAAGTGTGAGCAGTCAAGGAGCTGCTATTTTTGCGTATTTCTATATGGTGTTAAAAGTTCAGACAAGTTGACTAAAGTCAAGGACTGGTGTGCTAGACTTTTGGCTTTAGGAATTATTGGCTTCAGGGCAAGTGCAAAAGAAAGAAGGAAAAACCCTACATTCACTGGAAGTAGTCTTGATAGAACACATTTTGGGGAGCAATTTGTTGCCAAGACTATTTCAAGGGAGAGTGTTTTTTATCAGATAGAGACCTGCACAGCAAGACACAACCAGCATCAGCAATATAGTCAGATTCTGCTTACATGAACAAATTAAGACACTTCTCTGTTTTATGGACTGTCTTTCAGTCATTGGAATGTCTTTATGGAATGTCTTTCAGTCATTGGTTTACACAGCATGATTGTTTAGATTAACATAGATCATTTTTGACTGCAAAACATATTGTCTTTTCAGTCTAGCCAAGAAATGTTGTGCTATAATGCAGTGTAAATGTACAGGTAATACTCCTACACATTGGAGGGATTGCAGTGCCTTCAGTGACTAATGGATAGGGGGAATTCCTATTGACTAGACTTCTATTAATCTCAACTCAGTTTAGCATGATGAGTGTTTACAGGAAGAGAGTGTGTGTGTGTGTTCCCCTTAACTCGGACTCTTTGATGTGGACGTGTTTAGTGTCAGCTTAGGGCCACACCACATCCACCTTTCCTCTGACTGCCTGAGCCCCTTTCCAACCAACAGCCCACAGCCCACAGCCCGGACTTTCAAGACCATGTCAAGGCGTGTGTGTATGCATGTGTTACTGGAAAGACCACATGCATACACATGGTAATTACTCATAGCTGTGCTCACTTTTCCTTTCGAAGAAGTTTGAATCTTTCCTTGGTTTGTGTAATGTTCTACGATAGTGTTTGTGTGCAAGAGCTATAGCATCTCGGAAATCTGTCACTCAGGATGTGCAAGTGTGCATTGCTATTTCCTAACAGCATGCAATCCCCTTCAGTGAAACAAAATGTGTGCAACTGTACTTCATGATTTATTAAGAAAATCCAGTTAGCACACTTCCCCGGTCACACACACACACCACCAGCCCCCCCACTGACAGTGCAGAAGCCATGCTCTGGAGACAAAGAGAGCCCTCTAAGGCACAGGCTCCTAGCCCCTCCTCTCCAGCCCGCCCCCGTCTCTGGCCCCCCAGCCCTGGTTCCTGGCTCAGGCGGTTGTGCAAGCTGTTGCAGTAAGCAGCTGGTGTATGGGTGAGGGAAGGTCACTGCTTGCCTGCCTGAAAAAGCTTGTTTCTGGACCGCTAGTGTTGCAACTACCTCCTACCTGTCACCCAGTTGTTCTAACTCTCCCCTCCCCCCCCCCCCCACCCCCCCCCCACCCCCCCCACCCCACAACCCCCTCTCCTTCTCACCCTCTCTGCTGCAGCCTGGGGTTCATTGTGCCACACTTCCTGCCTCACCTATCTCTGTCCAATCAGATGCCACTCTGCAGCAGGTTCACCCTATCAGATTCTACTCCATCAGAGACAGGGTCAAGTGAGTGCAAACTGCTCATCACTGGAGATGGCTGCACAGAACAATATTTTTTTCTTCAAATCACACCATAGAACTTCGGTAAAGTTTAAAGCATTTATTAAGAAATTGTGTAAAATGTGTTTACAGTTTCATAAACAAACAGAATGACAGTAAAATAATCAATACAATTCATAGTCCAACGAATTGATGTTTGCCAAGTTCATTCAGTGGTAGGCTATAAGAACAGCTTGCATCATTTTAAGAAAGTTATTGTCTCTGAGTTTCAATCCGAGCATTCCCCAGTGTCTTTGTAAAACTTAAAAAATGAAGTCCAATATTTTCCTTTCTCTTCTGAGAACCTTCTGAAGTCCGCCTTCTTCCACATCTCTTTCTGCTACAAGAAAACCACCTTACATCCAGCCATGTTTCACATTTTCACAAGTCCATCTCTTCTCCTCCCTCCGCTCTCTTTCTCTGACCATCTCCTCAGTTCATCCCTAACGCTTGACCTTAGCCAGGGCAGCTATAGGGCCATGACCTGTCTCTGTGTACTGCAGAGTCCATTCCAGTTCAAGTCCCTATCCTGATCTGAGATTTCATGACATGACATGGGCCCAGTCCACATACACCTGAGCCAGTCCACATGAGTAATCCAGAACCACACTGCCTTCCCACACTGCACTGGGTCCTTGGTTACAGCCACAGCCTTATATTCCAATAGACAGGCAGGCTTCAAACCCTGGGGTTTCCGATTTATTTGATGCTTTCTTCGTCATCTTCATCATCATCAAATGAAGCATGCAGAGGGTGTAGTTGTTCAGCGTTCAGGGAGGGTGATGGTGGGAACCCAGTCATACACACTGCGGCTCTCCTCACAGAACAGATGCAGTTTGTCCAAAGCAGGGTCTTTCCACGACTCAGCACCGGGGCTCTGTGAGGAGGAGAGAGGGAGCAAGGATTAGAATCATGACAATCACATCAGATAGACAGCTACTCTATATAATATAGAGTTAGATTGAATGAGTGACATGCTTAATGCTTTGACAGCGCTCAGGGCGACCATTATCAGCAAGAACTATGGGTCAAACATGCTGACTGGATGACTCGTGATCAAGCCTGTAGACCAGGACGTACCGTGACAAGAATGCAATGTGCGTCCTTGGGTTCCCCGGTTTCGTCCGTGCCCACGAGGTCAGCCAGGCGCTCGATATCGTTAACGCGCACCACGTTGATGTCGTTATCGAAGCAGAAAGCCTGGATGAGGGTGAAGTGGATCTGGAGCGCGATGTCGCATTCGTACTCCTCGTCTGTCGCCAGAACGCAGAATGCCACATTGTCTGCGTCACTGTTGAAATAAACATGAGAGGCAGTTTAGAAGCGGGTCCTATTCTGTAATTGTACGCTACGCCATACATCGGAGCATGAATACTTAGTGCATGACAAAAACCATTAGGAGTGTACTTACACATTCATAACTTTGGCAGACTCGTAGACTCCCACCGTAAGATAGTCCTGCTTCTTTGCAGACACCAACAGCTCCTCCAGGGCTGTGCCTGCAATTTGCACTCTGAAGAGAAAAACATATATTATTAATCTCTGCACACTGTCATTACATAGTAACACAGTAACAAAAGGTTCAGACTGCAGTAAGTTAGCATTCGTTTGTAAAATGTGTAGGCTATTTACCTATCGGTGGTATCGAGTGCGCTCTCCTGTCCACGGATCTCTTCCATTTCCAGAGTCATGATAGTAATCCAAGTGTATATCGGGCTTGTTCAATAAATGCTAGATAGATACAGGCTGACAATTCACCGGCAGCTCTTGCGTTATTCTGGGCTCTTGCAGCGTTGCTGTTGTTATATAGCAGGTCAGCGGAGTTTCTCGGCAAGAGGCGTGGTTTTCCCCTGCTGACTGTCGTGATTGGCTTTGGGTATGTGCGGAGCCAAATGTCCCTGTGTGTTACAGTTGCGCTTGTTGACAACCCCACGTGGGGCAGGATTACAATATTACAAGAAATCCCCCCACCTTCATCGACTTTTGCCTTGGCTCGCTGCCAACATCCAACATCAGCACTGTGCAAAACAGAAATGTCCCCTTTGATATCAATTTGAAAACACCTCACAGAAAAGAGGCTATGGGACACAGGCTTGAAACGAATAAAACTTGCGGAACTGAATAAAGCTCCCAACCTGTACTCTTTGTTCAGTTACGGTATTCAAATTGACATGCACTCACTGGACATGTGAAGCCTACATTTTATTGTCTCTTATAAAACAAAATGGAGGTTATGCATAATTCGTTTCTTTAGGGCTGTTTAGTATTGATAGGTAATAATTCCTTATTGGTTTGCAATTGCACCAATACCAAAAGTTGTAAGGATGTTGGTATCTGGACTACTTGCAGCAACGTTAAACATAAAATGTGTGCCTTATCTATTTTCCCAAAGTTGTTATTGGTTCCAATACGTATCTGAGCAGCCAAGTGAAAGACGTTTTTTTTGTTGTTGTTTTTTTACGGAGAAATGACAAGCGGAAGAGAACAGCTTGCCCGCGGCACACGCCAGTGTTTTGCATCTGAGGCGCAAGAACATAATTGCCCGTCTTGGCGCGTGACAACAGCCGCTGTCAGAATAATGGCGCGTGCCCCACCTGCCTCCTGTTCTTTCAGGATGAGAGTGGGGCCGGGTGAGAGTGGGGCCGGGGAGGAGTTAGGGTGTGTGTGTGTAACTGCAACAGCTACTGCAACAGCTGCGGACAGATGCACGTGCTCACTAAAGCCTCGTTCTTACCTGGTTCTAAACATGCTTCCTTTGTTCTTATCTTGTCCACATTCTGATTGTGCCCACATTTTCAGAAATATGTACACATGGTACTAAAATGTGTCTCTTATCTGTACACTGTGTCCACATCCTGGACCCTCCCTGTATGCAAATTATTTGACAGCTATTCTTACAAAATAATATTTATTTATTTATTTTAACTTATTGATGCCGTAAGTCAATTGTGTCACCCGTCAATGATTTTAGAAGGCGGAAAATGATTATTTAAATGGTTTCACTGTCCAGATCCGTCTTCACTTGTAAGGTATCCAGACACAATGCCGAACTACCTCCGAAGGTGGGCAGGAAGATCTGATCACAATCAGACCACAATGTGTCTTTTAATTGTCCAAACCTGTCTGGACATGTGGGCAAAATCAGAATGCGAACAAGATCAGAACAAAGGATGCATGTTAGAACCAGGTATAAACAGGGATTAAGAGTGGCACAGGCTGGCCCTTTCACTCTTTTATCATTCTGATGAATTGTTTGATTGATACGTCTGATAGCTCGTTGAAAGATTCAACATACTAGCTCTTTATCTAAACTATTTGTCTGCTATCCACATGTAACGGATGTGAAATGGCTAGCTAGTTAGCGGGTACGCGCTAGTAGCATTTCAATCAGTTACGTCACTTGCTCTGAGACTTAAGTAGTGTATCTCCTTGCTCTGCAAGAGCCGTGGCCTTTGTGGAGCGATGGGTAACGATGCTTCGTGGGCGACCGCCGTTGATTTGTGCAGAAGGTACCTGGTTCGCGCCCGTGTCGGGGCGAGGGGACGGTTTAAAGTTATACTGTTTACACCCTCTCCCTTTTTACTCATCTGTCAGAGTCGCCTATGAATAACGACTTGATAGGCCATCTCATGAACTATTAGCTCTGGCCTAGACTACTGAGCACTGAAATTGGAACAATTCATGGCCAATTCATGGCCAATCCTATAGGTACTTCACTCTACTAGGACTACTAGGACTAACAATAGAAAGTTAGATAATACATACGATTGTGAAACTATAATACAGTGACTATTACTAGATCTGATATAGGCCTACAATAGTTCTACATAGGCAGGCATCATTTAAAACAGTGTTGCCCCTTTTAAAGGATGGCTAAAATGGTTGGGCCCTACACAGGCATGAATTTGAAGCCTTACCCATGCCCGCGACGTTAAGGGCCTACCCTACCAAGGCCGGATTGCTTCTGCCAAATTTAAGGCCCTGCCCTGCCCTGCCCGACGCTCTAAATCAGAAATAACTTCCTCCATTAGTATATCCATAAGCTGCTCCGATCTGTCTGTCACTCACTCCCCGCGCACAACTCACTCTGCATGCACTCTGCTCATGGCTGCTCTGAGTCTGTGAGTTTCCATAGCAACAGGCTCTGCGTGGGCTGCTCTGCAGAGACAGCAGTTAGCTATCAGCTACTTTTCGTCACCTGAAACTCTGACAAAACTCAAGGAACATTCTTATTTTCTGTGAAATAATCTCTCCTGTTTTATATTTGACGAGGTTTAAGTACGTCTGACACCATGTTATGATCTTAGTCAGATATCACAAGCACAAGCAAATGGCTCAACTACAAAATGTTAGCGATCAATTTAGTGATACCCAAACCCTGCCTGTAGCCCAATTATTGATTAAATAAACTGGCCCTACCAGGCCCTAACCCTTCATATGTCACATATGTCAGGGCTGTCAGGCTCGAATCGGGTTAGCAGAGCTCTACAAAACTGTGCAGAAGGCGCCACCCGGTGGTAGTAAATGACAATGACCTTTACCCTACATTGCCAGACATAGCGTTGTTGAGTAACAAAGACTCATGATGACACAATTATGAGTCATTTATTCCTTATAGAAAGTGGTGATCATGTGCTGTTATTCACTCTTCTGTTGTAAGTGTTGAATCAATGATGCTTTCACACACTATCCTATACTTCCATCCACCCCTCCAACCTCCCCTCATCCCTCCATCCACTCAAATACTCCAGTATCCATCATCACACCTTCTTCACTCCACCCCTTCCTACATGCATCCCATCTTTAAAACATGTTTCTAGTGAAGCACAATTGTTTAAAACGAGGGGCCCAGATCTGCTAGCCTGGTCCCAGATCTGTTTGTGCTTTTGCACTCTACAGTCAAAGTGCACGTTTCAACTAAAACGTGCTCAATTTTGGTATGACAATGAGTGACAGGTATTTTTGGCATGATAGCACAGACTGGCACTCAGGCTAACAATTTGCAGACGTCTGAACACATTTCTACTTAGCAAGAATTAAGTGTAATTGTAGTATGCAGAGGACTGTTGGAGGTGGAATTGAATGTGTAACTATTAGGCCCAATGGCTGTCAATTCCCAATTTACTAAAACAAACGCTTAACCATCTTATAATAATAATAAGCGGAAGTCGTCAACGTGAGTTAAAAAAAAAAATCCATACTTATTTAAAAGACTTTTGACATTGAGCTTTGCAGCCCAAAATACAATTAGCAGCCCGGTTGTCTCCTCCTGCCTCCACGCAGGCTTGCGCTTCTGCTGACTGGGTGGGCTGAGAAGCCTCTACTTCAGGCCATTTTGATAGATGATACCAAATGAGCATCTTGCTCAGCTTCTATAGCTTCTAGTGGCCATGACTTTCATAACATTTCCATGATGACCCAATAATGTAGCCAATATTTTAACAAACCTATCTCATGAGACGGAAATAACCTCATACCTCAGGTAATTGTTTTCCAACGAAGAAACAATTTCCATTAGCATTTTGTATTGAAGATAGCCAACTAAACTGGAGCAAAACATGGTTTACACGACTAGACCAAGGGTAGGCAATTCATGTTTTTGATTTAATCGACTTGGAAGACCAGGTGTGATGTATTTAGTCAATCACTGGCCTAAGTGCGACACTTTAGGAACAGGGTTGCCAATGTCTGAACTAGACCTTGGGAGAATCCCCAGAAAATAAAACATATAGCTAGATCTCACAGACTGTGGTAACACCAATTTCTGCACAAAGAAACAGCACACGTGTAAGCATTGTTTCAGCACCATGGTCAGTAGCACCAAACACGACAATCATTCTTTTTTTAAAAAGGGACTTTTAATAGTGACGTTGAATGTCATACATTAATTGTTAAAAACGAACATTACAATCATTCCAGCCTATATACATTCCAATTTCGGACTATGGCATATCAGTGCTTCTTTTCAACATGATTAAACTACATCTAATCTCTCCTTTGACATATCAAAAATAACAAAGAGTTCCAATACCATTTAGATTTCATAATTCACTGAACTGGAAAAAAAGACAACACAAATGCCTCACTGAATGAACTGACAGGTCATTACACTTGAGTATAGTTATACTGCAACACTGAATTAACATAGCTAATATATTTTAAAAAAAAATGTCACTTCTCCATATGACATACACTTAAAATGATGTCCAGAGGTTTACAAAGGGGTAAACATATACTGTAGGTCCAGAGAGTGAACCACTGGTTGCAGGACTCAAACAGCTCCTACCTAAAAAGGTCAAAACTAGTCACAGTTCCGTCACTGGCACTGGAAAATGGGGACTAATACCAGAGCACTCCCATTTTCAGTCATTTAAATTTGTCAACAAGCTAAAAGCAAAACAAAGAAAACACAAAAGAGAGCATGAAAACCCTTGTTACAAGGAAAATACCAAAAGATGTCCACAAAATCCAAAATGGCCAAATGTCCTGCAATGTCTAAAGCAGAGTATACAGACAGATCAACCACTAATCTAGCATCATGAGTATACATTTACACTATGGATGCTGAATGTGCAAAGTAAACTAGCAGACCACTAGACATGCGCTATGGAAGGAATTGGTCATTCGCTAGCAAAGTACTTAGCAACAAGACCTGTTCGAGACACAAAAACACAGATGGCAAGAATTAATCGTTTTGTTTTTCAAGAGAGAATTTGTGTTTTAAAGTCTTCAGCAGTCATGCGATTTCAACAGATGACTATTCCCTTTCATAGTGTACTTCACCCCCCCCCCCCAATGGAAACCTCAGTAGTCCATTCTACCACTGGAACGGAACATCAGAACAAAGTGCTCAAAGAGGAAAAGTAGTATCACCAGGAGAAAGAGGAACAGATAGAGGGGGAATACTGTGATAACAAAACATCTACTACCCTTTTCCACCAAGTTTCAATCAACATTATCAATAACAACTGAAACCTTTGATTAGTCCCCTTCATCCTAGCCCCCTTCCTCCCTCTGTTAGTTGATTCAAATCGGGCTCTTCTGCCTACATCTCATCCGAGCGGTGTTGCTGTATAATGATGGACGTTGGCTTCCTGTCGATCCAGTTTTCCTTGGTCCCTGGAACCTCGTAGGCCACAGGCGTTCCCACTGGATCTCTGGATCCCTCCTGCAGGCCCCCGGGCCCGGCCCCCGGCCCCAGCTCATTTTGACCTGGTTTGGGGAAGTCGGCAGAGGAGTTGCTGTTGACTCCGCTCTCTGTTTCCGACTGCTCCACCTTCTGGTAGTCTGGTGTGTGGTTCTGGCCTCCAGTGAACATTGCCTTGGGGTTCTCTACCATGGGCCCTAGCAGGAGGCTGAGAGGGGGCAGCTCAGCGCTGTCAGTTTCCTCCACAGGCTCAGAGTAAGCCAGGGGCAAGGGGTCTGGGGTGTCATCAACAGTCACGGAGCGCAAGGTCCTGGACACAACTACAGTTCAGAGGGAAAAGGCTTGTTAATGTATTCAGAATTCTTACACAATGTTTCATACAGCACCTTAACTGGAAGAGACAGGAAATATTTGTGAACCATTTTAGATGTCGTTTATTGTTGCATACATAGCTATTCTTTATACTCTAAATGAATGTTATTTTCAACAGAATAACATCTTATTCATAGTTTAGACATAGCTTTAGCATTTCAGACGACACTTCTCTCCTGACTTACCGGAAGAGGGGGTGTATATCTCCTTCTGTCCAGGGCTGCGGCCAAACGGGTTGACAGAGGGGAAGATGATGAGGCAGAAAGACAGCAGGAACACCTGAGAAGAGAAGGTGAAAAAACGTAAGATAGCTGTTAAAAATGTGGTGTGTGCGACCCAGATTTACAAACCCAGTAGATGAGGTACATCGGTCTACAAAGATGAATGCAAAAATGTATTTTACTGTGTAAAAAAAACGTTATCTTCCATTTGTTTTTCTATAAGAAATATAATTCTCATCTTTACGGACCCAAGCAGCACTCTCGTCTTTTGTTAACCGAAGCACTTGTTGGTTTATGTTTCCAACCTGCTATTGTTTGGCAGTGGGACAAAATAATGGGTACTCCAAGTTGCTTTGGCCTCAATAGAACACTTACATAAAATACACTAGTACAGGCAGGCACTCCTTGAGCACCATATGAAACCACAAGCAAGCCTCAATCAGGATTGGGCTATAATGTCCCAAACAGTTGAAGCTATAACAAATGTCAACACAGGCTGAGGTGGCAACCTGAAAGAACAGGATATAGCACCCACCATGTTAAAGTTGAACTTCAATTTGAAAAAGGTTGACAACCAAAAATGTCAACCAAATACATCTGCAGACGTAAACTTGTACGTGGGAGTCCTTCAGTACTAGTTTTAATTCCCAGCATCCCAAACAAAGGATATGTGGTGGTGTGAGTGTTAAGATCTACTCTGTGTTAGTCCTCTTACCATGACACAGGTGCTGGTGGTGGTGGTCTTCATGGTCGACATCTTCATCATGGACTGCAATTTCCTTAGCTGCTCTATCAGAGACCTAGACAGGGGGAGAATAATGATACCCATTGGACATTTTCTCAATATTAGTCTACAAACGTTCATTCTCTGATGCTTATCATAACAACAGGCATTCCATAATCATGATAACAGCAGTGGTGTCTTACATGTTTTGTTTCTGCAGTTGTTGGACCTTCTTCTGCAGCTCCTGGTTGTGAGCAGTGCAGATGGAAACCCTAGGCACCAATCAGCAATAACTCAGTCAATCAAACTCTACTTTACACACACACAGACACACACAAACACATTTTGACCCAATGAAGACATAACAGGCTCAACATTGGTGATGTGAAATGGTGAAATCAATCATACAATGACTAATACTTTATTAGTACGGTGTGTGCTGGCTTTCAATTCATTTTCAGAGATCCCGCAATTCGTTCTCTCACCTGTTCTCCAGGCCGTCCACGTACACCTTCTTCTTCTTCCTACTCTCCTGGGCTGACTGCTTGTTGCGGATCTTCCTCCTCACCCTCTTCAGGGTCCTCTCCTCCGCCTGCGACAAAGAGAGAGAGGAGGAATGGCTACCCATCACATGCTTGACATGATTGAGCGGATAGTGCACAGTGCTGAGGAGCAGTCTGCCGTCACACTGCTGGGAGCCAAACAAGCTATCTGGGATGGTTTCTCATTTGGTTTGATTGGAAGGGATTCTGCATTTAATTTTTTCTCATTTTGAAAAAAAGTCAAAAGATAATTACGCTGTAGTCCAACGTGCGTGCAGGAGAGATTTCTATTATTTAATAGACATTTTCTGTTCACTGGCCAAATATGAAACATAGATTAGAGGAGGCTGGTGAGAATGGGCTCATTGTAATGGAATAGAGTCAAACGTGTTTCCATATGTTTGATACCATTCCATTTATTCCATTCCAGCCATTACAATGAGCCCATCCTCCTATGGCTCCTCCCACCAGCCTCCTCTGATAGATTATCCTTTCATATTAGCAAGCTCAACACTCTAAAGTAGCAACAAATTGGGTAGATTGTGTTACACCTCCCTGGCTGTCATTTTTAAGGGGTGCTCCCTGAATGCCAATTAGATCAATGGTTTCTAGGTTGGTCTCCAGCGCGTCAACAAGTATTTGTAATAAATCAATGGAGAAAATTACCTTAGTAAGAGGCATGCAGGACGGTATGGTTGCTCCTTCCTTAGCGAGAAGTCTCCTTTCCTCATCAGTCAGAACAATCTCCTTGAACTGGAACTAAAGGGAAGAAAATATATTTTTTTAATGAAATGTGCTGAAGATCTGCTCAAGGCCACATGTACACCACTTTGCGACAAAGATGATGTCTTGTGAGATCATCAAACATCACGCAAGCAATGCAGATGTAGAAAGAACAGTGGCTAAGAAAAACTCCCTAGAAAGGCAGGAACCTAGGAAGAAATCTAGAGGAACCAGGCACTGAGGGGTGGACGGTCCTCTTCTGGCCGCGCCGGATGCCGATTTATAAGAGTACATGGCCATTAATGCCAGAGTGTTGTTCAAATGTTCATAGATGACCAGCAGGGTCAAATAATAAGATAATGTGTAAGAACATTTTGTTAATGTACTCCAGGGATCATTAACTAGTAGATTCAGAAAATTATTTGTAATTATGTTCTGGCCCCCTGACCAGCTGCTCAAGAACATAATCGGCCCGCGGCTACTAGTTATGATCCCTGGAGTACATGAACAAAATGTTCTCACACATCTTATTATTTGACAGAAGAGGACCATCCACCCCTCAGTGCCTGGTTCCTCTAGATGTCTTCCTAGGTTCCTGCCTTTCTAGGGAGTTTTTCTTAGCCACTGTTCTTTCTACATCTGCATTGCTAGCTAGATGTTTGGGGTTTTAGGCTGGGTTTCTGGATAAGCACTTTCTGACATCTGCCGATGTAAAAAAGGCTTTATAAATATATTTGATTGATTGCGACTGCAAATTGACCACAAGGCCAAACAGACATTTGACTAAAACATTTCAAACCTTGCTTACATTTGTATACAAATCTCTCTATTTATGCGTGGGAATACTTGGAAACAGATTTCCAAAATTAAAATAACTTTGATACAATTTCCTGGTGTTGTTACAGTTTTAAATAATTGTTCATTTTGGGGGAGGGGGGGGGGGCAAATAAACCCACCCGCAGGCCAAATTCAGCCAGCCAGTTGGGGAACCCTGATGTACTCAAATAATGTACAATCAATGCCATTCTTACTAAAAGAATGAGTTGGCAATAAGTTTAACAATGGTGAAACTGCCACTTCCATTTGCGATACTACATCAAAGAAGTTTCTGCAAACAACAGACATGCCATACAACAGGATATGTACTGCCATTTTGTTGTTGTACCACATTGGGCGACGCTCCTCACCTCCTCTTCGTCAACAAAACAAAAATAGCCTTCCCGGATGACATCTTCCAAGACTTGATCATCTTGTTTCCTCGTCTATAATACTAATTTGATTATGTGAAACTCACCAGATCAGCTTTGTTGTTCTGTGTAGAGTCCTCTATGGCGAGAGAACAGGGAAGTTCTTCACTGGAATAGATCTGTTCCACTTCCATCCCCTCACTGTCCAGGTCGTCTGATGAACAGGAGAGCACAAAAACACAAAATTATTTTTTTTCTGTTCACATGAACAGTAAAGTTCTCAAACCTTACGAGGATATTCTTTTGAAATCTTCTAGCCCAAGGACACGAGTCTAGTGACTGGACTCAAATCTGCTAGACTTAATCCCCAAAACATGGAAGAGATAGCTGGAATTAGGTGGTGCTAATCTAACTGATCTTTATAGTTTCAATGGGAATATTTAAGATTAATAAAGTTCATATTCAGTTAAGAGTGATTAACACAATACTTAACATACTTAAGTTTTCGCTTTCTGTAATACACATGATTTCCAGTGTTCTGTTCAAGTAAGGTTCTGTTGATAGTGATAAACACCAGACTGGAGGTACAAGGACCGAGGACAGTGATTATTATTGTATTCTGTGAAACTGTGATTCTGTAGCAGCTGACAACATTACCGCATTCGATTTTGACTTCCTACAAGGCTCTCAGCTGGCGCTTACAGACCACTTGGTACCGTCTGATTACAATTAAAAATGGCATGTCTCCAAGAGGCCAGCTAGACATTTTCTCTGCTTCTGTTCTGGATGTGTCTCCCTGCCTGTTGCAACTTGTAATAAACCAGATTGATTTCGGATAGATTTTTTATCAACGACTGCTCTCCTTTTGTTTCACCTGAAAATTCCCCATTACAATAGTTGATTGGCTGGTGTGCTACATAATTCACGATTCATGACCAGCTGGTCTAGTGGGTGTATTTTGTATGGTCATACCTGGGAACCTCTTCATTTGCAAAGTTAGTCTGTAGATGCTCAAACTACCAAC
Source organism: Salvelinus fontinalis (assembly GCF_029448725.1). NCBI lineage: Eukaryota > Metazoa > Chordata > Actinopteri > Salmoniformes > Salmonidae > Salvelinus > Salvelinus fontinalis. Next base: position 43,619,065 of record NC_074668.1, read on the forward strand.
AAACTATCCAATTAGTTGAATTGTCAAGAGCCAATTTGATGTCATTCAACTATTCATACCACCCAAAGCTATGAACCTGTTAGACAAGTATATAGGTATAGATCAACATTTACCCAGATCAATAAAGACATCCATGTCGGGCTTCTCAGCCCTCACACTCTGTAGAGCATTCATGTCTCCTCCCTGAAGTAGAGAGTAGCTGTGGTCTGTTTGCACAGCCAGGGCTTCAGGGCTCTCAGCCTGGAGCTCCAGGGCCATCAGGGGACTGTCAGAGTAGCCCGGGCTGGGCTGGGAGCACTCTGGGCTGGGTGCGGTATCACTGTCACTCCCCTGGGGACTGGGGCAGGCCAGGAAGTTCTGGCCAACTACGCCCCCAGTGCTGCTGTCTTCAGAGATGCCGCTGTCGCTGCCCAGTGGAGAGTGTGAAGCACACGAGGCGGCCATGTTGTCTTCTCCCTCCAGCAGGCTGGACAGGAAGTCCTCAGTGTCCATGCCTGTCAGCATCTACAACAAACACAGCAGGATGTTGGTGTCCATTCAATATGACTGTTTATTCCACAAAAAGAAAATGTGAAAAAGAGTTATTCTGCTTAAAAGTAAGGAAGTAGTGCTGAGCAATTAGTGCTTTTTGAAGTCGGTTTGGTTTCGGTCGATTATAAAAAGATAATCAGGGTTTTCGATTTTGATAATTTTTTTTAGATATTAAATGCACTTTGCATTATGTGGGTTGAATGCTGTAACACTTTATAAAGTAATTAATAAAAGTCCCATGATGGTAGTGGTTGCCAATTACTGCTTATCACATATGAAACCATAATTTAGTAAAATTACTTTACATTAATAAAATATTTATTTATTTATTACTATTATTTAATTCCAATTCATTATCTCATCTCTATAGAGCTGCTGCCTATGCTGTCTGACAAAATCACTATTTTAGTAGATCAAAGTAAATATGACTTCTGAATACCCAACTGTCAATTACTTAGATCATGTATTTTCAGGCTCGTGAAACAACTATGTTCAATCCCTGTCGATTGCACGTTCTCTCAGTCTCCGTGTCTGCTCCGTTCAGACCGGACAAGTTTAAGCGGGCGCGCAATGGATTATGGTTATTGTAGTTAATTACCAAGCTTTCTGCACTAAACTATGTAGAATATTGGCCTGTTGGTAACGACAACTCCCTACTACATCGCACAGTTCAGGCTTCATCTGATTTATCTCTACAGGAACAGCACATCGAGCTCACCAAACGAAAACAAAATAGAATTAAAAATATTGAACCAACGTCGGTACAATTAGTTGTTAAAAAAATCAAAAAATAACTGATATTTCAGTTAATCGCTCAGCACTATAAGGCAGTTTATCACATTGATGTAAAACGATAAAATAAATGATTCTGCTTTACTACATACCATTAAATTAATGGTTTGTTCCCTGACAATTACTAAACTCTATTAGCCTATTGTTTAGCAAACATAAAACAGTTTTATTCCTAAGTGGGAGACATACATCTTGCTCGGCGAGCCAGTTTTCTAGCCCATTCCCATCTGTGAAGAAGGGATCATTGGCTCCAGTCTCTCCATACTGGCACAGGATCCCCAGAAGATCCACTCCATCCATATCAGGAAGATCCTCAGTGACTGACATCTGGGAAAACAGAATCAGCAATGTCACCATTATAATCAGGAAACATAAGACTTTGGTTCGTGGGCAGGTCCAGTTCAATGATGTGTGATAAGAGAATTGTGACTGAACTCATTCTTGTTCAAATAAAAGGCAAATATATTGGAATATCCTACCCAATAACTTTATCTTTAATTTTAAATTCTCTAACATGTAAATTCTGGACATGAGAAATTCTGGAGAGAGACTAAAGTGAGAGTTGATACCAGTAACTAGTGTTCGGCAGCCCCCACCCAGTATACAGCTGCGCGCTCCCATCAATGACCTCATTCTTATACATCGCCCCGCCCACTTCCCCCTTTGTCACATGAGAAGCAACAAAACAAGCCAGTCTACTGCCGCGTTCATATGCAAGTCGAAACTAAGAAACTCGGAAAGGTCCGACTTGCTGATTCGTTGAACGCGGCAGGCGAATAAATACAACCAGTAAGCATGTCAGAGATTTCCTAATTCTGACTAGTACATGAACGCGGCATAAAATGTTCGTGATAATATTGCACTTTAAATCTGGATGAAGTACTCACATTTGATATGAACCTCTGCTGCGAAAAATCTAGCTCACAAATTAATGTAAACCAGTTTGTGCTCAGAAGGCGGATGGTTAGTTAGCAAGCTAGCTAGGTAACGTTAGCCAGATACATTGTTGCCGGCCTAGTTTGTCTTGCTATCGTTACCGACAAGAAAGAGCATTGTTAGCATAGAAACATGATGTACTGACAGTGCAGACACAAGGGTTAGTAGGTAGGATAGTTAGTTAGCTACTGTTTGCTTGCTAAAGTAACATATGCTGCATAATTGACCAGCCAATGCATGTTCCATGACCTACCAAATTTGACAAATAACTGAACGTAACATTTCCATAAAATATAAGGAATCGATGGTCATAAACTGCACACCACGGCTTTACACATGTTTAAACTGACAGCAGCTAAGGTTATAACGTTAGTAATGTGCCAGCACGACAGATTAATGGTGCAAATACTGCTGAGGGCGTGGTCGTTGTTGTATGTGTTAGTTTATTAATAAAATAAATAGCATTCATTTATCATGTCTCAAATATACTTACCTTTCTCAGTATACTGCCTGACAAGTTAGAATAGCATTCGAGTGAAGCTATTTTCGTTGTCTATTCGCCGTTACTGTCTGTAAGGTCTCGTAGAGTACACTCTCAAGTATGACTACTCACTTCCTAATGAAATCCCCTTGCAGTTCCAACAAGACAGAAATTGCGTCATCACGTATAGACGAGTCAGCATACGTAATATTAGTCCATTACGGGAAATGTAGTATAGTGTGTGCAATACAGTATGATTACAGTACACAGACTCAAACTATACTAAACCATGAATCAAAGGCATCACAGATGGATGAGGTTTACTGCTTGTGAAAATGTATTGTTGATAGGATATAATGTCATTTTCTCTCACACGTACATCTTTGATATTTTTGTTTCTTCAGAAAATATTGAGCTGTATGAAGAGAGACATACTGAGACGAGGGCACAACAAAGCCTATTCCCGCTCAGGACACTGAAAAGATTTGGCATGGGTCCCCAGATCCTCAAAAGGTTCTACAGGTGCATCATAGAGAGCATCCTGACTGGTTGCATCACTGCCTGGTATGGCAACTGCTCGGCCTCCGTCCGCAAGGCACTACAGAGGGTAGTGCGTACTGCCCAGTACATCATTGGGGCCAAGCTTCCTGCCATCCAGGACCTCTATATCAAGCGGTGTCAGAGGAAGGCCCTAAAAATTGTCAAAGACTCCAGCCACCCTAGTTAGACTGTTCTCTCTGCTACCGCACAGCAATCGGTACCGGAGCACCAAGTCTAGGTCCAAAATGCTTCTTAACAGCTTCTACCCCCAAGCCATAAGACTCCTGAACAGCTAATCAAAGGGCTACCCAGATCCCTCTTTTACACTGCTGCTACTCTCTGTTTATAATCTATGCATAGTCACTTTAACTCTACCTACATGTACATATTACCTCATTACCTCGACTAACCGCCACCCCCTGTATATAGCCTCGCTTGTTTTTTACTGCAGCTGTTTAATTATTTGTTACTTTCATATATATATATATATTTTTTTAATTTTAATTTTATTATTAACTTCTTAAAGCATTGTTGGTTAAGGGCTTGTAAGTAAGCATTTCACTGTAAGGTCTACACCTGTTGTATTCAGCGCATGTGACAAATACAATTTGATTTGATACTGTACATTAGGCAAACGCATCATGCCCCCCTTCAGTTTCATCCACAGCTTAGAGTCGACATATCCCGATATAAGCCTGATGTGTAGGCTAGTTACTGTTTCTGAACTGTAAGTAAGACATTAGGCTTGTTTCTTCTTATTTCTTATCTTGTATTCTTACAGTCACCATTTATTGTCCATAATATAAACCCATTAACCCTAGATGAGAAAAATACATTTTGTAATGAACATTGACATGTGAAGTTTATCGAAACATTACAGGACAACACAGTATTTCAGCATTTTATTTCATATTTTGAAAATATATATTGGGCAGTAATATGGCATCATAACAATTGAAAATCAAATTATTGGCGACGACAGGTAAGGTGTACAAATAACTGTCAACCCAACCAGGCCAATAAGGCCAATGTGTTCCTTTCAACCAGTTACCTGCTGATATCTAGCCTGGTCCCAGATCTGTTTGTGCTCTTGCCAACTCCAGTGCTTATTGTCAAAGCCAAACACGTTTTGCATGACAATGAGTGACAAGGAGTTAGCATGATAGCGCAAAAACAGACTGGCTCTCAGTCTAAGAGATATAATCAGACATCCCAAACCTCTCCTCGAGTACCCCCAGCCAGCCCAGTTATTTTATGTATTCCAGAACTAGCACTGCTGATTCAACTAATGAAGGGCTTGATGATTAGGTAACCATTTCAATCAGCTATGCTCGTTTTGAAATACATCAAAGAAGTGGACTGGCTGGGGGTACTCAAGGAGAAGTTTGGGAAGTACTGTGATAGGATATCATATGCAAAATGAATAAAAATGACATGCATTTATGAAATAGGAGATGAAAATGTCTAGAATCATGATGTCATGTAACTGGAAAGAAAAAACTAATGTCTGTCAAAAACAGTGCAATGAAACATTCGAGACATAATCACCTCCTGATTTCTATTTCAAATCATCACATTCTTCATTCTCATTAGCCTGGATGCTTGACTCTTTCTGCATTCCACAATGCTACATCTGGTTTTACCAAGCCTCAGCCGCTTCAGAATCATGATGTCATGTAACTGGAAAGAAAAAACTAATGTCTGTCAAAAACAGTGCAATAAAACATTCGAGACATAATCACCTCCTGATTTCTATTTCAAATCATCACATTCTTCCTTCTCATTAGCCTGGATGCTTGACTCTTTCTGCATTCCACAATGCTACATCTGGTTTTACCAAGCCTCAGTCGCTTCAGGTTGTGATTGTAACATCAGAGTTGTAGGACTTATTGCTGCATGAGGTCATATGAATATACGTACGCGTTAACAGTATGTCACTTTGGAGAAAAGCGTCTGCTGGATGACAGTATGTACAATTTTTGCCTTGTCTGGTAAGATAAAGTCGAAAAAGACAGGCACCCAGGCTAAAGTATATTCTCACAGAGACTGATTTAAAAATAAGAAAAATCCTAACGTCAATCCCAACTTTAGGATTTTTCCCCCGTTTTTCTTATCTGCGGTGAACATTTTGTTGATAAACATTCTAGACAGAAGTTGCACTGATTTAAAATTCCCCACCTCATTCCTCATTCACAGTCACATAAATGTTTACTTTATTGACAAAAAAACTACAACAAAAGTTAAACTATAGGAGCAAAGGCTTTTCGTCACAGAATCACACAGAGCTTGGAGGTGTGCCGTAAGCTGTGGTACGCCTTTAGCCGGTCCTTTTTACTCACGCTGGACCCGACCACATGTGTAACCACAGGCATGCTCTCCACCGCCCGCCTCTTGTGCGCACGGTGCAACAGAATCCTATAAATGCCCGTAACAGAACTCCTACAGTCCTTCCCCTGATTATTTAAGATATGCTCCGGGGTGATCCCTAGTATCTCCAGCGCCTCCCTCACCTCCGCCTCATCCTCCTCCAACTCTGAAGGCGTGCTCTCGGCCAGATAGGACGGGTCCAGTTTAAAAGGCTCCATGGCCCGGGGGAAGTCTATAGGCAGCAGCCACTCACAGCCCATCATCTGCTCCACACTGCAGCGGTCTGAGGGCTGGGGCTGGAGGATGCCTCTGATCAGCCTCTGGCAGGGCTCCTGTACCCAGGAGGGCAGCACATAGGCCCCCTCTAGAATGCAGCGCTTCAGTTTGGCCACCGTGTCCGCCCTGAAGGGCATGGTTCCTGTCACCATGAAGAACAGCATGATGCCCAGGGCCCAGATGTCTACGAAGACGCCCAGGTAGTGTTCGTCCCTGAAGAGTTCAGGCGCGGCGTAGGGCGGGGAGCCGCAGAACGTGTTGAGGGTCTCGTCGCGGCGGCTCAGCGTGCTGAAGCCGAAGTCTCCCACCTTGACGCAGGTGCTGCACGTGTAGAACACGTTCTCTGCCTTCAGGTCACGGTGGATGATGCTGTTGTCATGCTGTGGGGTGGGTCAAAGATTTATCTGGTTAACATACCGATATGTACCTTAAATACATCTCATACTCTTTAAATTACATTCAACGTTGCGCAACGGAAAAGAAAAGAGACTGCATAATATTTAGTTGGGTGAGCTCTGATGATTACACTGAAAAGTGTATGTATGCAGGACTTCAGCCCTGGACCATACCATGTGTTTGACAGCCGAGAGGATCTGAGAGAAGACAATCTTGCTGTCAATGTCCGACAGTTTCCCCTCCATGCTAATCTTGGTGTAGAGCTCTCCTCCACCAGCATACTCCATCACCAGGTGTAACCGTGACAACGTCTCCACCACCTGTCACCCGGCAGGAAGGCAGAGAGAGTATGGTCAAGTTGTCTTCTGAAAAACTCTGTTTCAGTGCACTGCACTGATGATCTTAGCTTCTGACCAGGCTTTGTGTAACTCATTCCTTATCAACAGTGTGTGTGTGTGTGTGTCCGTCCGACCTCGTAGAGACGTATGATGTTGGGGTGGTGTAGTCTCTCCATGCTGGAGATCTCTCTGGACAGTAGCCTCTGGGTCTTCTGGTCCAGCTTGGTCTTATCCAGGATCTTAATGGCCACCTTGTCTGAAGGAGAACAGACAGAGGGACATGTTCATTAAACATAGAAGTTAGTACCAAAAAGAAGAGGTTGAGAGAAGGAGTAAGGCTATTTAAGCTTTTGGTGTTTTATTCTCTATTGAAAAGACTGTGCAATACTTTGTCGATGTCAACACACACTTCATTAGCATATCTGTATGCATAAGCAAGTTATGTGGCCGATGAAACGGGTGTATTCTACATTCTATTCCAAGCTAGGTGGCTTTCTCAAGTATGATGTCATAATTAGGACTGACATTCTTCATACTTTTCGGTTTCATTCTGTCACTATGATAATGGGATATTTATATTCAATATCAGTTGTGGAATGTGGTTCAATATTCCGGGAAATGCCCAGATCCTGATTTACACTTGTGGCAAAAGGATGTGCTTTACAGCGATCTAACCAAAGCGATTCAAAACGCATAGCTAGTTAGCCTATTCAAAGGCGAGTATCTGCAGATTTTTCTCAAAGTAGCTTGCTTGTTCTGCAGCATTGGCCATCAGTGTGTTCTTGGTGCTAGCTTCCTTTACTGCAGGAATCAGGAGAACCAGCAGGAGGAGCTAGAGGAGGAGGAGTTGACTGAATATGAGCCAGTCAATGTTGTGGATGTAAGTCCTGAGATGAGGCACGGGAGGAGCTGGATAATGTTGACTTTAACTTTGTGGAACAACTGACCATTGAAAACCTCAAGGACAGCTATCTGAGGTCTGGGGTTCAGCTCATTCCGTTGTCCCCCAGCCTTCTCCTTTACCTCCATGGCTATAATTGAATGAACAGGATTACATACAACACTCCGCATGGTGCCTGGCAACACAGAAAACAAATCGCAAACTTCCTAACTAAATGTAACACTGCTGGGCATCTCCACCCATTATCTGGGGGTGCACCAGAGCAAGCAGCTAAAGCCTATGACTGTCTCTGGGACCAAATCCCATAATGTAGCTTTAAAAAGAGCTGTAGAAGCCTAGACAAATCTGCAAACAGTTAGATACAGGCTTATGTTATTGCTTTCTTGTATGCTATTGTATATTGTCAATTTTCTCTGAGGCAACTAACTAATTTTTTAGAGAGCTTGATTTTCATGGAAACCCATTTTCTTGATTATAGCCTATTCTAAAACAATCAATTATAAGTATTACTCATTTCAACAAGAACATTACTTTCTTGAAAAGTCGTACAGTATTCGACTATTGATGAGACGACAGGAGAGAGCAGAAATAACCAAACGGAAATTATGATCACACATACTGCGTAGGTTGTAGAGAACAAAAAGAACATGAATACATCCAATTGAACCCATTTAGGAGAGGGGTGAAGCTGGTTCAGATTTGGCTTTGGGGAGTAGAAGCTCCTCAGAGGAGGAAAGGGAGGACCATCCTCCTCAGTGAATTTAATAAAATTAAAAAGTGAAACAATAAAAAAGTTATCCTTTTTAGAAAAAGACTATACTAAATATACTATATTTACAAAAGTATGAGGACACCCCTTCAAATTAGTGGATTCGGCTAATTCAGCCACACCCGTTGCTGCCTGGTGTATAAAATTGAGCACACAGCCATGCAATCTCCATAGACACACATTGGCAGTAGAATGGCCTTACTGAAGTGCTCAGTGACTTTCAACGTGGCACCGTCATAGGATGCCACCTTTCCAACAAGTCAGTTCGTCAAATTTCTGCCCTACTAGAGCTGCCTCGGTCAACTGTAAGTGCTGCTATTGTGAAGTGGAAAGTTTTTTATATTTGTATTTTTATTTCACCTTTATTTAACCAGGTAAACTAGTTGAGAACAAGTTCTCAATTACAACTGCGACCTGACCAAGATAAAGCAAAGCAGTGCGACACAAACAACAACACAGAGTTACACAAGGAATAAACAAACATACAGTCAAAAATATAATATAAAAAGTTTATATACAGTGTGTGCAAATGAGGTAGGATAAGGAAGGTAAGGCAATAAATGTCCATAGTGGCAAAATAATTACATTATAGCAAATAAACACTGGAGTGATAGATGTGCAGAAGTTGAGTGTGCAAGTAGAGATACTGGGGTGCAAAGGAGCAAAATTAATAAAATAAATAACAATATGGGGATGAGGTAGTAGGATGGGCTATGCACAGGTGCAGTGATCTGTGAGCTGCTCTGACAGCTTGTGCTTAAAGTTAGTGAGGGAGATAGGAGTGTCCATCTTCAGTGATTTTTGCAGTTCGTTCCAGTCATTGGCAGCAGAGAACTGGAAGGAAAGGCGGCCAAATGAGTAATTGGCTTTGGGGGTGACCAGTGAAATATACCTGCTGGAGCGCCTGCTACAGGTGGGTGCTGCTATGGTGACCAGTGAGCTGAGATAAGGCGGGGCTTTACCTAGCAAATACTTATAGGTGACCTGGAGCCAGTGGGTTTGGCGACGAATATGAAGTGAGGGCTAGCCAACAAGGGTCTAGAGTGTCTCCCCCTTTGAAGAGGGGGATGACCGTGGCAGCGTTCCAATCTTTAGGGATCTCAGACGATACAAAATAGAGGTTGAACAGGCTGGTAATAGGTGTTGCAACAATTGCGGCAGATCATTTTAGAAAGAGAGGCTTCAGATTGTCTAGCACAGCTGATTTGTAGGGGTCCAGATTTTGCAGCTCTTTCAGAACATCAGCTATCTGGATTTGGGTGAAGGAGAAATGGGGGAGGCTTGGGCGAGTTGCTGTAGGGAGTGCAGGGCTGTTGACCGGGGTAGGGATAGCCAGGTGGAAAGCATGGCCAGCCATAGAGAAATGCTTTTTGAAATTCTCAATTATCGTGGATTTATCGGTGGTGACAGTGTTTCGTAGCCTCAGTGCAGTGGGCAGCTGGGAGGTGGTGCTCTTATTCTCCATGAACTTTACAGTGTCCCAGAACTTTTTGGCTATTCGATGCTAATGCAGTACGCCACAGGATGTTTTTGTGTTGGTCAAGGGCAGTCAGGTCTGGAGTGAAACAAGGGCTATATCTGTTCCTGGTTCTACATTTTTTGAATGGGGCATGCTTATTTAAGATGGTGAGGAAAGCACTTTTAAAGAATAACCAGGTATCCTCTACTGACGGAATGAGGTCAATATCCTTCCATGATACCCGGGCCAGGTCGATTAGAAAGGCCTGTTCGCTGAAGTGTTTTAGGGAGCGTTTGACAGTGATGAGGGGTGGTCGTTTGACCGCAGACCCATTATGGACGCAGGCAATGAGGCAGTGATCGCTGAGATCCTGGTTGAAGACAGCAGATGTGTATTTGGAGGGCAGGTTGGTTAGGATGATATCTAGGAGGGTGCCCGTGTTTACGGATTCGGGGTTGTACATGGTAGGTTCATTGATAATTTGTGTGAGATTGAGGGCAGCAAGCTTAGGTTGTAGGATGGCCGGGGGGTTAAGCATGTCCCAGTTTAGGTCACCTAACAGCACGAGCTCTGAAGATAGATGGGGGGCAATCAATTCACATATGGTGTCCAGGGCAAAGCTGGGAGCAGAAGGTGGTCTATAGCAAGCGGCAACGGTGAGAGACTTGTTTCTGGAAAGGTGGATTTGAAAAAATAGAAGCTCAAATTGTTTGGGCACAGACGTCAAGGAGCAACTACGGCTCAGCCGCGAAGTTGTAGGCCACACAAGCTCATAGAACGGGACTGCCGAGTGCTGAAGCACGTAGCGTGTACAAATCTAATCTTCCATAGACTTACACAGTAATCATGACAACTTCCGAAGGACGTCCATCAACCTATCAGAGCTCTTGCATAATGAACTGACATGTTGTTGACCCAATCAAAGGATCAGAGAATTAATCTAGTACTGAAAGTATAAGCTAGCTAGCACTGCAGTGTATAAAAAGTGGTGTGAAGTTGACTATAAGAGAGAGAAAGACAATAGTTGAACAGTTCTGAACAAATGAATTCCTTAAAAATGAAGGACAAGCTGTTTTGCCCTACTAACACACCAAGGGGTCCCTAGCAACAGTGCTTCTCTCTCCTCCCTCTCCTCATCATCTCTCCTCTCCTCTCTCTCTCTCTCTCTCTCCTCTCCTCTCTTCTGTCTCTCTCTCTCTCTCTCTCTCTCTCTCTCTCTTCTCTCTCTCTCACTCTCTCCTCTCTCTCCTCTCTGTCTCTCTCTCTCTCTCTCTCTCTCTCTCTCTCTCTCTCTCTCTCTCTCTCTCTCTCTCTCTCTCTCTCTCTCTCTCTCTCTCTCTCTCTCTCTCTCTCTCTCTCTCTCTCTCTCTCTCTCTCTTTTCTAATTTCTCACTTTCACTTACCTGGCTAGCGAATGCAGCTAGCTAGTTTAACCGACTCAAACACCTGGCTCAAACAGAAAGGGATGCTATGTTAGCTAGCTGGCTATGGCTTTCCAACATTGGAACTCTTCCAAGTCAAGGTAAGCTTTTGCTTTATCTGCCGGCACTGTACTGCATGATTGTAGCAGGTTTATTAACATGTTAGTTCTAGTAGCTAGCTATGTTGACTATGACGTTAGCTAATATGATGACAATGATGTAGGCTGTGTGTGTAGTGGTTAGCGATTATGGTATGAAGGTTTGGCTTGGAAAGGTTTTGTCGCCTGGTCACAAGCACTGAAGTCCACAAGCGAAGGGAAAAGTTGAGAGGAGGAAAGCGAGTAGATGCAAGAAGAAATTACACAATGAGCAAACATACTATTTGTATGTGGCTTCTATGAAAGTGAACTGTGTTTGCGGTGATCAAATCTGTTGATTAACTTTTCTTAAACAGAAGCAAACAGAACAAAACGGGGATAACATACCTGCATTTGTCCAATAGAAACTCTTGTTTGCAACTGTTGGACTAATGACTACACCCTAGGTCAGCTAGATACACGCAAGAGTGTCCAAGGCGGTATTGAATGTGTCCCTGTCCGTCTTTGATTACTTGATTACACTAATTTGTCACTTGACCTGTGCACCTACGTTGTAAACTTTAATTCATAGGCTAGGATGTAGCAACCTCCTGATGGGTTCAAAGAAAATGTGAATATCATGTAGTAGCCTAAACCTATCAATGTTACATTGAGCTGGGTGAATGGATTATGAATGACAGTCATCCAATATGCTGTAATATAAATAAGGCCATGCTCATCGTAAACAGCTCTGACCACCCTGACCTCACCTGTAGCACCCATACTTGATATCAATAGCATAAATGAATTCATAATATAAAGGAATAAAACAAAGATCTTGGCTAATAGGGTATGGAAAAGTCCCTAAGCGGCGTGATGGTGCTGAGATATCTAATTGTGCTTTGACATGCATAATTAATTAAGACTGGTATTAGTCTCTCTTTCTGCTCTGCCACAGCTTTCAGTGACAGCCTTTAAAAATGCCCCGGAGCTCATTTTGCTTTTTGTCGTACTAAGCAAGCGATACCACGCACGCACACTCACTCACACTACATACAGTCTTTGATGAAGCATGCAGCAATTCCAGCCGTCGCTAGGGAAACACGAGATCTCTAATCAATCCATCTTTTCAAGGGCAGCAGACAAGCTGTCCCTCTGTGGCTGATTCAGACCACAGGCCCAAACCACTGGCTCATTAGCAAACCGCTATCTAAGGATACGTATTATTAGCTCATTGATGAAAACAGGTCATCACGGTGGTTTGCGACTTTGCTGGAGCAGAGAAGCTGGGATTTTCCGAGAACTATTCGACTCAAGCCAGCATATTTAGTGAAGATTGGCCAGGCCTAAATATCTTCTCACTTTTACTGGTCAATGAATTGAATCATTTTGAAAGATTCAAAGGTTTGGTGAGCATCTACAGTACAGCAGGGCTGTGTCTGTTATGTTAAACATCCGTTCATGTGTTTGCTGCTTGGCAGGGGTCTTCCTTACCGTTGGTGAGGGCGTGGATCCCCAGCTTGACATGGGAGAAGTTTCCACAGCCGATCTCCCCGCGGACCTTGTAGAAGCCGATACGTCGGCCCACTGTGAGCTCACGGACCACCCTGTCAGTAGGGTTACCAGAGGGGTTGCCAAATAATCATCATTAACAAATGATCCAGAAAAACAATACATGATAATGAATTTTCTTTCTCGTTGTGTTCTAAGAGAGCGTTGGGCGTCCTGGTTCTACCTGTCGTCCTGGCACATGTCGAGGTTCAGCCTCTCCAGGGGGGTGAGTTGGCGGGCAGGGACCCCCTCATCATCTGTAGCGATGTCCGAGCTGTCCTGACGGCTCCAGCGGGCATATCTCCTGTCCTGACCGCCTGTTCTCCCAGCCCCAGAGCCCCTGGAACTCCCCACCGTAGCCCCAGCAGAGCCTACCCCAGAGGGGTACACGGCCGTCATCCTACCCAGGATGCCTAGGATGGGGGTAGCTCATGGCTGGAGGGGGTTCTGATGCAAGGCACCACCTGTGGGTGAACACACCGAACAGAACGTTATCATGAGGGAAATACCCAGAGCCCTGTTCAATCCAGCCTATAAAACCCATTTTCTGGGCTGCAAAAACACACACTTCCTTTATTTTATTCATGATCTCAACAAAACCATACTAAAAGCGAAGAGCAAAGTGTGAATCTCACCTTTATACATAGGGTCCATGTAGAGAACTTTTCTGTTCACCGAATGTCCAGACGACCGCAGATCTAAGCCAGAGAGACAAAACAGAGGCTACTATTCTATTCCTCAAGTGCGTCTCTCCAGACCTTCGATGGACTGCCGTTTGAACACTCCCTTAACCAAGGCGGTTGATGACAGTTTCTGACCCATAGCTCAAGGAAGTTAACCCCAGACCGTTTGTAAGCCCAACTTGTTGCTCTAGATCATTCTTTGAAACAGAGGATGGATTAGAGTGAACAACATTTCACCTCAGTCCACTGGCTCGCTCATTAGTGCAGCTGCGTTTTAATTGGCTCTTTGATTCCCTGAGATATAAATAACCCACGGGTGGTGGAGGAGGGGGGAGGGAGGAAAGGAATATGGCTGAACGTTAAGGTGCTGCCATGGGTTACTTCCTTAAACGCCCCACAAAGTTGTCCATCTCTTGGGGCGGCAGGTAGCCTAGTGGTCAGAGCGTTTGGTCAATAACCGAAAGGTTGTTGGATTGAATCCCTCAGCTGACAAGGTAAAAATTGGTTGTTCTGCCCCTGAACAAGGCAGTTAACCCACTGCTCCCTGGTAGGCTGTCATTGTAAATAAGATGTTGTTGTTAATTAACTGACTTGCCTAGTTAAATAAAGATACAAAATTTAAATTGGAACACTCTCTCGTCTCTTCTCTCTAAAACGCTGGTGCAGGGATTAATGAAGACAGTCGCTACATCTTTTAATCCCGGCTTTATTCATTGTGTGTGTGAGCATGTGTGTGTGTGTGAGGGTAGTATACAGAATACGTGTACATACTTGTGGACAAGTGTTAATGTATGTCTGCTTACCTGTGTGAACACTCAAACACACTCACAAACTGATTAGAACATATTTTGTTTTCAGGAGATGATTAGGTGACAAGTGTGTGTGTGTGTGTGTATGTGCAGGCACATTTGTGCACGTGTGTCTGTGCTAGTTCATTCACACGTGTGTATCTGTACGTGTGTGTGATTAGGTGATAACTACTTGTTCTGAAAGCTCTAACAATGTCCCTGGAGTAGAGGCAGAGGTGGCTTTACACTCATTAATGTGTTTATTATGGATGGTAAGGGAAACAAGCTTTTCTAACCTTGCACTAACTCACTTAGCACCACTGTCATGTGTCATGGCCAAGGGTCTAACCTATGCTCATAGGGCCAGTTTACCGGACACAGATTAGCCTTCACAATTAAGAACTTTTAATTGAGATTCTCCATTGATAATGCTTTTTTAGTCCAAGACTAGGCCTAAACTGTGTCTGGGAAATGCCAAACAGATTATAGGGCCTACTTTGTGATTATTAAGAATGAATCACAACGCACTCTTCTGCTGATGCATGCTATGACACTAACAGACAGAGAGAGAGCGAGAGAGAGAGAGAGAGAGAGGAGTAAAGAGGGTTTGAATCTTTGAAGGTGAGCACACTTGAGTTCATCTGTCTGAGAACCCTCACACACTATAATAACCTGTAATGCAGCTCTCCATCATAGCAAAGGGTTAGGTCCTTTATCCTCAGCCCAAACACCAGACATAGTACTGTTCTCACACAACCACACTGCTCTCTAATACTACACCGATGTATCTCAGACATGACCGGCCAATAGCCATACACCATCACCGACAGACAAACGTCAACAGAGGGACACCTGTGTACGCATTTGCTATCTACATTTGCTTTTCCAGAATATACAACTATAGTACATTTCTACAAATACCAATTGATCGATTCCGCAGCAATTACCAATCTAAATGTACATAATTATGATCTTATATAAACACCTCATTAAGACACATGATATCTCAAAACAGAATATCACTTGTCTTGTCAGGAGCTCCCCTATTCAATGTCTATTAAGGGGAAGCAGTGGAGGTGGAGCATAGCAAATCAAAGAGATTCCCCTTTGTGACCTCTCCCATCTGTCCAGCCTTCAAACACCTTTCTGCCTTCCTGTGTCTCTCGAGCATGAATATCTAACGATTGATCTGAGGCCGACTAAAAGGACTCGCCAAGAGAGAAGAGGGCTCCGCTTTTACGGCACAAAGCGAACACTGCTCTGCAAAGTATAATTATGCTAAAACAAGCATTTCACTGCACCTGCTATAACATCTGCTAAACTGAGCACGCGACCAATAAACTTTGATTTGATATTAGCCATTTATGTGAGCGTGCACACACACACACACACACACACACACACACACACACACACACACACACACACACACACACACACACACACACACACACACACACACACACACACACACAGGAAAGGTGTTGTTTATGAATTGTAATTGGCAGCTGATACACCTGAGTGTACAGAGTACCTAAAAGGTGACCTCAGTAAATCGATGGGCTCCCGAGAGGCGCAGTGGTCTAAGGCACTGGAACTCAGTGCAAGAGGCGTCACCCTGGTTCGAATTCAGGCTGTCCCATAGGGCGGCGCACAATTGGCCCAGTGTCGTCCAGGTTTGGCCGGGGTAAGCCGTCATTGTAAATAAGAATAATTTGTTCTTAACTGACTTGCCTAGTTAAATAAAAGGTTAAATCAAATGGGAAATGTTTGTGTTTAGTGTCAGGTTGACAACTCCACTTGGTTGCTTGGCAATGGACAGTGAGCATATTTGTGTGCATCTCTATCCTGGATTAGGTATTAACTGGTGAATGTGAAGAGAGAGCAGGGCACTGTGTTCACAATTACACATTGCTTCATTGAGTTTAAATCACACACACCACAGGAGGTTGGTGGCACCTTAATTGGGGAGGATGGGCTTGTGGTAATGGCTGGAGCGGAACAGGTGGAATGGTATCAAATACATCAAACACATGGTTAGATGCCATTCCATTTGCTCCTTTCCAGCCATTACTATGAGCCGTCCTCCCCTCAGCAGCCTACATTGACACATACATACATACACACTAGCTAAATGACGCTACCTTTCTGTAAGGTGTAACATCAAATTATAAATTAGAGCTACATGGTAAAAATACTTATTCACGAGCCTGTAAAAGAGATTCAACTCACCGGTCAAATAGCAGCAGACAGTGGCTAAGGATCCATTAGGATGGTTGGTGGTGGAGGGCTGGTCCAAGCTCTGGTGATCCTCTTCGTTTACTCTGCAATAACAATGGCGAAAACTATAATCGAAGAATCCATCCACAACACGTAACGTAGATCTGCAGTGCACTCCACTCTCCCTACATGTAGGCTACCAGTTGTATGAGAGGATGTATTTCCCTTGAGAGAGGCACTGGTACTGCAGCTCACAACACCAGGTAGCTATGGGGAAATGCTTTCTACGAAAGGGATCCTCCTCTTCCTTTCACTAAAACTCTCTCTCACTGTCTCGCTCTCACTCTCACTGTCTCTCTCTCTCTCACTCTCACTGTCTCTCTCTTTCTCTCTCTCTGAATTCTCTCTCTTAGTCTTAGTCTGCTTGTGTGTGTCTGTAATTTTCTCTCTCTTTTACACACACACACACACACACACACACACACACACACACACACACACACACACACACACACACACACACACACACACACACACACACACACACACACACACACACACACACACACACACACACACACAGGGAGGGAGGGAGCGAGAGAGCGCTCTGGCCACACAAAGCTCCCCTGTGTGATAATTGAGATGTGTGGTTGTGGAGAATAAAGAGCTGAGCGGTGAAAGGACAGGGACAATAGCGGCTGTGGGCCTTAGTAACAGAGAGACAGGCCTCTCTAGAATCTGTGGGACAAACATTTCACATTTCCAAAAAGGACTGACCCAAATCTCCCCACTGCTATAACCCCTCTTGTGCATGTACACGCACACGCACACGCACACACACACACACACACACACACACACACACACACACACACACACACACACACACACACACACACACACACACACACACACACATACACACACACACAGGGGCAGACTGGGACCAGAAATGGGCTCTGGCATTTCCCACACACTGGCCTATTTCATTCTTTGAGATAATAATAATTTTGCGAGAGAAAAAAAACAAGTGAGACAGGCACACTGAGCTAACAATGGACCAGCCCATCTGGCACTTGCCCGAAACGCCAGACCGCCCCTGCACACACACCACACACACACAATGTTCTAATGCCCACCCCCTTGCTCTGAGTCATGGAGCCCCACCCAAAGAAACATAATCTGGGCATTTCTACAGGCCTGGTTAGGTATGAGGCATGGGCTGCTTTAAAAGCACACATGGGATGTGATCAGTGCTGTTTTTACAGCTTGGCAACAAACCATCACATACCCTTTGTTAATAGGTCTTGTAAAAGTGGCCAAGTAAAGACAAATAGCCTATACCTGGTATACATAGTCAGAAACTACAGTAAATGGTAATAATGTGTTTACATAACAATTAGAGGTCGACCGATTAATCGGAATGGCCGATCGGATATCGGTATTTTCGGACACCGATTTGGCCAATGTTTTTTTTTTTTTTTTACACGTTTATTTAACTAGGCAAGTCAGTTAAGAACACATTCTTATTATCAATGATGGCCTAGGAACGGTGGGTTAACTGCCTTGTTCAGGGGCAGAACGACAGATCTTTACCTTGTCAGCTCGTGGATTTGTTTTTGCAACCTTCCGGTTACTAGTCCAACGATCTAAACACCTGCCTTACATTGCACTCCACGAGGAGCCTGCATGGCAGGCTGACTACCTGTTACGTGAGGGCAGCAAGAAACCAAGGTAAGTTGCTAGCTAGCATTAAACTTATAAAAAACAATTAATCTTCACATAATTACTAGTTAACTACACATGATTGATGATATTACTAGTTTATCTAGCGCGTCCTGCGTTGCATATAATCGATGCTGTGCCTGTTCATTTCTCATCGAATCACAGCCTACTTCGCCAAACGGGTGATGATTTAGCACTGTCGTTGCACCAAACCTAACCATAAATATCAATGCCTTTCTTTAAAATCAATACACAAGTATATATTTTTAAACCTGCATATTTAGTTCATATTGCCTGCTAACATGAATTTCTTATGATTAGGGAAATTGTGTCACTTCTCTTGCGTTCCTTGCAAGCAGTCAGGGTATTTGCAGCAGTTTGGGCCGCCTGGCTCGTTGCGAACTGTGTGAAGTCCATTTATTCCTAACAAAGACCGTAATTAATTTGCCAGAATTGTACATAATTATGACATAACATTGAAGGTTGTACAATGTAACAGCAATATTTAGACTTAGGGATGCCACCTGTTAGATAAAATACGTAACGGTTCCGTATTTCACTGAAAGAATAAACGTTTTGTTTTCTAAATTATATGGTCAAATCCGGAAACTGTTAAAACCTCTAACGAGTCACAAATCCGGATCCGGGATCCCCCCCATCAAAAAAGCTGACTAGCATAGCCTAGCCTAAAGCCACAGGGATATCATGTAATAAAATGTTCATGAAATCACAAGTCCAAGACACCAAATGAAAGATACACATCTTGTGAATCCAGCCATCATTTCTGATTTTTAAAATGTTTTACAGGGAAGACACAATATGTATTTCTATTAGCTAACCACCATAGCAAAAGACAACTTTTTTTCCCACCATTTTTTTCCTGCATAGGTAGCTATCACAAATTCAACAAAATAAAGATATAAATAGTCACTAACCAAGAAACAACTTCATCAGATGACAGTCTGATAACATATTTATTGTATAGCATATGTTTTGTTTGAAAAATGTGAATATTTCAGGTATAAATCATAGTTTTACATTGCAGCCACCATCACAACTCTCACCAAAGCAACTAGAATAACTACAGAGAGCAACGTGAATTACCTAAATACTCATCATAAAACATTTATGAAAAATACACAGCGTACAGCAAATGAAAGTCAAAGATCTTGTGAATCCAGCCAATATTTCAGATTCTTTAAGTGTTTTACAGCGAAAACACAATTTAGCATTATATTAGCTTACTACAATAGCCAACCACACAGCAGCATTGATTCATGCACGTTAGCGATAGCGAATAAACCAGCAAAAGATATTAATTTTTTCACTAACCTTCTCAAAACTTCATCAGATGACAGTCCTATAACATCATATTACACAATACATATATTGTTTGTTCTAAAATGTGCATATTTAGCAGCACAAATCGTGGTTATACAATGAGAATAGTAGCCAAGCTGCCAACAAAATGTCGGGAGAAATCTTGGGAGAGGCACCTAATCTAATCAATAACTAATCATAAACTTGACTAAAAAATACAGGTTGGACAGCAAATGAAAGATACATTAGTTCTTAATGCAACCGCTGTGTTAGATTTTTAAAATTAACGTTACTACGACATACAGCGTGTGCTAAAGCGAGACCGCACCGAAATTAATGGCGGAATAATAGTTTTACATTTTTCAACAGAACAACGAATTAACATCATAAATAGTTCTTACTTTTTGATGAGCTTCCATCAGAATCTTGTGCAAGTGGTCCTTTGTCCAGAATCATCGTTGCTCGGTTGTAGATTGCCGTCTTCAACTTAGGAATTAGCAGTAAACATTAGCTATGTGGCCCAGACGTGCCCAACTCTTCATAACGCAGCACAAAGAAATATCAGAAAATCGCAATATACTGATATAAACTGATATAACTCGGTTTAAAATAACTACATTATGATGTCTTTAACACCTATATCGAATAAAATCAGAGCCGGATATATCTAAGGCCTATAACGAGAGCTTTTCAGAATGCCATCCTGAGGTCCTCCTTTGCGCCATGACGAACGTTGAAAAGAGTGCACCTCCGGTTCCATGAGCCTTTATATGGCCTCAGATCTGCCTAGCAATACCATTCCAATTCGCACTGCTTACTGACATCTAGGGGAAATCGTATGCGGTGCATGTCGACTCATAGATAACATGCAATTTAATAAACTGACCCTAGAACAGAGCATCGATTTCAGATTTCTCACTTCCTGACAGGAAGTTAGCTGCAACTTGAGTTCTGTTTTACTCACAGATATAATTCAAACGGTTTTAGAAACTAGAGAGTGTTTTCTATCCAATAGTAATAATAATATGCATATTGTTCGAGCAAGAATTGAGTACGAGGCAGTTTAATTTGGGAACTAATTTTTAAAGTCGAAATGGCGCCCCCCTATTGACAAGAATTTGACCAAAGGCTCATATTTCTGTGTGTTATTGTGTTATAATTAAGTCTATGATTTGATATTTGATAGAGCAGTCTGACTGAGCGATGGTAGGCAGCAGCAGGCTCGTACGCATTCATTCAAACAGCCCTTGTGCGTTTGCCAGCAGCTCTTCGCAGCGCTTCAAGCATTGAGCTGTTTATGACTTCAAGCCTATCAACTCCCAATATTAGGCTGGTGTAACCGATGTGAAATGGCTAGCTAGTTAGCGGGGTGTGCACTAACAGTGTTTCGATCGGTGACGTCACTCGCTCTGAGACTTGGAGTAGTTGTTCCCCTTGCTCTGCAAGGGCCGCGGCTTTTGTGGAGCGATGGGTAACGATGCTTCGAGGGTGGCTGTTGTCGATGTGTTCCTGGTTCGAGCCCAGGTAGGGGCGAGGAGAGGGAAGGAAGCTATACTGTTACATTGGCAATACTAAAGTGCCTATAAGAACATCCAATAGTCAAAGGTATATGAAATACAAATGGTATAGAGAGAAATAGTCCTATAATAACTACAACCTAAAACTTCTTACCTGGAAATATTGAAGACTCGTTAAAAGGAACCACCAGCTTTCATATGTTCTCATGTTCTGAGCAAGGAACTTAAACGTTAGCTTTTTTACATGCCACATATTGCACTTTTACGTTCTTCTCCAACACTTTGTTTTTGCATTATTTAAACCAAATTGAACATGTTTCATTATTTATTTGAGGCTAAATTGATTTTATTGATGTATTATATTAAGTTCAAATAAGTGTTCATTCACTATTGTTGTAATTGTCATTATTACAAAAAAATATATGTTTTATTTAAATCGTCCGATTAATTGGTATCGGCTTTTTTTGGTCCTCCAATAATCGGTATTGGTATCGGCGTTGAAAAATCATAATCGGTCGACCTCTAATAACAAAAACCTCCTTATTACTTTTGTTATACTTGTCAAGGCTCAGGAGAAGACCCAGATGCAGACAGTTTCGAAGTAACAAAAGTTTATTACAAACACAGGGGGGCAGGCAAACGACAGGT
Organism: Salvelinus fontinalis; assembly: GCF_029448725.1. NCBI lineage: Eukaryota > Metazoa > Chordata > Actinopteri > Salmoniformes > Salmonidae > Salvelinus > Salvelinus fontinalis. The sequence continues at coordinate 43,640,801 of NC_074668.1, forward strand.
CAGTAGTTCAGAGTCCAAAAGGTACAGAACGGCAGGCAGGCTCAGGGTCAGGGCAGGCAGAGGTCAGTAATCCAGGGTGGTGTGACAAGGTACAGACCGACAGGCAGGCTCAGGGCAGGCAGAAGGGTCAAAAAACAGGAAAGCTAGAAAACAGGAACTAGAGACAGAAAGGAGCATGGGAAAAAACGCTGGTAGGCTTGATGAAACAAAACGAACTGGCAACAGACAAACAGAGAACACAGGTATAAATACACTGGGGATAATGAGGAAGATGGGCGACACCTGGAGGGGGGTGGAGACAAGCACAAAGACAGGTGAACCAGATCAGGGTGTGACAATACTGGTACTACAAGGATGAAAGTTAGTCTCAGAAAGTGTCCATCACACAATAAGGTAAATGCCAGACTGTAAAAGTAAGCATTACTGACATATGAACATGGAGATATAATGCATTCGGAAAGTATTCAGACCCCTTGACTTTTTCCACATTTTGTTACATTACAGCCTTATTCTAAAATTGATTAAATTGTTTTTTTCCCCTCATCAATCTACGTACAATACCCCATAATGACAAAGCAAAAACTGGTTTATAGAAAGTTTTGCTAATTTATTAAATAAAAACTGAAATTTCACATTTACATAACTATTCATAACCTTTACTCAGTATATTGTTGAAGCACCTTTGGTAGCGATTACAGCCTCGAGTCTTCTTGGGTATGACGCTACAATCTTGGCACACCTGCATTTGGGGAGTTTCTCCCATTCTTCTATGCAGATCCTCTCAAGCCCTGTCAGGTTGGATGGAGAGCGTTGCTGCACAGCTATTTTCAGGTCTTTCCAGAGATGTTCGATTGGGTTCAAGTCCGGGCTCTGGCTGGGCCACTCAAGGACATTCAGAGACTTGTCCCGAAGCCACTCTTGCGTTGTATTGGTTGCGTGAAAAAGGTTGTCGTCCTGTTGGAGGGGGACCTTCACCCCAGTCTGAGGTCCTGAGCATTCTGGAGCAGGTTTTCATCATGGATCTCAGTACGTTGCTCTGTTCATCTTTCCCTTGATTCTGACTAGTCTCCCAGTCCCTGCCGCTGAAAAACATCTACACAGCATGATGCTGCCACCACCATACTTCACAGTAGGGATGGTGCCAGGTTTCCTCCAGAAATGACGCTTGGCATTCAGGCCAAAGAGTTCAATCTTGGTTTCATCAGACCTGAGAATCTTGTTCCTCATGGTCTGAGAGTCCTTTATGTGCCGTTTAGCGAACTCCAAGCGGGCTGTCACGTGCCTGTTACTGAGGAGTGGCTTCCGTCTGGCGACTCTACCATAAAGGCTTGATTGGTTGTCCTTCTGGAAGGTTCTCCCATCTCCACAGAGGAACTCTGGAGCTCTGTCAGAGTGACCATCGGGTTCTTGGTTACCTCCTTGACCAAGGCCCTTCTCCCCCGATTGCTCAGTTTGGCTGGGCGGCCAGCTCTAGGAAGTGTCTTGGTGGTTCCAAACGTCTTCCATTTAAGAATGATGGAGGCCACTGTGTTCTTGGAGACCTTCAATGCTGCAGACAGTTTTTGGTACCCTTCCCCAGATCTGTGCCTCGACACAATCCTGTCTCGAAGCTCTACAGACAATTTCTTCGATCTCATGACCTGGTTTTTGCTCTGATATGCACTGTCAACTGTGGGACCTTATATAGACAGGTGTGTGCCTTTACAACTCATGTCCAATCAACTGAATTTACCACAGGTGGACTCCAATCAACTTTAGCAAAGGGTCTCATAACAAAGGACCTGAATAACGAATGTAAATAAGGTATCTGTTTTTTAAGTTTTTATAAATGATCAAAAAATTTTAAAAACCTGTTTCCGCTTTATCATTTAGGGGTATTGTGTGTAGATTGATGTGATAAAAAAAATATATATTTTAGAATAAGGCTGTAACGTAACAAAAGTGGAAATAGTAAAGGAGTCTGAATACTTTCCGAATGCACTGTATAGCCTTGGCCTAGTAATCACTCATGGGCCTCCCCACCCTAAGAATGACATTCTGTGAACACTAGGTAAAGAACAGACGCTTCAAACAAACCCAGCAGACTTGATTCGACCAATCATATAAAACGCCTTCAGAAGGGAGAGGAGTTTGATTACGTAGATAGCATCAGCAATTTGTCGGTGTAGGCAGAACAACAATTAGGCGAACGAGAGAGAAAGAGAGAGAGAGAGGTTAAGCTGATCAGAATAATAACTCGACTTCAATCAGTGAACCCATTGAGTGACCACTGCTCACCAAGATCAAGTAGAGCTGGAAACAGATCAAAGAGAATCTTCCTTTTGAGACTAGTTCTAAATAGATCTACCTTATATAGTACAAGGTAAGTGTTTTGTGCCCTGTTTGTGATGGGAGATAAAGGAAGCTGCATGAGGAGTGACTTCCAGGTCACACACACACACATACCCGGTGGTCTGATGAAGTTACCATGACACTGTACAGAGGGAGAGAGGTGTTTTCGCACTACTGTAAGCCCTCCGGGGAACACATGCACACCAGCTAAAATGATTGCTTGGACGAGGTATCACCAGTGACTCATTGATTGTACCAACTCACTGGGCAAGTGCTATCCTATCCATGCCACATCAACAGAAACACATAAGGTGTTAGGTAGAGAACAGTCCCAGGTCAGTGAGAACAGAGTGAATTATATGATATTCTACATTACATTTAGCCTACACCTGTTCTCTTCAACCTTATGGTCTCTACATCCTAATGAATCTCTTTGGGACATATTTTTCTTTGTGAGCAATAGGCAATGATCTACAAAATAGAAAAGAGACAAAGTGTTAAGAAGTTATGAGGTGCCTTGACCAGTGACAAGAGCCATTTCCGCTGCATTGTATCTCAATAATCTATGAACTTTCTTCTATTCTCTAATCTGAACACTTAAAAGCAGATTTTATCTTATGAAATCCGATTATTGTGTAATGTGCTCCGTGTGATGGAGCATCAAAGGCAAAGGAAACAGACATTATGTCTAACAGCCACACAACAGTTGCCTATAGGCTCCCCACATTTGAGTGTTTATAGAATTGTAATGAAAGTGGTCAGAATTATATTTTTAGCCCTCAGACCAAACCACTAAGCATTAGCTCAATGGGATAAGCGATTCTTGGATTTCTCAGACAACACAGGTTTGATAGCAGGTTAGTTGCGAATTCTGGTTCACATTACAGGGAAAATGGTATAAAGACCTCACAACTAATTTACCCTATCCATCCTGCGAAACTAGGCAGCTTTGACTCAGGTATTCGATGCATCATTCTTGACACATCACACAGAGAGAGAGAGAGAGAGAGAGAGAGAGAGAGAGAGAGTGATAGAGAGAGAGAGAGAGAGCGAGAGAGAGAGAGAGAGAGAGAGAGACACACACAGAGACACACCTGTGTGTGGTCTCCCTCCACATTGGTGCTTCAGTCTCTAAACATCTAAACTTTAATGCGCAGCTAATCCCCTTTATCTATAGCAGTGTATCTCAAGGCAATGCTATTACATGACTTCCGACTATAGTAGCCTATAACCAACCTCTGCCCATTTAATCTGTCCACGAGAGAGTACTGCCCACTATGCTACCCCTAGACGCTGCTCATATGATCGATCTCTTCAATTAATAATAGTCCAACAGTGTTCTTATTAGTTTCGGTGATGTTCACAACATGTCATGTACCTGGTCTGTTTCAACCACAGCCACAAGGTAGCCTAAACGTGACAATAAAACGACATCGAGGAAGTGTCAGCAAGAACAGAACATATTGACACAGGGTAGGCTGCAAGAACATTCAGGACGTCAGAAGCGGCGTCACCTACACATAAACATCATGAGAATGCAGCCATTCAGCAGAATATTGCTATTCATTTTGCTTGGCCAACCTGTCAGCTATGCACAACACGTGAAACACCCATGTCGCCTTACCTTTCTGTATTACATGCAGACGCCGATTCAAAAGGCAAAATTGCCGACAGAATTTATTTGAAGGATAATTATTTTACCCCTGTAGTTTTGACACTGATGGCTATTGCCACTTTGCTTCGCAACCACCCAGTTTGCGACAGAGGGAATCCCTTTGAGTGACAGTTTCTTTGACGAATTAGGTACGGCATGGTGTGTTACCTGCCTCTCTTTAGCCAATGCATAAACGCGTTTGATGGACTTGGCTGGAGTCCACGGGCATAGACAGAGGATTCGTTCAGCACCACCAAACTAGTCCTGTGTAATTCTTTCTGCGTGCGGTTCAATTGTCAGTTCAAACAGGAGGGGGAGCGGGCAAATCCCTGTCTTGTGCCACTTTCTTAAGCAATTTCATCAGATAATGTATTATTTGTGTACATTTTTGCTTTAGGACATTTATGTTATATTTTTATTAAACATATTATTTCAGCTGGAAAGTCAAAAGCTTCCGACGTTTTGAATATAAAAAGGCCATTCAAGATGGTCGAAAGTCTTTACAGCATCAACAGCCATTGTTGATAAATCTCTATCTTTTTTGTTGTATTGTACTAAACTGAAACATGTTCTTGTATTTGTTTTGTAAGTGTTTGACTTTAATAAACCCTGTTTGATATGTAGAAAGAAGAGGAAGGGAAGCGCTACTAAGGTACACAATAGTACATTTGGTAGACAGAAGGTGGTCTTTGGTAAAAGGGGTAAATAGGTCATCAAAAAGAAAGGAGGACCAAGGCACTCTTCATATAATTAATTAAAATGCATTTATTTGTATGGCATGTTCAATAGAAACAAAGTTTTTAAACATCGACGCGTTTCGGCTGCATAGCCTTCGTCAGGGAGCACAAAGAAATAATACAATGTCCTCTTTTGAACAGATTTTGAACAATTGGAAAAGCTGTTCAAAAAAGGACATTGTATTATTTATTTGTACTCCCTGACGAAGGCCATGCAGCCAAAACGCGTCGGGTTTTTAAAAGTTGTTTCTATTGAACATGCCATACAAATAAAAGCATTTAAATAAATTTTATGAAGAGTGCCTTGGTCCTCCTTTCTTCCTGTTTGATATGTATCAAGTCTGGTAAGACTTTTTTCCATTCTATTGCTTATAAACTTTGTTATTATTTTATTATCACAATTTATTAAACTTGTTGGTCTACAATCAGCAGGGGACTCTCCAGATTTTCCTGGTTTTAATATAATTGAAGTAACAGTTTGGTACATGGAACTAGGAAGTACTGATTTTGATTTGAGTGACGTGTGTTGTCATTTGTGTAAATAGGGGTGGCTACTTTGTCCCCAAAATGTTGAATAGAATTCTATGGGAAAGCCATTCATCTGTTGCATACAGTGGCTTACAGGCCTTCTTGTTAATGTAATTTCAGATGCTCCTGCAGTCAGCAGCCCAGGAAACCCTCATTGGGCTCCCGTCTGTATGCTGCCCTCTCAAGGGCCTTCTACTGTGGTGGCAAGAAGAGCACCAAAGCAGTAAATGACAGCAACAGTGGTTGACAGTCAGAGCCAATGTGGTTTACATCAACCTTTTATTTACAAGCATGTATAAAACATTTTTAAATTGCATTTAGACGCAGCAGGTTTTTGTTCATTCTTGATTACTAGTAAACTAAACGTCCACTTCTCCGTCTGTCACATTTGAAAGTGGCACATTTGAAAGCATTGTGAGAAATGTAATTGCAAAGTGTGGACACGTTTTGAGAATTCAATATGTATTGATTACATCACTCCCTCTTAATTGAGCTGTACAAAGAAAACAATGCAATTATGAACATTTGTAAAATTTAAAAAAACGTGTTAGCTTTTAATATTTTTTCTTCTGTTTCTTTATAGCAAAACTCATAACAGTGTCGTACATAAACCCCAATGTCTTGTGGGAACAGGGCTGTGCTGCAGTCAGAACAGGAAAGAGGTAGACGAACAGGGGAATTGGTGGGCAGAAACCAGAAAACATACGTACACTAACAGCCATTATCTTTTTATTCAAATATTAAAGTTTTTCTTTTTTTCATCAGTTAGGGCATAGGCACCATCAAAAACATGCTCTTTAGTCGAATGCTGAATGATTTTTCAACAGATCTGTGCTTCAGATGGATTCCAACTGGGCAACAGCGGTGAGGCACATCATTAATATGTCTGCAGCTGTATGATATTGAAACAGACTGTGCATTCCAATCAATAACTGGCGTCTGCTAGTGAAACCATTTAACGGAGAAGGGATCTTCATGGATTGCATACTGTCTTGGCAAATGAATTTTGATCATCTCAAATGTACATGCTAAAATGTAAAAAAAAAACACAAAGAAAGCAAAAATGAAAGAAAGCTTTTGATCGGTCTGTGACAAAACCTTGAACAGGGGTCAGTGTAAGTGCATTCAGCAGGTATATCTCTGCCACAGACAGACAGAGAGAAGACAGAGCCATGCTGACAGCAGGTTCTAAATAAATAGAATCTAAAAATGTGAGCAACTTCAAATACTTGTCTCTGTCCGTTACCCTATTAGTCAACAAGGTGAGGAGGTGGTGCTTTTCCAGTTTGACCATAACCAGCAGGCACATCTCAAATAAAACCCTTTTCCTCATACAGTGCACTACTTCTGGTCAAAGCCAAGGTACTGTATTTATGGGGAACAAGGTACGATTTTAGATGGAGCTCCGCTCCTGCTTCATACTTCCTCAGTCTGTTGTGATTCCTCCTCCACCTGGATCTCAGAGTTCACCTGTCCCGCCGCTGACACCTGCACCACCCGGATCTCCACTCCTGCCTCCTTCAGTCTCTGCACGTCCTCCTCACACATCTCCGTCACCTCTTCCACCACCATGTCCGTTTCCTCCATGACTACCACGTCTACGGGCTCCACGGTACCATCCCTCATCACGTCCTCCAATAAGAGGGTCTCTCTCTCGCCTCCCTCCTCGTCCTCCTCCCCGGCCACTTCCTCTTGCATTGCCATGGCACCGATGTCCAGTTCCTGGGTCATCAGCGTGTCGTCTGTGACACTGTGCAGTTCGCGGAGGTGTCGGCGCAGGTCGTGGGGCTGGGTGAACCAGATGTCACACATGGTGCAGTGGTTGGGCTTCTCTCCTGTGTGGGTCGTCAGGTGGTCTTTAAAAAGCTCCCAGCTGTTGAACACACTGCTGCACACCTAGAGAGAGAGATCATTTTAGAACCTCAGCAAGTGCACTAGTCAAGGGTGTGATCGGCACAACATCAGCACAAAAACCGTACATTTCGACTCCTGATTAAATCAGGGGGGAAAAAGGACTGTTCTCCGTACCTGACATTCGTAGACTTTTTTGCGTCCCTTCTTGGCCCCGGCGCCGTTTTGACAGGCAGCCATGTGACATTTCAATGTGCTGTTCCTGGCAAAGCGCTCATGGCAGTCTGGACACTCAAACGGCTTCTCGCCTACACACAGGGACCCAAAATCATAGTGATCATAGTCATAGAGAGACAAAAAGATGTTGTTGAAGTGAAGTCTTGTTCATAATTGCAATGAAATGCTGTGGATGCCGTTTTAGCCTGCACCACGAACTACAAATGAACACTAGCTATAGTTAACTCGGGCACTTTGACACAGATGAACTTGAACCCCTAAATCACGTGTCAAACTTGGGAGGGCCGAGTGTCTGTTTTTTTTTTACTCCACCCCTGTAAGTGATTGATGAATCAAGATCGCTAATTAGTAAGGAACTCCCCTCACCTGGTTGTCTAGGTCTTAATTGAAAGAAAAAAGAAAATAAAAAAAATCCGCAGACACTTGGCCCTCCATGGAATGAGTTCGACACCCCTACCCTAAATGAATCCCTCTGGTTATTATCATTCTCACCGGTGTGTTTACGTAAGTGCTCCTTGAAGTGTCCAAAGTGGTCAAACTGCTTGTCACAGTAATCACACATGTGCATCTTCTTCTTCTGGGACTGGCTGCGCGACAGCTCCTCTGCCTCGTAATGTAACGTGTTCAGGTGCTGTTTCAGCGCCGCCTCCCGCATGTACGCCTTACCGCAGTGGCAACACACATGCGGCTTGTCCAGGGCGGCCACGTGCGCGCGCATGTGCTGTTTGAGGTGGTAGTAGAGGCGGAAGCTGCGGTCACATTTGTTGCAGCGGAACATATTGTCCAGCTGAGAGATCTGGACCTCGACCACCTCCAGGCCCTCAAGAGTCTTGGGAGCTGTCACTGTCTCCTCCTGAGACACCACCTCCTGTCACACACACACACACACGCACACAACTTGTTTTAAGAAAGATTGGAAATGTCACCAAAAAGAATAGTCTCCTTATAATATTAAAATGAATGCTTTGAATCAAGGTTGGTCACAGTCCAAGTGTGTGGTTTTTTACATGCGCATTAGAGAGACCGAGTGCTTCGTTCACCTCCTCCAGTCCTTCCTTCTTCAGCACGTGCAGCATTGGCCCCCTCTGCTGGTACTTGCTGGTGATGTCAGCGAGCAGTGCCAGGGCCGAGTCGTCCGAGGCAGCCTGGGCGGTCCGAGCAGCATCCACCACCTCCTCCTCCATACCAGTCTCCTCCACCTCGATGGCCCCCTCCCCGATCTCCACCTCAATCTCCACCTGGAAGGACAGACTGGGGTCAGCACAGCAACACATATTAGGAGGAAAGGACCGAGGATTAGGATGATGACGGGGAGGATTTGGGACACTTTTTAGAACTTTATGCAGGTCATAATTCTATGTCATAATAACTCAACCATAATGCGTCATTGTAGACCTCTAACCTGCTCCCCCACCACTGACGGAAGAGTCTCCATGATCACGCTGAAAGTCTCAGCCGGCTCCCTCTTTTTGGTCTTGCTCTTCCCCGCCGCCGGGGCCTGGGACGGACTGAAGGGAGTGCCATCACTCATCCTATGGAGAGAGAAGGTTTAATTCCATCAAAGTCCTCTACGTTCAAATACACAGGGATAAAATATCAGTTAACAAAAAAAGATGACAACCAAACAAGACAACACCAAAAAGGGACTAACCTATATTGGTGGTAAGGGACTATAAGTAGTACGAGGCTATATTAGTAGTAAGGAGGTCCAGATGTTCTAATGGCAGGCTGACCTGTTGTTGAGGGCCTTGATGGCCTCCTGCATCTGGAGGTACTCTGCTGCCTTCCACACGTCATTGACCTCCTCTGGTCCATTGACGGCAAGTATAGCCGTGTACGTAAACTCCATCAGCTGGCGGAAGGCTGAGTTACTCACTCCTGGAGAACAAACACAGAGGATTGATGGGTGGACCGGGTTAGCATGTGATAAGTCTTGTTTTTTGCTTTTCTCAGGGGCTATAAAGCTCTTTCTGCTATTGTTTATTTTTTTGATGACTGTAAGACAGAGGATGTGTCATTGGTTCAGCAGTACCAGGGTTTCTGCGCCGGACAACATGACCAGGAAGATTTTCATTTACTGGCCAATAGAACATGACATAGCGGTGGGTCCAATAGAGAAGTAAATAGAAATACATTTGCCAAAATTATATAATTACTCCTGTCTATATAGAAAGAAAGAAAATACTAAACCAGAAATCATGACTTAGCCAAAGAGGAATCGAGGATCATTATACTTTTTTATAGCTGTGGATTGTTTCAAATCACAAGCTCGTAGGTCTATGCCTATTTGGGAAGCCGGTAATTTGGGCAGCGCACGTGGCAATAGGCCTAGCTGATTATTGAGTAGCGGCTGTCAGTGAAAAGCATCTAAAATATGTTTGAAGATAATGCATCTTGAATATCATTTTAAAATGTTGAGTGAAGAAGAAGAGGGATGTGTGGCAAAGATACTGTATAGGCGAGACTCTCTCCAGAACGGCTTAGCTGTCTCCCGTCGATTCTTGCGCATTTCATTGTGTGAATTGTTTTCTCTTAGATCATTTTTTTGATCAATTCCCCATTACATATGTCACCAGCAGTAAATGTACCATTTATCCCTGCCATTTGATTACATTAATGATCAATTCCCCATTACATATGTCACCAGCAGTAAATGTACCATTAATCCCTGCCATTTGGTTACATTAATTTCTGTTAATGCATGTATTAATTAGTCATTTATCGTTCTCATTCGCGGAGGGAAAACGTTGTTTGCAGAGTTCACAAACTGCTACACTTGTGAGAAACAAGTTTTGGTTTATTTCATAACCATCATTTACGAGATTTGTCAATTTTTAATTGTCTTTTGTTTGGAGGGTTCCATGAGAACAATGAAATATAGGAAAATGTTTTTTTTTTTGTTTTTAAACATCCATTGCGAATGATAATATATTAAAACTATAGTCCCTCACAGTAAGCTATTTGAAAAATCTTTACAACAATCTCCCCTTGATAATCACCAATCCTCAGTGTGAAAGAGCAATGGAAGTTATAGGCCTACTGCGACATTGGCCTATAGGCTATGAGTTCCATGCTCTAATTTCTTTAGCCACCAATGGACCAAGGTGTATCAATGTGTCCATATGGCAGAGGCAGGTGATTAGTCACATTAGCTATTTTTTTATTTATTTTTTATAAATCATTTTAATTCAGATTTTTATGATATGAAAATCATAACTGGCACGCAGAACAGTAGAAATGGTAGGATAAATTGTAAGCATACCCAAACTTGAAACTCACGCGCCGGCTATGAAGTCTTTATAAAATAATTGCCTCCACATTTCCATGGTCGGATTTTGCTGATAGGCTACTTTGAAACAATGCAAGACATACCTCATAATAGGAAATAAAACATTCATGTTTCAAACAATTAAGTATGTTTTCAAAATGTATACTGCCTCCAGTTCACATTGTAAAGTGGTGGGTGACTCGCTGATTGATAGCCTGCACTTGAATTGTGAATGGGAGGCACACTTTAATTACCAGCTGAGAAATAAAAATAGTAGCTCTTTTTAATCCTGCACCAAAACAGTTTTTTAAGACACAATTGCATTTTGAATTGTTGCACAATGAATGGCTTATAAAAGAACGTTTACTCCAGCAGCAACCAGCTGAGGAGCTGCAGGAGAAATAGAGCTCAAAATAGGCTCTATATGCTGTCCACGTGTGACAGTTGTTTTGGATAAAATGCATGATGACTAATGAAAATACACACAGGCCAATTTAATTCCACTAAATTATGTAAATGAAACTATAAGCATGGTGGTCAAATGTATTTCCATCAACTGATATTTCCATAAATTAATAAAAATAATTATTTTGCACAACTTTTTGGCCGGTAAGTTTATTTTATAAAAAAAAAATATATATATAAAAAAATCGCTTTTGCCGGCTAACGGAAACCCTGAGCAATACACACCTTCAATCTCCACTAGTGGCTCTTGTGTGAAGTCCTGGAAGAACTTGTGGAAGAACTGACTGCATGCTGCCAACACTGCCTTATGAGCCCTGAACTGGTGCCCTACGGACCAGAGTGAGATGAGCCCATAAATGGTACAGCACAGAACATAATTAAATTGAATCCTTCATACAAAGTGGACACTTCTCTTGAACACAATGATATTGAAACAGAAATGGTTTAATCTGAAGAAAATATACAACTGCACCTCCACTTTCTGCAATACAACAAGCATCATTGAGGATGAGCTTACCATCCACTATGAGAGTGATGTCTGTGAACTGGTCCAACTGTCTCTGTTCATTCAATTTGTCCAGCATGACTTTATAGAGGGCTGGGAACTCACTGCCACAATCCACCTCGTCCTCGTCTGCCATGGCTCAGCACCTCACCTAGGCACAAGGAAGAAATCCATGCAAAGATGGCACACTGTACAGATTATCACATCACCAGTAATGGTCTGTGTCCGTACAGTTACATGTGGGAAAACAAGTTTGTTAAATATGACCAACATGCTTACCGCATGATGGACAGTACTGTGATGTAAACATTTTGATTTCAATAGCATTTTATCATTGGGCATTTTGTAGCCTATAGAATATATGTTCATCATTATCTGCCAATGTGGGTTTATGTGAAGGAAAATAACGCTATGTCGGACTGAGTTCTCAACGTTACATTATGAATGACATCTGGGATCCTTGGGACGTCCATACCCTAACCACTTAGCTACCTAACCACGTTCCAAGGATTCCCGATACTTCATGATGGTCCGTAATATCACAAGGATGTTCGAGGAGTGGAAAACGCGTCAATCTCATGTATTATCCAATAGAATAGTACCAATGCAAAGGAAAGAGGTCGAATTCAGCCAATCACGCGTTTGACAGCAACGATAATTCCATTAAATTGGCCAATGGCAATGGAAGGCAGTGGGCGCGATCGACATTGCAGTATACTTTAAAGGCGAGGCAGATCTACAAATCACCTTGGTTCATAAATAACTACTCAATATTATTTGTAGGTTAGTCCATCAGTCAATTTACCCATGATACATCACGGTTTTGATACTCTCGAACACTGCTAATGTAGGTCGCTAGCTAAATAGCTTAGTTACAGCGGAAGGCCTCTAGCTCTACTCTGGCTATAATTCAGGCCGGAAAATCAAACTAACGATCAACATTTAATCATAATGTGTATCTAATCATACCAACGCTCTATGATACAGAATCCCGTTAACGTTAGCTAGGTAATCATTTCAAATAGGCCCGTGAAGGCTCGCCATGTCGAGTTTGACAATCGCCATTACGTCATCAAATCGCGCATTAAAATACACTTTTTCCAGAGACATTTCCCAATTTAGACCTCATTTGGCCGAAATATTTCAACTCATGCATCAGGAAACATACCTCAAGTTAGGTTCCGCAGCTTTAATTAGTTGTTTTTGCGCATATATATCTCTCCCGACTCTAGCAGCGTTGCTCTACTTTCGTTTGTCTAAAAAGGGCGGTCACTCAATCGGGCCTCAGATTCCCGCAAGCCACTGCAAACACCAAAGGACGCCGATGAGTGTTGCTAGGCAACATATGGCCTTCCCCTTTCGATTCTCTGCATTTTGGTTGTCAATAGTTAACACCAAAGACTGCCTATTATATTGACAAGATAATTGACAAACCGCGCTTATAATGACAAATACGTCCTCAAAGATGGAAGGCAGGCTGGAGGAAGCAATTTCAAGTAGGCCCTATCTAGCCAATGAGAGGGCAGATACACGTGTGAAAAACAGGTAACTGAGATATAGATTTTTATTTAACTAGGCAAGTCATTTAAGAAAAAATTCTTATTTACAATGACGGCCTACCAAAAGGCAAAACGCCTCCTGCGGGGACGGCGCCTGGGATATAAAATAAAAATACAATGTAAATATAGGACAATGCACACATCACAACAAGAGAGACAACACTACATAAAGTTAGACCTAAGACAACAACATAGCAAGGCAACAACACAGCATGGTAGCAACACAACATAACAACAACATGGTACAAACATTGGGCACAGTCAACAACACAAAGGCCAAGTAGGTAGAGACAACAATACGTCACACAAAGCAGCCACAACTGTTAGTAAGAGTGTCCATGTTTCAGTCTTTGAAGGAAGAGATTGAGATGAAACTGTCCAGTTTGAGTGTTTGTCGCAGCTCGTTCCAGTCGCGACCCAGAGATGTGTGTGCTTTGGGGACCTTTAACAGAATATGACGGGCAGAACGGGTGTTGTATGTGGAGGATGAGGGCTGCAGTAGATATCTCAGATAGGGGGGAGTGAGGCCTAAGAGGGTTTTATAAATAAGCATCAACCAGTGGTTCTTGCGACGGGTATACGGAGATGACCAGTTTACAGAGGAGTATAAAGTGCAGTGATGTGTCCTATAAGGCGCATTGGTGGCAAATCTGATGGCCGAATGGTAAAGAACATCTAGCCGCTCGAGAGCACCCTTACCTGCCGATCTATAAATTATGTCTCCGTAATCTAGCATGGGTTGGATGGTCATCTGAATCAGGGTTAGTTTGGCAGCTGGGGTGGAAGAGAAGTGATTACGATAGAGGAAACCAAGTCTAGATTTAACTTTAGCCTGCAGCTTTGATATGTGCTAAGAGAAGAACAGTGCACCGTCTAGCCATACTCCCAAGTACTTGTATGAGGTGACTACCTCAAGCTCTAAACCCTCAGAGGTAGTAATAACACCCGTGGGGAGTGGGGCATTCTTCTCACCAAACCACATGACCTTTGTTTTGGATGTGTGCAGAACAAGGTTAAGGGTAGAGAAAGCTTGTTGGACACTAAGAACTTTGTTGTAGAGTATTTAACACAAACTCCGAGGAGGAGCCAGCTGCGTATAAGACTGTATCATCTGCATATAAATGGATGAGAGAGCTTCCTACTGCCTGAGCTATGTTGTTGATGTATTTTGAGAAGAGCGTGGGGCCTAGGATCGAGCCTTGGGGTACTGCCTTGGTGACAGGCATTGGCTTAGACAGCAGATTTTCTGACTTTATAGACTGCACTCTTTGAGAGAGGTAGTTAGCAAACCAGGCCAAAGACCCCTCAGAGACACCAATACTCCTTAGCCGGCCCACAAGAATGGAATGGTCTACTGTATCAAAAGCTTTGGCCAAGTCAATAAAAATAGCAGCACAATATTGCTTAGAATCAAGGGCAATGGTGACATCATTGAGGACCTTTAAGGTTGCAGTGAAACATCCATAACCTGAGCGGAAACCAGATTGCATACCTGAGAGAATACTATAGACATCAAGAAAGCCAATCAGTTGATTATTGACAAGTTTTTCCAACACTTTTGATAAACAGGGCAAAATAGAAATAGGCCTATAACAGTTAGGATCAGCTTGATCACCCCCTCTAAATAAAGGATGAACTGTGGCTGCCTTCCAAGCAATGGGAACCTCCCCAGAAAGAGAGACAGGCTTGGTGATGATAGGGGCAGCAACCTTGAAGAAGAAAGGGTCTAAACCATCTGACCCAGATGTTTTTTTGGGGTCAAGTTTAAGGAGCTCCTTTAGCACCTCAGACTCAGTGACTGCCTGCAGGGAGAAACTTTGTAGTGGGACAGGGGAAAAAGAGGGAGAAGTATTGGGGATAGTCGCATAAGAAGGGATGGGAGATGAAGAAATGTTGGATAGGCAACGAGGCATGGCTGAGTCAAATAGGAATCCTGACTTAATGAAGTGGTGATTAAAGAGCTCAGCCATGTGCTTGTTGTCAGTAACAACCACGTCATCAGCATTAAGGGACATGGGCAGCTGTGAAGAGGAGGGTTTATTCTCCAGGTCTTTGACCGTTTTCCAGAACTTTTTGGGGTTAGACCCACAGAGAGAGAACTGCTCCTTAAAGTAACTAACTTTGGCATTCCGGATAGCCTGAGTGCCTGAGAGTATACGTGTGCTGAGCCTTTCGTCAAATGCAATTCTTGAGTTGGAGTAACTCTGCAAGATCACGGTCGTACCAGGGGCTGAACCTGTTTTTAATTCTAATTTTCTTAATGGGGGGCGTGTTTGTTAACAATACCACTGAAAATATCAAAAAAGAAGGTCCAAGTGTCTTCGACATGGGGTTCAAGCTGATTCTATACCATTTTACAGAGGTCAGGTCAAGAAGGAAGGCTTGCTCATTGAAGTTTTTTAGCAAGCGTCTATGACAAATCAGGACAGGTCGTTTCACTGGGCAGCCATTACGAACACAGGCTGTAAAACAGTGATCACTAAGGTCATTACAGAATACACCAGACTGATATCTATCAGGATTAATTGTGAGGATAACATCGAGGAGAGTAGCCTTTTCTGGGTGTTTGGAGCCATACCTTGTGGGACTGGTGATAATCTGAGAAAGATTTAGGGAGTCCCATTGCTTTAGGACTTGGTCAGGTGGTTTAAGCATGTCCCCGTTTAGGTCACCTAGCAGGACAAATTCAGACTTAGTGTAAGGGGCCAGGAGAGAACTTAGGGCAGGTAGGGTATAAGCCGGTGCTGATGGAGGACGATAGCACCCAGCAACAGTCAACAAAGAGCTATTTGAAAGTTTAATGCTTCAAACCAGCAAATCAAATTGTCTGTCTTGCCGAAAAAGGTTACAACCAGAAAGGTTAACATCAGTATTCAAAACACTCTTTCTTAACCACGTCTCAGTAATGACCAACACATCTGGATTGGAGCTGTGGACTCACACTTTCAATTGATCCATTTTAGGTAATAGAAAACCCATGCTTTTACGAGAGCAGAAATCAGTGAAGCAGATATCAGAGCACAAGTCAGAATTGGGGCTAGCAACTGTAGATGGGCCAGGGTGTACATGCACATTTCCAGATATCATCAATGGTAATACAATCAAGGCACGGCATAGTACAGGGAGAGCTCTGCAGTGCTGATTTATGACCTCTGAATGTGCATCAGATGGCAACAAGATCATATTGTACAGAAATGTCATCAGGTAACTTGTATAAAAAGCCAGCGAGAGGTGGTTAGAATAGGATGGGAGGCCAAAAGTCTGTAACCAATAGAGAATCAGAGTCCCGATGCCAGTGAATATGGTATTTGAACAGCAGGATGGGGCTTTAGGACGTTTCAAAGACTCCTGACACTTGTTGGGCCCAAAAGCCTTTTACTTCACACCATAGTGCTCATTGAATTTGTATCTGGCTCAGTTCCAGGCTGGAATGGTGTCCTCTGGTCTCTGCTGTTTGTTGGCTGGAGCACCCTCCGGAAAGCTTGGACAAATAAAACCTTGGAAGCAGTAATCTCTCCGGTTAATTTTGGTCCAAATTAGGTTGTAGGTTTGGAGTTTTGATCTGGAGCGAAGGTCATGCTTTGGAGGGTAGCATCCTGCATATGTACCTGCCGAAAAATCCAAGTTTATCTAACTCGGCCATATTGGCACTTCCCAGTAGGCACAATCAGTTTTCCATAGGAATTAATTACATTCTACAGTATTTCATGTAACTGTTTCAAGGACAAAATTACATGTATTTAAGTATTTTGTTGTTGTAGTGGGGACAGTACCATTAGTAATCTCCAACAATTATACTTCATATATTCCAAAATGTTTTTTTACACCGGTGTGGGAGTGCCAAGATGGAAGCACGGTAGCTCCAACACGGAATCCCCTATAATGGGTGTATATATAAATAATTGAATTTGACTTTGTGACTGTGTGACAACCCAACTAGTGACAACCCTGAATTCTAGCAGTAGCTCGCCAGCTTGGTTACCTCTGGTTGGTTCAGCCATTCCTATGGGGGAAATGAATGGGGAAAGAATGAGGTTTTGGGATAAATGCTGAAAATCAGGTTTGAGATGAACACAGGCTTAGGTGATCTTGTACATTTTGTCATATGAGATAATATCATTCAGTTAACATGTCCTTTATGAATTATGAAGTCTTTGTGCTTCACGCGCATGTTTTTATTTACGTAAATGCTTAAGAATTCACAAAAAGTGGCGTTAGCTAATGTTTTATTTTATTTTTATTTAACCTTTATTTTATACTGAGACAAGGTCTATTTTACAGATGAGACCTGTATTGCAGAAAATACAGACATCAAAATATAAATACAAAATGCAAACAGAAACAAAGAAAAACACGGTCATAAAAACAAACACATTCATCAGTAATGAGGTCCTCAATCAGCTTTCTGAATTGCCCTAGAGGCACCAGAACATACAATTTGAGAACATTTTGAAGATTGTTCCACAAATAAGGTGCAAGAAAACTAAAAGTGGATTTGCCTAACTCAGTAGAGACCCAAGGAATTTCCAGAGTTAGCCATCCCTGATGACGAGTGTGGTAACTCATATGTCTCAAGTTTAGTAATGATGTTAGGTACAGTGGGACCTTTCGTAAAAGGGTTTTATAAATGAAAAAATAACAATATACTAGCCACATCAAAAAGTGGCAACAAACTTTCTGGTAGAGAATGCAGTGATTAGTACAAAAATTGTTGCCCGTAATAGAGTGCAGTACGCTATGATTAACCGCATCTAACGGCTTTAATGAAGCGGCAGCTGCGTTCATATAGATGTCGCCATAGTCTAGGACCGATAGGAACATCGACTTAATTATCTACTTTCTACAGTTTAGCAAAAGACAGGACCTATTTCTACAGAAGAAGCCCATTTTTATTAACCAACTCATCAGTATGCTTTTTAAAAGACAGCTTTTCATCTATCCAGATGCCCAGATATTTGTTAGCACGGACACGATCAATATGGACACCCTCCAAAGTACATATGCTTAAATCATCAGACTTATTTTTAAGCGCTCTAAAGAACAACATATACTTAGTTTTACCTGCATTCAATACTAATTTCAGGTTAATAAAGTTTTTCTGTAACATAATGAAGGCAGACCGTAGTTCAGATAGAGCCTCTTCAACCATGGGGGAAATAGCATACACAACAGTATCATCGGCATACAAGTGCAGGTTACATATTTTGACAGACAAGTCGATATTGTCAATGTAAACAGTACAAAGTTCAGTACCCAGAATTGACCGCTGCAGGACACCTTTCGTAATATCCAGGAAACCTGATTTAACACCAGCAGTAGATATACAGTACATTGAGTTCTATCTGTCAAGTAATTTGTAAACCAGTTACATGCAGCCTGGTCTAGGCCAATTGAGTAAAACCTCTGAATTAGTAGTGAGTGATCAACAGTATCGAAATCCTTTGACAGGTCAATGAAAGGGGCAGCACAATGTTGCCTTTTATCCACACAGTTAGCCACATCATTTATAACTAGGGATGCAGCAGAGACAGTGCTATGACCTGGTCTAAAACCCAACTGATAAAATAAAAAATATCTTAGCTGAGAATTCATCAAGGATTCTAATATTTTAGCTATCTAAATACACTATAATAATTGACTTCAATATCTTTGTCAGAGACAGAACCATTTAACCATGTTTCCAAGAGAACCAGAATGTCAGGGCATGAGTCCTGCACCCACATGTGAATTGTATAATTTAAAAAAAATCATACTTAGCACATGTCGGTGCATTAGCCCAAGCCCCTACCAGATTTAAAGTCAGAGCAGGTATTAAGCTCATTCCCATAAGAGCTGACAGGCATAGGGTCACCTGCAGCGATTTGTAGAGTGAGTGGAGACATTTCCAAGGTCCTTTGCAAACTATGTGAGAGCAGAGCAGAGCAGACTGAACATTTGTTAGACCTCCCTCGAGTTTCTGGATGCAGGGGCTGGAGCGAGAACTTTGGAGAGCAGTGTTGGCAGAGCTCAGTACACCCGGATGAAGCTGCTGCAGTGGACCAGGGTTGCTGCCAATGCTCCATTCTGGGTGTGCACAGAAGGTCTTGGTGTCTCTCCTGTTGCAGGGTTGGGGCTGCCATTGGGGGGCAGGAGTGTCCCAGGCCTGTCCTGGGGATGGGAGTAGGGGGGTATCTAAAACTAGCCTGGGAGGGAGGTTGTGGGGGAATTGAGGAGGGTGGTGTGGAGGGTAGTGTGGCTGACAAAGCTCCAAACTCTGCATATGAGGGTTGATGTAAATGATACATGGTCTGGCCTGCATCATGTGGTCCACTACCTTCAACAGTGTTTTGCCAGACCCTAGGTTAGCAGTCGGTGCTGTGTAGAGCTTGGCTTGAGGTGGACCTGGTCTGGTAGAGCTGTGCTGTGATGGGCCGGGTCTGCCTGAGCTGTGCTGGGCCGGGTCTGGTAGAGCTGGGCTGAGGCGGGCCTGGTCTGGTAACATGGGAGGGAGGTTAAGGAGGAATTGAAGAGGGTGGTGTGGAGGGCAGTGTGGCCGGCGATGCTCCAAACTCTGCGTGTGGGCTCTTTTACTGCGTACGGCTTGGGCACGGCTCAGTGTATCTGCATGCATGAAGATGACCTCATAGAACAAAACATATTAGATCTCATAAGCCTGTGTTTACCACAGACCTTATTTTCAGCGTTTTCCAAAAACCAGACAAAAACCATAGGCATTAGTAATGCCGTATTTTTGTAAGTACTAACGGAAACTATCCGCCCCGGCTATCCGCCCCGGCTTGGATAACGCCAAAGGCCTGTGGTTAACACAGACTAATATTGTAGTTCAATTTCTCTGACAGTTAGCAACTGACTTATTTTGAGTAATTAAAGGCTTCATAATTTATAAAGGTCATGATAACCATCCCCCCTAAGAACGGTGTTCAATTGCTGACACAAAAAAAGCTAAGTTTGGTAACTTGACCCTGAAGATTTGTGTGTTAAAATCTATTTTATACATTTTGTTTTGACATTTGAGTAATTCACTTTTAAAAGCTAAAGTCTAGGTCTTATTTTAATTAAATCAATCAAATATTGAAACACAATGGCATTGCACATCTCACTATTAATATCCTCACTATGATGAGGTCTTGATGTAAGGTCCCTCTTTTAATTTTCCCACCAAATCATTCCCACCAAATCAGCTTCAATTTGACTGCTTTATTAAAAACATATTACCATTTTTTTTCTTCTAAACAAGTGGATTATTGATCTTCAGGCTCAGCTAATGGTATATGTATAAAACATTTATAGATCTAACTTAATGAGATTATATATACAACTTAATAAATGCCTAAATATTAGATCAACTTACCTCAGAGTAACTTAACATTTTTAGATAATCAAGAGTAGTGGCAGGCAGGAAAAGTGTTTTTTTGTGACATACAGTAAGTGTCACAGGTCAGAGGTCACCTTTGAGTGTACTCCCTGAGGGTGCCACCGGAGGGCCCCCTTATCTTTTCTAGTGTCCAGGTGAGCCTCCCCTGTATTATTGGGTTAACCTCACATTATTTTTGGTGTGCAGTATATCCCCAAACACTGTTCTTTCCACATGAATTTTCTGCTTAAAGCAGGTTGATGTTTATTGTAATGAATCTTGCCCTGGAGCCAGAACTAAGCGATTTCTGCTAGATGGGCCAGCTGTCAAAATTGGTTATCTTAAAAATTCATAAATACAAAAATGAGCTTTTTGTTCTAAATTTAAGGTTAGGTTTAGGCATTAGGGTTAGCAGTGTGGTTAAGGTTAGGTTTAAAATCATATTTTATGACTTTGTGGCTGTGCCAGCTAGAGACCACTCGACAGAGCTGCCTCCAGGGCAAGATTTGTAACAATAAATGCCAACCTGCCCATAGCAATGGCCAATGAACCAGAGGCAGAAAATGCTTACTCATTTCCGTTTTTTAGGACTACAAGCTGGTCCATGGCCTTAGCATTTTTTTTAGTTTATTTTTACAGGGACAGTGCATATTAATCAAAGTTTCAGTAAAAGTGCTGGTTTTAGCCAGCTGGCAAATGTTTTAACTGCAGTCCCTGGGCAGGTTGTGGATAGAAGCATTACATTTGGTACATTCCTTAATCTTAACATTAACCTAACTCTCCTAAACGGCTATGTTAATTCTCCTAACCTGCTGGGTAAGTTCTCCTAACCTGTGACAAAAAAAGTAACTTCCCGTCATAGCTGTAAACCACCAGGTCAAAACTATTCAAACTTAACATGCAAGCGTGTTTTTAAAAATGGCTGCCATAAAAGCTG
The DNA here is from genome assembly GCF_029448725.1 of Salvelinus fontinalis. Classification (NCBI taxonomy): domain Eukaryota; kingdom Metazoa; phylum Chordata; class Actinopteri; order Salmoniformes; family Salmonidae; genus Salvelinus; species Salvelinus fontinalis. Next base: position 43,662,227 of record NC_074668.1, read on the forward strand.
GTATCTGACAGATAAAAGAGTTACTAATTAAATATTTTCACCAGGAAGCTGAATTCAAAATGGCCACCAATGTAGATGGTAATGAATCCACAGTCATTTTTAAAATACCTTTTAAAGTGACATTTTCATTGAAAAATAATGAAATAAACTACTAATACATCAAATGTCTTAAGTTATGATTGGTGTAGAAAATAAAGTCCTTAGGGCTCTGGTTCACATGTGCCACAGTGGCACAATGTAGTTCATGATAATCCAGCAACCTATCATCGACACTTCTGAGAACATACATGATCACTTTTTCAGCCACACCTCCGGTGTTCTCTGTAAGCTTTAGCAGCGTCTTGGAAGAGTGTCCACAAATGAGTCCAGTAATCAATTGTTTTAGCACCACCAGATATTTCTGGTGAAGGTCACCAGAAAGATTTCAGAATTGTCTTGTCATAGAGAACACAGCTGGTGTATCTCTCAAGCAATGTTAACCAGCAGATTGCTTACAGCTGGGCTAGGGTTGGACAGGTTTCCTGTGTAGATTAAGACACAGCGGAGGCGGCAAGAGTAAAAGGTACCCAATAGAGGGATAAGAAATGCATTGTACTCCGAATTGTTCCATTATCCCAACCGTTACACGAGAAGATTGAATGACTGCTAGCTTTTCTGGAAAACTGCAGTTTTCATCCTCATGCTAGCAAGCAGTAGCCACAACAGCCATTATGGAATGTCACGTAGCATTGAACAAAAAAGGGTGTGATTGGCTCACTCTGCCATTCCAAAATGTTCAGGGACCCACGATGTAATTCCGTTTCCGTAATTATGTTACCGTATGTAAATCCACCTCACCAAAATCTTTTTTTTTAACTCAAGGTGTCATGTCAAAGCGGACACCCCATTTTCTCTATAGACATCTTTGAATCTTAATTCAGAGCAGATATTTGGAGAACATGGTTGCATGAGAAACTGAGATTTTACCGTAATTCTGTTATCAAACTTTGCATCTGCACAGTTCTTCCAGTAAATGCATTTGGTTTCATTATTTATTTACTAACTAAATAACACAGAATACACATACACACTTACATGCGACAAAAGTCCCTAGTGGACTGATAAGATATGACGGCTTGTTACACAATGGAGAGCGGGTGCGGAAAGAGATAAAGGGACATTTATCGTGTATACATTCTATAATACCTTGCACATGAACCACCGCCTGTCTGGGTAAGAAATGTAATGTATTTATGTGTAGATGTCTTTGTTCGTCTCTCTGTTGCAACCAATCCTTCTATGGGAAGGGCTTGATGGGTGTAAGGTCAGAGGTCACATTGTCCTTAGTTGTCCGTGCCTTCAATGATGCACCAGTGATAGTCTGAGGTGAGCTTCTCGCCTCTTTTCTTCCTTGGGTAGGTAGTCAAAGTTCTAGACCCGTTTACATGTACAACTGCAGACTGTCAAGGTTTTGGTTTAGTGAGGTTATCATCTTCACCTAATGTTGAGCGTTTAAGAGTTTCTAACCATTTCAACGAATAGCCACAGCTGCACGCTTTCTGGTCTGGGAGTTTCAACCATTTGTAATGTTTAACTAACGCTTCACGTCTGCTGGTCTGAAGATGTTAATTCTTAGCGAGTCCTTTTAAGCACTCTGGTCGGAAAGGGTGGTTCCGTCACAGTGACACGCTCTTCTGGCCTCATTCGGGGCGTGGCTTAGTTGATGTGCAACGGACATGAAAAACCCTTCTCATTAGAAAACCAAAAATCCCATTCCTATTATAACAAAAATAGTTGAATCTTTCTTCATGTTGCATTAACATCATATTGGATGGAAACTTGAAAGCCGAAGGGGGTTTCCTTCCTAAGTTACAGTATTTGGTTCATACAGTTTTTAATAACCTCACAAAATGAAAAGCAATATGACATGATTATTCCCACTGACCATTCTTAACATTCCTATCTTAGAAATATTGTTTCAATATGAACTGTTTGGGTGTTATAGTTTTGGCTGCAAAGGCATTCTTTTGGTCGTTACTGAAGAGCAGAGAGAGAGAGGGAGTTTCCCTCTCTCTGGTGTCACCCCCCCCCCCCCCCTTCTGCTGTGGTAGAGAGGGGGGTCTAGCTATCGTCAGCTAATTTGCCAAACTGATCTTAGGCCTTGTACCCTCGACCGGGAGAGTCATAACACTTTTAATGCAACAGGTCAAACTGACAATGTTTACTTTAGAATGTGCCTATTCAGCTTGACGAGACACTATCATCTGATGTGGAACGAACTGAAACGCTATCTGAAGAAGAGCATGAACAAACACCAGAAGGAGGAGTGTCGTGAAGGAGGGGGGTGGTCAACTGTGCCCGTAATTGATTTAGCTTATCCCCCCCAAAAATATTTTGGGTATCAGGTTGATTGTGGAGGTCTGCACACTGAAATGTATAGTAATTTAGACTAAGATTTCATTGCGATACCAATCTGTCATTACCACAAATGGGGGCCATGATGAAGTTAATGCGAGAAAAATAAGTCCAATGTAAATGTGCATTCTGCCGGTGTTGCTGTGTACTCAGTTGAGGGTCTTAAATTCGAGTGACAGTGCTTAGTGCTTCACGGTTGGTTCTGTCATTCTAAATTTGGAGAGCCACTAGAATGTAGCTTGGGCTAACCTTGCCCCAATCTCATTCTTATCACGGTTAGTGTGAAACTGTTATGTTTGGTCTCTCTTTTGCTTGTGAAAGTCAATATGGTTTCTAGGTGGTATGGAACACGAGAATTGAAGGTTGTTTTTTGTTTGACAAGTTAAACATGTTTTGACAAGTCTCCGGGACAGTCTCTGCAAACAGAATGTGGTAAGAGCTATGTAAACAATGGTTAAACATTGAGAGATTTAGTCACCTGAGTCTATAGATACCTTGTTTATGTGTGTATTTTAGATTGTAAAACCCAGAAGGAAGGGTTTGAAATGATAAATTAGTAAGATGGCACCGAAGAGGATGGCTGACGTTTTACATGCTCCTAACCAACTGTGCTATTTTGTATATTTTTTTTGCATTGTTTGTAATTTATTTTGTACATAATGTTGCTGCTACCATCTCTTATGAGCGAAAATAACTTCTGGACATCAGAACAGCAAGTATTCAACCTCGACCTGGAAGAAGCTTTTTACTTTAACAAGTCCGACGAGAGGGATATATACTGCTTTACGGGTACAGGCCCAAATCCCCGTTCATTGTGTGAAGACAGAGGAAAAGGGGGCGCGGGTCGGGCTGCCTTCTGAGAATCCGTAGACGAGCGACTAAACTCCCACAGCCGTCTGTTCTACTGGCTAACGTGCAATCATTGGAAAATACAATTGATGACCTACGATTATCCTACCAACGAGGCATTAAAAACTGTAATATCTTATGGTTCACCGAGTCGTGGCTGAATAATGACACAGATAATATAGAGCTGGCAGGATTTTCCATGCCCCGGCAGAACAGAGAAGAAGCTACGTCTGGTAAGACGAGAGGTGGGGTTGTGTCTATTTGTCAATAACAGCTGGTGCGCGATATCTAGTATTAAAGAGGTCTCGAGGTATTGCTCGCCTGAGGAAGAGTATCTTATGATAAGCTATAGACCACACTATCTACCAAGAGTTTTCATCTAAACTCAGCGAAAAAAGAAACGTCCCTTTTTCAGGACCCTGTCTTTCAAAGAATTTGTAAAAATACAAATAACTTCACAGATCTTCATTGTAAAGGGTTTAAACACTGTTTCCCATGCTTGTTCAATGAACCATAAACAATTAATGAACATGCACCTGTGGAACAGTCATTAAGACACTAACAGTTTACAGATGGTGGGCAATTAAGGTTATGAAAATGTAGGACACTAAAGAGGCCTTTCTATGACTCTGAAAAACACAAAAATAAAGATGCCCAGGGTCCCTGCTCATCTGCATGAACGTGCCTTAGGCATGCTGCAAGGACGCATGAGGACTGCAGATGTGGCCAGGGCAATAAATTGCAATGTACGTACTGTGAGACGCCTAAGACAGCGCTACAGGAAGACAGGACGGACAGCTGATCATCCTCGCAGTGGCAGACCACGTGTAACAACACCTGCACAGGATCGGTACATCCGAACATCACATTTGCGGTACAGGTACAGGATGGCAACAACAACTGCCCGAGTTACACCAGGAACGCACAATCCCTCCATCAGTGCTCAGACTGTCTGCAATAGGCTGGACTGAGGGCTTGTAGGCCTATTGTAAGGCAGGTCCTCACCAGACCTCACCGGCAACAACGTCGCCTATGGACACAAACCTGCTGTTGCTGGACCAGACAGGACTGGTAAAAAGTTATCTTCAATGACGAGTCGCAGTTTTGTCTCACCAGGGGTGATGATCGGATTCGCATTTATCGTCGAAGGAATGAGCATTACACCGAGGCATATACTCTGGAGCGGGATCGATTTGGAGGTGGAGGGTCCGTCATGGTCTTGGGCGGTGTGTCACAGCATCATCGGACTGAGCTTATTGTCATTGCAGGCAATCTCAACGCTGTGCGTTACAGGGAAGACGTCCTTCCTCATGTGGTACACTTCCTGCAGGCTCATCCTGACATGACCCTCCAGCATGACAATGCCACCAGCCATACTACTCGTTCTGTGTGTGATTTCCTGCAAGACAGGAATGTCAGTGTTCCGCCATGGCAAGCGACGAGCCCGGATCTCAATCCCATTGAGCACGTCTGGGACCTGTTGGATCAGAGGGTGAGGGCTAGGGCCATTCCGCACAGAAATGTCCGGGAACTTGCAGATGCCTTGGTGGAAGAGTGGGGTAACATCTCAGAGCAAGAACTGGCAAATCTGGTGCAGTCCATGAGGAGGAGATGCACTGCAGTACTTAGTGCAGCTGGTGGCCACACCAGATACTGACTGTTACTTTTGATTTTGACCCCCCCTTTGTTCAGGGACACATTATTCCATTTCTGTTAGTCACATGTCTGTGAAACTTGTTCAGTTTATCTCAGTTGTTGAATCTTGCCATGTTCATGCAAATATTTACACGTTAAGTTTGCTGAAAATAAACGCAGTTGACAGTGAGAGGACGTTTCTTTTTTTGCTGAGTTTATATTATTCTTAGCCATCTATTTACCGCCACAGACCGATGCTGGCACTAAGACCGCCCTCAACCAACTCTATACAGCCATAAGCAAACAAGAAAATGCTCATCCAGAAGACCTACCAGTGAAGCATCACAGGCTAGTATGAGCGGTAGCTCCAGGTTGTCGTGAACTAACACCTGGCTAGTAAGTAGATGTCTCTTACCTTCCTCGAAAGCACTTTGGCTTTTCTGTGACCATTTCCATTTGACATCTTTCTGCAGTAGAGCGGTCATAGGCTTAACTATGATAGACAGATTTTGAATGAATTTGCCATAATAGTTTTAAGTAAGAACAGATCTCAGTGGTGTTTGTAGGAATGGGAGCCTTCTCAATAGCTTCAGTTTTCTGTTTCATGGGGTGTATTCCCTCTGCATCTATCACATGACCTAGATACGCTATGCTGTTCTGGAAGAACTACAATTTCTCTCTTAACCTTGATTGCACTTTCAGTCTTTTTAGCACTTCAAGATTTCTCATGTGCTCTTCTGTGTCACGCACTGTGAAAAGTATATCATCAATATAGCTGATTACCCCGTCTATACCTTGTAGTATCTGATCCATCATTTTCTGAAAAATAGCTGGCGCACAGGCAACACCATAAGGAAGACCTTAAACAACCCCTTATGCATATTAATGGTGAGATAGTGCTTAGAGCTAACTGTACTTGCTGGTACGCCTAATGAAAAATCCAGCTTTGTGAACTTCTCACCCCCTGTCAGCTTTGTGAACAAGTCCTGCATACTTCCAGCCACGGATTGATAGTTACCTTGTAATCTCCAAATATTCTTACAGTATTTTCTGTTTTTAGTATACACACAATTTGGAGCAGCCCACTCACTGGAGTAAGAAACCCTTCCCTTTCAACAGCTTCTGTAAGTGTATACGGCACTTACGGTCAAGATATCACAATCTCTTTCAATAATGACAGGAATGGAGGTGGTCTTTGTTCCAGTGAGATTGCTAAGGCAAACACCTCCATGTTAAGTTTTGCCCAACTTAGATCGAGGCACAGACACTGTCTCAATGGGGATAGCTGAGCTGGCTACACTGACTGTGCTAGTGGCAGACTCCACTAAACTGGCAGGCTGGCTAACAGCCTGCTGCCTGGCCTGCACCCTATCTCATTGTGGAGCTAGGGGAGTTAGAGCCCTGTCTATTTTCGTAGATAAGATGAGAGCACCCCTCCAGCTAGGATGGAGTCCGTCACTCCTCAGCAGGCCAGGATTGGTCCTGTTTGTGGGTGAGTCCCAGAAAGGGCCAATTATCTACAAATTCTATCTTTTGGGAGGGGCAGAAAAGAGTTTTCAACCAGTGATTGAGTTGTGCGACTCTGCTGTGGAGCTTAACACTCCAGCCTAACTGGGAAGGGGCCAGAGACAATTACTCGATGCCGACACATCTTTCTAGCTTATTTACACGCTGAAGCTATGTTGCACTTGGTGACCTCTGACTGTTTCATCCTGACATCGTTGGTGCTGACGTGGATAACAATATCCCTATACTCTCTACACTCGCCAGTTTTAGCCTTAGCCAGCACCCTCTTCAGATTAGCCTTAACATTGGTAGCCCTGCCCCCTTGTAAACAGTGTATGATCACTGGATGATTCGTTTTAATTCTAATACTGCGGGTGATGGAGTCGCCAATGACTAGGGTTTTCAATTTGTCAGAGCTAATGGTGGGAGGCTTCGGCGTCTCAGACCCCGTAACGGGAGGAGGAGAGACCAAAGAAGGCTCGGCCTCTGACTCCGACCCGTTGCTTAATGGGGAGAACCGATTTAAAGTTTCTGTCGGCTGAATGAGCGACACTGGTTGAGCAATTCCTACAGCATTTCCCTCCAGAAGCCATGAGAAAATTGTCTGGCTGCGGGGACCGTGCGAGGGGATTTATACTACTATCTGTACTTATTGGTGGCACCTACGCTGTTTCCTCCTTTCCTACACTTAAATTACCCATGCCTAACGATTGCGTCTGAAGCTGGGCTTGCAGCACAGCTATCCTCGCCACAAGGCGATCGTTCTCCTGTATATTATGAGTACAGCGACTGCAATTAGAAGGCATAATGTTAATGTTACTACTTAGCTTCGGCTGGTGGAGGTCCTGACGAATCACGTCCGGGGTGAAAAAGTTTAATGAAAAAAGTTTTGCGAGGGGGGGCGGGAAGTATATATAAAACGGTCATTAAAAAGTAAAAACCGTAAAGTTGTGACCGGAAATGACATCGTTGCTCACGTATTCCTACAGTCGCAGTAAGGAGGCCTCTCCCTTAGTAGCATCCAGATGCTTGTTCTATTTCGCTTGCTTCGTGTCATTGTTTCCCACTTGATGCGAGCGGCATGCCCTGGCTATGTGTCCTTTCTTCTTGCAATCCCGACGCTCAAAATCTTTGTAGCGGCACTATTCTAGGTTGTACCCTTTTCCAGCGCAATGGTAACATAGTTTACGTGTTGCTTCCGTTTTCTTGGCAACGCTTTTCTTCTCGACTGCATTTGCTTTAAAAGTATTTTGTGAAAAACTGCTGTGCACTTTTCTTCGTTATTTCAAAAGAAAATCGCATATCCACAGTGAGTGCTAATGTTATTTTTGTTTGTGTGAGCTACCTTCAGTAAATGGTCTCTCAGCTCTGCACTTTTAACACCGCACACAAATCTATCATGTCATGACTCTTCAAGAAACTGACTGAATTTACATGTGGCTGATAGTTTCCTTAAACTAGCTAAGTACTCACTTATCGACTCTCCCTCGAGTTAACTCCTTGCATGAAACTTGCATCTTTCAGCAATAAAATTAGTCCTCGGTATGTAGTGACTTAGTCAACAGCATTTTTTCACTTGGTTCTGTGGCGCACATAAGTCCATTAACAAATTGTGAGTCTTTCTGCCAACAATCGTCAGAAAAAATGGCTTTAGACTTGAGCTCATTAGCTTCAAAATACTGTTCCAACCTTTCCGAATAGGCTTCTAAACTTTCCTCGAAGTGAAAATCCTCGGCCTTGCCGAACGCCATCTTCGGTGCTAGCTTTTCTACACAGATTGTGTCGATGGCGCTAACACTTTCTTGCTGACTCTGTTCCCCTTCGGACAAAAACTCCATTACCTCGTTGCCAATCTGTTGCATCCCTTGTTAAAGGAAGCAGGGTTCTTTTTAGTTATTGCAAAGAGAAACTCAACAGTATAAAGCATTAACGTCCCAAAGAGGTTTATTTCCAACATGACAGCGGATACAACATAGCCGGTTTCAAGCAAGAGTCCATCTGAACCCGCTCAAACGAAGCACACTAGAATACCTTGGCAAACAACCAATAAGGGCCTGCCAATAAAACTATGCGCATCCAATCAGATACATATTTCCAATATCACGCACTGAACATGTGCATACCATTTTAACCAGGTGTGCATAATAACATGCTGCTTATCTCTCAAACACTATAGAAATTATTACTTTTACGTCACTGTGCTCGAAGATAAGCCTTTGGTTGCTAAAACCTCTTCATCATTGCCTTTCTCTGTGCATGCTGCCAGACAGTTCATAGGACAACTTTGGGGTTTGTCTTGCATTTATTTACAACACAGTGTAGCCTTCACGGGCAGCAAGTCCATACATGTTACTTTCCATGTTACCTGTGCACTCCCCTCACTTTAATATACACACACACACACGCACACACGCACACACACACAAACACACACACACACACACACACACACACACACACACACACACACACACACACACACACACACACACACACACACACACACACACACACACAAACTTTTTATCCTCTGTGTTAGAGTTCTCTGTTTTGTGTCTGTGTCCAGTTAGGCAATCAGCCAACGTATTTGTGTTGGCCTGCATAACGTGCTGGACACTGGCCAACCCCCACTCCCTCCCCTCACTCCCTTTTTTCACATTTCCTCTCCAGAGAAAAACAGATAGTCAGAATGTTCTGTTGTTTTAACCGTTCTGTTTCAGGCCAATGAATGAGACAGAGGTGATCATGCAGTAGTGAAAAAATCGAAGGGGAAAATATTGGGCAATTACGTTTTAGTCGTGTCTTTATTTTCCTAGTGCAATGGCAGACAACAGACAACTATGAAGCTGTCATGAGAGAGTTCACTTTCTTTCCATGTAACCCTTTCACACGCTCGAATTGCTCGCGCTTTGACTTGACTTCCAATCAAGTCCGGTTCGGAGACACTGTGAAACCAGAAAGTTCGACAGACAGAGAGCTGGCTGGTGGCCGAGATTACTTTCCATGTGTTCTGTGTACTCCCTTCATAAACACTTTTCAATTAAAATGTGATGACCATAAACTATTAACCACTAACTACAGTATGATGGTATTACAAAAGAGTGACTTATTAAACTGCTGTAGTGCAGGAATCTGCACAGACCCCTTGTTGAACTTTGTCCTCCTTTCAGGCAGGCAGGAAAACAACACTGCTAGCATAAAAGGGGGAGCAGAGAGTTGAGGGTTGTTGTTCTTCCAGAAGCTACTGCTAGACCGAGCTGAGTTGACTGAGGGACTTTTTACTAGACAGTAAGTGACTGCAAAATAATTTCCATTTTTTGTGCATGTTGATAAGACAGAGTTTAACTCTCTCTCTATTTTTGACATATATATCCTGTGATACCCGATCACTTGAACAAATTGAGACAAAGTGTTTTGCTATTTCTTTAGCTTTGTTATTTTGCTTGTGTTGTCTCCATATGGCATATACGCTGTATTTGATCATTTCCAGTTCATTAGCAATTGTGTGTTTCTAATATATGAATACGCAGAGAGAGAAAGAGAGAACTTTCTGCACTTAACCCCCCTCACCGAACCTTTATTTTTCTGCCGTTCATCAGTACGCCTTTGGTTGTGCAATAGAATTTCTAAATTAACAAAAACAACATCTATCCCTGTAATAAAAGTCTAGAAATGTAAAACATTTCATACTAATCCCTAATTTCTTTTCATGTCAGCAAATAAATACTTTAAAAAATGTATCCCTTTCTTTGTCTCTTTTTTAATGCCATTGATACAACTGATTTCCAGGCAGCATTGCTTTTAATTAATAAGTCTACTAAGGTTAGGTTAGGAAGATTGGGACACAAGCCAAAATTGAGTTAATCTTTAATTATCTTTTGTCCAACTATCTACTACCAGGCACAGTATTGGGACACAGATAGAAAATTGTGACATAGCATTGAACTACTCTACAAACCCTGTCCTCATCACCTGAGCAGACTCTTACCCGACTTGCTTTATCTCATGCACCCCCTCAGCAGATCAAGCCTGCGGTGCAGCACCGTGATGTGGGCGGGACTAAGCCTGCTCCTGGCTCTCTGCCTGCTCCCTGGGGGCGGAACAGAGAGTGAGGGGGAGGGGACCCGCTGTAAGCCGCCACCTAGTTGGAGCATTGGGGAGGTGGAGCCTATGAAGGAGGTCATGGGCCAGGTCACGGTGGTGGCCCTCCTCCAGGCCAGTTGATTGTTCTGCTTGGTGCAGGCATCCTTGTAAGTGGACCAGATAGGGCTCGGTTCCATTTTGGACCCTTAGCCACTTTCCTACCCATAGTGGAGTGTGGTTGTTGTTATGCCTGTTCTTTTTGTTATTTTGTGATTTCTTTTGACCATCTCTCCGTATCCTCATGTTTCACTTCCCTGTCGTGTTCCTCTGGGCAGATTGGATGGGCTGCGCCTGAAGCTGGAGGGTCAGGGTCTGGAGAATGTGACCTATATGGTGGTGAACCACCAGGGGGAGCAGGCCCAGCGCCTACACACCCTGCTGAGGCAGAAACTGTCTGAGAACATCACGCTATACAAACAGCATCCCAAACAGGCCGACGTGTGGCAGACCCTGGCTGGAGAGAAGGATGACTTCCTCATCTATGACAGGTCAGCTCCAGACTGTGGTCTCTCTGTCTGCGGTCAGTCTACTCAGAAATACAGACCGTGCTCATCATGCTGTCTGTTCCCCTAACAATTAACCTTCTCTCGCTCTCTCTCTCTCTCTTCTCTCTCTTCTCTCTCTGTCTCTCGCCCAGGTGTGGTCGTCTGACCTACCATATCTCCCTGCCCTACTCCATCCTGGGTACTCCCTATGTAGAGAATGCCATCAAGGAGACCTACTGCACACGCGTCTGTGGGGACTGCACGTATGAGGTACACACACACACACTGGGCGTGTCTGTGTTTGTATGTGAGAATTAGCTCTGAGTTATGGAAAACAAAACCGAGACCCCTCCTCTTTTCCCCCACACAGAGCACGGAGATCCCAGCAGAGTGCAACAGAACAGTAGAGGCGAAGCCTGAGGGAGAGGAGAAGCCAGTCACCGGAAGGGAGACAACTCATGGTGGACACGGCCATCATCCCCATGGTCACGGTCACAATGGCAACCGCCATGGTCACAATGGCAACCGCCATGGTCACGATCACCATGGTGAGAGGGGGATGGGGCGCGGTCACGGTCGTGATCGTGGGGCAGAGCAGCAGCAGCAGCACCAACATGACACTGAGGGGCTCCAACAAGGCCAGGCCCATGGCCAGTTGCACGTTGGTCAGGAGCATATGGGTCAGCAGGCGGTGCAACTGGGCCAGATGCCCCAGGAAGGGCAGCGAGGCCATATTATGCAGAATCCCTGAGTGAACGGGAGGTCCAGGTGAAAGGTGGAGCACAGCTGACAGTGGAAGGAGGGGTCTGATCTAAGTCCCTCCTCCAAGGCCAGCTGATGCTGACACTGACGGAGGCTGTTTGGCGATGGGGTGAGCAACGAGCCAATCGGGCTCTGACACTGTGATGAGGCGCTGCCCGCCTCCTGACAGTGACAGGGCCTGATGGGCCTCAGGGAGACCTGACAGTGACGCTCGTCCCCCGCTGACTGACAGCAGCCTCAGCCAGTCATGTGAGCATGACCCCTGGGTGTTGAGAGCTGAGGGTGAGGGCTGCTGTAAGCAGGGCCATGGCTCTGTGACAGTTACCTTGCTGTACCTTATAGGCCTCAGATTAACATCTGTGAGACAAACGCCGGGGCGAAGCGCTCTTATAACATTTTACCAACTAGTACTATCCTGGGACTGTGAAGCCACACCTGATAGAGAGAGATGGGAGGACACACATTGGGTGTGGTAGGTGAATGCCAAGCCTAAACCCATTACGATATGGGGAATAGGATGGCATTTGAGGTGACCATTGTGATGGTAAGACAGCAAGGTAGGTGTCCTCCACCACCTCCTTCTCCGTCAGTGCGTTGGTGTCACCCTCCCAGGAGTGTATGGGGCGATTATGTTAAAGTTTCTCCTGCTCTGTTTTGCTCCCTCCAACCACAATGAAGGCAGGCGCAGAAACTACGCTCTAGTGGCGTCTGTCTGACGTCCGGCTGGGGAGAGGGGAAAGGGAGGAGCTTATAATATGACCACCCCCTAAAGTTCAAAATATCGAGAGCTTTGGAAGGAGTATGTAGTAGTAGTTGCCTATGCTGAACAAACTGGCATGATGGCTGGGAGAGATCGATCTGAACCAAAGTTGTTATAGTCAGTTTTAGCAAAACCAATTTGGTTAAAATACATTATTGATAGTTCAGATTTTTTTTATTTGGCCTCCAAAAAATTGGGATCTCACTAACATTTTACTTTTGCAATTGAATTAACTCTCAGGTGATTTAGAGCAGTAGTAGTGAGTTGTATAGATAAAGCTTTCAAACGTCAGTATCCATTGCTTGTGTGGATGTGTTTAGTTACAGTCACTGAGTTATTTTAGTTTGGCAATATTGCACACATATGTATAATGCACTCTTTGTGAACTAGCAAAACAAAGAGTGAACTGTTTTCAACGAACAAAATAGTGAACACTTTTTTTCAACTAACAAAATATCGGCAACACTTTTTAACCAGCTAAAGAAACCATCTAGAATGAGAGGTGGGTAAACAGAAAAGATTGAACGATCGTTTGAATCCATTCTGTACTTTAATGAAGGGCTCTAGGGGAAGACGACTGTCACCTAGAGCACCTGATGCTTTGTACAGAACACGTTCATTCTGACTGCGGACTGTTAGGTGGTGTGGCATGTACGAAACGATGAATAAAGATGGTTGATGCGCTCATATTGCAATGTTGTCTTGTTTATCTACTCCGTGTGTGCGTTTGTGAGTGTGCAGAGGGAGACCACGGGAATATGTAGCCTTTTAATAAGCCATGTTTAGCTCTGGCCTGTCACCTGACAGACAGACTGATCTTCAGATTGATTTGTCGAAATGCAAACAAAACAAGCAGCGACGGCGTAACATTTTCAGTCGATCGTTTGAGAAGCTTTTCAGAGTGTTTTCGCTGTCAAAGGATTTGGCACGTTGCCTACACGTGTCTGGTACTTCAACACGTGACTCGCATGTTAGTCAAGTAGTGGGAGTGATATGACCACAAAAAAAATGGGTAACACGTGATTTGGATAGTCCATCTGTACATCCTCAACAGACTATCAGTAACATTTCAACGAACTGTGTACTAACCCTAACCCTAGCTCTAACCCTAAACTTAACCCTTACCCTAACCCTTATTCAAAACCTAACCGTCACCTTACCAAGCAGTTGCTTATCAACATGTAGTTTGTTGATAGTATGACCATCTACAAGATGGAAAATCCGGGACGATCCAAATGAAGTGAGACCCAAAAATGTATCGCTGTAGTAATCATGGGCAACTTGAAGTAGTTTGTGTGTAAAGTTTGATGCGTGGTTTTAACAGTACATGAGCAGCGCACTCAAACGCTTTCATTATTTCACATTGAAAAAAACGTTGCCTGCAATTCAGAACAACCACCACCAGGTGGAAGAGGAGATCTGTAAAAGGTTCTAGAGCTCTCCTGCCAGAGTGCATCATTTTGTAGGTGCAGCCTGTAGACTAGTTCTTCCTACCAGAATACAGGGTAAGAGTCCGTGTTCATTTTCCTTTGCGCAGAATACTGGTATCACAAAATAAATTCCAGGGAGCAACATTGCTTCATTCCACCAATTCAGTGCCTGGTTGAAAACACTTAATTAGACTTCTGTCATAAAGAGCACATGTTCAACTTCATAAGAGGTTAAATAATAAAACATGACTATTGTCAGTGCCTATTAAGTGACAAATAAAGTAACAGGGTTGACGATTTCTTCTTAAATCAGCCATAAATCTACTTGTGACCGGGGGAATGGAAGCTTGCTTCCACTCGACTGAGTGGGTCGATTATAAAATGTCAACCTTGTTACCCATAGATAGACAGGGAGTGGCAATTGAATCAAGATTCACAAAAAAATTCATATTATAAAAACAATTCTAGCCTGTCTATCTATGGGTAACAGGGTTGACATTTTATAATCGACCCACTCAGTTTCCCACCACAAAACACCAGAAAATGTCCAAAAAGAGTAGAACCAGCTGACCTGCTTTTTTTACTCTATGGTTTTACTATTAAATGTTAAAATATTTTAAAAGGAATAGTTTCACCATATTAAAATGATAGATCAGTTCACGTAACAGGATTGACCTTAAAATGAGGGACAGACGTAAATGACTCATTAATCACATTCAATAAATAATTATCTTCAGAAATGACTTTGTCAAAGCAACAAAATATCTAGGGCTTCACGATCAGGGTGAACTTGGATATATTTTGGGATTAAGTGGGTTAAAATCTTCCTGAAGTGATACAGGGTTGACGGAGGGACGTGTCAAAATGTTGAATTTTGGCACTTTAGCAAGCCTTTTCTCATATAAAACATTCTTAGCGTGGTCTATATTATAGGGCACTTCACTTATTATAACAAGCCTTTAAAATTCAATATTGGTGGACAACTTCTAATTAAAATATCAAAGGGACGCAAAAGGAACTATTTCTGTGGCACAACCCAGTTATGACATTAGCCAACTCCCTCTCTGTCTGTCAGTGGAGGCTGCTGAGGGGAAGTTGGTTCATAATAATGGCTGGAATGGAGTGATGTGTATGATACATTTCCAGCCACTATACTCCATTCCAGCCATTCAACACCATTCCAGGGGCTCCCGAGTGGTGCAGCGGTCTATGGCACTGCATCTCAGTGCTAGAGAAGTCACTACAGACTGTGGTTCGATTCCATGCTGTATCACAACTGGCTGTGATTGGGAGTCCCATAGGGCAGTGCACAATTGGCCCAGCGTCGTTAGGGTTTGGCTGGGGTAGGCCGCTATTGTAAATAAGAATTTGTTCTTAACTGACTTGTCTAGTTAAATAAAGGTACAATTTTAAATTTTAATTTCCAGCCAGTCCAGCCATTATTATGAGCCGTCCTCCCCTGAGCAGCCTCCATTGGTGTCTATATAGTAGGCATAATATTGCTGCAGAACACTAATAATAGTTGTGTTAATAAGATTGATGATCTACTGAAATCATTAGTTCAGCTACGTAAGTGTATGTAAACTTCCGACTTCAACTGTATATAAAAAATCTGTTTTAAATCTTTTAGCTGATCCAAGATTTTCTCAGGTAAGGCCCTTGAAAGTCACCGTCACTGAATTCACATAGCTAGTCAACAAATCAAACATCAATCAAAACAGACCTTTTTACTGTGACCAGTAGGTTACCTTTGTGTTACCAAATGTGACAGATTCAGGCCGATAGTGGTCAAGTTCCTAAGGTTCGAGGACAAAATGGCTGTTCTGGAGATTGCCAAAAACTTGAGAGGAACCAACATCTTCCTCAAAGAGGACTTCTCTGAAGATGTGTGCAAGAGGCAGAAGTAACCTATCCCAGCTATGCAAGCTGCCATAGAGCGTGGGGACATTTCCTACATCTGCTACGACAAGCTCAATGTCCAGCGCTCCCTCCCAAAAGTTTGGGAGGAGTGAGAGAGCCAAGCTTCTGAGTCAGTACCTTCAGCACAACGTCACACACATGCAGCAAAAAGAAAGGAGAACCAACACACACACACACACACACACACACACACACACACACACACACACACACACACAGATATACCAACTGACACTCACAAGTGCCTGACTGATTGGTCATATCTTCACTAATGCTGGTGAGCTTTGCTCCAAAGCAATATCAGTTCCCATTGGCTGTAGTGACCATAACATTGTGGCAATAACAAGGAAAGTCAAAGTGCTAAAGGTTGGGCTTAAAGTAATTTATAAGAGATCTTACGTCTTCTAGTTGAAGATGTAAAAAATTTATGTTTGTCTGATGTGTAAGAGGAATTGAATCCAGATACAGCACTGGAAGTTTTAATAAAATTAGTAATGCCAATTGTTGACAAGCATGCACCTGTTAAGAGAACTGTTTGAGCCCCCTGGATTGACAATTAATTGAAAAATGGTATGGTTGAAAGAAATTATTTAAAAGAGTAGGCAAACAATCCATTGAGACATTTTGACATTTTACTGTCCGTTGAGACATTTTGTGACTAAACTTAACAAAAATATGAAATTATATTACCAAACCAAGATAAATGACAAAACACAATGGAAAAAGACTTTGGAGTACCTTCAATTATATTACGGACAGAAAAGTTGATGGGATCATTTATAACAAAACCTTCAGATATTGCCAATCATTGTAATGACTATTTCACTAGTAGAACTCAGAAGTGAAATGCCAACATTGAACCATCATATTTGTGTATAAAAGATATACTGTAACAATTTAAGAGAATAATTGCTATTTTGAATTTGGTCAAGTTAGTGTTGCAGAGCTGGAAAATCGATTCTAACCCATCAACAGGGTTGGGGAGTAACGGATTACATGTCATTACATGTGATTACATGTAAGGGATTACAAAAAACAGTAACTGTAATCCGTTACGTTACCAGAAAAAGTATTGTAATCAGATTACAGATACTTTTGAAAACTAGATGATTACTTCGAGGATTACTTTTACATTCAGAAAGGATGTTTGCGAAAAAAATTATATTTGACACTTCTCTGTTTTCTCAATGACATTCAAATCAGGATTGAAAAAAGGCGCAAATTTAAGTTTGTTCCACCTGAGCAAGTCTGACCACAAGTCAGAAACCAGTATGATGACACACCAAGTGTGTTTTTATGGATCGCAGGAAAAGAGCAGGAATAGGCTTTTGTAGGCTACAGTCCAAGATATGTCTTCCAATGGTGCGACTGCTGTCAGCACCCAAAGATGATCCAACTTGAATAATCACTTGGAGGTAAGGATGAGAGCAGTGGTTTAGTCTACGGCGATACGGATATCACTTATTATTGATATCTACATAGCGCATTGATGTGAATCACACTGCTGTTGTCTCATTTAGCTATTTGCGCCTTACAGATTGTGGTTTTTGTGGATGGCAGTTCACAAATCTAAATGTGTATTTGAACGCAATAATGGTTGAATTCAAGAAGTTAAGTTGACTATCAATCATTGTTTTTGAAACCAGTGGACAGCCAGTGAAAAATGTGCTCTTTCAACAGCTGCAGAGTGCGGATCCAAGCCTATGGAATAAAGTGGGGATTTTATTGCTCAATCTAATTGATGCTGATTTTTTTGTAAATCCATAGGTCTAATGGACACCAAATGAAAACTTGCACACTTGATAGACTTAAAAGGGGCAATCTGTAGTTGCTACATCATATACACTGCTCAAAAAAATAAAGGGAACACTTAAACAACACAATGTAACTCCAAGTCAATCACACTTCTGTGAAATCAAACTGTCCACTTAGGAAGCAACACTGATTGACAATAAATTGCACATGCTGTTGTGCAAATGGAATAGACAAAAGGTGGAAATTATAGGCAATTAGCAAGACACCCCCAATAAAGGAATGGTTCTGCAGGTGGTGACCACAGACCACTTCTCAGTTCCTATGCTTCCTGGCTGATGTTTTGGTCACTTTTGAATGCTGGCGGTGCTTTCACTCTAGTGGTAGCGTGAGACGGAGTCTACAACCCACACAAGTGGCTCAGGTAGTGCAGTTCATCCAGGATGGCACATCAATGCGAGCTGTGGTGAAAAGGTTTGCTGTGTCTTGCAGCGTAGTGTCCAGAGCATGGAGGCGCTACCAGGAGACAGGCCAGTACATCAGGAGACATGGAGGAGGCCGTAGGAGGGCAACAACCCAGCAGCAGGACCGCTACCTCCGCCTTTGTGCAAGGAGGTGCACTGCCAGAGCCCTGCAAAATGACCTCCACCAGGCCACAAATGTGCATGTGTCTGCTCAAACGGTCAGAAACAGACTCCATGAGGGTGGTATGAGGGCCCGACGTCCACAGGTGGGGGTTGTGCTTACTGCCCAACACCGTGCAGGACGTTTGGCATTTGCCAGAGAACACCAAGATTGGCAAATTCGCCACTGGCGCCCTGTGCTCTTCACAGATGAAAGCAGGTTCACACTGAGCACATGAGCACATGTGACAGACGTGACAGAGTCTGGAGACGCCGTGGAGAACGTTATGCTGCCTGCAACATCCTCCAGCATGACCGGTTTGGCGGTGGGTCAGTCATGGTGTGGGGTGGCATTTCTTTGTGGGGCCGCACAGCCCTCCATGTGCTCGCCAGAGGTAGCCTGACTGCCATTAGGTACTGAGATGAGATCCTCAGACCCCTTGTGAGACCATATGCTGACACATACACATTTGTGGCCTGCTGGAGGTCATTTTGCAGGGCTCTGGCAGTGCACCTCCTTGCACAAAGGTGGAGGTAGCGGTCCTGCTGCTGGGTTGTTGCCCTCCTACGGCCTCCTCCACGTCTCCTGATGTACTGGCCTGTCTCCTGGTAGCGCCTCCATGCTCTGGACACTACGCTGACAGACACAGCAAACCTTTTTGCCACAGCTCGCATTGATGTGCCATCCTGGATGAACTGCACTACCTGAGCCACTTGTGTGGGTTGTAGACTCCGTCTCACGCTACCACTAGAGTGAAAGCACCGCCAGCATTCAAAAGTGACCAAAACATCAGCCAGGAAGCATAGGAACTGAGAAGTGGTCTGTGGTCACCACCTGCAGAACCATTCCTTTATTGGGGGTGTCTTGCTAATTGCCTATAATTTCCACCTTTTGTCTATTCCATTTGCACAACAGCATGTGCAATTTATTGTCAATCAGTGTTGCTTCCTAAGTGGCCAGTTGGATTTCACAGAAGTGTGATTGACTTGGAGTTACATTGTGTTGTTTAAGTGTTCCCTTTATTTTTTTGAGCAGTGTATATATACAGTTGAAGTCGGAAGTTTACATACACTTTTGTTGGAGTCATTAAAACTTGTTTTTCAACCACTCCACAAATTTCTTGTTAACAAACTATAGTTTTGGCAAGTCGGTTAGGACATCTACTTTGTGCATGACACAAGTCATTTTTCCAACAATTATTTACAGACAGATTATTTCACTTATAATTCACTGTATCACAATTCCAGTGGGTCAGAAGTTTACATACACTAAGTTGACTGTGACTTGAAACAGCTTGGAAAATTCCAGACAATTATGTCATGGCTTCACAAGCTTCTGATAGGCTAATTGACATAATTTGATTCAATTGGAGGTGTACCTGTGGATGTATTTCAAGGCCTACCTTCAAACTCAGTGCCTCTTTGCTTGACATCATGGGAAAATCAAAAGAAATCAGCCAAGACCTCAGACAAAAAATTGTAGACCTCCACATGTCTGGTTCATCCTTGGGAGATATTTCCAAAAGCCTGAAGGTACCACGTTCATCTGTACAAACAATAGTACGCAAGTATAAACACCATGGGACCACGCAGCCGTCATACCGCTCAG
This sequence comes from Salvelinus fontinalis, assembly GCF_029448725.1. Taxonomy (NCBI): domain Eukaryota; kingdom Metazoa; phylum Chordata; class Actinopteri; order Salmoniformes; family Salmonidae; genus Salvelinus; species Salvelinus fontinalis. Next base: position 43,682,095 of record NC_074668.1, read on the forward strand.
GAAGGAGACGCGTTCTGTCTCTTAGAGACGAACGTACTTTGGTGTGAAAAGTGCAAATCAATCCCAGAACAACAGCAAAGGACCTTGTGAACATGCTGGAGGAAACAGGTACAAAAGTATCTATATCCACAGTAAAATGAGTCCTATATCGACATAACCTGAAAGGCCACTCAGCAAGGAAGAAGCCACTGCTCCAAAACCACCATAAAAAAGCCAGACTACAGTTTGCAACTGCACATGGGGATAAAGATCACACTTTTTGGAGAAATGTCTTCTGGTCTGATGAAACAAAAATATAACTGTTTGGCCATATGTTTGGAGAAAAAAGGGGGAGGCTTGCAAGCCGAAGAACACCATCCCAACCGTGAAGCACAGGGGTGGCAGCATCATGTTGTGGGGGTGCTTTGCTGCAGGAGGGACTGGTGCACTTCACAAAATAGATGGCATCATGAGGCAGGAAAAGGATGTGGATATATTGAAGCAACATCTCAAGGGCATCAGTATGAAGTTAAAGCTTGGTCGCAAATGGGTCTTCCAAATGGACAATGACCCCAAGCATACTTCCAAGTTGTGGCAAAATGGCTTAAGGACAACAAAGTCAAGGTATTGGAGTGGCCATCACAAAGCCATGACCTCAATCCCATAGAAAATTTGTGGGCAGAACTGAAAAAGCGTGTGTGAGCAAAGAGGCCTACAAACCTGAGCCAGCTCTGTCAGGAGGAATGAGCCAAAATTCACCCAACTTATTGTGTGAACCTTGGGGAAGGCTACCCGAAACATTTGACCCAAGTCATACAATTTAAAGGCAATACTGCCAAATACTAATTGAGTGTATGTAAACTTCTGACCCACTGGGAATGTGATGAAAGAAATAAAAGTTGAAATAAATAATTCTCTCTACTATTATTCTGACATTTCATTCTTAAAATAAAGTGGTGACCCTAACTGACCTAAGACAGGGAATTTTTACTATGATTAAATGTCAAGAATTGTGAAAAACTGAGTTTAAATGTATTTGGCTAAGGTGTATGTAAACTTACGACTTCAACTGTAGATATTTCCAGCTACAATAGTCATTTACAACATGAACAATGGCTACACTGTATTTCTGATTAATTTTATGTTATTTTAATGGGAAAAAATGTTATTTTCTTTCTAAAACAAGGACATTTCTAAGTGCCCCTAAACTTTTGAATGGAACTGTGGTATATCCATTGATTCTTGAAGAATATAAATTATAAATGCCTTATGAGCTTAGTTCAACTGTCCTTGAGAACCAAAAATGTAAGCTTGTTTTCCCCCAACGTTTGTAAACATTGTAAATGTAAACAAACACTGTATAGCCTCATAACATGGTCAAAACAATCATTTTTTAAATCATGGATGGTTAGTAATTGCATTCATAGCTCTGTTTTAATCTGAAAGTGGTTACATTTCTCCAGGCCCATTCCTCAGCTTTTTACAAAAACAGAGGCAGGATGACCGTTTTGTTATTGTTTCATCTTTGGATTTGCCCTTTAAACAGCTGCATATTATCAAGATATCAAAGTGTCACCAACAAAACGATAAACAATAGGCCTATAGCAAATGCAGCATACGGTATTCATTTTTCACATGTAAATATCACTTTTCAGTAGTGCTCAAATCATGACATTCCATGAGCGCAGCATTTATTTTTCAACTTTAATCACTGAGCCCAATCAGTCCTCCATAACAACAAAATCATAAACAACAGAATAGTGCTGGCTAATAAGTGCTTAGTTTTGGGTAAAACAATTTGGCTAATCTATACTTCAGTATTTCCAAGTCCTATTCTTGAAGATCAAGAGGTATAACATTTATTGGAATGACTGGAATTCTAATAGATTTCAGTTTTTAAGGTATATAATTTAATCATATTATTATATGTAGTAGAAAGTGATCAATTAGAAGACTTACTTAGCCAACCCATAAAGTAAATTTTAACATCCATATATGGCCAGCTATGTAAACTTTAACATTGATGTACCTTGCAATAGATGTTGTTCAATTGGTAACCATGTAAAAGGTTTTTTTAAATTGTGATCAATATATAATATAGTACACATATCATAATTTGGATAATTTCAGCATCCAATGACACCTTTGTTTTTAAGCCCTGGATTTCTAATCTCTTGATATTATTGTTGGATCAAATTTTAATAGCTAACATTTTAATGGCCATAGTAAATAGATGTGCTGATAGTGGACAACCTTGTTTTACTGCTCTTGACAGTTTAAAACTTTCTGAGAAGTAGCCATTATTTACTATTTTACACCTAGGGTTACTATACATGATTTTAACCCATTTTAGAAGAGATTCTCCGAAATTGAACTGTTCCAGACATTTATATATAAACTCCAGGCGTACTTTATCAAAATCCTTTTCTAAGTCAGTTATGAATAGCAGGCCTTGTTTCACAGATTTGTCATAGTGTTCTATTGTTTCCAGTACTTGCCTTACATTATCTCCAATGTATCGTGCATGTAAAAAACCTGTCTGATTAGAATTAATAATGTCCGACAATACCTTTTTAATTCTATGCGCTATACATTTTGCTAGATTTTTTTGCATCACAACACAGAAGTGTAACAACACCTGTTTCAGTAATAATGAAATCAGACCTTCTTGTTGAGTGTCTGATAATCTACCATTTATATAGGAGTGGTTAAAACATGCTAATAATGGTCATCTGAGTATTTCAAAAAGGTTTGGTATATCTCAACTCGTACGCCATCCAGCCCTGGAGTTTTCCCGGATTTAAAGGCTTTAATTGCATCAAGAAGTTCCTCCTCTGTAATTTCGCCTTCACATGAGTCTTTCTGTATGGCTGTTCATTTTACATTATTAATAGAAAGAAAATCCATACAATTAGCTTCGGTTAGAGGAGATGGAGAAGACTGAAACGAAACATATGCTTAAAGTACTTTGCTTCCCCTTTCAAAATATAATTTGGTGAATCATGGGTGACTGTCATTTGCAACAAGTTTTCAGAAACAAAGGGCAAAATTGAAATGACCCACACACAAACACACTATCACACATTATTCTTGTTGTATTGTATTGTATTGTTTGTATATCGTATTTAAAATGTGCGTGACTGTACTTTTCTATCAGTGTATCAGTGTTTTGTTACTTATAGTGTTTTATGTTTTTGTGTGGACCCCAGAAAGAATAGCTTGTGCTTTGGGAAAAAATAAACCAATAAATGTGACCAGTGTTTCTTCTCTTTCTTTCCTCATCACAACGATCAGTGCCTTACCTCTGAGTCCTAAGTTTGGCCTGTTCACAGCACATATACTTAAGGGCTTACGTAATGGAGTCAAGGCATCCTTTTCCACCTATAAAAAGCATCTTCCAGCCTCCAGAACCATCGCTACAGCAACTCATCCCTTTAATGGAGCTGAATAACAATTGAGAATGCTCCTCTAAAAAAGTGGAACAAGCAAGCAGAAGCAATAAACGAGGGCAGGGTGGGCACCTAGCGTGGGCGTAATTGGCCTGAAGATCCAATACAGGGGGAGTAGTGACTTATGGGTAATTACCTGCAATGTCCAGAGACGCAGAGCTGTGAGTGGCTGGCTCTCTGATCGAATCAACCCCACATTGTGCAGCAGAGTACACAGGCTTTGTCTAATTGGCCGATCTGCCTTCTCCACGACACAGGGCTGCTTCCAGGACGCTTCCTGGTCCACTTAGTCACGGAGAGAGACACACACAGATGCATGGACAAATGCACACACTCTCATAAGTATATATACACTCACACACTCTCTCTCTCTTTACTCCTTGCACCGTCACAGTACATTGAGAAATCATCCGGAATTACCTAAAGTGCAAAATATTATATTATTTCATTCTGCATCAGAAGGTTTATTGGTCAATACATTCAGGCCTTAGCTAAGTTAAATTATGCTCCTACTTCATTCTGCATCAGAAGGTTTATTGGTCAATACATTCAGGCCTTCGCTAAGTTAAATTATGCTCCTACTTCATTCTGCATCAGAAGGTTTATTGGTCCATACATTCAGGCCATACATCTTTGTATCTAAACAGACATTTCTCCATGTTGTTCACATATTGTAGGTATTGTGAGAAATGACAATGTACAAATACGAAACTGACAAAGATAATATATATATTTATTGTGTACCTTTTTGAAAGATATTGAACATTAAACAAAAGAGGAAAACATTTCAGAACACACCAACTTAAGCATGAGAAACCCGTCGAACATCAAGCCCCTTGAACCAGATCCTGTCGAATGATGTCAAGCAGGCTGTATAGCCAATATCATCACTAGCCAATCAACATCAAGCAAACAAACAAAACCTGAGCCAGCCGAACGTTTTGCAACTAAAACTAGAGTTTACAATGGACAAATTGAGGTAAATCCCTCCCCGTTTCATTCTGTTTGCTACCATTTTAAGAAACCGCGTAATGATTTAAAAGCCACTATAGCCCCCCTTCCTCGTCTCTCTTTTAATGTCAACATATGAAAATGTTAAGATGTTTTTGACACAGATGACATGGGATTGTAGAAAAGCAAAAGACAACACAGAGTTTAGTTACAGCAAGATATTGGCTTATGTCTTGAAATAATACTTGGACTACTGTATCTATACTGTATGACCATATACAAAATACTCTGTATGAATGTTTCTTACAGGTTTCTCCCTGTCCAATTCTTATAAACTCAGCAAAAAAAGAAAGGTCCCCTTTTCAGGACCCTGTCTTTCAAAGATAATTCGTAAAAATCTAAATAACTTCACATATCTTCATTGTAAAGGGTTTAAACACTGTTTCCCATGCTTGTTCATTGAGCCATAAACAATTAATGAACATGCACCTGTGGAACGGTCGTTAAGACACTAACAGCTTACAGACGGTAGGCAATTAAGGTCACAGTTATGAAAACTTAGGACACTAAAAAGAGGCCTTTCTACTGACTCTAAAAAACACCAAAAGAAAGATGCCCAGGGTCCCTGCTCATCTGTGTGAACATGCCTTAGGCATGCTGCAAGGAGGCATGAGGACTGCAGATGTGGCCAGGGCAATAAATTGCTATGTCTGTACTGTGAGATGCCTAAGACAGCGCTACAGGGAGACTGGACGGACAGCTGATCGTCCTCGCAGTGGCAGACCACGTGTAACAACACCTGCACAGGATCGGTACATCCGAACATCACACCTGCGGGACAGGTACAGGATGGCAACAACAACTGCACGAGTTACACCAGAAATGCACAATCCCTCCATCAGTGCTCAGACTGTGTGCAATAGGCTGAGAGAGGCTGGACTGAGGGCTTGTAGGCCTGTTATAAGGCAGGTCCTCACCAGACATCACCGGCAACAAGGTCGCCTATGGCCACCAACCCACCGTCGCTGGACCAGACAGGACTGGCAAAAAGTGCTCTTCACTGATGAGTCGCGGTTTTGTCTCACCAGGGGTGATGGTCCGATTCGCGTTTATCGCCGAAGGAATGAGCGTTACACCGAGGCCTGTACTCTGGAGCGGGACCGATTTGGAGGTGGCGGGTGTGTCATGGTCTGGGGCGGTGTGTAACAGCATCATCGGACTGAGCTTGTTGTCATTGCAGGCAATCTCAATGCTGTGCATTACAGGGAAGACATCCTCCTCCCTTATGTGGTACCCTTCCTGACATGACCCTCCAGCATGACAATGCCACCAGCCATACTGCTTGTCCTGTGTGTGATTTCCTGCAAGACAGGAATGTCAGTGTTCTGCCATGGCCAGCGAAGAGCCCGGTTCTCAATCCCATTGAGCACGTCTGGGACCTGTTGGATCGGAGGGTGAAGGCTAGGGCCATTCCCCCCAGAAATGTCCGGGAACTTGCAGGTGCCTTGGTGGAAGAGGGGGGTAACACCTCACAGCAAGAACTGGCAAATCTGGTGCAGTCCATGAGGAGGAGATGCACTGCAGTACTTAATGCAGCTGGTGGCCACACTAGATACTGACTGTTACTTTTAATTTTGATCCCCCCTTTGTTCAGGGACACATTATTCCATTTCTGTTAGTCACATGTCTGTGGAACTAGTTCAGTTTATGTCTCAGTTGTTGAATCTTGTTATGGTCATACAAATATTTACACATGTTAAGTTTGCTGAAAATAAACGCAGTTGACAGTGAGGAGACATTTCTTTTTTTGCTGAGTTTACAATGTAAAAACCGATTCTGCTATGCATTCATGATAGATAATTCAGATACTTGATTTAGTCTGAAATACAACATATGGACAGGGAGAAACAAAATATGGATATATGACAGGTGCCCACATACCTTTGTTCATATAGTGCATTTACTTTTTCTCCCACACATGTTCCCTGATACGCAAAAGTACTCGTTTCATGTCGAATGCTTAGCAGGAGAGCAATATGGTCCAATTTACGCACCTATCAATATAAAACATTGTCATCCCTACTGCCTGATGATCTGGTGGAATAATTAGACACCAATACTGCATTTGTAAATTATGTCAGTGTTGGAGTGTGCCCCTGGCTGTCCGTAATTACAATTTTTAAAAAATAAGAAAATTGTGCCATCTGGTTTGCTTAATATAAGGAATTTCATGTATAGCATTTACTTTTACTTTGTACTTTTACTCATGTATGACAATTGAGAACTTTTTCCACCACTGTACTTAAGTACATTTAAACCAGATACCTTTAGACGTCTACTCAAGTAATATTTTAGTGGGTGACTTTCACTTGAGTAATTTTCTTTTAAGGTATCTTTACTTTTACTCAAGTATGATCATGTTGTACTTTTTCCACCACTGCACAAATGGTAAACAGATGTCTCGTAAGCTTGAATAGAGTTGTTCTCCGTTCTCTCTTCCTATATCTGTAACCTTCAAACATCCATAAATGTGACCCGTTTCAGGAAACTAGGCGTATGTCACAGGTCACTACTTCATTCGAGAGCCATTTTTTGAATCAAAAATAATTTTGGGGGGCTGAAATACAGTATGAACTTTCATATGCCTTAATAACAAACTTGTATGCCATCTGTAAATACAAATAAATTGTTAAATTACGAGCCTAGTTGGTTTAGCCACAGAAAAAGTCAGCAACCTTCTCGCTAGCCATGATTGGCTGAGATAATGAGTGGGATGGACATGCCGAGAGATGAGTTTGGATTGGTCTGCCATATAGCACGCTTCTGTCTATTTGAGCTGGTCAGTATGTCTAGGTAATCCTGTCTAACACGGCTTTTATTTTAATGTATCGATTAGTAAAACTGCATAACTGTTGCTCTCCACTTTCTGGAGGACCGAGTTTTGAAATGAGTGGAATTCGAGTATGATAGCTAAGGAGCTGGAGAAACGACCTGTCTCTGGATTACATCTTCAAACTAAGGGCAACTATGGCATTCGACAGGAGATGGGCCTATCCATGAATCATGATGTATACAGGTAAGATAGTCTAGCTAGCTACATTTTCAGATATTACACGTTTCTATTTTGACAGAAAGTGGTTTTATCTAGAAATGTTTTAATTCAATACACGTGGGAACCCCAAACTGTTTTATGAGGCTTGGGCTCCATTCCGGTCATACTTTAAACAGTCCATCCTCTGATGGCATTAATTTTAAAACAAAAATAAGTCTGTATTTGACCCCCCTGTGACTTAAGGGTTGGATGAGCATTTCTTAAACATTTGTTGACGCTTACATAAAATTATTATTATTCATTTATTTTAAAGCATTGTAAACCTTTTATTTTTGGTTCAGTGGATGGTCGGTCTGTGGCCATGACGGTCTGTGAGTGGTTGCATTTCTCCACCCCTATCCCTTGACTGTTTACAGGAACAATGGTGAGGTGTTTGCTCTGTCCCTGTACTATAGATTGCCCTTTAACCTTTGTAGCCTTCTACCTGGTGTGTTTAACTTGTCTAAAGTATGGTATCTTTAAAGCTATTTTTTAAAATTGTATTATTTGTATTTTTTTCTAGTTGAGTATATTATTTATATTGCTTTGTGTTGTCTTGTGTGTGTAAAACTGAATAAACAGAGTTTTCAACAAAAAAAGGAAAGTGGTTTTATTTCAAGTTAAAGTGTGCTGTTAGCTAGCTAACGTTAGCTGGCTGGCTCGCTCGCTAGCTAACGTTATGTGGATGGTCTTATTATTTCGTATCTCAGAGCCATTTTCTTGGCTAGTTATAGCCTAATGTTAGCTGAGACAATTTCAAATGTTGCTACATAAGACTGGTTTGAGCCGGCCTGTCACAAATGTCATACGAGTACTTAATTATTTAAATATTCTGATATCTCTTTCCTTATCCTGTTATGGCTGCACGCTGAATATTGAAAAAACTGGAAAATGTGTGCACATTTTCAAACGGCCTCCTAAGAAACTTTTTATTTTCCAATATGCATATATTTACTACTGTTGGATAGATAACAGTCTGTAGTTTCTAAAAAGGTTTGAATTGTTTCTCTAAGTCGAACAGAAATATTTTTACAGCCATTTTCCCAGCCGAATTGAGTTTCCCAAAATGCGATGTGTCTCTTTAAGACCTTGTCTATAAAAGGTCATTACACTTAGGACCGTAGAAACACGTCATACGCCTTCATCTGGATGTAATGCGGAAGTGAGAATTGAAAGGAGTCGAATATCTCGTCCCTGGACTGAATAACAGAACTTCTTGTGAGACCTGCGCAGTTAAAATAAAAATCCGGGCGCGAAGGATAATTTGATCTCGGCTTCTGGAACAAGGTAGATAACGTTGAATATGATGCCTGACTACGATATTATTTGCTACATGTCACAAAATCATCCTAAAGTATGTTTTTTCAATATACTTTAATTATATTATTGCAATTTATTCTGGACTTTAGATGTGAAACGACGGAAGAATTTTTTGAAGAAACGCTTTCTGGCGCAGCAATGCTACCGTGCTAGCTAACCAAAGAGGGAAATCATTCGTTCTGGAACCCAACTAAAGACTCTACTGGACATTGGACCCCGTTACAACATTCTGATGGAGTACCAAGAAAGATAAGACCCAATTTGGGATGCTTTTTCATAAAAATGTCGAACTGTTGAATGCTAACTCTGCTAACTATGCTAGGCTAGCGCTTGACTAGAATCAATGCTGCCTTATGCTAGCTTATGATGTTAGCTAATGTAACGATATATTGTGTTTTCGCTGTAAAACACTTCAAAAATCGGAAATGTTGTCTGTATTCACAAGATATCTGTCTTTCATTAGTTATCCACCATATGTTTTTCTGAAATGTTTTATGAGGTGTAATTAGTAGCCGACGTTGGTGTATGTATTTTCTCTGGCTACTCCCGGCTGGATTCAGACTGTAGCTATGTATTAGCATTTTTGGGTAGCATCAATGTAAAACTGATTTATAGCTAAAATATGCACTTTTTATGAACAAAACATAGATTTATTGTGTAACATGTTATATGACTGTAATCTGAGGTCGTTTTTTCTGGGCTCTTTAGGTTGGTTTTAGTTTATTTCGGTTGGTTGTGCATGCTACTTCAATCATAATTCATACTTCATAATCATAATTCATACGTGTCTGTCCACTTTTGTATTTGGTGGTGAGCTAACAAATATATGTGGTGTTTTCTCTGTAAAACATTTAAAAAATCGGACATGTTGGCTGGATTGACAAGATGTTTATCTTTCAAATGCTGTATTGGACTTGTTAATGTGTAAAAGTTAAATATTTTTAAAAAATAGATTTTGAATTTCGCGCTCTGCAGGGGTGTCATTTTCGGTCCGAGGTCGGGCTTGCACGCCAAACAGGTTATACTGTATATACACAGAGGCACCTCTGGCTTATTCAGTTGTTTGCAAAGTTTTAGAATGTTGCAGATAGAAAGGCAATGTATAGAGCTGACACTTTTTCATATTCTACTACACAACATAGAATGATGTCTGTTGAAGACAACGCATTTCGATCTCAACCTTCTGTGAAGTTGCGCCCTCCTGTATACGCCCGTGGTAAGGCTGAATGCAGGCGGTGAAACGTACCTAGCAGCAACATTTCTGATTAGTAACAAAACAAAATACAACACACACAGTTGTTACGGCACTTGTAGATTTCTGTTTCAATGTTTACATGCTGGTCTCATCAGCGATGGCGGCAGCAGCAGTTCACTTAATCATTTCTCAATGAAGCAGAGCGAGCGAGAGAGAATAAGCATGCCAGAGAATGGCACACTTGAACAGGCTGTGTCGTGATATTATCTGTTTAAAAACACTTATCATCATTCATGAATTGTTGGATTGACAACTGAAAATTGATATTGTCCATATTGAACTCTGAACTGAACATTGTTAATGTGCCGGCATAATAAATGTTTCATATTTACGAATCGTAATGGTCAAGAGCTCCTGTAGTGAACACCACAAAATAGTAACAGATATTCTGCACTTACAGATAGGCTTTCAGTCCTTGTGATGCAGTTTGTACAGTCTTAGAAAAAAAGGTGTTATCTAGAACCTACAAGTGTTCTTCTGCTGTCCCCATAGAAGAATCCTTTGAAGAACCATTTTTGCTTCTAGGTAGAAACCTTTTGGTTCCAAGGTGGCGCAGCGGCTCCCGGGTGGCGCAGCGGTCTAAGGCACTACATCTCAGTGCAAGAGGCGTCACTGCAGTCCCTGGTTTGAATCCAGGCTGCATCACATCCGTCCGTGATTGGGAGTCCCGTAGGGCGGCGCACAGTTGGCCCAGCGTCGTCCGGGTTTAACCGGGGTAGGCCGTCATTGTAAATAAGAATGTGTTCTTAACTGACTTGCCTAGTTAAATAAAGGTAAAAAAACAAGCAGAACCCTTTCCACAGAGGGTTCTACCTGAAACCAAAGGGTTTTCCTATGGGGACAGCCGAAGAACCCTTTTTTCTAAGAGTGTATACGCTGAATGGATCTGACAGAATGACCACAGTCATACACAGAGACAAGACTCTCCAATAATGATGGTCCTGAAAAGGTTCACATCCACCTTTAAAGCGTTCATTGCCTACGAACAATTATGACTATACCGTACAATGTCCAACACCAAACACATACTCTAGCTCCTCACGCAACCACTGGATCTGACGGTTTCTCTCCGGGATGAAGATGATCTTTCTTCTGATGATACAAGTATAATCTACTGTATCTACGGAGCGTCTTGTCAATCACTAATGCAGATCAGATACACAAACTAGTACATTTCCAAATCACCACCAGTTTTTTTTTTTTACAACAATGTGTGTGCGTGTGTATACGTCAGCTCAAAAGCAAAGTGGATACTGTCTTTTCCACGTTTTGAAATGGTGTGTATGGATGTGCTTGCGTGTGTGTGTGTGTTTGCAAAGTTGGGTGCATATAGAAAACCCTGAGTGTCTAAGTACGTTTCACTACGTCAAAAGAGGCTCATTCCACTATCATAAAGCGCAAGCGACAGCACATTAACGCTGGCATTGCAACTACATTGAGAACAGTAGAAACACAGAGAGAAAGACATTCTAAGTACCTCTGCACATTTTCAGTTCTTGTCCCTGCAGTTAAAATGAAGGCAAAGTAAGTAGAACATACAAAAGCAGTCTTTCCTGTATTGTGAGACTCTAGTCTGTGCTCGTTAATGTCTCATTACACAAGTGAAACATGTTCGCTGTTATGACCTGCCTTGTTCTCCATTTACTATGGTAATCAGAGTGAGTTTTCACATTGAGTGCAGACAGGTTGTCTAATGGCTGTGTTCCATACTGTGACCTCAGTCTGGTAGCGATTAGATGACTCTGCCGCAAGAATTCAAAGCTAAATATAAGCATGAAAATGCAAGCAAGGTATAGCAAAATAACGAGTGCTAAATGAACAACAATAGTCACCAATAGTCACTTTGCGCTGATTGTGGCGGTAAGTTTGACAAACAGCACACTTAAGTGCTCTGTCAATTAATGAGGCGATAACGATGATGTAAATGTCTGCGTGTGTGTGTGATTGTATGAATGTGCTTGTTATTCTCCATTACATTCTGCTACTTGATCCGTCTACAGTACAGTTAAGACTTAAGCCAATATGCTCCAGTATTAAACATCTATATGTTATATGACATATGTGAGCTTGCTTCTGTACTCACTTCTCTCTGACATTTCTATAACCGATCATAGTAGGAAACATTAAGGTGGGACTGGGTGTGTCTGCAAGGAAATTGCTTACATAGTACTTAATCAGTCAAGGGATAGATACCTTAAAGCGTCAGATAACATACAACTAGAATCATGTCTGAGCTTGTCTGTCCGCGTATATGTGGTGCATACGTTCATCTGTGTGTAACGTTACATTAGAAATCTGGGCATTTAAAGGTTTCAGATAGTGGGTTTTTGGGTGTCTCGGTCTTAGTCAGACAGAGCACACTAAGATTTGTTCAACACAAGTCTTTCTTTAAGCTAAGTCAAACCAGAAAGGCCAATTTACTCTTTCCTCAAGTTCCAGTATCACTTATATAAAACCCAAACACAACATCTAAACGTTTCTCTTCCCAGCTTCCCTTCCATCCCCCTCTCAAACAAACATCGTGCCTGTCTGTCCAGTAACATATTTGGTTTCAGGTAGAACAAGACTGTCTTTCTGGTATGATTACTGACTTCCTGGCGTGTGAACTCTGACCTCTACGCCCCAAGGCCTCCTGGGAGGTGTTTTTTTCTTTAAGGCAAGAGGTTGCCTAACAGGTCCGGGGTGAGGTACCCTATGGGCATTGTGGGCAGGGGCTTGGAGGGGGGTTGTGGGGGGCAGGAGGGGGACCTCTGGGGGGAAGGAGGGTTGAGGAGAAGGCTATGCTGGGAGTCAATATCTTGAACCACAGTGTAGTCCAAAACAGGGGGCAGGAACTGAGCAGGGGAGTTGGGAAGGATGTACGGGGACTGGTAGTCCCCTAGGGGGGTGGTATGCAGGAGATAGGGGGAAGGTGGGGGGAAGGCGTAGTAAACCTCCCCGGGTGAGGAGGGGTCAGGGGTACTGATTTGCCGGCCACTGCTCTCTATCGTGTAGCCCCCAGCCTCAGGATCCACCACCAGCAGCTGAGACGGCAACTTCTTATTTCTCCTCTCCTCCTCCTCCTCCTCTCCTCCTTCCATCTTCCCAATCTTCTTCTTATCCTCCTCTGTTGTTGGAGTGTCCTCCGGGGCTCTGACCTGCTGGCCTGGTGAGAGCACCACCCCTCCGGCGGGCATTACATCGCTGACCTGGGCATAGAAGTTTATGTTGACCCAGCTATGAGGGCCTCCCAGCTGGGTCTGGACCAGGGGCCTCTCCCCTCCCTCTGGAGCTAAGCCTGGAGCTTGGAGCCTTGGGCATGGGACCTCCAGCACCTCTATGGCCGGGGGGTTGGAGTGGCTCCGCCGGTTACCCAGGCAGGGTTCAACTTTTTCAGGTTGGCTGGACAGGAGGGCAGCCATCAACATTAGGGTCTCCTGGTCAGGCAGCTCTGGATCATAGTCAATATCAGGGATGCTGAGAGAGAGCGAGAGAGCGAGAGAGAGAGAGAGAGAGAGAGAGAGAGGAGGAAAGAGAGTTACCATTCCAGTTGTCATCGCTACTGTAAGAGCTGCTTCATGCCTCCATAAGAGGCTCCAGTCTACACTTTCCTAATGTACAGCAGCCTACAGCTAGACACGAATGCGCATCCAATCTATCCAACAAGTATACGTTAATAACAGTAGGCCTACAGTTGACTCTTTCGGTTAGAAGCATACATTATTTTGGATTTGTGTGCCCATGAGAACTGTTTTAACGGCAAAACATAATTCAATGTTACGTAGGCATAGTGACACTTAGTGCATTTTCCGAGATCTCCAAGATCCAGGATTCGTACAGGGTTTAATGTTCAATGTTCGAAGTCAATTGTTAAATGCTTAATAATGCCAAATAACACTAATACATGTAATTCGTGTCAGGAAAGAAAGATAGTGTTTTGTGTCACACAATCTGTGAAGACTCCAAGCAATCAACTCATGAATTATGAACAACTCACGAAATAGTGCGTAAACATGTTTTCATTCAACTATTACATTGAATGTCAGCTACCTGTCCTGTATGTGTTCATGTGTGTAAAATTGCCTCGGCTAAGAGGGTGGGCTACCAGCAGTGGTGTAGGCCTAGTGATGAGTAAATGCAATTTACCTACTTTTTTCCAGAAAAATGCAGTGAAAGTATAGGGAGCGTTACACTTTTTCACCTCAGCCGGCAATCAGAGATTACCCACCACCTTTTTTTCACCACTACATCACTGGCTGCCGGTAGGCCTGTTTGAATTTCATGGTAATACACATTGAAGCCTAGGCTAGTAAATTGAGCATCCCGTTTTTCCTGGTACAGTTTCAGCCACATTTCAGCTGTCCCGGCTTTTCAGGCGACAAAATAGGTCAATTTGTAAGCAAGATGCATCAATTAAAGATGCACTATGCATAACTTTCCTGGTTGCAAAAAAATCTAATAGTTCGCCTAATTTCAGTTTATCTGACAAAACAAGCAAGAATAGTGTGAAGAAACATTGCACCATCTAAACCGCTGTGAAATATATTTTCCATAACCAACAATATTATATTTTCAGATGTTTGAACCTGGTATACAAAACTGAAAGTAAAAAAATGCAAAAATGAAACTTAAGAATGGGAAGCATAGAATAGCGCAAATAGAATATATCTACAGCTTCTTAAGACTGGCTTTCAATGAGAACGACATAACTATAACACACATTTCTATGTGAATTCGGAGGGTCATCCCCAAAAGTGACATATTGCAGCTTTAATGTAAGCCTAAAAATGTATTACCTTTTAATGTGGAATGAACACAACCAGTCATCATGTTGTCATCTGATTGTCAACCAAATCACTACAGAAAATAGGCTACCCGTGCATGTTTGTCCACTCCAAAGTAATTCCAGCATCCAAACTGTATGTACACTCGCCCCATTTGATGATCAAAAATAGACATTGTTTACAAAACACCAAAAAGTGTACCTAATGACATTCTGCAATTGCCATTGATTATGATCTGATGAATTATGGACAACTCATGAACTAGGGTCTAAACTTGTTTTGATTCAACTTATGTTGGCCTATTATATGCATCCAGTGCATTGTATGGATACTGTAATTATTTTGCACAGGTAGCCTACTTTTTGAAGTGATTTGTTTGACAAACAGATGAAAACATTATGACTGGTTTATGCCACATTAAAAGGTAATACATTTTTACCTTTAAAATACGTCTTTATTATTAGGTCCATAAAAAATAAATCTATGCACGCAAACCCAAAAGGACCCGGTTCAATTCGCAATCTGGTTTCAGCATTAAATATATATATATATATATATATATATATATATTTTTACACACTTTCATTTATTTTACTATGTCAATATGTCATATTTTTTGTAAATGTTTTGGCGCCAGACTGTTGGCAGTTGTCAAAAGAGTTAATAGTTGATAGAGTTGCAGAGTTAATTGAAAATAATGCCATTGTTGATTAGACACTTTTTTCATTAATTAGGCTATTTTCTCATGAAACATATGGTCCATCTACTGGAAACTCATGGACAATATGACACAGACATACAAAATGAATACTACTGTATATACTGTATGAATACAAAAAAAAGAGTAAAAATTACCAAAATTACCATCGATTATTCCGGTAACTTTGGTAAATGACCAGTAGCTTTGCAAACATATCCATACCTGAGGGTGTGAGAGCAGCCATGGTTTGTGCGGTGGTTGTTGTGACCCAGGCTCAGCAGTCTCTGTGTGTCCGAGCCCAGGTTGTCCTCCTTCTCCCCAGGCTCAGGCTCGTCTGCGTCCAGCTCGATGAACTCCATCCAAGACTCGTCCTGGTACAGGTCAGGGGGGAAGGGGTGGAGACTCCCCATGCCACCAACACTCAGGAGGAAGTTCAGCTCATTCAGCTTTCCCTTCTGGATAGGGCGTGGATGTGACAGAGGGAGAGATAGAGGCAGAGAGTGTTTGTGAGGAGGGTACGGGTTTGAGACAGAGGTACTTACATGTCTAAGATCTGAATTCAAGTACTGCAAGCGTTTCAATCATCTTGTACCACATTTCATTGCCGAGCTTTAATTTTTTATTAGTATTAGTGTAGCTTGCCCATAGAAATAGAATCTAGATTCTATTTCTTTGAGCGTGCCCTGATCATGTCAATTCCCAGCATATTACAATGTGTTATTTACTGTTCATAGGGACACTTAGACAAGAGCCTGAGATTTAAATGAATAATAATCTGTATTGCGCTCTGTCTGAGCCATAACACACTTATTTTCACATACTAAATACACTACATGACCAAAAGTGTGTGGACATCTGCTCGTCGAACATCTCATTACAAAATCATGGGCGTTAATATGGAGTTGGTCTCCACCTTTGATGCTATAACAGCCTCCACTCTTCTGGGAAGGCTTTCCACTAGATGTTGGAACTTGCTTCCATTCAGCCTCAAGAGCATTAGTGAGGTCGGGCACTGATGTTGGGTGATTAGGCCTGGCTTGCAGTCGGCGTTCCAATTCATCCTAAAGGTATTCGATGGGGTTGAGGTCAGGGTTCTATGCAGGCCAATCAAGTTCTTCCACACCAATTGACAAACCATTTCAGTATGGACCTGGCTTTGTGCCCGGGGGCATTGTCATGCTGAAACAGGAAAGGGCCTTCCCAAACTGTTGCCACAAAGTTGAAAACACAGAATCGTCTACAATGTCATTGTATGCTGTAGCGATAAGATTTCCCTTCACTGGAACTAAGGAGCCTAGGCCGAACCATGAAAAACAGCCACAGATCATTATTCCTCCTCCCCCAAACTTTACAGTTGGCACTGTGCATTGGGGCAGGTAGCGTTCTCCTGGCATCCGCCAAACCCAGATTCGTCCGTCAGATTCATCACTCCAGAGAACGCGTTTCCACTGCTCCAGAGTCCAATGGTGGCAAGCTTTACACCACTCCAGTTGACGCTTGGCATTGCGCATGGTGATCTTAGGCTTGTGTACGGCTGCATGGAAACCCATTTCATGAAGCTCCCGACAAACAGTTCTTGTGCTGACGTTGCTTCCTGAGGCAGTTTGGAACTCGGTAGTGAGTGTTGCAACTGAGGACAGGCGATTTTTACTCGCTATGCGCTTCAGCCATCGGCGGTCCCATTCGGTGAGCTTGTGTGGCCTACCAATTCGCGGCTGAGCCGTTGTTTCTCCTAGACGTTTCCACTTTACAATAACAGCACATACACTTGACTGTGGCAGCTCTAGCAGGGCAGAAATTTGACGAACTGACCTATGACGGTGCCTTGTTGAAAGTCACTGAGCTCTTCAGTAAGGCCATTCTACTGCCAATGTTTGTCTATGGAGATTGCATGGCGGTGTGCTCCATTTTATACACCTGTCAGCAACAGGTGTGGCTGAAATAGCTGAATCCACTAATTTGAAGGGGTGTCCACATACTTTTGTATATATAGTGTACTTGATCAAACCTACTCACAAGACAAAATGCACGCGCACACACACATGCATGCACACAGTGTTTTTAGTCTTACCTTAAGTATTTCTGTGTCAATCCCTTTGATTTTGGGTGCAGGGACAGGAGGCAGAAGAATCACCATAAGTCTGAGAGGAAGAGGGAGAGAGGAGATGAAGATGACGGAAGTGTGTGTGCGTTTGTGTTTGTTTGTTTGTCCTCACCTCTGCTGCTGAGAGAAGATGATGAGCATGAGGAAAATGGCCACGCCCACAGCACCGAAGATCAGGACCAGAATCACAGTGAACGTGGACTCTAGAACAGGATCATCATCATCATCATCACCAAATCAATAAATAACAATGATTTAACTATTAGCATTATGTGGTAATCCTACCATATCCCGGATAAGTGTGTTCCTTGCGCAAGATGGCTGCCATGTTTGTTCTTTGTGTAAACAACACTGTCCCTCCTCTCTACCCCAACCCGTGCCGCCCTGACCCTGACCTCTCACCTTTACTGGGAATCTCTGACACATGGACAAAGATGGCATCACTGAACTCCCCAAAGTTATTGAAGGCCCTCATTGAGCAGTGCACGCGCACCTCATACTCCTCTCCTGTACTAAGGCCGTAGATTGACTTCTGAGTGCCAAACTCATGCTCCAACTGAGAGAGAGCGGGAGACAGAGGCAAAAAACATTTGTAAGAGAGGAATACGATCGAAAGCTACGAAATGTTAAAATAAAAGGTTTACGTCTCCCTCTTATACATTAAATGACGTTTTATTCCATAAACACTCGTCTATGCCACCAACACAAACTTGGCTCTGTCGTTGATTGAGGCAGTCAACAACAGGATCTCTCTTCTTGTCATGGTGTCGACAGAGTTTCAGTGTGGTCTAGCACTCAAAACTGCAGAGGCCGCTGGGCAATAGGCCGGAAGTGCAGTCAGGGTGTGTGTGTGAGTGTGTCTATGTGTGACTCACCACTTTCCAGTGTGAGCTGTTCCTCCTCCTGAACTGGAGTTCGTACACCAGTGTCAACCATCCAACGGATACGTCAGCCGAAGGCGGGGGTTCCCAGCTCGCCATGATGTCATAGTTCAGGCCCGACCGGCTGACGTTCAACAGCGTCCAGTTCAGGGCCACCGGGGGATCAGGGTGCACTGTCAGAGGCCAAAGGGCAAAGGTCAGTAAGGGAGTGCTTAAAATGATTAAAACACACAAAAACTATTGTGATTGTGATGAATTGTCTTTGGGAAAGAAAGATAGACATGGTTTTAAAAAGGTAGTATTAATATTTAATTAAATACAGAAATGTGTAAGTGGCTTAACTTAGCCTGTCCCGCGAATCAACTAACCCATACCCAAGCTATGTTTTCAAAACTGTAATGTTTACACGAATTCAGATTATTTCCAGGGATACACAACACCCTGAAATATATGTCGATATCTTTGTTAGAAAGAATACTATATTTCCCTAAACAACAAGATGCTGAAGGTAATAAATGGCATAACTTACCCTACTCTCTCCTATATGAATGACTAGTTACTAGTGACAGGACTTCTTTCTCCTTATGCATTATCCACTGACTAGAAAGAAGTGGACCAGTGAACCAATATATCATGGTTTTCAATATAGACCTCAATTAGTTTAACCATGTGTTTTCGAGCTGGGCTGGAGCAAAAGCTTGTACTCCCTGGGACTCCCAGGACCAGAGTTTCACATCCGTGAGCTAGTCTATAGACAAGAGGTCCCAAACTGTATTCAGTCATTGGTCATTTTTTTCTTGAGAGGATGGTCAAGATAATAACAAATCATTTCCGCAAGAAGCCCAAACAGATATAGTAGTTCACAAAACATAATCATTTCAAACATTTATTACATTGGCATACGATAACATACCGTGCCGTTTGAAAGTATTCATTCCCCTTGACTTTTTGTTGTTGTTGTGTTACAGCCTGAATTTAAAATGGATTCAATTGAGATTTTTTTGTCACTGTATGGCCTACGCCAGCGCTTAATTTGTGCCGGATCCTGCCAGAACAGGATCCGGCACCTCTCAATATTGGACTGTTTCATCCCAGGACCCATTTGCTAGGATCCTATACCTCTCATGGCATGAAACATTATTTTCACTGTTTGCAATGTAACAATTCAAATAAAATCGGAGTTAATTCAAGTGGCCTCCTCTGTATTTTCCTGACCCTTGAAAAACGTAAAGTGAAAACGTGCCTGATATTCTAAGAATTGATTGTTGGGCCGGCCCGGGTTTATGGTTTGCACACATTGTTGACTATAGACCAACACATGCCATTGCTGTGGTGAGAGAGAGAGAAGATCCTGTATCTCTCACAGAACTAGAATGACATTCACTTTCTCCTTCTTTCTGCTCTGATAGACATGAGCCAACTCTCATTTCTCCAGCGTTGCACTTAATTGATTTCCTTATAGAATCACAGCCGCGAGAAGGGTGCTGGAGGTGCCACAGCACCCCTGATAAATTGAAATACATTTGCCAAAGTTACAGATGCCTGTTCAGAAAGAAAGACCAGGAGTAGGCCTATAATTGAGTTACAGAGGATCGATAGCTTTTTAAAATATATAGCCTACAGTAGCTGTGGATTATTTTTAGCCCAATCAAGGCATGCCTACAGTCTGGAACATGTGGCAAATCTGGCAGTGAACAGCATGCGGACAAAACAGACCTTTTGCAATATTTCAAATACAATTATGGGAAAAGAAATTGTTGGGACGCAAATAGATTATGCTGAAAAGAGAAGACTAATCTGTCTGTAGACTACCAAATATGTTCTCAACTTCAAAATAGGCCTGTTGAGCGAACAGTAAAACGAGAGAGATAGGCTTTTTGGCACGAGCGCATCAGCAATCGCTGGCGAGTCATTGGGACTATAATCATTGGGACTATAATTTCCTCCTCATATTATACGATATGTGTGTCTCCACACACCTAAGCATAGGCTATTGATGGATTCAAAACATGGTCGTTTTTATTGATCTCAGATTCTCAGTTTGTCAGTGTTATCATTTCGATAATTTTGTGAGTAATAAAAAAGATTCTTCTAAAGTCTCCATACATCTAAAAAGATTTAAAATTGCATGAAATGCGTTTATAAAAAGGCCCCCAAAAATTTCCGGACCCTTGGCTTAAAAAAAATAATCCCCATGTGTGCAACTTCTGCAAATGCCTGTACTCTACCACTCTATGCCAGCATGCAAAAGCGATGATGATGCATGCAATGCATTATTAAATATATATTGTTTTAAAGCCCCAGGTCGCCCCCCTCTCGGCTCACTCTGTGTGCAATAATAGTGTTTAACATGATTTTTGAATGACTCTCATCTCTGTACCCCACACATACAATTATCTTTTTAAACACAGATTCAACCACAACGACCAAGGAAGTTTTACAATGTCTCGCAAAGAAGGTAAATGAGTATACATTTAAAAAAGCAGTCATTGAATATCCCTTTGAGCAGGGTGAAGTTATTCATTTCACTTTGGATGATGTATCAATACACCCAGTCACTACAAAGATGCAGGCGTTCTTCATAACTCGGTTGCCGGAGAGGAAGGAAACCACTCAGGGATTTCAACATGAGCCCAATGGCTGTGATAGGAGAAAACTGAGGATGGATCAACAGCATTGTAGTTACTCCACAATACTAACCTAATTGACAGAGTGAAATGATGGAAGCCTGTACAGAATAAAAATATTCCAAAACATGCATCCTGTTTGCAACAAGGCATTAAAGTAATTCAAACAATTCACTTTTCCCCCTGAATACAACGTTTTGTTTGGTGCAAATCCAATAGAACACATTACTGAATACCACTCTCCATATTCCATATCGAGCATAATGGTGGCTGCATCATGTTATGGGTATTCTTGTAATCATTAAGGACTGAGGAGGTTTTCAGGATAAAAAAGAAATGGAATGGAGCTAAGCACAGGCAAAATCCTAGAGGAAAACCTTGTTCAGTCTGCTTTCCAGCAGACACTGGGAGATTAATTCACCTTTAAGCTGGACAATAACCTAAAACAGGCCAAATCTACACTGGAGTTGCTTAGCAAGAAGATTGAAGTGAATGTTCCTGAGTGGCCGAGTTACAATTTTTACCTAAATCCACTTGAAAATCTATGGCAAGATCTGAAAATGGTTGTCTAGCAATGATCAACAACTAATTTGACAGAGCTTGAAGAGTTTTGAAAATAATAATACTAATGTTGCACAATCCAGGTGTGGAAAGCTCTTAGAGACTTACCCAGAAAGACAGCTGTAATCGCTGCCAAAGGTGCTTCTACAAAGTATTGACTCAGGGGTGTGCATACTTATGTAAATTAAATGTTTCTGTATTTCATTTTCAATAAATTAGCAACATTTTCTAAAAACATGTTTTCACTTTGTCATTATGAGCTATTGTGTGTAGATGGGAGAGGAAAAATAAAAAAATTCATCAATTTTTAGGCTGTAATAGAACAAAATGTGGAATAAGTGAAGGGTATGAATACTTTCTGAAGGCACTGTGTGTGTCTATATTTATGCTTGGGAATACTTGGGAACAGATTTCCTGAATCAAAATCCCTGAGCTGATTTCTTGGTGACTTTACCGTCTTTTATATCCAACCACAAACTTCTAAAATCATTTTATTTGTATTTTTACTTGGGGGGGCCAAATAAAATCACCCGTGGGACGAATTTGGCCTGCAGGCCGACAGTTGGGGAACCCTGCTATAGACCATGTCTATCACACTGTCCACCTTACATCAGAAGAGCATGTCTGAAACCTGTGTCCTTGCCAGTGTACCCGTGTCCACTAGTCACTTGGTGTGAAACCTCCCTTAATAACAACACCTGCTATGGTCAAACATTTTCATAATTTCTGTTCTGATTGATCATTATCCCCCCTTCTTCTGTCCATGTCTGTTTTTATTCTTCCATCCATCTCGAAACAACTGGTTTCTGTTAAAAATGTCCTACATCCCTCGGCTATTGTTAGTCTCACATGCTGATAGTCATTTTCTTCCCTTGGAGGGGGAAGGGATGGAGGCAGATGTTGCCGTGCCTTTGTAACATAGAATTATTTTTCCTACTGTGTCTCTAATATCAATACATATTCCCATTGTTAGGTATAGTGCAGACCCACAGAGGTCCAAATTACAGTGCATTTGGAAAGTATTCAGACCCCTTTTCCACATTTAGTTAAGTTACAGCCTTATTCTAAAATTGATACCAAAAAACTGAAATGCCTTATTTACAAAAGTATTCAGACCCAAGGGGCCTGAATACTTTTCCAAACACACTGTAGGTACAGTATCTTAAAACTGTGGGACCGTCTAACAGTGTGTTGGTATGGTCTGATATTTTTTTTATACCTTTATTTAACTAGGCAAGTCAGTTAAGAAAAAAGTATTATTTTCATTGACGGCCTAGGAACAGTGGATTAACTGCCTTGTTCAGGGGCAGAAGGACAGATATTTACATTGAGAGCTCAGGGATTCGATCTTGCAACCTTTCGGTTACAAGTCCAACGCTCTAACCACTAACAGGACATTGCTGTTGTTCTGCTGTTTCTGGCTACTAGTGATAACTGGTTGGCCAGCTAGGCCTTCCTAGAAACCTGCCCCTTATCCTGGGAACCCAGTGTGTTTGCAGGTTTTGATTTCAACGGAATTAGCGTACTCCCTTCATCTGTATTTAACTCCTCGCCCCATGACAAATATTTGAACCGTTTTTCACATTTAAATGACCTAATTAGCCAAATCTCCAAAGCTGTTTTGCTTTTGTATAAAGTCTAAGTTTTTTTGCATGCAGTCAGTTTTGATTGTTTTTACACAAGTAAGCTACTAAGCCAGCAAACCGCAAGCGAAGTCCTAGCTCTCGAAAACCCTTATTATCCGCAGGGTTTTCAGCGCTTAGCGTCGCCCACGGCTGGCTGCATGTGAACTAATATTCCGACTCCGGGGTTTTAACGTTTAGAAACGTCAATGCTCATCGCTTGCGAAACAGTTTTCTAAAACATATGCTGATATGTGCCCCTTATCTTTCACATCAGCGAGAAAGAATCTTTCAAGTAAAAAAGTCACTTACAGGTACTGTAACAGTTTTGCAGACGCATGAGCTGTGTGCCTCAAATTGACAAACTACACTTCTCCCCCAGTCGCACTTACAGGTGTCTACAGCAATCCTTTAAAACCCCTAGAGTTGACATCCTTGCCCCCCGTGTAAATCGAATTAGCATAACAAAACAACCCCCATAAAAATCTGTCAGTTTAAGCTAGAGATACAAAAGTATGTGGACACCCCTTCAAATTAGTGGATTCGGCTATTTCAGCCACACCCATTGGTGTGGCACACAGCCATGAAATCACCAAAGACAAACATTGGCAGTAGAATGGCCCGTCCTGGAAATGTCAGTGACTTTCAACGTAGCACCGTCATAGGATGTCACCTCTCCAACAAGCCACTTAGTCAAATTTCTGCCCTGCTAGAGCTGTCCCGGTGAACTGTAAGTGCTGTTATTGTTAAGTGGAAACGTCTAGGAGCAACAATGGCTCAGCTGTGAAGTGGTAGGCCACACAAGCTCACAGAACGGGCCGGCAGAGTGCTGAAGTGTATAGCGTGTAAAAATTGTCTGTCCTCGGTTGCAACACTCACTAACAAGTTCCAAACTGCCTCTGGAAGCAACGTCAGCAAAATAACTGTTTGTCGGCAGCTTAATGAAAAGGGTTTCCATGGCCGAGCAGCCGCACACAAGCCTAAGATCACCATGCGCAATGCCAAGCATTGGCTGGAGAGGTGTAAAGCTCACCGCCATTGGACTATGGAGCAGTGGAAACGCGTTCTCCGGAGTGATGAATCACGCTTCACCATCTGGCATTCCGGCGGACGAATCTGCGTTTGGCGGCAGATGCCAGGGGAATGCTACCTGCCCGAATGCACAGTGCCAGTGTTATCCCTGCCAAGAAATGTACTTTAATTTGAAAGTTTGTCTCTATCCTTTGTTTTTTGTTGTAATGCATACTTTACAGTCACGTTTTTCCCGTCATATTTTAAATAACTTGTAGAAAATACATTTTATGACATTGCCAAGAAACATTATGACCATCCTGTGTCACTTTACTTGGACTAACAAAATACACTTTATGACACTGTCAAGAAGCATTATCAACACCGGCTGGAATGCGCTTTTAACAAAATCAGCATTCAGGATTAGACCCACCCGTTGTATAAATGCCCTTATATCAGTCATGAGTCAAAAAGAGGCGGTCTTGTCCTGCTCCTGAAATCTGTTCCTGCATTCATCCCAGTCATCAGCAACAGAGCTTTGGGGTAGGTGCATGTTTGACATCAATGTGTGCGCAATTACAATGACAATTTAACACAGTCAATTAAAACATTTTTTTTATATAACATAAACATACTGTTGACACATAGGCTATGGTGTGATGGAATGTTTTGCCTTGTGTGGTAGGTATTGTGGGTTTTGGCACTCTTATGTAAGTGCCATAACCAGCCATAAAATAAAACAATATATGTCACACCAGGTCTAAATATATGTCATGACAGTGTTATGATCATATTACAACAGATTATGACAAGTTATGTTTGCTGTTATGACACTGGGTGTTATGACGCTGGGTGTCAAGTAAAGTGTTACCATTCAAATAAAAATCGAATCAAATAAACACAAGAAAGCTGTAATGGAAAAAAACGCTATGCTTCTAAAAACAAAGATGTACAAGAGGGTGTACATGAATCATGCCACCAGCACAGATAAGCTTGCTGTCAAGGGAGGGCGGGTTGTGAAGTCTACATGCCGCTCTCCGATGTTAGGTCACATGCGGGTTCTAGAATGTACAGCGCTGGAATATTGACATTTCATAAGACCCGTTGTCATTGTTTACAGCACCTTGGGCTGGAAGTAGTTGGAGTGGCAGAAGCTAATTTACAGTACATTGGAAAAGTTTTCAGAGCCCTTAACTTTTTCCACATTTTGTTACATTACAGCCTTATTCTAAAATTAATTAAATTGTCCCCCCCCCCCACCTCAATCTACACACTTTACCCCACAATGACAAATCAAAACAGGTTTTAGAAATTTTTGCTAATTTATAAAAAATAAAAAAGTATCACATTTACTTAAGTATTCATATCAACTTAGAACTAAGAACAGATATAGCCCTTGGTTCAAGATATAGCCCTCCAGACTTCACTGCCCTTGACCAGCACAAAAACATCATGTGGCGTACTGGATTAACATCGAATAGCCCCCGCGATATGCAACTTTTAAGAAAAGTTAGGAACCAATATACAAAGGCAGTTAGGAAAGCAAAGGCTAGCTTTTTCAAACAGAAATTTGCATCCTGTAGCACAAACTCCAAAAAGTTCTGGGACACTGTAAATCCATGGAGAATAAGAGCACCTCCACCCAGCTGCCCAATGCACTGAGGCTAGGAAACACTGTCACCACGATAAATCTACAATAATCAAGAAGTTCAATAAGCATTTTTCTAAGGCAGGCCATGCTTTCCACCTGGCTACCCCTACCCCAGTCAAGAGCTCTGCACCCCCCACAGCAACTTGCCCAAGCCTCCCCATTTCTCCTTCACCCAAATCCAGATAGCTGATGTTCTTTAAGAGCTGCAAAATCTGGACCCCTACAAATCAGTTGGGCTAGACAATCTGGACCCTCTCTTTCTAAAATTATTCGCCGCAATTGTTGCAACCCCTATTACTAGCTTGTTCAAACTCGTATTGTCTGAGATCCCTAAAGATTGGAAAGCTGCCGCGGTCATCCCCCTCTTCAAAGGGGGAGACACTCTAGACCCAAACTGTTAAAGACCTATGTCTATCTGCATTTCTAAAGTCTTCGAAAGCCAAGTTAACAAACAGATCACCGACCATTTAGAATCCCACCGTACCTTCTCCGCTATGCAATCTGGTTTCCGAGCTGGTCATGGGTGCACCTCAGCCATGCTCAAGGTCCTAAACGATATCATAACCGCCATCGATAAAAGACAATACTGTGCAGCTGCCTTCATCGACCTGGCCAAGGCTTTTGACTCTGTCAATCACTGCATTCTTATCAGCAGACTCAACAGCCTTGGTTTCTCAAATGACTGCCTCGCCTGGTTCACCAACTACTTCTCAGATAGAGTTCAGTGTGTCAAATCAGAGGGCCTGTTGTCCGGACCTCTGGCAGTGTCTATGGGGGTGCCACAGGGTTCAATTCTCCGGCCGACTCTTTGCTCTGTATACATCAATGATGTCGCTCTTGCTGCTGGTGATTCTCTGATCCACCTCTACGCAGACAATACCATTGTATACTTCTGGCCCTTCTTTGGACACTGTGTTAACAAACCTCCAGACGAGCTTCAATGCCATAGAACACTCCTTCCGTGGCCTCCAACTGCTCTTAAATGCAAGTAAAACTAAATGCATGCTCTTCAACCGACCGCTGCCCGCACCCGCCTGCATCACTACTCTGGACGGTTCTGACTTAGAATATGTGGACAACTACAAATACCTAGGTGTCTGGCTAGACTATAAACTCTCCTTCCAAACTCACATTAAGCATCTCCAATCCAAAATTAAATCTAGAATCGGCTTCCATTTCGCAACAAATCATCCCTCACTCATGCTTCCAAACATACCCATGTAAAACTGACTATCCTATCGATCCTTGACTTCGGCGATGTCATTTACAAAATAACCTCCAACACTCTACTCAGCAAGTTGGATGTAGTCTATCACAGTGCCATCCGTTTCGTCACCAAAGCCCCATATATTACCAACCACTTCGTCGCCAAACCCACTGGCTCCAGGTCATCTAAGTCTTTGCTAGGTAAAGCCCCACCTTATCTCAGCTCACTGGTCACCCTAGCAGCACCCACCCGTAGCACGCGCTCCAGCAGGTACATCTCACTGGTCATCCCCAAAGCCAACTCCTCCTTTTTGCCGCCTTTCCTTCCAGTTCTCTTCTGCCAATGACTGGAAGGAATTGCAAAAATCAGTCTTATATCTCTCTCACTAACTTTAAGCATCAGCTGTCAGAGCAGCTTACCGATCATTGCACCTGTACACAGCCCATCTGTAAATAGCCCACCCAACTACCTCATCCCCTTATTATTTATTTTTTGCTCCTTTGCACCCCAGTGTCTCTACTTGCACATTCATCTTCTGCACATCTATCACTCCATTGTTTAATTGCTAAATTGCAATTATTTCGCCACTATGGCCTATTTATTGCCTTACCTACCAAATCTTACTACATTTGCACAGACTGTATAAAGACTTTTCGATTGTGTTATTGACAGTATGTTTGTTTATCCCATGTGTAACTCTGTGTTGTTTGTGTCGCACTGCTTTGCTTTATCTTGGCCAGGTCACAGTTGTAAATGAGAACTTGTTTTCAACTGTCCTACCTGGTTAAATAGAGGTTCAATTTAAAAAAATAAAAAAATAATGCGACCATTACAATTAAAGCATGCTAGCTAACTCACTCTTACAGCCATATACTGTATATATACAGTACATTCGAAAAGTATTCAGACTCCTTGACGTTTTCCACATTTTGTTACGTTACAGCCTGATTCTAAAATGGATCAAATATTTTTTTTTACCTCATCAATATAGACCCACTACCCCATAATGACGACGCAAAAAAAAAAATTGGAGAAATTTTAGCAAATGTATTACAAATAAAAACAGAAATACCTTATTTACATAAGTATTCAGACCCTTTGCTATGAACTTAGGTGCATCCTGTTTCCATTGATCATCCTAGAGCTGTTTCTACAACTTGATTGGAGTCCACCTGTGGTAAATTCAATTGATTGGACATGATTTGGAAAGGCACACCTGTCTATATAAGGTCCCACAGTTGACAGTGCATGTCAGAGCAAAAACCAAGCCATGAGATCAAAGGAATTGTCCGTAGAGCTCAGAGACAGGATTGGGTTAAGGCTCAGATCTGGGGAAGGGTACCAAAAAATGTCTGCAGCATTTAAGGTCTCCCAGAACACAGTTTCCTCCATCATTGTTAAATGGAAGAAGTTTGGAACCACCAAGACTCTTCCTAGAGCTGGCCACCCGGCCAAACTGAGCAATCGGGGGAGAAGAGCTTTGGTCAGGGAGGTGACCAAGAACCCGATGGTCACTCTGACAGCGCTCCAGAGTTCCTTCAAGAAGGACAACCATCTCTGCAGCACTCCAACAATCAGGCCTTTATGGTAGAGGGGTCAGACGGAAGCCACTCCTCTGTAAAAGGGCACATGACAGCCCGCTTGGAGTTTGCCGAAAAGCACGAAAAGCACTCTGACCATGAGAAAAATGATTCGCTGGTCAGATGAAACCAAGATTGAACTCTTTGGCTTGAATGCCAAGTGTCACGTCTGGAGGAAACCTGGCACCATCCCTACGGGGAAGCATGGTGGTGGCAGCATCATGATGTGGGGATGTTTTTTAGCAGCAGGTACTGGGAGACTAGTCAGGATCAAGGGAAAGATGAAAAGAGCAAAGTACCGAGATCTCCTTGATGAAACCTGTTCCAGAGCGCTCAAGACCTCAGATTGTGGCGAAGGTTCACTTTCCAATAGGACAACGACCCTAAGCACACAGCCAAGACAACTCAGGAGTGGCTTCAGGACAAGTCTCTGAATGTCCTTGAGTGGCCCAGCCAGAGCCCATACTTGAACCCGATCAAGCATCTCTGAAAAGACCTGAAGATAGCTGTGCAGTGACGCTCCCCATCCAACCTGACAGAGCTTGAGAAGATCTGCAGAGAAGAATGGGAGAAAGTCCCCAAATACAAGTGTGCCAAGCTTGTAGTGTCAAACCCAATAAGAGTCAAGGCTGTAATCGCTGCCAAGGGTGCTTCAACAAAGTACTGAGTCTTGTAAGCAAGCATTTCACTGTAAAGTCTACACCTGTTGTATTCGGCGCATGGGACAAATAAAATTAGATTTTTTTACATAAATTTTTTATTTCACCTTTATTTAACTAGGCAAGTCCATTAAGAACAAATTCTTATTTACAATGACGGCCTACCCCGGCCAACCCCAGATGATGCTGGGCCAATTGTGCGCCGCCCTATTGGACTCCTAATCACACCCGGATGTGATGCAGCCTGGATTCGAACCAAGGACTGCAGTGACGCCTCTTGCACTGCATTAGGCCCTACTAATTCAGTTATTTCCATGCTAACAGACGAATCACGAATCTACTGTACAGCCATCAACATGCTGTTGTCCAGCACATCTGTACTTCCTTGTGTCTATCGTCAGTCAGTCAGAATAAACACCAATCAACTGAGATCACTGGCTGGACAGGCCTTTCTTTAAAAACACAACGCAAGATTGTTACGAACTATGATCACATCTGTTACACTGGTGCCGAGACCAGTCTTCTTGTCTTCGCTGGACATCTGTTACACAAGCTCTTTGGTTATTGCTTTTATTGCTAGGTATTACTGCACTGTTGGAGCTAGAAACACAAGCATTTCGCTGCACCTGCAATAACATCTGCAAATCTGTGTACGCAACCAATAAACTTTGATTTGATGAACTAAAGTGTTACCAACTGATAAACAAACCTGAAAGTAACAAACTGTGCACTTACTGCCTTTTTAAACAAACGTTTGGGACAGAACCCTATGTACGTACAGTTTTATCCAAGCAAAACTTTGATGTGGAGTGGCGCCTCTCACTATTGAGACTGGTCGATACACAAACACGCTCTCAGATAAACGTGTGTGTACTTTTGGTAAAAACGGTTTGTTCCACTGAATCAGAAGCTTGTGCCTTGCTTTTACTGTGGGTTATACAACGACATTAGGGATGATTGTTAATTCATCAGCTGTCCAGACAAAATTATAATTTTAACGGTCTTGCTGAAAATAATAAATGTGTAATTTTATCAGGTAACAATAATATATAAATAATATATAAATATTCTCCAATGGAGACATTCCTTTATATATGCCTAATTGTCCTTTTATTTACTGTACTTTTTTTTTTCTTCACATGCATACATGTGTATAGGTTATGTTATGCATTATAGATGACACCTGTACCATGTTTGACTATGCTTGTTTTTAGTGTCTCAAAAATCCATTTGTGTGGTCCACAATGTATTTAAAACGAACTACTGTCGTATATTGTATCATTGGGGAGCGACACTTGAAACATTATTGAAGATTTATGTTAAAAACATCCTAAAGATTGATTCTATAAATCGTTTGACATGTTTCTACGAACTGTTATATCACTTTTTGAACTTTGTCTGAACTTTCGCCTGGACTTGCCCGCGCCTCGTGAACTTGGATTGTGAACTAAACGCGTTAACAAAAAGGAGGTCTTTTGACATAAATGGACTTTATCGAACAAAACAAACATTTATTGTGGAACTGGGATCCCTGGGAGTGCATTCTGATGAAGATCATCAAAGGTAAGTGAATATTTATAATGCTATTTCTGACTTCTGTTGACTCCACAACATGGCGGGTACCTGTATGGCTTGTTTTTGTGTCTGAGCGCCGTACTCAGATTATTGCATGGTGTGCATTTTCCGTAATGTTTTTTGGAAATCTGACACAGCGGTTGCATTAAGGAGAAGTATATCTTTAATTCTATGCATAACACTTGTATCTTTTATCAAAGTTTATGATGAGTATTTCTGTAAATTGATGTGGCTCTCTGAAAATTCGCCGGATGTTTTCGAGGCACAACATTACTGACCATAACGCACCAATGTAAACTGAGAATTTCGGATATAAATATGAACTTTATCGAACAAAACATAAATGTATTGTCCTATGAGTGCCATCTGATGAAGATCATCAAAGGTTAGTGATTAATTGTATCTCTATTTCTGCTTTTTGTGACTCTCTTTGGCTGGAAAATGGCTCTATGTGTTTTGTGACTAGGCTCTGACCTAACATAATCATATGGTGTGCTTTCGCTGTAAAGCCTTTTTGAAATCAGACACGATGGGTAGATTAACAAGAAGTTAAGCTTTAATTTGGTGTATTGCACTTGTGAATGTATGAAAGTGAAATATTTAAAAAAAAAATATTTTGAATTTCGCGCTCTGCCTTTTCAGCGGATGTTGTCGAGCGGAACCCCTAGCCGTAAGAAGAACTGCCACTGACGACATCAAGACTGAGTCCTCAAGACTTTATGACAAATGTGTACTTCAAACAGTCAAATTTGTGATTTTTAAAAGATATCAGTGGCCTCCAGAAAATGAATGGGGATTTCTTTGCTGACCCATGTAGGTGAGCCGGTCCAGCAGTCCTCTATATTTGTAATTTACTTATCAGACCCATTCAGTTCCTTTACTTCTGTAACTTGGCATAAAGAAGTGTCTAGGGCTATCAACTAAGTGTCGTTAACTATAATAGTCCATATTAGCATGTCTTTTGTGCCCTCACCGATGTCCTGCAATTCGAAGCACAATTCATCGTAGGTGATGTTCTGGCTTTTAGAGCTGAGCCGCACACAGTAGGTCGTCCAGATAACTGTGTTGTTCTTATTGAAGAAACATTCATTCTTCACAGAGGAGGAGTAGTCAGGGCACTCCCTCCATTCTTTCGTCAAATCATTTCTGAGGGAGCGAGAGAGAGAGAGAGAGAGAGATAGGACTAACACATTCTAGAGGTCTTTGGACTCTCGAGTCCACATGAGTCATTGATTAAAAGATCATATAAAACTTTAATAATTTCTTACAATACTTCCGGGGTATATAAAGCACACACACTCTTTACACGGTTTTCACTACTTTCCACACATACACAGTCACTCACCCAGTCACTCACTCACTCACTCACCCAGTCACTCACCCAGTCACTCACCCAGTCACTCACCGAGTCACTCACCCAGTCACTCACTCACACTGCTCTCTCTCTCTGTGCTCACTTCTTCCAGTAGAACATTTGCAGTGCTCCAGGTTCCGTGAGATTCTGGAAGCTTCCGGCGCTCCACCAACAGCTAAACGTCACCTGCTCCCTGGACTTACACCCAGTGAAATGAGGAGCATGGACGAAGGGATCTGAGAGCGAGAGAAAGAGAGAGAGATACACTTTAATTATCACATGGAAGCACACTTTAAGAAAATGACACAGACTACTGTACAAGAAAAGATACCGTATGTGAAGAATCATTCATCTGTTGTGTGGATCATATCTTTCATTAGGATAAATCTGCCTCTGGTTTCTGAAGTGTGGAAGTGGAATAAACTTTGATATAGGGTTGAACTATGTCCAAATCCTGGCTAGCTGTGCTCTGTGCATTTCAATCAGGCAGAGCATTGCTACTGTAAAAAACACTAGCAGTATAGCCCTTTACACTCATACCCGTACAGTATATGGGTTAAAAAAGGCTGATTTGGGCTCTGGCTCTGCGCTGTACGGGTTTTGACTGGCAGCCGTTCTGAGCATGAGCACCACGCGCGACAAGAAGTCGCCCCCCAACCCTCATATTTTTGGGAGTGACGGAAATTCTGTAAATGAAGATCACTCAATATATTTTGAAAGATGAGATGTTGAAGATTATAATAAATACCGCTTAGATGTCATACAAGCAAGAACAACACCCGTGAGTCCAAACGTGCAATTCACATTTCCCGAATCATAAAACTCAATTCATATACAGTATCATTTATGGTCAATGTTTGATGTACAGTTACAAGATGACATGGCGTCATACCCTGGTTTGTTCTGAACAGAATGAGATTGTTTATTTATGGTGAAGACAATTCACTGCAGCACACGCACCTGAATGCACTCATGACTATGCGCACCCAAATTAAGATCAATTTCTCTGAATTGCCTTGTGAAAGCCTAACAAGCATGCCTACCTGACCCAGATTGAGATTTATAATGAACTGTTTTTGAATTGCGTAAATTACAACAGTAATTGTGTGATGGGGGGATGCAGGGTTGTGTTCCAAAACAAACAACTACAAGTGTGCTTGCTCAAGTTCCTCAACGGCACAGCTAGGAGAGCTCAAAAAAGTACCTTATAGTTGAAGTCTCTTCTTTGAGTCATAAAAGTGAATGGAAATTGCTTAGGTACTGGGCACACTTTAGAAAGGTGTGTGTCCACTTGGAGACACCAGTTAGTCCTATCCCTCAAACCCTTGTCATTTTTTGGTCTTATGTTGCACCTACCCCACATTCTCTTATCACGTTACTGAAAGTATCCAGAGTATTTTCTGATTTCGTTATCATCAAATGCGGTGAAAAGTACAGTAAATGGAAAATACAAATAAAATCAACAGTGTAATGTTTTGATTCAGTCTTGTGTCAGGTGAACTGTTGTGTTCTCAACTTACGTCTAATCATTTTCCCATTATCTCCAAACTGTTCCCTTTCAGATGCTACCATGGTTATGCATATGCTTTTCATATTTCTTCAGTAAGAAATTGAGCCCTATACATATAATTGAGCCCTATACATATAATTGAGCCCTATACATATAATTGAGCCCTATACATATAAGCCAATTACCACAATCGTAAAGGTTGAAGAAAATCTTCGAAGCTTGGTAGGGCACCTGAGTGTAACCTAAATAGTTTCTTACTATGTGGTTCCACTGCCACTTCTCTTCCATCCTTCTCCCCTCATTAGACTCATTTTCTCTTCCTCCACCCCTCCCCAGACCCACCGGCCCATCCTCCCTCCGAGTCAGTTTGTCATCCATTTGTGAGGCTCTGGGTTTGGCGTAACCATAAATAAGTGTCTGAAAGTGCCATTGATTTCTGCTCACACACACACACACACACACACACATACGCACGCACGCACACACACTTTTAGTTTGTGGAGCTGCTTTGCCTTTGATACGTGGTAATATCATCATCTTAACCATTATCACCACCATTATCATAACCATTATCATCACCATTATCATCACCAACATGGAAGATATTCCTCCGTTTATTTGGTTGTTAAACACAGGTCTACGTGAATATAAGCCTATATCTCATATTTCAGTGCATTCCTCTCTCTCTCCCACTCTCTCCCTCACAACAAGGACAATGTGTTGCTCCCTGCCCTCTTAATTCAACCCTCCCTAACTCCCACCCCTTGAATTCCGGCCGCCCCAATCAAAGAGTTGCTGCAGACCTTGAAAGCTATGATGCCAAAACATACAGCAAGGAGAATGGCCTACCCCTGCCTAGATATACTTACTGCTTTACTTTGAAAAAAACATAAAAAAGCGGCCTGATTATGCTTAAAGATAGTAGGAGTTCAATTGTAACAAAAGAGCTAACTCCTGCCTAGAACCCTGCCAACTGAAAAAGATGTTTGATTGATGGGAGAAGTGCATTTAAAGACGACACGTAGCAAAAAACAGAATAATGATTAGCCTTCCCCTGCTCTGCACTGGAAATCACTGCAAAGCTAAAGAATTAAGCTAAGCCTGAATGGAAATAGTGCATTAAAGAACACTGTATAATTGATGTATAATCTGTATAATCAACAACAACAAAAATGTACAGGTAGCCTACACAGTAAATTGTGTATGAATGACAAATCACCACTTTGTCTATAGAGTACAGTTAAAAGTATTTAGCATACTTAATCAAAAAGTAGAACAGAAGACGAAAGACATCTCTGAGCCATACAATCATTTCCCATCAAAAAGGAGGTGTACTCCACTGTATCTAGCTTGTGTACTAGGTAGTGATGGGGGGGGGGGGGGGTATAAAAAAATCGATAGTTACATATCAGAATATTATTTTTGGCAATATATCGCATTGTTTTGACAATATCGCAATATTATTTTTGCGCCCGTCGGCCGCGCCAAAACTCCAGTATATTCCCTTCATAGCTTGTTCTCCATCTTCTTTTGAAATAGGGAGCCAGTTTTCACCACATTTACTTCCATGACTGATCGAAACCAATTTTCTCATTTCCTCTCTCTTGTCCCTTTGCAGCAGACATACGGTGAGCAATATGTTTGGACCATGGAATCGCAATAAAATCACAGTATTGAATCGAAAATACGTATCAAATCGTGAGTATCGAAATACATATCGTATCGTGAGGACCCTGGCAATTCCCAGCCCTAGCACTAGGCTAAGTGAAATGATTGTCATGAATTAGTGCTGAAGTTGTAAATAGCTTTGACGTCATTGTAAGTGGTTTTGGATCAAAGTGCCGGCCAAATTAACTTAATGTGGAGGAGGTCAAGGTTAACTGGGAGTTCTCTACTATTCTATCACCAACTGGACACATCTGCCCGGCCTCCAAGCCAAAAGTCTGTCGGAGGTGAAAGGTTATGAACAACACCTGATAAACAGTCTCCTGCTCATCTGCTGAGGACTATTCAAACCTTTGGTCTGTGAGTTTTTGACAGAGGCCTAACTGATCGATTTTAAAAGGGAAAATATAAAAATGTCCGGTGGCCTTTGTCAGTGGCCTTTTGTGACTCAGGGCCGTTTTTATTAAGCCTGTTTGGGGACGTATGTCAGAGGAGGGGCTTTTCCTAACTGATCATTGACAGAAGGTCATCTGTGAGATAAGGGCATCTGATATGACAAACAGAGAAGAACATGAAGGACTGGATGGAGAACATGCTTTTTTCTGATGAGAACGTCAATGTTGTCTTCTTTCAGCAGGAGAATGGCACGACTCTTATATAACCCGC
The DNA here is from genome assembly GCF_029448725.1 of Salvelinus fontinalis. NCBI lineage: Eukaryota > Metazoa > Chordata > Actinopteri > Salmoniformes > Salmonidae > Salvelinus > Salvelinus fontinalis. Next base: position 43,718,276 of record NC_074668.1, read on the forward strand.
ACGCTCCGAAAGCAATGGAAACGTCAAACATGTCGTGCATGCCTGCGTATGCTACAGACTGTGTGCATTTGTGCCCCCACTCCTCTCTCTCTCTATCAGGCTGAAAAACAGTCTTCCTCCCTGTACCAGTCCACACAGTGTAGCTAGGAAACAGACTCACTGACAAGACGACAGTCATTAGGCTTAAAACAAACCCTCGACAGTCAAAATAAAAACTCTTTCTGTGAGCACCAAAGCCGCAAAAAATTGCAGTGTGAAAAGAGCAAAGGTGCGTTAGGGATATATCAGCGGGTATATTGCAAAACGGTTAGCTAATTGCCCTGAAGAGCCTGGGGGATATGGGGCTAATGCTGAGAATCACCACCTTTTCCAGCTCATTTGGTAATGTGAGAGAGTTAGCTAACACTGGGCTAACAACACACAGAGTGATTTCTTCAGAGAGATGGAGACAGGCGGGGGGGTTGTGTGTGTGAGTGTGAGCGAGCGAGCGAGCGAGCATATCAACAACAAAACATTCTTTCAACTTTCAGAATCTTCAGCAACTCGTGTTTCATCAAATGTCAAAGTCGCAATCATCACATTGACATTACTCCCAGATAATTAGCTAGTGGTTTCAATTTCACTCGTTCCCAAATCAGGCACGGTAAGATTCACATCCACCGTGATGTGGCATTGCAGGCACATCCTCCTAATGCTATAAAAGGCCATTACCAAGGAGAAGCAGCAAGAGATTGGAACACTATCATGAAACATTAAAGCAATGACCTTTTGATCCGTCTCAGCTACCGTTTGTTACCTGGGCAAAGAACACAGCCACATTTTTCATTCTGCATCCTGTTGCTTTCTTGCAGATAAGCCAATTAGGCACAGTGTGCATGTGTCTGCATGTGTGTGTGTGTGTGCATTTCTATATGCATACAAAGGACGTTTGCAAGAACGAAAATTCCTTCTACTGTCATTCAAATCACAGGTTCATCAGAACCTCATGCTAGTGTTGACATTTTCCGCTGTTGTTTTCAAAGGACATTCAGTCTGTTCTTTTGCCTTAAATGTTTAGCTAGTAAGTACCCTGTATCCATTCTAATAAGCCCACTGTAATATCCCTCTGCTGTATTGGACATTCTGTCCATTTAAACACATCCATTCACAAACCTTGTTGCTCTTCCCACTTAAGTGTCTAAATCAGTGCGATTTAATGTGACTTCCGTGCAAATTGAGTTCCATCCTGTTGTGTCATCACGCACACACACACACACGCACACATTTGAAATACTTTATTTGAATCCACAAATCACATTACACCCATATGGAAAAAAACTATACAAAATATATTTTTAAGATACAGTTTTTAGGATACATGTGAAATATTTTAAAATTGGCACAAAAAAATGTACACTGAGTATACAAAGCCTGAAGAACACCTGCTCTTTCCATGACACGGACTGACTGACCAGGTGAAAGCTATGATCCCTTATTGATGTCACTTGTTAAATCCACTTCAATTAGTGTAGATGAAGGGGAGGAGACAGGTTAAAGAAGGATTGTTCAACCTTGAGACATGGATTATTTAGTGTCCCATTCAGAGGGTGAATGGGCAAGACAAAATATTTAAGTGCTTTTGAATGGGGTATGGTAGCAGTTCTGTAAAGTACTTAACTAAAAATACTTAAATAGTTTTTGGGGGTATCTGTAATTAACTTTTACTTCACTACATTTCTAAAGAAAATAATGTACTTTCTACTCCATACATTTTCCCTGACACCCAAAAGTACTCATTACATTTTGAATGCTTAGCAGTGATGGATTCTATTAAAATGTAACATGTTTCAAGTTAAACTGTGGTTTGTTTGTATCCTGTTTAGTGAATGATTACTGTGAGTATTAATGGAGTTTAGGTCATGAAACTGTGTGTATGCTAATTTACAAATGTTGACCTTATCAGAGGAAATTGCCTAGGATCAGAGAGCAGGGTCAGGCGCAGAACAGAAAATGCACGGGGTGTGATTCTGACATCTGACTAAACAAAGAGAGGACCATGGACATTTCACAGGAGAAAGGAGGGAAACTCCTTGGGGCAATAAAATGTATAGCTGGAAAGGTGATGCCTACAAGGGAAGAGTATAAAATGTGTTGTAAGCTTTCTAAATGTATGCAGTCAGCTGACTGTATCCTTGGTATTTAACACTTGAAACTTCTCTTGAGCTTTTGATCTCAATTCCTTATGGAAAAGAGGTAGCAAAAGCATTTCTCTTTTTACAGCAGGACAGGAAAATGGTCCAATTCACACACTCATCAAGAGCACATCGCTGTTCTTCCCTACTGCCTCTGATCTGGCGGACTCACTAAACACACATGGTTCTTCTGTAAAATATGTCTGAGTGTTGGAGTGTGCCCCTGGCTATCCGTAATTTTTTTTTAAGAACTTCAAATGGTGCTGTCTGGTTTGCAATTTGAAATGATTTACACTTGTACTTTTAATACTTAAGTTTATTTTAGCAATTACATTCACTTTTGATAGTTCAGTATATTTAAACCAAATACTTTTACTCAAGTAGTATTTTACTGGGTGACTAACCTTTACTTGAGTTATTGTCCTTTAAGGTATCTTTAATTTTACTCAAGTATGACAATTGGGTACTTTTCCCACCACTGTATGGTAGTAGGTGTCAGGGGCATCGGTTTGTTTCAAGAACTGCAACGCTGCTGGATTTTCACGCTCAACCGTTTCCCGTGTGTATTAAGAGGGGCAGCAACTCAATATTAGCAAGGTGTTCCTAACGTTTGGTATACTCAGTGTATTTAAAAATATATATTTAATACATTTTAAATAGATTCCAAGATATATTACAGAATGTATTTAAAATGTATAAAGTGCATTCGTATAGTATTCAGACCCTTTGACTTTTTCCACATTTTGTTACATTACACCCTTATTCTAAAAATAATTAGTTTTTTTTCACTTCTTCAGCAAAACACCATTTTAGAAATGTTTGCAAATGTATAAACGTTTTTAAACTGAAATATCACTTACACATAAGTATTCAGACCCTTTACTCAATACTTTGTTGAAGCACCTTTGGCAGCGATTTCAGCCTTGAGTCTTCTTGAGTATGACGCTACAAGCTTGGCACACCTGTATTTAGGGAGTTTCTTCCATTCTTCACTGCAGATCTTCTCAAGCTCTGTCAAGTTGGATGGGGAACGTTGCTGCACAGCTATTTTCAAGTCTCTTGAGAGATGTTCGATCAGGTTCAAGTCCGGGCTCTGGCTGGGCCACTCAAGGACATTGAGTCTTGTTCCGAAGCCACTCCTGCGTTGTCTTGGCTGTGTGCTTAGGGTCGTTGTCCTGTTTGAAGGTGAACCTTAGGACCTCAGACTGGGGCGGAGTGCTCTGGAGCAGGTTTTCATCAAGAATCTTTCAGTACTTGGCTCCATTCATCTTTCCCCCGAACATAACGAGTTTCCCAGTCCCTGCTGCTGAAAAACATCCCCACAGCATGATGCTGCCACCACCATGCTTCCCCGTAGGGATGGTGCCAGGTTTCCTCCAGACGTGACGCTTGGCAATCAGGCCAAACAGTTCAATCTTGGTTTCATCAGACCAGAGAATCTTGTTTCTCATGGTCTGAGAGTCCTTTAGGTGCCTTTTGGCAAACTCCAAGCGGGCTGTCATGTGCCTTTTACAGAGGAGTGGCTTCCGTCTGACCCCTCTACCATAAAGGCCTGATTGGTGGAGTGCTGCAGAGATGGTTGTTCTTCTGGAAGGTTCTCCCATCTCCACAGAGGGACTCTGGAGCTCTGTCAGAGTGACCATCGGGATCTTGGTCACCTTCCTGACCAAGGCTCTTCTCCCCCAATTGCTCAGTTTGGCCGGGCGGCCATCTCTAGGAAGAGACTTGGTGGTTCCAAACTTCTTCCATTTAAGGCCACTGTGTTCTTGGGGACCTTCAATGCTGCAGACATTTTTTGGTACCCTTCCCCAGATCTGTCCCTCGACACAATACTGTCTCGGAGCTCTACGGCTAATTCATTCGACTTCATGGCTTGGTTTTTGCTCTGACATGCACTGTCAACTGTGGGAAGTTATATATCCCAGTTGTGTGCCTTTCCAAATCATGCCCAATCAATTGAATTAACCGCAGGTGGACTCCAATGAAGTTGTAGAAACATCTCAAGGATGATCAATTGAAACAGGATGCACATGAGCTCAATTTCGAGTCTCATAGCAAAGGGTCTGAATATTTCTGTTTTTATTTTTAATACATTTGTAAAAATGTCTAAAAACCTGTTTTTGCTTTGTCATTATGGGGTATTGTGTGTCTCTGTATGTCCTTGAGTGGCCCAGCAAGAGCCTGGACTTGAACCCGATCTAACATCTCTGGAGAGACCTGAAAATAGCTGTGCAGCGACGTTCCCCATCCAACCTGACAGAGCTTGAAAGGATCTGAAGAGAAGAATGGGACAAACTCCCCAAATACAGGTCTGCCAAGCTTGTAGTGTCATACCCAAGAAGACTCGAGGCTGTAATCACTGCCACATGTGCTAAAAACAAAGTACTAAGTAAAGGGTCTGAATACTTATGTAAATGTGATCAACATTAATTAATTAGTACTGCACAGGCTCACATACATCAGCAACAAAAATAAATATCAATAAAAATCTTGAGTATCAAATAAAAACGTATATCAAGTATTCATGTGAATGAATAAGGCTTTTCACCCTTTCAATAAAGATGAAGAGAAAGATATCTTCCATTACGTTCTCACTAACGTGGAAGTCAGACTTTCTGAGATTGACATCTAGTGAGCCAATGAAAAGTGACCATGAGAAGGCATAAATCCGCCTACACAATCCTGGGTATAACACCGCTAACCATCCACTGTAGAGCCGTATAATACCACAAGACCGAGACCAACACTTTGACATATTGTTCAAATTTATTATGAAGTTATGAGTAATTGTAAAAAATGTAATTAACAAATATTAATATTCACTGTGGTGTTGTCTGTCTCAGACAGAGGGGGCCAAACAATACAGCAATTGATTCAGGACGACCTGAAGTTTCGTTTGGTATAACCGGTGTTGAAATCAGTCAAATGCATGCATATTTATTGAAATTAAAATGTTTGCTTACAGAAGGACTGGGGACCGAGATATATTGTGGATCATTGTACGACCTATCGTTTTTTTAAACCGATAAAAACGTTTTTTTTTGTTTTTTTTTTAAACAGCCTAGTGCCAAATCTCAGGCACTTAATTTTTTCATTATTATTAGTATACTTTTTAGCCAGTAGTTCTGAAAGTTGCATTCATGAGCCAAACGCATCACATACTACAAAAAGAAAGGAGGACCAAGGCACTCTTCATATAATTAATTAAAATGTCTTTATTAGTATGGCATGTTCAATAGAAACAAAGTTGTTTAAAAACCGACGCGTTTCGGCTGCATGGCCTTCGTCAGGGAGTACAGAAAAAAGAGAATACAGTGTCCTCTTTTGAAAGTCTTTTCCAATTAGCCCTAATTAGAAGAGGGAGTGGTTACCAAATTGGACACACCTAGTAAGCAATAACATACACATGAAAAGGTGAAATACTGTAGCTATGTTATCATGAGCATACAACTCCAAGCTAGAAGCATCACATACTACATCACATACAGTATCAGTCAAAAGTTTGGACACACCTACTCATTCAAGGGTTGTTCTTTATTTTTACTACTTTGTAGAATAATAGTGAAGACATCAAATCTATTAGATAACACATATAGTAACCATGTAGTAACCAAAAAAGCATCAAACAAATCAAAATATATTTTATATTTGAGATTCTTCAACATAGCCACCTTTTGCCATGATGACAGCTTTGCACACCCTAATCACCAGGGTTGGGGTCAATTCCATTTAGTTAAATCAGGTGCTGCTTGAGATTCCAAATGAGTTATACAGGAAGTGCTCCAATGAAAAAGTTTGCGTAAATGTTCCTAAATTCTAAAATATATATATTTCAGAATAAGAAAAATTAGTTTGAATGTCTATTTGTCACATGGTATCTGTGCAACTTAAGACTGAACAGCCTTACCTTCTTAACCCTTTGACACGTACAAACACATGGGTGTGATCATTCTACAGTACTCCCTGCAGCGTACACTCAAACCAGTGTGATTAGAACAATTCATTTCAATGTATAGTTACGATTGACGCAACAGTCAGCGTTTGAGCTGGCCGCTCTTGCATAAACAGTCTGTACAACATTATGTCCTCAATGTGAGCAGTTTATTATCGGATGCAATGTTCAGACATTCCCAGAAGTAGCAGCAACATAACACAATTCTCATCCAAATTGGAAAATGTAGGCTACAGTACATCAGTCTTAGCGCTAAACTGAGGAAAGATTGAGCTAACACAAGCGGTCATACTAGGTCAACTCTCAGCTGATAGAAACCATAATATGAATTAGCTAATATAAATGACTATTTACAGTTTATCGCATATCAAAATAATTGAGTTAAACACTTTCTAAAAGTCTAAAGTAATCCCACGGTGGGTAGTTTGTGCGCACCGCCATGTTCGTTTTGCTGCATCAACCGAAGAAAAGAAGAGGTGACAAGCTGACTTGGGTCTGAGTATGCATTTTGAAGGCGAAGGGGGTGTTTCGTCTACCATCATTCACTTCCCATCATTCACTTCTGGAAGTTTAAAGATGAGAACCATCCCTTCACCTTGTTTTGCTATAACATCTTTGGTCTGACAGACACCCAGAATGCATTGAATGACATCAACAAACATGGCTCCACACATAGCCGGGCAAATAGCTTAGCAACAGCTGATCATAATCAGTACAAACTTCAAAAAAGTGTTTTACACACATCTTATGTGTCCATTACAATCTATGCAAAAATTGGAATGCATGATGTCACCAGTACTTGAAAACATGTAAATAAAACAATAAATAAAGAAATTATTACCCCACAAACCATTTCCTGATACTGATTTATTGACACAAGTGGCCCATGTCGGTGTTATGATACTGATGATTTGTCGCCACAAACAGTTTGTTTACATTTTTACCGTTGTGGCTAGATGGGGTAGCTAGGCCTACAACAGCTATGTTTAGTGGTCACGTTAGGGGCAACAGTTGTTGACAATTGTAGCATTTTAGCTAACCCTAACCCTTTTCCTAACCTTAAGATAATGAGGTTAACATCCTACATTAATTCACCTAACCTGCTGCGTTAATTGTCCTAACCTGCCATGTTAATTATCCTAACCTGCTATGTAAACAAATCATCTGGGAAACAAATCATCATTATCACCACACCGGCACCCAATCACCTCACCCCTGACACTCACTTGGAGCCATTGTGTTGTTGTTTATGTAGCTAGTGGGGTAAGCTGTAGCATTATAAATATCTTTCAAAAGGAGACAAACTCACAAATGTGGAAATTCAGGAGATTTTTGTCAATTCTGACAATGATTCTGAGTATGGCAGTGAGGAATCAGATTCTGACAGTGACGAGCTGCTCTCCAACCTTGTGGCCTTCAAGAACGCTGAATCTGAGGACCCCTTTCCCACCGGTCCCCCCTGAAGATGGTGGTGGTGATGGAGGCAGGCCAACAGTGGGTGAAGTACGGCAGGTCTGCGGTAGCTTGAACGCTGCCAGCCATTTCACCAATCCTGAACCTGCTGTTGGCTTTGATGAGTCCCAGCTAAGAGTGCAAAGCCACTTGCCATCTCCCTCTGAGGCGTTAAGTTGTTTCTGACAGAAATATAGTGGAGGAGAACAATCGCTATGCCTTGGAGCTGCAGGAGAAGAGATAGCCACAGGGAAGGTGGATCACCTGATGGGAGAGTGAAAGATCAAACCAGACTGAGTGCTTGACTATAATCTCAACATTGGGGCAGTTGATTAGGCGGACATGATGAACAGCTTTGTGGCATGCTCTCCGAAAACCACCAAGTGGTATAAGAAGATATTTGTCCGTCTGCTGTTCTCAATGGCCACATAACACTGCTATAAAAATCATAATAGTGAATAATATAACCGTAAGAAACAGTAACTGGACAGCTCCACAAGGGGGCAGGGCAGGACAGAACAGAGTTATGCTAAACAGGCCAAATGAATACATCGGCCACGGTCATGATAAGGCCTGGGCAGCTTCAAAGGAAACAACACAAGCTAATACTTCTCTGACGCAATTAGCATTGTTTTACAGAGCTAATAGCTAGCTACATAAGCATAATTGAGTATAACACCATAAAGGTTATGAAATTAGTATCTTGCATGTCCGCGTTTATAAAGGAATACACAGAATACATTATTCTCCATAAATACACTGAGTGTACAAAAAATTAGGAACACCTGCTCTTTCCATGACATAGAACAGGGCTCCCCAACTAGCGGAACGAGGGTGGTTTAATTTGGCCAACCAAGTTATGAGGAAAAAATATAAAAATATATTTTATTTATTTATAATTTTAATTGTTGAAAATAAGACAGTAAAACCACCAGAAAATCAGCTCCAAGTGATTTTGATTTTGTAAATCTGTTCCCAAATATTCCCACCCATTATAGACACATGATCGAATACAAATGCAAGCAAGGTTTGAAATTATGTTTTAGTCAAATATGTGACAGAATTCAGGAAACTAGGTGTATGTCGCAAGTTACAACTTCATAGGAGAGCCGTTTGAACGTAATTATATATATATTATTTCATCAAAATGTTTTTTTGGGGGGCAGAAATGCCTTCTCGAACATGTGAACTTTCATGTGCCTAAATAACAAACTTGTATGCCATCTATAAAAACGAATACAATTGTTAAATTACGAGCCTTGTTGGTCAAGCCACATAAAAAGACAGCAACCACTAGCCATGATTGGCTGAGATAATAGGTGGGCTGGACATGCAGAGAGAGGAGTTCGGATTGGTCTGCCATATTGAAGGCGTCTGTCTATTTGAGCTCCTCAGTCTGTGTTGGTAATCCTGTCGAACACAGCTTTTTCAAAAATGTTTTGTGTAGTGGAGCTCCATAAATGTTGCTCTCCATTTTCTGGAGGATCAAGTTTTTTGAAAATCAGTGGAATTAGGGTATGATAGCTAAAGAGATGAAGTAAACACCAGTCTCCGGATTACATCTTCAAACTAAGGGCAACCGTGGTATGGCATTCCTGACAGGGAGACGCATCCATGATACATGTTGATGTATACAGGATAAGATAGCTAGCTAACGCTAGACTACATTTTCAGATATTACACGTTTCCAATTTTGACAGGAAGTGGTTTCATTTCAAGCTAAAGTGTACTGTTAGCTACAGTGGTTTGTCCTTTAAAAGTTGCAGCGTACTGCAGCACAGCTTGCATGGTGACGCAGAATTCTATGGCACGTTATTTAAGTGTCAGCCACTGTTACTGTTAATGCAAGTTAGTGCTAGTTTGACCACCAGAGGGCATCTTTGAGAAGCATTTGATAGCCTTCTCAAAGATGGCTGTGCTAGATAGTGATAGTGGTAGTGGCTGTGCTAGAGAATTTAAAACCTTTTCTGTAAGAACATTAGTATACGTGACTGATTTTAAGAAATTTTGCATAATTAATTTGATTAATATCATGGTGTTTCTATTCCAAGAAAAATGAAAAACCCTCAGGGTTTCCGTTAGGATGGAATGGAAAATATGGCGCTGTACAACGTGACAGTAGGGAGTAGGCTACAGTACTAAGAGCATAACATTTCCTGTCCCCATGCTTGTCTCAGAGCAGCGCGAAACGGTGCTAAAATAGTTGACCACAGGGGTAGGCTATTGCTTCAAATCCTATTGATTCTAACTTCAATATGTTCTGTAAATAAATACGACCTACACCACTTTTAACAGCACATTACTCAATACTAGTGAGACTCATATCGCCAATAATTACATATGGGTCTGCCGTAGTAAACATGCCAATGCCGTCTGGCTCTGAACCAATGCATCAGCTGTCACCCGTATTTCCAGCGAGACTACTCATGCCATCGACTCACTGATGAGTGAAGATGATGAGCGATCGGTAAAGGCCATCTGTAATCCGCTGGCTTCACGGCACATCAACATCGCTCTAATCACAGTCAGAAGACAGTTGAAGAAACTTGCATGGACTTATGGAAAGGCTCGGTAAGACATGTTATATATACAGTTGAAGTCAGAAGTTTACATACACCTTATAGGCTGACCAATCCGCTCGCGTCGCGTGCGCGAGCGTTGCAAAATAAATTTAGAAATCTATGTTATTCAATTATTGCACCCACACTGCTCGCGAGCGTCTGCGTTGCCAAGGGCTAAAATAGAACTCCTTTCTATTTGATGCAGATCGCGCTGCAAGTCCTGCCTCTCCCATCTCCTCATTGGTTAATAGAAGCAGGTACCCACGTGCCATCTCCTCATTGGTTATACCCGCGTGGGTGATTGAAAAACTAACTGTGTTGCCGGTCGGTGTAGAAATACTATGAAAGTTTAGATGCCAATCACCATATAAGTTCAAAGATGAAAAAGCCTGGAAGGAGGAGAGATGACTAGAAATGATTCGGTTGACCGTTTTATGTGTGGATTAATTGTCGGAGTAGAGGACCTTGTGAATTTCAGGTAAAAGAACAACTCAATGTTTATATCCCAGGACAAATTAGCTAGCAACAGCAAGCTAGCTAAATAGGACAAATTAGCTAGCAAGTGCAAGCTAACTAGCTAAATTGCCATAAATGTTCAATGCTGTTCAACCTGTTCCCAAATTAATGTAATTGGTTCAGAGTTTGTTTTGATATTTCAACCTGCGTGTCGTGATCGCATTTGGTGTAGGGGGACAAAATACATTTATGCACGATAGCGCACGTGCGCAGCCAGTTTGGGTTCCGTGTTAGCCAAATACATTTAAACTCAGTTCTTCACAATCCCTGACAATTAATCCTAGTAAAAATGAATTGCCTTTAAATTGTAACTTTCGGGTAGCCTTCCACAAGCTACCTACAACAAGTTGGGTGAATGTTGGCCCATTCCTCCTGACAGAGCTGGTGTAACTAAGTCAGGTAAGTAGGCCTCCTTGCTCGCACACTCTTTTTCAGTTCTGCCCACAAGTGTTCTATGGGATTGAGGTCAGGGCTTTGTGATGGCCACTCCAATACCTTAACTTTGTTGTCCATAAGCAATTTTCCCACAACTTTGGAAGTATGCTTGGGGTCATTGTCCATTTGGAAGAACCATTTGCGACCAAGCTAATCTTCTGGAATTTCCCAAGCTGTTTAAAGGCACAGTCAACTTAGTGTATGTAAACTTCTGACACACTGGAATTGTGATACAGTGAACTATAAGTGAAATAACCTGTCTGTAAACAATTGTTGTAAAAATTACTTGTGTCATGAACAAAGTAGATGTCCTAACCGACTTGCCAAAACTACAGTTTGTTAACAAGACATTTGTGGAGTGGTTGAAAAACGAATTTTAATGACTCCAACCTAAGTGTATGTAAACTTCTGACTTCAACTGCATAGCTTGGAAAATTCCAGAAAATTATGTCATGGCTTTACAAGCTTCTGATAGGTTAATTGACATTACTTGAGTAAATTGGAGGCGTACCTGTGGATGTATTTCAAGGCCTACAATCAAATTCAGTGCCTCTTTGCTTGATATCATGGGAAAATCAAAGGAAATCAGCCAAGACCTCAGAAAAAAATTGTAGACCTCCACAAGTTTGGTTCATCCTTGAGAGCAATTTCCAAATGCCTGAAGGTACCACGTTCATCTGTACAAACAATAGTACACAAGTATAAACACCTTGGGACCACGCAGCCGTCATACCGCTCAGGAAGGAGATGCGTTCTTTCTCCACCGTCGCTGGACCAGACAAGACTGGCAAAAAGTGCTCTTCACTGACGAGTCACGGTTTTATCTCACAAGGGGTGATGGTCGGATTTTCATTTATCGTCAAAGGAATGAGCGTTAAACCGAGGCCTGTACTCTGGAGCAGGATCGATTTGGAGGTGGAGGGTCCGTCATGGTCTGGGGCGGTGTGTCGCAGCATCATCGGACTGAGCTTGTTATTGCAGGCAATCCCATTCCCCCCAGAAATGTCCGGGAACTTGCAGGTGCCTTGGTGGAAGAGTGGGGTAACATCTCACAGCAAGAACGGGCAAATCTGGTGCAGTCCATGAGGAGGAGATGCACTGCAGTATTTAATGCAGCTGGTGGCCACACCAGCTACTGACTGTTACTTTTGACTTCTGTCACTTCCCACGAGCCAGGTTGTGACAAAAACGCAACACTCATTCTTATGTTTAATAAATGTATTAGTGTGTGTGTGTGTGGCAGGCTTACAATGATGGGGAAAAAACTACATTTGAGAGTGATCCACAGGTGATGCAATCTCTGTTGCACTCCACACTGCCCTTTCCCACCTGGACAAAAGGAACACCTATGTGAGAATGCTGTTCATTGACTACAGCTCAGCATTCAACATCATAGTGGCCTCAAAGCTCACCACTAAGCTAAGGACCTGGGACTAAACACCTCCCTCTGGAACTGGATCCTGGACTTCCTGTTGGGCCGCCCCCCAGGTGGTAAGGGTAGGCAATGCCACAGTGATCCTCAACACAGGGGCCCCTCAGGGGTGCGTGTTTAGTCCCCTCCTGTACTCCCTGTTCACCCACAACTGGGTGGTCAAGCACGACTCTAACACCATCATTAAGTTTGCCGATGACAACGGTTGTGGGCTTGATCACCGACCACGATGACAGAGCCTATAGGAAGGAGGTCAGAGACTTAGCAGTGTGGTGCCAGGACAACAACCTCTCCCTCAACTTGATCAAAACAAAGTAGATGATCGTGGACTACAGAAAAAGGAGGGCCAAGCACGCCCCCATTCTCATCGACAGGCCTGTAGTGGAGCAGGTCGAGAGCTTCAAGTTCCTTGGTGTCCACATCACCAACAACCTATCATGGTCCAAACACACCAAGAAAGTCGTGAAGAGATAACGACAACGCCTATTCCCCCTCAGGAGACTGAAAAGATTTGTCATGGGTCCTCAGATCCTCAAAAAGTTCTACAGCTGCACCATCGAGAGCATCCTGACTGGTTGCATCACTGCCTAGTATGGCAACTGCTCGGCCTCTGACCGCAAGGAGCTACAGAGAGTAGAGCGTACAGCCCAGTACATCACTGGGGCCAAGCTTCCTGCCATCCAGGACCTCTATACCAGGCGATGTCAGAGGAAGGACCTACAAATGGCTAGCTACCCTAGTCATAGACTCTCTTCTTCTACCACACAGCAAGTGGTACCAGAGCGCCACTTCTAAGTTCAAAAGGCTCCTTAACAGCTTCTACCCCCAAGCCATAAGACTGCTGAACAGTTCATCAAATGGCTATCCGGACTATTTGCATTGACCCCCTTTGTTTTTACACTGCTGCTACTCACTGTTTATTATCTATGCATAGTCACTTTACCTCTATCTACATGTACATATTACCTCATGGTAATGACTAACCTGTACCCCCCGCACATTGACTCATTACCGGTGCCCTCTGTATATAGGCTCATTATTGTTATTTTATTGTGTTCATTTCTTTTTACTTTAGTTTATTTAGTAAATATTTTCCTAACTCTTATTTTTCTTATTTTAATTGTATTGTTGTTTAAGGGCTTGTAAGTAAGCATTTCATGGTAAGGTCTACACATGTATTTGGCGCCTGTGACAAATAACATTTGATTTGATAACGCATCGATCATTTTCAAAATATATTCACTTACTTTAATAGGTTCTCCCACTGCCTCCATTTTCTGGGTCCTTCGAAAAACGAAATAATGGGCAATCTTTCAGAAGTTTCCGTTGGTAGCAAAACCCAGCCAGCTATATGGACAATTGGAGGACTTCCACCATACTGACTCTGGTCTCCCAACATGGCGACGGGTGTGGTTGCTAGGTGATTTTTTTACGCAACTGCAACCCCTCTGTAGATAATTGGCAAGCAGCATGACTTGGTTTGAGGGCAGGGCGGGTTAACTGTCCTGTTGAGTAACAATCCAATTCTGGAACAGTGAGTGCATTCTGACATGACACGCTTAAAGAAAAACACACTGGGGGTTCCATTAAAGGTATTTGGAACTCACACACTGAGACTTCATCTTTCTTTTCAAGTGAAAAGCCGAGGATGAGGTATGGGTTGTGTACGTAATATTTACATGTTTGTAAAGGAAACCTGAAATATGTCTCTGTAATGTACGTACATCATCAAGTTGAAGTTGAATAATAATATATGCCATAGGTCTATGTCTATAAGTTGGACAGGCTGGGGGAACAGTGTTAGGCGACACCCTGTTTTCTGGACAGGAACGAAGCAGGCAGAGAGAGAGAGCGAGAGAGAGAGAGAGAGAGAGCAAGAGCGATGAGACCCACTGAACACCAGATACACAGGAGGAGGAGAGTAAACAGGTGTTAAAAGTAAGTGCCAACATACACGCACACTCCGACACATATAAATTCACACTGCTTGCTTCAGGACATTGGAAAAATTGGAACTCGATACAAGACATGTGTTACCAACCACTCTTAAAGGGACAATCCTCAGTTGCTATATTGATTTTTGGACTTATAAATTAATGATATGTACCTATTGATTCTTGAAGAATATAACTTATGCCTCATGAGTTTAGTTAAACTGTCACAGTTGCACCCTATCAGAACCCAAAATAAGTTTGCAAACAAAGTAAATGTAATTACACACTGCCGTGTACAGCCTCAAAACAGGATTAAAACTATAAATGTTGATGTCATGGATGGTCAGTCCCTGGATCCATAGTTATGCCTATCAATTCGAGTGGTTATATTTCTCCGGCACCATCCCTTTACAGAAACACTGCCGGGGAGTGTGATTTGTATTGTGTCAACTGCTGATTGCCACTTTAAACAGCTCACACACATACACAAACAATGAATCTCTCTTGTTCCCCATATGTCCATAACAAAACAAACCCCAGTGTACACAAAGAAAAGCTCTACAAAAACAACCAACAAACCTCTTAAGAAGAAAAAGAGAGTCCTCTATTGGTTCTCTGGGCATCCATCTAAGGTTGAAAATCAATCAAACTTGTCAATGTTTACACCGTGTCACTATGTTCACAAACTACTATCTGCACGTACACAACTTCTTATTCTGAAAAGTGGACACCAACCTGTTAAAAGGAATTGATCAGGTAGAAGTAGGTTTTATGGTAGAACCCCAAACCATTTGGTGAATGTATTTGTCCATGGTTAAAAGAGCTACAGTTGAAGTCGGAAGTTTGCATTCACCTTAGCCAATTACATTTAAACTCAGTTTTTCACAATTCCTGACATTTAATCCCAGTAAAAAGTCCCTGTCTTAAGTCATTTAGGATCACCACTTCATTTTAAGAATGTGAAATGTCAGAGAGAATTATTTATTTCAGGTTTTATTACTTTCATCACATTCCCAGTGGGTCAGAAGTTTACATACACTCAATTAGTATTTGGTGGCATTGCCTTACCTTTTTTCTTTTTTTTACTTGGGTAAAACGTTTTGGGTAGCCTTCCACAAGCTTCCCACAATAAATTGGGTGAATTTTGGTCCATTCCTCCTGACAGAGCTGGTGTAACTGAGTCAGGTTTGTAGGCCTCCTTGCTCGCACACGCTTTTTCAGTTCTGTCCACAAATTTTCTATAGGATTGAGGTCAGGGCTTTGTTATGGCCACTCCAATACATTTACTTTGTTGTCCTTAAGCCATTTTGCCACAACGTTGGAAGTATGCTTGGGGTCATTATCCATTTGGAAGACCCATTTAGGACCAAGCTTTAACTTCCTGACTGATGTCTTGAGATGTTGATTCAATATATCCACAGAAATTTCCTCCCTCATGACGCCATCTATTTTGTGAAGTGCACCAGTCCCTCCTGCAGCAAAGCACCCCCACATGATGCTGCCACCCCCATGATTCACGGTTGGGATGGTGTTCTTCAGCTTGCAAGCGTCCCCCTTTTTCCTCCAAATAAAACAATGGCCATTAAGGCCAAACAGTTCTATTTTTGTTTCATCCGACCAGAGGACATTTCTCCAAAAAGTACAATCTTTGTCCCCATGTGCAGTTGCAAACCATAGTCTGTTTATTTTATGGCGGTTTTGGAGCAGTGGCTTCTTCCTTGCTGAGCGGCCTCTCAGGTTATGTCGATATAGGACTCGTTTCACTGTGGCTATAGATACTTTTGTACCTGTTTCCTCCAGCATCTTCACAAGGGTCCTTTGCGGTTGTTCTGGGATTGATTTGCACTTTTCACACCAAAGAACGGTCATTTTTAGGAGTCAGAACGTGTCTCCTTCCTGAGCGGTATGACGGCTGCGTGGTCCCATGGTGTTTATACTTGCTTACTATTGTTTGTACAGATGAACAAGGGTACCTTCAGGCATTTGGAAATTGCTCCCAAGGATGAACCAGACCAGACTTTTTTTCCTGAGGTCTTGGCTGATTTCTTTTGATGTTCTTACGATGTCAAGCAAAGAGGCACTGAGTTTGAAGGTAGGCCTTGAAATACATCCACATGTACACCTCCAATTGACACGAATTATGTCAATTAGCCTATCAGAAGCTTGTAAAGTTATGGCATAATTTTCTGGAATTTTCCAAGCTGTTTAAAGGCACAGTCAACTTAGTGTATGTAAACTTCTGACCCACTGGAATTGTGATACAGCGAATTATAAGTGAAATAATCTGTCTGTAAACAATTGTTGGAAAAATGACTTGTGTCATGCACAAAGTAGATGTCCTAGCCGACTTGCCAAAACTATAGTTTGTTAACAAGAAATTTGTGGAGTGGTTGAAAAAGGAGTTTTAATGACTCCAACCTAAGTGTATGTTAACTTCTGACTTCAACTGTACATAGTTAATACTTCTATGCAGGTTTGATTCAATTGAGCCATAGGACCATTATCCCCATTCTCATTAGAAATGTGATAGCCGTAGTCTACCCGGGGTCGACTCACCGTCCCATCCAGATTAGCCAAATTAAACAGGCATACCAACACAACCACAGTTCTTGCTGAGAGTAAATATAGATACGTTGGTTGGGTTACAGTTACCCCTCTCAACACAACCACGCACACAGACACACACACAGAAATGTGCACAGTGCATACAGTACATACATGTGCTCAACCAATATTACTGGCTGAGGTGGTTCTACCCTAAATGTCAGAGGTAACTCGTTTTTGTGTGGGGGTTTTGGTCATCATGAGCCAACATAAAATATTTTCACAACAGTCTATGGATGAATTGAAATTAGGTAAGGTTTAAGGTCGTTAAAACTGGAGAAAAAAAAACTTGCCGATTAATCAGAAAGAACATGAAGCTTAAGTTTAGGCATTAATTCCCACTAGTTAAGGTCAGGCTAAGGTTCAAACAGAAACAATTTTAACGAGTGCCCAGCACTGCGATTGAACCTGCGATCCTCAGAGGTGAAGCGCGCAGTTTAAGCCCTTCCTATCCCCATCCACTACTCCCTAGCAAGCCGCGAGCCTACTTGATGTAATTACAGACCAGACCGTATTCATACCACTTGACTTTGTCATTATGGGGTATTGTAGAATGGAATAAGTGAAACTTGTTTTGAGAAATGTTAGCAAATGTATTGGGGTTTGGGGTTTTAGGCTGGGTTTCTGTACAGCACTTTGAGATACCAGCTGATGTAAGAAGGGCTATATAAATAAATTTGATTTGAAATTTGATTTGATATTGAAAATGAAATACCGAAATATATTATTTACTTAAGTATTTTGTCTCCCAGTGTCTGTTGGTAAGCAGACTGAACCAGGTTTTCCTCTAGGACTTTGCCTGTGCTTAGCTCCATTCTGTTTCTTTTTGATCCTGAGAAACTCCCAAATCCTTAATGATTACAAGCATACCCATAACATGATGCAGCCACCACTATGCTTGAAAATATGGAGAGTTTGCCCCAAACATAACACTTTGTATTCAGCACAAAAAGTTAATTGCTTTGCCACATTTTTTGAAGTATCACTTTAGTGTAAGGGTAGACGCTGGAGACGAGAAGCAGGTACAGGGAGTGAATATTTAATAACCAATGGACAGAAACAGAATACCAACAGCGTCCGGACAGGGGAAATGTAAACGACAATAATGCTGACACGGGGAACCAACGCAGGAACAGACAGATATAGATGGGGCAATCAACCAGGGGAAGGAGTCCAGGTGAGTCCAAAGGGCGCTGATGCACGTAATGATGGTGACAGGTGTGCGTAATGAAGGGCAGCCTGGGTGCCCTCGAGTGCCAGAGAGGGAGCAGAGGTGACATTTTAGTCCCTTATTGCAAACAATGTTTGGAATAGTTGTATTCTGTACAGACTTCCTTCTTTTCACTCTGTCAATTAAGTTAGTGTGGTGGAGTAACTACCATTTTGTCTCCTATCACAGCCATTAACCTCTAACTCTGTAGCGGTTTCCTTCCTCTCCAGCAAGTACAGTGAGTTAGGAAGGATGCCTATATCTTTGTAGTGACTGCATGTATTGATACACCATCCAAAGTGTAATTAATAACTTCACCATGCTCAAAGGGATATTCAATGTCTGTTTTTTTTTTTTTTTTTACACATCTACCAATAGGTGCCCTTCTTTGCTAGGCATTGGAAAACCTCCCTGGTCTTTGTGGTTGAATCTATGTTTACAATTCACTGTTCGACTGAGGGACCTTACTTACAATGTGTGGGGTACAGAGATAAGGTAATCATAAGCATCATGTTAAACACTAGTCTATGCAACTTATGTGACTTGTTAAGCACATGTTTTACTCCTGAACTTCTTTAGGCTTGCCATAACAAACGTGTTGAATACTTATTGAGAAGACATTTTACCTTTTAATTTTTAATTAATTTGAAAACATTTCAGGGTTGATTTGTCCCGTATTTCAGTCAGACATTCCAACCTGTCTTATACAGTCAAGTTGCATTATTAAAAAATCATAAGGATGTGGTACTGGTGATGTTAAACACTTCTTCAATCGTTGCTGAGATCTGATATTATGTGCAGCGCAAAACGAGATGTCATAGACCTATCGTCAAGCAATCACATTTCTCAAATAATTTCGGGCTAAATTCCAGCTAAACTTTCAGAGTACAGTTGCCCAACTACTTACAAAAACCGTGCTTCTGGCAAACAGCCACAAAAGTAAGTAAATAGCCGTATTAGACTGAAAGATTTCAGGTAATTTCGTCAAACTTGTGAGGTATTCCATGCTGCTCATTAGTTGCTCATTCAATATACACTATATATACAAAAATATGTGCACTCCCCTTCAAATTAGTGGTCGGGTATTTCAGCCACACACTTATTGCTGATAGGTGTATAAAATCAAGCTCACATCCATGCCATCTCCATAGACAAACATTGGCAAACACCTCTCCAAAAAGTCAGTTAGTAAAATTTCTACCCTGCTAGAGCTGCCCTGGGTCAAATGTAAGTGCTGTTATTGTGAAGTGGGAGAAGCAATAGCTCAGCCGCGAAGTGGTAGGCCACACAAGCTCACAGAACGGGACCGCCAAGTGCTGAAGAGCGTAAAAATCGTCTGTCCTCGGTTTCAATACTCCCTACCGAGTTCCAAACTGCCTAAGGAAGCAATGTCAGCACAATAACTGTTCATCAGGAGCTCCATGAAATGGGTTTCCATGGCCGAGCAGCCGCACACAAGCCTAAGATCACCATTCGCAATGCTAAGCGTCACCTGGAGTGGTGTAAAAATGAGTGGTGTAAAGCTTACCACCATTGGACTCTGGAGCAATGGAAACACATTCTCTGGAGTGATGAATCACGCTTCACCATTTGGCCGTCCAACGGACTAATCTGGGTTTGGCAGATGCCAGGGGAACGCTACCTGCCTGAATGCATAATGTTAATGTAATGGTTATGTAGTGTATTTTCTGGTACTAGTCTCACTTCTTCACGAAATGTTTCCTCGGCCAAATATTCCCAGATTTGCATAAAACAGCCATACATGCGGTCTCTCATTTCTGCATTAACAAATTTGGCGTGAGGCAACAGAGTAGGCTACGAACGCTTCAATTAGCTCGTTTGGTGCAGTGGGAGTAGGGCTGTAGCGCTGCCGGATCTCACCGGAGCATTGCTCTGCCACTTCACAGAATGGTGCTCGTTTAGTAAAGTTAGATCAAAGCTGAATCAATGTCTTGGAAGATCACACAATGATTCATTTGTATTCTACATAACACAATCAAATATAATAGCATAGTATAACTGTCACACCAAAAACACCACCTTAGTAATTTCTTCTGAGATTTTAGGATGGTTAGCTGAATAGTCCCCCAAAAATGATAAGGCGGCCAAAGCTCAACAGAGCACACCACCAGGCAGAATTTGTTTGGATTGAAAGAAAATACAGGAAGGCTGTATAGTTTGTTGACACCATCTGCTCTAACGTTCTCATGGAAAAGTAATTTAAGATCTAAATGCATATTTCCATGAAACTGATTGAGATCAAATGATTGACACGCAGGTTGAATGTTTCACTGGTAAAAGGTAACGAATGCTGCCAACATTTTGCATTAATTAGGCTACACTGTCCCACGAATGTCCCGCAAAATCATCCTGTTGTGCCGCATTTGGGTATTTTAAAATGTGGTCACCCTACCCTTAACTAGTAGCATATTAGAAGTGTATTACCCTAACATTCTCACAATGTTGTGGTGCTAGTTGAAATGCATCCCTCATACCATACATCCCTCCATCTCTCACCCATTGAAAGTTATCCCCTGGTTCTTCTTCCGTTCTTTCCCCGAACTGCTTGTCTGTATCTTTGGGCCCCGTTTCTCCTTAACCCTGCTACAAACTGTAAACACACCTCAGCGCTGCTCTTTGAAGGGCTCAGACTGAGGTCTCTGAAATTGTAGTGTGTGTGTGTGTGTACACTCTAGCTAAAATAAATGTAGTTTGAGATTTCCAGGAAGTACCTACAGAGCTTGCAAATACATTTAAAATGTAGAAAAGACAAACAACCACTTTGGTAGAATTAATTTTAAGATTTCTTAAAACGCTACTAAAAACGGCAACCAAAATCCCACAAGAACAAACTAGCAGGTCAGTTGGCAAAATAATACAACGTACGCCATAAAAATAAAAAGCCTACATTTTAATTTGATATTTGTTTGTTTTGATTAACCGCCGAAACATCTATCCTATAACGACATTGCTGAATGTTACTCGGAACTATCCATTCTAACCACGGCAGAGCGAGAGAGGGCGGACAAACTCTCCAACAGAAACAAACTTTCCAACAGAGATCAGGACGACACACTGAGCGTAAACATATATATTGATTGCAATTATTCCCAAATGAGTGAGCATTCATGTGCAAAGGATTAGCATTTCAATTGTTATAATTATCAACTTTGTAGTGCCTTTTATCTGTCGACCCCCACTTCCCTTTTGTCCACCAAGCCGCGATACCGGTTTATCCCACTAGGGAAACGCCGCTATCATTTCCTTGTAACTATATCCACTGTTTGTGTGCATTTCTGTGATTATTTAGTCAGTAAATAAATGATTTAAGACAATTGATGTATGGATACTCATAATGAAGACTGGGTTCGTGCAGATAACCAACAATTTACGACGTTTGGAATGAGACTAACGTGAGGTAAAGAATAATTAATTTTTTGGAAGACTAATTGATCAGATATTAAAATATCTGAAAGTTATATTAGGACAATTATAACTTTGTAATCTGAATATTTTCCTTGGTGCCCCGACTTCCTAGTTAATTACAGTTACATGATTAACTTCTTACGGCTGAGATCGGCTGAGATCCCGTTAATGGGATCGACTTGACAACAGCCAGTGAAAGTGTAGGGTGCCAAATTCAAACAGAAATCTCATAATTAAAATTCCTCAAACATACAAGTATTTTACACCATTTTAAAGATAAACTTGTTGTTAATCCCACCACAGTGTCCGATTTCTAAAAGGCTCTACTAATAATATGCATATCTTAGCTTTTGGGACTGAGTAGCAGGCAGTTTCCCCTAGGCACCTTATTCATCCAAGCTACTCAATACTGCCCCCAGCCATAAGAAGTTAAGTTATTTTAATCACGTAATAATAATTACAGAGAATTTTTTTCTAAAAATAAGTCTTCAGTTTAATGATGTCAAAGACACGACAACAGCCTAATTATCGCCCTTGCCATCAGAAGAAACCTTTGTTGCTTATATATCATCTCAAATTGAGCAATTTCTCGAGCCTACTCAAACCCCTGGAATGTCTCCTAAAATAGTATTGGAATCAACAAAGGCTTATCTAAGGGACCAAATTATTTAGTGCAGTGCAAGATTAAGGAAGTGCAATATGCAACACCTAGGGGAACTTACAAATCAAATCTTGGATTTGTATATGGCATTTTCACACTCTTCATCTGCAGATTTACTAAAACAACGTTTGCCACTTCAGACAGTTTGATCTTCTTTCAACTCGACAAGCTGAAAATCAAGTGAGCAAATCTCGAAAAACAAAAACTACGAACATGGAGAGAAATCAGAGAAAATGCCAGCACACCAGCTGCGTCAGAGAACCGCAAATCAAACCATACCTGAGATAACTGACGAGCTGGGTAACAAATGTATTGATCACTTAGGGGTCAATTCATGGTTTCATAACTTTTACTCACAATTAAACAGTTCGGAATCCGCTGGTAACACTACCTTAATCAACACCTTTTGAGTTCTTAGGCATTCCTACAGTTGAACTTGAGAGTGCTGTTGAATTAGAAAAATCTCTCTGTAGATGAGATTGTTTTGGCAATTAAATATATGCCGTGTGATAAATCCCCTGAACCTGACGGATTTCCGAGCAAATTCTTGAAAAACTTCTCAGATAAACTCTCTCCTCTCTTGCTTTCCGTATTTGAGGAATCATTCTCCTCAAACTCTTTGCCCTCAACAATGAGACAAGAATGTATTTCACTTATTCGGAAAAAGGAAAACAAACCTCGAGTGTGGTTCATATAGGCCAATTTCTTTACTGAATTGCAATGTAATCATAGTTTCTAAGATGATTGCCTGCCATTTTGAGTCAGTCCTTCCAAAATCACCACAGATCAAACTGGTTTCATAAAAAAATCGTTATTCTTTTTCGACATCAGACGTCTTTATAATTAATATACTTTATAACCCTCAGTAAACCAACCCAATTTAGAATTTGTATAATTATTTGTAATCTTTTTTTTTTTTTTACCATTTGATTATATTACTCATTGTATATCATGCCTGCTTTAAAAGTCTGGTTTGGGGGTGGGGATCTGTTAGAGGATGGGGTTGGGGGGTTGGGATGGGATGGGATGGGTTTGATTTGGTAGGGGATCCGTGTGTGTTCTGCCCTCTACCTGTTCTGTCTGTTATCTGTATAATCATAAAAATGGCAAATAAAAACTAATTTATTTCAGTTGTACGGAATGATTTTCAAATAGAGGTATCGCCCTCAGGATCAAATTGAGGGCAAGAGTGTCTTGACAAATGTTGATTGCAATGAGGACTAAAAGATGACCCTGACATCTGTATTAGGAGCGGTAAATTGGTGGCCAATGCTGGTTGTAATTGATATCAGCTGTGCTGGTGATGTTAGTGTGCATTGACCGTTTAAACGAGGAATCATAATCAGCTGGTGATAATCTAGTGGCCATATATGGTTGCAATAGGTGTGAGGGAAAAATTATGTATTTACCTTATTTGTTGGCTATGTAACAAGTATTTACTTAAGGAACAGTAAGATATTTCTGTCCTGCTAATGCTGTGTTTCATGGTCTCCACTCTAGCACCCTGCAGCTCATCTGGATGTTGAGGATATGGATTCTACTAGAGACAGCTTTAAGCTGACAATTGATTTGTGTTGGTGATAAAAACCTAAAATCTAGCATTCTATAGACAAGATGTGGCGTGTGTAACTCGAGATAGAGGGTAAAGGCTAGACTCTCAGCCTAACAGTCAGTCAAGACTGGTGGGCTGACGTTCTCATTAGTGCAATAATTAATCAATATTAAATAAAGATGATTGTTTGAAGAAATGACCGAGACCAAGCTTCTCTCAGTACTGAATTTCCACGACATAGGCCCTAGAGTTTTCTATACAAAACATACCCACATAAAAAAATACTGTAGTATTCACTGTAGTGTTTTTTCAGACTGTAGTATTTAATGTAGTACACTGTAGTATTTACAGTTAACTATAGTATAAATACTGTAGTAAAAGAAAACTGTAGTATATACTATAGTAATTCATGCAATGTGGTATACTGTAGTATTTACTGTAGTGTTTTTGCATATTTACTGTAGTGTTTGTGTTTTATTGACAGAATTGGAGGCTTTCTCCTTCAGAGCAAATATTTCATAACCTGCAGGTAGGACTGGGGTCTGAATGGATAGTTCAGCGCTTCTGCTCTTTTCTATAACCTGTAATGAACACAATTTGGTCTATACTTGGCATGTAGGTTTCTCAATTATTAATGGCACAAATTGCGATATGGGGGAGGCAATGTGCAGGGTATATGCAAATTGAATCAAATCAAAGTTTATTTGTCAGGTGCGCCGAATACAACCGGTGAAATGCTTACAGTAAAATGCTTACTTACAGGCTCTAACCAATAGTGCAAAAAAGGTATTAGGTGAACAATAGGTAAGTAAAGAAATAAAAATAACAGTAGCGAGACTATATACAGTAGTGAGGCTATAAAAGTAGTGGATGGCGGGACACAATTTAGATAGCCCGGTTAGCCAATGTGCGGGAGCACTGGTTGGTCGGGCCAATTGAGGTAGTATGTACATGAATGTATAATTAAAGTGACTATGCTTATATGATAAACAGAGAGTAGCAGCAGCGTAAAAGAGGGGGTGGGTGGTGGGGGGGGGGGGGGGGGGGGGCACACAGTGCAAATAGTCCGGGTAGCCATTTGATTACCTGTTCAGGAGTCTTATGGCTTGGGGGTAAAAACTGTTGAGAAGCCTTTTTGCCCTAGACTTGGCACTCCGGTACCGCTTGCCATGCGGTAGTAGAGAGAACAGTCTATGACTGGGGTGGCTGGGGTCTTTGACAATTATTGGGGCTATGGCCAACTGTAGTATTTTGCTATACTGTAGTTAAACAAGTGTAGTGTTTTTGCAGACTGCAGTGTTTTTGCGGAAATTACTGTAGTATTTGCTGTAGCATTCTACAGTATACCACCAACATTCTATAGTAACTACTACACATAATCAAGGGATAATACAGTGTGTAGTATAGTATTCTACAGTATACTATAGAATTCTGTAGTAAGAACTGTAGTATCCTACAGTAAACGGGCAAAACATTTCATGTGGGTACTTATTATTTCTCTTACAGGTTGGGGTAAAAACGGAACCTTTTTTAGGACTAGAAGCACACGTGTGCCCGCACACACACCATCATCATGACTTCAGAAGGCTGCTGAAAGGAAAGACTGGGGTCTGTAAGTTAGGAGTCTGTGTTTGCTCCCACTATCAGCAGCTGTTCTTTGTGTACAGATGTTTCACGGTTGTTGAGGAACACTGGCCAGTTGGCCATCGCACAGCCGTCGTTGGCAACCAATCAAACGAATACAGAACTCTGTGGTTCCCGGAGAATGCTCAGCCTATGACAGCGTCCCAAATGACACCCTATTCCCCAGAGGGCTCCGGTCAAAAGCACTGCACTACAGTACAGGGTATAAGTTGCCATTTGGTACACAGCCTCTGTTTGAGGACCAGTTATCTAGATAGTATCAGTAGTTTTTGTAAACTGGAAGCGATAAGTGTTTGCAGCAGTTACGGGGGGGGCAGCCTATTCCCAGGGGAACTAAGGACCACAGGTTAACGACAGACACCAGCATTAAACTATTTGTGCATCATTTTAGGTACCCCCAGTTGCAAGGGGGTGTATATTCTTAACACTTCAGTAATGCATGTCAAGAACTCAAAACCAGAGAAAGCTCACTAGTGAACATTTGAAAATGAAGGAAAAAAACAGTAGTACGCACTGGACTTATGATTCTCGTTATATAGCCAATAAGCAAACTTTTGAAATGGTTAAAATGACATGTTCGACATGTTTTGTCACCTGTCTGAAGCGTATCCATACCCGCATCTAACGTTCGAAAAGTCCAGAAACAAAGTGAGGCTTAGTTTCATTCCATAGTCCACACCCATGTACCAGTGTGAGAGGAGAGAGATTCCTGTGTGGGATCTCTCTCCTCTCTCCTTCCAAAGACATGTTCTACTCATTGAATACTCATCAGCTGGCCAACAGAGACTCATAACTTGGGCTCTGGGCAGAGGAGGAGAAAAGGAGGAGAATAGGAGAAAAGGCAGAGGAGAGAATTGAGGACTCCCTATGGAAGTCCTGTGTGAGTCCTGTTAAACCACTACCAGACAGGCACAGAGAGAGACATTCTAGATCACTCAGATTGACGCACCATTGTGTGGGGGAACAGTTTCTACAAACAGACTGGCCAAGAGCTGTTCACTTTAACCCACTTCCAATGGACAGAGTCCATTTGCGCAGCAGCCAGTGCATCGAAAGTACATCGCACCACTGCGGGTACAGCCCTCTCTGTTACTCCATATTCTGAACTCAGAGACTGGGAGCATAGTTTAACAAACAATGTGGTAACAAAATATGGCCAATTGGACATTCCTGAAATATGGTCCCTGCGATTGCACCATTCAGGAGACACACCATTTACATGGTTATTATACCAAAACAATTGCGGTTCCCCTCTTTTCACTCATGATTTATTTTGTTTATATTGGTTTTACATATTTTTTGTAGTGGTTATTAAACCTATATTTAATGCATGTCTTCTCGGGCTGTATGGGGGGGGGGTCAACATGTAGCCCATCATGTCGATCTGTCCGTCTGTCCCCGTCACAGCCCAGTCCACCTTCACTACTGATCAGATGCGGTTTGACTGGCTAGAAAAGAAAAGGCTGCTGTATGCTCAACCACCCACCTTTTCCAATGTGTGCAAATACAGGACTCTGCAACTGATGTGTGACATAACATTCGATAACAAGTGTCAATGCCATGTACTATGCAATATTGAATTAAACAAGAAAGGACACCGATTCACGTGTTGCAGATTTTAAACCAAAAAAAGAGCAAGAGATCTGACTGAGAAAAAATTGGTACTGTGTTATATTGTGTATGAGATGACTGTGAGAGCTGAATGTCAGTAACAGTGAGATACAATATGAGTGTCATATGTTTTAACACATCACTCTCTCATGTGGTAACAATGACATGAGACAAACATGAGTGTGTGAGGCGAGTAGTAGCAGCCTACCTGATGATGTCACAGCAGACAGCCAACCCAGGGAGGGGAAGAGGAGGAGAAAGGATGGAGACGCCATGGCGGGGGCTTCACTTTGCTGGAGAGAGAGAGAGTGAAGGATAATCGTCATCGATGACATCTCCTTGTGAAATATTAAGCCAATATCTCTACCCAGCGCTCTCTCTCACTTTCCCTCCCCACCCCCCTCT
This sequence comes from Salvelinus fontinalis, assembly GCF_029448725.1. Taxonomy (NCBI): domain Eukaryota; kingdom Metazoa; phylum Chordata; class Actinopteri; order Salmoniformes; family Salmonidae; genus Salvelinus; species Salvelinus fontinalis. The sequence goes on from NC_074668.1 coordinate 43,745,842, forward strand.
CTCTCTCTCTCTCTCTCCCCCTTCTCTGCCCTGTTAGCACAAACTGTGACTGCCATTTATTTCCAGCTGGCCAATGTGAAACCTAACCCCAGACAACACATAATTAACCTCCAAATAGCTACTGAGACGCTTCACGCTACTGTGCACAAGATATGTCAGACCATGTGTTTGTGTTGTGTGTGGGTCCTTAATATCAGAGGTATAACTTACGTGCATATGGAATGGTTCTCTCTCAGGCTACATGCATTGATTGTACAGATTTAAGATCTTCATTTGAGACAGTTTGCTACAGCAGGAAAATAATCCTGTAGCAACAGGAAATGTGAATTATGTGGATTATAATTAATGGAAATGTATGGGGTTGATACATTTTTCGTGAGGGAAAATTAAGTCTGACATTTTAAAGTGGAAATTACAAACTTTAGAAGCCTTTTTAAACCTTGAATACATTACGAGTTGGCATTTCCTGCTGTTCAGGAAAATTCTCAGCCACAAAAGAGTGATCAAATTTAGAGCCTTCTGAACAAAACCACTATTGTTTTCATTACGTTTCACTGTTCCGACCAGCGTAATAAAGTTCTGAACCGCTTAGAACCAAAACAAAAGTACCAGTTTATATCGCTGACTTTCTGTTCCTTTTTTGACCTGTGAAATCGACATTGTTTTTACATTTAGATCATTAAATTACTCTGCCAAACAGTGGGGATAGAGCAGCTTGCTACTGACCGGGTAAGCTTGTTTACAAGTGTACTGTAGGGCGCAAGCTGCGACAGAAATTTTGCGGGTGGGGAGAGAGAGAAATAGAGGGGTGGACATGGAGGAGGGTTGGCTTGAAGCGCTGGGCATCATGATATGACGCGCATTATAATATATTTAAGATATTAGGAGTAGGCCTATCATAACTTCACTGAATTACAAAGCTAATTATAACGAGCAGCTAAGATACCTACTGCTGTTAATATGGAGAAACTTTGAACATGAGTTGCCTCAACGCCCTGGACAAGAGCAAGCTAACAAGCTTGTGTGTGGGGCAGCGGTACCAGAATTCAAAACACGTCTAACCTTTTTGTAGATAATAAATACATCTGGCCCTTCTTTGGACACTGTGTTAACAAACCTCCAAACGAATGGCTTCAACGCCATACAACACTCCTTCTGTGGCCTCCAACTGCTCTTAAATGCTAGTAAAATGAAATGCATGCTCTTCAACTGATCGCTGCCCGCACCTGCACGCCTGACTAACATCACCACTCTGGACGGTTCTGACTTAGAATATGTGGACAATTAGAAATACCTAGGTGTCTGGCTAGACTGTAAACTCTCCTTCCAGACTCACAATAAGCATCTTCAATCCAAAATTAAATCGAGAATTGGCTTCCTATTTCGCAACAAAGCCTCCTTCACTCATGCTGCCAAACATACCCTCGTAAAACTGACTATCCTACTGATCCTTGACTTCGTCAATGTCATTTGCAAAATAGCCTCCAACACTCTACTCAGCAAATTGGATGCAGTCTATCACAGTGCCATCCGTTTTGTCACCAAAGCCCCATATACTACCCACCACTGCGACCTGTATGCTCTCGTTGGCTGGTCCTCGCTACATATTCGTCGCCAAACCCACTGGCTCGAGGTCATCTATAAAAGTCTTTGCTAGGTAAAGCTCCGTCTTATTTCAGCTCACTAGTCACCATTGCAACACCCACCCGTAGCACGTGCTCCAGCAGGTATATTTCACTGGTCATCCCCAAAGCCAACACCTCTTTGGCCGCCTTTCCTTCCAGTTCCCTGCTTCCAATGACTGGAACGAATTGCAAAAATCACTGAAGTTGGAGACTTATATCTCCCTCACTAGCTTTAAGCGTCAGCTGTCAGAGCAGCTTACCGATCGCTGCAGCTGTACACAGCACATCTGTAAATAGCCCATCCAACCAACTACCTACCTCATCCCCATATTTGTTTTTCTGCTCTTTTGCACACCAGTATTTCTACTTGCACATCCTTATCTGCACATATCACTCCAGTGTCAATTGCTAAATGATAATTACTTCGCCACTGTTGGCCTATTCTTTGCCTTACCTCCTTACTTCATTTGCACACACAGTATACAGATTATTCTATTGTGTTATTGACTGTACTATTATTTATCCCATGTGTAACACTGTGTTGCTTTTGTGACACTTTCTATTCTGGTTCGAGACAGTTTACGCTGTTCTGTGAAGGGATTTGTATACAGCATTGTATGAGATCTTCAGTTTCTTGGCAATTTCTTGCATGGAGTAGCCTTCTTTTCTCAGAACAAGAATAGACTGACGAGTTTCAGGTCTTTGTTTCTGGCCATTTTGAGCCTGTAATCGAACCCACAAATGCAGATGCTCCAGATACTCAACTAGTCTAAAGAAGGACAGTTTTATTTCTTCTTTAATCATGACAACAGTTTTCAGCTGTGCTAAAAATTGCATAAGGGTTTTCTAATGATCAATTAGCCTTTTAAAATGAAAAACTTGGATTAGCTAACACAACGTGCCATTGGAACACAGGAGTGATGGTTGCTGATAATGAGCCTCTGTACGCCAAATGTAGATATTCCTTTAAAAACAAAAATCAGCCGTTTCCAGCTACAATAGTAATATACAACAATAACAATATCTACACTGCATTCCTGATCAATTTGATGTTATTTTAATGGATAAAAAAAGTAACCCCAAACTTTTTAACGGTAGTATATATATATATTGCTCAAAAAAATAAAGGGAACACTTAAACAACACAATGTAACTCCAAGTCAATCACACTTCTGTGAAATCAAACTGTCCACTTAGGAAGCAACACTGATTGACAATAAATGTCACATGCTGTTGTGCAAATGGAATAGACAAAAGATGGAAATTATAGGCAATTAGCAAGACACCCCCAATAAAGGAGTGGTTCTGCAGGTGGTGACCACAGACCACTTCTCAGTTCCTATGCTTCCTGGCTGATGTTTTGGTCACTTTTGAATGCTGGCGGTGCTTTCACTCTAGTGGTAGCATGAGACGGAGTCTACAACCCACACAAGTGGCTCAGGTAGTGCAGCTCATCCAGGAAGGCACATCAATGCGAGCTGTGGCAAGAAGGTTTGCTGTGTCTGTCAGCGTAGTGTCCAGAGCATGAATGCGCTACCAGGAGACAGGCCAGTACATCAGGAGACGTGGAGGAGGCCGTAGGAGGGCAACAACCCAGCAGCAGGACCGCTACCTCCGCCTTTGTGCAAGGAGGAGCACTGCCAGAGCCCTGCAAAATGACCTCCAGCAGGCCACAAATGTGCATATATACAAATTATATATACAAACAATAAAAAAAATAAAAAATGAGACATTGGATCATATGGTCACCTGCCATAGGCTACATATTATACATTACGTGTGAAACATTATATAAGGATTATATAGAGATTCAATCAATGTGATGTGGGGGGAGATTCTCCATATAGTTAATAAAAGGTGGCTAAATTCTGTAAAATGTCTTTAACTTATTCCTCAAGCAGTAAGTGATTTTCTCCAGTGGGATACAACTATTAACTTCCGATAGCCACATTGCAACTGGCAGGGAGGAATCCAATTTCCATTTCTTGGCAATACATTTCTTGGCAATCGCTAGCAATATTTCTGTTAGCTTTATAGTATGGCTTTGCCTAAGATTGGTGTTAGTAAAGTTGCCCAGTAGACAGACCTCCAGGTTTAAAGGGAATGCAACCCCGTGAATTGAGGATATGGTATCGCATACCCCCTGACAGAAACCGTGTAGTTTTGATCACTGCCAAGTGGAATGGAGGAATGTTCCTTCATCTGAGCCACATCTAAAACATAGGGAGGAGATATCAGGGTTGAACTTGTGCAGTCTAGATGGGGTGATATAGAGCTGATGGAGGAAATTAAACTGGATCAGTCTGTATCTGGAGTTCAATGTGGATGTAACACAATCCCTGTATAGGTCACTCCATAGACCCTCATCAAGATCAATACCCAGATCTTTTTCCCATCTAAGTCGGGATTTATCTAGCTTAGGCAGTGTTAGTCCTGACATAAGAGCATCGTAAACACGGGAAATGGTCTTGAACAGTGGTTGGTCTGCGTGGCAGAGTTGTTCAATAGGTGACATCTTAGGTAGGTTCCATTGTCCCTTGAGAGTCACCCTAATAAAGTTTTGTAGTTGTAGGTAGCTAAAGAAGTCCCTGTTAGGCAAGTGGTATTTCTGTTTCAGCTGATCAAAAGAACTCCCTCCTCGTAACAATGTTCCAGAAGAGTGATCCCCTTATCAGACCATGGTCTAAAGTCACTATTCTGGAAAAACATAGGAATCAATCTATTGTTCCATAAAGGGGTTTTAGGGGAAAGGAATCCCCCTCGTCCGAGCAGCTCATGCAGTTTGCACCATGCCAGGACAGAATGTATGATTAAAGGGTTGTCTGTGATGGTTTTTATAGATTTTCTGTCCCATTTGTAAAACAATTCTGCCCTAGTGTCATCATTTACCTCAAGCTTTTCAATGTTCAACCATGAGGGAGAGGGACCTCTTGTCAAACCTCTGAGCCAGAAACCTAGACTGTGCAGCACAGTAGTACATTCTACAATTGGGGAGGTTTAAGCCCCCTTGACTGTAATCAAGGGTCAGTTTATCCAGGCCAACCCTAGGGGTTTTGCCGTGCCAGATAAACCATCTGGTCAGCTTGTCGAGAGAGGAAAAGAATACTGTGGGCACAGGGATAGGGAGAGATTGAAACAGATATAGAAATCTGGGCAGGACATTCATTTTAATTACATTGATTCTACCCAGTAGGGTGAGAGGTAAGTCCATCCATTTACAAAGGTCACCCTCCACCTTTTGCAACAAACTGGCCAGATTGAGTTTATAGAGGCTGTTCAGATTACCATCCACCATTATGCCCAAATATGTGAAGCCCATAGTCGACCATCTAAAAGGAAACTTGTGCTTGATGGTATGATGGTCAAAGACAGACAATGGTAAGATTTCGCTTTTATCAAAATTGACCTTATATCCAGAGAAAGAACTATAACACTGTAGTAGGATCTGCAAGTGAGAGAGGGAGTGTTCTGGGTTTGTTAGAAATAAGATAGGGTCGTCCGCAAAGAGTGATAATTTATGGGTATGGGGGCCCACCTCAAAGCCATGTATGTCAGGGCACGTTCTAATAGCCTCAGCCAACGGTTCGATGGCGAGGGCAAAGAGATGGGGGCTAATTGGGCAACCTTGTCTGTCCCCCTATAGAGAGGGAAAGAGGAGGAAGTAATCCCATTGGTAGCAATCCTAGCTTTAGGAGATTTGTAGAGTGATTTTATCAAATTTACAAACACATACCTAAACTAAACTTTTCCAAGACGCGAAAGAGGTATGGCCATTCAACCCTATCAAAGGCCTTTTCAGCATCAAGGGAGACTGCGACACTAGGTATTTTGTTTTTGTTAGCAAGGTGAATTATATCAAAGAACCTTCTGAGATTATTGGAGGACAATCTATTAATTATGAATTATTATTAATAATAAGTCTGATCTGGGTTGACCAACAGGGGAAGACATGAATCCAGTCTCTTAGATAGCATCTTGGTGACCGGTTTACAATCTGTGTTAAGGAGAGAGATTGGTCTATAGGAGGCGCAATTTAGCGGGTTTTTCCCTTTCTTGTGGATTACAGTAATCACTGCTTGAGAGAAAGACTCTGGAAAGCAGTTGTCTCCCTGGCTTTTTTAAGTACATCCATAAGGTAGGGGACCAAAAGCTCCCGAAATTCTTTATAGAACTCTGGAGGGAAGCCATCCTCCCCAGGAGATTTATTAGAAGGTAAGGATTTAATGGCCTCCAACAATTCAGGAACTGAGAAGTGTTCACTCAGGCGCTCGCTGTCTTCCCCTGACAGGCATGGGAGGTTGAGAGAGGAGAGAAAGGAGTCGATCTCTGATAGATCATCGCTTGATTAGGAAATGTAGAGGTCTTCATAGTATTTCTTAAGTATTATTAATTTCAGTAGGGTCAAAATGGAGAGGAAGTAATCTAAAGACATTCTGAATAAACATATGGTCATCGAAGTTAGGAGCATAAATATTCAATAGGGTCCAAGACTCTGAAAACATATGCCCCTGCACCAAAACAAACCTGCCAGAGGGATCACAGATGGTGTTGTTGACGCAGAAGGGGATGTGTCTACTTATCAAAATTGCAGTTCCTCTTGCTTTGGAGTTAAAAGAGGATGCAAAAACTTGTCCTACCCATTCCCTCTTCAATTTCTTGTGTTCACTGGCTGTAAGATGTGTTTCTTGTAAAAACACAATGTCAGCCTTTAATTTCTTAAGGTATGTATAGACTATTTTCCTTTTAAATCAGGCTGTTAAAACTTCTTGTCAATATGGGGGCACTGTTTCACCATTGGGAAAAATAGTGCCCAAATTAAACTGCCTCGTACTCAATTCTTGCTCGTACAATATGCATATTATTATTACTATTGGATAGAAAACACTCTCTAGTTTCTAAAACTGTTTGAATTATTTCTCTGAGTGAAACAGAACTCTTTCTGCAGCACATTTCCTGTCAGGGAGTGAGATTTCAGAAATCGAGGTCCCTGTTCTAAGGTCAGTTTATAAGTCCCCATGTAAGCTATGAGGGTACATGCACTGCATACGCCTTCCTCTAGATGTCAGTAAGCGGTGAGAATTTGAATGGAGTCGATTGCGCAATCTGGGACCTTATATTAGACCGTGGAACAGGAAGTACCGTCCTTTTCAACGGTGCGCCCGGACCAAGAAGACATCACAATGACGTCCTGCAAACGCTTTCGTTTTAGTAGTTCTATATCTCCGGTCATGTTTTTATTCGTTATAGGTGTTAAAGACATCATAAGGTAGTTAATTTAAACCGACTTATAGCAGTTTATAGCAGTTTATTGCGATTTTCCTGGATTTCTTTGTGACGCACTTCCACTAGTTGGGCACCTCTCCAGTGGGTGGCTAACGTTTAGCGGCTAATTCGACTGGACAAGAGGACATCTTTCAGCCAAAAGACGATTGTTTTGAAGAAAGGACACCTTGCCCAAGATTCTGATTGAAGCTCAGCTAATAGTAAGCAGTCTTTATGCTGTTAATTAATTGTTCTGTTGAAAAAAGTAAAATGCATGAGACGCCATTTCTTGCAGTATAGCATTGCGTTATCGCAGCCTGTATTGCGCAGTAACGATAATTTTAAAAATGTAATTCAGCGATTGCATTAAGAACTAATTTGGCTTTCAATTGCTGTCCAACCTGTATTTTTTTAGTCAAGTTTATGAATAGTTTTCGATAAGAGTAGGTGGCTTTCCAAGATGGCGCAGGACAGATTGCTTGAGCTCTTGGCTACTTTTCTCATTGTATAAGCACAATTTGTGCCGCTAAATATGCACATTTTCGAACAAACACTATATGCATTGTGTAATATGATGTTACAGGACTGTCATCTGAAGAATTCTGAGAAGGTTAGTGAAAAAACTAATATATTTTGGTGGTTTATACGTTATAGCTATTTTTGCCTTGAATCAATGCTGTTATAATGTTCGCTATTGTGCTAAGCTAATATAACGCTATATTGTGTTTTCGCTGTAAAACACTTAGAAAATCTGAAATATTGTCTTGATTCACAAGATCTGTGTCTTTCATCTGCTGCACGCTGTGTATTTTTAAGAAATGTTTTATGATGAGTAATTAGCTAATACACGATGGTCTCTGTAGTTATTCTAGTCATTTTAGTGAGAGTTGTGATGGGGGCTGCAATGGTAAACTATGATTTATACCTGAAATATGCAAATTTTTCTAACAAAACCTATTCTATACAATAAATATGTTATCAGACTGTCATCTGATGAGGTTGTTTCTTGGTTAGTGGCTATTTATATCTTTATTTGGTCGAATTTGTGATAGCTACTGATGCAGTAAGAAAATGGTGGAGTATGGAAGTGGTGTCTTTTGCTAACGTGGTTAGCTAATAGATTTACATATTTTGTCTTCCCTGTAAAACATTTTAAAAATCAGAAATGATGGCTTTATTCACAAGATGTGTATCTTTCATTTGGTGTCTTGGACTTGTGATTTCATGAACATTTTATTATATGATATCCATGTGGCTTTAGGCTAGGCTATGCTAGTCAGCTGTTGTGATGGGGGGGCTCCCGGATCCGGGTTTGGTAGGCGTTAGAGGTTAAGACCTTTTAAGTTGAATGTGACATATTTTAGTGGATTAAGCATAGGTTGGGTTTCAAATATGTAACAATGGAAATCTATCATATGTAGATAGTTAGGAAATGTTTAAACTTTGGTTTGAACACAGAAGTGACCTGTGTCTCTTTAGGAAGGAAACAATAAACATAGAAAAAAGGAAAAAAAATAAAATCCCACCCACCCCGATTGTCAGACTAAAACAACAATCCCAACAATCAAACATGAATACACTTGTAGAGATATGTTGCTGCTCGCTTTCCATCTTGCTCTCACTAGCTAAACCTTGGCGAAAACTAAAACCTGCGAGCTCTCTAAGTTGAAAACAAACGTTGTGAATAGACATTTATGGCTGAATATTTACTGCTCACAGTAAGGGCTGCTTGAGTCTCTTTTCGAAAGATTAACATAAATGAGGGGGAAAGCATATTTGCGTCGCCCAGTGGATATGGACTAAACCAAAATATACTCTCCTGTAAATGTAATAGAACTCACCCCGGAAAGATACGGTTAATTGAAAATGTACAAATCAAGTATAGCGACCGGAAGATATCAGCAGTTCAGTCCGGATAAGAGAAAACAAACAAACTGCATCTTATCCCTCAGAGAGACCGTCCTGGCTCAGACGTTGTTCAGTTCTTTGAGAAAGGTGTACACTTCTCCTGGTGTGTTGAAGAGATGGCTTTAGCCTTTGTACTGAACTTTCATCCGCGCAGGCTGGATGAGGTAGCCGGTGATGTTCTTCTCCTTCAGTGCTTTGGCGGCAGGTCTGAACTGCTTGCGACGTCTGCCGAGATCCTCGCTCATATCCGGGAAAAGGCTGACCCTCTTGCCATAGATGGTGATGTCCCCTTTGACTCTTGCGAATTGCAGTATCTTCTCTCTGTCTTGGAAGCGGAGGAACCTGATCAGGATGGCCTGTGGGGGCTCATCTGGCCGGGGTGCTGGAGGTCATTTTGCAGGGCTCTGGCAGTCATTTTGCAGGGCTCTGGCAGTGCTCCTCCTTGCACAAAGGCGGAGGTAGCGGTCCTGCTGCTGGGTTGTTGCCCTCCTACGGCCTCCTCCACGTCTCCTGATGTACTGGCCTGTCTCCTCGTAGCGCCTCCATGCTCTGGACACTACGCTGACAGACAAAGCAAACCTTCTTGCCACAGCTCGCATTGATGTGCCATCCTGGATGAGCTGCACTACCTGAGCCACTTGTGTGGGTTGTAGACTCCGTCTCATGCTACCACTAGAGTGAAAGCACCGCCAGCATTCAAAAGTGACAAAAACATCAGACAGGAAGCATAGGAACTGAGAAGTGGTCTGTGGTCACCACCTGCAGAACCACTCCTTTATTGGGGGTGTCTTGCTAATTGCCTATAATTTCCACCTTTTGTCTATTCCATTTGCACAACAGGATGTGAAATTTATTGTCAATCAGTGTTGCTTCCTAAGTGGACAGTTTGATTTCACAGAGTGTGATTGACTTGGAGTTACATTGTGTTCCCTTGATTTTTTTGAGCAGTGTATAATGAGACAAATTACAGGCAGTAGCCTACAAGTAGCAAAATAGAATTAAATTGATTAAAAATGAAATGTATTTCAATATAATTGACAAAATATAAACAGTAGGATATAAGCCTAATGCAGTCATCTCGGTTTTCATTTGAATAATTTTTTTATACTTCGCTTGTTTGTATCAATTGCAAAGACACTGGCGACTTTTTTTGTTGGCAACTTTGTTCAGTGAGCAGGTCATAGAGATACGGAGAAACCATATGATTCTACGTTTAGTGGAGATCTTCTGTGTATAAAGTGATGTGGGAGGGCAATCTGTTCGCAAAGCATTTACTTTAAACGTTATTGCTACTATACAGTCCACAAGGGCACCATCCGTGAGATGGTTGTATGGATAAGTGGCTGGCGTTCGAACGTGGGTGCCAAAATAAAGGTATTGTTCCTTTTCAGAGATCTCTGGTGGCCATTTTTATATTATAACAGGGTCTTTTTCGAGCAGGGCCGTTAATTCTCCACACCGAAGATGTATATGGCAGCTATTTTAGCGTGTCATGTAGGAATTTATGGTTCCACTCCAGTGGCTCATCCCATGGCAGTGCGGTTTTTAAAAAGGTGTGCGCCGTGTCAGACCGGTTTCTAAGCCTTTTGCGCCCACTTGGGATTTGGTTTTGGATGTGCTGTTTGAGGGCCCCTTCGAACCGATGGAGCCTGTGCATCTGAAGATCCCCTCCTATATGAAGTTTGCGCTTGGCGACTCAAAAGTAACGTTGCGGCCTTCAACCCTAAGGTCATGACTATGTCCTACAGGTCTCTAGCTTTTTCACTTTTCGCCTCCTCCATTTGCTTCTGAGGAGCAGCGGGGGTTACATGTCCGGTGTGCAGTAGGAGCGTTACACATGTATATTGAGCGGACTAGGGGTGTCCGTTTGTGTGACCAATTTGTCGGCTGACCTGGTGCAATTTCATGGCTCCTTTGACTCCAGTCAAAGGAGCCATGAGTTTGTTTGGCACAGCTTCCTCGTTCCTCAATCTAAAAGAACTTGATACTCGATCCACTTTTCTCAAGTATTTTGAAGAGCTCCTTGGGAGTCTGCACATCTTCCTATCCATTAAATGTGTTTGTCTGCACAATGTTTCACAGCCCCACCCACACCATCTGGTGCCCCCTTCCCATGAGCCTTTTCAGAAAAGTTCCAGGGGATTTGTTTGAATCCGTAAATATATGGCACAGTGCTGAGTAGGTATATGTTCTTCTTGTTTCTGTATTGGGTGACGGGACCGTCGCTCATCATGTGGAGTCATGATTTGTGGATTCTTGTTCTTGACATCTCTTAGGACAGGCTCCAGGTGAGCCCAGACTGCTATCTCATCATGTCTAAGGGAGTCAGATATGGTGGCGTAGGACTGGCTTCCCTCTGATGTTTATGCAACACTTGCATGGATCGTAGCCTGCTGTCTACTCCCCCCAAAGTGGAACACCTGTATTTCTGTGGCCAATTAGCAACTGAGTCAGCAGTAATCTATGTCCTGACGATACAGGCATTTTCTTGATAGAGGCATCAGCAAATTGACCCTCAATTAACTTCTCTAGGGTAGGGGGCAGCATTCAGTTTGGATGAAAAGTATGACCAAATTAAACTGCCTGCTTCTCTGACCCAGAAGATATGATATGCATATAACTGGTAGATTTGGGTAGAAAACACTCTAAAGTTTCCAAAACTGTTAAAATAGTGTCTGTGAGTATAACAGAACTGATTTGGGAGGCGAAAACCTGAGAAAAATCCATTCAGGAAGTTTTTTTATTTTTTTTTTGTTTTCTATTCAATGCCATTACAGTATCCATTGACTTAGGACTCAAATTGCAGTTTCTGTGCCTTCCACTAGATGTCAACAGTCTTTATAAATTGCTTCAGGCTTGTATTCTGAAAAATGAGGAAGTAAGAGCAGTCTGAATGAGTGGACCCTAAAGTGTCACAGAGCTTTTTCATGACCGAGACCGAGAGAGTGCCTTTCTTTTTAACCTTTTAAATTGACAACGTTATTGTCCGGTTGAAATATTATCGATTATTTAGGTTAAAAACAACCTGAGGATTGAATAGAAACATCGATTGACATGTTTCTATGAACTTTACGGATACAATTTTGATTTTTTTGTCTGCCTGTTTTGACTGCGTTTGAGCCCATGGATTACTGAAGAAAAGGCGCAAACAAAACGGAGGTTTTTGGATATAAAGAGACTTTATCGAACAAAAGGAACATTTATTGAGTAAATGAATGTCTGCTGAGTGCAACCATATGAAGACAATCAAAGCTAAGGGAATCATTTTATCTCTATTTCTGACTTGTGTAACTCTTCTACTTGGCTGGTTACTGTTTGTAATGATTTGTCTAGTGGGCTATGTTCTCAAATAATCGTAAGGTATGCTTTCGCCGTAAAGCATTTTTTAAATCTGACACCGTGGTTGGATTCACAAGAAGTTAATCTTTAAACCTATGTAAAATATGTTTCGTTTTCTGAATATTTATAATGAGCATTCCTGTATTTGAATTTGGCGCCCAGCAGTTTCACTGGCTGTTGAAGAGGTGGGACGCTAACGTCTCACGTACCCAAGAGAGGTTAAGAAACAGAAAAAAAATTGTTATTTATGCAAATGTATTTTCAGTACAAAACTGACAAAGAACACCCTTATCCTACAAAAACGTGTGTTTTTACTTACAAGTAGATAATATGATGTATTTGTGTGTAAAAATAATAATAATAAATATTATTTGTAACTTAAATTTGTACATAATGTTTCTGCCACCGTCTCTTATCACCGAAAAGAGCTTCTATATAACAGGACAGCGATTACTCACCTCGTACTAGAAGAATAGTTTTTCTTTAACGAGTCATATTTACTTGATACACCCGACAAGGCCCTCATCCCCATCATTCGCAGGAGAAAGAGACGGAGATATCGGGGACGTAGGTTGGGGTGCCTTGTAAGGATCCGACGGCGAGTGAGTAATCTGCCTTTACCATCGGTCCTATTAGCCGACGTACAATCATTGGATAATAAAAGAGACTAACTACGATCACGTATATCCTACCAGCGAGACATTAACTGTAATATCTTATGTTTCACAGAGTCGTGGCTGAACGATGATATGAATAACATACAGCCGGCGGGTTTTACGCTGTATTGGCAGGATAGAACAGCCACCTCTGGTAAGACAAGGGGTGACGGTCTATGTATATTTGTAAACAACAGCTGGTGCACGAAATCTAATAGTAAGGAAGTCTCTAGGTTTTGCTCGCCTGAGGTAGATAATCAAATGATAAGCTGAAGACCACACTATTTACCAAGAGACTTTTCATCTATATTCTTCGAAGCTGTCTATTTACCACCACAAACCGATGCTGGCACTAAGACCACACTCAATGAACTGTATACGGCCAATAGCAAACAGGAAAACGCTCATCCAGAGGCGGCGCTCCTAGTGGCCGGGGACTTTAACACAGGGAAACTTACGTACATACCCTAACCAGAAGCCATGGGGATTACAGTCAACATCCGCACTGAGCTAATGGGTAGAGCTGCCATTTTCAAGGAGTGGGCTCTAACACGGAAGCTTATAAGAAATCCCGGTATGCCCTCTGGCGAACCAAACAGGTCAACATTCACAAGGTCGCAGGGCCAGACGGATTACCAGGATGTGTACTCCGAGCATGCGCTAACCAACTGGCAATTGTCTTCAATAATATTTTCAACCTGTCCCTGACTGAGTCTGTAATATCAACATGTTTCAAGCAGACCACCATAGTCCCTGTGCCCAAGAACACTAAGGTAACTTGCCTAAATGATTATCGACCTGTAGCACATGTCTGTAGCCATGAAGTGCTTTGAAAGGCTGGTCAAGGCTCACATCAACACCATTATCCCAGAAACTCTAGACCAACTCCAATTTGCATACCGCCCCAACAAATGCACAGATGATGCAATCTCTATTGCACTCCACACTGCCCTTTCCCACCTGGACAAAAGGAACACCTATGTGAGAATGCTATTAATTGACTACAGCTCAGCGTTAAACACCATAATGCCCTCAAAGCTCATCACTAAGCTTAGGACCCTGGGACTAAACACCTCCCTCTGCAACTGGATCCTGGACTTCCTGTCGGGCCCCAGGTAGTAAGGGTGGGTAACAACACATCCACTACGCTGATCCTCAACATGGGGGCCCCTTAGGGGTGCGAGTTCAGTCCCCTCCTGTACTCATTTACATTACATTTACATTTAAGTCATTTAGCAGACGCTCTTATCCAGAGCGACTTACAAATTGGTGCATTCACCTTATGACATACTCCCTGTTCACTCATGACTGCATGGCCAGGCACGACTCCAACACCATCATTAAGTTTGCCGATGACAACAGTGGAAGGCCTGATCACCGACCACGATGAGACAGCCTATAGGGAGGAGGTCAGAGACCTGGCCGTGTGGTGTCAGGATAACAACCCCTACCTCAACGTGATCAAGACAAAGGAGATGATTGTGGACTACAGGAAAAGAAGGACCAAGCACTCTCCCATTCTCATCGACGGGGCTGTAGTGGAGCATGTTGAGAGCTTCAAGTTCCTTGGTATACACATCCCCAACAAACGATAATGGTCCAAACACACCAAGACAGTCGTAAAGAGCGCACGACAAAGCCTATTCCCCCTCAGGAGACTGAAAAGATTTGGCATGGTCCTCAGATCCTCATAAAGTTCTACAGCTGCACCATCGAGAGCATCCTGACTGGTTGCATCACTGCCTGGTATGGCAACTGCTCGGCCTACAGAGGGTAGTGCGTACGGCCGAGTACATCACTGGGGCCAAGCTTCCTGCTATCCAGGACCTATATACCAGGCGGTGTCAGAGGAAGGCCCTAAAAATTGTCAAAGACTCCAGCCACCCTAGTCATAGACGGTTCTCTCTGCTACCGTATGTCAAGCGGTACCGGAGCAGCAAGTCTAAGTCCAAAAGGCTTCTTAACTGCTTCTACCCCCAAGCCATAAGACTCCTGATGAGCGAATCAAATGGCTACCCAGACTATTTGCATTGCCCCCCTTCACATTTAACCATGAACTATTTTAGGACTAAATAAAACAGAAGGGGCATAGTTACGTAACATAAAATGTGTATAAATTGGTTGTTGGTTTTAATATTTAATTCGGACCACAAAATATGCACGTCACGTCATTGACCCAAATGTCTGCAATCCAGAATTCCATCCTTAGTTTTTTTGTTACATTGCATCTAAAACACATCGCTATGACTTCTCACTGCTCTTAGCATTGTATTACTGAAAGAACATTAGATGTGGCTTTTACATTAATATTGTATGCTGGCTAGGCCTAACTCATTTGTATTGGAGCAAGACAGGGCCGGTTCTAGCAGTGTGTAATACAATACATTCAATGTATAGCACTCAGATTTTATTATAACACCCACCACCCACATAAAATTAGGGCTGTGACAGTGATGGAATTAAAACAAAAATAATTAAATATTTAACCTTTTATTTACCTAAGCTGACGGTAATTGGCCAGCCAAATGACCGCAGTCTCTGTAATAACCGTTCAAATAGCAAAGAAATATAAATACATATACTTTTTTTGCCACACATTTTCTCCTCTCCACTCCTGACTGCATGTGCTGCCATAGATATAGAATAGAACAGGCATCCCTTTTCAAGTCAATGATGGCATAATGGGCGGACTGGCGGCCATTGTTGTGTACCCATAGGCGCAAAGCTGGAAGTAAAAGCAGGAAGTATACCCATCAATATGTGCTGTGATTTGTTGATTCAACTCAACTGACATTACAAAAAAATACTTTCCAATACATGAGCCACATCAGTTAACATCATTTGATTGAACATTCTACATTACCATGGAAATGAATGCAACACAGCCATTAAGGCAGCCATTAAGAGTGTACTCATGAGTTTACCAGTTCGAATGGCCAGGGTTAGACGTTCCAAGCCCATTTCATTCTATGCCTATGTGTGCTGCTGCTGCACCTTGCTTACACCTTTCTGCGTGTGCTAGTTTGCTACAACAACTTGCTTGTTTCAGCAAGAAGCAACAAAGTTTCCTCGTGTTGTTAAGAGTCAATGTCACTGCAGAAAAGGACTAAACCGCACGAATGGCCGGCTTCAGTCAGGTGTTTGTGCCCGCCCACAAAAAAACGGTTACCATGGTTATTTTATTTTCATGATGCTTTTCATCCATAACCATCAATTACACTGTAATTGTGCCAGCCATACATAAAATTAGATTTTCAGCTTTTTTCTCACCTTTCTTTAAACATCTGTAAAAGGCGTAGTTTGGGTAGAGATCTAACCAATCCACATTTCAAGTATTTATAAATGTAGTGACATAAATGAAAAGCCCTTGTCAACACACTCTGTACCCAGAGGACCACTCAGGCTGACCCCTGTCTCAGGGGGACTAGTGTTAATGTAACATAAAACAGAGAACCCTCCTCTCCTCTCAATCTTTACTGCTGTTCCCACACACACTGGGATTGACAGGCCCATCATTGCAGCCTGAGATTGGAGTGTTTGTGTGTTCATTTAAGGGTTATTAGAGAGCTGGACTTGTAAAAGGTTGATTTAATGGTCTATGTGGGTGGACGAACACTACAAATAGAGCTGATGGAACTGGTCTCTTTTAAAAAGCGTCTGTCGTCATTTATAAAACTCTGTTTTTAGCCACATGCAGCACATTACATATGGCAGATAGCCTGCTTGCCCGTCCATTACAGAGAAAGACAGCGGAGGTGGCCTCTGAAGACCAATGCTATTCACTATACTCATTTCTAAAAGGTCCCTATTGCTGTCCTCTGCACTGAGCACTCAGACGTAGTTACAAAAGGGGAAAACAAAGTTGGACATCTGTAAAGCCTATGCTATATTCCATTCAGCTCATTTCTGCTCAACCCGTACCTGATTCTGAATAGTGAATGACCATGCACTAGACCGGGCGTAGTCAAGAACTAATTTGACAAGGTCTGGTCCCAGAAACTCCCTAGATGGCAAAGACCCGAATAGATATTGTCATTAATCAGCATAGTAACCAACCCCCATCTCGCAACCCATGCGATCTCAAACTGTTCAAACAGTTTACACCCTTTTTGATGGTGGAGAGGAGAAATATGTTCTTTCCTGCAATTCTACACATTTTGCCATGCATTATGTGTGTTCATATGATACCAGGGGTCGAAGCCCAACTGAGTTCCCCCCCCAAAAAAACGTGGCCCGTATTAACCCCGTTCTGGGTCCGGATCCAGCACGTGGTCCGCCTGTTCAGTATGGGGGCACTAGACCTCCACTCCATAGATTAACAGAGAGATAATGGAAGCCCTCTCTTACCAGCTCTCCAAACAACACATTTAAAATATGTATTTTTTTCACTCCAATATTGTGTTATTTTTTCTGATAAAAATAGGCTAAATAAAAATACGGTTAACAATTTACAGTATCACTCAGCCAGTGGTCTCACTTTTCTTGGTCATGTAACAATGTACACACACATGCAGGCAAACGCACACCACACACAATTCCTTCACCTTATCATGGCCACCTGGCAATGATGTGAGATGTGGTATTGGTTTCCAATGCAAGAGTCTCCCCAATGGATATTACCCCCATGGCTGAGGCAGAGCTGTATATGTGTAGTGGCGTCTGCGCGTAGGCTAGGAATAGGGCTGGGCAATATACACTGCTCAAAAAAATAAAGGGAACACTTAAACAACACAATGTAACTCCAAGTCAATCACACTTCTGTGAAATCAAACTGTCCACTTAGGAAGCAACACTGATTGACAATACATTTCACATGCTGTTGTACAAATGGAATAGACAAAAGGTGGAAATTATAGGCAATTAGCAAGACACCCCCAAAAAAGGAGTGATTCTGCAGGTGGTGACCAAAGACCACTTCTCAGTTCCTATGCTTCCTGGCTGATGTTTTGGTCACTTTTGAATGCTGGCGGTGCTCTCACTCTAGTGGTAGCATGAGACGGAGTCTACAACCCACACAAGTGGCTCAGGTAGTGCAGTTCATCCAGGATGGCACATCAATGCGAGCTGTGGCAAAAAGGTTTGCTGTGTCTGTCAGCGTAGTGTCCAGAGCATGGAGGCACTACCAGGAGACAGGCCAGTACATCAGGAGACGTGGAGGAGGCCGTAGGAGGGCAACAACCCAGCAGCAGGACCGCTACCTCTGCCTTTGTGCAAGGAGGTGCACTGCCAGAGCCCTGCAAAATGACCTCCAGCAGGCCACAATTTTGCATGTGTCTGCTCAAACGGTCAGAAACAGACTCCATGAGGGTGGTATGAGGGCCCGACGTCCACAGGTGGGGGTTGTGCTTACAGCCCATCACCGTGCAGGACTTTTGGCATTTGCCAGAGAACACCAAGATTGGCAAATTCGCCACTGGCGCCCTGTGCTCTTCACAGATGAAAGCAGGTTCACACTGAGCACATGAGCACGTGACAGACGTGACAGAGTCTGGAGATGCCGTGGAGAACGTTCTGCTGCCTGCAACATCCTCCAGCATGACCGGTTTGGCGGTGGGTCAGTCATGGTGTGGGGTGGCATTTCTTTGTGGGCCGCACAGCCCTCCATGTGCTCGCCAGAGGTAGCCTGACTGCCATTAGGTACCGAGATGAGATCCTCAGACCCCTTGTGAGACCATATGCTGACACATGCACATTTGTGGCCTGCTGGAGGTCATTTTTTTGCTAGGCCTAACATGCTGACCAGACCACCTGCGTTGCATATGCATGCTGACCAGACCGCCTGCGTTGCATATGCATGCTGACCAGACCGCCTGCGTTGCATATGCGAGCGGTGCAAAATAAATGTACACATACATGTTATTCAATCATTTCATCCAAACTGCTTGAACACGCACTTCAACGGGTGTCTGCGTAGCCAGACCCTAAAATAGAACTTAGTTCTATTTGATGCTTGACGTGCTGCAAGTCCCGCCTCTCCCATCTACTCATTGGTTTTTACGAGCATATACACACGTGGGGGATTGAAAGATGAACGAGCTCCTCACTCCAGTTGGTGGCGGTAATGCATCTTAAAGTTGGTTGCCAACCTCCATATAAAATCAGAAGAAGAATGAAGGAGGAGAGATTAATCAAAGAAAAACTAAAAACTAACTATGACTCATAAATGGGTAAAAATTCTAAAAAGATCCAGCAAAGAAAATTACCATATGTTTTTTAGGTAAATTGGTAAATTGCCAACCCAATGTTTATCTCCCAGGACAAATTAGCTAGTAACAGCAAGATAGCTAAATGTCCATGAATGTTTCCAATGTGTTTCAAACTCTCCCCAAATGAATAGAGTTGGTTCACGGTAGGTTTTGGTATTTTAACCTGCGTGTCATGAACGCGTCTGGTGGGGATAGACAAAATCAACATGGGCACAATGGGGCACGTTGCCGCACACATTGTGCCCCATTGTCACGGAGTCAGTTTGGTCATCAGCTACATCTGCCCAACAAGACAGGAATCAAAATGATTTGGACATGATGTTACACCACCATTTCATTCCCAACTATTGGGGAATAGATCAAATAGACCATGGATCACATTCCTATGGTAGATGCACCCACAACATTGCACCTCAAGAATGATCAATAATGAACATAGAATATTGTATACTTTCATAACTGCTATTGCATAGCTTGTAGCCTGTTTAATGTAAACTTTTTTCTTTTAAATGCATGAAGTATCCTATTGCATGCATTGCCTGTTTTTTTAAAATGTATTCCTGCACATTCATCATATTTCCCATGCAAAAACCTAGCCTTTGACTGACCAAAAAATAATTATGGTTTTACAACAACAAAAAATATGACATGGTTTGTTTATGCCCTGCATGCAATAGGTCACTCCATGCATTTGGAATTGTAACGCAATAGGTCAGTTCCATACTTCACATTTGGATTTTGTGTCGTTGCCATTTTAGACTAGGCTATCATCCACAAACTGTCAACAGGGGTCGGACTCGGAGCCCTGTGAAATCAATAGGGAATGGAGAATTTTTAACTATTGAAGCAAGAAAGGTAGAGCATAATGATGGATTAAAGCGTGTTTTAATAGTGAATTTCAGAGGTGTGACCTTGTTAAAACTACTGAACTTCTTATGGAAACCGAAACACTCGAACCATCTCCATCTGCATCTTTCATGCAAAAATAAATACCAAACGCTAACATCGCAGAAACGTGCACCACACACACGTGCCTCATAATCGCTTAGGGCAGATCACTCAAAATAATGAAAATAACTCGTTTCCTTTATATTTTCCGCAAAAAGAAAGAAACAGCTTTCATCAATAATATGGAACAATACAATTGAATGTAGCAACACGATGTTTGATGTTGAACAGCGACTCATCAAAACTTTTTGCTAGTGCCAGTCTGCGAGATTCCTCCCCCGAAAAGCATTGAGAAAACATCTAAAATGAAATTCATTTTTATAATAGGCAGACAATTGCATGCATAATTATTTATATACACGCACTCACCTAATACTATGTTGTCAGCTGGAAAAATGCGTGAGTGGTGTCGACTTCCTAAAATGTGTTCATCTGACAGAACCAGGACAGACACAACTGGTCCGCCTTTTAACTCCACGATGTAGCCTACCCCCTCAACGGACGATGTAGCCTTAATAAATAAAACAATCTAATGTTAACATTACCATACTTCAAGCTATGAGTGATCACTACTAACAGCTATGAATTTAGATGTATTCCTATATACGACCAAATTGACACTATCGCTATATTATTTCGTCTGGGATAAAAACAAGTACGACAGGGATTCTTAGAGATACAGTCAGCTCCGGGCTCTCTCAACAGTCAAGCGTGAGAATAAGCGCCCCCGTCCGGAAAATGTTCACGAAATTTCTCCGCGAAATCAAGAGGGTGAGATACATTTGATATCGTCAGCATTTCTAGAGATAACAAGCAGTGTGTTTTGTAAATGTGTTCATGTTATGTTCATACCTATGAATTGAATTGTAGCCTATAATTTCCAATCTCATCACGGACAATTATAGCTATTTAGCAACTTTTCAACTACTTACTACTGCTACTTAGCATGCAGTGGCGTGCCGTGGGCCTGGGGCCTGGGCCTTCAGTGAGGTATTACACAGTCCCACCCGAATTAATCCACCTCATTATGATGCCATGGCTCTAGACACTATACATTTAGACAGAAACGCAGTATAACCAGGCGTTGCGTCACCTTGAAATTGACAAATTGACATTTGACAAAAACATGACACAATCAATGAGTCTTTTCAATATTTCCCTTCACCTTTTCATTGTGCAGCTCCGTTGCACTGCGCGCGTGTTCTTTGAGCTGTAGATCCACTCCGGTGTCCCCAAAAGTTTTCAAAAGCACCATTGCTTGTTAGTGCCCAGCCGTACTTTGGTGTCTCGTTGCTGCCTTGGTTAGACAACTCAAGTTTGCAAAGCCAGTGTGGCTCCAAACACCAAATCAATCACTTGCAAATAATAGGCATTCCCAGCAGTACAGTTTGCAGTGCTTCTCGGAGCCAAGGAGCCATTGACAGCGCTCACCCCATTGACAGCGCTCGTAGTTGAAACTTTGAAAGTGGCGAGCGAACGAAGCCCTTTCCCGCCTGTGACAGGCTTTGTGGCGTCGGGCGACCTCTCCTTACAATGTCTAACTTTTCTTGAAAAGTTCGTCTTGAGAATGGCGTTATAATTATATCCTCGACCAAATCGATATCTTCTCCTCCTTCCGCCATTGTGGGTTGAAAAAACAGCTTAGTAGTACGCAAATTAATTCGTTTATCAAATTCAGTTTCCTAGATCTCCATAGGACCTGCCTTTCAATATTGGTAATCCATCAAAAGACATGCACGCACTACGCCTGCTAGCTGGCTCCTGTGTAACACTGGAGCCAGCCAGCAGGCGTACAATAACCAACTCTAAAGCTGATTGGTTAACACTAAATTTTCATTTCCATTCACTATAAGCGACAAGCGCCCGCACTGTTGATTCTGAAGGCCCGAGGGCAGATTTTAGACCCCTGGCAACACATGATGGCTGAATATGATTGGATAAAAGATCTAACATAAAGAAAAGCCGTCCAAATCTCAACCTGGGGCTGGAAGCAGTGCAACCAAGAGGAAAGCTATGAAATGAAGAGTATAACTCTTACTCTGGGGAATAATTTAATACATATTCGTGGGAAAATATATTTAAAAAAAAAATTATATTCTGATGATGTTTAGGCCAGCAGAGAAGGCCTTGCAGGCCCTGGCGGCCCACCACTGTTAGCATGTTAGCTAACCCTTCCTCTAACCCTTTCAGCTAACCCTTCACCCAACCCTAACCTTTTAACCTAACTCTTAAACTTAACCCTAACCCCTAGCCTAGCTAATATTATCCACCTAGCTAGAATTATTAAACATAAAGAACGTTTTGCAAATTCGTATCATATTGTACGTTTAGCAAATTCGTATCATATTGTACTTTTTGCAAATTCGTAAATATACTACGAATTGTAATTTTTTACATATCATACGAAATTGGTGATGGACATCTACAAATGAATACCTACCATACGAAACATGTCATACTAAATGGAGTGTCTCGGATTTATGTACAGAATAATACGAAATGCTCTGAGTATAGCTTGAGTATAGCTGCAGGCCTTACACAAGTTCAGATTTCATTCACAAAATGCCTTATGAACTAACACTCAGACTTGATTCTGTCTGAAATTATACCTCAAGTCTGTAGCTTGACAGCACTAGTACCTATTTCTATCATCCTTCAATAACTGTTTGAATAAATCAGGATGTTCACTGGCATCAAATACAATGTTTTTGGATCGCTAGAAAGAAAAGAGATGGATATAATCCCGTGGGTGAAATCATGGGACATCACAACATTACAAACTACTGGAGTCTATGGAGTCAGACTACTAGAAGAGATGAACAACGCCTTTTATATTCAAACTACAGAAGGACTTGAACGAGAAATATACCAAATACATTTACATATTCAATTTATTTAACAAAACAAACTATGACAAATTACATAATTACAGCAACACAATGAACACAACACATCACAGGAACTGAATGGCTAATGAGAGTGGATTATGGTTGTACACTCTTAGGAAAAAAGGTACTAAGTAGAACATATAGTCTACTTGTAAGCGGTGCGTAACTGGCAGCAGGGAAGTCAGGCGCAGGAGAGCAGAAATGGGTAACAATCGGAGCACTTTAACCTCTTGTGCAAGGGGGCAGTATTTTCACGTCAGGATGAAAAGCGTGCCCGTAGTAAACTGCCTGTTATTCAGGCCCAGAAGCTAGAATATGCATATAATTAGTAGATTTGGATAGAAAACACTCTAAAGTTTCCAAAACTGTTAGAATTATGTATGTGAGTATAACGGAACTCATATGGCAGGCAAAAGCCTGAGGAAAATCCAACCAGGAAGTGGGAAATCTGAGGTTTGTAGTTTTTCAAGTGATTGCCTATCCAATATACAGTGTCTATGGGGTCAGATTGTACTTCCTAAGGCTTCCACTAGATGTCAACAGTCTTTAGAATGTTGTTTCAGGCCTCTACTATGAAAGGGGAGCGAATAAGAGCTGTTTGAACCAGGGGTCTGGCAGAAAGCCTTGAGTTTAGTCACGCGAGCGGCCGTGAGCACGAGCTCCGTTCCCTTTAATTTCTAATGACAAAGGATTTGTCCGGTTGGAATATTATTGAAGATTTATGATAAAAACATCCTAAAGATTGATTATATACATCGTTTGACATGTTTCTACAAACTGTAATGGAACTTTTTTGACTTTTTGTCTGGACTTAGTGCTCGCGCCTTGTGCATTTGGATTACTGGACTAAACGTGCGAACAAAAAGGAGTTATTTGGACATAAATTATGGACTTTGTCGAACAAAACCAACATTTATTGGCCAGAAATAGAGGAAGGACTAAGAACAAACAAGAGAGAACTATTATAAAGTAGACTGTGTCTTTAAAATGTGTATAAGATGTATAAATTGAAGGTAAAAACAGAAATGTTTATCAGTTTACTCCAATTGGGGGATCGGTGGTAGGGTTTGCGAGGAATAATAATAAAGGTATACTCTTTAAAAAAAGTATGTATGTGTATGTATATATGTGTATATGTATGCATACGTGAATGGATATATATATTTACCCCCAAAAATATGGGGGATTGGAAATGATGCAGACAATTACATTGGAAGCAACATTCTTTCCGCAATATTAAGCTGATCCACCCCCCAAGAAAAAAAATAAAAATAAAAATAAAAAATAAAAAATAAAAAAATAAACATTTATTGGCCTCCCGGGTGGCGCAGTGGTCTAGAGCACTGCATCGCAGTGCTAGCTGCGCCACCAGAGTCTCTGGTTTCGCGCCCAGGCTCTGTCGCATCCGGCCGCGACCGGGAGGTCCGTGGGGCGACGCACAATTGGCTTAGCGTCGTCCGGGTTAGGGAGGGTTTGGCCGGTAGGGATATCCTTGTCTCATCGCGCTCCAGCGACTCCTGTGGCGGGCCCTAACCGAGGGGGGCGGGTGCACGGTGTTTCCTCCGACACATTGGTGTGGCTGGCTTCCGGGTTGGAGGCGCGCTGTGTTAAGAAGCAGTGCGGCTTGGTTGGGTTGTGCTTCGGAGGACGCATGGCTTTCGGCCTTCGTCTCTCCCGAGCCCGTATGGGAGTTGTAGCGATTGGATACCACAAAAATTGGGGAGAAAAGGGGATAAAATGAAATAAAAAAGATTTATTGTGGAACTGGGATTCCTGGGAGTGCATTCCGATGAAGATCATCAAAGGTAAGTGAATATTTATAATGCTATTTCTGACTTTTGTTGACTCCACGGCGGAAAGCTTTTTTGAAATCTGACACAGCGGTTGCATTATGTCTTTAATTCTATGCATAACACTTGTATCTTTCATCAACGTTTGTGATGAGTATTCCTGTAAATTGATGTGGCTCTCTGCAAAATCACCGGATGTTTTGGAGGCAAAACATTACTGAACATAACGCGCCAATGTAAACTGAGATTTTTGGATATAAATATGAACTTTATCGAACAAAACATACATGTATTGTGTAACATGAAGTCCTGTGAGTGCCATCTGATGAAGATCATCAAAGGTTAGTGATTAATTTGATCTCTATTTCTGCTTTTTGTGACTCCTCTCTTTGGCTGGAAAATGGCTGTGTTTTTTGTGACTACGCGCTGACCTAACATAATTGCATGGTATTCTTTCGCTGTAAAGCCTTTTTGAAATCGGACACTGTGGTTGAATTAACAACAAGTGTATCTTTAAAATGGTGTATAATACTTGTATGTATGAGGAATTTTAATTATGAGATTTCTGTTGTTTGAATTTGGCGCCCTGCACTTTCACTGGCTGTTGTCAAGTCGATCCCGTTAACGGCATTTCAGCCATATTAATAATGCAAAAACAAACGGCACCCAGAACAGCAAAATACAGGATGAAACAACCCGTCGCCAACCAGTCAGAAATGCACAAAAAACTTACAACAAACAATACCACACACAAACATGGGGGGAACAGAGGGTTATATACACGTCAAATAAGGAGGGAATGTAAACCAGGTGTGTGGGAAAACAAGACAAAACAAATAAAAAATGAAAGGTGGATCGGCGATGGCTAGAAAACCATCGACGTTGACCGCCGAACGCCGCCCGAACAAGGAGAGGAACCGACTTCGTGACACGACTTCCTTTGCAGATGTTTCTACCTACAATATACAACAATAAGATCAGTCAAATTACTGTGTCTGTGTGTTTGTGTGTGTGTGTCAAATCCAATTTTTATTGTTCACATACACGTGTTCAGCAGATGTTATTGCAGGTGTAGCGAAATTCTTGTGTTTCTAGCTCCGACAGTGCATTAATATCTAACAAGTAATATCTAACAATTTCACAGCATGTACCCAATACACACAAATCTAAGTAAAGGACTGTAATTAAGAATATAGAAATATATGGAAGAGGAATGTCAGAGCAGTATAGACTAAGATACAGTAGAATAGTATATAGATATGAGATGAGTAATGCAAGATATGTAAACATTATTAAAGTGACTAATGTTCCATTTATTAAAGTGGCCAGTGATTTCAAGTCTATGTATATAGGCAGCAGCCTCTATGTGCTAGTGATGGCTATTTAACAATCTGATGGCTTTGAGATAGAAGCTGTTTTTCAGTCTCTCTGTCCCAGATTTGATGGCCCTGTACTGACCTCGCCTTCTGGATGATAGAGGGGTGAACAGGCAGTGGCTCGGGTGGTTGTTGTCCTTAACAATCATTTTGGCCTTCCTGTGACATCGGGTGCTGTAGGTGTCCTGGAGGGCAGGTAGTTTGCCCCCAGTGATGCGTTGGGCAGACCGTTGGGCAGACCCTCTGCAGAGCCCTGTGGTTGCGGGCAGTGCAGTTGCCGTACCAAGCAGCGATGCAGCCCGATAGGATGCTCTCATCTGTGCATCTGTAAAAGTTTGTGAGGGTTTTAGGTGCAGAGACACATTTCTTCAGCCTCCTGAGGTTGAAGAACTTGAAGCTTTTCATCTTCTCCACTGCGATCCCATCGATGTGGATAGGGGGTTGCTCCCTCTGCTGTTTCCTGAAGTCCACGATCATCACCTTTGTTTTGTTGACATTGAGTGAGAGGTTATTTTCCTGGCACCACACTCCCAGAGCCTTCACCTCCTCCATTTAGGCTGTCTCGTCATTGCTGGTAATCAAGCTTACTACTGTTGTGTCGTCTGCAAACTTGATGATTGTGTTGGAGGCGTGCTTGGCCACGCAGTCATGGGTGAACAGGGAGTACAGGAGGGGGCTGAGAACGCACCCTTGTGGGGCCCCAGTGTTGAGGATCAGCGAAGTGGAGGTGTTGTTTCCTACCTTCACCACCTGGGGGTGGCCCATCAGGAAGTCCAGGACCCAGTTGCAAAGGGCGGGGTTCAGACCCAGGGACTCGAGCTTAATGATGAGCTTGGAGGGTACTATGGTTTTGAATGCTGAGCTATAGTCAATGAACAGCATTCTTACATAGGAAATCCTCTATTGCGCCTCTTCAACCTCAGGAGGCTGAAAAAATGTGGCTTGTCACCAAAAACCCTCACTAACTCTTACAGATGCACAATTGAGAGCATCCTGTCGGGCTGTATCACCGCCTAGTATGGCAACTGCACCGCCCATATCCGCAGGGCTCTCTCCAGAGGCCCTCGGATTGTTAAACAGCCGTCACTAGCACAGAGAGGCGGCTGCCTACCTACAGACTTGATATCATTGGCCACTTTAATAAATGGAACTCTAGTCACTTTAATAATGCCACTTTGAGAATGTTTACATATCTCGCATTACTTATCTCATATGTATATACTGTATACTGTATCATACACTATCTATTCTATACTATCTATTGCACCTTAGCCGCTCTGTCACTGCTCATCCATATATTTTATATTTATATATTCTTATCCCATTCCTTTACTAGATTGTGTGTATTAGGTTTTGTTGTGGAATTTGTTAGATATTAGGTGTTGTTGTGAAATTGTTAGATATTACCTGTTATATCCTGCTGCTCTGACGGATCTAGAAGCACTAGCATTTCGCTACACTCGCAATAATATCTGCTAACCATGTGTATGTGACCAATAAAATGTATTTGATTTGATGACATGATGCGCACTCATTGGGATGGCATGGGAGAGCACAAAAAAGCCATAGACTCTGCCTCTGTAATAAAGTCAGAGGCTGAGAATCCCAGGAGAGTGTGGAGACAGTAAGGGTGATTCCTTTCACCAGTGCCTTGACATTTACCTTCGCACCCTTGAGCCAGACTACACTCAATCATAGGACCTACTGAAGAGATGAGTCTTCAGTAAAGACTTAGAGGTTAAGACCGAGTCTGCTTGTCTCACATGGATCGGCAGACCATTCCATAAAAGATGAGCTCAGTAGGAGAAAGCCCTGCCTCCAGCTGTTTCCTTCTAAATTATAGGGACAATACGGAGGCCTGTGTCTTGTGCCCACAACGTACATGTAGGTATGTACAGCAGGACCAAATCAGAGAGATAAGTAGGAGTAAGTCCATACAATGCTTTGAAGGTTAACAGTAAAACCTTGGAATCAGTCATAGCTTTAACAGGAAGCCAATGTAGAGAGGCTAGCACTGGAGTAATAGGATCAGATTTGTTGGTTCAGGTCAAAACCTCTAACACTAAATGGGAGACTGGGGGCTGAGTGGAGGGTAACATACAGTAGCTGTTGTTTGAAGAGATGGTTTGTGAGTCTGATTTTAAATATGCAAATGGAGTGATGGATACTCCAGGGGTTTCAGGGAAGTGGAACTGAGTGGAAGACTAGGAAGACAATGTTCCCAGTGCCCAGGAGTCTGGTGTTGGAGGTGATAAGGAGGCCGGAGTCAGATCAGAAGAGTGAGTGACAGGGGATTTAGGTGTGCAGCATGTCAGAGGTAAGAAAGAGCCAGGACATGGAGAGATTTGTAGGTGAGCAGTGGAGTCGGTGGAGAGACGGATGTGATGTTTTTCCAGGTTTTGGTGTGGATGTAGGGAAAGTTTGGTTTCCAGTGGTGTGAAATAAAAGATCCAAGGATAAAGCGAACAACGATGGTATTTTAAAGGTTTAATAACATTCAGACAATGTGCACAATCGTAAGAAGTTGCATACAGCCTGCCTGCAAAGTTCTCCAATAGTCCATAGCATTACTTTGTACCATAACATCAAATAATGACCCAGAGGAGTGAGAACTATATTTTGCCTTCCCCCTGCCAGCCTATCAGAATGCCTGCCAACAGATTGAGCCTTTCAGGGTGAGCACTGAAGCAGCATACTTCTGAACGTATAGAAGAGGTTTGACAGAGAGGCTATAGAGATGAGTGTTGCAGTAGTCCAGGTAAGAGGTGAAAATCTGACAAACTCTTCAACACAATACTTTTCAGAATGCCCAAAACCTGGCGGTCCAACTTTGCAGAGCAGAAAGTCTTATTGTTGTGTGAAACTGAAGGAGTCAGAGAGTTGGGGCTCTAATGTTGTGCTTTATGGGGAAAACCAAAGGCTATGAAATGTGTGTCCCTACCCTGTGAACAATACAAAGTTGGTTTAAGGTGACTAGGTCACATGGTCAAGGAGCTATTGAAATTGTAAGTCAAAAGTTGAACTAATAAATTAAGGGAAAGGGGGGGAAAAAAGAATGTAGCCTGGAATGTAGCCTCATGCGTTGATGTCATCCTTCAGAAGAATAGGCTGACAGTAAAAAATCATGGATCATCTGGAAATTGCAGATGAGACAGTCTAGGATGAATATCTGTGTGAGCAAAATTCTGAGTAAGCACTTCCAAATGCAGTGAAACTGATTTTGTTTCCGGTGTGGTTGAAAGAGAAAATGTTGTCTGATTTGTGTGTGCAGTATTTAATAAAAGTTGACAAAACGGTTGTTCGGGATCACTTGGAGGTCCTACTGGATGTGGTCCCTGAATTTCAGCTGTCAATGAATGTGACCTCTGACCCCAACAGCCATCAAGTAGGGGCCGGGCTGTACTGCCTCAAGTCTGCACGCCCTGCCTCTGCTTGTGAGAGTGAAAAACTCAGCACTTCATTGCACACATACCACAATGAAGAGGTGATGTTTCGTAACAGTGCACATTGGCTTAGGCCTACCGGCAAGGCACATATTTTTTTTTAACATTCTGAGAACGTAAATAAAAAATGTGCCTGTTCTGAGAACTTATATTTTTGGGTTGGAGGGAGGTTGTGAGAACATTTTACCCCTGAACATCTTCCTGGGAGGTTTTATTTTTGTTCTGAGAACAGAAATTATATATATTTTTTTAGGTTTTTGGAACTTTCACTGAGTGTTTCAATCAGACTTTTAATAATACCGCTAGCTTAGGTTAAATGTTTCATACTCCAAGCACAGATAGTGACACATGGAAATGAACTTGCTGAAAAATGAATCATGCAAACACATTTCTTTATTAATGTGGCAAGGCATCAATCGGTGAGATATGAACATATGATCTTCTGTTTTCTATCCATGGAATTAGTCCACTGCACCACCAGGATAGAGTTAGCATGCCATGTTTTTTAACTCATACAAAGCTGTTCATTTTAGTCTATTCAAACGAACCCCATTTCAAAGGAAACAAGCACGCATTAAGATCAGGTGTGGCCAATTAGTGAGTGCGGCCAACACTCCTGAACACACTTAACACATTTTTAAAATAATATTCTTAGAACGTTTTTTTTAACATTACTAATGTTTTCTTGTGTTATCTTATGGAAAGTTTTCTTAATGTTCTGAGAACATGATTTTAAATAGAACCACGAACAAACCTGCAGAAAACGTTATTCTGAAGTACTGAAATTCCCAAAGAAGAACGTTGTTTCTTAACGTTCGCTAAACATTCTGAGAACATGATTTTAAATAGAACCACGAGGAATCCTGTAGGAAACATTATGCTGAAGTATTGAAATTCCCCCAGAAGAACTTTGTTTCTTAACGTTCTCGGAACAATTTGAGAATGTTACTTTAAATAGAACAATGAGGAAACCTGGTCGAAACGTTATGCTGAAGTATTTCAATTCCCACAGGAGAACGTTGTTTCTTAACGTTCTCTGAACTATTTGAGAACATTCCCAATGTCAAACCAGTTGGATAACATTCCTAAAACATTACCAACATTTTTATTAAATGTAACAATGTTGTTTTAGGAAAGTTAAAGTTTTAGGAAACGTTCTGTTAAAGTAATGAAATACCAAGAAAATTACGTAATTTTGTCAAGTTCCTTAAATGTGCTGAGAATGTTAAAAAGCCAAGCAACTTTCCTGCACCTTTCCCTCCCAGAACGTTGTGGGAAGGTTTTATGCAAAATAACCACAGGACAACGACATTCTAAGAAACATTATGTGCTAGCTGGGATAGTTACACTGTGAAAACTACAAATCATACTGCATCCCTTATTGGAACACTATCTTTCTCTCTCTTCCAAATACCCACATAAAAATACAATTCTCATTTATCAATGCATGCATAGACATTTTCCCTATTCATTTGACAATCTAGGCATTTGCTTGCTGGTGTGGAATCTGCCATGCTGCATTTTGCATGCATGCCTCGGCCTGCGTAACTATGGCTGGTAGAAAATGCCTGTAATATCCAAAGTGCTCAGCAGCCGAGGGCAGCAGCTCGGTTTTTCTGGCCATGTGCCATTTCTATGTTTGCCTCCAGATTGCTCTGCTGATATAAATTGTGCTGCAGAAGGATAGATTTATAGGGGCTCAGAAGTTACGGCTTCGCCTGTTTTTCTCTCTTCTGTGCATAAAACGCTGTGCAGACGAGCGGGATGGATACGATGTAACAAAATATGGAGGGATGAGTGTAAAAGGGGAAGGACTCCCCGACCCCAGTGCATCTGTTAATGTGTTTTCGAGAAATGCATCTCTCTGTTTGCAATTCAAACTGGGAGTATTCACTCAATTTTGCTGTGAGGTCAGAGATCGGGGCTACACGTGACGCTATTGCTTTGAGTTCAAGACAGTGTGATATTTGGCAAAGAAAATCCGTTACCCTTATATAGGGTTGCAAAGATCTGGCAACTGTCCCAAAATTCCCTGGTTTTCCAGAAAACCTGGTTGGAAGACTCCGGAATAGGGAGAGAATAAGCAGGAAATCCGGAACCCTCCAACCAGGACTTCTGGAAAACCTGGGACTGTGGGAAAATTACTGGATTTTTGCAATCCTACACTGGTATGACCCATCACAATGTATTGGTTGCTTAAACCAACATGTTTTTCCCTCTATACACCTGGGATATAAGGTGTGTGGAACAATCCTCTTTTCAATTGTGTTATTTAAAAGCACAGTACACCAGAGCTTTGACTGGATGGAGGGCCACTCCATTAAATCCACGTTAAAAAAGGGTTGGGGCTAAAAAAGAAAGAAAGAATAGATTATTTGGTTGTTTTGTTCCCTTTTGGTTCACCTCTGAATGATCATGGGGGAGGGGGTCGTGAGAGTAAATTAAATGTGACATGAGAACAATACAGCTAACCCATATGGCCGAGGTCCACCTCGCTCTTGTACTGAAGAGCAAGTCTGGAGCCAGGCTGTTTTTCTGTATTGTCCTCTGGGCCCTGCTACAATCCTTTATTGGGTTTTTGGACAACAATTTTAGTTGGTAATTAACATGACTGTGGAAAAACTGCATCGTGTTCCACAACACAACAACAGATCGTGCAAAATGAGTGTTGTTGGCCTTGTTGAATAGGGTCAATAGGCTACAGTGGGCGATGAAAGAAGAGCAATTGCACACAACTAAATATAGCACTAAGGCTGAACAAGACATGAAAAAAATACTTTTAATCGGGCTTTGTCAGAACAGGTTACTTACCGTGAAATGCTTACTTACAAGCCCTTAACCAACAATGCAGTTCAAGAAAGATAAAATATTTACGAAATAAACTAAAGTAAAAAATTATAAAAAGTAACACAATAAAATAGCAATATATTTAAAAAAGATATATTGTTCTTCTGTTATTTTACCAGGTAAGTTGACCCAGAACACGTTCTCATTTACAGCAACAACCTGGGGAATAGTTACAGGGGAGAGGAGGGGATGAATGAGCCAATTGTAAACTGGGGATTATTAGGTGACCGTGATGGTTTGAGGGACAGATTTGGAATTTAGCCAGGACACCAGGGTTAACACCCCTACTCTTACAACAAGTGCCATGGGATCTTTAATGACCTCAGAGAGTCAGGACACCCGTTTAACATCCCATCCGAAAGATG
This sequence comes from Salvelinus fontinalis, assembly GCF_029448725.1. Taxonomy (NCBI): domain Eukaryota; kingdom Metazoa; phylum Chordata; class Actinopteri; order Salmoniformes; family Salmonidae; genus Salvelinus; species Salvelinus fontinalis. Next base: position 43,778,495 of record NC_074668.1, read on the forward strand.
GCACCCTACACAGGGCAGTGTCCCCAATCACTGCCCTGGGGCATTGGGATATTTTTTTAGACCAGAGGAAAGAGTGCCTCCTACTGGCCCTCCCAACACCACTTCTAGCAGCACCTGGTCTCCCATCCAGGGACTGACCAAGACCAACCCTGCTTTGCTTCAGAAGCAAGCCAGCAGTGGTATGCAGGGTGGTATGCTGCTGGCTAAATATACAGTGGGTACCGGTACCGAGTCAATGTGCGGGGGTACAGGTTGGTCTAAGTAATTTGTACATGTAGGTAGGGGTAAAGTGACTATGCATAGATAATAAACAGCAAGTAGCAGCAGTGTAAAAACAAATGGGGGGTCAATGTAAATAGTCCGGGTGGACATTTGATTAATTGTTCAGCATTCTTATGGCTTGGGGGTAGAAGCTGTTTAGGAGCCTTTTGGCCCTAGACTTGGCGCTCCTGTACCGCTTGCCGTGTGGCAGCAGATAGAACAGTCTATGACTAGGGTGACTGGAGTCTGACAATTTTTTGGCCTTTCCTCTGATAACGCCTAGTATATAGGTCCTGGATGGCAGGAAGCTTGGTCCCAGTGATGTACTGGGACGTACGCACTACCCTCTGTAGCGCCTTACTGTCAGATGCCGAGCAGTTGCCATACCAGGTGGTGATGCAACCGGTCAGGATGCTCTCGATGGCGCAGCTGTAGAACTTTCTGAGGATCTGGGTCCCATGCCAAGTCTTTTCAGTCTCAACTGTACCACAAAGGTTTACATACACTTAGGTTGGAGTCATTAAAACTAATTTTTCATCCACTCCACAAATTTCTTGTTGGCAGCATCATGTTGTGGGGGTGCTTTGCTGCAGGAGGGACTTGTGCACTTAATATAATTGATGGCATCATGGAAAATCAGGAAAATGATGTGGATATATTGAAGCAACATCGCAAGACATCCGTCAGGAAGTTAAAGCTTTGTCGCAAATGGGTCTTCCAAATGGACAATGACCCCAAGCATACTTCCAAAGTTGTGGCAAAATGGCTTAAGGACAACAAAGTCAAGGTATTGGAGAGTCCATCACAAAGCCCTGGCTTCAATCCTATAGAAAATTTGTGGGCAGTACTGAAAAAGCGTGTGCGAGCAAGGAGGCCTACAAACCTGACTCAGTTACACAAGCTCTGTTAGGAGGAATGGGCCAAACTGTACCACAAAGGCCATGTTTAATTTAGTTCATTTAATTCAAATGGAATTTATCCTCCTATTATTCACTTAATGTCCCTTGTAATGCATTTAGTAAGGGTTCACACCGAGTGAGTAGCCGTTCACCACCACTGTCAGCAGCTTGCTCTCTATTGAATTATGATGGCAGGAGCTGAGAGCGCCGCAGGCTACACTCACACTTCACACACATGCATGTAGGCACAACCTAATGGCATTAATGCTTTTATTGGGAAGGACAGGTGTGTGTGTGTGTGTGTGTGTGTGTGTGTGTGTGTGTGTGTGTGTGTGTGTGTGTGTGAGCGTGTTTGGAAATGACAATAATCAGGTTTTGTATACTTAGAACTGACATGAATCATAAAGAAGTGAACCCTGTACACAAGTCCAATTCATCTCATTTACTAAACAGGGACCGAGAAGATGTGAGAACACATGTCTATATCTGATGAAGACTAATAGCCTCACATCGGGTCTGACACTGGGTTTCACCCTCCATTTGCGCAATGCATCATGACTCCTTACCCAGTCAGACGCATAAAGAAAACCCACATGGGACGGATGGAGGGGTGGACTGAAATGGGAAAATTGAAGTGAATTGGTGTAGCTTCTGTTTGGATGTGGAGGATTTACAGAGAAGCAGCGTTAGAGCCCCAGTCAGTGGCAAAACAAGACAATTAAAACACACGCCCACTCTAATCACTGAATGAATCATGCAAATGTTAATTTATAAGAGTCTGCTTGTGTTTTAATGCTGGCTGTTATCACAGAATACAAATCGAGGACTTCACACTGATGAAAAGAGGGAAGGTTGGGGTGGAAAGTGAAGAGGAAGAGAGAAAGAAGAAGATGGAGCGTTTAAAAGGAGAAAATCACCCAAGCTAAATCAACATGGTGCAAGACTGAAACATTGTGAAAACAAAATAAAATTGCATTTACTTTCCTATTGTAACGATTGTCATCTGGAGAAGGAGAGGAGGACCAAGGTGCAGCGTGGTAAGTGATCATATTTTTTAAATAAAATACAAAAACACTTGACAAACAACAAAAACAACAAACAAACAAACAAACAAACATTCCTGAAAGGTGAAACAAAAACACTAAACAGGAAACAACCACCCACAAACAAAAGTGGGAAAACAGGCTACCTAAATATGGCTCCCAATCAGAGACAACGATAGACAGCTGCCTCTGATTGGGAACCACACCAGGCCAAACACACAGAAACAGAAAACCTAGACCTACAACATAGAATACCCAGACATAGAATACCCACCCACATCACACCCTGACCAAACTAAAAATAGAAACATACAAAGCAATCTACGGTCAGGGCGTGACACCTATCACTTTTACTTTGTTATTACTACATGGATAACTTTTATTATTACCTTGAATGGAGCTTGACATAATCAAGTTTCAAGTTGTATTAGTCATATGTATGGGATACACATGGTATACACCATCCAATGTCAAATGAGAGAAAGGGATGAATGAAGGGGTGGGGACTGAGGGGTTCTCTATATTGGCATAAAAAAAACACATTTAGTAAATTTAGATCTGTAAAATAAAATGTAGATGGTACATTTATAAAAGAGAACTTGGCTCCTATTAAATAAAAACGAGACAATGTGCACTGCATATTTGTAAGGTAAATGTGACTTGTTGCACATTGGATTCAATAATAAAATCAATGAAACTATGGTTTGTAGTCTGTGAGATAAATAGTCAGGCAATAACAAACAGCATATTCAAACATCCTCTCTCCCAGAGCAAGAGTGATTCATTATGCAAGCCACCCAGGGAGGAAGAAATAATTAAAAGATAGAACATTTAAAAGAAGGAAAAAATCCACAAGCCCAAACTTCGGGTGCAGGAGTGAAAGATTGGGAAAACAAATGAGGGAAAGGGATGAATGAAGGGTTGATGACTTTTATCTGTTTATATATTCCACATATAGTGGATTTAGATCTGTAAAATAAGATGGATAGATGCAATACGTATAAAAGCAACGTGAGTCATATTATATAAGTAAAAACTGGAGAATGTGCACAGCACATTTAATATTAATTTTTAAAAAATAATACAAATTGTAGACTGTATTTCCCATGCTCAATGCGCATATTTGTGAGGTAAATATGTTTTTTTGCACTTTGGATTCAATGAAATCAATGAAACCATGTTTGCTATATGTGCGGGATAAATAGTCAGGCAACAACAAACAGCATATTCAAACATGCTCTCTCCCAGGATAAGAGTGATTTATTCTGCTTGTCAGTTAACAGTTTTGATTGAAAAGGGAACCTTACCCGAGACGCTCAGAAAAAGTGCCTTTGGGAAGTGTGTGCGTGTGCGTTTCAATGTGCATGTATGAGTGGTAGACAAGGTAAAAGAGACTCTTTTTTTTAAAAAGCAGCTCATGCCAAAATCAACCATAAGCTTTGAATTTAGGGTTTTGCCATTTTTGGGGTTTAAACCACTGTTTGACTAGTACTTGTTTATATTGATAAAAAATGTTTTTAATCAACTTTAATCAAACCGTTATTGACATCACTACAATATCTACATTCTATACTGAGAAAACATACTCATACAGAAATCCAGCTAGACTAGGCAAGAGGTCAAATATGACTATTGAGACTATACAGGACACACTTCTCTGTCCAATACCTTTCCTACATGACATAAAAATTGAGGAAAACCTGGTCTGGTCTTATTTACTCAGAGAAGAGAGACAAAGAGACGAGCCAAGGGTAGCTTATGCTGTGTACTGAACATTTTTAACTATCTTTTGCAATCATGGCAATGACATCTTTCTGTCTTTCTCTGCTCTCCCTCATTGACCTTTGCTCTTTCGCTGTCCTTGTTCCCTCCCTTTCGTTTGCGCCCTCTATTAGTCTATATTTTACTAATCACCCTCTCCAGGAGCTGACCTAGGAACCTATGGTTGTGTTTGGTTAAGCTGTCAATAGTTCACATTGTGTCACCTCATAATACAGCACAAATATATCCCACCAGGGGATTCCAGCCTACCATGGGACTTCAAGTTTCTCCAATAGCACATGGTTGCATTGAATTGTAATGTTTTTGATAACAGTTGTGTATTTACATCAGATTCTGTATACATGTAACAGCTGACTATTGACTGCATGAAGAAGTAAATCGGTTTGTGCGTAGTGTTCTGTTCACTGTTCCCACTGACGCACACACACACACACTGATCCAGCATTGTTGCTGATGGCTGTGAGGCTCTTCACACCAGTCTTTATTAAATGGTTCTCTGGGATGCCACACAAACCAAGCCCTGAAAGAGAGAAAGACAATCAATCACTTAATCACTCACACACACAAATACTCTCTTTCTCTTCTCTCCTCTTCCACAAGACGTCACACATCCTGGAGGGAAGGAAACCAGAAGCAGCCGTCGATCTGGAACCCATTCCCCTTCCAGAACATGACTCTTGAACCAGCCCCAAGTGTATAGATTTAGCCCCAGCTCTAGTTCCAGTCTCAGTCCCTGCCTTGGGTCCAACCTCCAGTCCCTAAACCGCTATTCCATACAAATCCAAGCCATCTCCAGTTCTCTCTCTGTGGGTAGAGGCAAAAAAGACATCCCTGCTATCTACTGGGATCCAGCAGACCGCCAGAGAGTAATAACAAATTATATTAATATTCCCTGCATACCTGCTCTAATGGGGGGTTCCCACACTAGGTGGAACATCCACACAGGTGTATGCGCACACACACACACACACACACTTTCAAATTAGGGATCACTCATGAGTTTGTAAATGTGTAAAATCAACCTCCTACAGAGTTTCTCAATATATAATTGAATATTACTGAAACTGAAGAAAAGGCAGAAGGGGCAATTAGTTTCATTTTCAATATCATTCAATATTACATTCACACCCCAAAAACATCTACCTGACTGTGTCTGTATGTGTTTAAGTGACTGAGTAGAGGGAGAAGCAGAGAGATACAGTTGAAGTCGGGAAGTTTACATACACTTAGGTTGGAGTCATTAAAACTTGTTTTTCAACCGCTCCACAAATTTCTTGTTAACAAACTATAGTTTTGGCAAGTCGGTTAGGACGTCTACTTTGTGCATGACACAAGTCATTTTTCCAACAATTGTTTACAGGCAGATTATTTCACTGTATTACAATTCCAGTGGGTCAGAAGTTTACATACACCAAGTTGACTGTGCCTTTAAACAGCTTGGAAAATTCCAGTAAATGATGTCATTGCTTTAGAAGCTTCTGATAGGCTAATTGACAGAATTTGAGTCAATTGGAGGTGTACCTGTGTGTGTTTCAAGGCCTACCTTCAAACTCAGTGCCTCTTTGCTTGACATCATTGAAAAATCTAAAGAAATCAGCCAAGATCTCAGAAAAAAAATTGTAGACAATAGTACGCAAGTATAAACACCATGGGACCACGCAGCCGTTATACAGCTCAGGAAGGAGACACGTTCTGTCTCCTAGAGATTAACGTACTTTGGTGCGAAAAGTGCAAATCAATCCCAGAACAACAGCAAAGGACCTTGTGAAAATGCTGGAGGAAATGGGTACAAAAGTATCTATATCCACAGTAAAACGAGTCCTATATCGACATAACCTGAAAGGCCGCTCAGCAAGGAAGAAGCCATTGCTCCAAAACGGCCATAAAAAAGCCAGACTACGGTTTGCAATTGCACATGGGGACAAAGATTGTACTTTTTGGACAAATGTCCTCTGGTCTGATGAAAAAAATATTACTTTTTGGCCATAATGACCATTGTTATGTTTGGAGGAAAAAGGGGGAGGCTTGCAAGCTGCAGAACACCATCCCAACCGTGAAGCACGGGGGTGGCGGCATCATGTTGTGGGGGTGCTTTGCTACAGGAGGGAGTGGTGCACTTCACAAAATAGATGGCATCATGAGGGAGGAAAATTCTGTGGATATATTGAAGCAACATCGCAAGACATCAGTCAGGAAGTTAAAGCTTTGTCGCAAATGGGTCTTCCAAATGGACAATGACCCCAAGCATACTTCCAAAGTTGTAGCAAAATGGCTTAAGGACAACAAAGTCAAGGTATTGGAGTGGCCATCACAAAGCCCTGACCTCAAGCCTATAGAAAATCTATGGGCAGAACTGAAAAAGCGTGTGCGAGCAAGGAGGCCTACAAACCTGATTCAGTTACACCAGCTCTGTCAGGAGGAATGGGACAAAATTCACCCAACTTATTGTGGGAAGCCTATGGAATGCTACCCGAAACATTTGACCCAAGTTAAACAATTTAAAGGCAATGCTACCAAATACTAATTGAGTGTATGTAAACTTCTGACCCACTGGGAATGTGATGAAATAAATAAAAGCTTAAATAAATAATTTTCTCTACTATTATTCTGACATTTCACATTTTTTTAAATAAAGTTGTGTTCCTAACTGACCTAAGACAGGGAATTTTTACTAGGATTAATTAAATGTCAGGAATTGTGAAAAACTGAGTTGAAATGTATTAGGCTCAGGTGTATGTAAACCTCCGACTTCAACTGGACATCCTGTTTAGAGCAGCCTGCTCTATAAAAGGGGCCGTTGTCACAGTAAAGCCCTCACTCTTCCTCTATGACGTCCAGTCTGATTTCACCATCTAGAGAGCGCTGCTGCCATCTCCCTTCTCTATTCACACTGGATTTAATGCACCCAAATTGCACCAATTATGACTGCATTCTAAATCTGTATTTCCGTGACAATGATTACTACAATTTTGCGACCTTTTGAGGCGGGGGTGCAGAAAAGAGAAGGTTTGGGAGACGATTCTCCACTTTGTTGCCAAGGGAACAAGAACAAAAGACAGGCGTTAAAGTACATCAGTGCTTCATTGACTTTGGCACATTATCCTATTACGGTTGACAGTGTGTGCAAGGGAGGGATGAAAATCAGCTGCTTACTTCCACAAGGGACATGAATAAAACAAAATGATCAAAGGCACTCGGTTTCCTGTCCGCCCATATCTGACACGAATGAATAGGGCAGAGCAAAGGTGCTACTGTAGTATCATGGTCACCTACCAAAGCATGGTTCGTCAGAGAGACGTCAGAGAGAAGCATTTTCAAATAACTGTATTTGAACAAGGTTTATGAAAGAGGTAATTTGGTCAACTCTCTTATACACCTCTTTCAATCTATACCAGACAGGGGTTTCATGGGGCCCGGGCTCTTAATGTACTGTATCAGACAATAACATCCATGCTTTATCTTTCAACAAACAGTTAATTCTTGATTGTGTTTAGAAATTGTAGGTTTTCTTTTTCACACAACAAGCTCCAACTAGTCTACATTCTACACAGCTTCCCCTGGCCCTGAGGAGCAGGCCTGCTCCCTGGTGATGGAAACTTGAACATTCGCCTCCCCCTGTCAGACAGATGTGAATTCATTTCAGCGTGCCAATGCTGACCTCAGAGAGAAATAACCACCTAGAACTGGTGTGGCAACCTGAGGCAGGGGGTGCATCTCAAAGCGTTAAAATGGCTTCCTCTCTTTGTCTTCTCTCCTTTCAGTCTGCACTCATCTGAAAACATGGAAGAGGTGAAAGGTGTCCCTTTCTTCTTCATATATAAATATAGTTGAAGTCAGAAAATTACATACACCTCAGCCAAATACATTGAAACTCAGTTTTTCACAATTCCTGACATTTAATCCTAGTAAAAAATTCCCTGTCTTAGGTCAGTGAGGATCACCACTATTTTAAGAATGTGAAATGTCTGAATAATATTAGAGAGAATGATTTATTTCAGCTTTTATTTCATCACATTCCCAAGTGGGTTAGAAGTTTACATACACTCAATTAGATTGTTTAACTTGGGTCAACTTTAACTTAAATTGTTTAACTTAGGTAAAACATTTCAGGTAGCCTTCCACAAACTTCCCACAGTAAGTTGGGTGAATTTTGGCCCATTCCTCCAGACAGAGCTGGTGTAACTGTCAGGTTTGTAAGCCTCCTTGCTCGCACACGCTTTTTCAGTTCTGCCCACAAATTTTCTATAGTATTGAGGTCAGGGATTAGTGATAGCCACTCCAATACCTTAACTTTGTTGTCCTTAAGCCATTTTGCCACAACTTTGGAAGTTTGCTTGGGGTCATTGTCCATTTGGAGGGTCCATTTGCGACCAAGCTTTAACTTCCTGACTGATGTCTTGATGTTGCTTCAATATATCCACATCACTTTCCTCCCTCATGATGCCTCCTGCAGCAAAGCACTCCCACAACATGATGCCGCCACCCCCGTGCTTCAAGGTTGGTGTTCTTTAGCTTGCAAGCCTCCCCCTTTTTTCCCCAAACATAACGATGGTCATTATGGCCAAACAGTTATATTTTTGTTTCATCAGACCAGAGGACATTTCCTCAAAAAGAACAATCTTTGTCCCCATGTGCAGTTGCAAACCGTAGTCTGACTTTTTTTTAATGGCGATTTTGGACCAGTGGCCTCTTCCTTGCTGAGCAGCCTTTCAGGTTATGTCGATATAGGACTCGTTTTACTGTGGATATAGATACTTTTGTACCGGTTTCCTCCAGCATCTTCACAAGGTCCTTTGCTGTTGTTCTGGGATCAATTTGCACTTTTCTCACCAAAGTACGTTCATCTCTAGGAGACAGAACACGTCTCCTTCCTGAGCGGTATGAATGCTGCGCGGTCCCATGGTGTTTATACTTGCACACTATTGTTTGTACAGATTAACGTGGTATATTCAGGCGTTTGGAAATTGCACTCAAGGATGAACCAGACTTGTGGAGGTCTTGGCTGATTTCTTTTGATTTTTCCATGATGTCAAACAAAGCGGCAGTGAGTTTGAAGGTAGGCCTTGAAATGCACACAGGTACACCTCCAATTGACTCAAATTATGTCAATAAGCCTATCAGAATCTCCTAAAGCCATGACATCATTTACTGGAATTTTCCAAGCTGTTTAAAGGCACAGTCAACTTAGTGTATGTAAACTTCTGACCCACTGGAATTGTGATACAGTGAATTATAAGTGAAATAATCTGTCTGTAAACAATTGTTGGAAAAATGACTTGTGTCATGTACAAAGTAGATGTAAACGAGTTTCAAAATAAAGTTATTTGTTTCTGGCCATTTTGAGCCTGTAATCGAACCCAGAAATGCTCATGCTCCAGGTACTCAACTAGTCTATAGGCCAGGTTTATTCCTTCTTTAATCAGAACAACTGTTTTCAGCTGTGCTAACATAATTGCAAAAGGGTTTTCTAATTATCAATTAGCCTTTTAAAATGATAAACTTGGATTAGCTAACACAACGTGCCATTGGAACACAGGAGTGATGGCTGCTGATATTTGGCATCTGTACGCCTATGTAGATATTCCATAAAAAATCAGCAGTTTCCAGCTACAATAGTAATTTACAACATAGAAAATGTCAACACTGTATTTCTGATCAATCTGATGTTATTTTAATGGACAACAAATATGCTTTTCTTTCAAAAACAAGGCCATTTCTAAGTGACCCCAAACTTTTGAATGGTAGTGTATATATATATATACATATTTTTTTTTTTTTTTTACATTGGTGCAGATAAAGGAAGAAATTAAAAGGGTTGGAAGCCACTTTAGACAAATAAGATGAACTACAGAGCAAATGCCTGTCTGTTCCACACACTCAGCTCACCAATGCTTCTGTGCTGTAACCCACCAAAAGCTTTTGGAATTCTACTTTGACACAATGAATAAACAAAACTTGGTGTTTAACCACAACCGAAAACAAAATCAGCCACAACCCACCATTTGGTAAACATTGGACTATTCCACATGTACTCCAAACTCACAGTCCTGAAAGAAACAACACTTCACTGAGGTACATACACATGCATGTATTTTCAGTTCCTTTATAACAACTTATAGAGGGGTAAATAACAATATGAATATGAACAATTAAAGAAAAGAAAACAATGCACATTTCAGAGTATAGAATTGCATAAATTATATGAAAGAAATAGACGAATAATTGCATGATTTCCCTAAATAAAAGGTATCAAAAAATAGAATTTATTGCCACATCAATATTATTCTAAAGTACACAGTAGTAGTAATATCAAAATTATTCATTCATCTTCGTAATATTAATTACAGTACCATAGCTAGAGTTAAAACCTGTGTTTTATATGTGTACAACCCACTATTGGCAAAAAAAATACTGTTTTTCCACAATAATAACTTTTTTTAATGTGATTCATTGATACAAAGCACATCAGAGGGAAAACATTCCTTCAGAAGCATTTGTGCCGGTTATTTAGTGTGTTGTTTCTGTCCTGAAGGTTTTGCCTTGGACAGATAGTTACAGCCTGAGACCAGAACACCCCAGCAGCCAGGAGATCCCATCTAAGACACCAGACAGAGACTCTGCTACTGTGTCCTGAACCTGGAAAGAGACATGGCCAAATATAAAGGGTATTTCACACAGACAAGACAGACACACTACACAGATAGACAGACTCACCATCCAGGGGTTGGGCAGCATGGGCAAGCAGAGTCTCTGAGCCATATCCACACAGGGGGTTCTAGTACTATTGGAGCTGGTGGTTCTGATCTGGTCTGGTTCCTCTCTGGACACACAGGACAGGACCAGGAGGGGTCTGGAGGATGAGCCTAAGGCAGGGTCCACCAACGCCTGGATCTGAGCCCACTCCACCTCCCTCTCATCACCTAATAGGAGACAGACACATCATGTGGTGACATTTTGACAGGGCAGTTGTAGAGATGTTGCCATAAACAGCTGCATATTTCTAATGCACGGCATGACACATACAGTTGAGATTGGAATACAGAAAATCGTGATTACATTGTGTCACAAATAAAGAGTAAGCATCTGCTAAATGACCAAAAAGCCTGCAAGGAGACAAGGCCCTAGGGTTGCAGATGCAGGCGATAGTAATGGAATTGGGCTTTGGGCTCACTTTTTTCTGGCTCGGCAACAAGGCCCTAGGAACAGGAGCAAGTATGAGGAATGTAATGGAATCTTGCTATTACCTCTTCCTGGCTCTGCGTTGGCCACATAGATGAACCCATCCACCGCCTGACACACTTCCTGGACCTGAGGGGTGGGGCTAAAATGTGGGTGTCCTGATTGGTCCGTTCCCTCCTGGATGAAGAGTTTGTTGCTGACACTCTGCTGTTCCGTGCGGGCTCTCTCCCTCTCGGCCCTGTACACACCACCACAACGGGTAATTGTAGACATATACACACACGCATGCACATGAGCGCCATTGCAATACCTTTAATGGTAACACTACATCCCAAATCAGTCATAGGCGGACAATACTGATAACACTAACCTGTTGGTTGAGTAGAGAGTCAGAATGTTGAATTTGTGCTGGTTTTTGTACACGTAACTAATCCCAGATCCAATACCTGGGAAAAACATTGGTTTTGTTTAGTTGGTGAGCCCTCACCAAAAAACAAAGGCTTTAGGTGGGCCGCCCACCACAGCACAGAACTTGGCAACTGCTTCTGGTTGGTCAGTACTAGTGCAGGATGGTTTTACTACGGTTCGCCATGTACTGTACCTAACTTACCTATTCAGCATTCAGCTGTTGAGATTATTGTAAGCAAATACAATTCAGGTAACACAAATATGGTGGATGTTTATTGTAACTGTGTCTATTTAGCTTTCGACCTGCAACAGAACGTCTCGAGGAGGTTCACCCTGTAAAAGGATGGATCGGAGAGGACAGTGGGTAACCCACCGTTGATCTGTCTCTGGGGTATCCCTGCTACAGGGAGCACGTCTGGGGTGTTCATGAGCGTGGTCACCATGGAGACATCCAGCTGTTCCATGCCGGGGCCAAACATGGCGTAGCGCGGCTCAGTGGTGGTGGGCACCAGCGACTGGAGGAAGGAGGTCACAACGCTGTATGGCGGCCTCTGGGGAAACCATTGCTGTCTGCAGGCTGGGTAGCCCTTTAGATAACTAAGAAAAGACAGGCAATTGTTACTTAGGTAGGCAGGGAGGGACAGTTCCATTGCTGAAGTGAGTGACTAATACATTTGGACGACCAATGACTCAAGCAAAATGTCTTGACAAGTCTGACTTGTATGACCTCCTGGAAAATCAATCTACCAACCAAATGCATTTACAATCTTTCCATAGCCTGGGTACTAGACTACATATGCTTTCGACAAGGCTTCATTACCGGTACTTACATTTTTGTCATTTAGCAGACATTCTTATCCAGAGCATCAGTCAGTGCATTCAACTTAGGTACCAAATATCACAGTAAATCCCTGTCTTCCTCATCCATTCCAATACCAGAGTTTCAGACCAGTACCTACTCTGTCATGAAGTCATGACCTGGCTCCTCCATCTCCCCCACACACAGAGGAGTGTGTAAGGCCTCTAACCGGGGCATGGTCACATGGTTGATGGAGGGCCATTTAGGCATGTCCCTGACCAGAAAGTATCTCCATAGTAAGGGATCTCTGACCATAGCCCCCCAGTAGCTACTAGTGGCCCCCAGACGACAGAGGTCCACAGGAGACAGTAGGGTCATGATCAGGAACTGTAGGTCCACCTGTAGTGAGAGAGAGGGATAGAGGAGTGAAGAATTGAATATGCTGGTTGATGATGGCATACGATTGTTTTGATGAGTCATAAGCACCACCAAACGAAAGAAAATGGACTTGGACTACCTGAACTGGTCCAATAAGTAAGGTTCTGGCCTAATAGGTTACCCACCCAATGCATATGGATGACCAGTACATTTTTCAAATGTCCGATACAATAAAATATTCCACGTTACTTGCCCTATACTCACTGTATGTTATAGCATTTCTCATTTGTTGTAGGTTACCCTACAACAAAAAAATCTAATCTTGTGAAGTAGCCAACTGGCTTTCATTAGGCCTGTATCTTACGGGTAAACAGTCCAAAAAGCCCGGCGGTGTCTCTTCACTGGTGACTTCTGCTGCATGCGCCTGATCATTGACGTTTTTCCTTGCATTGAAGTACTTCTCTCGGAACTGTCTGAGACTTCGTATAACTATAGATTCGTCGCGCTGACTTTCCCCCGACATCTTGCTTTTGATTTGGTAAGAATAATAATGCGTCTGTGCTGTTCTCTATGTGCTAAACATTTATCAAAGCTCAAATAGGGTGCTAGCTACTGTGAAAAGCGAAGTTGACAACGAAGCTGACGTTTGTTGTAGTTAGCATTTCACCCACTTCCTTGTTGTTGGCGTGGAAGAGATGCATTGTGGTTATATTACTGTGCAATACGTTTTACAACTCATCTTGAAACCAACACAGTATTTATTTTCAATGACGACAAAATTAAATGAAAAACATTTTCCTTCAAAACGAACACCACAGAGATTCTCCATTTAAATGCATACTATCAAAATATCAAAGTTTCCATCACTGGGACATTACTCCTTGTCAAAGTGTGGGCAAAAAATGTATGTTTTATAAGTGAGAAAAAGAAGTCGCATATTACAAAGCTGATATCTTAAACAAAACTGTACATACTCGAAAATGTTCATGAATCCATCAGTCTCCAACTCTGTGTATTCCCCACCTTAACTTTTTTAATATATATTTATATAAATGCAATTAATTTAAAAAAAACATTAAAAACAAATAAATAAAAACAGTTGCTGTGCGATGTCTCATTACCAGGTGGATTATCATTAATCTTTAAAGGATCATTGTTTTATTTTTTGTAACAATGTGTTATTTTCTTAATCTTTTAATATTATTATTCTACCACATTCTCAGAGCATAACACATGCCTGTCCAACAGTCCAGAATCTAGAAGGTAAGTGCTTCTTTCAGGAGACAGGGAGAATAAAATTGAATTAACATCCCTCCATACCCTTGCCCCAACCTTCCCCACCTATGTCGGCCGGAGCCTTTCAGAACGGGAAAAAGTTGCTCCTAGAAACTGATCTAAGGTCAGATTCCCCCTCTCTTAAATGCTTAGCATTACAATTTGGGGTTTGATCATCTGATCCCATATCAGTCCCTACGGGCAACTTGTACACAGAGCCCTCCCCATTTCACTGTAAGATACTAAGGATCTCCTTGGCATTCTCAGTGTTCCAGCCCTGGCCCTGAAGAGGGCCCTCACAGGCCAGCACATATTTGTGCAGGATCTGTGTCCCAATGTCCCGGAAGTGGAGTCGGTCCTCTTTGCGTTCTGTGGAATCAACGCTGCAGTCCTCGTACTTCACTGCCCAGAAACACATCTCCCCGATGTACATCATCGTCAACAGGTGGGTGTCTGAAAAGATGCCTGTTGGATAAACAAAATAAATCAGATGTGTTCTCATCCCTTGACAAAAGAATAGTCAACAAAACAAGCATGTAATATAGATGAAGTGAAGAAAAAGGTTGTCTTGATAATGTCAACTAAACAAATGTGTAACATTGGCACAATATTAAAAACAAGCCATAACAATCCAATGATGCTTACCTTCAGCCAGGAAGTTGGCGGTTGCAGAGTCATGAAACACCACCCCGTCGTTGAGCTTCACAGAGTTCCTCACCTGCAGCATCCTCATCAGGTAGCGTACACCCTCCTGAAGACACTGAAAAAAGACATAACAAACAGAATGAACAACCGGCACTCTGCTAGTGGTAGGAACACTGAAATTCAAGTCATGCTTGCTATATCAAGCTAGAAGTTGGCCAAATGAGTGGAGGTGCCCTTGCCTTGAGGAAAGTGGCCTTGTTCTTCTTGATCCACTGCTTGCGTTGGTGGAGGGTGTGGCAGTACATGTAGAGCAGTGCTCCACGTCTCCAATAGAGGCACTCCAACACCTCTAGCCCCAAGACTGACTGCACCTGGAACAGGGAGAGCTGTCAGTTAACAATAGTGTGTGTGTAATAATATTTGGAAGATAAATACACAACGCAGAGACAGAGTACAAGAATAGAACTTATGATCAATGTAAAGTGTTTTTTCTGTAATAGGGAATTATTGATCAATGGTTCAGAGACATGGGAGGAATATGTCTTCTGAAATAGGATACTTGTTATTTGGCCATTGGCTAGTTTTATTGCAAGGAATTCTAATTGGTCAACTACAGGTTAGGGCTGGGTCTTAAAACTACATGCTGTTCCTTTGTTCTGTGGTGAAAGAATCACTGGAAAACCACTGACAGAGCATCACTGAGGACAGAGGAGAATGACCATCTACCGCCCTGTATGATTTGTTCTCTTTGAATAAACCTATTTTCCTCCCCCCGATTTGCCTTGGAGTTTGTGTTATTTAAGAATAACAAATTGCTGAAAAGTGTAAAGTTACTATTTTCTTGTAGTGAACAAAATACTCTGTGCATATGAGGACTGTGGCACTTGCATTGCCCTTCATGATGGGCTGAATCTCTTGTACACACCTCTTGGGCCGGTGCCAGCCTCCCTGCCAACACCTCTGGCTCTGTGAGGTCCTGCAGCAGCTGTTGGATCTTAAAGGGCGAGCAGTCCTCTGGGAACTCCTGGTCCACCAGCTTGTTCTCTTCATAGAACGTGATGTCCAGGATCACCTACACACACACAACAATACACACTAGTCTCATTCTTCACAAATACGATTTGCAATTATAGTTGTGCAATTTATCCATTGAGGTCTGGTGTGCTTAATCACCGTATTAATTTACAGATTTTTGGTTAACTTTTGACAGGTATCACATGCCACCTTCAACTCTAACGCAGGTGAATTGCAGACTTTTTGTAGAGCCTAATTTGTCCACAAGCTGTTGGCCAATTCTTCCATCAATAAGGCAAAGGATGCAAGAACATCTCTGTCTCTCCACCTGGCTCTTGTCACCAACCTATGTCTACAACTCTGCTATGGTGGGTGGGGATGATGTGGATAACTCAGACAGACTGTGGGTTGGAAGTTATGTCAATGTTGTCAGTAGCAAATGTGTCAAGTCACGGTTTATCACTGCACTTTGAAATTAACATTAAAATCTTTTGAACTCTTCTGATTTCCACATTTGTGGCCTAGCACCACTACTTTTTTGAGATGAAAGATTAAAGTCCATCATTCTGTCCTTTCATCTTTGAAAGTAGTCACTGATCTATGGTCTGACAGGTGAAATAATGAAAACATTGCATTCACTAAAAGATCAGTGATTGAGTTGCTTCTAGGAAGTGAGGAAGGATACATAGTCAGTCAGAGGACACTAGTCAGTTGAAACTTCCAGCATCAAGGACAGAGAAGTGTGCATGCGCTCTCACACCTTCAGGCTAATTTAAGCTCATGTCATTGGATGACAGCAACTTAATACAATTGAGTATTATCATCCTATTTCGAACAGCAGGTGGAACATTCTGTGCAGACACAAAGAGACATTTGGGGGAATTTGCTAGTCTCGTGATCCAGCCTGAGCATGCCATATATCTCACCTAAACAGAATGGTAACAATTTCCTTTAATCAGATATGTAGGGAATTGAATGATAACATTTGAATCTACACCTAGCCTAAAACATTTTGTCCAGAATCTATCTAGAACAATTATATTTAATGAACTGCAATACCTGAGTGTAATCCTGAAGCAGTTTAGGCAGACTGCTACTCTCTCCGCCTTGTCTGTAAAAGCTTTTCAACTTGTCTAGTATCGCAGAAGCATTCTGTAAATAGTCATCATCTAGGAGAAAATAAAGTATGTTAAGGACATATTACAGGCCTATATGTAAACAGTGCATCTTATGTTTATAGTTCAATGTATCAATTAAAGTGTTAGATA
The DNA here is from genome assembly GCF_029448725.1 of Salvelinus fontinalis. Classification (NCBI taxonomy): domain Eukaryota; kingdom Metazoa; phylum Chordata; class Actinopteri; order Salmoniformes; family Salmonidae; genus Salvelinus; species Salvelinus fontinalis. Next base: position 43,795,446 of record NC_074668.1, read on the forward strand.
TGATCAGTGTTTATGATGACTATGACTTTACAAAGACGTTTCACAGAGAGTGGCATGATGGCATATAATGTAAGGAACTTCCCCCTTGAGTTAGTCTAAAAAAACAGTGTACAATGGTGGACATAGTCGCTAGTCTACACCGTCATAGCCTAAGTATTACTTGTATCACATAATAAACATTAATTTAGCGACACCTACTTTTATTTCACCAGAATCAGTAGTGTATGCAGTGCCTAATGTCGAATCACTTGTAACACGCAGAGTCAGAGAGATGGTAGTAAATTAAATTGGATAATTGTCCGTGAACCCAAGCTACACAACGTGGAATATGTGAACCTTGCTAGGCTAGCTAATCCATGGAACATAGCAGTATTTAAGAATAGACTAGTTAGAAAACAGCTTGAACCACTAACGTTGGGTAGGGCCCGGGTTGGTCTGCAGTTTCTGCAGCCTTGTTTTTTAGTTGTTAGTTAAACTAACGTTACAAGGGGCATTGTGCAATCTAGCTACAATACTAGTATATGCATTGAATGTGTCATAAAGTAAATTATAAATGGACCATAGCTCGACAGTATCTTTGTCGACACGAAGTTAACGCTGTTAGCTGGCTATACGCTAACGTTACCTAACTAACGTTACCTAGCACAGAATTATCTACCAAGCTTGCTCGCTAAAGCTAACTTAACTAGCTAAATCACGTTAGTTACGTAGCCCAGCAAACCCACCTAGCTAGCTAGTTATCTAGCAAACGTATGTTGTGTCATAACTATGGTTTAGGGTTGTTGCAATACCAAGGTGACCAACGAAGTAACGCGGCCTTTTTACGCTTGCTACGTTCGATTAGTATAGTAGCTAGCTACGACATTGGTCAAGTGTATATGGTATTAATTAGGTAGCACTAGCTAATGTAGCTAGCGGAAAATAGCTTTCAACTGAACACGAGGTGAATCAACGCGACATTACCTTTCTTGACAAATTATCACGGTAACTTTGCGTATATATACCTTGTTTCTCAGATCTGAGACTGGCGCACTTATTGTCCAACTCAAAAATCCTTCTCTCCAGCTCAAACCCCTGTCGTCTGCAGTCGTCCGCCATGACTAAACACACTGTCACGTGACGCTATGATTATTCACGTGATGAAATGTCTTTATTTGATTTTCTGCGGCACTTTGATCCACAACATGTTTGCTCCAAATATATCCATGGATTTGTCCACTCTGTCAATTTCATATAATTATGTTATTGGCGATTGCATTTATATAGTGCAGTCAATGCTGGTTTAGGGAACCCACAGTGAAGGCTTGGTCCAGTAAAGAACATGTATAACAAAATGAATAGTTATTTTTAAATCGGTTGATAGCATATGGGCTAGGCTAGAACAAAAGCCCGCGCACTCTGACCCATGAGTGGCTAGCAGCGAAACAGTTAAATTATAATGAGCTTCGCCGAGCCTCTGTCTCTCCTCCGCTAGCCCCGCCCCGTACACCCTTCTAGTTTCAGTGTCATTTAACCAGCTGGGATCACACACACACACAACACAAACGCCCGGTAGCCCACGTTGCTCATCATTTTGAAGACTGGTGGTTAGCTCCAAAAACATGGCGGCCCTCAAAGTATTGTCAAGAGCGGATAATTTTTTATTGAAAAATCTATCTGCCACCTGCAAACCCAATTTGAACTCCATCACCCATTCCATGTTCAAGGTCAGTATCAAAATGCGTAAATGAAATAAGGTTAGACTAAATACGAATAGACCGCTATATAGCTAGCTAACTAGCTACAGCGATTGGGAGACTTTGCCTTTAGTGCTTGGGACACAGGGCACCTTCAATTTTAACCCCTAAATTGAAATCCAAATTCATTATTTTCATTTAGAGTATAGGCTTGCCCCATAAAATATTGGATGAAGTAACTAATGTTAAGCTACCAGTAATGATGATACCTTTTATAAATGCGCGTGATGTTTGGTGCTTCCATTCCATGCTATTCATCATAGGTATTTCCTAGCTACAGATTGTACACCAGACAATGTGATGTAACCAAATATGATTTTATCCATATCCGGATGTTACAGGTTTGCCTATGCAAAACGTCTCCTTATTTTTCTTCTTAGCTGGTATTGGCAATACTTTCTTTGTTCTCGATTCGGCCAAACATGTACAGTACATGACCAAAAGTATGTGGACACATGTTCATAGAACATCTCATTCCATTTTAAGAAGAGCAACTGTAGAAATAAGCGGGGGTTATGACTTTGTGCCTGTGGTAACTAGGGACGATCAGGCACAACTCCGATATAAAGTGTTTTTCCTCAAAGTTGCCAGGATGTCACGTGTCCTACTTATATCAGTACACTTGTAACAACCTAATTTTTGTTAACCAAATTCGACACTCATTGACCTCCATACAAAAACTCCTTGCTTGGAGTGTGAAAAAAGAAGAAGAAATAACACCAAAATCATGGGCATTCATATGGAGTTGGTCACCCTTTTGCTTCTATAACAGCCTCCACTCTTCTGGGAAGGCCTCCCACTAGATGTTGAAATATTGCTGCGAGGACTTGTTTCCATTCAGCCACAAGCGCATTAGTGAGGTCGAACACTGATGTTGGGAGATCAGGCCTGGCTTGTAGTGACGTTCCAATTCATCCCAAAGGTGTTCAATGAGGTTGAGGCCAGGGCCTATGTGCAGGCGAGTCAAGTCCTTGCGTGCCAATCTTGACAAACCGTTTCTGTATTGACCTCGCTTTGTGCACAGGGGTATTGTTATGCTGAAACAGGAAAGGGCCTTCCCCAAACTGTTGCCACAGTTGGAAGCACAGAATCGTCTAGAATGACAGTGTATGTTGTAGCATTAAGATTTCCCTGGAACTAAGGGGACTAGCCCAAACCATGAAAAACAGCCCCAGACCGTTATTCCTCATCCACCAAACTTTACAGTTGGCACTATGTGTTGGGGAAGGTAGCGTTCTCCTGGCATTCGCCAAACCCAGATTTGTCTGTCGGACTGCCAGATGGTGAAGCGTTTCCGAACGCGTTTCCGTGTCCAGTTGCAGGTGGTACGTTTGAATTTAGAAAATGCTCTGTTATAAAAAATAAAAAAATCCATTATTTGCTCCATGAAGTAATCCAATAATGTGTATGCCACCATCTTGTTTATTTCAAATCTTCTCCCGAAAGGAAGAGGCAAAGCGAGAGGGACAATTGGGCCAAAAATCTGTCTTATTTCTTTTCTTTTTTCCCCCGCTCAGCAAGCGAGGAGTTTTTGTATGGTCAATGAGTGTCGAATTTGGTTAACAAAAAATGTAATGGCTTATTTGTCTAAAGTGGCTTATTTGATTGAATAGAAGTTTCGTAATGATTTGGTTGTTACAAGTGTACTGATATAAGTAGGACACGTGACATCCCGGCAACTTTGAGGAAAAACACTTTATATCGGAGTTGTGTCTGGTCGTCACTAGTAACCACAGGCACAAAGTCATAAACCCTGCTTATTTCTACAGTTGCTTATCTTAAAATGTGATTTTGAACCTAACCTTGACCACACTGCTAACCTTATGCCTAACCTAACCATAAAAGCAACATTTTTACGATATAGCCAATTTTTACTCCTTGATTGTGGTAACTAGTGGAAATCGTTGTGCCTGTTGTTCACACGTGTCCCACTTGATCTTGCCTCCTTCCGATTGCCTTCTATTTTTGAAGACTGTGCACTTTCGAGCGGATCACTTTTGTTAAGTCGGTGACCATCGTTCGTCACTGCCTTTCAAAGTGTGTTGCATTATGGGGATAAAAATGGTCAGACTTGCCACTACATGTCGACTGCATGAACTTGACAAAAATCATGTGATCAAAGGTCAAAGTTTTGACTGCAGTTGACTACAAGTTTCTGTAGTTGCTCTTCACCTACTTCATCCAGCAGCTATCACCTGCATTGTGGGAGGCTCTATTGTCAACTAATCATTAGGGTGTTTTTGTTTGACACGTGAATGTGGCCAAAGATGAGACATCAAAACTATGAAATAACACATATGGAATCATGTAGTATTTTAGATTCTTCGAAGTAGCCACCCTTTGCCTTGATGACAGCTTTGCACCAGCGTCACCTGGAATGCTTTTCCAACAGTCTTGAAGGAGTTCCCACATATGCTGTGCGTTGTTGGCTGCTTCTCCGTCACTCTGCGGTCCAAACCATCTCAATTGGGTTGAGGTCGGGTGATTTGTGGAGGCCAGGTCATCTGATGCCGCACTCCATGCTAATTTCTCTACCAACATCTTTTTTTGGAGAATTTGGCAATACATTCAACCGGCCTCACAACCAAAGACCGTGTAACCACCCCAGCCCAGGACCTCCACATCCGGCTTCTTCACCTGCGGGATCGTTTGAGACCAGCCACCCGGACAGCTGATGAAACTGGGTTTGCACAACCAAAGAATTTCTGCACCAACCGTCAGAAACCATCTCAGGGAAGCTCATCTGCGTGCTCATCGTCCTCACCAGGGTCTTGACCTGACTGCAGTTCGACGTCGTAACCGACTTCAGTGGGTAAATGCTCTCCTTCGATTGCCACTGGCATGCTAAAGAAGTGTGGTCTTCACAGATGAAGCTTGGTTTCAACTGAGATTCTTTGAAGAATCTCAAATATAAAATATATTTTGATTTGTTTAAAACATTTTGGGTTACTACATGATTTCATATGTTATGTCATAGTTTTGATGTCTTCACTATAGAAAATAGTATAAAGAAAGAAAAACCCTTGAATGGTACTGTATATATTTTTTTATAACATAGCATTTTCTAAATTCAAACTCACCACCTGCGACTGGACACATACATGTTTCCCAGCATGTTAGCTATTTAGCCTATGTTGGCTGGCTACTGTTATAGCTACTATAACAAGTCTGTCACCCTTACACACTCATATGACCTTGGTTGAGAAAGGACTTAGGATTCCAATTTAATGTGACCAATTGTTTGTTTTGCCAGTGCCACTGTGTTCATTGAGTACAGTAGCTAGTTCCTATTGAAGACACTCCCCCAGCTAGACTGTGTAAAGAATTCCCCTCTACCAATGTAGTATAACTCAGAAGCCCAAGAATGTTTCCATTGCGTTGCAACCCAGTGCCCCCAGACTCTTTGCAAGCCATGTGCACTTAAAGGACAGGCCAAATTAGAGGCACGTACAACTGTAGTGCAGAACAGTTTCTGTAAACTGAGGTGTAGTCGACCGGTAGTAGAATAGAAAATAAAGCAATGCCTACAGTTCTCCAATAAGGGTATTGTTAATCTTGTCTATGTTTGAATTTCAGTTATAGAATAAGTGAATGAGTGTGTACAGCACATTACATAGCCAAGTAAAACTATGCACTTCACATCAACGGAGTTGTGTGGAGACATGAGTGGGCGGAGTGTACCTCCTACATCGAGTCGCTGTCAGACGATACGAGGAAACAGTCGGTGGTTGTATTTGATTCAAGTTTTATTAAAAAGTATGGATTTCAGCAAACAAAGAAAGGCACACAACAACCGAGGACAAACGTAAGAACACGGTAAAGGTTTAAGAATGTATATTTTTGAAGTATCGACTGCATAGCGACTCGGAAGGAGTCGGGAGGTTCATTTCAAAAACTCTAGTCTGCTCTCAACTCTGTGGAGGAGTTGAGGTACTTTGCTACACACTACAATGATTAGGGAATTACAGTCATTGACGCGATGCCATTTAATGTTCTATGCATTTTATTGTGCATTCCATTACCAATAGAAGTTAGCCTCTCAGTAATCCTATAACATGTTGTATTTGTGTTTTGACCTCCTTTAGTCACGTGTAAATGCAGTTGCTGCTGTGTGTTATTTGTGCCACAATACACTGTGTGTAGACTGACACTAAGATAAGGTGTTGTAGGTTATAACAGTAAATAAAGCTAATGGTAGTTTATCTTCCTGAAAGGTTCCAAAGGTTTTTCTTTCCATCTAGGTCAGCCTGGGTATATACCCTTTAAAGGCCCAATGCCACTTTTTTTTATTTATCACGATAACAAATATTTTCTCGGTAACAATCAAGTACTTTACTGTGATTGTTTTAAATGTAGATTTTTTTTTTTTTTTAAATAGACATTTCTCAAGCAGTCATTTTGTTACGACTGGGAGTGGTCTGATAGGGGAGGGGGAAACTAAATCTAGCTGTTATTGACAGGGAGGTTTGGAACTATATTTCTTGTTGGTCTATCAACTCATTTACCGCCTGGTGTATGCAATTTCACAGTATTATTCCATCTTCTATAGTGTGGACCTATAAAACACAGAACTCACGTTTTTGACTTCACTGGGCCTTTTAACACAACATGCTGGTCCCAAGGTTTACAGTCAAACCTATTTTGGGAAGTTTTTTTCCTTCTGGGATCATATTCCTTCCACTTGATTGGCCATAATATCTCATTCATTTTTACATGAGCTGAGGGCAAAGTTGAGCCATGTATGTCAAATGACAGAAATCCATCATACTCCTGCCCGTTAGTTCAGTGGATCATAGTAGCGTGGAAGGTGGGATAATGGGTGTCAACTTGAGCTGGTTATTACGGACTACTAAATGAATTACATTCAGGGGGTGGTTGCAGACATTTGAATAATATTTTATTTTGTACTTCAGGGACTTGAGGCTAATGTCAGAGCTAAGAAAAATAACTTCTGTATTGTCAGAGACCGTCTCAGATCCACCAGGCTTCCGATTTCCTCCAGTGAGCCTTCCATCTACAGTAGTCCGGTACGGTGGATGTAATTAGTTACAGCAGAGGAGTTAATGGATGAGCGAGTGGTGGGATAATGGCTGAAAATAAAAAGCTTGATGAGGTTAAACGGCTTCCGTCTGCTTTCCACGTCTCAGCTGGAGAAATTTGCTTCATTGCAGAGTTCCCAAGATCCCACCAGTTCAAGCCTGTCTGTTTCCTTGACACATTTCCACTTTGTTTGTTGTGTGTTGCCTTTCTTGTTTATCTTTCCTGTGCTGTAGTTGAATACATTCTTTACTAAAGGCCTTGGTTTTTATCTCACTGCGGTCAAGGTGAAGTGCTGATTTTATAGGGCTGATAGACTTGTTTAGGGGGGTCTAACTCATTTTGCACCAGGGGCAGCGTTCGGTCTTCTTCAACGAGGTCCGATTGCGGCCCCCGGTGCAATTGGTTTCCTCGCTGTCAAAATTTCCCCCAAAAATACATCGTTCTTGACATTTTTGATGCTCGCTGACTTTCTAGCTTTCATTCCAGTGATTATTAGTGAGCTGGACACAGTCAAGAAACTATGTGAATGTAGGTCCATTATTACTACACAGATAAAAATGGTCAGACTTGCGCCTACATGCCAACTTCATGAACTTGATGTGATCAATGGTCATGAAGTTTTGACTGCAGTCAACTGCAAGTTTCAGCAGTTGCTCTTCACCAACTTCCTCCTGGAGCCATCGCCTGCATTGTGGGAGGCTCTATTGTCAACCAATCATTCGTTTTTTTGTTGTTGACCCGGCTGTCACAGATGCACCTCCTCCGTCTTCACTCCTCGACTTTTTACAGCCGGTTGCTTTAGCCTTACCACTCAAACGCGTCCAATAGCTGCTCATAGCAATGTCATTTTGCTGAGTCTACCTTTTAAATTTTAAGTCAATCTCAATGTGACCACCAGATACAATAGCTTGAATACCTCATTAGGTTTTTTGCCCTCTATGTATTATTATTTCTTGTTAGTTTAATAGTAATTAAAGTAGTTTCAGTATAGTTTGTTTTTCAAACAGGTTTGTTTTATTTCAGTTTACAAAATATTTGTTTCTATGATTGAGTTTTTTTTTTTACTATAATAAACTTGCACTGTTCCTCTGTGTTCCCCAGATGTGTGGCGGCTCCTATTCCACCTCCAGCCAGAGAAACTCCCAGTTCTACACAGACCCCACAGACGCTGTTAAGGACATCCCCAGTGGAGCCACTATCCTAGTGGGAGGTAATATCAGGAGACCATCCGGACTTCACTGTGGGGTTTGAAAGAGCTTTTTCCTGTGATGCATTACAAATGCAGCTGTCACTGTAGACTGTTTACCCCTTAACACTTCATAGATTTGAAAGAATTTGATAGGCTAGGTGGAATGTTTTTTGCTTACACTCCTATCAGAGGGCAAGGTGGGGCTATTATAATATTGTTAATACCCATCTCTTACAGGTAGGATATAGATCAACTTGGATATGGGAAAATGTGTTATATGAACCAGTTCATGGCATGCTGCTTATCTTTTTCAGCAGGGGAAATTCTCACTCACACATTGCCCTGTGTCCACTTCATAGTAATGGGCCATGCTCTCCTTGTCAATAGAAATGACTGTAAACATCGATTGATTCTCTTTCTCTCTCACTAGGGTTTGGTTTGTGTGGCATCCCAGAGAACCTTATCAACAGTTTATTAAAGACTGGTGTAAAGAGCCTCACAGCCGTCAGCAACAATGCTGGGTAAGTAAGTGAGTGAGTGGGGGTGGGTGTCTTCATGTGTGTTTGCTCTCATGTGCAGGTTCCTGCATACAACCCAAAACCGTGGGTGCATTCCATGGTGGTGGCCATGCTTTTGAAAGTTGTCACGACAACCTCAACACACTCAAATCCCACTCTCTTTGTTTCAATAATAATTGGCCAAGTTGAGGGAGGACAGGATAAATTAGTTTTTTTACATTTCTGCTATGGCTGGATTGATTTCCACATCACATCATTTGTTTGTTTACATTTTAGTTTAACTGTGGTGAAATTCTCCTCTCATTTCAGTATTGTTTATACAGTCGGAAGTTTACATACACCTTAGCCAAATACACCTTAGCCAAGTTTTTCACAATTCCTGACATTTAATCCTCGTATAAATTCCCTGTCTTAGGTCAGTTAGGATCACCACTTTATTTTAAGAATGTGAAATGCCAGAATAATAGTAGAGCATTATTTCTTTCATCACATTCCCAGTGGGAAGTTTACATACACTCAATTAGTATTTGGTAGCATTGCCTTTAAATTGTTTAACTTGGGTCAAACGTTTTGGGTAGCCTTACACAAGCTTCCCACAATAAATTGGGTGAATTTTGGCCCATTCCTCCTCACAGAGCTGGTGTAAGTGAGTCAGGTTTGTAGGCCTCCTTGTTTGCACGCGATTTTTCATTTCATGACATAATTTTCTGGAATTGTCCAAGCTGTTTAAAGGCACAGTCAACTTAGTGTATGTAAACTTCTGACCCACTGGAATTGTGATACAGTGAATTATAGGTGAAATAAGCTGTCTGTAAACAATTGTTGGGAAAATTACTTATGTTATGCACAATAGATGTTCTAACGAACTTGCCAAAACTATAGTTTAACAAAAAAACTGTGGAGTGGTTGTAAAACAAGTTTTAATGACTAACCTAAGTGTATGTAAACTTCCTGATTTCAACTGTATATTCTTGCACCAAATTACTTTTCATCTGTGTCTGACTAGTAGAATTGATTTTCCATTCACTTCAATTATCTCAACCTTGATTTGTTACTGCTGTTAGGAAATGTTTGTTGCCACAGATGCAGTGCTAGTTGAGAACCCAACTTCAGGAGAATGTTTGCATTCTCCTCTTTGCTGCGATCATGACCAGTGTTTTATAATGCCATTTAGAATATGTTTATAATGACTGAACTCCAGAGACCCTATCAGGTCCAAACATTTTAAACAAGAGTTTCTCATAATGAAGCTTCCGTGTGTGGGACCAGGGGGGGTAGGATAAAGTTGCACCAAGATGCTGATCTAAGGTCAGTTTTACAATCTACACAACTTCCACACAGAGCTGGGGTCAAAGCACCTTTCACAAGGGGTCCTGACCTTGAATGACGGTTTTCACCCACTCCTAAACCGTCTTGATTTTCAATCGATGTAGTGTTGTCCCGTCTTTCAGGGTCAGGGGAGCTGTTTTGCACCAGTGACCTGAGGGAGGGACTGACCACTGTGCTGAGTGGTTGGCTAGTTTCAACCCAAGCTATCAGTGAGGATGAACTAATCCTGCTAGACGTGTGGTGAACTGCAGGACCAACTCTCTGAGGATGAAGCACCGACTGGAACAAAGTGTCTGTTTGTCTTCAGAAAGCAATGTAATGCTTCATACTTAATTCATGTTGGCCTACGACTTATGTGAAGCAGTGGGACAGATTGAATCTAAATGTAGTTGTGGACTTGGTGCCAGGGTTATATTCTTGTCTCTTCGTCTACTCCATTTTAGTGTGTTAGTTTATAAAGAGATGCCTTTGGAACATCAAAGACATGCCACAGGAGCTGGATAAAATAATTCTGGCAATGCTGAGCTATGAAGAGGACATCCACCGAAAAAACATTTCCCCTGCTGCTTGTTCTATGTGCCTCCCTCTATACTGTACCTAATCTCTTTGACAGAAACCTGAAGAACCAGTCATTTTAGACCAGGTTCCCCCAACTGGTGGCCCGCGGGCGGTTTTTATTTGGCCCTATAGTTTTCTGAGCAAAAAAACATTGCATTGTTTTTGAAATTTTCATTGTTTGGCATAAGACTGTAAAAACACCAGTAGATCAGATACAAGATTACATTTTGGAAATCTGTTCCCAAATATTCCCACACATAAGAGAGACACATCGGGATTATATACAAATGTAAGCAAGGTTTTAAAGGATTATGTTTTCATCAAATATTGTATATTGTATTTAGGAGTCTTGCGCTCAATTTGCAGTCTACAAATTATTTCATCACATGGCTGAATCTACTTGATGATCCCTGTTTTAGAGTGAAAAGCCTTTGGGAATTTGAATGATACAAAATGTCTGGGTACAGGCCTATACCCGACCCAGATTGGACAATTTGATATGTCTACTAGTCAGACAAACATCAGGAGTCTGAGAAGGAATGTTTTTTTTATAGGCAAAATAGAAAAGAAAATGATAGCAAACATAAGTTAAGAACTTGTAGTCTACTGTTCTATAAACCCTGTGGAGTTCTTGTCCTTCAAACTGTCTGTCTCTGTCTATTTCTTTCTGTTTAGATAATATTTTCAGTATACTTTTAGTTTTCCAAACAGATTTCTTAATTATTTTGTTTCAGTTTACAAAATAGTTTTTTCATGATTCGTTTTGGTTTACTATAATAACCTGAGGTCCATGAACCCAAGATATGCACCTATATCTTGCACTCAGTATATGTCTTTAGTGAACTTCTTATATGGGTCGGTCACAAGAAAGAGCGGTGACACATTGCTACCTGGAATTAAAAATAAGTTTTATTTACTGCATGTCACTACTATTGGTTAATAACTGTCACTGAGAGACTATTGTGACTGCTGGCCTGGCGCACTTCCCAGCCTTTTCTTTGGCAGGGCAAATGGGCACATTAGTTTCTATGCCCTCTTGAGGCAACTGTATAAACCATTGTGACTGCTCTCAGCCCAGCAGTAGCTCTATCAGGCCAGTCTTTCAACTCCCAAGAACCAATGAAGTGGGCAACAAATATGCCTACACTACTTACGATATGTCAGGTTTCAATATATCTTAGAATGGAAGAAAGAACCCTGGCATAAACTCTCATAACTTATTTTGTTGTGCCTGCAGCAGTTAGGCCAGTGGTAGTGAAGCCGTATCTGTGTCTGTATGTTACTGTCTACGGCGCTGGTTTGGCTGTCTATCAAGAGGAGGTCTGCTCTTCTCCACCTCTTCCTGTGACCCATAGATGCTTTTCGTGGTAATCTAATTCCTGTGGAAGACATAATGGAGTCTGTGAAGGGGGAAAAACAGGGCAGGCAAGGAGTTGGAAGAAAGATGGGAGGCAAGAAACTCAACAGAGTGGGAGGGAGAGAGGAGGTACATAGGTTCATTGAGGTACATTTTTATACCCCCTAATGCGCTGCCTTTTCACTTTAGAGCCATTCCATGTAAGGTCAACCTGAGCATGAAAAAACGAAAAAGCTTATTTCCTCATTAAACTACTTTCATATTTATCTTGAAAGTGTGTATTTTGAAGTGAAGACTACATATGGCCTTCACATTTGCGAAATAGAATGTTATTGTCACTAAGTAGGATGCAAAGTCTCAAAATAAGTATTCTCAGTCAACCAGATTGCATAGCTTTTGGCAGTGGCTCACAGAACTTGTTTTGGTACTTACATCTGTCCCCCTGTGTTTCTGACTAAGTCAGAAGGTTAATGAAACAATATCAGAAAATGTTTGTCCATTGAGTGCTAGTATAGAATAGAACGCTGATTTGGACAGGCAGTGTCACATCTAACATTTTTGAGGAAATGTTATTGTGGACGCGTTTCGAGTACGATTGTATGCAAAGTTTCTGTGCAAAGCAAACTTTCATCAAGCGCTTAGGTGATATATAATTGATTTCCTTTCTCTCTTTGTCAGTGCCAGTGTTGCCACCTAACTTTCAGGGTAAGTTGCTAGAGGCAGGTTGATTTGTTGCTAAATGACGTTGTGATGTCATTGCGTGATAACATAAAACTGCGTCATTACGTTGAATACACAATAATTATGATTTGACGTTTGTTCAGGTACAGACTCCCACTCTTTTCTGTACTTCTGGCTGTGCAATTTTGATTGAGACATGTTGATTGATATTGTAAGTTCGGTTCAAGATCAAAAATTCATGACCAACTATATTCATTGGGTTTGGCTCGTCGAACCTGTACTACTGCTGCTGCAGTCACCCCAACAATGATTTGAAATTTGCTGAAATTCCTGCTGGCGTGCTGCTGCCTGTGCACGAGCTGAGCTCCTGCTGCTGATGTCACTCACAATGTACTTTCACCGGTCATGCTGAGTTTGTTTACTTCCTTGAGTAACTACGGGTACCCCACAGTGATTATATTGGTCTGTATCTGTGTAGTCTGCCATGCTGCTTGTGAACTGCAGCTTTCAAGCCTTAGATGATTTACGATCTGACAAGAATTGTTACTAAAGTGCAAACCCTGTGCCACTGGTAGGTTATAATTCCCATTAAAAAGTGTAACCCTTCATGGGAAAGACGTCAAGATATAGTAGAGATGATAAGGGATGAGTTAGGAATAAGTCCAGTTATCTCAAATAAACAAGGGAATGAAATGGGTGTATCAATCCCTGATTCTAGGGTTAGAGGTATACACTGAGTTTCCAAAACATTACAAACTACTCTTTCCATGACACACTGACCATGTAAATCAAGGTGAAAGCCAGGATCCCTTATTTTAATTTGTTTTTTTCTCTCCCCAATTTCGATCTTTTCTTATCTCTGCAACTCCCCAATGGGCTTGGGAGGCGAAGGTCGAGTCATGCATCCTCTGAAACATGACCTGCCAAACCGTGCTTCTTAACACCCACCTGCTTAACACGAAAGCCAGCCGCACCAATATGTCAGAGGAAACTATTCACTTGACGACCGAGGTCAACCTGCAGGCGCCCGGCCCGCCACAAGGAGTCGCTAGAGCGTGGTTAGCCAAGTAGAGCCCTCCCGGCCAAACCCTCCCCTTGACTCGGACGACGCTGGGCCAATTATGCACCACCCTATGGGACTCCCGATCACAGCCGGTTGTGATACAGCCCTGGATCGAACCCGGGTCTGTAGTGACGCCTTAGACCGCTGCGCCACTCGGGAGCCCCTCCAGATCCCTTATTGATGTCACTTGTTAAATCCACTTAAAATAAGTGTAGATGAAGGGAAGGAGACAGGTTAAAGAAGGATTTTTAAGCTCAACAATTTCCTGTGTGTATCAAGAATGAGCCACCACACAAAGGACATCCAACCAACTTGACACAATTGTGGGAAGCATTAGAGTCAACATGGGCCAGCATCCCTGTGGAAAGCTTTTTAGGCTGTTCTGATGGTGGGGGGGGACTTAATTAGGAATGAGTTCCTAATGTTTGGTTTACTCAGTGTATATACAGGCGGTTTGTGGGACTAGTAACAGACTGACTCTGATGCTGTTGAAATGAATGGCCCCGGAGGGGATGGCTGCCGTTTTACGGGCTCCTAACGGGCTTTTTTCACGTTGTTTGTAACTTTATTTTTTTTTAAATGTAATTTAAAAAAAATACAAATCTGACCCTAAATCTTTCCTCCTGATTCCTGCGTACAAGGAAAAACTAAAGCAGGAAGTACCAATGACACTTAATATGGAATTGGTCAGATGACGTGGATGCTACGCTACAGGACTGTTTTGCTAGCACAGACTGAAATATGTTCCGGGATTCCTCCAATGACATTGAGGAGTATACCACTTCAGTCACCGGCTTCATCAATAAGTGCATCGACAGCGTCGTCCCCACAGTGACTGTATGTAGATATCCCAACCAGAAGCCATGGATTACAGGAAACATCCTCATTGAGTTTAAGGTTGACGCTGCCGCTTTCAAGGAGCGGGACACTAACCGGACGCTTATAAGAAATCCCGCTAGTCCCTCAGACAAACCATCAAATAGGCAAAGTGTCAATACAGGATTAAGATTGAATCCTACTACACCAGCTCTGACACTCCGTTGGATGTGGCAGGGCTTGAAAACTAGTACGGACTACAAAAGGAAACCCAGCATGCATGAGAGCACCAGCTATTCCGGACAACTATGTGATCATGCTCTCCGTAACCGATGTGAGCAAGACCTTTTAAAACAGGTCAACATTCACAAAGCTGCGTGGTCGGATGGATTACCAGGACGTGTACTCAAAGCATGCGCGGACCAACTGGCAAGTGTCTTCACTGACATTTTCAACCTCTCCCTGACCGAGTCTGTAATACCTACATGTTTCAAGCAGACCACCATAGTCCCTGTGCCCAAGGAAGCGAAGGTAACCTACCTAAATGATTACCGCCCCGTAGGACTCACGTCGGTAGCCATGAAGATGCTTTGAAAGGCTGGTCATGGTTCACATCAACACCACCATCCCGGATACCCTAGACCCACTCACATTTGCATACCGCCCCAACAGATCCACAGACGAATCAATCTCAATCACACTCTACGCTGCCCTTTCCCACCTGGACAAAAGGAACACCTAATTTGAGAATGCTGTTCATTGACTACAGCTCAGTGTTCAACACCATAGTGCACACGAAGCTCATCACTAAGCTAAGGACACTGGTACAAAACACCTTTCTTTTATTTATTTAACTTTATAATTTTTACCCACTTTTTCTCCCCAATTTCGTGGTATCCAATTGTTAGTAATTACTATCTTGTCTCAACGCTACAACTCCCGTACTCCGAAACACAACCCAACCAAGCCGCACTGCTTCTTAACACAGTGCACATCCAACCCGGAAGCCAGCCGCACCAATGTGTCGGAGGAAACACCGTGCACCTGGCGACCTTGCTTAGCGTCCACTGTGCCCGGCCTGCCACAGGAGTCGCTGGTGTGCGATGGGACAAGGATATCCCTACCGGCCAAACCCTCCCTAACCCGGACGACGCTAGGCCAATTGTGCGTCGCCCCACAGACCTCCCGGTCACGGCCGGCTGCGACAGAGCCTGGGCGCGAACCCAGAATCTCTGGTGGCACAGCTAGCGCTGCGATGCAGTGCCCTAGACCACTGCGCCACCCGGGAGGCCCCAAAACACCTCTTTCTGCAACTGGATCCTGGACTTCCTGACAGGCCGCCCCCAGGTGGTAAGGGTAGGCAACAACACATCTGCCACGCTGATCTCAACACTGGGGTCCCTCAGGGGTGCTTGCCTAGTCCCCTCCTGTGTTCCCTGTTCACCCACGACTGCATGGCCAAACACGACTCCAACATCATCATTTAAGTTTGTTGACGACACAACAGTGGTAGGCATAATCACCGACAATGATAAGACAGCCTATAGGGAGGAGGTCAGAGACCTGGTCAGAGACCCTCAATGTGAACAAGACAAAGGAGCTGATCGTGGACTACAGGAAAAGGAGGGCTGAACAGACCCCAATTAACATTGACAGGGCTGTAGTGGAGCGGGTCAAGAGTTTCAAGTTCAAGTGTCCACATCACCAACGAACTATCATGGTCCAAACACGGCAATACAGTCGCGAAGAGGGCATGAAAAAAACATTTCCCCCTCAGAAGAGTGAAAAGATTTGGCATTGGGTCCTCAGATCCTCAAAAAGTTCTACAGCTTCACCATCGAGAGCATCCTGGCGGGTTGCAACACTGCATGGTATTGCAATTGCTCGGCATCTGACCATAAGGCGCTACAGAGGGTACTGTGTACGTCCCAGTACATCACTGGGGCCAAGCTTCCTGCCATCCAGGACCTTCACTACCGTTCAAAAGTTTGGGGTGACTTATAAATGTCCTTATTTTTGAAAGAAAAAGACTTTTTGTCAATTTTTAAAATAACATCAAGTTGATCAGAAATACAGTGTAGACATTGTTAATGTTGTAAATGACTATTGTAGCTGGAAACGGCAGATAAAAAATAAAAAAAATAGTACCTG
Organism: Salvelinus fontinalis; assembly: GCF_029448725.1. Lineage (NCBI taxonomy): Eukaryota > Metazoa > Chordata > Actinopteri > Salmoniformes > Salmonidae > Salvelinus > Salvelinus fontinalis. The sequence goes on from NC_074668.1 coordinate 43,811,884, forward strand.
CAATACACCAGTCTCAACGTTAACAGTGAAGAGGCGACTCAGGGATCCTGGCCTTCTAGGCAGAGTTGCAAAGAAAAAGCCATATCTCAGACTGGACAATAAAAAGAAAAGATTAAGATGGGCAAAAGAACACAGACACTGGAGAGAGGAACTCTGCCTAGAAGGCCAGCATCCCGGAGTCACCTCTTCACTGTTGACTTTGAGCCTGGTGTTTTGCGGGTACTATTTAATGAAGCTACCAGTTGAGGACTTGTGAGGCGTCTATTTCTCAAACTAGACACTCGTGTACTTGTCCTGTTGCTCAGTTGTGCACCGGGGCCTCCCACTCCTCTTTCTATTCTGGTTAGAGATAGTTTGCGCTGTTCTGTGAAGGGAGTAGTACACAGCGTTGTACGAGAACTTCAGTTTCTTGGCAATTTCTCGCATGGAATAGCCTTAATTTCTCAGAACAAGAATAGACTGACGAGTTTCAGAAGAAAGGTCTTTGTTTCTGGCCATTTTGAGCCTGTAATTGAACCCACAAATGCAGATGCTCCAGATACTCAACTAGTCTAAAGAAGGCCAGTTGTATTGCTTATTTAATCAGGACAACAGTTTTCAGCTATGCTAACATAATTGCAAAAGGGTTTTCTAATAATCAATTAGCCTTTTAAAATGAGAAACTTGGATTAGCTAACACAACGTGCCATTGGAACACAGGAGTGATGGTTGCTGATAATGGGCCTCTGTGGGCCTATGGACCTATGTAGATATTCCATAAAAAGTCAGCTGTATTCAGCTACAATAGTCATTTACAACAATAACAATGTCTACACTTTATTTCATGTTATTTTGTTATTTTAAAGGTAAAGAAAGTTTGCTTTTCTTTCAAAAACAAGGACATTTCTAAGTGACCCCCTTTTGAACGGTAGTGTATATACTAGGTGGTGTCAGAGGAAGGCCCCAAAAATTGTCAAAGACTCCAGTCACCCAAGTCATAGACTGTTCTCTCTACTACCGCACGGCAAGCGGTACCGGAGCACCAAGTCTAGGAACAAAAGGCTCAACATCTTCTACCCCCAAGCCATAAGACTACTGAACAATTAATCACATGGCCACCCGGACTATTTACATTGACACCCCCCCCTCCATTTTGTTTTTTCACTGCTGCTACACGATGTCTATCTATGCATAGTCACTTTACCCATACCTACATGTACAAATTACCTTGACTAACCTGTAACCTGTACTTCCGGCTCCGACAGAGATTGCCGCCTCGCTTCACGTTCCTAGGAAACTATGCAGTATTTTGTTTTTTTGTGTGTTTTTTTTTACATTGTTACCCCAGGTAATCTTAGGTTTTATTACATACAGTCGGGAGGAACTATTGGATATAAGAGCAACGTCAACTCACCAACATTACGACCAGGAATACGACTTTTCCGAAGCGGATCCTCTTTTGCCCACCACCCAGGACAATAGATCGGATCCCAGCCGGCGACCCAAAACAACGACGCCGTAGAAGGGGCAGACGGAGCGGTCTTCTGGTCAGGCCCCGTAGACGGGCACATCGCGCACCGCTTCCGAGCATACTAATGTCCAGTCTCTTGACAACAAGGTAGACGAAATCCGTGCAAGGGTATCCTTCCAGAGAGACATCAGAGACTGTAACGTTCTTTGTTTCACGGAAACATGGCTCACTCGAGACACGCTGTCGGAGTTGGTACAGCCATCTGGTTTCTTCACGCATCGCGCCGACAGAAACAAGCATCTTTCTGGTAAGAAGAAGGGCGGGGGTGTATGCCTTATGATTAACGAGACGTAGTGTGATCATAAGAACATACAGGAACTCAAGTCCTTCTGTTCACCTGACTTAGAATTCCTCACAATCAAATGCCGACCTCATTATCTACCTAGAGAATTCTCTTCGATTATATTCACAGCCGCATATATCTCCCCCAAGCAGACACATCGATGGCCCTGAACGAACTTCATTTGACTCTATGTAAACTGGAAACCACATATCCTGAGGCAGCATTTATTGTAGCTGGGGATTTTAACAAGGCTAATCTGAAAACAAGGCTCCCTAAATTCTATCAGCATATCGATTGTGCAACCAGGGCTGGCAAAACCCTAGATCATTGTTATTCTAACTTCTGCGATGCATATAAGGCCTTCCCCTGCCCTCCTTTTGGAAAAGCTGACCACGACTCCATTTTGTTGCTCCCAGCCTATAGACGAAAACTAATACAGGAAGCTCCCGCGCTCAGGTCTGTTGGTCGGACCAGCGTTTAATCGGATTCCACGCTTCAAGATTGCTTCGATCACGTGGACTGGGATATGTTCCGCATTGCGGCGAACAACAACATTGATGTATACGCTGATTCGGTGAGCGGGTTTATTAGCAAGTGCATCGACGATGTTGTACCCACAGCGTCTAATAAAACATTCCCAAAGCAGAAACCGTGGGTTAATGGCAGCATTCGTGCAAAACTGAAAGTGCAAACCACTGCTTTCAAATCAGGGCAAGGTGACCAGAAACATGACCGAATACAAACAGTGTATCTATTCCCCCCGCAAGGCAATCAAGCAAGCTAAGCATCAGTATAGAGACAAAGTAGAGTCGCAATTCAACGGCTCAGACACGAGAGGTATGTGGCAGGGTCTACAGTCAATCACGGACTATAAAAGGAAAACCAGCCCCGTCGCGGACCAGGATGTCTTGCTCCCAGACAGACTAAACAACTTCGTTGCTCGCTTTGAGGACACTACAGTGCCACTGACACGGCCCGCTACCAAAACCTGTGGGCTCTCCTTCACTGCAGCCGACGTGAGCAACACATTTAAACGTGTCAACCCTCGCAAGGCTGCAGGCCCAGACGGAATCCCCAGCCGCGTCCTACCATCTACTGCATCTGGCTGGTGTGTTTACGGACATATTCAATCAATCCTTATCCCAGTCTGCTGTCCCCACATGCTTCAAGAGGGCCACCATTGTTCCTGTTCCCAAGAAAGCTAAGGTAACTGAGCTAAATGACTACCGCCCTGTAGCACTCACTTCCGTCATCATGAAGTGCTTTGAGAGACTAGTCAAGGACCATATCACCTCCACCCTACCTGACACCGTAGACCCACTCCAATTTGCTTACCGCCCCAACAGGTCCGCAGACGACGCAATCGTAATCACACTGCACACTGCCCTAACCCATCTGGACAAGAGGAATACCTATGTGAGAATGCTGTTCATTGACTACAGCTCAGCATTTAACAACATAGTACCCTCCAAACTCGTCTTCAAGCTCGACACCCTGAGTCTCGACCCCGCCCTGTGCAACTGGGTCCTGGACATCCTGATGGGCCGCCCCCAGGTGGTGAGGGTAGGTAACAACATCTGCACCCCGCTGATCCTCAACACTGGGGCCCCACAAGGGTGCGTTCTCAGCCCTCTTCTGTACTCCCTGTTAACCCACGACTGCGGGTGCACGCCTCCAACTCAATCATGAAGTTTGCAGACGACACTACAGTGGTAGGCTTGATTACCAACAACGATGAGACGGCCTACAGGGAGGAGGTGAGGTCCCTCGGAGTGTGGTGTCAGGAAAATAACCTCACACTCAACGTTAACAAAACAAAGGAGATGATCGTGGACTTCAGGAAACAGCAGAGGGAGCACCCCCCTATCCACATCGACGGGACAGCAGTGGAGAAGGTGGAAAGTTTTAAGTTCCTCTGTGTACATATCACGGACAAACTGAAATGGTCCACCCACACAGACAGCGTGGTGAAGAAGGCACAGCAGTGCCTCTTCAACCTCAGGAGGCTGAAGAAATGTGGCTTGTCACCAAAAACACAAACTTTTACAGATGCACAATCGAGAGCATCCTGTCGGGCTGTATCACTGCCTGGTACGGCAACTGCTCCGCTCATAACCGTAAGGCTCTCCAGAGGGTAGTGAGGTCTGCACAACGCACCACCGGGGGCAAACTACCTGCCCTCCAGGACCCCTACACCACCCGATGTCACAGGAAGGCCAAAAAGATCATCAATGACAACAACCACCCAAGCCACTGCCTGTTCACCCCGCTATCATCCAGAAGGCGAGGTCAGTACAGGTGTATCAAAGCAGGGACCGAGAGACTGAAAAACAGCTTCTATCTCAAAGCCATCAGACTGTTAAACAGCCATCACTAACATTGAGTGGCTGCTGCCAACATACTGACTCAACTCCAGCCACTTTAATAATGGATAAATTGATGTAATAAATGTATCACTAGCCACTTTAAACAATGCCACTTCATATAATGTTTACATACCCTACATTACTCATCTCATATGTATATACTGTACTCTACCATCTACTGCATCTTGCCATCTTGATATAATGTATTACTAGCCACTTTAAACAAAGCACTTCATATAATGTTTAGATACCCTACATTACTCATCTCATATGTATATACTGTACTCGATACCATCCACTGCATCTTGCCTATGCCGTTCTATACCATCACTCATTCATATCTTTTTTTTAATGTACTTATTCTTATTCATTCCTTTACACTTGTGTGTATAAGGTAGGTGTTGTGAAATTGTTAGGTTAGAGTACTCGTTGGATATTACTGCATTGTCGGAACTAGAAGCACAAGCAATTTGCTACACTCGCATTAACATCTGCTAACTATGTGTATTTAATTTTACCCCCGCTCATTGACTCAGTACCGGTACCCCCTGTATGTATTCTCATTATTGTTATTTTGTGTTACTTTTTATTGTTTTTACTTTAGTTTACTTCATAAATATTTTCTTAACTCTTTCTTGAACTGCATTGTCGGTTAAGGGCTTGTAAGTATGCCTTTCACGGTAAGGTCTACCTGTTGTATTTTGCGCATGTGACAAATTCAATTTGATTTGAAATGCAGTTCTTGAGGAGAAACATCCACACAGGATTTGTGTACATCTTGCCAGCCAAGGAGGACAAGGCTTAGATGGCTGCAGGTCAAATTGTCCAGGGACTTTGTCCTTTTGTGGACAACAGGGGGAGGCGGTACCATAGAGCCTGCACTGGCAGATTAAATGGTGTGAGATTAACACAAAGCATGAGTTTATAAAAAAAGATTAATTAAGTTTGAGTTTTTCAATGTTTATTCTGTTACTCAGTAGGTGATTTGATAATAACATTGAATATTTTAAATAAAACATCAGTCTTTAATGATCTAGAATGATATTAGTAAAATGTTGTACATTTGAAATGGAGTGCAGTGTCATCATTTGCTGTCTGTCTTTTAGGAACCTGTCACATCCATAATGCAGAATGTCACATCCATAATAACATTTTCCTGTAGTGTTATGAAAGTGCATATATTTCTATATTTGAGGTATGCAGCACTTTAATTCGCAATGAAAATAGTTTTTCAAATAAAGAATTGTAAATGCATTTTTAGCACATTTGTGCATTTCTGGTTGGTTAAGACAGGACCCACGAGTGCACTTTGATAGCCTATGCAATGACTATTCAAGATACTGGTGATTTCTTGGTTCTTTGAGGTACACTGCATTTTCAGATGACAACAAAAGTATTATTGTGAAGTTTGTTGAAGAAATCTTTTAATATATTAACACGTTTTGCATAGCGTCACATCCAGAACGGTACATTTTACTCTCTAAAGTATACAGTGCCTTGAAAGTATTCAGACCTCTTGACTTTTTCCACATTTTGTTACGTTACAGCCTTATTCTAAAATCAATTTAAATAAATAACAAATCCTCAGCAATTGACACACAATACCCCATAATGACAAAGCGAAAACAGGTTTTTAGAAATATTTGAAATAAAAAAATAAAAGATGCCTTGCTATGAGACTTGAAATTGAGCTCAGGTTCATCCTGTTTCCATTGAACATCCTTGAGATGTTTCTACAACTTGATTGGAGTCCACCTGTGGGAAATTCAATCGATTGGACATGATTTGGAAAGGCACACACCTGTCTATATAAAGGTCCCACAGGTGATGGTGTATGTCAGAGCAAAAACCAAGCATTAAGGTCGAAGGAATTGTCTGTAGAGCTCTGAGACAGGATTGTGTCGAGGCACAGATCTGGGTAAGGGTACCAAAAAATGTCTGCAGCATTGAAGGTCCACAAGAACACAAGTGGTCTCCATCATTCTTAAATGGAAGAAGTTTGGAACCACCAAGACTCTTCCTAGAGCTGTGCGCCTGGCCAAACTGAGCAATCAGTGGAGAAGGGCCTTAGCCAGGGAGGTGACCAAGAATCCGATGGTCACTCTGACAGAACTCCAGAGTTCCTCTGTGGAGATCGTAGAACCTTCCAGAAGGACAACCATCTCTGCAGCACTCCACCATTCAGGCCTTTATGGTAGAGGGGCCAGACAGAAGCAAATCCTCAGTAAAAGGCATGACAGCCTGCTTGGAGTTTGCCAAAAGGCACCTAAAGGACTCACCTGAATGCCAAGCGTCACGTCTGGAGAAAACCTGACACCATCCCTATGGTGAAACATGGTGGTGGCAGCATCATGCTGTGGGGATGTTTTTCAGCGGCAGAGACTGGGAGACTAGTCAGGGTCGAGGGAAAAATGAACGGAGAGAGATCCTTGATGAAAACCTGCACAGGACCTCAGACTGGGGCGAAGGTTCACCTTCCAACAGGACAAAGACCCTAAGCACACAGCCAAGACAACGCAGGAGTGGCTTCGGGTCAAGTCTCCATGTTCTTGAGTGGCTCAGTCAGAGCCTGGACTTGAACCCGATCAAACATCTCTGGAGACCTGAAAATGGCTGTGCAGCAACGCTCCCCATCCAACCTGACATAGCTTGAGAGGATCTGCAGAGAAGAATGGGAGAAACTCCCAAATACAGGTGTGCCAAGCTTGTAGCGCCATACCCAAGAAGACTTGAGTCTTCTAATCACTGCCAAAGGTGCTTCAACAAAGTTCTGAGTAAAGGGTCTGAATTCTTATGTAAATGTGATGTTTAAGTTTAAAAAAATATTTGTCATACATTTACAAAAATTTCTAAAAACCTGTTTTTGCTTTTGTCATTATGGGGTTGTGTGTGTGTGTGTGTGTGTGGATTGATGAGGGGGGGACTATTTAATCAATTTTAGAATAAGGCTGTAACATAAAATGTGGAAAAAGTCAAGGGGAATAAATACTTTCCGAATGCACTGTATATGATCCTTTTATATTTTCATCATTGTTGTTTTTGTGTGTCGCCAAGCCTTACCTTTCACAGTGGCTATTCATATTTTACCCTAAGACTTCGAGATTCACAGACGTTTGCTGATGTGTCCATTCTCCCAAAAAGGCCCGTCAATTTCAGTCACATCCATAACTAAGTTTTGCTGTTCCGTTACTTCAAAGTTGTATTACTTAGAATTTTGGAACACTTCCCCTATAGGGTTCTACAAATATACAATAACATTTTCATTTATGCGTGATAAGTCAATTCTGTGAGACATTTTGTTTCTCATTTTGTGTGCAAATGTCACATCCATAACACTGGAATTGCCCTTTACTGTCATACAAACATTTATAACAAATATAATTTCATGCTGTTATAGTAGATTGTTGCACTTCGTTAACGTTCACAGTACCTGACTGACAGAGCTGTTAACAGTAGTTTGACCTTGAATAACTTGAGAATATGAGGGAATACGTGTCAGTTATGGGATACGCCTTTGGGCGGGTCACGAGCTCGAAGTGTCCAATCACACAGCATCTGTTGGAGACAGACGGGTTGAGTGGCGAATGAGTTGAGCCCCTCTCTTCAATAAAGGGAGCCACTTGCTCACCAACTGTTCATTCTCAAGCATGCATCTCTTCCTTGTGCTTTTCTGATCAGGGAAAAGCAGTGACACATCTCTAATAGAAACCTAAGTTCTGTTTCAAAGACTCGTTTCGATGTGTCACATGGCATATTGCCAACTCCTGTAACGCAGACATGCTCTCCGAAGCCAGGGTTGTTCCAACAGCATCACCATTCAGAGGCTCCCAAACTAAAGACAGTATACACCAATGAAGGTGCAGTGACGTCCAGTTGGTAAAAGGGGTGGCCCAACATGCCGCCTCACAAAGAGATGTCTTTGAACATTGACCAAGAGGTAGCCATACCTCTGGTGGAGTGAGCCCTCGGATCCTCCGGGGGCTATAAACCCTTGCTATAATAAGCCAATATAATAGCCTCCACTATCCAATGAGATAGCCGTTAACGAACACAAAGGGTAGGAACACAAAGGGTTCGTACTCTTACGCCATGCTCTCGTCCTACCCAAGTAGATTGGCAAAGCACATACTGGACATAAACGGTGGAGATGCCCTTCCGTAGAGGTGAAGGGTGGCGGGTGGAAAGCCATGCGCTCAATTGCAATTGTAATTGCCACTGATCTTGGGCATAAAGGCGGGGTTACGTGACCACGAAACCCAGGGCAATCTCTAGGCACGAATGGTGGACAGTGCAAGCAGCTCACTCACTCGCTTTGCAGATGTAATGGCAATGATCAAAGCCGTCTTCCAGGGCGAAAGTGTGTCAATGCATGAAACACTATCATCAGTTTGAGGTGTCTGTGATTGAGAGGCTCTTCTAGTGACAGAGAGCTGAGAAAAAGTCTGTGGACACACAAAATATTTTTCCCCCCAATTTCTTGATGTCCAATTGGTAGTTACAGTCTTGTCCCATCGCTGCAACTCTCGTACGGACCCGGGAGAGGCGAAGGTCGAGAGCCATGCGTCCTCCAAAACACGACCCCCGCCAAGCCGCACTGATCTTGACACAATTCTCGCTTAACCCGGAGTCTGTAGACACTTATCTTTTGATTGAAGTTCCATAGTGGATATAGGCGATGGGTTTAAACCCAACACTGGAAGTCTCTCATTCTCATTGATCCTCGCTGTACAATTGAGATCATCAACCCTAGCACTCATAAACACGTACGGAGCATGACTGAGTGCCCCCTGTTGGGCAGGGAGAAGTACCGTCGGAATGAGGGGTACCAGGGGGTACTCTGGGGTTGAGTGAGACCCCCCCAGTCTTTCCTGTGAGCAGATGCATAAAGATGAGCCGCTGCATGAGGGGCAGGGTTTAAGGAGCACAGGAGTGCCTCTCCCCCATTGGGGGAATGGGATGGGGGGAGGTTCTGTGGTCCAGCCGAGAGGAGGCAGTTCAAGACACTGATTGACCCTCTGCCGCTGGGGACGTACTCCTAGGTCGAACATCCCATCTTTCCCCATGGGAGAAGTACAGTCGTGGCCAAAAGCTTTGAGAATGACACAAATATTAATTTTCACAAAGTCTGCTGCAATTTGCATATACTCCAGAATGTTATGAAGAGTGATCAGATGAATTGCAATTAATTGCAAAGTCCCTCTTTGCCATGCAAATTAACTGAATCCCCCCAAAAACATTTCCACTGCATTTCAGCCCTGCCACAAAAGAACCAGCTGACATCATGTCAGTGATTCTCTCGTTAACACAGGTGTGTGTGTTGACGAGGACAAGGCTGGAGACCACTCTGTCATGCTGATTGAGTTCGAATAACAGACTGGAAGCTTCAAAGGGAGGGTGGTGCTTGGAATCATTGTTCTTCCTCTGTCAACCATGGTTACCTGCAAGGAAACACGTGCCGTCATCATTGCTTTGCACAAAAAGGGCTTCACAGGCAAGGATATTGCTGTCAGTAAGATTGCAGTAAGACCTAAATCAACCATTTATCGGATCATCAAGATCTTCAAGGAGAGCGGTTCAATTGTTGTGAAGAAGGCTTCAGGGTGCCCAAGAAAGTCCACCAAGTGCCAGGACCGTCTCCTAAAGTTGATTCAGCTGCGGGATCGGGGCACCACCAGTACAGAGCTTGCTCAGGAATGGCAGCAGGCAGGTGTGAGTGCATCTGCACGCACAGTGAGGCGAAGACTTTTGGAGGAGGATGGCCTGGTGTCAAGAAGGGCAGCAAAGAAGCCGCTTCTCTCCAGGAAAAACATCAGGGACAGACTGATATTCTGCAAAAGGTACAGGGATTGGACTGCTGAGGACTGGGGTAAAGTCATTTTCTCTGATGAATCCCCTTTCCGATTGTTTGGGGCATCCGGAAAAAAAGCTTGTCCGGAGAAGACAAGGTGAGCGCTACCATCAGTCCTGTGTCATGCCAACAGTAAAGCATCCTGAGACCATTCATGTGTGGGGTTGCTTCTCAGCCAAGGGAGTGGACTCACTCACAATTTTGCCTGAAAACACAGCCATGAATAAAGAATGGTACCAACACATCCTCCGAGAGCAACTTCTCTCAACCATCCAGGAACAGTTTGGTGACGAACAAATCCTTTTCCAGCATGATGGAGCACCTTGCCATAAGGCAAAAGTGATAACTAAGTGGCTCGGGGAACAACATCGATATTTTGGGCCCATGGCCATGAAACTCCCCAGACCTTAATCCCATTGAGAACTTGTGGTCAATCCTAAAGAGGCGGGTGGACAAACAAAAACCCACAACTTCTGACAAACTCCAAGCATTGATGATGCAAGAATGGGCTGCCATTAGTCAGGATGTGGCCCAGAAGTTAATTGACAGCATGCCAGGGTGGATTGCAGAGGTCTTGAAAAATAATGGTCAACACTGCAAATATTGACTCTTTGCATCAACTTCATGTAATTGTCAATAAAAGCCTTTGACACTTATGAAATGCTTGTAATTATACTTCAGTATTCCATAGTAACATCTGACAAAAATATCTAAAGACACTGAAGCAGCAAACTTTGTGGAAATTAATATTTGTGTCATTCTCAAAATATTTGGCCACGACTGTAGATGGGTGGGACATCTGTGGAAGCAGCATAGGGCTTACCCCCCTGTCGGCTTCTTGATAGGAGAGCTGAACTGTGGATTCACAGCCTGCTACATCGATGGGGGTTTTGCATTACCTGGTACCAGCTTTTTACCCACTCCCTCCCACCGAGCCTTTGCTTGTGGAAGGTGAGACTGGGTTGCCACGTTACCCAGATCTGCGGGGCAAGCAGAAGTTAATGACTTCGCCTTCCTTCTCACGAAGTTTGCACTTCGGTCGCATGTCGGCAACAGAAGGCCCAAACAGTTCCTTTGGCATAATAGGAGCGTCGAGGAAATCTGCCTTTTCCTTTTCTGAGAGGCTGGACAAGTCAAGCCACAATGCTCTCTCCCCCACCACCGCAACGCTCATGGTGCTTGGATGGCGCTTCTAGAGGCCCGTAGGTTGAGATCTGCAGCGATTCACATCTCGTTTTGTAGGTACTGTTTGACCTTTGCCTAAGACAATACCCATCTCTAGTAGCATATCGGCCTGGTAAGCCAACAATAGGGACATTAAGTTTAACGCCCATACTGAATGTGCTGCAGACACATAGACCTTATGGAATATGGAGGCGGTGAAGGGCTCCGCCTTTCCAGGGAAGGCAGTGCCGGTCATAGACGGCACTGGTGTTGGGGTGGTTAGCCACTGACCACTGGCTAACCACCCCAAGGCTTGTTGAAACCTTTCTCCTCCATGCCCTGAATGTCCATGCCAAGAAAGTACCTGGTTTGGCCATTGCTGGACAAAGGCTTGTTCCAGTTGTGTTTTCCTTCTGGCATGCATGCTGGGGCCGCTGGGAAAAGTCGCTTTCCCGGGATGGTGCGAGAGGGGAGTGTTCTCCCGTCGAACTCGGGGTTAGTGAGTGCTGCTTTAACCTGCTATGCCCCCAGGCAGACGGTACACAAACAGTGTGTGTGTTCTTGCCTGATAGCAAGGGTGCTCCGGTAATGGGGCAGTGGCAGGCGCCCTGTGAGGGGGTAGCAGGCTCCACGGCTCAGAGAAATTGTATTCCTTGAGCAAAGTGTAAGCTAGTTAGCGTTCTCCTCGTAGCTAGTTAGTACCCCGCTAGCCGGAGAAAAGCGTGTGCTTCCCTTGTCTCTCAACGAACAAAGCGTGTCTCTCGACCTTCGCGCTGTGAAGTAAGGGCGGTCAATCTAGTCAACACGGCACGGGTGAATGTGGGTTGAGCTAAATGTATAGCTAGCTTTCTACCCTTACAGGTAGAAAAGCTATTTTTGCCGAAACTTATCCGGGTTAGCTAAGCCTATCAGTGAGAGCTATCCCTTTGTAGTGTCGTTAGCTAGCTTTCCAGATAGCTAGACGCGAGATGGGAGAAAGCAATATTACCATGTTGCAGCTAGTAATGCTGGTGTGGTTAGCTTGCCTTACAGTGAGCTAGCCAGGTTAGATTAAGCCTTGCGGCGAAAGCTAGTCCTTTGTTAGCGTGATTGGCTGGCCTTGCAGCTAGCTAGCCAGGTAAGCTAAATCATTGCAGCGAGGGCTCACCAAGTCTTGATAGCTAGCCATGTGACGTTAGCTACAACGGGGACTGACAAGTAGAAAATTAATTCTACTCAAAGCAAAATCTTCCTTTCAATCAGTACTCAACACTATCGACAGGAGCTGAGGTCCTACGTTCGGCAGCGTTAATCTCACGGTTTGCCTGAAAACAGTTCAATAGGAAGACAGGAATCTAGTGGTGCTGAGGAGAGCTTCTTGTGAACGCAGTCACTTCCGCAAGGAAGAGAGGCCAGAATGACCAGTTGGCGGGCAAGTGGCTCCCTTTATTGAGGAGAAGAGCTCACCTCATTTGCCACTCGACCTATGTCTCCAACAGACGCTGTGTGATTGCATACTTCAAGCTTTTGACCCACCCTAAGGTGTATCCTATAAGTGACACATCGAAAAGAGTATTAGAAATAAAATCCAACAAGCATTTTTTGTAAAAATTTGGGAATAATATGAATCTACCTGGGTAGGGTGTGCGTACGTGGTGCAGCATACCCTGAGGAGCTGATGATCGGTTTGCTCTCTCTGTAGGCTGGTGTGTGTGTGTGTGTGTGTGTGGTAACCTGTGTGTTCTCTCCCTGCAGGGTGGATAACTTTGGGTTGGGTCTGCTCCTACAGACCAAACAGATCAAGAGGATGATCTCCTCCTATGTGGGAGAGAACATCGAGTTTGAGAGACAATACCTGTCTGGGGAGCTGGAGGTGGAGCTAACGCCACAGGTGACACGCACACACGCACACACATACCTCCTTGCTTCACTAGGTTATCCATTTGAGTTATTTGAGGTCATATACATTTGTTGTGGAGGTTTGGCAATGTCCAGGTTCAGTGATTTTGAGTAATGATCCAATTGATGACCATGACCTCTCTCCCCCAGGGTACCCTAGCAGAGAGGATCAGAGCTGGGGGTGCGGGTGTTCCTGCCTTCTTCACGGCTACAGGCTACGGTACCCTCATCCAGGAGGGCGGGTCCCCGATCAAATACAACAAGGACGGAACTATCGCCATCGCCAGTGAACAGAGAGAGGTCAGACCCCAGCCTCTACCACCATGTGGTTTCTAGCACCACATTCACCACATCGTGACACAAAGACACATCTCCTAATGTTATTGCATCAAATTGTTTTTCTCACCACTGTCTGTTTTCATCACATAATCTGCCTATACTGAAATGGCGCACTAGCCACTGCAACCACACTCAAAATGCTGTCATATCCAGCAGTCTTCTAAGTCCGTCTCTTGAGCTGCTTGCTGTGTTGTTGTTTGGCAGGTGCGGGAGTTTAATGGAAGGCACTACATCATGGAGAAGGCCATCACTGGAGACTTTGCTCTGGTCAAGGCCTGGAAGGCCGACAAGGCCGGGAACGTAATCTTCAGGTAGCTACCAATACATTCACTCACTCTAACCTGTCTGTCAATCACTTATTTTGTGGATAAAGGTTACCTGATATCAGGGCAGGCTACTTCCTCCTACCCTTGAATCATTGCACAAAGCATGGGCGCTTATTTACCCCTAAAAAACTTCTTACGGCTCAAATCCCGCTAACGGGATCGATCAGACAACAGCCAGTGAAAGTGCAGGGCGCCAAATTCAAACAACAGAAATCTCATAATTAAAATTCCTCAAACATACAAGTATTTTACACCATTTTAAAGATAAACTTGTTGTTAATTCCACCACAGAGTCCGATTTCAAAAAGGCTATATGACGAAAGCACCCCAAACGACTATGTTAGGTCAGCACCTAGTCACAGAAAAACACAGCCATTTTTCCAGCCAAAGAGAGGAGTCACAAAAAGCAGAAATAGAGATAAAATGAATCACTAACCTTTGATGATCTTCTTCAGATGACACTCATAGGACTTCATGTTACACAATACATGTATGTTTTGTTCGATGAAGTTCATATTTATATCCAAAAATCTCAGTTTACATTGGCGCGTTATGTTCAGTAATGTTTTGCTTCCAAAACATCCGGTGATTTTGCAGAGAGCCACATCAATTTACAGAAATACTCATAATAAACATTGATAAAAGATACAAATGTTATGCATGGAATTATAGATCCACTTCTCCTTAATGCAACCGCTGTGTCAGATTTCAAAAAAACTTTACGGAAAAAGCACACCATGCAATAATCTGAGTACGGCGCTCAGACACAAAAACAAGCCATACAGATACCTGCCATGTTGTGGATCCAACAGAAGTCAGAAATAGCATTATAAATATTCACTTACCTTTGATGATCTTCATCAGAATGCACTCCCAGGAATCCCAGTTCCACAATAAATGTTTGTTTTGTTCGATAAAGTCCATAATTTATGTCCAAATACCTCCTTTTTGTTCGCGCGTTTAGTTCACAAATCCAAATTCATGAGGCGCGAGCACTAGGTCCAGACGAAAAGTCAAAAAGTTCAGTTACAGTTCGTAGAAACATGTCAAACGATGTATAGAATCAATCTTTAGGATGTTTTTAACATAAATCTTCAATAATGTTTCAACCGGAGAATTCCTTTGTCTTTAGAAATGCAATGGAACGCAGCTAACTCTCACGGGCGTGTTCGAGACTGAGCTCATAGCACTCTGCCAGACCTCTGGTTGAAACAGCTCACATTCTGTCCCCCTTCACAGTAGAAGCCTCAAAGCCACATCTAGTGGAAGCCTTAGGAAGTGCAATCGGACAAAATTTACTCTGTATCTTGGATAGGCGAAGAGTTGAAAAACTACAAACCTCAGATTTCCCACTTCCTGGTTGGATTTTCTCTCAGGTTTTTGCCTGCCAAATGAGTTCTGTTATACTCACAGACATCATTCAAACAGTTTTAGAAACTTCAGAGTGTTCTCTATCCAAATCTACTAATAATATGCCTATCTTAGCTTCTGGTGCTGAGTAGCAGGCACTTTACTCTGGGCACCTTATTCATCCAAGCTACCTAATACTGCCTCCCAGCCATAAGAAGTTAAGTCTGCTGTCACTAAGACTGTAATGCTGTTGAAGAGACGAGGTGGTTCATTATTTCAAAAAAGCCATCAGCGTAGTATTGAATAAATGTACATTATGTAATACATATCCATTTGACACTAAATATTTACCTAAGCCACTGTGATTTAGGCCACTGCTTGTCCCAGGACAGGTTTAACAATTTCTAATCACCTAGTGATGTTTCCACAATAAGCAAAACTCCGGGCCTGCAGGTCGCTCTGTGCCATATGGATTGCTGGTAGGATATTAACTTTTAGACTCAGTGACTGAATTAAGATGTTGACACTAGACAGCTTAAAGAGACTGAACGTTCTCCAGAAAAGCTGTAGAAAATTGAAATTACATCTGACCGAATGGACTTTTCTTCTTAGTTCCCTTCTCTGTCAGTATGTGAGAAGAACAAGAAGAACATTCTCTCGGTCCACATAAAAACGGACCCGTATTGTTTTTTCCCCCTGAATATTTACTCTCCTGTACACTGAAAATAAGTGATAGTGAATGCAATTCAATTGGTCACCACAAGAGCGCAGTATCTACTTTGCAATAAACAATCCCCTTTTGATTTCACAGGCAAAAACAGGCAACGTTGAAATGATTGTTGCACGGTTCATGATTGCTCTGTGTTGATGCTGTAACTCATGTTACAAAACCTTCCCTATCGCGCCGGGCCGAACAACGCCATTTACCCGTGACTGTGTTCATGATACTGCACTGCCTGTTATGCCTTAATGCTTAATTGACTTCTTGTACTTCCATTCCATTACTTCTCTGTGCCTGCTTTCTTGTATTGCTCCCTTGTTGCCTCCCTCATGAATGCTTGTTAGCTAATGTCATCTCTTTCTCTCTCTCTCTCTCTTTCTCTCTCCATGTAGGAAAACAGCCAGGAACTTCAACCAGCCCATGTGCAAGGCAGCCAAAGTCACCATTGTAGAGGTATGAGCCATGTCCCTGCACCCCAGCGCCATACCCCCTTACATGTCTATGGCACTGTTCTGCTGTCTTCACCTGTTGTTTTTGTGATTTGTGACACAGACATTAAGAAATCAGTCACGTGATTTCAGCTGTGTCTGACGAGAGCATGAGTACTGGTTGTTTAATAGCTGCGTTATAATGTAATAGCTGTTTCATATCAAATAAGAATTTGTTCTTAACTGACTTGCCTAGTTATATAAAGGTTAAATAAATAAATAAATAAATAAATATCTGGCCCTTTCAGTAGGATGGCCTGATTAAAAGTCTAGATTCTACTAGTTGGCTCAGTCTTCTGGTATTATGTCAACCGCAAGGTACTCGACATAAAGAGTCTGAGTACATGAGTTGGGGGTCACAGAATGTTGTGTGGTCCAGTGATTCCCACGTGGTGGCTTTCAGCCAGTCCTCCTGCGGTCACGGCTAAAAACTGGGTTAGCCTGAGAAACATTTTGTTGGTCATTTCGTTGGTCATTTGTTGGTCATTTCTACTGCATGCAGTAGAAAATATCCTGATGAAAATTCAGGTTCTTTCAATATCATTCACCTCTCTACTCCACCTGTGTGCCTCCCGTTCTATCTGTCTTGACTTGAGCCATCGCTACTGAAGTGCAACATTGTATTAAATCCATCAACTGGATCTGGCCTGAAGCTGTTCCTAGTTAACTTGCAACATTGTATCAATAGTCTTTTCTGGACCCTCAGAGTTTCCAGCAACAGTGAGCTCAGGGACAGACAGCTGTTTATGCCTAAGGGAAAAATGTTCAGGTATTTTATGACATTTCCATTTCCACTGGATATATGGGATCATCAGATCATGATATTTTGCTCTTTCACGCTGAGGCTTGGTGGTTATTGAGGCCTGGATAGTGTTGTAAAGATTTTTTTATGTGAGGAACTATTATCATTGAAATGGATGTTAAAAACAGACTTTTTTGACTTACTGTGTGAGGTGAAGAAAAATGTTGTGTTGGAGGTGGTGAGTTAAGACAATCCAGCAGGTCAGGTACTTCTATGCATGCTCTCTCAACATTATTAGCACAGAGAAACCAGACACATGCTTATTGCTCACATGGAACCCTCCAAACAAAAGACAATAAAATCATTGACAACTCGTAAATGATGTTTATGAAATAAACCAAATCTTGTTTCTCACAAGTGTAGCAGGTTGTGAACTCTGCACAACATGTTATCTCTCCGAGAATGAGAATAGTAAATTACTATAGCCTAATTAATACATGCATTAACAAAAATGAATGTAGCCAAATGATGGGGATTAACGGTACATCTACTACTGGTGACATATGTAATGGGGAATTGATTTTAAAAAACAGTCCAAAGGCAAAGAATTCTCATAATGAAACAATGAATTTGCAAGAATTGGCGGGAGACAGCTGAGTGCATTCTGGAGAGCTGAGTGCATGCATTCTGTAGAGAGATGAACCATATCTTAGCTACACCCCCCCCCCCCCCTTCTTGTCTCAACATTTTAAAATATACTCAAGACACATTATCTTTACACATATTTTAGATGCTTTTCACTGACAGCCGCAACTCATTTATGAGCTAGGCCAATTGCCAAATGGGCTTCCCAAATAGGCATAGGCCTAAGTGTTTGTTAGGCATAAGTCATGCTCTCTAGTGAAGTATTTTGAATTATTTTATTTAGACAGGTATAATTATATAATTTTAGGAAAACCTCAACTTACTTTTGTGGAAGCCAGCAGCTGAATAGTGCACTGTGCACACGCCAACTTTACTTTCCAATTCACAAATGGCTGCCTAAAACCAGAGATCAATATACATTACCAGTCAAAAGTTTGGACACACCTACTCATTCCAGGTTTTTTTTTTTTTTTTTTACTATTTTCTACATTGTAGAGTAATAGTGAAGACATCAACACTATGAAATAACACAAATGGAATCATGTAGTAACCAAAAAAGTGTTAAACAAATCAAAATACAGTAATCCCTCGTTTATCGCGGGGGTTACGTTCCGAAAATGACCCGCGATAAGTGAAATCCGCGAAATAGAAAACTTTTTTTTTTTTTACAATTAGCAACTATTACATGTATACAAATACAGTGACTCACGTGTAGGCCGTTTCACTGCTCTTCAGACTGGGCCGCTGCATCCTGACTGCGCTCTGCAGTGTTCTCTTCTTCTGAAGCCCGCGGTGCAGGTGTGTTTGTTCGGGAGAAGAACATAGTGATAGGCAGCTGTTGTCGCTCTTTTTTCTTCTTTGCAAAAAGATCCTTGTACACCGACATGCCACCATCGATTACGTTGGAGAACTATAATGAACAACTCATCAAAGGGTCCCATTCCTCAGCTACTCGGTTAAGTTCAGTGGCCATTCGCACCATGGTTGCTAAGCGACCAAGCGTTAGTCCTTCCTCCTCATCTCTCGTGTCCTCTTCTCCCTCTTCTCTTTCATCGTCGCTTTGTGGCTTTGTCATTTCTGCCAGCTCTGCATCGGTCAGCGGCTGTGCGTCTCCATCAATCAGGGCGTTTATGTCATCCGGACTCATGTCATTAAAGCCGTCTCCTCCAATCTGTTTAGCCAGATTCACAGCTGTTTCTACGGCAGAGTGGTGGACCTCGTCAAGCGAGCCTCCGGTTGCGTTTTGCACTGCCTCTGGCCATAGTTTTTTCCAGCAGGCCTTCAGAGTTTCCGTTTTCATTTCCTGAATGGCCCTCTGAATGTTTTAGAGACACGATGCGATGGTGTATCCACGCCAGTAGTCCTTCAGTGAGAAATCTTGATCCGAGTCCATAGCGTCAACAAGATGTTGCAGGGTGTTGCGCGTATAGAGAGCCTTGAAAGCACGGATGACTCCTTGGTCCATGGGCTGAATCAGGGATGTAGTGTTTGGCGGCAGAAATTCGATTTGCACACCATCATATGCCAAATCATTACCGTGACCTCCGGCGTTGTCAAGGAGCAGAAGCACTTTAAAGTTCAGTCCCTTTCCTCTCAAATAACACTTGACCTCCGGGATGAAACAGTTTTTGAACCAATCCAGATTGAGCGCTTTTGTCATCCATACAAGAAGCGGGAGTGAGTTTTTAGCGAATCAGAATGCAGAGCACAATGCACCAAAAAAAAAAAAAAAATGCATTATGAAAATCCGCGAAATAGCGAATCCGCGATAAGTGAACCGCGAAGTGGCGAGGGATCACTGTATATTTTATATTACAGATTCTTCAAAGTAGCCTCCATTTGCCTTTGACAGCTTTGCACACTCTTGGCATTCTCTCAACCAGCTTCATGAGGTAGTCACCTGGAATGCGTTTCGATTAACAGGTGGGCCTTGTTAAAAGTTAATTTGTGGAATTTATTTCCTTCTTAATGCGTTTCAGCTAATCAGTTGTGTTGTGACAAGGTAGGGGTGGTATACAGAAGATAGCCCTATTTGGTAAATTACCAAGTCCATATTATGGCAAGAACAGCTGAAATAAGCAAAGAGAAACGACAGTCCGTCATTTCTTTAAGACACGAAGGTCAGTCAATGCGGAAAATGTCAAGAACTTTGAAAGTTTCAAATGCAGTCACAAAAACCATCAAGCGCTATGATGAAACTGGCTCTCATGAGGACCGCCACAGGAAGACCCAGAGTTACCTCTGCTGCAGAGCACAAGTTCATTAGAGTTACCAGCCTCAGAAAATACAACTCAAAGAAATGCTTCATAGTGTTCAAGTAACGGACACATCTCAACATCAACTGTTCAGACTGTGTGAATCAGGCCTTCATAGTCGAATTGCTGCAAAGAAACCACTACTAAAGGACCCCAATAATGATAAGAGACTTGCTTGGGCCAAAAAACACAAGCAATGACATTAGACCGGTGGAAATTTGTCCTTTGGTCTGATGAGTCCAAATTGGAGAGTTTTGGTTTCCAACTGCCGTGTCTTTGTGAGACGCAGAGTAGGTGAATGGATGATCTCCGCATGTGTTGTTTCCACCGTGAAGCATGGTGGAGGAGGTGTGATGGTGTGGGGGTTATTTGCTGGTGACACTGTCAGTGATTTATTTAGAATTCAAGGCACACTTAACCAGCATGGATACCACAGCATTCTGCAGCGATACGCCATCCCATCTGGTTTGTGCTTAGTGGGACTATCATTTGTTTTTCAACAGGACAATGACCCGATACATCTCCAGGCTGTGTAAGGGCTATTTGACCAAGAAGGAGAGTGATGGCGTGCTCCATCAGATGACCTGGCCTCCACAATCACCCGACCTCAACCCAATTGAGATGGTTTGGGATGAGTTGGACCACAGAGTGAAGGAAAAGCAGCTAGCAAGTGCTCAGCATATGTGGGAACTCCTTCAAGACTGTTGGAAAAGCATTCCAGGTGAAGCTGGTTGAGAGAATGCCAAGAATGAAAAGCTGCCATCAAGGCAAAGGGTGGCTACTTTGAAGAATCTCAAATATAAAATATATTTTGATTTGTTCAACACTTATTTTGGTTACTACATGATTCCATATGTGTTATTTCATAGTTTTGATGTCTTTACTATTATTCTCAACATAGAAAATAGAAAAACCCTTAAATGAGTAGGTGTGTCCAAACCTTTGACTGGTAATGACGAGATGCTCATTTCTCCGCCCTAATGGGAGTCATTGTCCCAAAGGTGGGAAGGCAGGCAAAAGCTTAGGTCTGCATATTAAGCCCATAGAAAACCGTTGGGCTAGTTCTGGACACATTTAGGTGAGAGTGAGCCCTCTCGTGTCGCCTCTTCCTCTCTGCTGAAACAATCTCACCGTAGAAAGCATCCGAGTGAGCGAAACAGCGCCCCTCAGTCTCACTATATGTAGCCCATGTATCGAATGCTGTCTGGCTAAAAAGAGTATGACATGCTATACTCTTTTTGTCCAGACAGCATCCGATTCATGGGCTACATGTAGTGAGACAGAGGGGCGCTGTTTCGCTCACTCGGATGCTTTATCTGAGATTGATGGGTCTTTCTGTTGGCGTGTGTCCCGGTCAAATAAATGATCAATATTTTATTTGGATGTGCAAGGAAGTACGGTAGGGCAGGCCAGGCCCCATAATGCCCGCCCATAACGCCGGTCCTGTCTCTGGGTCATGTATAGCAGTAAGCTCTGACAACATTGATCAACCCCCAGCCCCAGACTGGCTATAAACTCGCTATCACCCCCGTCTCCAAACTTACGATGGCTGACATGAATCCCCTGCCCCCCACCTTGGGCTCTCTGGTGATATAAACCGTCTTAGTCATAAAATTGAGAAGAAAGTCTGTCGGAATAGCTGGGTGCTCTGGGCTGGATTTATGAGCTGGGAGAGAGAAGCGTTTTCCTATATTCCATTAGACACTTTTAATGTACTTCTCTTTTTCAATTAAGCCAAGGCAGACATTAAGGAGATTTATCATGCTATAGAGTGCAGTGAGCTGGAGAGCTGTCTCTATTCAATGCAAGAAGCATATTTTCTAAGTTAAGGAGGTAAAAGAGGTATTAGCAAGGTCAATGAGGCCAGTCCAGTGAAATGCTGAAACTACTGTCTGTATACAAGTACATTTTACAATGGTTTATTCCACCAGGTACTCAAAGTGCATTAGGCTACATTGTATGGAGGGAAACTCCCTTCATTCACTACACAAGTATAGCATTCACCTGGCTTATATATACAGTGGGGAGAACAAGTTTTTGAAACACTGCCGATTTTGCAGGTTTTCCTACTTACAAAGCATGTAGAGGTCTGTAATTTTTTATTATAGGTACACTTCAAATGTGAGAGACGGAATCAAAAGCAAAAATCCAGAAAATCACATTGTATGATTTTTAAGTAATTAATTTGCATTTGTTCTCTTGAGTCCCCTGAATAATACACCCGTTGAGTTGAGCGGGAGAAGAGGAGAGATTCAGGCTGCTGGGGACGTAATTGCATGTTTAATCATGGACTGTCAGCTTCAACCTTTAGGCGTCTCAACCATCTGTCCAGAGTTTCTGTCTGAGCTGACGGACCTGGACAACATCTGATCCAGCACTACCTTTACTACTATCTACCATGGTGTTATTGACCCCCATGCTGTGGCTGATGTGGCACACTCAGTCAGATTTATTATGACTTTATTATTATGGACTTTTTATCGAATTGGGGTAGGAAATGTCTCTCTCACACATTATTTCTCTATCACTCACACACACACATCTCTCTCTCAATTCTATTAAATTCAAGGGGTTTTATTGGCATGGGAAACATATGTTAACATTGCCAAAGCAGGTGAGGTAGATAATATACAAAAGTGAAATAAACAATACAAATTTACAGTAAACATTACACTCACAGAAGTTTCAAAAGAATAAAAACATTACAAATGTCATATTATGTATATTTACAGTGTTGTAACGATGTACAAATGGTTAAAGTACAAAAGGGAAAATAAATAAGCATAAATATGGGTTGTATTACAATGGTGTTTGTTCTTCACTGGTTGACCTTTTCTTGTTTCAACAGGTCACAAATCTTGCTGCAGTGATGGCACACTGTGGTATTTCACCCAGTAGATATTGGAGTTTATCATAATCGGGTTTGTTTTCGAATTCTTTGTGGATCTGTGTAATCTGAGGGAAATATGTGTCTCTAATATGGTCATACATTGGGCAGTAGGTTAGGGAGTGCAGCTCAGTTTCCACCTCATTTTGTGGGCAGTGTGCACATAGCCTGTCTTCTCTTGAGAGCCAGGTCTGCCGTTCGCAATAGCAAGGCTATGCTCACTGAGTCTGTACATAGTCAAAGCTTTCCTTAAGTTTGAGTCAGTCACAGTGGTCAGGTATTATGCCACTGTGTATTCTCTGTTTAGTGCCAAATAGCATTCTAGTTTGCTCTGTTTTTTTTTGTTAATTCTTTCCAATGTGTCAAGTAATTATCTTTTTGTTTTCTCATGATTTGGTTGGGTCTAATTGTGTTGCTGTCCTGGGGCTCGGTGGGATGTGTTTTTGTGTTTGTGAACCTAGCCCCAGGACCAGCTTGCTTAGGGGACTCTTCTCCAGGTTCATTTCTCTGTAGGTGATGGCTTTGTAATGGAAGGTTTGGGAATCGCTTCCTTTTAGGTGGTTGTAGAATTTAACGGCTCTTTTCTGGATTTTGATAATTAGCGGGTATCGGCCTAATTCTGCTCTGTATGCATTATTTGGTGTTTTACGTTGTACACTGAGGGTATTTTTGCAGAATTCTGCATGCAGAGTCTCAATTTGGTGTTTGTGCCATTTTGTGAATTCTTGGTTGGTGTGCGGTCCCCAGAGCTCACAACAATAAAGGGCAATGGGTTCTATAACTGATTCAAGTAATTTTAGCCAGATCCTAATTGGTATGTTGAATTCTATGTTCCTTTTGATGGCATAGAATGAACTTCTTGCCTTGTCTCAGATCGTTCACAGTTTTGTGGAAGTTACCTGTGGCGCTGATGTTTAGGCCAAGGTATGTATCGTTTTTTTGTGTGCTCTAGGGCAACGGTGTCTAGATGGAATTTGTATTTGTGGTCCTGGCGACTGGACCTTTTTTGGAACACCATTATTTTGGTCTTACTGAGATTTACTGTCAGTGCCCAGGTCTGGCAGTATCTGTGCAGAATATCTAGGTGCTGCTGTAGGCCCTCCTTGGTTGGTGACAGAAGCACCAGATCATCAGAACAGTAGACATTTGACTTCAGATTCTAGTAGGGGGAGGCCGGGTGCTGCAGACTTTTCTAGTGCCCGCGCGAATTCGTTGATAAATATGTTGAAGAGGGTGGGGCTTAAGCTGCATCCCTGTCTCACCCCACGGCCCTGTGGGAAGAAATATGTGTTTTTTGCCTATTTTAACCATACACTTGTTGTTTGTGTACATAGATTTTATAATGTTGTATGTTTTTCCCCCAACACCACTTTCCGTCAATTTGCAGAGCAGACCCTCATGCCAAATTGAGTCAATGGCTTTTTTGAAACCAGCAAAGCATGAGAAGACTTTGCCTTTGTTTTGGTTTGTTTGTTTGTCAATTAGGGTGTGCAGGGTGAATACGTGGTCTGTTGTATGGTAATTTGGTAAAAAGCCAGTTTGACATTTGCTCAGTACATTGTTTTCACTGAGGAAATGTACGAGTCTGCTGTTAATGATAATGCAGAGGATTTTCCCAAGGTTGCTGTTGACACATATCCCTCGGTAGTTATTGGGGTCAAATTTGTCTCCACTTTTGGGGATTGGGTTGATCAGTCTTTGGTTCCAAATATTGGGGAAGATGCCAGAGCTAATGATGATTTTAAAGAGTTTTAGTATAGCCAATTGGAATTTGTCTTTTTTGATCATTTCATTGAGGATACCATCAACACCACATGCCTTTTTGGGTTGGAGGGTTTTTATTTTGTCCTGTAGCTCATTCAAGGTAATTGGAGAATCCAGTGGGTTCTGGTAGTTTTTAATAGTTGATTCTAAGATTTGTATTTGATCATGTATATGTTTTTGCTGTTTGTTCTTTGTTATAGAGCCAAAAATATTGGAGAAGTGGTTTACCCATACATCTCTATTTTTGATAGATAATTCTTTGTGTTGTTAGTTTTGTGTTTTTTCCAATATTCCCAGAAGTGGTTAGAGTCTATGGATTCTTCAATTACATTGAGCTGATTTCTGACGTGCTGTTCCTTCTTTTTCCGTAGTGTATTTCTGTATTGTTTTAGTGATTCACCATAGTGAAGGCGTAGACTCAGGTTTTCCGGGTCTCTATGTTTTTGGTTGGACAGGTTTCTCAATTTCTTTCTTAGATCTTTGCATTCTTCATCAAACCTTTTGTGATTGTTGTTAATTTTCTTCGGTTTTCTATTTGAGATTTTTAGATTTGATAGGGAAGCTGAGAGGTCAAATATACTGTTAAGATTTTCTACTGCCAAGTTTCCACTGTAATATTGAAGGTGTAACGTTTTACCCAGGAAGTTGTCTAAAGGGGATTGAATATGTTGTTGCCTAATTGTTTTTTGGTAGGTTTCCAAACTGCATTCCTTCCATTTATAGCATTTCTTAATGTTACTCAGTTCCTTTTGGCTTTGATGCCTCATGATTGAGTATTGCTCTGTTCAAGTAGACTGTGATTTTGCTGTGGTCTGATAGGGGTGTCAGTGGGCTGACTGTGAACGCTCTGAGAGACTCTGGGTTGAGGTCAGTGATAAAGTAGTCTACAGTACTACTGCCAAGAGATGAGCTATAGGTCTACCTACCATAGGAGTCCCCTCGAAGCCTACCATTGACTATGTACATACCCAGCGTGCGACAGAGCTGCAGGAGTTGTTCCCCGTTTTTGTTGGTTATGTTGTCATAGTTGTGCCTAGGGGGGCATATGGGGGAGGGAATGCTGTCACCTGCAGGCAGGTGTTTGTCCCCCTGTGTGCTGAAGGTGTCAGGTTCTCGTCCGGTTCTGGCATTTGGGTCGCCACAGACTAGTACATGTCCCTGGGCCTGGAAATGATTGATTTCCCCCTCCAGGATGGAGAAGCTGTCTTCATTAAAGTATGGGGATTCTAGTGGGGGGATATAGGTAGCACACAGGAGGACATTTTTCTCTGTTAAGAGAATTTCCTTTTGAATTTCTAGCCAAATGTAAAATGTTCTTGTTTTGATTAATGGAGTGAGTTAGGTCTGCTCTATACCAAATTAGCATACCCCTTGAGTCCCTTCCCTGTTTCACACCTGGTAGTTTGGTGGATGGGACTACCGGCTCTCTGTAACCTAGAGGGCAACCAGTGGGTCCGTCTTCTCTATACCAGGTTTCTTGCAGGATGACAATGTTTGTATTACCGATTTTCACTCACTCACTCACTCACTCACTCACTCACTCACTCACTCACTCACTCACTCACTCACTCAGAAAGTGCAAACAAATAGGCCTCAGTGTTTTCCCCTATATTCATTTAGCAGCGGCGGGCAACTGAAACACTGGGCCTACAGATTGATGGATGAATGGTTGATCTGGAATGCAAACCAATAGTAAAGTGTGGCTTGTGCAATATTTTTTCTCAGTCTAATGAATCAAGCTTGATGGCAACTGTTGTTCAGGGGACTTGGTCATCAAGCTTGGTTGTAAAACGTTATTGCACATGCCACATTTTATGGAGTGCAGGTCAAATGCTCTAAATTCATGACACCTAAATGGTACTTATGTCAATGCTTTTTACGAACTAATTTGACGCAGAACGACTGTGGCAGGGAGGAACACCCTAGAGAGGAAAAAGAGGGAAGGGAATCGCATTTAAAGCAAGGTCAGAAAGGAGTTAAATTATTTTGAAAAGGGGATATGATATCTTAGTTAGACTAAAGAAATGTTACTGTAGGTAGCCTATTTTAAATTGTTGTCACGTCTCAATTAATGAATAGTAAACGTAACACACTTCCCAAACATACTTTAAAATCAGATTATGAACAGAAACAGAGTTTGAAATGTGCATCCAACTCCTTAATTAATCGTCATTAAACATCAGGTATAACATTTTCCCTGACGCCCAAACCAGGGTGCACAAAATACATTTCAGCAGTAAGCTTTACATTTTTTACTTGTTAGCTCTTTTTAATTTACTTTCATTCAGAAGTGCCTTTCAAACAGACATCTGCATATCAAATAAATGCTTCTATCCACTCGATTGTCTAAATGGCACTGAAGCCAAGCATAGACATATCAAACAGTATTCTCACGTGTAATGAGAGTAGCGCTTCTAAAAAATGTCTTCTTCACACACAAGGAATAGAGAGAGAGTCACCACGGTCCCGTGTGGCTCAGTTGGTAGAGCATGGAGCTTGCAACGCCAGGGCTGTGGGTTCGATTCCCACGGGGGGACCAGTACAAAAATCTATGCACTCACTACTGTTACTGCTGTGGATAAGAGTGTCTGCTAAATGACTCATGTAAATGTACCACCAGAGTTCTTAAACACTCTAAAATACTCTCATGAGTAGAACTGAGAATGAGTAGAACTGATATTCCCATTCAAAGCAAGTGCTGTCATGGGTGCACCCAATAACGATTTAGGATAGAAATTGTAATGAAAATATGTTTGGAATTTAGCCTCTCTTGTCTATTTAGAGTGTAACACCACCATACTCTGTCAATTTGTTTGCATAAAGCGACACATTCAATATGAGGCACAAGTCTTAACGCTTTCTGTGTTAACTTTGTGACCGGAAAATGACCATATCCTCATTAACCACTTTTTATGGCTTTTTATGACTCCTTTTCATGGTGCCAATGCACATGAACATTATCTATGAAATTGAGGCAATATAGCAATCGCCTTATATTGCCACTAAGACCCTTTTATCTCTGATAGGGAAACAATTATGGCCTCACTGAAGATAAGTTCATCTTTGGAATTCGGAACATGTTCTGCCTTCAATCTGGGGTGTTGTGGGTATTGATCTGGTGGCATTCTACTAAATGCTTCCTGGGTTGAGCAGTGTGTTGGAATAGGTCAGGTGTTGGAGTGGCCCCGGTAATAATGTATGTATGACTCTGACCCCCAGCGACAGACAGCACAGCACAGCAGACAGACCGACCAGTGTGCCTCAGTGGAGGACCCACTCTGCATGCACCCCTGTATCTCCAGATGTGTGTGTGTGCATCGGCACATGCGGGCTGTTCTACATTCTTCTATGCAATTTAAATTAATTAGGCTATACATTGACTGCGTAGACATAACGGGTCTCTGCATAGACAAATAGTGAGAAGGTCATTCTGAAGATATTGATGTGTCTGTGGAGAGAATGTTGAGGGTTATTTACTCAAGTATCTATGAAAAACAAATGTGGGTATTGAAACCAACAGGGGAAGGATTGCAGCAAGTGTGCTTTAATTGCAAAAAGATACAAAGGGAAAAGTGGGCTGAATTCGAAACTGTTTCTTTCAATGCATTATTAAGACTTTATTTATCCCACAAGGGGCCATAGGTTATCTGCAGCAGCAGAGTATCTCAGGTTGGTGTTCATATTGGACAGGGATGCTGATGAGTAAACTAGATTTGTTTCATAATAAAACACAAAAAAATGTACATTATAGGAGCACGATACTACCATGTATGACATGACAATGATAGTGATTGTAGTTGGCTAAAACACATAAGAGATCCGGGACCAGGCTATGAAACTATGTAAGCTGTCTTCTCTCATCCAAAATCATGGGCATTAATATGGAGTTGGTTCCCCCTTTGCTGCTATAACAGCCTCCACTCTTCTGTGAAGGCTTTCCACTAGATGTTGGAACATTGCTGCAGGGACTTGCTTCAATTCAGCCACAAGCGCATTAGTGAGGTTGGGTACTGATGTTGGGCGATTAGGCCTGGCTCGCAGTCAGCTTTCCAATTCATCCCAAAGGAGTTTGATGGGGTTGAGGTCAGGGATCTGTGCAGGCCAGTCAAGTTCTTCCACACCGATCTCGACAAACCATTACTGTATGGACCTCACTTTGTGCACGGGGGCATTGTCATGCTGAAACAGGAAAGGGCCTTCCCGAAACTGTTGCCACAAAGTTGGAAGCACAGAATCATATAGAATTGCATTGTATGCTGTAGCATTAAGATTTCCCTTCACTGGAACGAAGAGGACTGAACCATGAAAAACAGCGCCAGACCATTTTTCCTCCATCAAACTTTATAGTTGGCACTATGCATTGGGGCAGGTAGCGTTCGCCTGGCATCTGCCAAGCCCAGATTCGTCTGTTGGACTGAGCAAGATTCATCACTTCAGAGAACACGTTTCCACTGCTCCAGAGTCCAATGGCGAAGAGCTTTACACCATTCCAGCCGACACTTGGTATTACTTATGGTGATCTTAGGCTTGTGTGCAGCTGCTCGGCCATGGAAATCAGTTTCATTAAGCTCCCGACGAACAGTTATTGTGCTGACGTTGCTTCCAGAGGCAGTTTGGAATTCGGTAGGGAGTGTGGCAACAGAGGGCAGACTACTTTTACGCGCTACGTGCTTCAGCACTTGGCGGTCCCTTTCTGTGAGCTTGTGTGGCCTACCACTTCGTGGCTGAGCTGTTGCTGCTCAAAAAGACGTTTCCACTTGACAATAACAGATCTTGCAGTTGACCGGGGCATCTCTTGTTGGAAAGGTGGCATACTGGCATAAAGTGGCATACTGGTGGTTGTGGTGTGCAGAAAATAAAAGGAGTCATTTTCCTACATGGCTAAGCTATTTGTGACCGTGTTGTTGAAGGTGGATCTTACCACTGTGCTCCCGACTTATGTCACACTTCAATGAAAACAGTATTGAATGACACTCATCCTCAACTCAACCTCAGATATAGGCTACTACACTAGCTTGTCTTATCCCCCAGTCTTCCAAAGGTGGTGGAACTAGCTAAAGGTTTTACTGGTAAAAGAATTTTAAAAAGTAGGCAACTTTCTCATTCTCTTAGGAGATGGATAGAAGGCTTTGAAAATGACGGAATAATTGCAGGCCACCCTGGTTGCTAGGCAACGAGTCTATGCTGGGCTCCGTTGTGGAACGTTCCGTAGCACACATCTCTCTGTCTCTTGTCCCCTTGTCACAGGTACAATCATCATGTCCAATGGATCGTGGGCTGTAATGCAAAGGTTGTTCAATTAACCTAGAGTCAATTGACGCACCGCTGCGTCAATCTTAGGTAACATAATTGAAAAAATCCCCATCAAAATCTGTCTGTTTAAGCTAGAGATATGTTGTTGTTTTTTTTTGCGTGGGCTGCGTCTCAACCAAGGTGGAAGGTGGCCGAGTTGCAGCTGTGTTTGTCAGACGATGAGACATCCCGAAAGTCGGTCTTCTCATGAAAACGTCTGTAGCGTCCGAACCGTTTGGGCTACAAACTAATGTGACTCCACTGTGGAAAGGGGAGATTCTCCGTTTTGCTCCACAACCCCCACAAGTGTCACTGAACTTGTCTGAAGGAAACAGTATAAACATTTTTATGGAGGTAGTTTTGTGCCTACCATAAAAAATTGGTTTAAATATGTGTAAAGAAAATATACATATATATACAAATATTTCCTGAGCTTTCTTATTGATTGATTAGTGATTTGGAAAGTATTCAGATCCCTTGACATTTCCCACATTTTGTTATGTTACAGCCGTCTTCTAAAATGGATTAAATCGTTTTTTCCCCCTCATCAATCTACACACAATACCCCATAATGACAAAGAAAAAAATGTTTTTTAGACATTTTTGCACATTTATAAAAAAAAACTGAGATGTCACTTTGACATTAGTATTCAAGCAGCGATTGCAGCCTCGGGTCTTCTCGGGTATGATGCTACAAGCTTGGCACATCTGTATTTGGGGAGTTTCTCCCATTCTTCTCTGCAGATCCTCTCAAGCTCTGTCAGGTTGAATGGGGAGCGTCGCTGCACAGCTATTTTTAGGTCTCTTCAGAGATGTTAGATCAGGTTCAAGTCTGGGCTCTGGTTGGGCCACTCAAGGACATTTAGAGCATTGTCTTGGCTGTGTGCTTATGGTTGTTGTCCTGTTGAAAGGTGAACCTTCGCCCCAGTCTGAGGTCCTGGGCACTCTGGAGCAGGTTTTCATCAAGGATCTCTCTGTACTTTGCTCCAGTCGTCTTTCCCTCCAGCCTGACTAGTCTCCAAGTTCCTGCTGCTGAAAAACATCCCCACAGCATGATGCCGCCACCACCTTGCTTCACTGTAGGGATGGAGCCAGGTTCTTCCAGACGTGACGCTTGGCATTCAGACCAAAGACTACAATCTTGGTTTCATCAGACCTGAGACTCTTGTTCCTCATGGTCTGAGAGTCCTTTAGATGCCTTTTGGCAAACTCCAAGCGGGCTGTCATGTGCCTTTTCCTGAGGAGTGGCTTCTGTCTGGCCACTCTACCATAAAGACCTGATTGGTGGAGTGCTGCAGAGATGGTTGTCCTTTTGGAAGTTTCTCCCATCCTAACAGAGGAACTCTGGAGCTCTGTCAGAGTGACCATCGGGTTCTTGGTCACCCCCCTAACCTAGGCCCTTCTCCCCCAATTACTCAGTTTGGTCGTGCAGCCAGCTCTAGGAAGCGTTTTGGTGGTTCCAAACTTCTTCCATTTAAGAATGATGGAGGCCACTGTGTTCTTGGGGACCTTCAATGCTGCAGAAAT
Organism: Salvelinus fontinalis; assembly: GCF_029448725.1. Classification (NCBI taxonomy): domain Eukaryota; kingdom Metazoa; phylum Chordata; class Actinopteri; order Salmoniformes; family Salmonidae; genus Salvelinus; species Salvelinus fontinalis. The sequence goes on from NC_074668.1 coordinate 43,843,269, forward strand.
GTTTTTGTACCCTTCCCCAGATCTGTGCCTCGACACAATCCGCTCTCGGTGTTCTACGGGGAATTCCTTCGACGTCATGCATCCTGTTTGCAGTAGGACACTAAAGTAAAACTGAAAAAAATGTGTTAAAGAAATTAACATTATGTCCTGAATACAAAGTGTTATGCTTGGGGAAAATACAACACAAAAAAAATCACTGAGTACCACTCTTCGTATTTTATAGCATGGTGGTGGCTGCATCATGTTATGGGTATGCTTGTCATCGGCAAGGACTAGGGAGTTTTTTTAGGATAACAAGAAATGGAATAAAGCTAAGCACAGGCAAATTCCTAGAAAACCTGGTTCAGTCTCCTTTCCAACAGACACTTGTATACAAATTCACCTTTTAGCAGGACAATAACCCAAAACACAAGGCCACATATACACTGGAGTTGCTTACCAAGACGACATAGTTAGTGGCCTAGTTACGGTTTTGACTTAAATCGGCTTGAAAATCTATGGCAACACTTGAAAATGGCTGTCTACCAATGATCAACAACCAACTCGACAGAGCTTGAAGAATTATAAAAGGAATAATGTGCAAATATTGTACAATCCAGGAGTGCAAAGCTCTTACAGACTTACCCGTAAATACTCACAGCTGTAATCGTTGCCAAAGATGTTTCTACATAAGTATTCACACCCCTGAGTCAATACTATGTAAATTCAATATTTATGTATTTCACTTTATCATTATGGGATATTGTGTGTGGATGGTTGAGATTTATTTTTGAAATCCTTTTTGAATTCAGGCTGTAACTGTCAGAGCCGTGTGTATAGGTGGCAGGGAAGTCAGGCGCAGGAGAGTTAAACTGAGTGTAATGGAGACTTTTAATAAATGTCCATTTAACAATGCTCCAAACACGAACAATGTACATACGTAAAAAATCAATATGGGTACGGGGACCCGTCGTGCACCTATACATCAATAAACAACAGTTGACATAAAACAATCCCTGACAAAGACATGAGGGGAAACAGAGGGTTAAATACACAAGAGGTAATGGATGGGATTGAAAACAGGTGTGTGGGAAGACAAGACAAAAGCAATGGAAAATGAAAAATGGATCGATGATGGCTAGAAGACCGGTGACGTCGACTGCCGAACACCGCCCGAACAAGGAGAGGCAACGACTTCGGCAGAAGTCGTGACAGTAACACAACATGTGAAATAAGTCAAGGGGCATGAATACTTTCTGAAGGCACTGTATGTGCAGGAAATGTATGCTTTCAGAGAAAATAGTTGGTGACCCCTCTAGAACGGAGAGAGAAAGAAGTAAAATTCTGTGTATGGGTGAAAAGTGGGTCTGTGATTGTAAGACTTCAGTGCCTTCATTGAATGCTGTGGGTCGTGTGTATGATGGAGAGACTTGTAAAGCTGTTCCACTTTAAGAACATATTCAGTACTTTATAACATCAGTCCTCTATAATGCCCTATTGGAGGAACTATATACAGTATAAGGGTATAACAGAGGTATAAATAGGGTATCCACGAGTTCATCTGACTCTGAGGAAGTATATGAAGGGCCAAAATATCCCTTTCAATTGTCTGCAAATATTGTTTTTATTGTGTTGTATTTGTAAATGTTGTACATTTGTATGATTTGTGTTCACGCTGGGCTCCCTTGGAAAAGAGGCCTTGGTCTCAATGGGGTTTCCCTGCTAAAATAAAGGTTAACAAAATGTTCACTGCTTCCAATCATGTCTCATTGACATTGTCTGGACCATGCAAAGTTCCCATTGACCACTGGTAGCTGAGCTAGCGTACATATTGAAAACCAGTACACTACTCGTTCAATCCTACTCCTTGTAGCAAAGTTAGCCAAAACCTGAAGAGAAGGCTCACCTTGTGGTGACCTCACACCTCTTTTTTTTTCCAGCGGTAAATTTTCTCCAGAGCAATCGGAGGTAATTGCAGGAATCGCAGAAAATTGCAGGTAAAACAGTGGTCACATTTGCATAAAAGCTTTCCGATACTCACTGCCAGAGACTATTGACTTTTCTTTTGTCTGTCTCTGTGTGAATGTGCATGCACTGGCCCTTTAGTGTGTGTGCTCACCTTTGAACTACTACTCACCAGAATCCGTGGCACGGCTCACCTGCTTGCCTACACACATGAATGGCTGTAGCATAGCATAGCTATAGCATAGCGTCCTAATGGAGCTAGTGATCTCAGACAGGCAGGTGGGACTCCCTGCCTGCATGTTCAGATCTACTGGTACATACTGAACATAACGTCTAGGATGTTTTGCATTTATTCTATTTATTGTCTGGTGCAAAGAGCTATCATACAAAGAGCAGTTTAACTATGAAATGCATTCTAATAATAGGTGTCTAATATATGGAATATGGCCTAGTTTCAGGAGACTCTGGGTTGAGTTGAGAAATTGGCTACAGCAGATTTGAATTCAAACTGATTTGTTCAATTTAGTCTGACTGGCTGGAGGTAATTGAGTTCATTACTTTCACAGAGCCAGGCCTTCTGGGCTGGTGTCGTGTTAGTTTTTGCAGCCCGACCCTATTTGTGCCTACTTCCTAATTCCACTCCATTATTTCATCCCAGTGCACCAACCAAGACAACAGAACATAACACACCAGGAAACTGGTGTCATTTTTTCTCTCAAACAAAGTACACACACACATTCTGAAGTAACAGGCCTTCAACTAAGAGAGCTTGTTGGAAACAGACTGCGTGTGATGTCAATATTCGGCTGATTCCCAGGTTAGTGGAATCAAGCCTGAGACCTGACTGTGGCAAAGAGTCCACACACGCATGCATAGACACAGACACAGAGGGAGATGGAGTGGCTATGAAGAAGTTGGATGCTAAGGGTCGCTGTCATCCTCATGCTCCATCGCCCGCAGCCAGACTGACCCCTACTTCCCCTCGCCGACACGCCTCAACACACTCACTCACACACATTCTCACTCACTCACTCACTCTCTCTCTCTCTCTCTCTCTGTCCTTCTCTCAACACATATCCAAGCTGCAGGCAAAGGTTAAATCTAGACTTGGTTTCATCTATCGTAATCGCTCCTCTTTCAACCCAGCTGCCAAACTAACCCTGATTCAAATGACCATCCCACCCATGCTAGATTACGGCGTTGTAATTTATAGATAGGCAGGTAAAGGGGCTCTTGAGCAGCTAGAGGTTCTTTACCATTCGGCTATCAGATTTGCCACCAAAGCTCCTTATAGGATGCACCACTTCCCTCTTTACTCCTCTATAAACTGGTCATCTCTCTATACCCGGCGCAAGACCCACTGGTTGATGCTTAACCCTCTTCGGCCTCTCTCCCCCCTATCTGAGATATCTACTGCAACCCTCATCCTCCACATACAACACCCGTTCTGCCAGTCATATTTTGTTAAAGGTCCCCAAAGCACACACATCCCTGGGTCACTCCTCTTTTCAGTTCGCTGCAGCTAGCGGCTAGAACGAGCTGCAGAAAACACTAAAACTGGACAGTTTTATCTCTAAATTCAAAGACTCAATCATGTACACTCTTACTGACACTTGTGACTGCTTCATTTGATGTGTTTTTTGTACAATTTTGTCCTTCGTGCTGTTGTCTTTGCCTAAAAATGTTTGTGCTTCCATGTTGTGCTGCTGCCATGTTGTGTAGCTGTCATGTTGTGTTGTTGTCTTAGTCTATGTAATGCTGTGGTGTCTCTTTTGTCATGATGTGTTTTGTCTAGGGCTGGGCGATATGGCAAAAATATAATATCACAGTATTATTATAATCTTTTGATGGTATAACAGTATTTTATGTTTATGCATTTCCTGCCCTCATTTGAGGTCATTTCCACACTGCCATGTAGGGCTGCACAACAATTTAGGCCTTATTCTTTTTTAAATTTAACCTTTATTTAACTAGGCAAGTCAGTTAAGAACAAATTCCTATTCCTATTGACAATGACGGCCTACCTGGGAACAGTGGGTTAACTGCCTTGTTCAGAACAACAGATTTTTACCTTGTCAGCTCTGGGATTCGATCCAGCAACCTTTCGGTTACTGGCCCAACACTCTACCTACCGCCGCTAAACCAAAATGTTGCAATTGCAATTTGACTTGTGATTTAGAGCAAAACACTTTGGTGAACTGTTGGAATCATGGAAATAGAATGATTATTCTAATTCTATAGTTAGAATATAATAGTGAGCATACAGTGTTTGACATGACAACAAATGAAAATGCCAAGGAGAAGTTATTGTGACACATAGGAACCCAAGTGTTTCATAGGGGACCCTATAATCTTTGGCTACATTGAATGTATTCTCTTAGCTACTTCATGGAGCGTACATATTCTTGCTTCGCATAGTCCTCTTCGATTTAGAAGATACCGCTGCAACAAAAAAAACTGGCAGATTTAGGTCTACACACCATCACTGGTATTATCAGGCTGGAAAGCTAGTTACGTTCTCTGACTCAGTACATTTATTAGCTAGCTAGCAATTAGCATTAGTGGTTAGATGTTTGCAGATGTAAGAAAAACAAATAGTGTAATTATAGAACGCTAGTGGATTTATATTAAGAATAAACGTGAAAACAGCATTGTTGTCATCAACATTGTTGTAAATGCTGCATTGACCATGCAGAGACTGAACGTAAGTGTATTCTGGGCTACAGTCCAAACATTTAAAAGACACAGCCTATCCCATCAGCCCTCATAATTAAGTGGACACTTCTGATGACGTATCATGACATCTGACGAGTATACACTTGCATGGCAAGGGGAGGCCAAGATGGCGGCTTGAACAGATGCTTTTTTACAGAGCTCCGCACCAAACTTCAGAAAGATTGTGAAGAAAACAAGTTTACAGTCATTACTATTACTGTTTTTATTTGTTCAAGATATAAGAACTTTCCTGTGACTGGAATAAGAATTGGATAATTTATTTCGGCATGTCCATGCGAAGTCGTGACAAAGAAAGAAAGGAAGAAGCTAGCCGATCTATTGCTAATCAACAAGAGAGAATTGTGCTTATAGACAACTGCCATAACTACGCTTGCCCTATGGATAATATCATGCTTTCGAATGCTGCTGAATATGACGAATTCCCCTCTTTACCATTTACTCCGTGCAAACCTCCACCCTCCAAAAAACCCAACATGAACTCTGACATCGTGGCTACCCTCTCCTTACTCGTCAACTCCAGGTCTGACGCCATTGAGAAAATGGTAGGCGTGAACACCATGGTTACCGAAGGCTTGAAAAAGACTGTGGAGTTTGCATGTGGTGAAATCACGGATGTGAAAACGAGAGTGGCAAAAGTTGAAAAAAGTGTGGAAAAGGTGGAAAAGAATAACAATGTCTACCATAGACGTCTCACTGATCTGGAACAATACACCAGAAGATGGCACCTGAGACTCTAAGGCGTGCCAGAGGTGGAGAATGAGGATGTGTGAGGAGAGGCTATCCACATCTGCCAAGAAGTTATGCCTGCAGAGAAGAACAAAGTTGGTGATACCATCGACGTTGTGCATCGCCTCGGCAAGAAGCAACAGCAAAACGATTCAAGACCAAGGGGTATCATCATCCGCTTCACTGCCCGATTCTACAGGGATGCTGTCTGGAAAGCTGCTAGGAAGAACGCCTTCCTTCAGAGCCATGGTATGCGTTTCGCTGAGCATCTCAGCCCGGAGGACATAGAAAGAAGGAACAAGTTGTGGCCAACGATCAAGAAAGCACGAAATGAGGGAAAGGCTGCTTACTTCGTCGGAGGACGAGGCTTCATTGTCAGGGTTTGTGTGCAGAGATGTAGCGGAGTCAAGCGCAGGACACAGGTGTTGAGCAAAACAACGGCGTTTACTCAAAATACAAGCAAAAATTCCTCAATGGGAATAAAATAAACACACATGCACCAACGAAAACCACTAACGAAACAAACAATCACGGACAGAACAGAAATGTATGCCAGAGGGTTAAATAGGGAACATGATAGGGGATTTGAAACCAGGTGTGTGTAATACAGACAAAACAAAACGAAACCGAAAAATGGATCGGTGGTGACTAGAAAGCCGGTGACGTCGACCGCCGAACAAGGAGAAGGGCCGACCTCGGCGGAAGTCGTGACATTCATCAACGGTTCAGAAATCCATATTTCTCCCTAGAATCTCACCAGAAGGAATAGATTGATGGTTTCGGCCATGGTATTCTCATTTTCCTTGTATTGATTAATGTTACCTAACACTCATCAGGTGACTTTTTTTCGGAATACTCAGGTACCTCGATTTAATATACTGCTCAAAAAAATAAAGGGAACACTTAAACAACACAATGTAACTCCAAGTCAATCACACTTCTTTGAAATCAAACTGTCCACTTAGGAAGCAACACTGATTGACAATAAATTTCACATGCTGTTGTGCAAATGGAATAGACAAAAGGTGGAAATTATAGGCAATTAGTAAGACACCCCCAAAAAAGGTATGGTTCTGCAGGTGGTGACCACACACCACTTCTCAGTTCCTATGCTTCCTGGCTGATGTTTTGGTCACTTTTGAATGCTGGCGGTGCTCTCACTCTAGTGGTAGCATGAGACGGGTGTCTTACTAATTGCCTATAATTTCCACCTTTTGTCTATTCCATTTGCACAACAGCATGTGAAATTTATTGTCAATCAGTGTTGCTTCCTAAGTGGACAGTTTGATTTCACAGAAGTGTGATTGACTTGGAGTTACATTGTGTTGTTTAAGTGTTCCCTTTATTTTTTTGAGCAGTGTAGTTTGTTCCTGTATGACCAGAAGGCCTATTTTGTTTACAAACTTACGAAGAAGACTGAAAGTTGTATTTATTTTTTATGTATACAGTAACTAAGATACTGCTTTAAAGGGCGTACATGTCTGCTCTGACTTTACACGGTTATTGTTCTATTTAGTTATTAATACTTATTTCAAAAGCTGGATAACATCTAGCTCAGAGTTTATGGAATAAGCTATTTTCACTTTAAGTTGACCTAAATGGTGCAGATCTCGGTTCATTATCGCTTACGTTCACTGCTCCTACGTTTGACTGATCCTACTACAGTTTATACTTTTATATAATCTTTGTTGTTTTGTCTTTGTCTGTAGTTTCTCTTAATGCTAGGGGGTTATGAAACAATGTGAAGAGCAAGGCCTTATTTTTATTTGCTGAACAGATTTCTGCTTTTTTCAAGAGTCTCACTCAATTTCGGCTGTTGCCAACTTCTGGAGGTCACAGTGGGGCAACGATATTTGGCTTTCCCATGGATCTGAACGCTCTGCTGGTGTGACTACAATGAAAAATACCTTTTGGTGGTAATATTCTACACTCGGAATGTGACCCCTTTGCGCACTTTATTTGTCTTGTGATCAGTTACAATGACATTACGCTCATTACTGTAAACTTCTACAGGTACAACACCTAACATGAGAATGATGAGTTGCTTGAATCTATAGAGAAACATATACATCATTGGTTATCTAAATTTCCAAATTTGTTATTATTGATAGGAGGGGACTTTAACATTACTATAGATAATTCAACTGATAGATGGCCCCCAGGTAAGCTAACCAATCAGAATTTGGGTTTAATACTTTTTATGCAAAAGTTTGATCTTACTGATATATGGAGAGAGAGGTTTCCGGCCGACAGATCATTCACTTGGAGTAACAAAACAGCTTCCAGACAATCCAGAATATATTTTTGGCTTATATCCAAATGTATTGATGGTGAGTGTGTTACTACAAATATTTGTACTACTCCCCTCACAGACCACAGGGCCATTTACATTATAATCAAAATATTTACGCCTGATACTAACCTTGGTAGAGCATCCTACTGGAAGCTAAATAGCTCGTTATTAAATAATTATATAGTTACGTTTGAGGTTAAAGCTCTGCTTTCACACTTTTGGGAAAGAGCTTGTGAATAAAAATCTTATTGCAAGAACTGGGAGTTCTTTACATTTGAGGTGTCCAAATACCTTAGAAAATATGGTAGTAATCTTGCTAAGACCAGAAGAGCTGAGGGGGAAAATGTGATCATTAAGATAACTTCCCTTTCTCAGAGGTCCCCAGCAGGCCTCTCGGGGGAGGAGAAGATGGAACTGATTGAGTTACAAAATACACTGGATTTATTAGATCTAGGAAAAAATGAATTGAGGAGAGAGAACAGAATTCATCCTATTTCTTTAGACTTGAGAAGTTCCACTCTACAAATAACACTATCCATAAGTTAAACATTGATGGTGTTATTACAGATGACCAAAAATGTATTGCTAAATACTGTAGCAATTTTTACAGAAAATTGTATAGCTCTATGTACTGTCAGGAATCCACAGATATATGTTTTTTGACTCACTGAATAATGTTCACTCTATCAGTGATATAGAATCTAAACAGTGTGATGAACCCATCAAAGTTGAAGAGATCATAGAGTCGATCAAACATCTAAAGAACAATAAATCACCAGGTGTTATTTTCACAAATTATTTTCTGAACAAGTAGCTCCCTTCCTATTTTAAGTATTTTTAGAGAGTATTAAAACAATGTTCTCCCTCCTACAATAAGTCAGGGGTTAATAACACTGATACCTAAGCCTAAAAAAGAAGTGCTGCTCATCGATAACTGGTGTCCAATTTGTCTTCTTAATAATGTGTGATGGCATTTTCCTGTATTACCAACTGAGGAGAGTTACAAACTACACACCAGTCAGAGTTATACTTAAACTTAATCTTTAATGAGCTTTAAGCTTTATCCTTTGACTTTCAACAATTCACTATCTATAATGAATTTTGAGAGTCACTACAGAAGAATACAAAGATCTTTTATAGCCAAGATACACCCCTCTCAACTTACATGACGAACCACAGATCTTAGGAACAGTTCACAAAGGTTAAGATTTGTATGAAAGATATCTCTAAAACATAGCAGACAGTTACTGCTGTGTCAACAGTTCTCATTGTAAAGATCAGTGTCTGGCCCCCTCCTACTCCAAACTGGAACCCTCTCACCCTGGTACGGTATAGCACAAAAACATTACCTTTACTATCTGGAATGCTCTTTAGGCTTTATTACCCAAAGACATCATAAATCTCCTCTGTCAGTGCTATCTCATAGAGGCCCATCCTCAGTGGAACACACACACACAATAGTCGACAGAATACTCTATTCTGTCGAATAAAGCAACCATTCTAATGCAATACAAAGATTATAATATAATCTTACAAGCACTATAACATAATCTTTCAATTTTCCACGACATATGACTGATAAGTCAAGACATATGTCTGATAAGCCTTACTACTTGCAAAAATAATTAAAGAAGTTCTGGATGCAATCATTGATGAAACACAGTCTGCCTTTATGAGGAACAGACATATTTCTAACAACATCAGACTAGTATTAGACATACTTGACTGCTCAGACCTAACAACCGAGGATAGCTTCATATTATTTTTAGATTTTTATAAAGCATTTGACACAGTAGAACATCAGTTCCTCTTCCACTCCCTTGAGAGACTTGTCTTTGGGGATTGTTTTCTGTAAGTCTATTAAGACTCTCTATACAAATGGTAACAGCTCTATCAAATTGAAATATGGCACCTCACCTAGATTTGAGTTAAAGAGAGGAATTAGGCAAGCTTGTCCTATCTCTGCATACCTGTTTTTATTAATCACCGAACTTCTTACAAATTCTTTAAATAATAGTCCTGTACAAGGTATTTCCATAGCTGGTAAAGAAATTATTATAAGCCACCTGGCTGACGTAACTACACTTTTTCTGAAAGACGCTAACCAAATTCCCATATCGATCAATGTGATACAATCCTTTTCCAAAGCGTCTGGTCTATATCTTAACATTAATAAATGTGAACTCATGGCTGTCAAAGATTGTGTGACACCTTCATATTATGGTATTCCAGTAAAGGAAGAACTTACATATTTAGGCATAACCATTACAAAGGATCAGAAGTCTAGAGGCTTACTAAATTTTAACCCTCTTATTTAAAAAAAACAGAAGACGCTAAATCAATGGCTATAGAGGGACTTATCTTTAAATGGAAGAATCCTAATAACCAAGGCTGAAGATATCTCTAGACTAACATATGATGCTCTATCTTTATATCTCGACGGTAAAATAAGCAAGGAGATAGACCAGATGCTTTTCAACTTTCTGTGGAGAAACCGTACCCATTACATTAGGAAAACTGTTGTAATGAACACTTATGAGAATGGTGGGCTGAATTGTCTGGACTTTACTACCTTAAATAATACTTTTAAGATCAATTGGATAGAACAATCCCTAAGAAGACCCACTTCTATGTGGAATTTTATTCCTCATCATGTCTTCTCTACTTTTGGTGGCCTTAACTTCATGTTGGTTTGCAATTATAATATTGATGAAGTTCCAGTGAAACTTTCTGCTTTTCATCGGCAGGTTTTCTTGTCATGGTCCTTAATTTATAAGCATAATTTTTCTCCACACAGATATTATATATGAAATAATCGGGATATATTGTATAAAAATACTTATTTTGTTTTTAGAATATTGGTTCCGAAATAATATCCTATTGGTGAGCCAACTGGTAAATGCAAGAGGGTCTTTTACTCAGTTATAAAGGAATTCTTATTCTTACCTTTTACAAGGTCCCTGTAACACCTAAAGATTTTGCAATTGTTTTAGATGCCATTCCCTCAGTTGTTGCTTTATTATTCAGGAACGTGTCAAGACCTAACCCTCAGAGCATACCTTCCATTAACCCTGTTGACTCGTCAGTAGGAAAGATTTGTTTCTCTTTTGGTCTATTCAACAACAGAGCGATACGAACCTTGTTTCAGCAGGATGTTGAATCTATCTATACCTCATGTCATGCCTTATTGGAATGGATTTATTGATAATATCTGTTGGGGAAAAGTTTGGATGTTGCCACACACATATCTACTTGTTAACAAAATTAAGGAAGTTTCCTTTAAAATTATTCATAAATATTATCCTGCCGACCACTATATGAAGAAGTTTAAGGAAAACAAACTCAAATTGTTCCTTTTGTAATGACCACCCAGAAACAGTGTTGCTGTAACGTTCGTCTTCCTCCTCGTCTGAGGAGGAGCAAGGATCGGACCAAAGCGCAGCGTGGTTTGAATACATACTATCGTTTATTAAACGAAGACGAAAAAACACTTGAACAAACTACAAAACAATAAACGACGTGAACAGACCTGAACTTGAGAACATATAAAACATGAACGCAGGAACAAACGAACGAAACAGTACCGTGTGGCGAACAAACACAGACACAGCAACAATCACCCACAAACAACCAGTGAAAACAGCCTACCTTAATATGGCTCCCAATCAGAGACAATGACAAACACCTGTCTCTGATTGAGAACCATATTAGGCCAAACGAACAAACCTAAACATAGAAACAAATAACATAGACTGCCCACCCCAACTCACGCCCTGACCATACTAAAAAAATACAAAACAAGGGAAATAAGGTCAGGAACGTGACAGTTGCAACTTTTTTGGCATTGTATTCATGTAAGAAAACTGTTGCAAGACATCAGTAGATGTATAATTGAACACATTTATGAAAATCTTACACTATTGTGGAGAGATGTACTGCTTGGATTCTTTACCTACGATAGAAATAAGCTGAAACATTTTTATGTAATTAATTTCATTATTCTTTTGGCCAAATTTCATATTCACAAATGTAAATTTACAAACAAAACACCACCTTTTCTTACCTTACAAAAATAAATTGAACTGTATTTTAAGACAATTAAATACTCTACTAACAAAAAATCTGTTAGAATAATAAGTGTATGTATGTCCCTTAAGGTCCTTGCATAATGTGATATTGTACCTCCCTAGCCCAATTGTCCTTTGTATATTATTTATATATACGTGTGTTTCCACATGTACTTCCTGTATTGATTTGTTGTTAATAAAAATTTAAAATAAAAATATATTTTTTTAAATACACTTGCATGGCAAGGGGCGAGGGAGGAAGGAATGATTTTTAAATGGACCGCCCATGACCGGAAAGTTGTCACTCGTTCATCCCGCAATGATTGTGTTTTCAGCTACCGGTAGCTTGTGGGTGGTTTATATGCGCTACAGTCAATTATGATTGTATGTCTACTTACATTAAATATATAATTATTAATATATGCCTACTGTACGATAGCTAGCAAATCAATTAGCTAAATAACGTTAGCCTGCCTAGCTGCAAAAAGGCTGCGAAAATGTTTGATTTCTACAATTTCCAAAAGCTAACCAAACAAAAACGTCATTACTTTTACGAGATGTGTTTGTGCCGTCGTGTATTAGTAGCACAATTTCTAACTTATTTACATTCATTTTTACTTACACTTGTATGTTCACTCCATATTGACGTTGAGTTTTTAATTTTTGTCTGACTTTTCTTAGCGGATGTACAATCATCACGAATTGAATTATGGGGCGTTTCAGGCCCCGGAGTGAACATAATTGTACACTCGCCAACTCGATTAAAAATGAGGACTGAGGGGCTTACGTTGCAAACTTCCCTTGCTTGGCTAATCATTTGGACCGCCCTCAAAAATGGTGTTGGGGATTCCCCCAAGGGCATAAGATGAGGGTAAGTGGACAAGGCTTTGTCTTTTATGAGTTTGAACCGCAGCCCTTGTCGAGGAGGAACAACAAATGCGCTCCTTGAGTGACAGGGTGTGTGGCTAGGTCTGTGTGTAAAGCGGCATGGAGGGAGATAGAGTGCGGAGAGAGATGACTGAAGTAGCGAAGTACTCATCGTTTTTGATTGGCTCCTTGGTATATAACGAAGGTTTAGAAAAGGCTGAGCCTCCGCTCAAAGAGAAATGGATGCCCTTCATATGTGTACTGATCAGAGCAATTTTTTTGAGCGTCCTTTAACGTCAACACACAAACACACACATACACACAGCTGAGGTGGGACAGGGCTGGGTCACAGCAGTTCATTCACATCAGTGGATTTGTAAAAAGGTCTTATCAACAGCCTTGTGTGTGTGTGTGTGTGTGTGTGTGTGTGTGTGTGTGTGTGTGTGTGTGTGTGTGTGTGTGTGTGTGTGTGTGTGTGTGTGTGTGTGTGTGTGTGTGTGTGTGGAACTCCTGTCTTATTCATTTCCATTGATCACATCAGTGAGCTGTACCTTGACTTGACGTTTTGATCTAATAATATGACTGGGGCTGAAGGAGGTGAATATGCTGGGCACAGCTAACCACAACACACTAGGACAAAGGCACACACACATATACACACTGTATGCCCGTCAGTTTGAGATTAATATGCCCTGACAGCGCTCAGAGTTCTAAAAAAGAACACACTGACCAAAAAAAGGTGTGTGTGTGTGTTTCCCAGTGGACCTTTCATTCCCTGTGTCTCCCTCCCAGGTCACTTCAAGCCTCTCCCCGCTCTCATTGATGTGAAAATGCTACTACAGACACAGGAATATCAATTAACATATGTATGTGTGTCGATAGGTGGTTTGTGTGTGCGTTTGCGTTCCTGTGTGTTTTATTGTCTTTTGATTCATTCCAGTTCTGTTCTGTCCTGCTGAGCCCTGCTGCAGCCCCACTCACACACCCATCGCGCAGATCAAAGCCACACTGGGCCCTTTATACACATATAATATTTAAATTGGATGAGTTTGTTTATTGTGCTGGCTGGGCTTGGCTTAGCTTAGGCAACAGCTCACTGAGCTGAGGACAGACTGTGTGTCGAGTGAGGCAGGGTAGAGCGACATGGTTGGGTGGTGTAACACCCCCCCTTACAATGTCGTCTTCATCATCACTATCACCATCACCCTCTAAGGCAGCAGGGCTGGTGATTGAATCTGGTATCTAGGATGTAGGCTATTGAAGCACATACAGAAGACGTATAGAAACTAGTCTACAATCATCCCCCCTCCATACGTTCAACCACTAAGGTCACACCGGAGCTCTATTGACAACTTGTCACGATCGTGTTGACGTGAATGAGAGGACCAAGGCGCAACATGATATGAATACATCTTCTTTAATTACAACGACGAAGATGAACACGAAACACTTAAACAACACTAACAAAAACAACAAACGATCGTGAAACTTCAAACGTAAGTGCACACACAAACTACTTACGTCGACATATACAGTATATCACAAAAGTGAGTACACCCCTCACATTTTTGTAAATATTTGAGTATATCTTTTCATGTGACAACACTGAAGAAATGACACTTTGCTACAATGTAAAGTAGTGAGTGTACAGCTTGTATAACAGTGTAAATTTGATGTCCCCTCAAAATAACTCAACACACAGCCATTAATGTCTAAACTGCTGGCAACAAAAGTGAGTACACCCCTAAGTGAAAATGTCCAAATTGGGCCCAATTAGCCATTTTCCCTCCCCGGTGTCATGTGACTCGTTAGTGTTACAAGGTCTCAGGTGTGAATGGGGAGCAGGTGTGTTAAATTTGGTGTCATCGCTCTCACACTCCCTCATACTGACTGGTCACTGGAAGTTCAACATGGCACCTTATGGCAAAGAACTCTCTGAGGATCTGAAAATGTTTTTTGTTGCTCTACATAAAGATGGCCTGGGCTATAAGAAGATTGCCAAGACCCTGAAACTGAGCTGCAGCACGGGGGCCAAGACCATACAGCGGTTTAACTGGACAGGTTCCACTCAGAACAGGCCTCGCCATGGTCGACCAAAGAAGTCGAGTGCACGTGCTCAGCGTCATATCCAGAGGTTGTCTTCGGGAAATAGACGTATGAGTGCTGCCAGCATTGCTGCAGAGGTTGAAGGGGTGGGGGGTCGGCCTGTCAGTGCTCAGACCATACGCCGTACACTGCATCAAATTGGTCTGCATGGCTGTCGTCCCAGAAGGAAGCGTCTTCTAAAGATGATGCACAAGAAAGCCCGCAAACAGTTTGCTGAAGACAAGCAGACTAAGGACATGGATTACTGGAACCATGTCCTGTGGTCTGATGAGACCAAGATAAATTTATTTGGTTCAGATGGTGTCAAGCGTGTGTGGCGGCAACCAGGTGAGGAGTACAAAGACAAGTGTGTCTTGCCTACAGTCAAGCATGGTGGTGGGAGTGTCATGGTCTGGGGCTGCATGAGCGCTGCCGGCACTGGGGAGCTACAGTTCATTGAGGGAACCATGAATGCCAACATGTACTTGACATACTGAAGCAGAGCATGATCCCCTCCCTTCGGAGACTGGGCCGCAGGGCAGTATTCCAACATGATAAAGACCCCAAACACACCTCCAAGACGACCACTGCCTTGCTAATAAAGCTGAGGGTAAAGGTGATGGACTGGCCAAGCATGTCTCCAGACCTAAACCCTATTGAGCATCTGTGGGGCATCCTCAAACGGAAGGTGGAGGAGTGCAAGGTCTCTAACATCCACCAGCTCCGTGATGTCATCATGGAGGAGTGGAAGAGGACTCCAGTGGCAACCTGTGAAGCTCTGGTGAACTCCATGCCCAAGAGGGTTAAGGCAGTGCTGGAAAATGATGGTGGCCACACAAAATATTGACACTTTGGGCCCAATTTGGACATTTTCACTTAGGGGTGTACTCACTTTTGTTGCCAGCGGTTTAGACATTAATGGCTGTGTATTGAGTTATTTTGAGGGGACAGCAAATTTACACTGTTATACAAGCTGTACACTCACTACTTTACATTGTAGCAGAGTGTCATTTCTTCAGTGTTGTCACATGAAAAGATATACTCAAATATTTACAAAAATGTGAGGGGTGTACTCACTTTTGTGATATACTGTACATATACAATGACCCACAAACAGCTAAAGCCTATGGCAGCCTTAAATATGGCTCCCAATTAGAGACAACCGAAATCAGCTGTCTCTAATTGAGAACCCATTCCGGCCACCATAGACTTTCCTAGACAACTACACCCAACATAGACACAGCTAGACACATACACTCAACACAAAACCATAAACTACAACCAACACCCCCTCTACCATATAATACCCCAAAATACACACATACCCCATGTCACACCCTGACCTAACTAAAATAATAAATAAAAAAATAATACTAAGGCCAGGGCGTGACACAACTAGAGAAATGGAATATGAACCTCTAGCATGGCTTGTCAATCACTCACTGGCACAGCTGCAACCCGTCTGAAGCAGTTTATTTAAAAAAAAGCCTAGTTCTCCGCTAATCTGGAAAACCTTGCCTGATTGCTCTAAACCAGTCGTTCCCAAATAGTTTTTATAGTCCGTACTCCTTCAAACATTCAACCTCCAGCTGCATACCCCCTCTAGCACCAGGGTCAGGGCACTCTCTTAAATGTAATTTTTTTCCCATCATTGTAAGCCTGCCACACACGATACATTTATTAAACATAGAATGAGTGTGAGTTTGTCACAACCCGGCTCATGGAAAGTGACAAAGAGCTCTTATGGGACCAAGGCACAAATAATAATATAATAATAATCAATAACTTTGCTCTTTATTTAACCATCTTACATATAAAACCCTATTCGTTCATCGAAAATGGTGAATAACTCACCACAGGTTAATGAGAAGGATGTGCTTGAACAGGTGCACATAACTGTGCAATGTTGGGTTGTATTGGAGAGAGTCTCAGTCTTAAATAATTTTCCACACATAGTATGTGCCTGTATTTAGTTTTCATGCTAGTGAGGGCCAAGAATCCACTCTCACATAGGTACGTGATTGCAAGGTACGTGGTTGATTAAATTATATTTTCACAGAACCGCTTGTTGCAATTTCAATGAGGCTCTCTTGTTCAGATATTGGTAAGTGGACTGGAAGCAGGGCATGAAAGGGATAACGAATCCAGTTGTTTGTGTCATCCGTTTTGGGAAAGTACCTGCGTAATTGCACCCCCAACTCACTCCGGTGCTTCGCTATATCACATTTGACATTGAGTTCATTTGCACACACAAAATCATACAATGATGGAAATACCTGTGTGTTGTCCTTGTTAATGTAGACAGAGAAGAGCTCCAATTTCTTAATCATAGCCTCAATTTTGTCCCGCACGTTGAATATAGTTGCGGAGAGTCCCTGTAATCCTGGATTCAGATCATTCAGGCGAGAAAAAACATCACCCTGATAGGCCAGTTGTGTGAGAAACTCTTCATCATGCAAGCGGTCAGACAAGTGAAAATTATGGTCAGTAAATAAAACTTTACGCTCTTGTCAATACTTTGCCCCTTGATAACCAGCGCACTTCTGTATGTTGTAAAAGCATTGCATGGTCGCTGCCCGTATCATTGCATAGTTCAGAAAATACATGAGAGTTCAGGGGCCTTCCTTTAACAAAGTTAACCATTTTCACTGTAGTATCCAAAACGTCTTTCAAGTTGTCAGGTATTCCCTTGGCAGCAAAAGCCTCTCGGGGGATGCTGCAGTGTACGCAAGTGGCGTGGGGAGCAACTGCTTGCACTCGCGTTACCACTCCACTATGTCTTCCTGTCATGGCTTTTGCGCCATCAGTACAGATACCAACACATCTTGACCACCAAAGTCCATTTGATGTCACAAAGCTGCCCAGAACTTTAAAAATATCCTCTCCTGTTGTCCTGGTTTCCAGTGGTTTGCAGAAGAGGTTGTCTTCCTTAATTGATCCCCCCCAAAATGGAACGGACATATACCAAGAGCTGTGCCAGGCCCGCCACGCCTGTTGACTCATCCAGCTGTAATGCATAGAATTCACTGGCTTGTACGCGAAGCAGTAATTGCTTCAAAACATCCCCTGCCATGTCACTGATGCGTTGTGAAACAGTGTTGTTTGATGAGGTCATTGTCTGTATAGTTATTTGGGGCCTTTTCCCCCAGCATTGTCCCAGCCATATCTGCCGCAGCTGGAAGTATTAAGCCCTCCACAATAGTATGGGGATTGCCTGTCCTAGCTCACCATATAAGACGCTTCTAGCCCCTTCTTATTAATGGCATCTCTTGCTTTTATACATGTCTTACTACTCGAAAGTCATCTTAATTCTCGCTCAAAAAACTCCAGTGGCTTATTTTTCAAATTGGCAATGTTTTGTTTCTAAATGTCTGCCCAAGAGTGACGTTTTCATCGAGTTGTGAGATAGTACTTTTGCACATATAACACACTGTGGCTGAGGAAAGGCACTACTCCCAATATAAGTGAACCCCAAATCAATGTAGTTCTCATCATATTTGCGCCTCTTCGATGGTTCAACGTCCCTGTCTGTTGTTCGGTGCTTTCCCGGGTAAGGGGGCAGTAGCTCTTCGGCTGCATCAGATTCACAACTGTCATTGTCCATACAACAAATGTAGAATTACCCCGGACAATTTGGCCAGCTGCAATCTTATCGGCTTCTAATTAATTTTATCGTCCAAAAGCCTGCAATTACCTGCTAAGGAAAACCTTGGTGTGTGTGTGTGTCCGTGCTTGCATTCCGTGTGTGTGCATCTGCTTGTGTCAGATGCTGCATCAGCCCCTAGCAAAGTGTCAGTCTCTCATCCCCACCCTTGGCTCCCCTTTCGCACTATCAGAGATTTAACCCAGAGAGAGAACGCGCCTCAATCACTTTACTGCCCTGAACCGCCCGGCTAACCACCAAAGCCCCTGTAGCCATGACAACGCTTAGATGGGATCCTTTCGGCTTTTACCCATTGGCTCGTCTCAGTCAGTCATTGTAGAGTGTGGAGGGAGAGGAAGCTGAGATAAGGAAGTACTCAATTCTATGTGTCTGTAAATGCCCACCTTTAAAAAAAAATATTTAACCAGGGAAGTCAGTTAAGAACAAATTCTTATTCACAATGACGGCTTACCGGGGAACAGTGGGTTAACTGGCCTTGTTCAGGGGCAGAACGACAGATTTTTACCTTGTCAGCTCGGGGATTCGATCCAGCAACCTTTCGGTTACTGGCCCAACACTCTAACCACTAGGCTACCTGCTGCCCCCTTTGTGTGAATGCAATAAATATATAATATCCTCTGTTACATTTGAGTGGAGGATGTAGGGGGAAAGTAGAGGGCTGCAATTTATGTTGCTCCCCTTTCTGTAGAGATCTCTTTTTTTCCTCGTTTCTGCAAGTCGATTTGGCCTACCTCTCCCTCTCTGAAGTGTCTCCCCTCTGAGTCTTTATGAAGAGGGAGGATTTCAGCATCGTATTATAAGATTATTGCTCCTGAAAGAGTCCCTGAGCCCCTCTTCCTCTCTCTAGCATTTTCTCTGTCTCCTTTCTCGCTCTCTCTTTCCCCGCTCTCTCTCGCGCTCTCCGTCTCCCACCCGTCTCTCTCCCCCCCCCCCCTCTCTCTGTCTCTTCCCCCCTCTCTCTCTCCCTCTCTCCCTCTCACTCTCTCTTCCTCTCACCCTCTCTAAAGCTTAGCGAGGGTCTACTTCAGCAGAAAGTGTTGTTGTTATCTCATGCTGCGCTTCATAGGCAACTGGGGTACCATAACAAACAGCACAGGACGATGGGATGAAGGGGTCGGAAAACAATGGGCTCACTCCAAAGATGTTAATATTCTTGCAAAGAGGTTTAGACCCAAAAACCAGACACTTACTTTTGCAGCACACAACCTTCTATGACAGCTAGCTAACGTTTGCGATTTAACACAAAACAAACGGAATGTGTCAGCTTGGGTTAACGCTCACAAACGAGCCATTTCCCTTGTTGAACGTACTTCTGGTAAATAGAAGTGTGCTGTCCAAAATATCTCGAGTCCCCGGGTTCTTTAAAGGAAGAGAGTGTTTACCATCTGCCCTTTTTACCGAGTCGCGTTGACCTCTTTCTTCCTGGGATCAATACCTATTACAATGAATGTCTCATTAAATAACATGGGGAACATATCTCAGGCAGAACCCAGGACACACTCTGGAAGTAATTCATTTAGCAGGAAGCTTTCTGAAAATGTTGCTTAGTAACCAGCCAACTGAGGCTGGTTCATTTTAAAGCTTTTTAATGAGCGTTAGCTATCATCTTTGCTAGTCGTCATAGCCTCTGTTATGTGGCTGGTATGATTGGGGTTTAGATTCCTTGCTAATTGACACAGTCAGTAATGATGTATTCACCTCCACATTGTGTAATTCCCTTATTGTTGACACTAATGGATTACTGATGATGATGATCATGGTGGTGATGAAGACAATTGAGATGATGATTGTGATGCTTCTTGAAACCCTTGCCAACACCCCTTCTTCAGGCCATACTTGGACCATTCCAAGTCCTCCTAAATCTAATAACATTGGGACAGAGCTTGTAATGTAACACCAGGTTTCTCCTTGTGATGGACAGAACCTCCACCCACCTTCCATCACCTCTGATCCCAGGATCAGGCCCTTTCCCCTGGGCTCGACGTCTCTAAAGGCCCCACTGCCAAGCTGTCGCATGAAAGCAGCTTACTCTAGGCTTGGTGGTTGTCAAAGCTGGGGAAATGAATACAGTGTGGTTCCTGCTCGCCGTTAGCAGATCGGAAAAGAGAGGTTTAAAGACACGCTCCTCTAAAACTCTGTTTTTCCACCCTCTATCAGCCGTTAACAAAGACCCGAATGAAAACATTGAACGTTGTATTTTACAAATGTGAATCGATCACAGCGGTTGGAAACAGGGAGCGAGGAGTGTGTCTTTAGGTAACCCCCTAGGATCAGTGTTTGGAGTGACCAACAACACCCTGTTGATTCATGCTTGATCGCACCGCTTTGCTTTGTCTTGGCCAGGTCGCAGTTGTAAATGAGAACTTGTTCTCAACTAGCTTACCTGGTTAAATAAAGGTGAAATAAAATGCTTCATCCAACTCTATCTGTGTGTAGGTAGAGGAGGTGGTGGATGTGGGGACGTTTGCTGAAGAGGACATCCACGTCCCTAGCATCTACATCCACAGGATCATCACGGGAGGCAGCTACGAGAAGAGGATAGAGGTGGGCCTCCAGACTTCTCAGTGGATTCATACTGGGTTGCAAAATTCTCGTTATTTTCTATGGATTATAGACTTCCTGTTATCTTTTGGACTAAGTTGATGTGCAATCAAGTCCTCTCTACCCTGTTCTAGTACCATGAGGAATTAAATGAGTGGCAGTATTACTGTTTAAAAAGGGTTGCAAAAGTTCCAGTAACTTTCCCAAAATTCCCAGGTTTTCCAGAAATCTCTGTTGGAAGATTCCCGAAACTAGGAGGGAATAAGCAGGAAATCTGGAAACCTCCAACCAGGATTTCTGGAAAACCTGGGAATTTGGCGGAAATTTGTTTCCATCCACTGTGATCTATAATTCATCACTCCCAAACCTTTCATAGTCCAATATGGAAGTGTGGGTAATCAATTGGTACTAAGCCGAGATGACTGAATTGTCTCTCTCTCTCCGCTCTCCAGAGGCGTACAGTGCAGAAGGCCCAAGCAGAGAAGCCAAAACCAAAGAAGGACTCTGACATCGTACGAGAGAGGATCATTCGCCGGGCAGCTCTGGAGTTTGAGGATGGGATGTATGGTATCCTTGAACGTGAAATGGGAGTTGACTGAACAAATCATCATTGATATCTCACCAAATTAATAGTAAAAGGGTTTAAATGTACTACTATATTGGTGCTGCCCTATGTACAGTTGAAGTCGGAAGTTTACATACAGGTTTTCACAATTACTGACATTTAATCAGAGTAAAAATTCCCTGTCTTAGGTCAGTTAGGATCACAACTTTATTTTGTTGAATGTGAAATGTCAGAATAATAGTAGAGAGAATGATTTTCTTCAGCTTTTAATTTTTTCATCACATTCCCAGCTACCAAATACTAATTGAGTGTATTGCCTTTAAATTGTTTAACTTGGGTCAAATGTTTCGGGTAGCCTTCCACAAGTTTCCCACAATAGGTTGGTGAATTTTGGCCCATTCCTCCTGACAGAGCTGGTGTAACTGAGTCAGGTTTGTAGGCCTCCTTGCTCGCACACGCTTTTTCAGTTCTGCCCACAAATTTTCTATAGGATTGAGGTCATGGCTTTGTGATGGCCACTCCAATACCTTGACTTTGTTGTCCTTAAGCCATTTGCCACAACTTTGGAAGTATGCTTGGGGTCATTGTCCATTTGGAAGACCCATTTGCGGCCAAGCTTTAACTTCCTGACTGATGTCTTGAGATGTTGTTTCAATATATGCACATCATTTTCCTTCCTCATGATGCCATCTATTTTGTGAAGTGCACCAGTCCCTCCTGCAGCAAAGCACCCCCACAACATGATGCTGCCACCCCCATGCTTCACGGTTGGGATGGTGATTTTCGGCTTGCAAGCATCCCCCTTTTTACTCCAAACATAACGATGGTCATTATGGCCAAACAGTTCTATTTTTGTTTCATGAGACCAGAGGACATTTCTCCAAAAAGTACGATCTTTGTCCCCATGTGCAATTGCAAACCGTAGTCTGGCTTTTTTTATGGCGGTTTTGGAGCAGTGGCTTCTTTCTTGCTGAGCGGCCTTTCAGGTTATGTCGATATAGGACTCGTTTTACTGTGGATATAGATACTTTTGTACCTGTTTCCACCAGCATCTTCATAAGGTCCTTTGCTGTTGTTCTGGGATTGATTTGCACTTTTCGCACCAAAGTACGTTCATCTCTAAGAGACAGAACGCGCCTCCTTCCTGAGCGGTATGACGGCTGCGCGGTCCCATGGTGTTTATACTTGCGTACTATTGTTTGTACAGATGAACGTGGTACCTTCAGGCGTTCGCAAATTGCTCCCAAGTATGAACCATACTTGTGGGCATCTACAATTATTTTTTGTGAGGTCTTGGCTGATTTCTTTTGATTTTCCCATGATAGATACTTTTGTACCTGTTTCCTCCAGCATATTCACAAGGTCCTTTGCTGTTGTTCTGGGATTGATTTGCACTTTTCTCACTAAAGTATGTTCCTCTCCAGGAGACAGAACACGTCTTCTTCCTGAGCAGATTTGTACAGATGATCGGGGTACCTTCAGGTGTTTGGAAATTGCTCCCAAGGATGAACCAGATGTGTGGATGTCTACAATTTCTGGGGTCTTGGCTGATTTCTTTAGATTTTCCCTTGATGTCAAGCAAAAAGGCACTGAATTTGAAGGTAGACCTTGAAATACATCCTCAGGTACACCTCCAATCGACTCAAATTATGTCAATTAGCCTATCAGAAGCTTCTAAAGCCATGACATCGTTTTCTGGAATTGTCCAAGCTGTTTAAAGGCACAGTCAACTTAGTGCATGTAAACTTTTGACCCACTGGAATTGTAAAACAGTGAATTATAAGTGAAATAATCTGTCTGTAAACCATTGTTGGAAAAAGGACTTGTGTCATGCACAAAGTAGATGTCCTAACCGACTTGCCAAACTATAGTTTGTTAACAATACATTTGTGGAGTGGTTGAATAACAAGTTTGAATGACTCCAACCTAAGTGTATGTAAACTTCCGACTTCAACTGTACATAGACATGGAATCACTGGTCATTTTAATAATGGAACACTAGTCACTTTAATAGTGTTTACATGCTGCTTTACTCATTTCATATGTATATACTGTATTCTACTGTATTTTAGTCAATGCCACTCCGACATCGCTCGTCCTAAAATTTATATATTTCTTAATTCCATTCTTTAGCTTTTCGATTTGTGTGTATTGTTGGGAATTGTTAGATACTACTCCACTGTTGGAGCTAGGAATACAAGCATTTCGCTACACCCGCAATAACATCTGCTAAATATGTGTATGTGACCAATACAATTTGATTTAAAATTGGGAAGGTTCATTATCTTTGACAAACCAACCCTATCAGTTAACCCAGGTTTTGTCATCGGTAGTGCAGAATCAGATGAGATCAGCGTACTAGTATGTCATTCGTGTATTCAGTGTGTGTTCTTTAACGTTAACCCCTGTCAGCTAACCTGGGCATTGGCATCCCCATGCTGGCCAGCAACTTCATCCAACCTGACATAACTGTCCACCTGCAAAGCGAGAATGGCATCCTGGGATTGGTAAAAAAGCTCATTTAAATCCCTCTCACTGTAAAACCATACTAACATGGTTTGACAACAGGTGTTGGGACTGACGTTTGAAACGTGCCGGATTCTTAACCCAACGTTATGGAGCTTGCGACCATCTGCCTTCTTTTTCCTCCATCCATTATTCGTATACACAGCTGTGGGCTGTGTTAACAAAGACTGTCGCTCCACCAAGCCTTCCACATCAATTCTGTTGTCGGAGAAATCTCCGCAGAAATATGCCAATGCCTCATTTGTGAGAATGTTCCCCCAATTATGAATGTCAGGTTAAGAGATGTGATGTCAGAAGCTCTCTTTCTCCCCTCTCCTCCTCCTCCTCCTCCTTTTATAGTGCTGTAAAGAAACAAGGACTGTTCCTTTGTTGAAGGGAGAGAAAATATGTGTGTTTGTGTGTGGTTAAGGTGCTTAGAGACCGGATGTGTGTCATTGTGTGATGAATGTGTGTGTTCTGTGTAGGGCCCCTACCCCACAGAAGACGAAGTGGATGCTGACCTCATTAACGCCGGTAAGTGATGTTGCCTCACACACACACACACACACACACACACACGAAACGAAACAAACTATCCTGTTTATGAGAGATGTTGACATTTCCCCCTGTGTTTGTGCAGGTAAAGAAACGGTGACTGTGCTTCCAGGAGCTTCCTACTTCTCCAGTGATGAATCGTTTGCCATGATCAGAGGGTAACGATTTATTGCTGTTTGAAGTCATCGAGACAGAGGGCTCTGTGTTTTTGTTTGTGCGTTATAGTCAAACTCTAGGGGGCTAGGTTAGGGCTGAATGATCGGGTAACTGTTGAGGCTAAGGGTGATCAGGAGGGAAGTGTAGGGATGAGAGGGCAGGAAGTTTGTGTGTGTGTGTCGTGTGGGTGGGTGGGTGAGCGGGCGCATGTTGGGGTTGTCTCTAAAAGTAGTGGTTGTCTGACCATTATTGACAAGATGTGGATGCCATGAAGCATAATGACCCTTTGTGAGACACATGAAGTCCTATTGAATATGAAATCGGAGACTCACGATCAGGATATTGACACTGAGAAAGAGACACTACGATTAGCTTGGACAGTGCAGCTTCAAAAACCTCCCGTTTTCTGTCGAGACCTCGGGATGATATACACAACATGGCCAAAAGTAGGTGGACACCCCTTCAAATTAGTGGATTTGGCTATTTCAGCCACACCCATTGCTGACAGGTATATAAAATTGACCACACCGCCATGCAATCTCCATAGACAAACACTGGCACCGTCATAGGATGCCACCTTTACAAATTTCTGCCCTGCTAGAGTTGCCCCGGTCAACTGTAAGTGCTGTTATTGTGAAGTAGAAATGTCTAGGAGCAACAACGGCTCAGCCGCAAAGTGGTAGGCCACACAAGCTCACAGAACGGGACCGCAGAGTGCTGAAGCTGCCTCGGGAAGCAACATCAGCACAAGAACTGTTCGTCGGGAGCTTCATGAAATGGGTTTCTGATGGCCGAGCAGCCACAAACAAGCCTAAGATCATCATGCGCAATGCCAAGCGTTGGCTGGAGGAGTGGAAACGCGTTCTCTGGAGTAATGAATCATGCTACACCATCTTCCATTCCAACGGACAAATCTGGGTTTGGCGGGAGAACGTTACCTGCCCCAATGCATAGTGCCAATTGTAAAGTTTGGTGGAGGAGAAATAATGGTCCGGGGCTGTTTTTTGTCGTTCGAGCTAGCCCCCTTGTTCCAGTGAAGGGAAGTCTTAATACAATGCCATTCTAGATAAGAAGGCCCTTTCCTGTTTCAGCATGACAACGCCCCCGTGCACGAAGAGATCCATACAGAAATGGTTTGTCGAGATCGGTGCGGAAGAACTTGACTGGCCTGCACAGATCCCTGACCTTAACCCCATCAAACACCTTTGGGATGAATTGGAAAGCCGACTGCGAGCCAGGCCTAATCGCCCAACATCAGTGCCCAACCTCACTAATGCTCTGAATGGCTGAATGGAAGCAAGTCCCCGCAGCAATGTTCCAACATCTAGTGGAAGGCCTTCCCAGATGAGTGGAGGCTGTTTTAGCAGCAAAGGGGGACCAACTCCATATTAATGCCCATGATTTTGGAATGAGACGTTCAACGAGCAGGTGTCCACATACCTTTGGTCATATAGTGTATATTACATAAATAGATGCCGGGTGAGCTCAACAAAACTGCCATGAAACCATGAAATGCTGCTTAACAACCATGGCCAAGCCCTGATTTGTAAGCCTCGTATATTAGCTGTTAGCTGTTGTTGACCATGCAGCTCGGCAAAAGCGATGGCGATAATTCACGGGTTGATATTGATTTCTGGATCAGCTGAGACTCGGCCCACCCACCCTATAGAAGTAGATCTGTTTTGTCCACCCGTGGAAATCCAATAAGATTCATAAATGCAGAGGGCTAATGGCCAATGTGCCAGAAACCGCACAAAGACATGGCTCATACACACACACACACACAGACACACACGCTGGTCATAGTGAGTCATTGCACTGCAGTGTCTATGCTCTGATTTTACAGGGTATCTGGCTGTGTGTGCCCTTCCCTCCCACTGACTCGCTAACGCGCACACACACACACACAAACAGAGAGAGAGAGAGAGACGCATACACACTTTCCCTCTTAGATCTGAGCATGGTGCCACTGGTGTCTAAAGTTGATCCGGTGAAGGTGACGTATACAGTTTTGGGTGGGTTTCGGCAAAGATTTCTGAAACGCATGACATTGGCCTGTCGTTGTGTGTGTGTAGCTCAGGTCTCTCCCTGTGGCACAATGTCTCATTGTCTTGTCTCACAGGTGAGGTGAAGGCGAGGGAACATGGCTATTCTAATAGGCTGCCACCTGTCTGATTACACCAGCTGTCCTATTACCAGCGTTACAAATTGAAACCATCCTCCTCCTCACCCCTCCCACACAGAGTTAATTAGAATGTCTTCATAGTTTAATAGCACACATGTTTAATCATGTGGAACAACCCAACATCATTCTCTCTCTAACTCAGAACACCGTTGATGTTTCTTATGCCTTCGACAAGGTATCAAACCCTCCTTCTGTCTCCAATTGCCACATTTACCTTGTTGGTGATTGATTGACTGATGGACCGATTGGGTTAGTTAATTGATGTATAGATTGATTGATAAGGTGATTGTTTGTCTTCTCTCTGCAGTGGTCACATCAACTTGACGATGCTGGGAGCCATGCAGGTTTCTAAGATGGGAGACCTGGCCAACTGGATGATCCCGGTACGAACATCACCATAGTTACTATCAGTGTTTCCCCTAGCATGGGTTTAGCAGGACGGGCCCCGCTGCCTCTCTCTGTTATCCCGTCTACAAATGGTTATTCTCTATCCGTGTCAATTATTATTGTTATTATTATTGAACTTATGGTTGTTTACTACCCTGAATGCGGCTTCAGAGGCATTTGCACCTCACTTAAGAAGAAGCTGGCATACTTTACTGTGTGGTACAAGGTCATGGTTCCTCTTCTATTGATGCACAGAGCTACATACAGACCAAGGGAGAGACTTGACTAACACAACACAACAAAAGATTGTATTTCTTCACTGCTTTTTTTTTTTTTTTGTCTTTCTGACATGGACTGCACACTCCCTCTCTCCACTGCACGCCTCTGTGTGTCGTTACGCTGTAGACAAACATGTACAGTTTATCAAACCAGCGTGCCTCTGGCTCTGCCCCTGCTCCTTGGTCTGCCATTATGACCTGTATTATAATTTCTGACCTATGGGGAGCGGTAATGGAGTGAACGTGTGGTAGGTCAGTTATTACCTGAGGCTGTAGCCACTTCCAGCCTCTCAGCCAACCAGATCAAGCAGCGGCGTGAAGGCAGAGACTATAGGCTTAATGGAGGTTAGCCACTAGAATCACTGCTCCTAACACAGGGCAGCCTAGCAACACCATCCACAGAGCTACTGAAATCTGGAGAGGCTGACAGCAGGAACACGCTCAACGCAAATACTGTACATCTGGTATTTATTTGTATTACGCTCAACGCAAAAACTGTACGTCTATTTATTTGTATTACGCTCAACGCAAATACTGTACGTCTAGTATTTATTTGTATTACGCTCAACACAAATACTGTACGTCTAATATTTATTTGTATTACGCTCAACGCAAATACTGTACGTCTAGTATTTATTAGTATTTATTAGGGATCCCCATTGCTCTTCCTGGGGTCCAAACACACCAAGTACCCACATTAAATATACAGTTGAAGTCAGAAGTTTACATACACTTAGGTTGGAGTCAGTTCAACCACTCCACAAATTTCTTGTCAACAAACTATAGTTTTGGCATGTCAGTTAGGACATCTACTTTGTGCATGACACAAGTAATTTTCCCAACAATTGTTTACAGAGAGATTATTTCACTTATAATTCACTGTAATTCAATGTATCACAATTCCAGTGGGTCAGAAGTTTACATACACTAAGTTGACTGTGCCTTTAAACAGCTTGGAAAATTCCAGAAAATTATGTGTTGAATTTAGAAGCTTTTGATAGGCTTATTGACATCATTTGAGTCAATTGGAGGTGTACCTGTGGATTATCTTGGCCAGGTCGCAGATGGAAATGAGAACTTGTTCTCAACTGGCCTACCTGGTTATATAAAGGTGAAATTTAAAAAATAAATGTATTTCAAGGCCTACCTTCAAACTCAGTGCCTCCTTGCTTGACATCATGGGAAAATCAAAAGAAATCAGCCAAGACCTCAGAAAAAAGAATTGTAGATGCCCACAAGTCTGGTTCATTCTTGGGAGCAATTTGCGAACGCCTGAAGGTACCACGTTCATCTGTACAAACAATAGTACGTAAGTATAAACACCATGGGACCGCGCAGCCGTCATACCGCTCAGGAAGGAGACGTGTTCTGTCTCCTAGAGATGAACGTACTTTGGTGCGAAAAGTGCAAATCAATCCCAGAACAACAGCAAAGGACCTTATGTAGATGCTGGTGGAAACAGGTACAAAAGTATCTATATCCACAGTAAAACGAGTCCTATATCAACATAACCTGAAAGGCCCCTCAGCAAGGAAGAAGCCACTGTTCCAAAACCGCCATGAAAAAGCCAGACTACGGTTTGCAATTGCACATGGGGACAAAGATCGTACCTTTTGGAGAAATGTCCTCTGGTCTGATGAAACAAAAATAGAACTGTTTGGCCATAATGACCATCGTTATGTTTGGAGGAAAAAGGGGGAGGCTTGCAAGCCGAAGAACACCATCCCATACCGTGAAGCATGGGGTGGCAGCATCATGTTGTGGGGGTGTTTTGCTGCAGGAGGAACTGGTGCACTTCA
This sequence comes from Salvelinus fontinalis, assembly GCF_029448725.1. Classification (NCBI taxonomy): domain Eukaryota; kingdom Metazoa; phylum Chordata; class Actinopteri; order Salmoniformes; family Salmonidae; genus Salvelinus; species Salvelinus fontinalis. Next base: position 43,872,622 of record NC_074668.1, read on the forward strand.
CAAAATAGATGGCATCATGAGGGAGGAAAATGATGTGCATATATTGAAGCAAGATCTCAAGGCATCAGTCAGGAAGTTAAAGCTTGGTCGCAAATGGGTCTTCCAAATGGACAATGATCCCAAGCATTCTTCCAAAGTTGTGGCAAATGGCTTAAGGACAACAAAGTCAAGGTATTGGAGTGGCCATCACAACGTCCTGACCTCAATCCTATAGAAAATGTGTGGACAGAACTGAAGAAACATATGCGATCAAGGAGGCCTACAAACCTGACTCAGTTACACCAGCTCTGTCAGGAATAATGGGCCAAAATTCACCCAACTTATTGTAGGAAGCTTGTGGAAGGCTACCCGAAACGTTTGACCGAAGTTAACCAATTTAAAGGCAATGTTACCAAATACCAATTGAGTGTATGTAAACTTCTGACCCACTGGGAATGTGATGAAAGAAATAAAAGCTGAAATAAATAATTCTCTCTACTATTATTCTGACATTTCACATTCTTAAAATAAGGTGGTGATCCTAACTGACCTAAGACATGGAATTTATACTAGGATTAAATGTCAGGAATTGTGAATAACTGAGTTTAAATGTATTTGTCTAAGGTGTATGTGAACTTCCAACGTCTACTGTAAAACAAAATATATAACAGTGAACTATGTTTGTACTGAATGAGCTAAAGATAAAATAGTACATCATATAACATCTCTACACCACCACATATCCACAACACAAAATGTTCACTACCACCATACATCGATATCACAATGTGTGCGTATGCATGTGTCTGTACCTTTTTGTGTGTGTCTTCACTGTCCCTGTTGTTCCATAAGGTGTATTTTTCCCTGCTTTTTAAATCTGATTTTACTGCTTGCATCAGATACCTGATGTGGAATAGAGTTCCATGTAGTCATGTCTCTATGTAGTACTGTGTGCCTCTCATAGTCTGTTCTGGACTTGGGGACTGTGAAGAGACCTCTGGTGGCATGTCTTGTGGGGTATGCATGAGTGTCCGAGCTGTGTGCTAGTAATTTAAACAGACAGCTTGGTACATTCAGCTTGTCAACACCTCTTACAAAAACAAATAATGATGAAGTCAATCTCTCTTCCACTTTGAGCCATGAGAGATTGATATGCATGTCATTAATGTTAGCTCTCCGTGTACTTTAAGGGCCAGCCGTGCTGCCCTGTTCTGAGCCAACTGCAATTTCCCCAAGTCCCTCTTTGTGGTACCTGACCACACTACTGAACAGTAGTCTAGGTGTGACAACTAGGGTCTGTAGGACCTGCCTTGTTGATAGTGTTGTTAAGAAGGCAGAGCAGCGCTTTATTATGGACAGACTTCTCCCCATCTTATCTACTGTTGTATCAATATGTTTTGACCATGACAGTTTAAAATCCAGGGTTACTCCAAGCAGTTTTGTCACCTCAACTTGCTCAGTTTCCACATTATTCATTACGAGGCGTAGTTGGGGTTTAGGGTTTAGTGAATGATTTGTCCCAAATACAATGCTTTTAGTTTTGGAAATATTTAGGACTAGCTTATTCCTTGCTACCCATTCCAAAACTAGCTGCAGCTCTTTGTTAAGTGTAGCAGTAATTGTAGTAGCTGATGTGTATAGTGTTGAGTCATCCGCATACATAGACACACTGCCAGTGGCATGTCGTTAGTAAAGATTTGAAAAAAGCAAAGGGCCTAAACAGCTACCCTGGAGAATTCCAGATTCTACCGGGATTATGTTTGAGAGGCTTCCATTAAAGAACATCCTCTGTTTTCTGTTAGACAGGTAACTCTTTATCCACATTACTCCAGGGGGTGTAAAGCCATAACATATACGTTTTTCCAGCAGCAGACTATGATCGATAATGTCAAAAACTGCACTGAAGTTTAACAAGACAGCCCCAACAATCATTTTATCATAAATTTCTCTCAGCCAATCATCAGTCACTTGTGTAAGTGCTGTGCTTGTTGAGGGTCCTTCCCTATAAGCGTGCTGAAAGTATGTTGTCAATTTGTAAAGCACAATTTTTTCCAGAAGATTACTAAGGGTTGGTAACAGGCTGATTGGTCAGCTATTTGAGCCAGTAAGGGGGCTTTACTATTCTTGGGTAGTGGAATGACTTTAGTTTCCCTCCCGGCCTAAGGGAACACACTTTCTAGCAGGCTTAAATTGAAGATGTGGCAAATAGGAGTGTCAATATCATCCTCTATTATCCTCAGTCATTTTTCATTTTTCCATCCAGATTGTCAGACCCCGGTGGCTTGTCATTGTTGATTGACAACATTCATTTTTTCACCTCTTCCACACTGACTTTACGGAATTTTCTATAATTTTGTGTCATATCTTTATATCATTCATCTTTGTTTCATAGTATAGTTTATTTTTATTTATTTTACTCACATGGTTTCTTAATTTGCAGTACGTTTGCCAATCAGTTGTGCTGCCAGACTTATTTGCCATACCTTTTGCCTAGTCCCGCTCAACCATACAAATTTTCAATACCTCATCAATCCAAGGAGATTTATACGTTTTTACAGTCATTTTCTTAATGGTTGCGTGCTTATTAGTAACTGGGAAAGCAATTTCATAAATGTGTCAATTGCAGCATCTGGTTGCTCCTCATTACACACAACAGACCAGCAAATATTCTTTACATCAACATATGCATCACTACAAAACTTCTTGTATGACCTCTTACACTATATTAGGCCCAGCCTCTGGAACTTTGGTTTTCCTAGATATGGCTATTATATTGTGATCACTACATGCTATGGATTTGGATACTGCTTTAAAGCAAATTTCTGCAGCATTAGTAAAGATTTGATCAATACATGTTGATGATTTCATTCCTGTGCTGTTTGTAAATACCCTGGTAGGTTGACTGACAACCTGAACCAGGTTGCAGGCACTGGTTTTAATTTTTATCTTGAGTGGGCAGCTTGATGAGAGCCAAATATTTAAATCACCCAGAAAATATACTTCTCTGTTGATATCACATACATTATCAAGCATTACACATATATTATCCAGATACTGACTGTTGGTCAGCACTTGGTGGTCTATAGGAGCTTCCCACAATAATAGGCTTTAGGTGAGGCAGATGAACCTGTAGCTATATTACTTCAACAGTATTTAACATTAGAACGTCTCTAAGCTTTACAGGAATGTGGTTCTGAATATAGACCGCAACACCACCCCCGTTGGCATTTCTGTCTTTTCGGTAGATGTTATAACCATGTATTGCTACCACTGTATCATCAAAGATATATCTAAGTGAGTTTCAGCTATAGTCAGAATATGAATGTCATCTGTTACAAGCAAGTTATTGACTTCATGGACCTACGACTGTGTCAGCTCCCGGCATCTGTCATAAAACAGTCGGAAGCAGCCTTGTGATGTCCCGTACTCGTGCTCCTGGGTAACGCAGGGTTTTTGCCTTGGGAACCGAGATGTTTCTCACCATAGAGCTGCTTATGAAGCACATTGAGCTGATGTTTTTGTTTATGTTCATCAAGTGTTGTATGTTCTGGTCTTTATAATAAGAGAGGTAAAGGGGATAGATGGACAGACATACAGATAGCTGGGGACTGGCAGTATGACATTTAAAAGAACTAGGCAAAATATCAGATCTGTGTATAGAATGTTCAAATGACACAGATTAAGCCTAGTCCTGGACTACAAAGTACTTTCAATGCAAAAACCCTGTTGAACTAGGCATCACCTGTGTCCGGGAAACCTCCCCTAAAGCTGTGTTTACCCAGGCAGCCCAATTTTGATATTTTTTTAACGAAATGGTCTTTTGACCAATCAGCTCTGAAAAAGTTCTGATGTGAAAAGATCTGATTTGATTGGTCAAAAGACCAATTGGTGGGGAAAAAAGATCAGAATTGGGCTGACTGTGTAAACTGTTATGAATCTGATCTCTTAGCTTTCCATTAGACATTTTTGTCTTTGGTAATTGATAATTAGATGTCGGCCTACTTGATTCACTGTGTTATTTAACTAATGTCTTAATGCTAAGGACACACAAGGCACTGGATGAGCTTGTTCTGTAAGGGCAGTGACCGTTCATTCGTCTGTCTTTCTGTCTGTCTGAGAGTTACACAAAGGAGCTACATTCACCCATCTTCCTCACCCCCATCTCGTTTCAATCTTCATTATGTGGAACTATGAGAGGAAGGAGAGGAGAATTAAATGTCCCCGCTGCGATTCTGAAAATTATTCAATATCTAAAGATGGGTGTAAAGCGTGAAATTGGAAATGATTTACGTAGGAGTCGCCAATGCAACGCGCCGCTGCAGCGATTATGTCGATTATGGATGCTTTTAATAAGCGAAATGTAGATGAACATTTTACGGTCCAGGGCTTTCAAATGCTCTTACAAGTGATGACTGTCAATCTCCTGCTCAGTCAGAGGCTGGCGGAACAACAACCCATGGAGAGCGACACCAGATCATCTCATTCTGAACCTTATTGTTTTTCAGTTTGTAGCTCGACATGTTTTTGCGCATATTTTGATTAGACTCGTGTGTTCCTCGCTTGACTATTAGATTGGGATTGGGAGATGCTTGAATATTGCGTTGGTCGTGTTCGTTTAGATATGAATTAGACCAAGGTGCAGCGTGGAACAACAAAAACCAACAAAATACAAAACAAACGTGGTGCAAAACATGGTGCCTGACTTGTCCCACGCTCCTCAGGGCGACTGTCTTGCTCCAGACACCAAACCATCCACTCTACCTCATCACTCCCCTCAACTATCTCACAATACTCCTCGCTCAGTCTATCCCAATACTCCTCTTCGCTCTCAAACTCGCCCCTCGGCTTCGCCGACCAACCCGTGTGCCCCCCCCCCCCCCCCCAAATGTTTTGTGGCTGCCTCTCGGGCTTACGTCGTGGTCGTGAACTTCGAAGTCGCCGTTGGTCCTCCTTCGCTGCCTCCACCTGCTTCCATTGCAGGGTCTTGTCCCCTGCCATAACCTCCTCCCATGTCCATGATGTCCTCCACTCACTTTTCTCCCGGGCCCAGGATCCCTGCTCCTCCTGGCCACGCTGCTTGGTCCTTTGGTGGTGGGATCTTCTGTCACATTCGTTTAGAGATGAATTAGACCAAGGTGCAGCGTGGTAGGCGAACATCTTACTTTTATTTAAAATGAACACCAAAAACCAACAAAATATAAAACGAACATAAAGTTCTGCAGGCTATACAGTAACTAACAAAATCAAGATCCCACAAACTAAGGTGGAAAACAGGCTGCCTAAGTATGATCCCCAATCAGAGACAACGATAGACAGCTGCCTCTGATTGGGAACCATACCCGGCCAACAAAGAAATAGAACACATAGATTGCCCACCCTAGTCACACCCTGACCTAACCAAAATAGAGATCCTTTTTATTCTCTAAGGTCAGGGCGTGACAGCGTCATGCATTTTCTTATCTGAGCTGAAGAAGAGAAATCACTAGTATATTGGTTACCAAGTGAAAAAACAATGTGACGTTGGACAATATTTCCTCCTTTTGGAAATGGAGCGGGTTTACAGCCCACCAGAATAGAATAGAGCAGCTTCTAAGTGTATGTAGTTCATGATTAATCTGTTGTTCCTCTCTCTCTGTAAGTGTTCATCTGATGGGCCTTAATGTGAGGAATGAGGCTGGGGGAGTAGTGCATGTGTGTGTCTACAGCCAGGCTCTGCTCTACTGATTGCGAGTCAGTCCCAAGGTACTGTTTAACTCCCTGTGGCGCCTAGGCTGCTCCCTCTGTCAACTCCCAGGGACATCCATCTCCAAGGCTGCGCTCCAAATCCACCCCTAGACCCTACACTAGGGCACTTCATGTCGATCAGAAATTGGCAATCAGGTCACTTTGAAACCCTTTGCTAGTCACTTGCTGACTCCCTCAGATCTGAGAGGCTTGGATAGGTATAAGGCAAAGACCGGTGTTGCTCATTCGTGTAGTACAATCAGGTGTAGGTTATTGGTTCTGGGATAGTAACAAAATCCTTCACACAATGTATCTTTGCAGGACCTGAACTGGTGCTCTGTGTACAAGTAGTTAACAACATATGGCTTATTACCCTACACGAATCCGTCATTTGAGATCTGTAAGGACAGGAGTATTCTGACTGGAAGTCAGCCTTTGAGACGCTGAGCCTGTAGCCACTGTGGCTCAGACAGACGGCATTCTGGGATATTTATTGTCCTCCAGGGTCCCTGTGGTGCTGACAGACGCCTCTGTGCCTCCTATCATCCGCCTCACGCTCACTCATGCTGTGCGCGTGTGCGTGTGTGTCTGTGTGTGTGTGTTCGTGTACTCTGCCTGGTGATCAATCATGCTGCTCAAGGTTACTCCCCTTTTTCAAGCTCAGTGTTGTGTGTGTCTCTGTGTGCCTCCTGCTGCCCCTTGATTGCAAGTGTGTGCCTTCTGTCTTCTGCTCCCTCAGTCAGCTCAAGGTTATTCCTCTAAAACATGGTGTGTGTGTGTGTGTGTGTGTGTGTGTGTGTGTGTGTGTGTGTGTGTGTGTGTGTGTGTGTGTGTGTGTCTCTGTGTGTGTGTGTCTCTGTGTGTGTGTGTCTCTGTGTCTCTGTGTGGACCTACACCGTAGGTCTCAATTGTCATGTTTTGCTCTCAAGTTTTTCATATTTGACTGTAGGAACTAGGGCATCAGGATGTGCAGAGAAAGAGGGTCTTTGTATAGAGTAGACTACACACACACACACACACACACACACACACACACACACACACACACACACACACACACACACACACACACACACACACACCAAAAGAGGTTCTAGTCGGTAATCTTCCATTTGTTGTTCCATGCAGTTCGCTGTGAGAGAAAACCAATCTGAAATGAGTGCATATGCATATATGCATTAGTATTTTAACATTCAAAATAGCTCTAAAAAATACAAAGTTCAAAAAGCACAGTGGGGAGAGATGTCAGATGACAGCGTTTCAGTTTCAAAGCCTGCTGTTTTTAGTCATTATGTAGGTACAGAATGCATTGGGAGAGCGTTATCTGATGGCGGGGTTTGCAGAGGAGAAGAGTTAGGCGAAGACTAAAGTGCAATCACTTTTGTGTTTTTTGATTGACGGAAACCCTCCTGTCCTTGCTCTCACTATAAAAAAGATGACAACATATTCCATCTTTTATGCTCCTTGTTCATAACAGAGCTATTGTCTCACAACAGGAAATACCTTTGATGTGTTATAGCTTTGTCAGACATAACTTTGAAGGGTAGTTATGTTGTTTTCCTCCATTCTTTTTGGTTGCCTCTTTATTACTTCACTTTGTATCCTGGCAAATACTAAAGCAGGTAGCCTACAGGGAACGTGGTGTGCTGTGCACTTCTGATGCTATTCTTATTCTTCAGGGGTGACTCCGATTGAGATTGGGAGTGATGAGCACTACTTGTTATTCACACACACACCCTTGCCTCTTCAAACGATGGGGTAAATATAGTCAATTGTCTGACACTCCTCTCTGCACGTAGGGTTGTTGACCCTCACCATTCACCTCCCAGTTATCCCAGTAGCCTTTTGGCTTTAACAGACCTCCAATCACGGACCACTTCAACAAGTTGTTATCCAATCATAAACCTCTTCGAATGTTTCGTCTGCCTACCTCTGAAGAGACCTTCTTCAGTGTACTTTTTATGGAAAGCTTAAGGGAAAACTCCACCCAAAAACTATATTTTGGTATACGTTTCATTGGTGCATTGTTGATATAGTTCCCAAAAAGTTTTTAAGATGCAATATATAACTTTTAAAATACTGAAATGCATGATACCAGCTGTATTTATGTATTTTGAAAGTGGGGGTCTACTTTGGGTGAGTGGGTCCTCCGAGAGACTGAAATGGGATGAGTGGAGTGACCGAATCCCCTAGATATAGCACCTTTTCATTCTCACCCATAACCACCACTACATCTTAGTTGCAATGACAAACAAGGAATAATAATGATTTGACATCCTTTCCTTATTTATATATTTTTTCCCCCCACAATTTTGTGACATCCCCAATTTGTAGTTACAGTTTTGTCCCATTACTGCAACTCCCGTATAGACTCGGGAGAGGCGAAGGTCGAGAGCCATGCGTCCTCCGAAACACAACCCTGCCAAGCCGCACTGCTTCTTGACACACTGCTTGCTTAACCCGGAAGCCAACCACACCAATGTGTTGGAGAAAACACGGTACAACTGGCGAGTGAAGTCAGCTTAAAGGCGCCTGGCCCGCCACAAGGAGTCACTAGAGTGCAATGGGACAAGGACATCCCGGCCGGCCAAACCCTCCCTTAACCCGGACAACGCTGGGCCAATTATGTACCGCCTCATGCGTCTCCCGGTCACGGCCGGCTGCGTCACAGCCTGGGATCGAACCCGGGTCTGTAGTGACGCCTCAAGCACTGATATGCAGTGTCTTATACCGCTACACTACTCAGGAGGCACTCAACATCCTTTCCTAATCTATCCAGAACTCTTATTCATTTTACAACAGGTTTACAAGTCGCAAATAAAGAAATACAATTGCGTTGTAGTATAATTAAGTCCTCCTACCTTCTCTCACTCTCTCGAACAAAATACATCCCTCTCCACCAACCCCTCCCAGTTCTCACCCCTTTACACCATCCAAGCCACGCTTAACCCCACTTCCCATCTTTACTCACCGTTGTCCCCCTAAGCCAAGCTTATCACTACCTCCCATCCTTACCCTCTCTTACCCACCCTTGCCAAGTTTATCCCAACTTCTGTCTTTCCCCTCTCCCTTCTTAATAGACACATTTCAACCCCTTTATACAGTGCATTCGGAAAGCATTCAGACTACTTTACTTTTTCCACATTTTATTATGTTACAGCTTTATTCTAAAATCAATTAAATTGTTTTTTTCCTTATCAATCTATACAAAATAACCCATAATGACGAAGCAAAAGCAGTTTTTTAGAAATGTTTGTAAATAAAACATTTAAAAAAATATATATAATATTTACATAAATATTCAGACCCTTTATGCAGTACTTTGTTGAAGCACCTTTGGCAGCGATTACAGCCTCAGGTCGTCTTGGGTATGACACTACAAGCTTGGCACACCTGTATTTGGGGAGTTTCTCCCATTCCTCTCTGCAGATCCTCTCAAGCTCTGTCAGGTTGAATGGGGAGCGTCGCTGCACAGCTATTTTCAGTTCTCTCCAGAGATGTTCGTTCGGGTTAATTTCCAGGCTCTTGCTGAGCCACTCAAGGACATTCAGAGACTTGTCCCGAAGCCACCCCTGCGTTATCTTGGCTGTGTGTTTAGGGTTGTTGTCCTGTTGGAAGGTGAACATTCGCCCCAGTCTGAGGTCCTGAGCACTCTGGAGCAGGTTTTCATCAAGAATCTCTCTGTACTTTGCTCTGTTCATCTTTCCCTCGATCCTGACTAGTCTCCCAGTCCCTGCCTCTGAAAAACATCCCCACATCATAATGCTGCCGACACCATGCTTCACCGTAGGGATGGTGCCAGGTTTCTTCCAGACGTGACGCTTGGCATTCATGCTAAAGAGTTCAATCTTGGTTTCATCAGACCAAACAATTGTGTTTCTCAGGGTCTGAGAGTCTTTAGGTGCCTTTTGGCAAACTCCAAGCGGGCTGTCATGTGCATTTTCCTGAGGAGTGGCTTCCGTCTGGCTACTCTACCATAAAGGCCTGATTGGTGGAGTGCTGCAGAGATGGTTGTCCTGCAAGATTCTCCCATCTCCACAGAGGAACTCTAGAGCACTGGCAGAGTGACCACCGCCCTGACCAAGGCCCCCCCTCCCCCCCCCAATTGCACAGATTGGCTGGGCGGCCAGCTCTAGCATGAGTCTTGGTAATTCCAAACTTCTTCCATTTAAGAATGATGGAGGCCACTGAGTTATTGGGGACCTTCAATGCTGCAGAAATGTTTTGGTACCCTTCCCCAGATCTGTGCCTCGACACAATCCTGTCTCGGAGCTCTACGGACAATTCCTACGACGTCATGGCTTGGTTTTTGCTCTGACATGCACTGTCAACAGTGGGACTTTATATAGACAGGTGTGTGCCTTTCCAAATCATGTTATGTCAATTAAATTTACCACAGGTGGACTCCGATAAAGTTGTAGAAACATCTTAAGGATGATCAATGGAAACAGGATGCACCTGATCCCAATTTTGAGTCTCATAGCGAAGTGTCTGAATACTTATGTAAATAAGGTATTTCAGTTGTTTGTTTTTTTATATACATTTGCAACATTTTCTCAAAACCAGTTTTCGCTTTGTTATTTAAGGGGTATTGTGTGTAGATTGCTGAGCTTTTTTATTTTATTTAACCCATTTTAGAATAAGGCTGTAACGTAACAAAGTGTGGTAAAGTCGAAGGGTCTAAATACTTTCTGAAGGTACTGTATAACCTGTCTAGGACTGGGGTACCGCTAGCGGCACTCCTCCCACATCCCACTGAAAAGGCAGAGCACGAAATTCCCCCAAAATATTTTTTTTAAATATTTAACTTTCACACATTAACAAGTCCAATACAGCTAATGAAAGACACAGATCGTGTGAATCCAGCCAACATGTCCGATTTTTAAAATGTTTTACAGGGAAGACACAATATGTAAATATGTAAATCTATTAGCTAAATACATTAGCATAAGACACCATCTTTTCTTTGTCCACCAACACCAGTAGCTATCACCAATTCGGCTAAACTAAGATATTGATAGCCACTAACCAAGAAAAAACCTCATCAGATGACAGTCTGATAACAAATTTATGGTATAGGATAGGTTTTGTTAGAAAAATGTGCATATTTCAGGTAGATATCATAGTTTACAATTACACCCACCGTCACAAATGGACTAGAATAAATACATAGAGCAACGTGTTTACCTAATTACTAATCATCAAACATTTCGTAAAAATACACAGCATACACTAATCGAAAGACACAGATCCTGTGAATACAGACAATATTTCAGATTTTCTAAGTGTCTTACAGCGAAAACACAATAAATCGTTATATTAGCATACCACATGTGCAAACATTACCCCAGCATTGATTCTAGCCAAAGAGAGCGATAACGTAAACATCGCCAAAATATATAAATTTTTTCACTAACCTTCTCAGAATTCTTCAGATGACACATAACATCATATTAAAACATACATATACAGTTTGTTCGAAAATGTGCATATTTAGCCACCAAAATCATGGTTAGACAATGAGAAAAGTAGCCCAGCTGGTCAGAAAATGTTGTGCGCCATATTAGACAGTGATCTAGTCGTATACATAAATACTCATAAATGTGACTAAAAAATATAGGGTGGACAGCGATTGATAGACAATTTAATTCTTAATACAATCGCTGATTTACATTTTTAAAATTATCCTTACTTTTCAATACAGTTTGCGCCAAGCGAAGCTACGTCTAACAAGATGGCGTCATAAGCGATTAACATTTTTCGACAGAAACACGATTTATCATAATAAATTGTTCCTACTTTGAGCTGTTCTTCCATCAGAATCTTGGGCAAAGAATCCTTTCTTGGGTCTAATCGTCTTTTGGTCGAAAGCTGTCCTCTTGCCATGTGGAAATGCCCACTGCGTTCGGCATGAACTGGAAACGTGCCCGGCGCTTCAAAGTGTCTCAGAAATAAATGTCCCAAAATCGCACTAAACGGATATAAATTGCTATAAAACGGTTTAAATTAACTACCTTATGATGTTTTTAACTCCTATGGCTACAAGCAGAAGGTGGCCGCGGTGTGTTAGAGGTCACCTGCTGGGGATTGACGAAGGGGGGCGATTACAACATGTAGAATCGACGGGAAATCAACAGAAAATGGCTTCTGATGGTCTGGTCAGAGGCGATAGGGCAGCCACCTGCTGTTTTTAACTGTTTGTCGTCAAAGTGTATTTTGTCCTTCACTACTACCTCACTTAAGTAAGCATTGTAAAAAATATATATATTTTTTTTACAAATATAAAATAAAAAACAAGTAAGCATTGTCTGAACCAAACGGTTCATATGGGCAGAAGCCTATTTTCAGCTTCTGTAGCGTGATGTCCTTGATGTACTAATACAGCCCTCCTGTCGCAGGGCCTGACCTCTAATTCATCTCCTTAATGCTCAGTGCCAAGCAAGAGAGGCATGTCCCATTTTTATTTTATTTTTTTACTTTGGTACTCTAACCTTCCAATCTCGGGGCTTTTACGCCCTAATTTACCATTTTGCATTCTCATGAAAAACACTTTACAATGGCAGTGATTTGTACTGTATAGTATGTTTCTCTGCGCATTGACTTTTCAAAGAGTTGAACATTAACTCAAATGTAGGAGGAGTTGCAGGACTGCTATGAGCAATCATCAGTCAATCAATGTCAAAGCAATCACAGCTTTTTTTCAGTCAGTATGTGTTTGTGGTGTTTCTCAGAACACTCTAAACGAGCTTATTGTCCAATCCAGTTGCAAAATGCTGGCTTTTGGGACACACAAGGCTTTGTCTTCATGTCTACCTGTCCAATACTCTGTATGCTTGTCATTGGTTGTCTAGGAAACCGAGGCCTTCGCTTTTCTGTCGCTATGTTATTAAACAGAGAGTGGCATTTCTAGTAGACTAAAAATATTGCCGCTGTGTGAACGAAGGAGAGAGCATGTAAAGAAGGGAGAATGAGAGCAAGAAAGCGAGACAATTGTTAAGTAGAAACCGGTATAAGTGAAGGCGTAATTCCTTTAGTGTTTGATGGCTGGCAGGAAAAGTGAGTGCAACACAATAAACTGAACTAAAGGGGAAACATATTTGACCGGTTGTCATGGTGACGCCACAGGTTGAGCTACACCAGAGATACTTTTGAGGAGATGGGAAACTCCATTGGAATCGTATTAAAGGGGAACTGCACCTGCTGATTTGGCCTTGTTTTTTTGGCTTGCTCCTCAAAAAAGGCTGACGTCCATAACAGAAGCCAAACGCGAGTTGGGTTGGGGGTGTGGTTTGATGTTGTTGTTTCTTGGGAGTGGCCTTGCCACCAACAAGACAACCATCTGTCAGAACCTTGCCCGTAGGTGTTTTCTGCCACTCAATCACAACAAACAAATCTCCTGCAGGTTGAGTTCAATAACTACAGGTGGAAGCTTTGAATATGTCAGTAGCCTACAGAACCATCAAACAGGCAAAGCGTCAATACAGGGCTAAGATTGAATCATACTACACCGGCTCCGATGCTCGTCAGATGTGGCAGGGCTTGCAAACTATTACAGACTACAAAGGGAAGCACAGCCGCGAGCTGCCCAGTGACACGAGCCTACCAGACGAGTTAAATCACTTCTATGCTCCCTTCGAGGCAAGCAACACTGAGGCATGCATGAGAGCATCATCTGTTCCGGACGACTGTGTGATCACGCTCTCCGTAGCCGACGTGAGTAAGATGTTTAAACAGGTCAACATACACAAGGCTGCGGGGCCAGACGGATTACCAGGACGTTTGCTCCGGGCATGTGCTGACCAACTGGCAGGTCTCTTCACTGACATTTTCAACATGTCCCTGATTGAGTCTGTAATACCAACATGCTTCAAGCAGACCACCATAGTCCCTGTGCCCAAGAACACAAATGCAACCTGCCTAAATGACTACAGACCCGTAGCACTCACGTCTGTAGCCATGAAGTGCTTTGAAAGGCTGGTAATGGCTCACATCAACACCATTATCCCAGAAACCCTAGACCCACTCCAATTTGCATACCGCCCAAACAGATCCATAGATGATGCAATCTCTTGTGTACTCCACACTGCCCTTTCCCACCTGGACAAAAGGAACATTTATGTGAGATTGCTATTCATTGACTACAGCTCAGCGTTCAATACCATAGTACCCTCAAAGCTCATCACTAAGCTAAGGAACCTGGGACTAAACACCTCCCTCTGCAACTGGATCCTGGACTTCCTGACGGGTCGCCCCCAGGTGGTGAGGGTAGGTAGCAACACATCTGCCACACTGATCCTCAACACTGGAGCTCCCCAGAGGTGCGTGCTCAGTCCCCTCCTGTACTCCCTGTTCACCCACAACTGCATGGCCAGGCACGAGTCCAACACCATCATTAAATTTGCTGACGACACAACAGTGTTAGGCCTGATCACCGACAACGACGAGACAGCCTATAGGGAGGAGGTCAGAGACCTGGCCGGTGGTGCCAGAATAACAACCTATCCCTCAACGTAACCAAGACTAAGGAGATGATTGTGGACTACAGAAAAAGAGCACAGAGCATGTCCCCATTCTCACCAATGGTTACCCGGACTATTTACATTGTGTGCCCTCCCCCAACCCCTCTTTTACGCTGCTGCTACTCTCTGTTTATCTTATATGCATAGTCACTTTAACCATACATCCTTGTACATACTACCTCAATTGGCCCAACCAACCAGTGCTCCCGCACATTGGCTAACTGGGTTATCTGCATTGTGTCCCACCTCCCGCCAACCCCTTCTTTTACGCTACTGCTACTCTCTGTTCATCATATATGCATAGTCACTTTAACCATACCTACATACTACCTCAATAAGCCTGACTAACCGGTGTCTGTATATAGCCTCGCTACTCTTATTTTCAAATGTATTTTTACTGTTGTTTTATTTCTTTACTTACCTACACACACACATGCCTTTTTTTTGCACTATTGGTTAGAGCCTGTAAGTAAGCATTTGACTGTAAGGTCTACACCTGTTGTATTCGGCGCACGTGACAAATAAACTTTGATTTGATTTACAGAGTAATATGAGAATAATGCAATTGCTGACTTTATGTAGATATTCTAAACTAATTGTTTTAATAACTTTCAAATGTAATACCAGGTCTGTGTAGAATAAACAACCTTTTACATAATACCATAAAATCAGTGTTCTGCTAATATAACAATGTGTACAATTTACCTTTCATTGTCATTGCCAGCTGATACAGATACTGTGCCAATCCGCATTTTATCTGGTGGTAATCGGGCTACCTTGGCAAACATGTTAGGAAATGGAGCTTGGCAAAAGGGGGTGTGATTTGTTGACATAATTGTAATCCAAACCCAACCTTAATTTACTCGTTGTGACACACTGAGGTTCCAAACTCTATTTTAGACAAGACTGACTTGATGACCAAAATGATCCTATTTACACGTTGTAGTCAATTTTGACACTAGAATAAATGTTTCTGACTCATATCGATGCTACATTTTCAAAGGGATTAGTTGCTATTTAGTGGCAGTCACTCCTTTACCATTGCGTACGTTGCCCATGCGTAGTCAATGTATTTCACAGTGCATTCTGGGCCATTCTGAGACAAGGAGACTATAGGAGAATCTCAATTGCATACTGCTTGCATCCTCTCTCTCCTCGCCTCCTTCTCAAAGCCCATTGGAGGAGAAGGTCATAGGGACCTCTGGCTTTCTCATCCAATGGGTTTTGAGAAGGAGGTGAGGAGAGAGGACGTGAGGAGTATGCAATTGAGATCTTCCCCAGGACAAGGAGACTCCTTCAAGGAGTATATGAGAGTCAATTGTGTGCTAGCTCAAAAACCCAGCATTAGCATGAATTAAGTGAACAAGAAGTACAACATTACAAATATTTTTTCTGAGCTAATTAACTTGTTCTCTGTGATATCGTATAGCTTTGTAATCGTGACATTACGTACTTTTGAGGGAAATAGGCAGGTTTCTTGACTCATACCCTCCTTTATAGAAAGGATTGTGTGACTATTAGCTTAGCAACCGTGTGACGCAGCATGACAACGTGAATGTGATTGGTTAACATTCTGCTGGGTGGGGCGTTGTACGTTCCTCCATTCATTGGCCACACTACAGCTGAAGTACTCCATTTAGAACTGTTTTCATTCAACCAGAAGGGGCCTTGTCTACTGTAAGTGTCTGAGTAAGTAGAGACAATAGCATTGCCTTTGCTCCACTTCAACTTGACGTTATGGAGACCCGTACACTTACAAGTGCCCTCTTACAGTCTAGTCCTGATAAATACAACAGTTTAAACTGGAGCATGTAGCTACCAAGACCAAACTCTGAGTGGTTTGTTTGGACTGGGTCTGTTGAGTTTGGGGGTGTACCCCCAAAAAATGAATTGTCAGAAAATAAAAAGTGACATCATTTGAATCTTACTGCTGGCAATGTCATAAGAATCTCTATTGTCATATTCATAGAGTATGCGATGTAGGTCAAGTTACCAAAAGTGCAAACATTTAGTATGCATGGAAAGGGTCATTGTAAAGGAATGCATTTCCTTGTATGCATCCTCCACCTGCCCTGTTGATCTAGCTCATCGTTTACAATAGGAAACGTGAAAGGGAAAAGAGTTTTGAAGTCCCCTCACCCCTGTTTTTTTTTCAAATATATATATATGTACTTGAATGTCCTGATTGCTAAGTTAATTTTAAGATGTCAGGCTTGAAAATCCATTCAGCCATTTTGGCACAGTGACTCACTACCCAAACCAGATGCAAGTGACCAAGAGACATCATGTGATCTCCTACTGTTTCCCAACCCAGACAGGCACGTTGTATAATCCCTGCACTTTTAAAATGGCTGTGTTCCTATGGGAATTTTTGCATGTTTAGAGCGCCACCGTTTGGTAAGAGATCTGAAAGAAAAAAAAGTACAATCCTTTTTGGAACATTAATTGGTGACATTCTATTTTAAACCTAGACTTTCAAATCTCTAATCCCCCCCCACGAAGAGGAAACAAACAGAAAAACGGTACTTTTCAGGGATTTTTGGCCTGCTGTATCTCGGGCTCTGCAGATGTTTCCGATACCTTTATCAGAATCCCACAGTTCTTACCTTTTTTGTTGTTGTTGTAATTTTTACCCCCTTTTTCTCCCCAATTTCGTGATTACGATCTTGTCTTATTGCTGCAACGACTCAACGGGCTCGGGAGAGGCAAAGGTCGAGTCATGCGTCCTCCGAAACATGACCCTCCAAGCCAAACTTTCTTAACACCCGCTCGCTTAACCCGGAAGCCAGCTGGACCAATGTGTCAGAGGAAACACCATTAAACTGACGACCAATGTCAGTTTGCAGGCGAAATGTACTCTATGAGGGTAGTATATAATATTATGCATTGTTTAGAAAATGCCACCAGAGGGTGTCAGAGTTTTAAGATGTTAACAATAATTGTCATAAATCTGCAAAACTGTATTGCACTCAAATTAATCTCTGTTAACCCAGAAGTAAAATCTTGCGTAATTTGGTCAGCTGCGTGATTAATTTCTGTGTTGATACGTGTTAGAAATTTAGAGTTCCGGCAAACCATTTTTCGGGAAAGTTATATATCTTGAAAACTTGATTGCTGACATGCAAAATATTTTGAAATAATAAAACAAATACCAAAGATAGTTTTTGGTTGGAATTTTCCAAAAAACACCACGTATATTTATGTTAGCTCACCACCAAATACAAAAAAGCACAGACATTTTTCACAGCACAGGTAGCATGCACAAAACCAACCAAACTAACCAAGAACCAACCAAACTAACCAAGAAACAACTTAATCAGATGACAGTCTTATAACATGTTACACAATAAATCTATGTTTTGTTGGAAAAATTTGCATATTTGAGCTATAAATCAGTTTTACATTGCAGCTACCATCACAGCTACGTCACAAATAGCACCGAAGCAGCCAGAGTAATTACAGACACCAACGTGAAATACCTAAATACTCATCATAAAACATTTCTGAAAAATACATGGTGTACAGCAAATGAAAGACAAGCATCTTGTGAATCCAGCCAATATTTCCGATTATTTAAGTGTTTTACAGCGAAAACACAATATAGCATTATATTAGCTTACCACAATAGCCAGAAACACAAGCCATTTACCAGCAGCAAAAGTTAGCGATCGTAACAAACCAGCAAAAGATATATAATTTTTGACTAACCTTGATAAGCTTCATCAGATGACAGTCCTATAACATCAGGTTATACATACACTTGTGTTTTGTTTGAAAATGTGCATATTTAGAGCTGAAATCAGTGGTTATACATTGTGCTAACGTAGCCTCTTTTTCCCAGAACGTCAGGATATTTTTCTGACACTCACATATTCTGACCAAATAACTATTCATAAACATTACTAAAAAATACATGTTGTATAGGAAATGATAGATACACTAGTTCTTAATGCAATCGCCGTGTTAGAATTCTAAAAATAACTTCATTACGACATGCAGTTTACGTTATGGCGAGAGAGTGCCCAAAACATGTTCCGACAGATATATGAAATAGCATCATAAATGGGTCCTACTTTTGTTGAGCTTCCGTCAGAATGTTGTACAAGGGGTCCTTTCATTGTTTGGTTTTAGAATGGCATTTTTCCCTCTCGAATCAGCAAGCAAAACTAGCTAAGTGGCGCTAAGCTCTCCTTCGTCACCAAACGCAAAGAACGCAACACGTCTAAACTCCCGAAAAAATTTCAATAATCTAATAAAACTATATTGAAAAAACATACTTTACGATGATATTTTCTCATTTATCAAATAAAATCAAAGCCAGAGATATAAGACGTCTATAACGATTGCTTTTCAGAAGCCAATACTGGTGACCTTTATGCGCTTCCTGAACAACCGAATTCTGGGGTCATGTCATTCCAAGCTGTCTCTTTTGCCCATAGAAAGAGATTGAGACCCCATTTCACCTCTCACAGCCTATTGACATCTAGTGGAAGGCGTATGAAGTGCATGTATAGTCATAAATCTCAAGCAAAATGATTGGGAGGGCCTGGAACAGAGCCTCGATTTGAGATTTTTCACTTTCTGACAGGAAGTTTGCTGCAAAATTAGTTCTGTTTTACTCACAGATATAATTCAAACGGTTTTAGAAACTTGAGAGTGTTTTCTATCCAATAGTAATAATAATATACATATTGTACGAGCAAGAATAGAGTACGAAGCCGTTTAGATTGGGTACGATTTTCCCCCAAAGTGTAAATAGCGCCCTCTATCCTCAACAGGTTGTCATATACAATCTTTTCATGAACCGCTAAAAGCAGCACGTTGCCGCGGTGTGTTAGAGGTCACCTGCTGGGCGTTGACGAAGGATGGCGATACAACGTAGAATTGTCGGGAAATGAACAGTAAATGGCTTCCGATATTCTACCGCACTTAAGTAAACATTGGACATGTAAGCCTTGTCTGAACAAAACGGTCCATATGGGCAGAAGCCTATCTCCTGTTTCTGTAGCGTGAGGCATCTTGATGTACCTGTACAGCCCTCCTTTCTCAGGGCCTTACTCTGTTAACCCAGAAGTAAAATTGTGCGTAATTTGGTCAGCTGCGTGATTAACATCTGTGTTCATACGAGTTCCGTCAAAAATGTAGTGTGGGCACACTTGCAACGCGTTCGAGTCGAAGCGGTTTACGCACCGCCTCCACCCAATCCTGATATGTCCAAATAACCAGTTACGTGAACCTGATTTTTACAAATATATTTTTTAATGTTTTTACTAATGCAGCTCAGATCTCACGCAGTCCATTCAGTTCAGGCAGATACTCTCGGTGTACACGCAGAATTACTCTGAATATGCACTTATCTGAAATGCATTCACCAGCAGTTCAGAGGAGGTACATGCCTTTTAGAGGTAGTTTGACAGCCCTGGCCTGGCCACACAAGACTGAACCAATGGAACTTTAAGGCTGCCTCTCCCCCTTGAAGAGTGTCCCTATTTGTATATGACAGGTGGAAATATGGTGATACGATAACATCAATTACATCTTTCGGGCAATTTGATGGACTATGCTTATTTAATTTATTTGTTAGCCATACGTGTATGATCTGCCTCCAGCAAGGCTTCATATCAAAGTGTAGAATGAGCAAGGCAGGGCCCAAAACGGATGTTTCTGTCAGAAAAGGATCAAGATAATTTTCTCATTAAAAGATGTGATATTAAAAGAGTGTGATTTATAATGACTTCAAAGGTTGGTTTTACAGTGCAACTGTCATATTAGTCCTAGATTACAATCTCTATAGAATTATGCATTCCCTTACATCTTCATGTAGATTTGCCTCTAATGCCTGAACGAACGAATAAAATAACCAACTGGGCCAATGCTAATTCCTGTCAAAAAGTTGGTCTGTTGGCTCTGATAGTGTGGCACTCTGAGGGCAATGCTGCAGCCCTGGCTGTGGAAGCACCATGGGGGTTAAATGTACATGTACACGTTCCCATCACCAAGCACCTACATTGCGGGTTCAGTAAGTCAGGCTTCCAGCACGTGAAAGGAGCCAATCAGAGCAAGGAGGAAATTAATAACCTGAGAGTTGGGTCTGAGCCGCAGGGTTAATGTCCTCTAAGCCGTGTTAATTAAATTACTCCTGCTCTTGGGCGACGTTTGGCAGTGGATTAATTATATTTAGTTAATGCTGCACAATAACATTGGCTGATTAGACAGGCAGAAATGATGAAAACACCAGAGGCCTGGGCGGCAGGTAGCCTAGCGGTTAGTGTTGGGACAGTAAGCGAAAAGTTGCTTGTTGAATCACTGAGCCGACAAGGTGGAGAAATCTGCCTTTTGAGCAATACAGTTAACCTTCACAACAATTGCTCTCCGGGTGCTGTTGACGTGGACGTCGATTACGGCAGCCCCCACCCCGCACCTCTCTAATTGAGGGGTTAAATGCGGAAGACAAATTTCGGTAGATGCGTTCAACCGATATCCCCTTTCCCATTACACTGACAAGTTATCCAGTCACAGTTTGAGTTTGTGTACCAGCCACCTTAATACGCAAGCTCAACCTTTTTAAAACGACTAGAACAAAATCTAAACCGCTTACTGTGCTGAAGATAAACAATTACACCAAATATTACCAGAAACGCAAGGCAATTAGTGACGATATCGATTCATTTAATGTTCTCCTCTTACCTCAAGTAGTCTGCATTGAGTCATATTGTTTCAGACACCTGTATTGTATTTAGCAACTGTTTGTGTGAAAGAACACCATTCTGGCGGAGAGGGGTGAAGAAAAGCTCTACGTGCTGTTTCCAATTGTTGAATAAATATCGATAGAACAACAATGGAGTAATTCACGTGAGAGGACTGGACTACTTACCTCGATCGGCCTGAGGTGGTTAGGTTTACTGTTGCCTAGCAATGGCGCTCTCTCGGGCTAGAAATAAAAACCAAATCAACCTAATTGGTGGGCGTCCAAATTTGTATTAAATATGTGATATTACATTACAATTAAGGTTGAAAGTTACTCTATTTTTTCTCTCTTTCTCTTTCTCTCTCTCTCTCTCTCTCCCCCTCTCTCTCGTTCTTTGACTATATATTTAAACCAAGGAGACACACACATTAGATAAGGTTCTGTTTTTACCTCCGGATCGACCCGCACAGGGATCAAAGTGTTTTCAGACAATCAAATCCAAAGTTCATTGATCTATTTTTTTAAATTGTTTTATTTAACCTTTATTTAACTAGGCAAGTCAGTTAAGAACAAATTCTTATTTACAATGACGGCCTAGAAAAAGGCTTGCGGGGACGGGGGCTGGGACTAAAAATAAAAATGTAAATATAGGAAAAAACACACATCACGACAAGAGAGACACCACAAAATTACATAAGAAGACAACATAGCATGGTAGCAACACAACATGACAACAACATGGCAGCAGCACAACATGGTAGCAGCACAAAACATGGTGCAAACATTATTGGGCACAGACATCACAAAGGGCAAGAAAGTAGAGACAACAATACATCACGCGAAACAGCCACAGCTGTCAGTAAAAGTGTCCATGATGGAGTTTTTGAATGAAGAGATGGAGATAAAACTGTCCAGTTTGAGTGTTTTTTTGTAGCTCGTTCCAGTCGCTAGCTGCAGCAAACTGAAAAGAGGAGCGACCCAGGGATGTATGTGCTTTGGGGACCTTTAACAGAATGTGACTGTCAGAACGGGTGTTGTATGTGGAGGATGAGGGCATACGGTGCATTGGTGGCAAATCTGATGGCCGAATGGTAAAGAACAACTAGCCACTCGAGAGCACCCTTACCTGCCGATCTATACATTATGCCTCCGTAATCTAGCATGGGTAGGATGGTCATCTGAATCAGGGTTAGTTTGGCAGCTGGGGTGAAAGAGGAGCAATTCTAATAGAGGAAACCAAGTCTAAATTTAACCTTAGCCTGCAGCTTTGATATGTGCTGAGAGAAGGACAGTGTACCATCTATTCATACTCCGAAGGACTTGTGTGAAGTGACTACCTCAAGCTCTAAACCCTCAGAGGTAGTAATCACACTGGTGGGGAGAGGGCCATTCTTCTTACCAAACCATATGAACTTTGTTTTTGGAGGTGTTCAGAACAAGGTTAAGGGTCGAGAAAGCTTGTTGGACACTAAAAGCTTTGTTGTAGAGCGTTTAACACATGTTCTGAGATAGAGAAACTGCTGTCTATCCCATAGTGTAGATATAGGGCAAAGCGGCCTATTCTCCTCAATCAACCGTTCTTGTGTTGTGTTGGTGCTGTTGTTGCCCATGTTAATATTAAAACTTGTAAATTAATATTTTGGGCCATGTGCTACCATCAATAACTCAGCTATCTGTTATAGTCTCATGTAGTATTAAATGTTGCTGAAAATCAGGCTGGGATTTTTACTTTCAGTATGTTTCGCCTTTGCACCCAGGCACTTTATGAGGCAGCCTAGTAATGGAACAACATGGCCGATCGTCGTGCCACTAGGACCCCTCCCTTTCACGAACTGCAGACCGAAGGGGGATATGGTCCATTATCAGGTGTCTACTCCAGCTAACGCTGCTGTAAATCTGTCCCTGCCTCTTTCAGGTCACAGCCCGTTATCTCCCAGGGCTGGTGATACGCACCCACACACACACGCGCGCGATCTAGGCTCTTTGAGGGGCAGATAATTAATAACTTGTGGCGATAGGAGAAAGTGCACAGTGTCCTTTCAGAGGGACTTCCCAGTGTCAACCTCACAAAACTGATGATTCCATTTTGTGCATTTGCCGACTTATCTTTTTGCCCTCTGAGATGTATTCTCCATTTTATGTATTCAGTCATCATCTGTCTCCTCTGTTTTATCCTGGTGCTTTGTACCAGTGAGAGAGAAAGAGAGAAGGTTGGGAGAAACGGGAGCATGGCCATTAAAGAGGTGTTCTACCATAGCGGTGTTAACCTAGTCCTGAAAGACTGCAGTGTTTGTTAGGCTAAATTCATTGTTAGAACCTTCGTGAGGAGCATTGTTAAATCTCCAAGCGGTTTCCCAAAACCATTGTTATTAACGTTGCACTTGAAAACGCATGTAATCTAACGCCTGCATCAGACCACTCGTAGAACAGCTAATTATTTTTTGCCCTCCCGTGTCGTTTTATACACAGATCTCCGCTAAATATAGAATCACGTGGTTTATTCCTCTTTTTGACCGCCGATAACTCCAGAACAAAGTTGACTACAAATACAACGTTACCAATGTCTTTGCAGTTGATACAAATAAGTGATGTATAAAAAATATGCTTCAAATTAAAATCGAGATGACTGCAGTGAAATATAAACAGTAGGCTATAGGCCTATTTCAATCATGTTGAAATACATTTGCTATTCAATCAATTGAGTTATAATTTGCTACTGTCTGTAATTTGGTTTAATATATTTTTTAATGATGTGTATGTAGCCTAACATGTGCGCAATGATGCGCCAAATTGCGTGTTTTAGGGCATTTAGGGTAACACGGAACCCAAACCGGCTGCGAGCATGCGCCATCGTGCGCTACTGTGCATAAATGTATTTTGTCCCCCTACACCAAGCGGGATCACGACACGCAGGTTAAAATATCAAAACAAACTCTGAACCAATGACATTAATTTGGGGACAGGTCGAAAAGCATTAACATGTATGGCAATTTAGCTAGTTAGCTTGCACTTGTTAGCTAATTTGTCCTATTTAGCTAGCTTGCTGTTGCTAGCTAATTTGTCCTGGGATATAAACATTGAGTTGTTATTTTACCTGAAATGCACAAGGTCCTCTACTCCGACAATTAATCCACACATAAAACGACCAACGGAATTGTTTCTAGTCATCTGTCCTCCTTCCAGGCTTTTTCATCTTTGAACTTATATGGTGATTGGCATCTACACTTTCATAGTATTACCACGACAACCGGCAAAACATTTCGTCTTTCAATCACCCACGTGGGTATAACCAATGAGGAGATGGCACGTAGGTACCTGCTTCTATAAACCAATGAGGAGATGGGAGAGGCAGGACTTGCAGCGCGATCTGCGTCAGAAATAGGAATAACTTCTATTTTAGCCCTTGGCAACGCAGACACGTGCAAGCAATGTGGGTGCAATAATTGAATAACATGAATTTCTAAATTTATTTTGCGACGCTCGCGCACCCGACGTGTCCGGTCTGGTCAGCATGTAAGCATTAGAATAAACCACGTCAATTTTTGCAGCCGTAGATGGCAATATTTCACTAGGAACTGATCCCTCATCAGTATTGTGGAATATTTCTAATGTTAAGGAAAGATTTGAATGGAGAAAGCTGATCTGAGAGCAGCGCTCCCTTTCTTTCGATCCTGTCAGCATCGACACATAATCCAACGACGCGACCATTCTCTCTGCGTGGTATTTTGTTACATCTTTGTCTGTTGTAGGATATATACATCGTTAAAACACTCGTAAGCCTAAATTCCGTCGCTATTGGGAAACCGGACCCTGATTCAGAATTAATTGGAATGAACAGGAATGAACAAGGGTGGAGAGAGAGAAAATAACTTTATTGGGTGTCTCTTTCCCTCCCTCCTTCCCTCTTTCTTCCTCTCATCCTCTCCCCATGTCCACCTCAGCCAGAGATGCCAAACGCTAAAGCATACTGTATTCATATACTGTAACGTATAGACTACAGTGCATTCAGAAAGTATACAGACCCCTTCCCTTTGTCCACATTTTGTTAAATGACAGTCTTATTCTAAAATGGATGAAATAAAAAAATTCTCATCAACCAACACACAATACCCATAATGACAAAGCGAAAACAGGTTTTTAGAAATGTTTGCACATTTAAAAAACAGATACCTTATTTACATAAGTATTCAGACCCTTTGCTATGAGACTTGAAATTGAGCTCCAGGGACACGCTGTTTCCATTGATCATCCCTGAGATGTTTCTACAACTTGATTGGAGTCCACCTGTGGTAAATTCAATTGATTGGACAGGATTTGGAAGGCACACACCTGCTATATAAAGTCCCACAGTTGACAGTGCATGTCAGAGAAATAAACAAGCCATGACATCGAAAGAATTGTCCGTAGCGCTCCGAGGCAGGATTGTGGATGCTAAAAAATGTCTGCAGCATTGAAGAACTCAGTGGTCTCAATCATTCTTAAATGGAAGATGTTTAGAACCACCAAGACTCTTCCTAGAGCTGGCTGCCCGGCCAAACTGAGCAATCGTGGGAGAAGGGCTTTGGTCAGAGAGGTGACCAAGAACCCAATGGTCACTCTGACAGAGCTCCAGGGTTCTTCTGTGGAGATGGGAGAACCTTCCAGAAGGACAACCATCTTTGCAGCACTCCACTAATCAGGCCTTTATGGTAGAGTGGCCAGACGGCAACCACTCCTCAGTAAAAGTCACGACAGCCCGCTTGGAGTTTGCCAAAAGACACCTAAAGGACCCTCAGACCATGAGTAACCAGATTCTCTGGTATGATGAAACCAAGATTGAACTATATTTAGCCTGAATGCCAAGTATCACGTCTGGAGGAAACCTGGCATCATCCCTACGGTGAAGCATGGGGGTGGCAGCATCATGCTGTGGGGAGTTTTTTCAGCGGCAGGGACTGGGATACTAGTCAGGATTTAGGGAAAGATGAACGGAGCAAAATACAGAGAGATCATTGAGGAAAACCTGCTCCAGAGCACTCAAGGCGAAGGTTCACCTTCCAACAGGACAACGACCCTAAGTACACAGCCAAGACAATGCAAGAGTGGCTTCGGGACAAGTCCCTGAATGTCCTTGAGTGGCCCAGCCAGAGCCAGGACTTAAACCCTATCAAACATCTCTGGAGAGACCTGAAAATAGCTGTGCTGCGACGCTCCCCATCCAACCTGACAGAACTTGAGGATCTGCAGAGAAGAATGGGAGAAACTCTCCAAATACAGGTGTGCCAAGCTTGTAGCGTCATACCCAAGAAGACTCGGGGCTGTAATCGCTGCCAAAGGTGCTTCAACAAAGATACTGTGTAAAGGGTCTGAATAATTATGTAAATTTCCGTTCTTAAAAAAAAAGGCTGTTTTTGCTTTGTCATTATGGGTTGTGTGTAGATTGATGAGGGGAAAAAACAACTGTATTCATTTTAGAATAAGGTTGTAATGTGGAAAAAGTCAAGAGTTCTGAATACTTTCCGAATACACTGTATATGCATACAGACCAATCCTATATTCCCTGGATATTGCAGGCTATTGCGATTGATGAGCAAAACAGATTTTAATTAGGTTATTCAGCAATCTGACCCCCTGGGTGTGTGCATGCCAGTAAAGCTCATTGGACCCAGAGAAATGAGAGGCCTGTGTATGGTTTTTCTAAAATTTTTATGTTCTAATCTAATAAGAAATTCTTCACTGGTTTTGGAAATGAATGTTTTTTCTGCTCTGTATTGAATGTAGACCTCAATACTCTGCGAGGGATGTGTGTGTTGACTGTGTCCATTAACAAGAAATAAGCTGACCCAGGCAGGGCTGGACTCTGCAGTAATACAGTGTTTATACCGTTGCATTCCCAGCTGGGCACACTATTTAGTGCCAGTTTGGTTTAGCCTCTGGATTGAAAGTTAGATTTGCTGTACTTTGCTTAGGCCTACTTATGCAGAAAGCTATCAACTGGCAACATACTCTGTATCGGCTGTTCCTGGTGGCCTGCGCGGAAGATACGTTACTTTACGTTCCCCTGAGCTGTACCGTTTACTGTAGTGTTTTGTTTTTTTCCTTCAGGGTAAGATGGTGAAGGGAATGGGTGGAGCCATGGATCTGGTGGCCAGCGCTGGAACCAAGGTGGTCGTCACCATGGAGCACTCAGCTAAGGTAAGAGTGTGTGTGTGCGTGCCAATCCAAGGCCACCTCAGTTCCAGATGTGTCTATGTGTGAATCCAGATCAGCTATATTTTACACATCAGATATGTGCTAATGCGTATACTGCTCTCCTTGGCTGCCTTTTTACTAAATATTTTCTGTGACATAACCTCCTAAAGTGGTTTAGAGAGCAGAGTTTAATGAAGGGGATTCCTCCAGCAGCTTCCATCTATAATGTCTTGTTCCACTCTCTGAGGGTGATGAGTCAGTCCCGTTGATGCGCTTCTGATTCCACTAATGGATGAACTAATGATTCAGTGATGCCTCTAGTGGTCCCAGAGCTCCTCGTAGGCTGCTTGGTGCTTATATGGACTAATACTCTCATCCATTACCAATACACACTGTAGTACCCACCTGATCAGGGCAGTAAAATGCACAAAAAAAACTCTGTAATGGGAATATTTACTGTCCAGGCCTATGATTTACATTTTAGTCATTTAGCAGACACTATTTTTTCACCTCGTCGGCTCGGGGATTTGAATCAGCGACCTTTCGGTTACTGAACCAACGCTCGTAACCGCTAGGCTACCTGTCACAATTGATAGATGATCTGTAATGGACGTATTTGTGGCCGTGGCTTTCCAGACCTATCAACTGTAATGGGAGTACTTGTAGCCCAGTCCAGATGGTGGAGCAGGTGGATGTGAATAGGGACATGGTGATGTTTGCTGATACCTGTTGACTGCTGCGCCGGTCTTATTTATTTATCATGGTCCCTCAGTCTGCTCATCATGAGCAACCTGTGTGTGTGTGTGTGTGTGTGTGTGTGTGTGTGTGTGTGTGTGTGTGTGTGTGTGTGTGTGTGTGTGTGTGTGTGTGTGTGTGTGTGTGTGTGTGTCTCCTCACAAGGATAGTAAAGCAAGGACATTTTGAAAAGTGGGGACTTTACATCGTCCCCCACAAGAAGAAGAGAGAAAAAAAGGCTATTTTAGGCTTAGGGGTTAGGTTTAGGGTTAGGGTTACAATTAGGGTTACAAAACAGGATTTTGAATGGGAGTCAGTTGTTTGGTCCCCACAAGGATAGTAAAACAAACATCTGTTTGTGTAGGGGATAAAAGGGAGGGTCAGCAGGATCACACACACCTAGGACAGAGAATAACGAGAGCCCAGCTGCCCTTCCTCCACACACACACACACACACACACGCAGGTGCTTTTCTGTGGACAGTGAAGACGCTTACCACACATTATATCGAAAGCTCTGATAACTGTCATAGCGAATAGTATGGTACAGTAGAAACAGACTACGACAGTTCTTGATGGACAGACGCAGGTGTGTATCCGTAGTGACCAGTTAAACTAGATGGTGGGTGTATGACCTTTGACAAAAACTCTTCTGTCTCATTCTCTCTCCACTTTTCTCTTTATCTTTGTCAGGGAGGAAAACACAAGATTCTGGACACGTGCAACCTGCCACTGACAGGAAAACAGTGTGTGGATCGGATCATCACTGAAAAGGTGTGTGTCTGTGTGAATGTGCATACTGTAGGGTTGTTTGAGTTCTGTGTGTTTCCCTGTGTGTCTCTGTTCCCTCTTTTCAGTTTGCCAATGTGTCCCACATATCTGTGTTGTCTAGATTCAATTCACTGGCTTACAAATCAAACTCCTCACGACACATGCCTCATTTGAATCTCTCCCACACAGAAAGATTGAAGTGACTCTTCAAAACGAATCTGTATATTTTGGAGCCCAACTCGGCCTATTCAGACGCCTGGGTTATATCATACCTAAGCTGAATGTGAGTCATAATGTCAGGCTTTATGTGAAACACTTTGCTCCAGTGACAATACATTACTGCCTCTGTAGGCCTAGAGCTGACACTCTCCTCTCCAGCTCACAGAATTATGAGCGTTTATAGCATTGGAAAAGGTTGAAAGAGTACAAACAGAATTGCTTGGCTTTAGCAGCCACTGGGCTTGTGTTTCAGTTTTCTGAACAATAGACCAAATCTATTTCTCTGGTAAGTTTATTATAGACATTGGAACACAGAAAGAAAGGTGGGAAAAACACACACACACACACACACACACACACACACACACACACACACACACACACACACACACACACACACACACACACACACACACACACACACACACACACACACACACACACACACACCAGGGACTGATATATATATTTGATGCTGCAGAGGGACCTGGGGAGATGGAAATTACATTTATTTGGTTAACCGTAATCCAATCAGCAGATAGCTCAATATTGATTTGATATCCCAGAACGTAGGGCTGTCTTTTATGAAGATGTATTTTAATGATGTTACTAGCTCCACCACATGGCCCACCTAAGCGCTAGTAATGCTTCATCTGGAAACCACTAACCCCCAATGAGCTCTAATGTTCTTACAACGTTTGCAAAGCTGCACATATTATTACTGTTTCAGTATGAACAAGTTACCCCGAGGATGTCTAATGCTCTTACAATGTTTTTGTTCAATCCCTTTGACAGGACCCCTTTTGATTGGAACGAAACCTTCCATACATATTTGCCCATTGTAGAAGTGGTCAGGAAGTGACTTTTTGGACCTGAATTACAAATGATTCAAGAGCTAAAGGTGCTCAAAGTTGACCTATTTTGCATACCTCACCATACCATGAGACATCCATGTCTTCACTGGAAAAGATAAACAGTTGAGATGTACATGATTTAAAAGCATTACAAACAGGGTTGTCAAACTTTTTAGAATTTCTTGAAATAATACAAATAAATAAAAAATGTATCCTTAAGTCAACTGACGAACACGTGCGTCAATCACAGTAACATAATAACAAAATCCCCATCAAAATCCATCAGTTTAAGCTAGAGATATATTGCATGGGCTTCGTCTCAATCCAACGCATCCGCTCATGTCTGCCTTCCGCATATGCGGTGGAAGGTGGCCGAGCTACAGCAGTGTTTGTCAGACCATGAAACATCCCCCCCCAAAAAAATATTCTCACAAAAACGTCTGAGCGGTTTGGCCGATAAACTATTAGGATGTCTCAAATGTGCAGTTGGCATACTGACTGCAGGAATGTCCACCAGAGCTTTAAGATGGCGCCAGAGCAGAAGGCATACGTGCCCCTAACCAATTGTGTTTTTTTTGTTTGTTTATCTGCGTCGTTTGTAACTTGTTTTTAAAACTCTTTTTGTACATAATCTTGCCGCTACCATCACGTATGACCGAAAATAACTTCTAGACATCAGGACTGCGATTACTCACCACGGACTAGCAGAATCCTTTTTCTTCTTTCACTACTCTGACGAGCCCGATGCAGAGGATATACGGCTCCCTCGGGAACAGGCCCCGACCCCAGTGATCTGCGTGAAGAGGAGAAAGAGAGGCCGGAGAGCGGGCTGCCTTCTGAGAAGTCGGAGGCAATCAAACCCCCACTACCCTCAATTCTGCTAGCAAACATGCAATCTTTGGACAATAAAATGGGCGAGTTACTGGGAAGATGAAACTACCAACGGGAGATTAAAAACTGTAAAATCTTATGCTTCACGGAGTAGTGGCTGAATGACGACACTATCAACATACTGGCTGGTTATACGATGTACCGGTAGGATAGAACAGCGGCGTCTGGTAAGACAAGGGGTGGCGGTCTATGTATTTTTGTAAACAACAGCTGGTGCACAATATCTAAGGGAGTCTCAAGCTATTCCTCGCCTGAGGTAGAGTTTCTCATGATAAGCTGTAGAGCACACTACCTACCAAGAGTTTTCATCTGTATTCTTTGTAGCAGTTTATATACCACCACAGTCAGAGGCTGGCACTAAGATAGCATTGACTGAGCTGTATTCCGCCATATGCAAACAAGAAAACGCTCACCCAGAGGAGGCGCTCTTAGTAGCCGGGGACTTTAATGCAGGGAAACTTAAATCAGTTTTACCAAATTTCTATCAGCATGTTAAGTGTTCAACCAGACGGAAAAGAACTCTGGACCACCTATACTTCACACACAGAGATGCATATAAAGCTCTCCCTCACCCTCCATTTGGCAAATCTGCCCATAATTCCAACCTGATTCCTGCTTACAAGCAAAGATTAAAGCAGGAAGCACCAGTAACTAGATCAATAAAATAAAAGTAGTCAGATGAAGCAGATGCTAAACTACAGGACTGTTTTGCTATCACAGACTGGAATATGTTCCGGGATTCCTCCAATGGCATTGAGGAGTACACCACATCTGTCATTGACTTCATCAATAAGTGCATCGATAACATCGTCCAACCCCAACCAGAAGCCATGGATTACAGGCAGCATCCGCACTGAGCTAAAGGGTGGAGCTACCACTGTCAAGGAGTGGGACTCTAACCCGGAAGTTTATAAGAAATCCCGCTATGCCCTCCGACGAACCATCAAACAGGCAAAGCATCAATACAGGACTCGTACTACACCGGCTCTGATGCTCGTTGGATGTGGCAGGGCCTGCAAACCATTACAGACTACAAAGGGAAGCACAGCCGAGAGCTGCCCAGTGACACGAGTCTGCCGGACGAGCTAAACTACTTCTATGCTCGCTTCGAGGCAAATAACACTGAAACATGCATGATAGCACCAGCTGTACCGGAAGACTGTGATCACACTCTCCTCAGCCAATGTGAGTAAGACCTTTTAGATAGGTCAACATTCACAAGGCCGCAGGGCCAGACGGATTACCAGGACGTGTACTGCGAGCATGCGCTGACCAACTAGCAAGTGTCTTCACTGACATTTTCAACCTCTCCATGTCCGAGTCTGTAATACCAACACGTTTTAAGCAGACCACCATAGTGCCTGTGCCCAAGAACACTAAGGTAACTTGCCTAAATGACTACCGACCCGTAGCACTCATGTCTGTAGTCATGAAGTGCTTTGAAAGGCTGGTCATGTCTCACATCAACATCCTACCAGAAAACCCTTGACCCACTCCAATTTGCATACCGCCACAACAGATCCACAGGTGATGCGGTCTCTATTGCACTCCACACTGCCCTTTCCCACCTGGACAAAAGAAACACCTATGTGAGAATGCTATACATTGACTACAGCTCAGCATTCAACACCATAGTTCCCTCAAAGCTCATAAATAAGCTAAGGACCCTGGGACTAAACACCTCCCTCTGTAACTGGATCCTGGACTTCCTGACAGGCCACCCCCAGGTGGTAAGGGTAGGTAACAACCCATCCACCACGCTGATCCTCAACACAGGGGCCCCTCAGGGGTGCGTGCTCAGCCCCCTCCTGTACTCCCTGTTCACTCATGAATGCACAGTCAGGCACGACTCCAACACCATCATTAAATTTGCCGATGACACAACAGTGGTAGGCCTGATCACCGACAACAATGAGACAGCCTATAGGGAGGAGGTCAGAGATCTGGCCGTGTGGTTCCAGGACAACAACCAATCCCGCAACGTGATCAAGACAAAAGAAACGATTGTGGACTACAGGAAAAAGAGGACCAAGCGCACCCCCATTCTCATCGATGGGGCTGTAGTGGAGCAGGTTGAGCGCTTCAAGTTCCTTGGTGTTCACATCACCAACAAACTAACATGGTCCAAGCACACCATGACAGTCGTGAAGAGGGCATGACAGAACCTATTCCCCTTCAGGAAACTGAAAAGATTTGGCATGATCCTCAAAAGGTTCTACAGCTGCACCATTGAGGGCATCCTGACTGGTTGCATCACTGCCTGGTATGGCAACTGCTCAGCCTCCGACCGCAAGGCACTACAGAGGGTAGTGCGAACGGCCCAGTACTTCACTGGGGCCAAGCTTCCTGCCATCCAGGACCTCTATACCAGGCGGTGTCAGAGAAAGGCTCTAAAAATTGTCAAAAACTCCAGCCACCCTAGTCATAGACTGTTCTCTCTGCTACCACACAGCAAGCGGTACCGGAGCGCGAAGTCTAGGTCCAAGAGGCTTCTTAACAGCTTCTACCCCCAAGCCATACGACTCCTGAACATCTAGTCAAATGGCTACCCAGACTATTTGCATTGCCCCCTCTCCATATCACTGCCACTCTATGTTGTCATCTATGCATAGTCACTTTAATTTACTCCCCCTACATGTACATACTACCTCAACTAGCCGGTGCCCCCACACATTGACTCTGTACCGCCCCCCACTGTATAGATTATTTTTTTTCTTTTTACTGCTGCTCTTTAATTACTTGTTACTTTTATATCATTCTTATCCGTATTTTTTGAAACTGCACTGTTGGTTAGGGGCTCATAAGTAAGCATTTCACTGTAACGTCTAAACCTGTTGTATTCGGTGCATGTGACAAATTAAATTTGATTTGAAGATTTGGTTTGTTGGCAGAGAATTGAATGTTCATTTATTTACCATAAGCCACCTCCAACATTGTTTTAGAGAATTTGGCAGTGCGTCCAACCGGCCTGACAACCGCAGACCATGTGTTACCATGCCAGCCGAGGGCTGTTACAGTGACCATATTACCACAGCTTTACGAATATTAAGCACATTGCTTCGCATTACAGGAGTGTAGCCTACCTGGCCTGCATGAAAACAACTTAGCCTAGCCCATAGGCCAAGGTTTGTATCACAACTAAAGTGGCCAAATAACTTCTTATAATGAAGCACATTAATCCGCTTTACAACCGGTGTAGAGCCTAACTGGAAGGTCATTTTCACCATAAAAAGGCACCTTTTATAATAAGGCATTACATGCATAATCGCATTTGGGGTCACTTTTGAGAATGTTTTTTTCTTACTAATTGATTGCATTTTGGAACATTCGCGCTGATAGCCTACTGCCGTGTGCGCATTGCTGGGCTTATAATGTGAGATATAGCCTAATAGTTTATCAACATTTTAAGCTAAATGTTTTTGATCTGTTGCATCAGCCTCATTACTTTTAAAATATTTTTTGATGTGAGTTGTTGTATTAATTTGGAATCTATCGCATCCCACAACTGACCCAGACTATGTTTGGAATATTTATTTCTCGGACAGAAGGACAAGTTGATCAATAGAATAGGTAAACTTTTGTACTAAGGGGGATAGTAGAATGACATAGGCTATTGCTTTTGCTGTTCATTAGGACTACTCATCTTGTTGGCTGATGAAAAGTAAATGTCGACAGTTCTTCTAACATCTTCAATATGCACCTCAGAATTCGATAAGAAGGACGCCCGCAGTTGTGTCTCGGATGTGTCGGTCTTCACTTGTAGCCTACTTTGGAGCAGAGATAGATGCCTGTGACGAGAACCTGATCACGTGACGGGAATTTGCTAATAAGAATTGAGATATCTGAGAGAGCCATGTGAGTGAGAGGTGCTTCGGAATACGCACCCGGGAGGAGGGATTTTTTTAGGGGGCATTACAGCCACGCTAGGGGAATGCCGTCTTGAAATTTGAGGCATTATCAAGTGCTTGTCAAATTGTGAATGAGAGATTGATGAAGTGTGTGCAGCCTGTGCAAGAAACAAAGCCGAGCTCATGCCTTTCATGCAACTTTTCAAATCATCATTAGTCGCATCATGCAGCCTTAGAATGTATTACGAATCAAAACATATAGCCCAACGTTTGTATCACATCTAAAGTTGCATAAATAACTCTAAATTAAGCATATAGGAGGACCTGTTTCTTTGTTAACCGCTCAACACAGAATAGCCGCATGTGCGCACTACCTCAGAAATCATTTTGAGAAAACATCCTTTTCTATTTTATTCAGCTATATTCAATTGTATTCTTCATACTATAAAATAATGTCGCGGAATTCTAAGCAAATCTTGTCTGCTAAATGAACTAGTGTAGCCCACAGCCATATGGTATAGCCATATCAGGGCCTAACATAAGGACAACTCAAGAGTATGCTATTCTGTTCTTCTTAAATAGACATTTTCTTCATATTTCTTTAGACCTGTCTAAAATAAATAATGGATTTATTGTGATGGTGTAGGCTATATAAAATGGATTTATTAAACTTTTTAAAATGTAGATGTTCCAAAGGTCTGCATCAGTGGCTTGAAGGCTATACATAGAAGTGTTTATTTTAATTAATGGTCAATTACCGTGAGACCGGCAGTTATTTGTTTGACAATCACCAGCTGACAAAATGTCCAGATCGCCACAGCCCAACCCAGGACCCCCACATCCGGCTTCTTCATCGGCAGCATCGTCTGAGACCAGCCGCCTGGACAGCTGATGAAACTGTGGGTTTGCACAGCGGATGAATTTCTGCACAAACTGTCAAACTGTCTCAGTGAAGCTCATCTACGTGCTTGTCGTCCGCTCCAGGGTCTTGAACTGCAGTTCGGCTTCGTAACCAACTTCAATGGGCAAATGCTCACCTTCGATGGCCACTGACACACTGGAGAAGTGTGCTCTTCAATAATGAATCCCAGTTTCAACTGTACCGGGCAGATGGCAGACAGTGTGGGCGAGCGGTTTTCTGACGTCAACATTGTGAACAGAGTGCCCCATGGTGGCAGTGGGGTTATGATAAGGGCAGCATAAGCTACGGACAACGAACATAATTGCATTTTATCGATGACAATTTAAATGCACAGAGATACCGTGAAGAGACTCCCATTGTGGTGTCATTCATCCGCCGCCATCACCTCATGTTTCAGCATTAAAATGCACTGCCCCATGTCGCAAGGATCTGTACACAATTCCTGGAAGCTGAAAATGTAACCAATTCTTCCATGGCCTGCATACTCACCAGACATGTCACCAATTGAGCATGTTTGGGATGCTCTGGATCAACGTGTACAACAGTGTGTTCCAGTTCTCGCCAATATCCAGCAACTTGCCTCCCGAGTGACGCAGTGGTCTAAGGGACTGCATCACAGTGCTAGCTGTGCCACTAGAGATTCTGGGTTCGAGCCCAGGCTCTGTCGACCCATGTGGCGGCGCACAATTGGCCCAGCGTCGTCCAGGTTAGGGGAGGGTTTGGCCGGCAGGGATGTCCTTGTCCCATCGCGCACTAGTGACTCCTGTGGCGGGCTGGGCGCAGTGCACGCTGACACGGTCGCCAGGTGCACGGTGTTTCCTCCGACACATTTGTGCGGCTGGCTTCCGGGTTAAGTGGGCATTGTGTCAAGAAGCAGTGCGGCTTGGTTGGGTTGTGTTTCGGAGGACACACGGCTCTCCACCTTCGCCTCTCCCGAGTCCATACGGGAGTTGCAGCGATGAGACGACTATATAACTACCAATTGGATACCATGAAATTCGGGAGAAAACGGGGTAAAAAAACAACAAATTGAATTTTAAATATCCTGCAACTATGCACAGCCATTGAAGAGGAACCGGACAACATTCCACAGGACACAAACAGCCTGATCAACTCGAAGGAGACGTGTCGCACTGCATGAGGCAAATGGTGGTCATACAAGATGCTGACTGGTTTTCTGATCCACGCCCCTATCTTTTTTTTATCAGGTATCTGTGACCAACAGATGCAGATCTGTATTCCCATTCATGTGAAATGCATAGATTAGGGCCTAATGAATTCATTTCAGTTGACTCATTTCCATATATGAACTGGAACTCAGTAAAATCTTTGAAATTGTTGCCTATTGCATTAATATTTTTGTTCTCTGTACATTTTACTTTAGTAAAAAAAGTAACTCAAAGGATATACTGTTTGAGAAGCCACAGTTATTTGTTATGATAGGATTATAAAATGTTCAACTCTGAGGCTATCTTACCAGGATTGTTCAAAATGAGATACTTGGAGGAGGCCTAACATTCTTCCAATGTTTTCCAAAGCCTGAGCCATTATTACTGTGGTGTTGTATGTGTGCAGCATGGGGCTGTATGCTGTACATTTGTTGTGATTTCAGTGTTCTGACAGATGGCTCAATACATTTGCTGTGCCTGCTCATGTTTACCTGCTGTTCTGTGCCTGTTCTGCATGTCTATTCATCCCCTACAGGGTTACATAGCACAATTCCTGTAATACAATATCACAGTTTAGCAGCAGGTAAGCGTATCAGTCAGAATTTGGCCCAGAGCCTTACTGGTAAATTTTTCGATCTGAATATCGCATACTGTAGCAAGCAGGCACATGTATTTGTCCCCTTTTGTCGTCACATTTAATTTAACCCCTTTGTTATGGCAAGCCTAAATACGTTCAGAAGTATAAATTTGCTTAACAAGCCACATAAGTCGCATGGACTCACTCTGTGTGCAATAATAGTGTTTACCATGATTTTTGAATGACTACCTCATCTCTGTATCCCACACATACCATTTTCTGTAAGGTCCCTCAGTCGATCAGTGAATTTCAAACACAAATTCGACCACAAAGACCAGGGAGGTTTTCCAATGCCTCACAAAGAAGGGAAGCTATTGGTAGTATTGTGAAGTTATTAGTTACACTTTGGATGGTGTATGAATACACCCAGTAACTACAAAGATACAGGCGTCCTTCCTAACTCAGTTGCCAGAGAGGAAGGAAACCGCTTAGGGATTTCAGCATACGGCCAATGGTGACTTTAAAACAGTTAGAGTGTAATGGCTATGCTTGGAGAAGACTGAGGATGGATCAACAACATTGTAATTACTCCACAATACTAACCTAAATGACAGAGTGAATAGAAGGATGCATGTACAGAATAAAAATGTTCCAAAACATGCATCCTGTTTCCAATACGGCACTAAAGTAAAATAGCAAAAATGTGGCAAAGAAATGAACTGAGTACGAAGTGTTATGTTTGGGGCAAATCCAACACAACACATCACTACTCTTCATATTTTTAAGCATGGTGGTGGCTACATCATGTTATGCATTATACTTGTCATCGTCAAGGACTAGGACTTTTTTTTATGATAAAAAGAAACGGAATAGAGCTAAGCACAGGCAAAATCCTAGAGGAAAACCTTGTTCCGTCTGCTTTCCACTAGACACTGGGAGACAAATTCACATTTCAGCAGGACAATAACCTAAAACACAAGGCCAAATATGCTTACCAAGACCACATTGAATGTTCCTGAGTGGCCTAGTTACAGTTTTGACTTAAATTGGCTTGAAAATCTATGGCAAGACTTAAGAATGGCTGTTTAGCAATGATCAACAACCAACTTGACAGAGCTTGAAGAATTTAAAAAAGAATAATGTGCAAATATTGTACACTCCAGGTGTGCAAAACTCTTAGAGACTTACCCAGAAAGACTCTCAGCTGTAATAACTGCCAAAGGTGATTCTAACATGTATTGACTCAGGGTGTTGAATACTCATCCAATCAAGATATATTCGAGTTTTATTTAACATATAGATTTTTTTTTACAAATGTTAGTTTTCCACTTTGACATTGGGAGTATTTTGTGTAGATCGTTGACAAAAAAATGCTAAATAAATCCATTTGAATCCTACTTTGTAACACATCAAAATGTGGAAAAGGCAAAGGGTTGTACTCTGAATACTCTCTGAAGGTACTGTAACTGTTAAAATATTGACAATGCTTTTTGTGCAGTATTTAGTTTAATCTGATGGGCTCTATAGCTTAATGTGCCCTATAGTCTGTACTCTAACCTATCTGAGCACACCAGAGCAGACATCCTGTGACCCTGGGTAATGCTTGTTGCTGTCTACTGTGCTCAGCAGGACAAAAGGCTTCAGCAGTCATCGCTGGCTCCATTAGCAGCTCAGCTGGCTTCTACACAGGGGGCACAGAGGTGTAATGGAGGCCTGCAGAGGATCATTGATTGTGCGTGTGTGTGTGTGTGGTGTGTGTGTGTATTCAGTATTATAGGGGATAGTTTGGGTTTGTGCTAGGTATAGAGAGGCAGATCGATGCGGGCAGCCTTGTGTGCCATGTAGCCGTGTTTCTCTCGGCGTCCTATCGCGCCAGTATGTTTCCTTTTCTCAATCTCTTCCTTCCTTTCTGTCTGTCTGTGCCTCTCCCGCTCGCTCTCTTTCTCTCGCTCTCTCGCTTTCTCTAAAGGCGGCTGTAGAATTATGACCAGTCAAGGTTGGAGAGACAGTGTGTGCTTTTCTTTTTTCCAGCCGTACATTTTTGCCTGGGTGCGTTTTAGAGTGATTGCGCAACATGCTTCCGAACATTTATAAAGGTTAAAGCGTCTCCTACCCACCACTGTCATCACCACCTCCCTCTCTCCTTTTTTCATCCCTCTTTTCTGCTCTACCCCCTCCTCTATCTTCATCCTACCCCCCGTTTTTTTTGTGCCCTTCTCTGTTTTATCCTTGTTTTCTTCCCTCCCATCTGTCTGTTCTCATTACCTCGCTCCTCTTCTCTCTCTCTTTTCTCTCTCTTTCTCCCCTCACCCCCACCACTCTCTTCTCTACCTTTCCCTCTCTTCCTGGTATCCTCTCTTGTTACTATTCCCTATTTCCTTCCTTCCCCCTCTCTGTCCTCTGGGGGGATCAGGTAGCCACATGATCCTCTGTGCCCCTCTCATATGAGGACTCTTACACAGTAGCCTGCCAATGTGTGTTAGCTAGATGGCAGCGGTCCCCACAGTAAACCCTGCGGAACGTGCTTGGTTTGGTAAACAGTAAATCATGAAACAGCGTTCCCCTCTGGAAAGGAAATCAGCCCAAAATAATTACCTATTTATTCACAGTGGAAACAGACATTCCCCTGGTTCAGAGTAATTGCAGCAACAAACTGCTACCTCTGGCAGTCTATTCCCAGAATTGTACTTAACGTTCTCTGGTTATTCCCCACTTTCTATGTTTACTTCTGTTAAAACTGTTATTTAACCCGGTTCCAGGAAAACGCAATTGTGCAAAGGCTTTTGTTTCCAGCCTAGCTCTAACACACGTTACGCAACGCAACAAGGTTGTGTTGATGAGCTGAATCAGTTGCATTATTGGTGGGATGGTGCAAAAGCCTGCAGTTATAGGAAAAGGCAGAGAGGGAAAAGAGAGTGTAGGTCAAAGAGGAATCATTAGAAAATGAAAAAGTGGAAAGAAAGAATGTGGGAGAGAGGGAAGGGATGGCAAGAGGGAGTAGGAGAGCGAGGGAGATGCGGTAAAGGAGGAATGGGAGAGTCTGTACAGAAGGAGTCATCAGACTGATAAGATCAGACTAGGGATAATTATGATGAGAAGACCAGCTAATTTCACAGGCTTAAGGAATAACAGAACTGGCCTCAGTTTAGAAGACGCTAATCCAAAGTACAGTGTGATGATAGCGGTATGCTGTTGCCCAGTGCTGTAGTCCAGTCACTAACGTCACAGACAGTCCAAGAGAAGTCTCTGCTTCCCTCCCTTTGCTCTCCACTCTTACTCTAATTTTCTTTCCATGTTTTCCCCTTCCTTTCCCATACTCTTCATTTCCCACATTATTTTGCTCTCTCTCTCTTATCCATCCTCCTGCATCTCCCTGTCACTCCATCCTACTAATGAGCTGTAGGTTCTCACAGCTTTCCCGAGAGTGTTGCTGGGCAATATTTTTTTATATATTCTTAGACCTGCGACACATAATAAGACTATGCTAAACAAAGTCTATTAGAATGCATATTATCTGACTCCATGAGCTAAACAGCAGTATTCATAATCTAGTCATGATCAGAGAGGGAGAGAGAGGGGGTGAAGTCGTGGCCTAAAAGACCATGCCCCAAGAAGTCCATGTGGAGGAGTGCGTGTAGGTGCCTCGCAGGACAGGAACAAAAAGAAACAATGAATCTTAAGACCCTTTTGAAACCATATGACCTGTTTGTATTCAAAATCTGAGTTGTTGATCAATAGCAGAGACACTAAAAGTGAACTTCCAATCAAATCACAACAGCACCAGTGCTACGCAGAGGTGTGACAGAATGGGGGTTGTTGAGAGCAACACAGGTAATTCAGCATTCTTAAAAACAAAATAATCCTTGCATACAGTGTCTTAAGAGTCATGTCAGGGGCTGGGCTGGCCCTACATACCAGTGGCAGACTGGGACAAGAGTTCGGCCTGGGCATTTTATCCACACCAGCCCACATCACTGCGCACACCGTCAACTCTTACATTTTCTGTTCGCTACGTCATCCATTTCGTGATACGATACGAATTTCGCACTTCGTGTGATGTTACAAATCCAATTTGTGCATTATGTTACACATTTGTTGTGTTTAAGATCCCAGAGTACCTCTTTAAGCCATGTTATAAAAGCCAAGCAAACATCTTAGGCTATATTTAAGCAAAAAGGCCCGAGGAGGTGTGGTATATGGTCAATATACCACGGCTAAGGGCTGTTCCTAAGCACGACGCAACGCGGAGTGCCTGGACACAGCCCTTAGCTGCGGTATATTGACTATATATCACAAACCCCCGAGGAGCCTTATTGCTATTATAAACGGGTTACCAACGTAATTAGAGCAGTAAAACTATTTTTTTTGTCCTACCCATGGTATACGGTCTGATATATCATGGCTTTCTTATTAATATAATGCTCACTGCTTGTAGCCATGTATTCATCCAACAGTAAATGTAATTTCCTAAAAGTGTTTTGCAGTTGTAGGCTACCTATCGGCCTATGCCCTTGCAATGGTCGTGCCGCTCCATATTTCAAAGCCATATCAAATATCTTGGTGTTAAAATAGTTGCTATTGAGCTGAATATTGAGAGTTGAGAAATACAGAAAGCTAAGACACTCATCTTCAACAGAGACACGGGGACGAAGCATCCAAACACGAAATTTTCCCCTACAATTGCATTTTGAAATGGTATATGATCAGACTGCATTTACCTCTGGAGCGCATGGGGGGAGGGGGGAGTGGCTCACTCATCACAGCAGCAGGCCCCAACGAAACAGACACAGGAGCAAAACAGACACTTTCATTACAGGAATCATGAGGACAATGCACTTTACTGTTTGACCAATTCAATTTAGCCATCCAACAACTAGGATGTTTTGAGTGAGGTGACAATTTAGGAAGTGCTCTCTTGGCTGATTTACTGATAGAGAGTCAGGGCGGGTCTCTCTGAGCATTTGACTTTCAATGTGAATTTGAGCGACCTCAGCTCAGCCAATCAGAAAGCCGGGCCGGCCCATTTTGGTAGGGGTGCCGGCCGGTTGCCCACTGAGCAGCCAAATGCTCATTGTAGATTACTATGACAACAGAGAAATTGCACAAAAATCATAAAAAAAGATATATCTTAACAGGCCCATGGCAGTGTCTCCGGCAGTGTCTCAATCATTTTTAACCACTTGTGTCCTTTTCTCCATCGCTGATGTAGTAGGACATGCCAGGTGGCAGCGATACAGTAAAATTATATCAGTCAGTGGTGTTGAAAGAAAGAAATGAGAAGAGGATAGGAATCTTTAAGAGTGTTGTTGAGACAATGCCCATATCTTAAAACAACAAGATTTATCCCAAATGGCGCTTTTGGTCCAAAGAAGTGCTATCACAAATAGGGTGTGGTTTGAGACGCAGCCAGAGTCATTGGGAGGCCAGTCCAAAAGGGCAGGAGAGACCTACACAACACCTCTGGTGTCCTGAAAGAATGTGGCTAGGGTGAGTCTCGGTTCAGACCAAACTGCCAGTCTGGGTCTGAGTCTCAGACAGTGGGACCCCTGTAGATTTTAGTGTCTGTGCTCCAGCTGGGAGATGAAGGTATTCCTATTGTTTCGGGTGGCTTCGCTCATACAGCTAGTGCTTTCTTAGAATGTTTTTGATGATGTGAGAGTAGGAACATTTCATTTTCATTTTCTGACGATTAGAACAAACACAGACTCTGAGCTGAAATGCAGGAATCTCCAGGGTGCATTGCCGGACTTTGAGTTTCGTTTGACGTAAACGGCATCTATGTCAGAGAACTCAACAGGTACAGGTCTAACCCTCTAGGCCTCCACCCAACATTTCAGATGTCGTCTTGTTAAATATATCCATCTCTCTCTCTCTCTCGCTTCCCCTCCCCCTCTCTCCCCTTCTCACTCTCTCCCCTTCTCACTCTCTCCCAGGCTGTGTTTGATGTGGACAAAACTAAAGGTCTGACACTGATCGAGGTGTGGGAGGGACTCACTCCAGAGGACATTAAGGCATGCACTGGAGCACACTTTGCGGTGAGTCTTACAGGGACAGCCAGTCTGGCCACGGGGAATATACTGACTGGCCACTTCAGGGTTGTGTTGTTCAAAGCAGGACGAATGATTTGATTTGATTTAGCCAGCCAACTTTTCCATATCTACTCGTTCAAAAATATAATCTGGAAACAGGCATGGAATTACATGATACTCTCAGTAAATCCATATTTAACTTGAACCGTCTTCGTAAAACCAGAAAACCAAGAGCGT
Organism: Salvelinus fontinalis; assembly: GCF_029448725.1. Classification (NCBI taxonomy): domain Eukaryota; kingdom Metazoa; phylum Chordata; class Actinopteri; order Salmoniformes; family Salmonidae; genus Salvelinus; species Salvelinus fontinalis. Next base: position 43,915,954 of record NC_074668.1, read on the forward strand.
TTATCAAAAGTAGTTGACTAAGCTATTGAGCATGCTCAGTGAGAATACCATCAATAGTAACACAGATGGTTTCTCTCCTTTCAAAACTCTCTCTGATGTCCAACAGGTGTCTCCAAACTTGAGGTCCATGCAGCAGGTCTAGAAGCTGGGGGGGGGGGGGTGTGCGAGGAGAGGAGCTATGACTTGAAGGCTGTTTCAATCTCTCCGTATGTACGCTGGAAGGAACACAAACTATGAACGAATGAACAAAGGTCAACCTAATGTTACTGAACACAACGTCTGCACACTGAATCATAACATTACTGTAACATCACTGAATGTAACATGTGAGATTCATCACGAATACTCAGGTTGAGTTGTGATGTTGAACATATTGTAAGAATTGACTTGAAGGACTGGTGTCCCTGACACAACTCAAGAGGAACTGTCTAATGTGTATTTAGTAGGAATGTCATGTTTTAATCATATGTTTTAATGCTCTGTCAAAGTTTCTCCAAGACTTAAAACACAAACAATTATGGGCTGCATTTCATTCCAGAAAGTTGTGTCCTCCCTTCTGCACTTGTTCAAGCCCTTCCTTGGATGTGGATCAGCTGGTTTCTTTTGGTAGATATGTATACCTCATAAGCAATAACGCCATCTACTTTCAGACATAATGCTTCCTCTGATTTAGTGAAATGGGAGTGAATAGGAGAAGAAGGGTGGAGGCAACTTGATGGTATGAAACGCAGCCCTGCTGTGTAAACTGATATGCATTTGAGCCTCTACATTTCATCCTAGTTTGGTGCTTTAGTTCAAAGGTTACCCTCATGGAAACACACTCTTAATAAAATATATGGTTCCAGATACTTTAGCTACTACTAAATATGAGGCCTTCCATTTTCTACCTGGACTTCTTCTGTGCCATGTATTTATATATCAAATTAAACTGTGTGTGTGTTACCTTGATGAACAAAATATATTGGTGTCCATTTTCTGCACTGGTATTGACACTCAGAAGTACACAGTAGTAATATGTGGAATGTGTTCTTGCTTTTCCCTATCCCATATTTTCACATATCAGTGGTTGTCTAGAGACAGTGGGCTGAACAGGTAGTAAGTATATTGTTGTAAGAGACCAGTACAGTATGCATAAAATTGGACCATTCATTCCAATACAGTAGTTTAATTCAGTTCCGCTGTCAGCTAAATTATGTCAAATGTATGATGATGAATAGGCTCACGTTTCCAAATTCTTCAGAAATAATCTGCCCCACTTCCTGAAGAATTTTGAGATTTATGACACCTCAAATCTTTCTTCATCATTTCTGTGTGACAGTGAAGGAAGGAATTAAGCATTTTGAGAGTATTGGAGCAAGGGGATCTCTTCATGAGTTGAGCTCTGTGTTATGGTACACTGAATGAAGGCTCCATCTATCCTCAGAGACGCAAAGCTTTTCCGACTCAATCCCAACATATCGCTCATTATGTTCTGCCCCAACGTTCCCATTAGCCAGGTTTGACATTATGTACCTCTGAGCAACTAAAGCAAATTAAGTCGACACACAGCAGGTTCAGGCTGCCATGCAGATGAGGGGCGTGCAATGACATTCTTGATTCGATTTGTCCACTTGAGAAGAGCGCAGGGTGCGGTTACCCTTGGGCTCTATGTAGCAGAAACTGGAGGGCTTCTTCACGCTTGGGTTCAAAGAGAATATAGAGGATGTATCATAAATGGGAAACACATACATGTCAAATTGTTCCTGCGAATATGTTGTGAAATAGACTTGTTCATCAAGGGTAGACATTTCTAAATAGTAAATATATGTTGCTGCCAGACTATTTAGACAAACCCTATTATATTCAGTGAGGTTTATTTTTCAATCCTGGAAAAGTGTCAAATATGTTAAAATAACTAATCCAGACAAGCGAGAAGTGAAAATCAATCGGTTAACAAACGTGTCCTTTCCAAATGCTCTCCTCCAGAAGCGCTATTGTCGGGAAAGCGGAGTTGATCAATTCAGCACCACAGGTGTGGACAGTGCCACTAGCCTATACACGGACAGGCAAACGCAAGGCGTATGGATGCAGTAGTGGAGAGCCAGACAGACATTCGCTGTTGTAGAATGGTACATGGGACTGATTATTGAATTAAGTTGAGTGGCTAGCTGGGCGCACCCTTATTTTAATGACTTCAAGAACTAATGGCTGAATACATCACTCGCCTGCCATGAGACCATCCTAAAAGCACAACTTTATCGAAAACACAACTCTATCGACATATCCTATGAAAAATGGGTTCCCTATCGATGTGTGCACGCCATTCAGGGGGTGTGGTGTGAACTCACTCGTTCCCGGTCACGCTGGTGTGTGTGTGTGTGTGGTGAGTGGAGCTCGCGCAGCACAGAGAAAGCGCACTCAAAGCTCGCGCAGGCACCGGAAAGTGGGGATATAGTGCGCGGCGGCATGGCTTCGTCTCACGGGAAAAACGAACACCGGTTCGCCGACTGGATGGCGAATTTACCGGAGAGCATGCACCGCATCCCGCTTACCAACCTGGCCATTCCAGGTAAGCGTCACATCGTAGTTTGCACTGTTGCGTGTGGAAATGTTGGGAACCTTTTGTTGATCATGCAGTGAAATAATTTACTTCCATAGAAGATAGAAATCCAGATGTGTATGTTGTAGAACTGACGGCGAGTGACCTAGCCAGCCTACAGACTCTTCAGACGAATTATCGACACAGAATTATCATATTCCGTGCAAAGGCTGTTAATTCCAGCTGAAGTTTATGCTATAGCCTACCAGGGGTCATCAACAGGTGGCCCGCGGGCCAAAACTGGTCCACAAGTGAATTATTTTTTTGTCCTGAAGTTTTTATTAAATAATAATAATAATGTAGGATTTAAAGTTTTGGGTAAAAAAAAACTAACATCACCAGGAATTCAGCAAAAATTTAGTTTAATTTAGGAAGTCTGTTCTCAAGTATTCACACAAATATATATATATTTATATGCGTTCGTGTCTCAATGTAATCAAGGTATGAAATTGTATCTTAAAATAACAATAATAATAAAATAAAATAACTAATCTCTCTTTGTGGTCAATTTGCAGCGTACACATTATTATAGTTATTTTCTGGTCACCCAACCATTCACTCCAACATAAATCGGCCACTGGCTGGACCTAGTTGCCTATCTCTGGCCTATAGGCTACAGTAGTCTCTCGAGATGGCACCTGTTGCGGGAAGGTGAAACCTATGTGTAAGTGCAACACTAGTCCATTGCCCTATTCGGTAGCACAAAGGATCCATCATCAAAGAAATAGGCTACAGTTTAGCTGGTTAGGGCTCGATAGGCTATATGCCAAAAGCAGAGACGTGTCTCTAGGTCTCTATCGGCTTGATTTAATTAAAATCTCCTTGAGGGTGGGGCGTGAATGATCTTACAAAAAGATTGCAAATTGCCAATTCAAATTAATACACTAAAATGTCATTTACACAGGTGGCCCATTGTGCCCCTTAAAATATGTTGTAAATCTAGTCACTTTTTTGGCAGGCTATGTGTTATCGATGTGATTTTTGGCGGTGCGTATTAGCCTAAACGGGGCATATAGTTCAGGGTTCATTGCATTGCAACCAGGACAGCCCATGTGCCTCTAATGAGCCTAACCCACCGTCACATATTACAAGTGTGAATTGGATGGGTTTATTGTTTAACAATGATCTCTAAATCCCTATTCAAAGTGTTTCAAAGTTTAGACGGGCCACTCAGGTCTGTGTTTGCAGACTCTAGACATCTATACCCCGTTCAAAGACCTTATTTCCTTCCTTGAAGAAACCAGTGATATGACATGATCGGACTGGTCAAACCTCAATAGCAAAACTTGCATACAACCTGCCTAGTTCACATCAGATCTTCTGCTATCCCTTCTAGGAACGAAGGTTAGAAAAGTTGTATGTTGGCAGTGTTGGAACGGGCCATTGTCTTGGCATCAGCGTCTAAAAGTGGTACCAGCTGTTTGGAGGTTTCGGCCAATCATGCGGCAGGTCTCCTGAGACGACAACTCTGATTGGAGGTCTGGAATAAGACCCGGTCGCTGGTTTCACTCTTGTGGAATGGCAAATTGACATCTGGCTAATTCTAATGATTAGCTTCATACACTGGCTACACACATGCAGGCGGGTGGAGCACAAAGCTGTGTTTCTCAGATCTATTGTTGGAAACTAAAGAGGTGTGGCATGGCATACTCCACTGCTCTCAATGGGGAACACACACAATTCATTCATCTTCAGGGTATTTTGGGATGTGATTTTCGATTAAGCATCGACTGCGTGATATGAAAGACTGGGAAATGAAAACTACAGGATATCGCCATGGGGCCAAGAGGTCTAGTTAAGTCACACTCAACACTTGCATTTGCACCTGGCTTTCCCTTCTCATAGGCAAGCCTGGAGAAGCAACATGCTCACTATAACCCACTGTAATTAACCATGATTATTCAGAATTTGCCCATTTGCTCCAAGCGTCTTAAACTGGTGCGTAGCCTATGCACTCCGTTTGGAAACAGGCTACTGTAAAACTCTTCTGTCTCCTCCAATGTCCCCGAAACCAGAGTCAGCCACATAAGCCATTCACTTATTGATTTCTCCTGGTGTGTGTGTGTGTGTGTGTGCGCGCGCGTGTTTCTTCCTTGCCAGAAGCCAATTTCCTCCGACAGTTTTTTGGTGCCAAACCTGGCGGCTGCTGATTTGGTCGAGGAGGTTTCGGGGAGGCAGCAGCTATATGTGTTACCGCTGCAGGGTTAGAGCACTACAGCACAGGCTTCTCATCCCAGCGAAGGAGAGTGAAGCGCTGAACCAGTTGAGAGGAACGAATGGGAGGATGAATGTGATCATTTCATCCACAAGTATGGTCCTCTTCCCCAGAGGATTATACTTCTAATTCGACATTTATAATGCCTGGGGATGGGGATCCATTGAAGTGTTTCTGCATTTAACAGAGGCGCTACGCTGTTACCCACCCCCAAAATTGCCTAGAGCACAATCAGACTGGCAACCAGCCTAGGATGTAGACTTTGCAATTCAAATTTTGTTAACACTGTGAGACAGTGGCCCGATTGCATTTCTGTATGGTGCTACAGTATTATGTGTTATCTGTATGGTGCTACAGTATTATGTGTTAGTGCACGTTGATCTAAGTGTTACTGTAAATGGATACCACATTGCGTCTTAGTTGATCCCCTTATGTCAACACAATCTGCAAAGAGTGAGGTGGCGATTCTGAACAGTTCTTTCACTTATAGTGTTGGGTAGGCCAGATGGAGTATAAAGCTGCCTCTAGTCTAGTAGACACTGAACTAAGGACAGTTTTTTGTATTTCCCCTCTAATGAAAAAGGTTACCTGTGGCTACAGTTGATTTGTCCCTGGAACAGATCTTAACACTCCCAGTGCCGCCACCTCCTCCTCCTTCATCAGATGCAGACACACATACTCTGTCTCTCTCTCTCTATCTCGGGAACAGCCTATGTAGACCATATATACACAAGGCTGTGTGCACTTTTCCCCCTTTTGTCTTTCCATCCCTCATTCCCAGTGTTGCCCTCTGATCTCCTCACCTACAGGAGGTGAGGCTACAGAGGCATTAAATTGGGCTCTTACAGGTGACAGAGCTGCTCTCAAATAACTTAACCTCCTGCTACTGTTTATCTGTGTATCCAGAGGTGGTGAAAGTCCTTTTCACTCCAGATGAACGACATCAACATTTGGCTAGCCCAGTATTATTCTTAGGGAGTCCCAACGCATTGGCTACTGCAGACATCAACCCTGCCCCGGTTGAACCCCATAGATACACACGCCATACTGTGGTTGTTTGTCATGTCAGCTGGTACAGGAAATGGATGCAGCTTGACATAATGAGAACGTCTGTGTGTTTGCCCTGCAGGTGACACTGGCCTCCCCCTGCTCTGACTCTTCTCTGGCTCTAGCTCTGATCCATACAGCTGAGCCGGCGCCAGCCTCCACCCTGACCAACAGAGGTCATGAACATAAACTAGAGCAAGAAATAGAACAGATAAGAGAAGAACAAGGTTGAGAGGTTCTAGAAGAAAATAGGAGACAGATGAACTACACAGGCTGTGATGTCAGCATAAAACAGGCTTTCTGTATACTACTGAGTCAGTGTGTGTGTATGTGTGTGTGTGTGTTTGGTTGAACTAAATATAGATAGTAAAACAAAGAAAATTCGAACAAATGGGGTCATTTCACTGGTCCCCACAAGGAAAAAGCCTGTTTTAGGGTTAGAATTAAGGTTAGGGGTTAAGGTTATGGTTAGGGTTAGGAAAAATAGGATTTTGAAAGAGAAAATATTGTTTGGTCCCCACAAGGATAGTAAAATAAGCGTGTGTGTGTGTGTGTAATCAAGCTGTTTATGAGTTTATCTAAAGTCATGACCTTGTTTGCCATATTCTACACCAACATCTTCTGCAGGGGAGCTTGGGACTATAAGGCTCTATCTGCATTTTTCTCCAAATGTTGTTATTGACATAGCCTTGTTATGTTCAATGTTCTCTACCTTTATAATACTATAAATACCCCAATTCATACAAGATAAAATTGCGAACACCATTCAAACCAATGAGGGCTCGGAACTTTAAAACCAATTATATCAGAATCATATTTTTGCAGATAGAACCTTGTAGTCCCGAGCTCTCTAAATGAGTAAGTCAATACTGTATGTTCATCATATATGCATGATGCAACTATTAGCTCTGCCACAGAGACAGCTAGGCTACTTTATCTGAGTGTTGCCAATGAGTGTAATACACTCTTAGTAAGACTGCACCTTGGAGAAGTGAATAGGCTTTCCAGTGACTAATGTCAAACAGAAAAGACTTGGGTAGCACACTTCAGGGGAATCTGAAGTGTATCACCGGATGAAAGGCATTTGTCTTACTAGGCCAGGGGTGAACTGAAGCTATAATCTTCTGGAGGTTTCTCTAAACCCACTGATACACCAGCAGGTCAGGCCTGGAATTCATTCTCAATCCACAGGTGGTTGTAACATGTCAATAATTTTTCAAAGGGGCAATCTATTTACCCCAACCGGCTAGCCTGACTACCCATCCACATCGCTCCGGCCAAACGCCACGCCTGCTAGCTTGGAGCGATCGATGGAGCAGCAGAATTTAAATCAGCATGAGTCGTCACGGCATGCAACCAGCCAGCCAGCCCCCTGAGACCAGTAAAACCAAAACCATTGAAAAACAGCATCCTCTGCTTCTGAAATGGGCCTTGGCACAGGATTATCTATTAATCTGACAATCCATCTATCCATCCATTGCTTTATCCATCTATCCATTCATCCAGCCCTTTGTCCATTCTCTCATCCACCACTTGAGCTCCAGGGAAGGGAGGATATACTGCCTAAGAGGAACATAAACAGTGGGTATTGAGGAGATTTGAGGACATGAAATTGCACTGAAGTTAAATGTCAGTCTGTCATTTAACATAGTTTTACTGAACAAGGCTATGTTGATACCTCATTGTTGAATGCAGAACAAATCAGGTAGCCATGCTAGTACTCTGCTGGCAGTTGAGTTTACAGAGGAAAGAAGTTTATCTTGTTGCAAAAAAACTAAATTGTGCACACCCGTCTTTAGCTGCACACTGTGTCCACAATGACTCTCGTACCAAAGACGAGATAAGAGTAAGAACATGGGAGGAAAGAGATCATTTGATTGAGGGAATGGATAGGAGGGCAGAAGACGGAGGTTGATGAGGAACCACTGTGGGAAGGGAGGAAAATGGGTTTGAGAGAGACTGACAAAAAGGGAGGGAGAGGTAGGAAAGAGATGGATAGGAAAAGAATGAAGAACGGAGTAGAGAAAGTGAGGGGAAGCAGGCTCTGTCACGCCCTGACCTTAGAGAGCCTTTTTTTTATCTCTATTTGGTTTGGTCAGGGTGTGATTTGGGTGGGCATTCTATGTTCTTTATTTCTATGATTTGTGTTTCTATGTTTTGGCCGGGTATGGTTCTCAATCAGGGACAGTTGTTCATCGTTGTCTCTTATTGGGAATCATACTTAGGCAGCCTGTTTTGCCACCTTAGGTTGTGGGATGTTGTTTTTGTTAGCTCTGTGTAGCCTTCAAGATGTTGCGTTCATTGTTCTTTTTGTTGTTTTGTTTGGTGTTTGGTTTTTTAATAAAGAAGCATGAACACGTAGCACGCTGCACCTTGGTCTTCTTCCGACGAGCATTACAGGCTCCTCTCCTGTGCCCTGAGGGGAGTTAGGAGTTAGTGAAAAAGTGAGCGGACTGAGCAGTAATAGTATGTGATGAAACAAGAGTATTAGCAAATATTTGTATTATTATATTGACAAGCTAGTAGATGGAGCGCTCTAACAATGGAAATACATGTCCTCAAAGATGGAAGGCAGGTGGGAGGAGGCAAGATCAGGAGGGACCATTCCAGCCAATGAGAGGGCAGATTGTAAGGGGTGCGTACTGACGGCAGAGAAGTCAGACGCAGGAGAGCAAAAACTGTGTTTCCAACGGCGCAGTTTAATAATAAAATCCCACCGGAAAACAGAACAATCAATAAATGGGTACATAACCCGACGCACACCAGACATAACGTCCACAAGTACTTACAATAAACAATACCGGACAAGGACATGATGGGAACAGAGGGTTAAATACACAACATGTAATTGATGGAATTGAAACCAGGTGTGTGGGAAGACAAGACAAAACAAATGGAAAATGAAAGGTGGATCGACGATGGCTAGAAGACCGGTGACGTCGACCGAACGTCGCCCGAACAAGGAGAGGGACCGACTTCGGAGGAAGCAGTGACACAGATAGTAAACAACAGGCACAACACTGATGTAAAGTAGTTTTATTTTTCAAGGTTGCCGAAATGCCACGTGAGTCCACGTATAACAGTCCATTCATAACAACCTAAACATTACAAAACTTCTATTTGATCAAATAAGACTCACGTAGCATATTAGCAATTACATTTTTTGTTGACCAAATTCGACACCCATTGCCCTCCACATAAAAATTCCTCATTTGTAGTCTTATTTTTCGTGGACAGATTTTGGGTGATTTTAGAGCCTTTAATGTCCAACAACAAAAATGATATAAAAAACAAAAACACATCACCTATTGGGGAACCCTGCAGCTGTCACGGTCGTCTTGAGGTGAATGAATGGACCAAGGCGCAGCGTGATATGAATACATCTTATTTTATTTTACGACGAAGATGAACACGAAACGAAACACTTATACAAACTATACAAAACAACAAACAACCGTGAAGCTACAAACGAAAGTGCACACACAAGCTACTTACGTTCAACATAGACAATCTCCCACAATCACCTAAAGCCTATGGCTGCCTTAAATATGGCTCCCAATCAGAGACAATTAATGACATCTGTCTCTGATTGAGAACCAAACCAGGCAACCATAGACTTTCCTAGAACTCTCTCCTGAACACAACCCCATACACTATTCAACACCCCCTAAACAATACACACACCCTAAACTAGACAAAACACACAAACTTCCCATGTCACACCCTGACCTAACTAAAATAATAAAGAAAACAAAGAATACTAAGGCCAGGGCGTGACATAACCCCCCCCTCAAGGTGCGAACTCCGGACGCACCAGCATAAAGTCTAGGGGAGGGTCTGGGTGGGCGTCTGTCCACGGTGGCGGCTCTGGCGCTGGTCGTGGTCCCCACCCCACCATAGTCACTACCCGCTTTCGTATCCTCCTCCAAATGGCCACCCTCCAAATTAACCCCACTGGATTAAGGGGCAGCACCGGACTAAGTGGCAGCACCGGACTAAGGGGCAGCACCGGACTAAGGGGCAGCACCGGACTAAGGGGCAGCACCGGACTAAGGGGCAGCACCGGGATAAGGGGCAGCACCGGGATAAGAGGCAGCACCGGGATAAGGGGCAGCACCAGGATAAGGGACAGCACCAGGATAAGGGGCAGCACCAGGATAAGGGGCAGCTCCGGACTGAGGGACGGCAGCTCCGGACTGAGGGACAACACCGGACTGGCTGGCGGACCCTGGCTGGCTGGCGGATCCTGGCTGGCTGGCTCTGGCGGATCCTGGCTGGCTGGCTCTGGCGGATCCTGGCTGGCTGGCTCTGGCGGATCCTGGCTGGCTGGCTCTGGCGGATCCTGGCTGGCTGGCTCTGGCTGGTCATGGCTGGATGACGGCTCTGGCTGGTCATGGCTGGATGACGGCTCTGGCTGGTCATGGCTGGATGACGGCTCTGGCTGGTCATGGCTGAATGACGGCTCTGGCTGGTCATGGCTGGATGACGGCTCTGGCTGGTCATGGCTGGATGACGGCTCTAGCTGGTCATGGCTGGATGACGGCTCTAGCTGATCCGGTCTGGCGGAAGGCTCTGGCTGATCCGGTCTGGCGGAAGGCTCTGGCTGATCCGGTCTGGCGGAAGGCTCTAGCGGCTCCTGTCTGGCGGAAAGCTCTAGCGGCTCCTGTCTGGCGGAAGGCTCTAGCGGCTCCTGTCTGGCGGACGGCTCTGTAGGCTCATGGCAGACGGGCGGCTTTGCAGGCTCATGGCAGACGGGTGGCTTTGAAGGCTCAATACAGACGGGCAGCTCATGCGGCACTTGGCAGACGGACAGTTCAGACGGCGTAGGGCAGACGGGCAGTTCAGGCGCCGTTGGGCAGACGTGCAGTTCAGGCGCCGTTGGGCAGACGGGCAGTTCAGGCGCCGTTGGGCAGACGGGCAGTTCAGGCCGGCTGAGACGCACTGTAGGCCTGGTGCGTGGTGCCGGAACTGGAGGTACCGGGCTAAGGACATGCACCTTCAGGCTAGTGCGGGGAACAACAACAGGGCACACTGGACTCTCAAGGCGTACTATAGGCCTGGTGCGTGGTACCGGCACTGGTGGTACCGGGCTGAGGGCACGCACATCAGGGCGAGTACGGGGAGAAGGAACAGTGCGTACAGGGCTCTGGAGACGCACAGGAGGCTTAGTGCATGGTGCCGGAACTGGTGGTACTGGACTGGAGACATGCACCATAGGGAGAGTGCGTGGAGGAGGAACAGGGCTCTGGAGACGCACTGGAAGCCTGGTGCGTGGTGTAGGCACTGGTGGTACTGGCCTGGAGCGGGGAGGTGGCGCCGGAAATACCGGACCGTGCAGGCGTACTGGCTCCCTTGAGCATTGAGCCTGCCCAACCTTACCTGGTTGAATGCTCCCCGTCGCCCGACCAGTGCGGGGAGGTGGAATAACCCGCACCGGGCTATGTAGGCGAACCGGGGACACCATGCGTAAGGCTGGTGCCATGTAAACCGGCCCGAGGAGACGCACTGGTGGCCAGATATGTAGGGCCGGCTTCATGACATCCGGCTCAATACTCAATCTAGCCCTGCCAGTGCGGGGAGGTGGAATAACCCGCACCGGGCTATGCACACGTACAGGAGACACCGTGCGCTCTACTGCGTAACACGGTGTCTGCCCGTACTCCCGCTCTCCACGGTTAGCCTGGGAAGTGGGCGCAGGTCTCCTACCTGCCCTCGGCCCACTACCTCTTAGCCCCCTCCCCGAGAAATGTTTGGGGTTTACTCACAGGCTTCCTTGCTAGTCGCGTACCCTCATAACTTCGGTTCCTCTCTCCGGTTGCCTCTGCTCTCCTAATCGCCTCCAGCTGTTCCCATGGAAGGCGATCTCTTCCAGCTCGGATCTCCTCCCATGTGTAGCAACCCTTGCCGTCCAATACATCCTCCCATGTCCACGAGTCCTGGTTACTTTGCCGCTGTTGTTGGTTCCGCTCACGCTGCTTGATCCATGTGTGGTGGGAGATTCTGTCCACGGTCGTCTTGAGGTGAATGAATGGACCAAGGCGCAGCGTGATATGAATACATCTTTTATTTTACGACAAAGATGAACACGAAACGAAACACTTATACAAACTATACAAAACAACAAACAACCGTGAAGCTACAAACGAAAGTGCACACACAAGCTACTTACGTTCAACATAGACAATCTCCCACAATCACCTAAAGCCTATGGCTGCCTTAAATATGGCTCCCAATCAGAGACAATTAATGACATCTGTCTCTGATTGAGAACCAAACCAGGCAACCATAGACTTTCCTAGAACTCTCTCCTGAACACAACCCCATACACTATTCAACACCCCCTAAACAATACACACACCCTAAACTAGACAAAACACACAAACTTCCCATGTCACACCCTGACCTAACTAAAATAATAAAGAAAACAAAGAATACTAAGGCCAGGGCGTGACAGCAGTAGAGTATCGCAATATTATTTTTGATGATTTTATATAAATACTGTGACTCAAAGTATCGATTTGTAAAAAAATATATATATATACAGTGCTTTCGGAAAGTTTTCAGACCCCTTGACTTTTTCCACATTTTGTTACGTTACAGCCATATTCTAAAATTGATTAAATACAAAATTTCCTCCTCAATCTACACACAATTTAGAATTTAGGTATTTAGAAATGGTTGAACATTGAGCACTGGTGCATCCTGTTTCCATTGATCATCCTTGAGATGTTATTTCAACTTGATTGGAGTTCACCTGAGGTATATGCAAATGTTTGGACATGATTTGGAAAGGCTCACACCTGTCTATATAAGATGACAGTGCATGTCAGAGCAAAAACCATAGCATGAGGTCGAAGGAATTGTCCGTTGAGATCCGTGACAGGAATGTGTTGAGGCACAGATCTGGGGAAGGATACCAACAAATGTCTGCAGTAATGAAGGTCCCCAAGAACACAGTGACCTCCATCATTCTTAAATGGAAGAAGTTTGGAACCACCAAGACTCTTCCTAGAGCAGGCCGCCTGGCCAAACTGAGCAATCGGGGGAGAAGGGCCTTGGTCAGGGAGGGGACCAAGAACCCAATGGTGACTCTGACAGAGCTCCAGAGTTCCGCTGTCGAGATGGGAGAACCTTCCAGAAGGAAAACCATCTCTGCAGCATTCCACCAATTAGGCCTTTATGGTAGAGTGGCCAGACAGAAGCCATTACCCAGTGAAAGGCACATGAGTTTGGAGTTTGCCAAAAGGCACCTAAAGGACCCTCAGACCATGAGAAACAAGATTCTCTAGTCTGATGAAACCGAGATTGAACTCTTTGGCCTGAATCCCAAGCGTCAAGGCTGGAGAAAACCTGGCACCATCCCTACGGTGAAACATGGTGGTGGCAGCATCATGTTGTGGGAATGTTTTTCAGCGGCAGGGAGTGGGAGACTAGTCAGGATTGAGGGAAAGATGAACGGAGCAAAGTACAGAGAGATCCTTAATTAAAACCTGGTCCAGAGCACTTAGGACCTCGGACCGGGGCGAAGCTTCACCTTCCAACAGGACAACGACACTAAGCAAACAGCCAAGACAACGCAAGAGTGGCTTCAGGACAATTCTCTGAATGTTCTTGAGTGGCCCAGCCAGAGCCCAGACTTGAACCCGATCGAACATCTCTGGAGAGACCTGAAAATAGCTGTGCAGTGACACTTCCCATCCAACCTGAGAGGATCTGCAGAGAGGAATGGGAGAAACTCCCCAAATACAGGCGTGCCAAGTTTGTAGCGTCATACCCAAGAAGACTAGAGTTTGTAATTGCTGTCAGATGTGCTTCAACAAAGTAAAGTAAAGGGTCTGAATACTTATGTAAATGTGATATTTCAGTTTTTAATTTTTAATACATTTGCAAAAATGTCTAAAAACCTGTTTTTGAAGTGTCATTATTGTGTGTAGATTGAGGGGGGAAAACAATTGAATCCATTTTAGAATAAGGCTTTAACGTAACAATGTGGGAAAAATTAAGGGGTCTGAACACTTTCTGAATGCACTGTATATATTTTTATGTACACTTAGTATACAAAACATTAGGAATACCTTCCTAATATTGAGTAACACCCCCTTTTGGCCTCAGAACAGCCTTAATTCGTCGGACTACAAGGTGTCCAAAGCATTCCACAGGGACACTTGTCCACTATGTTGTAAATGGCACCGGAAGAAATGGCAGAAATGACACCTTGTAGTCCGACGAATTAAGGCTGTTCTATTATGTGTTTTTTCTGCATTATTTGTAACTTATTTTATACATAATGTTTCTGCAACCGTATCTTATGGCAAAAAAAGAGCTTCTGGATATCAGGACAGCGATCACTCATCTCGGATTAGACAAAGACTTTTTCTACAACAAGGAGGACGGATGCACAGGACATTCTCCAAACACCCGACAGGGCTGACATCCCCGTTATTATATAAGAGGAAGCGACGCAGGTACAGAGGACAAAGAGCCGGATGCCTCGTCAGGACCCGGAGAAGGCGAGTGGGAAAGTTGCCATTACCGTCAATACTACTCGCCAACGTGCAATCATAGGACAATAAATTAGACGAGGTGCGATCACGAATATCCTACCAACCTGACATCAAAAACTGTAATATCCTATGTTTCACGGAATCGTGGCTGAATGACGACATGGATACTCAGCTAGCGGATATATGCTACACCGGCAAGATAGAACAGCACTCTCCGGTAAGATGAGGGAGGGCGGTCTGTGCATATTTGTAATTAACAGCTGGAGCACGAAATCTAAGGAAGTCTCTAGATTTTGCTCGCCTGGAGTAGATTATATTGTGATAAATTGCAGGCCACACCACTGGCCTAGAGAGTTTTCAGCTATATATTTCGTGGCTGTTTATTTACCACCACAGACAGATGCTGGCACTAAGACTGCACTCAGTCAGATGTATAAGGAAATAAGCAAACAGGAAACCACTCACCCAGAGGCGGCGCTCCTAGTGGCCGGAGACTTTAATGCAGGGAAACTTAAATCAGTTCTACCAAATTTCTAACAACATGTTAAATGTGCAACCAGAGGTACAAAAATTCTAGATCACCTGTACTCCACACACAGAGACGGATACAAAGCTCTCCCTCACCCTCCATTTGGTAAATCTGACCACAACTCTATCCTCCTGATTCCTGCTTACAAGCAGGAAGCACCAGTGACTCGATCTATAAAAAAGTGGTCAGATGAAGCAGATGCTAAACTACAGAACTGTTTTGCTATCACAGACTGGAACATGTTCCGGGATTCTTCCGATGGCATTGAGGAGTACACCACATCAGTCACTGGCTTTATCAATAAGTGCATCTAGGACGTCGTCCCCACAGTGACTGTACGTACATATCCCAACCAGAAGCCATGGATTACAGGCAACATTTGCACTGAGGTAAAGGGTAGAGCTGCCACTTTCAAGGTGCAGGACTCTAACCCGGAAGCTTACAAGATATCCTGCTATGCCCTCCGACGAACCATCAAACTGGCAAACCGTCAATACAGAGCTAAGATTGAATCATTCTACACTGGCTCCGACACTCGTCTTATGTGGCAGGGCTTGCAAACTATTACAGACTACAAAGGGAAGCACAGCCGCGAGCTGCCCAGTGACACGAGCCTACCAGACGAGCGAAATCACTTCTATGCTCGCTTTGAGGCAAGCAACACTGAGGCATGCATGAGAGCATCAGCTGTTCTGGACGACTGTGTGATCACGCTCTTCGTAGCCGGCATGAGTAAGACCTTTTAACAGGTCAACATATACAAGGCTGCGGGGCCAGATGGATTACCAGGAAGTGTGCTGTTGGGCATGTGCAGACCACATTTTCAACATGTCTCTGATTGAGTCTATAATACCAACATGTTTCAAGCAGACCACCATAGTCCCTGTGCCCAAGAACACAAAGGCAACCTGCCTAAATGACTACAGACCCGTAGCACTCACATCCTTAGCCATGAAGTGCTTTGAAAGGTTGGTAATGGCTCACATCAACACCCTTATCCCAGAAACCCTAGACCCACTCCAATTTGCATACCGCCCAAAGAGATCCACAGATGATGCAATCTCTATTGCACTCCACACTGCCCTTTCCCACCTGGACAAAAGGAACACTTATGTGAGATTGCTATTCATTGACTACAGCTCAGTGTTCAATACCATAGTACCCTCAAAGCTCAACACTAAGCTAAGGATCCTGAGACTAAACACCTCCCTCTGCAACTGGATCCTGGACTTCCTGACGGGCCGCCCCCAGGTGGTGAGGGTAAGTAGCAACACAATCTGCTACGCTGATCCTCAACACTTGGAACTCCCCAGGGGTGCGTGCTCAGTCCCCTCCTGTACTCCCTGTTCACCTACAACTGCATGGCCAGGCACGACTCCAACACCATCATTAAGTTTGCAGACGACACTACAAGTGGTAGGCCTGATCACCGACAACAACGAGACAGCCTATAGGGAGGAGGTCAGAGACCTGGCCGTGTGGTGCCAGAATAACAACCTATCCCTCAACGTAACCAAGACTAAGGAGATGATTGAAGACTACAGGAAAAGGAGGACCGAGCACGCCCCCATTCTCATCGACGGGGCTGTAGTGGAGCAGATTGAGAGCTTCAAGTTCCTTGGTGTCCACATCAACATCAAACTAGAATGGTCCAAACACACCAAGACAGTTGTGAAGAGGGCACGACAAAGCCTATTCCCCCTCAGGAAAATAAAAAGATTTGTCATGGGTCCTGAGATCCTCAAAAGGTTCTACAGCTGCAACATCGAGAGCATCCTGACTGGTTGCATCACTGCCTGATACGGCAATTTCTCGGCCTCTGACCGCAAGGCACTACAGAGGGTAGAGCGTACGGCCCAGTACATCACTGGAGCTAAGCTGCCTGCCATCCAGGACCTCTACACCAGGCTCTGTCAGAGAAAGGCCCTAAAAATTGCCAAAGACCTCAGCCACCACAATCATAGACTGTTCTCCCTACTACCTCATGGCAAGTGGTACCGGAGTGCCAAGTCTAGGACAAAAAGGCTTCTCAAAAGTTTTTACACCCAAGCCATAAGACTCCTGAACAGGTAATTAAATGGCTACCCGGACTATTTGCATTGTGTGAGACCCCCCCCCCAACCCCTCTTTTTACGCTGCTACTACTCTCTGTTTATCATATATGCATAGTCACGTTAACTGTACATACTACCTCAATTGAGCCAACCAACCAGTACCAGCCTCCTCCGAGCGCTCAGGTAGGCTGGTAGAAAGCATCTGTATCAGATGGAAGCAGATGTCACTATATCATATCACCCTTTAAAGAAAGCATGAACGTAAACCATAAGAAATATACGTTTTCTATTACACTTTACATATTACAATCGCACTTTATTTGATATTGTTCCCTCTGTTTAAAACAGGTACGACTACTGACTTTAAACTTCTTGCAAACTTTTTGTAGATCTGGCCCTATCAGGGGGAAAGACAGAGCAACGACATGCAACAAAAAACAACAACAAATCTCTGTTACTAATCTCCTTCATTAAAACATTAAGTAGTGAGAGCGAGGGATTTGTTGGTTTATTTGTGTAATTGCCTCATCCCTAATGCATCCCTCTAGTGCTGTAATTCACAAACAGAGAACTGTCAAAGTCATTTATTGTCATCTTCAAGGTTACACTTTATTTGGTGTTACAGATGAACTAGCTAAATAAGACACAACCAGAGGCCATAGGGCAGGCTTCCGCATAATCGCGGCCTGTGGGCCCAATTTTTTTATAATGATCTTTTTATTATATTTCGTTGTTGGACATAAGACTGTAAAAACACCAGCAAATCAGAAAAGTGATTTTGGAAATCTGTTCAAACATATTCCCATGCATAATAGAGAGATATGTGATCATTTACAAAAGTAAGCAAGGTTTGAAATGATTATGTTTTGGTCAAATATTATATCTCTTCGGGCTTCTTGCAGTCAATTTGCAGTCTAAAAATGATTTGTAATTATGTTTCGGCCCCCTGACCATCCGCTTAAGAAAAACATCGGCCCGCAACCGGATCTAATTGATGATCCCTGCCAAGGCAAGATGACCTCAGTCGTCTGTTTAACTAATGAGACAAGTGTTGATATTCCACCTGAACATTTTTACCCTCAGCTTACAGGAGTGGTGAGCAGGTGGAGAGGCAGGGAATCCATCTTGTTTCATGAGGTGAACAGCGGCGATATTTAGAGCACGTCTCTCCACCCAATGCTCAATGGTCTCCGTGACCCCCCATAGATTTTTTGATTAATGTGATTAATTTCATTCTAATTTGACATACAGCTAGTCTGACCTTCTAGGCTTAATGAAAAGCATGTTGTTCATTGCACATTTTTATTTCCACAGCCTTAAATTGATTAATGGATTCATTTTGATGGATCGCTTTTCCCTCTCGTTATCATCACACAGTTACCGAGAGTCAAGAGATAAACGCAGCTGTAATTTCCAGTGTGTTGATAAGCCATCGTCTCTCGCGTAGCTTCTCCCTCCCCCCAGGATGTGTTACTGAATTCATTGGTCATACAAGGTAGAGCTGACATTTCACATCGGAGTGATGAGCGGTAACTCGGGATCACAGAAGCGATGTGTTAGGTACCGTTTTGTTTTGCACACCTTTTAAACTACACGCACCATCTGGGAACACTGGCTCATTCCATAAAATACCGCTGATAAGCCAATAGGAATGTTGCCAGAACATCTCTATAAAAGCTATAGGTGTATTTGACGGTGGCACCTGAATTGGGGAGGACAGGCTCGTGGTAATGGCTGGAACAGAATGTGTGGAATGATGTCAAATACATCAAACACATGGTTTCCAAAGGGTCCTTTTATGTTTCTGTACAAATACACCTGCAACCTCTATAGAAATGTCCTGACAATATTCCTCTGTTTGTCCAATAGAGAAATGATTCTGTACAATAACGTGAGCTCAGGTCCATGCCTCGAGGTGGGTGAAGGAGCCCTCTTCTGTCAAATCAGCGGAGGCTGCTGAGGGGAAGACGGCTCATAATAATGGCTGGTTTCCATGTGTTTGATTCCATTCGCTCCATTCCAGCGAGCTTACAGGTGTATTTGTACAGAAACATAAAAGGACGCTTTGCCCAAAAAGGCATACTGCTGTCTCTATTATACTCCAAGGCCTTGTGTTGGAGCAGAGAACATTATGCTTTATGTGAACATTTATGTGAGTCTCAGAAGGATGCCGACTGTATGGTTGATGTGCAGTCAAGCGAGTGTCCGTGTCTGACGGTCTGCGTAGGGTGAAGGTTTCTCTCTGTGTTCTGTGACCGTGCTGTTATGTTTGCCGTGTAGCCCCTGGGAGGTATTGTTGTGTGTTCCTTTTGACTCACCGCAGAGGGCCTTTAGGGGCCAGCGTACGTTGGCGAACGAGTTGTTTGTCACGCTAGCTCACGAACGTGAGGATGTTAGAGGTTGTAGCTAAGAAACCTGAGCCGTTTATGAATAACTATGTCTTGGTCTTCCTATATAACGTTGGGGATGATAACACATGCCGTTTGTTTGCCTGTGGAGAGGTTGTTGTCATCTTCACTGAGCGAAACTGAGTGAAGCTCAGTGAAGTTCAAGCTACAGTGATCGTCTCAGTTGTGGTTATGGAAACTCTTTGGGCTTTGTAACCGTACGGAAGATGTGTAGTGTGGTCAGCCCTGTAGTGTGGGTTTGCCCTATAGTGGGAGAGGAGAGGAGAGGAAAGAAGGGGGAAAGGGAGAGGAAAGGAGGAGGAGGGGAGAGGGATAGGAAAGGGAGAGGAGAGGCGAAGGAGAGGGAGAGGAGAGGGAAAGGGAGGGAGGGAGAGGGAGAGGAGGGGAAAGGGGGATGGAGAGGCGGGCGAGAGGAGAGGAGAGGAGGGGGAGACAGAGAGGAGAGCGTCTCAGGGCTGACTATAATTAGAGAGTTGACTTCTCTGTTTAGACAGGAGGACAGGGGGAGAGGACACTAGTCACTCCTCTCAACCCACTGGCATTGTTCTATTATCACTGAGATACTGTTCTTCACTTTGTATGGGCCTCAAGTCAAGTCACAACTGCCCCTATACACACACACACACACACACACACACACACACACACACACACACACACACACACACACACACACACACACACACACACACACACACACACACACACACACACACGCTAACACACGTTTCCTCCGCTCAGCCATAACCCATACCCTATATTGTGCTGCCTGCCTGCCTTCGGAGGACCTGCTCCTCTCCCCCGTTGACCACCTCCTCCCTCTGCTCAAGTCATGTGGTTCCCTCTTGACTGTCGCTCCATCTTTTGGAGGATTGAAAAAACAAAATGTTCAACTGTGGCTGAACATCGTAGCCCAGACCTACGCTGTCATATAGCTGTTTTATTAGATTCTTGTTTGTTTTGCGTTTTCAAGTGCTTTGAGATTCTTCATGTAATGAAAAGCGTTATAAAATAGTAATAATTATATTCCCCCCAGGTTCCCATGACTCCTTCAGTTTCTACATAGACGAGTCCTCTCCGGTGGGTCCTGAGCAGACTGACGCTGTCCAGAACTTTGTGTCGGTCTTTGGCACGGTGGCCAAGAAGCTGATGCGTAAATGGCTGGCCACTCAGACTATGAACTTCTCCAGCCAGCTGGAGGCCGGCGTCCGCTTCTTTGACCTGCGCATTTCCACCAAGCCCCGGGACCCAGACAACGAACTCTTCTTCGCTCATGGCCTCTTCAGCGCCACGGTGAATATAATTACTCCCTACGACTGTATTTCCTCCTACAGAACCCCAGGTGTTTTTCCTGACCACTTGACCTGACCGGAAAGAAAACTCTGGACCATAGTTATTTTCTATACAGGTCAAGAGGTCAGGAAAAAATCTGGACCTTATTCAGTGGGTACAGTATGACTGGTCTGACACTATATTTGCTCCCTTGTGGGGTGTGTGTTGTGCTTCCAGGTGAGAGAAGGTCTGGAGCAGATCAGCTCCTTCCTGTCGGCCCATGCCAGAGAGGTTGTGTTCCTGGACTTTAACCACTTCTACGGGGTTCAGAACCTGCACCATGAGAAGTTGGTCTCAATGCTGAGAGACGTGTTCGGGGAGAAACTCGCCCCCGTCGTCTTCGCTCAGGAGGTAAGATACTCTACTGTACAAACTAATTAAACACCTTCAATCTCGGTGCTCCCTCAAGAGTATATGGTGATCCCCTTGGCTCCACAGCCCTATGGCCCTGGAAGTTCCTAAAGACAAACCCCCTCCCTACACTCCTCCCTCCCTCTAGGTGAGTCTCCAGTACATGTGGGAGAAAGAGTACCAGGTATTGGTGTTCTACCACAGTCCTATGGCCCTGGAAGTGCCATTTCTATGGCCTGGTCAGATGATGCCTGCTCCCTGGGCCAACACCACTGACCCTGAAAAGCTGATCCAGTTCCTCCAGGCCTCTGTGGCTGACCGCAGGTCTGTATGGCCCTCTATCTTTCACCTATCCGTCTTTGACCTGGACAGTGTGTTAAACCTTTGGGAAAAGCACTTACAGATGTAGGCTCTTAATTTGATCACCCTGTTGCAGGAGAACATTCCTGCAATGCAGGACATTTTAAACTTGTAGTGTGTTTGAGGTTTAAAAAGACTTCTGAAATTTTGGACTTTTCCCTTACAAAAAATGTATCAACCCCTACAAAAATTATTATAGTTCATATTATAATTCACATTTCCTGTGCTGCAGGATGATGTTCCTGATGTAGAAAGCTGGCTCAATTTAAGATCCTACTTTCATCTTTAATTGTGCCTGTATAGTAAAGTTTGATGTGATTTGTGTAATGGCAGGAGGAAGGGAACATTCTTTGTCTCCCAAGTGGTCCTCACACCTAAGGCCAGCACCGTCATGAAAGGAGTAGCCAGCGGACTGAGGGAGACCATTACAGAGAGGTGAGTTGGTTTGTTTCTCTCTGTATGTATGTATGTATGTATGTATGAATGTATGTACAGTTGAAGTTGGAAGTTTACATACACTTAGGTTGGTGTCATTAAAACTTGTTTTTCAACCACTCCACAAATTTCTTGTTAAAAAACTATAGTTTTGGCAAGTCGGTTAAGACATCTACTTTGTGTATGACACAAGTCATTTTTTCCAACAATTGTTAACAGACAGATTATTTCACTTATAATTCACTGTATCACAATTCCAGTGGGTCAGAAGTTTACCTGCACTAAGATGACTGTGCCTTTAAAGCCATGACATCATTCCAGAAAATGATGTCATGGCTTTAGAAGCTTTTGATAGGCTAATTGACAACATTTGAGTCAATTGGAGGTGTACCTGTGGATGTATTTCAAGGCCTACCTTCAAACTCAGTGCCCCTTTGCTTGACACATGGGAAAAATCAAAAGAAATTGTAGAAAAACAATTGTAGACCTCCACAAGTCTGGTTCATCCTTGGGAGCAATTTCCAAATGCCTGAAGGTACCACGCCCATCTGTACAAACAATAGTACGCAAGTATAAACACCATGGGACCACGCAGCCGTCATACCGCTCAGGAAGGAGATGCGTCATGTCTCCTAGCGATGAATGTACTTCGGTGCAAAAAGTGCAAATCAATCCCAGAACAACAGCGAAGGACCTTGTGAAGATGCTGGAGGAAACAGGTACAAAAGTATCGATATCCACAGTAAAACGAGTCCTATATCGACATAACCTGAGAGGCTGCTCAGCAAGGTAGAAGCCACTGCTCCAAAATCGCCATAAAAGAAACAGACTATGGTTTGCAACTGCACGTGGGGGCAAAGATCGTACTTTTTGGAGAAATGTCCTCTGGTCTCATGACACAAAAATAGAACTGTTTGGACATAATGACCATCTGTAAAGGTTGTCAATGTCGTTCTCCTCCTCAGACGAGGAGGAGCATGGATCGGCCCAAGATGCGGCGTAGGAGGTATTCATGATTTTAATGGCAAACCAACAAACACTACAAATTAACAAAACAACAAACGTGACTAACCTGCAACAGTCCTGTGTGGCCCAAACGCTAACACAGGAAACAAACACCCACAAAACACCAGTGAAACCCTGGCTGCCTTAGTATGACTCTCAATCAGAGACAAACGATACACACCTGTATCTAATTGAGAATCATACCAGGCCGAACACAAAACCCCACATAGAAATAGAAAACATAGACTAACCCACCCAACTCACGCCCTGACCAACTAAAACAAATACATAACAAAGGAAAACAGGTCAGGAACGTGACACCATCGTTATGTTTGGAGGAGAAAGGGGGAGGCTTGCAAGCCAAAGAACACCATCCCAACCGTGAAGCATGGGGGTGGCAGCATCATGTTGTGGGGGTGCTTTGCTGCAGGAGGGACTGGTGCACTTCACAAAATAGATGGCATCATGAGGGAGGATAATTATGTGGATATATTGAAGCAACATCTCAAGACATCAGTCGGGAATTTAAAGCTTGGTCACAAATGGGTCTTCCAAATGGACAATGACTCCAAGCATACTTACAAAGTTGTGGCAAAATGACAACAAAGTCAAGGTATTGGAGTGGCCATCACAAAGCCCAGACCTCAATCCCATAGGAAATTTGTGGGCAGACCTGAAAAAGTGTGTGTGAGCAAGGAGGCCTACAAACCTGACTCAGTTACACCAGCTCTGTCAGGAGAAATGGGCCAAAGTTCACCCAATTTATTGTGGGAAGCTTGTGGAAGGCTACCCGAAACGTTTGACCCAAGTTAAACAATTTAAAGGCAATGCTACCAAATACTAATTGAGTGTATGTACACTTCTGACCCACTGGGAATGTGATGAAATAAGTAAAAGCTGAAATAAATAATTCTCTCTACTATTCTGACATTTCACATTCTTAAAATAAAGTGGTGATCCTAACTGACCTAGGACAGGGAATTTTTTACTAGGATTAAATGTCCGGAATTGTGAAAACCGAGTTTAAATGTATTTGGCTAAGGTGTATGTAAACTTCCAACTTCAACTGTATGTATGTATGTATGTATGTATGTTTGGTGTGTGTGTGTGTGTGTGTGTGTGTGTGTGTGTGTGTGTGTGTGTGTGTGTGTGTGTGTGTGTGTGTGTGTGTGTGTGTGTGTGTGTGTGTGTGTGTGTGCGCGGTTATAAAGGACATTTGTGAGTTATTTAATGTTCAATGTGGGAGAGAACTTGAGACTAGAAACAACACACACACACACACACACACACACACACACACACACACACACACACACACACACACACACACACACACACACACACACACACACACACACACACACACTATGAGTCACTGTGGCAAACGGTATATGTATCTTCAGGAATATGACACCGGCCTCACTTGCCCCGTGATGAAAACACTGTAGGGATACTGAGTTATTCGCCCTCTTTCTATCGTCTCTTTTTTTCTCTCTATATACTTTTTTCCCTCAATTTTTTCCCATTTTAATTGCTTGGAGATGAAATATTAAATATTGCATTCAATCACCGTGCTGACTGTTTAATATAATATTTTCATCAATTGTGGACTAATTCCAATTGATCTCAAGAAGAACATTGGGTTTACTGTCAGTTGAACAATGTGCATTCAAATCCAGGACTGTGGCATTGTAACCAGTCTGACAGAGCTTTGCCACAGCAGACACCAGCTATACTCTTAATCTGATCACCCTGTTGCAGGAGAACTTTCCTGCAATGGCAGAAATGTAAAACTTGATTTGTATTTGAGGTTTAAAAAGGCTTGTGAAGTTTGTAATTTTCACTTTTCCCTTACGACAATGTATCAACCCCTACAAATATTTCCATAAATTGTAATCCACATAACAATTCACATTTCCTATTGCTGCAGGATAATTGTCCTGCTGTTGCAAACTGGCTCAAATTAAGATCCTACATCTGTACAGAGCATATAATAATATCTCGCCCCCCACATGATTGCACCCAGCAGTCTGTCAGACAGCGCAGACAGCCCTTATCATGCTGACTCATACTGGCCCCTAACCGGTCTAGCTGCTCACCAGCCAGCTCACTGTTACACCAACCAACTGTGACTCATTAAACAGTACATACCTCTCTCTATCTCGCTCTGTCACTCTCTCTCTCGCTCTCTTTCCTTTTCCTTAGCCCCATCCTATTCACTGACTATGCATAACACTTAGAGTGCACAAAATACAAAAATACAGAGATGCAACTGTGTGTGTGTGTGTGTACATGGTTTCACATCCACATGGACTCCCCTGCAGGGCTCTTCCAAGTATGATGCTGTGGATCCGGGCCCAGAGGCCAGGAGAGAGCGGCATCAACATCATCACAGCTGACTTCGTGGAGCTGGGAGACTTCATCAGCGCTGTCATCACGCTCAACTATCATATGGATGATGAGGAGGAAAACGCCACCTGAGACTGAAAGACAGGGGGTGCCAAAGAGTTAAGTCGTCAGCTCAGTCTCACTTTCTCTTTGGTGTTCATTTTCAGGAGAGGCGTTCCTCTGACTTATTACATAGGGCTATCAGAGTTTACAGAGGAAGAGAGAGAGAGAGAGAGGAGGGAGAAGGAGACATTAAGATAGGAGGAGAAAGGAAGGTGGAGGTGGAGATAGGGAGGATGGACTTTGGCGCTCGTTAAAAGCGCCGAAAGTGAATGAGAAATGTTTGGTTTTATCTGTTTTGGGGGTCAAAAGGGCAATTGGTTTTTAACGACGCTTCGCTTGGCTTCGCTTCAAATCTGCTGTAACGATAACTGCTTCTATCCTCCAATCACACAAGCTCGTGTTTCTGGCATTTCCATTTCTTATGAGGCTTAGGCTAGCTTATTAGCATATTCTACAGACATAAATGTTGTTCGTATTTTAGTGACAGTGACGGCCAGCCTACATCAAAACTCCTTTTCATTGGTGCCAGTAATACATCTGATTGTCGTCAACCTGATTAGCATGTCAACTACTCACCCACGGCTGTAGAACTTACTTTATGATGGATGGATGGATGGATGGATGGATGGATGGATGGATGGATTGGTTGATTGATTGATTGATGGATGGAGCTTCCCAAATAGTTATTATAGTTTTTCGGATCTCTTTCTACAATTATTGATTATTTTGTCTCTGTATCAGTCCTGTCACCACAATGCGTAAATTGATAACTTCTCCTTGCAGTGCGTTGATTTAGCTCCTAGACCACCTGTAACAGCACTTTCCCTATGTGACAGATTGCCAGACCGATTGATATTTGTGTGTGTTTTGATTGATTGCCTCGCTCGAGTGCCCTCTGTAGCGTATTGTAGATCAGTGTTTCCCAACCCTGGTCCTCAAGCTCCCCCAACAGTGCACATTTGTATTGTAACCCTGGACAAGCACACCTGATTCAACTTGTCAACTAATCATCAAGTCCTCAATGAGTTGAATGAGGTGTGTTTGTCAAGAGCTACAACAAAACTGTGAACTGTTGGGGGTACTTGAGGACTAGGGTTGGGAAACACTGTTGTAGATGACCATAAAACAGGTTTAATTTCAATGTTTCTCATAATGGCTTGATATCATTCTAATCTCATGTAGGTGTCTGTTGTACTGAAATATTCACCACAATATTTGTATATATTTTTTTTTAATCATTGAACTTTTCTTCTGTTCATTTACTTGTATAGAATATAATAGAATAGCTATCTGTTGGTTCACTATTACTCATGTGTTTGCCTGCTTAATTGCATTCAATCTAGTAGAAAGATGTTTCCCTTGCTTTGCTCTGCACCTATTCAGGACAAACTGTAAATGCTCAACTCGGAAGAAAAGTTATATTTGAAGTGGCACTTGCGGCGTAGTGAGGAATACAATATGAATCACATTTTCTTTGCTAAAATTTGTTTTGCACATTATGCAAGAACTTCGCATATATATATCAAAAGCTTTGCCTCATCGTCCCCCCCCACAAAAAAAAATGTTACGATTATTGTTGCATCTTTTACAGAGAATGTATTCTGAGAAATTGTTATGTAAACTAATATGTTTATTGTGAACCAAAAAAAGGAGGAAATGTTACATTTTGAATATGTGAATGTGTGTCCTGTATGAAAATGTGCCATTTCCAACGTTTTTCAGTGTGTGTGTGTGTGTGTGTGTGTTTTTATGTAAGAGAGGGACAGACAGACAGACAGACGGACGGACGGACGGACGGACGGACGGACGGACGGACGGACGGACGGAGGGAGGGAGGGAGGGAGGGAGGGAGGGAGGGAGGGAGGGAGGGAGGAAGACAGAGAGTAAGGATTTAATTGAGTGTTTGTATGTTTTGTGTGTATTGTTCAGAGGTGTGAACATTTTCATACAATTTGTATGTGTCAATGACTTCACCCTTATCTTAAAATATATTTTATATCATGTGAAAAGTTTGTATATAAAGTGCAATGAATTTACTGCCATGTAATTGTAAATGGAAATTAATGCCAAGAATTAGCCACAAGAATGGCTTCGACATAAATATCTCAGTTGTAATAACACACAAATATATGGCCAATACGAGTTTTGTCCATATCTCTATTTTTTTGTAATTAATTAACTATGTGCAGGAATCAAAATATATTTGTAAATATATTTCTTGTCACTTAGTGGATTAATACATTTTGGATGCTATCCTAACCTGACTATAACTACTTGAGTTGTTTGTGTTCATCTCAAGTAAGGAAATACTCAAGACCTTTAACAATTATCACCAGAATGTGTGCACTGCACTGCAAACATGAGAAGTTATGATATTCAAGAACAACAACAATTATATTTTGTCCCAAATAGGTCATGTCCAATGTTTCGCTTTAACTCTGAGACGGTAATATACCTAACAAATAAACAAGTGCAATACACAGTGTAAAAAGACACCTACATACATGTATTTACTTATAAAGATTGTGATGTATAAGTCATCTAATGTTGACATAATTATACCCTCCATGTTGTAGTCCTTACCTTTCTGTCCATTTTTGGTGTGATGAGTCCATTGCTGTGAAATTGTTGTAAAGACCAAACCTTGTGTGTTGCAATGAAACTGATTCTGTTCTAAGTGGAAGATGACCAATCAAATAAAGCTTCTAAGCCTGTACAATATGTCAATGAGACTCTCTATGATCCTATTTTCATTATTTCACATGGGAGGGAAAAACAAAAGATAAGAGACGTCTGAGCTGAGTGACTGACTTCGACTGCTTACAATTAAATTGTTCACATCCGAAGCATATCTCCAGATTTGCCTTGACTTTCTACCTACTCAAAAAGAGCCTCCAGGATCCATCCTTGCCAGTTACCAGGGTGACCAGGAGAGGCACATGCTGTGACCTTGTTGTGGTGTGTTCCCTCTAATCCCCACCCCGTCGTACCCATCGGCAGCCAGGTGTATTTATCAAACACTGATGAATATTAACTCCTAGCAGACAAGAAAGAGTCCTGTCTGTTTACTGATGCACTGGCCCTGGTTGTTTGTGCGTGTGCGTACAAGTACGTTTGTCCATGTGCATGTGTGTTTCTAAATATAGCCCTTTCAGGAAAGCATGTGCTCAGTAATTAAGCTGTGCTGGGTTATGCTAGGCTACCAGGAACTGACAGGGCAGCTGAATGCAACGCAGTGAGGACCAATCAAATCCTTTCACTTGTCTGAAACCGTAATGTTAAAGGAAACAAGGGTGTTTCTGTTCACAAAGTAAAATCACCTCTCTTGTACTGTAACGTTTCAACGAAACGGGAGACGTGTCACACGTTCATCTGTGACTTTTGGTGCAGACATACAGTATCTAACCCTCACTGGAGGATGTGGGGGTGATATTAAAATGGATGTTCGGTTTCAGTCAGATACCTACATTAATCCAACCTCTCTAGGTAATCCATGTTCTTTCCTCTAATGTGAGAGTGGAGGCAGGAGATTCTGCCTTAGGGGTGGATGCGAGAGGCGACGTATTCAAATAAGTGAGTGTGAGGGGGATTGCGTTGGGCGGAGATTTTGTTCGAACGGGGGGTGAGAGAACCAGGTTAACCCCCTAGTAACATAATACAAAAAAAGCCCCCCATCAAAATCAATCAGTTTAAGCTAGAGATATCTGATGCGTCTGATGTCGCACTTCCGCATCTGCAGTGAAAGGGGGCAGAGCTGGAGCGATGTTTGTCAGACCATGAGACATCCCGAAAAGTGGTCTCGTAATGAAAACGTCTGTAGCGTCCGAACGATTTGACCTACTGTTTTGCTCTACGACCCCCACCAGTGTCACGGGACTCATCTGAAGGTAACCGGTACCGGTTTTAAAACATGTATGGAAGTATGAACGCAGTTTTGTGTCCACTCAAAAAAGGGCTAAAAATAGATGTGAAAAATATATACTGTTGAAGTCGGAAGTTTACATACACCTTAGTCAAATATATTTAAACTCAGTTATTCATAATTCCTGACGTTTAATCCTAGTCAAATTCCCTGTTTTAGGTCAGTTAGGATCACCACTTTATTTTAAGAATGTGAAATGTCAGAATAATAATAGAGAGAGAATGATTTATTTCAGCTTTTATTTCTTTCATCTCATTCCCAGTGGTTCAGAAGTTTACATACACTCAACTAGTATTTGGTAGCGTTGCCATTAAAAGGTTTAACTTGGGTCACACATTTCACAAGCTTCCCACAATAAGTTGGGTGAATTTTGACATATTCCTCCTGACAGAGCTGGTGTAACTGAGTCAAGTTTGTATATATATAAGGCCTCCTGTAGGCCTCCTGTAGGCCTCCTTGCTCGCGCATGCTTTTTCAGTACTGCCCACAAATTTCCTATGGGATTGAGGTCAGGGCTTTGTGATGGCCACTCCAATACCTTGACTTTGTTGTTCTTAAGACATTTTGCCACAACTTTGGAAGTATGCTTGGGGTCATTGTCCATTTGGAAGACCGCATTTGCGACCAAGCTTTAACTTCCTGACTGATGTCTTGAGATTTTGCTTCAATATATCCACATAATTTTCCTCCCTCATGATGCCATCTATTTTGTGAAGTTCATCAGTCACTCCTGCAGCAAGCACCCTCACAGCATGTTGCTACAACCTCGTGCTTCACGATTGGGATGGTGTTCTTCGGCTTGCAAGCCTCCCCTTTTATCTTCCAAACATAATGATGGTCATTATGGCCAAACTGTTCTATTTTTATTTCATCAGACCAGAGGACATTTCTCCAAAAAGTCAGATCGCTGTCCACATGTGCAGTTACAAACCGTAGTCTGTCTTTTTTTATGGCAGTTTTGGAGCAATGACTTCTTCCTTGCTGAGCGGCCTTTCAGGTTATGTCGATATAGGACTCGTTTTACTGTGGATAGAGATACTTTTGTACCTGTTTCCTCCAGCATGTTCACAAGGTCCTTTGCTATTGTTCTGGGATTGATTTGCACTTTTCGCACCAAAGTACGTTCATCTCCAGGAGACAGAATGCGTCTCCTTCCTGAGCGGTATGACGGCTGCGTGGTCCCATGGTGTTTATACTTGCGTACTATTGTTTGTACAAATGAACGTGGTACCTTCAGGCATTTGGAAATTGCTTCCAATGATGAACCAGACTTGTGGAGGTCTACAATTGTTTTTCTGAGGTCTTGGATGATTTATTTTGATTTTCCCATGATGTCAAGCAAAGAGGCACTGAGTTTGAAGGTAAGCCTTGAAAAACATCCACAGGTACACCTCCAATTGACTCAAATGATGTCAATTAGCCTATCAGAAGCTTCTAAAGCCATGACAGAATTTTCAGGAATTTTCCAAGCTGTTTAAAGGCACAGTCAACTTGGTGTATGTAAACTTCTAACCCACTGGAATTGTGATACAGTGAATTATGAGTGAAATAATCTGCCTGTAAACAGTTGTTGGAAAAATGACTTGTGTCATGCACAAAGTAGATGTCCTAACCGACTTGCCAAAACTATAGTTTGTTAACAAGAAATGTTTGGAGTGGTTGGAAAACGAGTTTTAATGACTCCAACCAAAGTGTATGTAGACTTCAACTGTATATATTAGATATATATATATAACACATATATTACACACATTAGATATATATATATTACACATATATATTTCCTGAGCTTTCTTTTAAACTCAAAAAAATAAATAAATGTCCTCTCACTGTCAACTGTGTTTATTTTCAGCAAACTTAACATGTGTAAATATTTGTATGAACATAACAAGATTCAACAACTGAGACATTAACTGAACAAGTTCCACAGACATGTGTCTAACATAAATGGAATAATCTGTCCCTGAACAAAGGGGGGAGGTGGGGGTTAAAATCAAAAGTAACAGTCAGTATCTAGTGTGGCCACCAGCTG
Organism: Salvelinus fontinalis; assembly: GCF_029448725.1. Taxonomy (NCBI): domain Eukaryota; kingdom Metazoa; phylum Chordata; class Actinopteri; order Salmoniformes; family Salmonidae; genus Salvelinus; species Salvelinus fontinalis. The sequence goes on from NC_074668.1 coordinate 43,947,177, forward strand.
CATTAAGTACTGCAGTGCATCTTCTCCTCAAGGACTGCACCAGATTTGCCAGTTCTTGCTGTGAGATGTTACCCCACTCTTCCACCAAGGCACCTGCAAGTTCCCGGACATTTCTGGGGGGAATGGCCCTAGCCCTCACCCTCCGATCCAACAGGTCCCAGACGTGCTCAATGAGATTGAGATCTGGGCTCTTCGCTGGCCATGGCAGAACACTGACATTCCTGTCTTGCAGGAAATCACGCACCGAACGAGCAGTATGGCTGGTGGCATTGTCATGCTGGAGGGTGATGTCAGGATGAGCCTGCAGGAAGGGTACCACATGAGGGAGGAGGATGTCTTTCCTGTAACGCACAGCATTGAGATTGCCTGCAATGACAACAAACTCAGTCCGATGATGCTGTGACACACCACCCCAGACCATGACGGACCCTCTACCTCCAAATTGATCCCGCTCCAGAGTACAGGCTTTGGTGTAATGCTCATTCCTTCGACGATAAACCATCACCTCTGGTGAGACAAAACCACGAAGACCACTTTTTACCATTCCTTTCTGGTCCAGCGACGGTGTGTTTGTGCCCATAGGCGACGTTGTTGCCGGTGATGTGTGGTGAGGACCTGCCTTACAACAGTCCAGCTTCTCTCAGCCTATTGTGGACAGTCTGAGCAATGATGGAGGGATTGTGCGTTCCTGGTGTAACTCGGGCAGTTGTTGTTGCCATCCTGTACCTGTCCCACAGGTGTGATGTTCGGATGTATCGATCCTGTGCAGGTGTTGTTACACATGGTCTGCCACTGCGAGGACAATCAGCTGTCCGTCCTGTCTCCCTGTAGCGCTATCTTAGGCGTCTCACAGTACAGACATTTCAATTTTTGGCCCTGGCCACATCTGCAGTCCTCATGCCTCCTTGCAACATGCCCAAGGTACGTTCACACAGATGAGCAGGAACCCTGGGCATCTTTCTTTTGGTGTATTTCAGAGTCAGTAGAAAGGCCTCTTTAGTGTCCTAAGTTTTCATAGCTGTGACCTTAATTGCCTACCGTCTGTAAGCTGTTAGTGTCTTAACGACCATTCCACATTTGCATTAATTGTTTATGGTTCATTGAACAAGCATTGGAAACAGTGTTTAAACCCTTTACAATGAAGATCTGTGAAGTTATTTGGATTTTTACAAATTATCTTTGAAAGACAGGGTCTTGAAAAAGGGACGTTTCTTTTTTTGCTGAGTTTATCTCCTAGATATGACAAACACTTCTAGAAAAACATTGTTTTTTTATGATACATTTTTTTTACTGTCTTTTCTTTCCATTTATGAATATGTTATTCATTGAGTTTCTCTGGACAATAGTAGTAAAGGCCAAATTCAATATTTTATCAAATAATTGGGTATTATTTTATACCTAAAGGAGTCCTAATATTCCACATCAAATAGCTAAATGATACCCCTCCAATGGCTTATACTTTTAAGAATGAAAAGAACAGAAGGATAGACAGAGGGAGGAAAGTGAAAAAGAGCATAAAAGGTAGGAAAAAGGAGGAATGGGAAGTTAAAGGAAGAGAATGAAAGATGGCCATAGTAGATGATGAAAGAGAGGGAGGTTAGAAGGAGGGAAGTGAGTGAGAGGATAGAAGTACTGTGTTCTCTAACAGGAAGGTCTGTAATATAAATTGTTCCTTCAGGCACTTCCTCATGCTTGTTGATTAGAAGGCTTGTCACATTATCTGGCCCCCTTTGCTCAGACTGGTAATCTGTGTGCTAACAGAATCAGCACCGGAGTGAATATTGCACTCCAAGTTAAGAGTTAAGGGCCCGCCAAATATTGCGTTGAAAAATATAGATTAATCTGAACATAACGAGGTTGTCAATAAAACCTTGCCATTCCTATTAGACCCAGAGAGTCAAGTGAAAACTCGCTTTGGAGCTTTAATTATGAAGCCAACCAGACAAATGTGACTTCAGGGGCTGTGAGGAAAGTTAACATGTAAAGTGAATGACAGTTCATTAAGAATATTGACACATGGCTTGATAGGGAACAAACATCCCGAAGGAGAAAAGAAAAAGGGAGAGAGAGAGAGAGAGAGAGAGAGAGAGAGAGAGAGAGATAGAAATGGATAGAAATGGATGCAAAAGATAGAAAGTCTTACACCAAATCAACAGTATATTACTGCAAAATAAAGACTCCGCCTGAACAGCAGTTTTAATATATATTTATATTTGTGGCGGCAGGTAGCCTAGTGGTCAGCGCATTGGGCCAGTAACTGAAAGGTTGCTGGATCAAATCACAGAACTAACAAGGTAAACAGCTGTCATTCTGCCCCTGAACAAGGCAGTTAACCCACTGATCCCCGGTAGGCTGTCATTGTAAATAAGAATTTGTTCTTAACTGACTTTTCTAGTTAAAGGTTTAAAAAATATATTATTAAAAATTTTTAAAAATTATAACGTCCTCAAAGCAGAAACATATTGCCTCCAGCCTATGCAGGCCATATCACACTTTAAAAAGGGCAATCAAACCCTCAGACAAGTTTCAATTGAAGACATGTTCTGCTGGCTGACAGCTTAATAAACCCTCTACCTAGCCCAGGCATGGGGACTGGTGTATTTACAGTGACTTAATCCACATTTTGTGTTACAGCCTGAATTAAAAATGGATTAAATAGATTTTTTTCTTTCACCCATCTACGCACAATACCCCATAACGACAAAGTGAAAACAGTTTAGACATTTTCGCAAATGTATGGAAATTGAAGTACAGAAATATCGCATTTACATAAGTATTCACACCCCCAAGTCAATAATTTGAAGAATCACATTTGGCGGCTATTACAGCTTTGAGTTGTCTTGGGTATGTCTATCAGCTTTGCACAACTGAATTTGTTTTTTTCCCCCCATGCTTCCATGCAGTATCTCAAGCTCTGTTAAATTAGACTGGGAATGGCGGTGAATAGCAATCTTAAGTCTTTCCACCAGGGATGCACGATATATCGGTGAGCATATTGGCCGATATTAGCTAAAAATGCAAACATCGTCATCGGCCCGATGTCTAGTTCAACGGCAATCTGCAAAACCGATGTCAAAGCTTGATGTGCATACCTATATAACGTAGGTAGATGACGTAATGACGCCACGACAAATACAGCGCTACACAGAACAAAAGCAGAAAAATACTAAGCGCACACTTCCAACAACTAAACCAGTTCAAGTCGAGTAATCATTTGAAAGAGTAAGAACATTTCAGAGAGACAACTCAAAGGCGAAATCCATTAACGCCAAGGTAATGGAATTCATTGCCCTTAACAATCAACCGTTTTCTGTCGTGGATGATGTTGGCTTTCGCCGACTGGTCGAGCATCTCGAGCCCAGTCCACACTACCAAGTAGGCGCTATTTTTCAGATGTTGCTCTACCGGAGTTACACAATATTGTTGAAACGCACATCTATGAGCTACTTGCTATGGACATCACTACTATTAGCTTCACGATTAACATTTAGACCAGTGATGACAGCCCCATGAGCATGCTGAGTCTGACGAGGTTCGACAAGGATTTCGTACTCAGGAATGCCATATTGCATGCTCAAGAATGTGCTGGTTCTCATACTGCTGCTGCCATTTCAATGGCATTTGAGAACATGTTTGAAACTTGGAAACAGGAACACGCTCCTAGCGCCATTCAAACAACTGACTCGAGAAATAAGCTCATCAACTGCGTCTGCAGCAGACGTGATACCCTCTGTCATGGCATTGAAACGGCCTGCTCAGCAAAACTGCCGACACGGACCGTGGGGTTAAAACTTGCAAAAATTCTCGAGGCTGTGAACAAGCGATTCGGTGGCATTCTCTCTGAGCCTCTTTACTGTGTTTCCACCATGCTCGATGCTAGGTACAAGGACCGCTACTTCGATGCAGACAAGAAACAGGGTTTATGTGAAATGTTACAGACACAGCTGGACAAGATGGAAGAGAGGCCACGGACAGACAGAGCTGAATCTTCACTGCTTGACAGGTATGATGAATTCCTGGTTGAGACTGAACAAATGAACAACAAAACAGCACAGAAAGTAAGTGAAATAAATAGGTTTTGATTATGTTTTACTGGTAATGGGGACATACGTAAATGCCAACAAAATAACTTTTTGGTCAGTGTGTGTGTGTGTGTGTGTGTGTGTGTGTGTGTGTGTGTGTGTGTGTGTGTGTGTGTGTGTGTGCGTGCGTGCGTGCGTGCGTGCGTGCGTGCGTGCGTGCGTGCGTGTGTGTGTGTGTGTGTGTGTCAACTATTTAACTGTACTAGAATGCTTAAAAGGCTGCAAAAATGTTAAATATCAGTTATTGGTATCGGGTTTTTTGTCAAGGAAAATATTGGATATCGGTATCGGCCAAAAATGTCATACCGGTGCCTCCCTACTTTCCACAAATGGGATTCAAGTCTGGGCTGTGGCTGGGCCACTCAAGGACTTTCACATTCCTGTTCTGAAGCCATTCCAGCGTTGCTTTGTCTGTATGGTCAGGATCATTGTCTTGTTCGAATGTAAATCTTTGCCCCCAGTCTAAGGTAGGTTGCACTCTGAAGTAGGTTCTCATCCAGGATTTGCCTGTATTTGGTACCATTCATTGTTCCCCCGATCCTTACCAGTCTCCCAGTCCCTGCCGCTGAAAAGCATCCCCATAGCATGATGCTGCCACCATGTTTCAGAGTTGGGATGGTGTTAGAAGTTTGATGAGCTGTGCCTGGTTTTCTCCGCTTTGCAGCACTTTTATTGAGGCCAAATAGTAAACATTTTGTCACACCAGACCTCAGAATCTTTTGCCTTATGCCCTCAGATTCTTTTACATGCCCTTTTGCAAATTCCAGGTGTTCTATCTGGCCACTCTCCCATTAAGCCCAGATTGGTGCTGTAGAGACTGTTGTCCTTCTGGCAGGTTCTTCCATCTCAGCCAAGGAACTCTGTAGTTCTGTCAGAGTGGTCATTGGGTTCGTGTTCACCTCCCTGACCAAGGTCCTTCTTGCTCGTTTGCTCAGTTTGGTCGGACGGCCAGCTCTAGGCAGAGGCTGGGTAGTTCCATATGATGGAGACCCTTGTGCTCCTTGGAAACTTTCAACAGTCTAGAAATAGTTTTATACCCTTCCCTAGATACTGTATATACCTCATCACAATCTCGGCAATCTACGGCCAGTTCCTTGGACTTAATGGTATAGTTTCTTTGTAAATTATGTCCAAACAATTGAATTGGCCACAAGTGGACTCAAGTTGTAATAACATCTCAAGGATGATCAAAGGAAATTGGATGCACCTGAGCGCTATTTGGAGTCTCATAGCAAAGGGGTGTGAATACTTACGGAAATTAGGTATTTCATTTTCTTTTTGCAATTATAGTTTGTATTGTTTCCTTTCACGATATAACAAAAATGCAATTCAATTACATTCGGCACTAAACAATATCTTGACAGACAATGAGTGTATATATATATATATACATTCCAGTGTCTCAATATGACTCGTTTGGCTGTGGTTAGAGCAACTTTTTGCCAGTTTAAACATGAGCTTCTCAGTCTATCAATATCCTTAGTGATATTCAGTAATAGCAAAGCAGGATTTGCAAGTATTGTGGTACCCAGAATATCCCCAACCTTTTCTAATACCTTCTGCCTAAAGGTATGCAAGCTTGGAAAGTTAGAGAACATATGGATCATGCCACCAGTACTTGACTGTAGTTACAGTCTTGTCCCATTGCTGCAACTCCCCTACGGACTCGGAATAGGCAAAGGTTGAGAGCCATGCGTCTTCCAAAACCCGACCCTGTCAAGCCGCTTCTTGACACACTGCTCACTTTACCCGGAAGCCAGCCGCACCAATGTGTCGGAGGAAACCCCGTCCAGCTGGCGACCAAAGTCAGCCTGCAGGCGCCTGGCCCTCCACAAGGAGTCACTGGAGTGCGATGGGACAAGGAAATCCCAGTCGGACAAATCTTCCCATAACCCGGACGATGCTGGGTCAACTGTGCACCGTCTCATGGGTATCCAGGTCACAACCGGCTGTGACAGCCTGAGATCGAACCCGGGTCTGTAGTGACGCCTCAAGCATTAGACCACTGTGCCACCCGGGAGGCCAAAAAAAAACATATTTAATCAATTTTAGAACAAGGCTGTAATATAACAAAACGTTGGGAAAAATCAAGGGGTCTGAACACTTTCCGAATGCACTGTATATACAGTTGATGTCGGAAGTTTACATACGCCTTAGCCAAATACATTTAACTCAGTTTTTCACAATTTAATCCTAGTAAAAGTTCCCTGTCTTAGGTCAGTTAGGATCCCCACTTTATTTTAAGAATGTGAAATGTGAGAATAATAGTAGAGAGAATTGTTTAATTCAGCTTTTATTTCATTCATCACATTCCCAGTGGGTCAGAAGTTTACATACACTCAATTAGTATTTTGGGGCATTGCCTTTAAATTGTTGAACTTGGGTCAAACGTTTGGGTAGCCTTCCACAAGCTTCCCACAATGAGTTGGGTGAATTTTGGCCCATTCCTCCTGACAGAGCTGGTGTAACTGAGTCAGGTTTGTAGGCCTCTGTGCTCTCACACGCTTTTTCAGTTCCATTTGGAAGACCCATTTGCGACCAAGCTTTAACTTCCTGACTGATGTCTTGAGATGTTGCTTCAATATATCCACATAATTTTCCTTCCTCATGATGCCATCTATTTTGTGAAGTGCACCAGTCCCTCCTGCAGCAAAGTACCACAACAACATGATGCTGCCACCCCTGCGCTTCACAGTTGGGATGGTGTTCTTTGGCTTGCAAGCCTCCCCTTTTTTCCTCCAAACATAAACAATGGTCCTTATGGCCAAACAGTTATATTTTTCTTTCATCAGACCAGAGGACATTTCTCCATAAAGTACACTCTTTGTTCCTATGTGCAGTTGCAAACTGTAGTCCGGTGTTTTTTTATTTGTTGTAATTTTTTTACCCCCTTTTTCGTGGTATCCAATTGTTAGTAGTTACTGTCTTGTCTCATCGCTACAACTCCCATACGGGCTCGGGAGAGATGAAGGTCGAAAGCCATGCGTCCTCCAAAACACAACCCAACCCAACCAAGCCGAACTGCTTCCAAACACAGCGGCCATCCAACCCAGAAGCACCAATGTGCCGGAGGAAACACTGTACACTTAGCAACCTGGTCAGCGTGCACTGCGCTTGGCCCGCCACAGGAGTCACTAGTGTGTGATTAGACAAGGATATCCCTACCGGACAAACCCTCCCTAACCCGGACGACGCTAGGCCAATTGTGCGTCGCCCCATGGACCTCCCAGTCACGGCCGGCTGCGACAGACCCTGGGCTTGAACCCAGAGTCTCTGGTGGCACAGCTAACACTGCGATGCAGTGCCTTAGACCACTGCACCACCCGGGAGGCCTGTAGTCTGGCTTTTTTATGGCAGTTTTGGAGCAGTTGCTTCTTCCTTGCTGAGCGGCCTTTCAGGTTATGTCAATATAGGACTTGTTTCACTGTGGATACAGATAGTTTTGTACCTGTTTCCTCCAGCATCTACACAAGGTCCTTTGCTGTTGTTCCGGGATTGATTTGCACTTTTCGCACCAAAGTACGTTAATCTCTAGCAGACAGAACGCGTCTCCTTCCTGAGCGGTATGGCGGCTGTGTGGGTCCATGGTGTTTATACTTGCGTACTATTGTTTGTACAGATTAATGTGGTACCTTCAGGCGTTTGGAAATTGCTCCCAACATTCACAGGTACACCTCCAATTGACTCAAATTAGGTAAATTAGCCTATCAGAAGCTTCTAAAGCCATGACATAAATTCCTGGAATTTTGTAAGCTGTTTAAAGGCATAGTCAACTTAGTGTATGTAAACTTCTGACCCACTGGAATTGTGATACAGTGAATTATAAGTCTGTAAACAATTGTTGGAAAAATTACTTATGTCATGCACAAAGTAGATGTCCTAACTGACTTGCCAAAACTATAGTTTGTTAGCAATAAATTTGTGGAGTGGTTGAAAAACAAGTTTTAATGACTCCAACCTAAGTGTATGTAAACTTCCGACTTCAACTGTAAGCCCTGCTATATGTCGTAATTTGCAAAGGATTTCTATCTTAACACTTATACCAGAATGTATATGGAATTTGTTGTTATTCTGTCCTACCTTAAACATACATTCACTAAGCTGGAAATATCTCCAAAAGTCTTGTTTCTGTAAATTATACTCGGACCTTAGTTCTTCAAAAGAGGTAAGTGTTTTCTTGATATAGACAACCAATGATCTTTTATCCCCTTTTTTCCCAAATCTTTCCAGAAAATGTTGTATCCCACTATGTGTCCCAGTATTGGGTTGGTTTTGACACCTCCACACCCGGTCGTAAATTAAGCAGAAGAGGACTCTCTCTCTCTACCCTCCAGTATTGGCTAAAGGAATGTCCCTTTGTCTCCAGAGACTTTTGCCTGCCAAAAATGATCATTTCCAAAAAGTGGATAATGGAACAATAATTCTAACATAAAGAATTTGGGGAATGATCAGTGGGGAGATATGGAAAACTAATGTCATATGGTTGATTATTTTGTGATGTCATTAAAAATCGTGTGGAGGAAATACTGTAACTTGGAAAGTATGGCCATTACAGGTATGAGGTTTCATCCGATGTGTTGAGCATATACTATGAAAAGTGATTAAGGTATTTGTGTTAAGATAAGAATCTGATTTTCGTTTTTTAATGAGATAATAGTTTTTGATATCCTTTGCACAATAAGTAATCACGCCCAGAGTGAGATCAGAGAGCTTGTCAGTATGATGGAACAGCCCTTTTGACCAAGAGTGCATAAAGGCTTGGAAGAGAAATCAACCTTAGACCACTTTCTGAGGCATTAGCTACATGTTAGAAAGGGTTGAAACTTTGATCCTCAACACAACTGCAGCTCATGTCCATTGTGGTCCGAATCCTGAATACCAACACGAGGAGCTAATTAGCTGTCCTAAGGTATCTAGGAAAGTGAATTCAAGTAGAACCATTCTATTACTCTCTTCAGACCATCGTCTACTATGTTACTCTCATCACCCCACTGGGGATCATCGACACGGCTGATTAGCCTGTCTTCAGAGGACCAATCTTCCAGAAAGAGTGGAAGGCAACACCCCCTTTTAGTTCTGCTCCAGCCTACATGACAAGTCATTGACGCCACGGACAAGAAGGACATTGTGACCTCTTGTGGACAATCAGAGCCTTACACTCAAGTCCGGGAGAAGGCCAACCAAACCCCTTTCTGAGAAGGCTTGGTTCCCACAGAGATAAACGACGAACGAAGGCATTCATGATTTCTTACTCCAAACGGGCGGTGGTTCATGTGCAAAGTATATGATTAATGGGAGAATAGTTATAGAAAGTATCCACAATAAGTGTCCCTTTTTCTCTATCTCTCTCTTTTTCCCCCATCTCCATGTAATCAGCGTCATACTTTGTCAGCCCACTAGGGATCTTTGTAAATGATGTATGTTTATTCTGTGTTATTATTTAGTACTGAATCATGAGGAGGGCTGACGTTTTTGCAGATCCAAGAAGGTTACGATTGTTCAGAATGATGATATGATAAGAGGTTATGATTAATATGTTGACTGTTTTATGGATGTTATAGGTAAAGACCTTAGAGTTTAATTCGGGAGATGGTAACTCTTTAAACAACTTCTTCCGTGGTGCCCCAAATCCTAATGAGTTAATTGTTACATTCATACATTACAAGTGGATTAAATAAATAACAGTCTTCAGATTAATGAAGGTAAAGTCACGACAGAGCTTTAATCCTCCCTTCTCAGTCTTTGCCTGTAATCTCACTAGTTTCATCCTGGCCCTTTTACCAGCCCAAATAAACTCTAATAATTTTGTCTATGGATTTAAAAGTATAGACAGGTATGGATAGTGTTAACATGCTGATGACGTATTTCAGTTTAGGAGCTATGACCGTCTTTATAACCTGTATCCTACCCCATAATGAGATTTGTATCTTATCCCAGCTCTGAAACTGGAGTTGAATTTTGTTCAATTGTGGGTCAAGGTTTTCAGAAATAATGTTCTCTAGACCACGATCAGTTTACTTTATAGCCCGATATCTGAAAATGCATTTACTAGGTCCAGTAAAGGCGATATGGAGAGTTGGGGGTCTGACAATAGTAATATGTCGTCGTTTATTCTCCCTACCTCCCATATTAACCCCTTTCATTGACTGATGCAGCCTAATGGCTTGGGTGAATGGTTCTATAATAAATAGGAGAGGTGAGAGACAGTCACCTTGTTTCGGGCCTCATCCTACTGAAAATGGAGATGATCGTTTGGGGTCATTGTACATAAATAAATAAATATTCTGAAAGCCCTGTACAAAATCCAAATGTATTTATAGTACAATGCGGGTAGTCCCACTCCCAGTTCACCCTATCAAAGGCTTTCTCTGCGTCTAGGGATAAGGCTGCCACTGAAGTATCCAAATCTTTTGCATTCCAGATAACATGCAAATGGCGCTAAGATTATCAGGAAGTTCTGCCTTTCATAAATCCCACCTGGTCTGGATGATTTTCTTAATGATATGATTCACTCTCATAGCCAAAAGTTTTATCACAATTTATCAAAGAAAATGGACGGTAGCTCCCACACTCATGGGGATCCTTTTTGAGGATTAGGGTTATTACTGCGTCACCCATAGAAGGTGGGAGCTCACCTGTGTCAATCAATGTGTTAAATGTTTTCAATATTTCTGGGCTAAGCTGCTGTTGTGGAAATTCTTACACAGGGACACTCAAAGTCAATCTTAATATGAATCATTGTTTATTATTTTGTTTCATTCATGTGACCGACCAACACAATACCGCACGAGGCTTCTTCTCTCTAAGCTAACACCTTGAAACTGAGATACATCTTTCGTTCTCAAAACAAGGTCTGGGCGTACTTTCAAATTGCAGCTACTGATAATGAGGATTTGTTCAGACAGCCACTTGCATGAACACAAAACATGGTTTATAGAACAGCACACGAATAGAATATATAAATGAGTTATAAGAAAAGCACATGTATAGATATCACTGGGTATCCCATTCAACCCTGGAGTTTTACGACTGGGTGCTTGTCTTATAGTTTCGGTCAATTCCTGTCTTCCTTTGTTAGTTCAGGAAGGTTCAAATTCTGAAAGAATGTCTCTGATTTCTGATTGACTGGCCAACAGTTTTTCTGCTTTTTCACATGATTCGTACCATCTCTGCTTCAGTCTGTACAGGGAATATTCAGCTTTTTTGCTGAATAAAGCATTCAGCTCGTATTTGGTTTTCATCAGATTTACCAGAGAAATTTTGTTAGGATTGGACCAATATTCCCTCTCCAGCATTTTGAGCTCTGTTTCAAGTTTATACATTTTCTGTTTATCTAATTTCTTAATAGTAGCTGATCGTTGTATCATTTCTCCGCGTATGTAAGCTTTAAATGCTTCCCAGACATGTACCTGTTTTGCACTATTGAAGTTTGTTTCAAAAAATATCGTAATGTGTGTTTTAAGGAATTCGCAAAACACCTTGTCCTGTTAGAGGCTGGTGTTCAATCGCCAACATTTACATTTTTCTCTTTCTTCTCCTATTCCAAAAGTCAGATCAATGGGTGCATGATCTGTCATAGCTATCGTCCCCACAGTGCAAGCACCCACTTTATCTATGAGAGTGTGTGAGATCAGAAATGAGTTGATGTGTAAATAAACAGTGTGCCTATTCGAAAAGAATGTGTAATAGCGAGTGGATGGATTGATCAATCTCCATATATCATAAAGACCAGCATTTTTACACAGTGTTTACATTGCTTCTTGAGTTTGAGGTCCTGGTTAGGCCAGTTTTGATTGATCTGAAAATGAAGAAGTCTGGATCCTCCTCATTCAGAGCAGAAATATTTCACGATATCATATTTTGTCCTGAAAACTTTACAAGTAAAATCAAGATTCATCCCTCTTTGCCCTTAAACTCTTTTTCCACTTGAACATTTATACTTTTGAAAAATAGAATAGAGACACCTCTTTTTGAGGGGGTTGAATGTATTATGGTAAGCACTGCCCACCCATCTGTCTCCCACACTAGGAGCATCCTTTTCCAGCAGGTGAGTCTCTTGGAGCATAATCACATCTGAGTGTTTTTGTTTAAGATAATTCAATACCTTTCATATTTTTAAATATGAACCTAATCCGTTCACATTCCACGACGTAACTTTAATCACATTGGTCGTCATATCTGAAAGGTTGTAAACATATTATTACCAAAACGTGACGAGTGTTAGAATATTTGAAATCAATGCGTTTCTGATAGCCACTGCTATCGAATCAAAGAAAGTGAACGACTGGTAGTGCCCCCCACCTAGAACAGTAAACTTCCCATAGAACAAATATATCATAAACATATCCCAACCCCGTAAGATACAACAACAAAAAATCTCCCTCCCCCCCCTAAACTAGGCCTTCATCCGTGTGAAGTGTCCCGAGGTCTTCCGAGCGCTGATGCTCCAACTAGAATAAGCACGTTTTACCAACGCCAAATATTAGGCATAACCATATCCAGTTTGAAATGACAAAGATCAACCAAAAACACTGAACATAAAGACAGGCTGATCATTATTCTCACAAAGAGAAGAGATTACCTTTCTCATGTAGACTGATAATAACTGTCTAATTCCATAAGGCAGGAATGTAAGCAAAGAACAAACACAAAAGGGAGACCGGTAAAGGTCATAATAATGACACGCCAGTATATAATAATGATAAAATAAGCAAACATTTTGGGTTGTGCCCATCACGCATGGCACCAACATGCCTGCTGTGGCCTATATTGCTGTTATATGAGTGAAAAGTTAAAATAGTAGATATGTTTATCCCCAGTAGAACCATAAAACCGAATGATATGCCTGGACTATAATCATGTTTAATCTAGTACTATAATGATATCAACTGTAAACTAGAAAGATACATTATGGGCAGAATTCGCAGAATAAATACTCAATGAGACTGTTACAACATAGGAAGTTCTCCTATAACCTTGGAGAAAAATGGTAGTCCATCCGTGATGAACCACCGCCACCATGTGGATCTTCCATAGCCTACCGCGCTACTCAAAGTGTCTATCTCCGACTGTAATTTTCCTGGAATTAAAGACATTCGAGTTTTTCGATCCCAGTCTCCATTTTTTCAACAGTGTCGTTTAGGCGGGTGTTCTTGTCCTCCAAGGGTGATATCCTCTCTTCTGTGTTTGTAACTTGGTTGTCGAGAATATTGACTTTTGTTTTCAATGAGCCCACTGCATATTTTATTTCAGCCACATCTTCACCCACTTTCGCAATTTTCTCCGCTCAAGATTTGTGCTGATTTTACGAATCTCATTTAGAACTGGGGTCATCCGGCTGTTCTTCTCCGCCATTGTCCTTGCTAGCTGCAGGTAGAGACGCCATTTTCGTGTTTTTCGTCAAAAGTGTCTGCTTTTGTGCGTTTCTAAGTCGTTTTTCCATGTGACTGAAATATTGGACAATTAGTTAACAAAATGTGTAACTAGGCTTTGAATAATTAGTTAAAATATGTTTGAAGCGAGGCATTGAATAATTAGTTAGAATATAGTTGAAGCTACACAGCCTCTTTAGTTAGCTGCTGCTCCTCTCCACATCGTAGCTGGAACCTGTATTTCATTTTTTTATGCCAACATTTCCAAAAACATGTTTTAATTTTGTCATTATGGGGTACTGTGTGCAGCTGGGTGATTTCAGGGTGTACCACAACAAAATGTGGAATAAGTAAAGAGGCATGAATACTTTCTGAAGTCACTGTAGCTGAGTCACATCGCACACTACACATAAGGCTACATTCAGGGGTTAAATTGGGAATTCACCGGGTTAGAATTCATTTTTTAGGCTAACCCCATAGAGAATGATAGAGGCCTCTAGTGGCATTGAGGGCTTCCAACATGCTTCCACCATTTTAAAGCAGTCAAAGTAATCAACTGGGTGGAGATTCCTAGGAGTTGTAGCCTTAATGATGCTGCTCATGCTGTCGCAGATGCTATAATGGCACAGATATGAAGATGAGTCCTCTATCTATCTCTATGGCTAACCTTAACAACTTCATGTCCACTCCCCAGCTCAACCCTACACCTAGCTTCATATCCACTTCCCAGCTCAACCCCTAGCCATAAACCTAGCCATAACCCTGAACCAGTTACAGTGTATGACAGACAGCCAGACTGAAAGACATGCAGGCAGGAAGACAGATAGACTGCCAGATGGACAGACAGACAAGAGGGGATACATTCACATCCCTAGTCAAATATGAGATGCATATTCCAGCAGAGTTTCCACCTGCTTATTCAGAGCAAGCATTATACTGGCAGCCTGCAGGGGATAGATATGCATACAAACTTGCCAGCTGCCTCCTCCTTCAAGGACACACTGACAGCTGATCTATGTCCACAATTATAAGTGGATGTGGTTTCCACACACTTGCACATTCCTGTACGCTCCCTCCATAACACAGTAGAGGATCCATTCTGGGTTTCTTTGTGGAGGCTTTTATCAAAACTATACTAGAAGGCTATTTGTGCTAATTCTTCAATTCATTAGTAATTATCAGTTTAGAATGTAGAACTTGGCAACACTGTTATGTATGTGTGTGTGTGTGTGTGTGTGTGTGTGTGTGTGTGTGTGTGTGTGTGTGTGTGTGTGTGTGTGTGTGTGTGTGTGTGTGTGTGTGTGTGTGTGTGTGTGTGTGTGTGTGTGCGTCTATGTCTGTAGCTTGGAGTTAAAGATCCTCAGTGGTCAAACCTTGTCACATGAAACGGTATATTTAAAGGTATATTCAACGATATGACATCACCATAAACAGCAGAACAACTGCCTTCTTACAGACGTCAACAACAACAACACAAGTCAAACCAAAAAAGGCAACTTTGTCAACATACATACTTGACCCAGCACACTGTAATTGGTGGAGATGCCAGCAGTGCCAGACATGTGAGGGGGAAGCTCTCTGTTGCCCTCCAGTGTTTCTTATCTCAGGCAGCAAATGCATTGGGCCAGGCACATACACTTGGACTATTGTCGAGTAATAGTCTAAAACTGCTTCCTCTCTCGGTGTGTTCTTTCCCTTGTCTGCACTGACAAATGAGAACTGGGAAGGTGAAATACCTACTTGACGTCCTCCATATTGCTTTACCTTATTCTCTATTTTCAGATCAGTGCAGATAAGGAGCGGAAGAGGAAACGAGGAAACCACTTTAGACTGTTTCTGTTTTAGAATTATAGTTGTATTATCCTAGGGTCACAAAGAGAGAGGTTTTGGCAGAAAAACGGTGATGCAATACTGTATGTTATCCTTCTCCTCAGGAATCTCTCTCTTTCTGTCCAACACATTGGAAATAAATCTCCTGGTTCCTTGGAAAGGAGAAAAATAAAATTCCTTACAAGAATCTCTTCCCGCAAGTATCTGACCCCTTAGGGGGAAGGGGTCAGGTATGTATCTTTGTGTGTGTGTGTGTGTGTGTGTGTGTGTGTGTGTGTGTGTGTGTGTGTGTGTGTGTGTGTGTGTGTGTGTGTGTGTGTGTGTGTGTGTGTGTGTGTGTGTGTGTGTGTGTGTGTGTGTGTGTGTGTGTGTGTGTGTGTGAGAGACAGAGAGAGAGAGAGAGAGAGAGAGAGAGAGAGAGAGAGAGAGAGAGAGAGAGAGAGAGAGAGAGAGAGAGAGAGAGAGAGAGAGAGAGAGAAATATAATACTCTGGAATGTCCACAGCCACAGAAAGCTCATGCAAACTCTCAACATGAAGGTAAGATGATTCACATCGACTATTTACTCCTTTTAATATACTCAGTTGATTTCTACGCAGGTAAAAACAATATTGCTGTATAGTCGTTAGGAATTTAGGCTCAGGCTGTTGGAAAGTTGTGAAATACAAACAGAATTTAATTGCAGCATTCCTCTCCTCTCCTTAGCATCGTCTGTCAGTCTCTCTGATCTGTCTGCCATGGCTCTTCTTTGGGATGTTCTCACCCAGTAATTGTGTGGAGCCTGTGCATTGCCAGTGGGGATCCTACGGAGATTGGTCAGAGTGTGATGGCTGCACTAAAACACAGGTTAGAAACCAAACTAATCATCCGAAGTCATGCCTGTGAGCTCCACTGGACTCATGAATGGCAACCAGGTAGCATACAGTGTATTCCCCTTTATTGACATTAGACCAATGTTGGGGTATATCTATGTGTTATAGTCTCGGACCCGTGCCATGGTGGTATATGCCCAGTTTGGGGGGAGCCCATGCAGTGGAGGGGCCACTCAGACCCAGCCCTGTGAGACTGCTCGAGGCTGCCCCCTGAAGGAAGGCTGTGGAGGGAGGTTCCGCTGCCGCTCAGGTAACTAAATCAAACTTTAATAACAATGCATTTCAAATCCTCAGTAGGTTTTACAACAGAATGTAAAATAGAGTCAGTAAGAAAAATGTTGAGCACAGAACATGAAATATTAGCATGCGTGCGTGTGTGTGTGTTTCCTGTGTGCTACAGGGAAGTGTATCAGCCAGTCTATGGTGTGTAATGGAGATCAGGACTGTGAGGAAGACAACCAGGATGAACTGAAGTGTGACCCAGACAAGACATTCCCTGTTTGTAACAATGACAAACCACCACCCAATGTTGAGCATCTAGGACTGGGGTAAGAGCTGGGGTATCTTTCTCTCCTTCATCCCCTCCCCCGCTCTCGCTCTCTCGCTCGCTCCTCTTTCTCTCTCTCATTCTTTCAGACACACACACAATCCTGGGCATCTGTGGTGATGTGCGGTGCCTTCTCCTTGAATTTCCAGGTTTGATGCAGTGACAGGAAAACAGAGAGGAAGTGTGATCAACACTAAG
This sequence comes from Salvelinus fontinalis, assembly GCF_029448725.1. Taxonomy (NCBI): domain Eukaryota; kingdom Metazoa; phylum Chordata; class Actinopteri; order Salmoniformes; family Salmonidae; genus Salvelinus; species Salvelinus fontinalis. The sequence goes on from NC_074668.1 coordinate 43,964,076, forward strand.
AGCTATGGAGGCCAGTGCAGGACTGTCTTCAGTGGGGACAACAAGGTCCTCTACAGGCTGCCCCAGAGCACTCTGAGGTACAACTTTGAGGTAAAAAATCCCACAGTTAAGTTCACATACTTGTGAAAATTAACATTTATAAAGAGAGCACATGGGACTGAATATATGTAAGAATATAAATTGCAACAGGGTGATCAAATTAAGATCTGTATATGATTCCTATCTGTACAGGTCAAAGTTCAGAATGATTTCAGCGATGAATTCTACACCAGCTCCTGGTCCTACGCCAAGGACGTAGTCAAGAGAGAGACAACGACGGGTACAACCACAGGATTCAACAACTATGACTTCCATCAGACGGAGGAAAAAAACAGGGTCTGTCGGATCTGTATGATGAAATGTCTTCTATAAATCGTAGTTTTATTAGGAGATATGCTGAGCTTAAGAGATGGCTTTCAACAGACCCCTGACCTTTGCAATAGCAGTTCACGTGTGAGGATGACTCCATTTTATTTCACATCCACCATGTACCTGATATCCATTGTTATCATTGTTTTCATTCATTGTCTTCCAGAGTTTAGAATTATTGACTCAGTATTTATTCTACTTAAAACAAATATTTTCCAAAACTGTGATAGAGGTATTGTGAGATGATCTATTATGGTTTGTTTTTGCTCTGTAGAACAACCACCTGTTGGTGGTAAAGAACAACGTTGAGGTGGCTCAGTTCCAGAACAATGCCCCAGGATACCTCTCTCTGTCTGAGGAGTTCTGGAAGGTTCTGGCCACGCTCCCCACTGTGTACGACTACGCTACCTATAGGATGGTGGTGGAGAGGTTTGGAACCCACTACCTCTCCGAGGGGACCCTGGGCGGATACTTCCACGCCTTACTCAGCATCGACCAGGAAACAGCCACACAGATGGGTGAGACAATTGAGGCAACTCCAGCTGAGACTGAGGCTGCCCTAATGTTGACACTGCAGGCATATCATTCTTGTGACAACAGTAGTGGGAGTAACAGTGCAATAGCTTGAACACATCAACTCTGTTGGTTAGACTGCTGGGTCCAATGGCCCAATTGGTTGGAGCATGAGGCTCGTAACAGATGTTGAAGAAGACTTTGAATAAAGTAAATCATAACAATTCAATTAAGCCATCAGAACTTCATTGGATGTCCTTGGAACCAACTTTTATATAGTATAGTTTGGTTCCAACTTTTCCTTGGCAAGTGATGATTTTCTGTTGTTGTTACCGTTCTCCCTTCTGCATCTGCAGCCAAGGTCACGTGGAAGTATAATGAGTGTACCAAGACCAAACACCGGATTCTGTTCGTTTCATGGACAACCGAGAAATGTAGAAAGGATGAAAAGGAATATACACTACCCAACCCCCCATGTAAGTTTATTTAAGCAACAATGTAAAACCAAAAGAATTGACAATGTACAATGTAAGATTTGTGACATTTTGGCTATGAAGTGATCTCTTACTGTAATTCTGAAGGCTCGAAACTCAATGGAATCAAATGAATCAACAGTATTTATTGATATTTACAGTAAATATGCTATATATATTCACTATACAGAAGCCCTTGTGGTAGCTCATCATGTAATGTAACTGTATAAGCTTCTGTAATGAAATCCTGATCACTCTAATCCCTGATGCCTTTATTGCTTTAATAGCCATCAGTAGGTCTGACACGGTAAAGAAGGTGGATGTGGAGGGAGGGGTCACTGCACACATCGCAGCCCTTAAGGCTCTGGACCTCAACACTCCAAGTAAAAACTGGGAAATGTACAAGAACTGGGCGGAGTCTGTGCGGACCTTGCCTGTAGTCATCAAACGAAAGGTGAGAGCGGTACAGGAGAAAGATTATCGGTGGATGAAAACAATATCTGAGCTGGCGTCATTGGTTGAGGGCAAAACAGTCAATTACATAAGGTAGAGCAAAATAGGTTAAGCGATGAAATTATACATTAAAAAGGACTACAGAGTCGCGTTACAGCTTTTGAAACAATAATTCATCCCTTTGTCTTGGGAAAAGGCTTGCTATGTTGGTTCCTCCCTGTGTTTGGTGTGAATGGTTCCAGATGAGGCCTCTGTATGAGCTGGTGAAGGAGGTGCAGTGTGCTGGGGTGAAGAGGCTCCACCTGAAGCGTGCCATCGAGCAGTACCTGAATGAGAGGCACCCATGTCGCTGCCAGCCCTGCAGGAACAACGGCCTGGTGGTGATGGCTGGGGATAAGTGTAGCTGCATCTGTAAACCTGGAACAGACGGACTGGCCTGTGAGAAAGGGAAGGAGGTGGAGGGGCAGGAGGGTAGGTGACATTTGATACGTCGTGCGGATACTCCAGATGATGGCATTTGTGTATTCCTTTCTCGCGAACTTGAAGTTTGCTTGGGCGCTTGCAGGCATTTCTCTACATTCCCATCCAGATTACATATGGACCCATAACCTCTCTCTCTCTCCGTCCTTCCTTTCCTTTTCACTCTGTGTCCTTCTTTCCCCACAACTCTACATTCCATCACTCTCTCTGTCCCCCTCTCTCTCTCCCTCCCTCCCTCTCGAAGGGGTGATACATGGCAGCTGGTCTTGCTGGTCTGGCTGGACTCCTTGCTCCGGAGGTCAGAGGTCACGAACACGTGCATGCAGTAACCCCGCCCCTCAGAGAGGCGGCCAGCACTGCAACGGAGAGGTCAGGGAGACGACAGGCTGCGCTGATGACCAAGACCTCCAATACCTCCAGTCAGAACTACTGCTGCTTCTCTACACACTTAGTGATAAGACTTTATGCATGAACACTACACAACAAATAAATGACACGGCATACTTAACGATAACAAAAGACAGTGTTGAAAAAGCCACGCATGAGCAACACGTTGCTGTCTTCTGTAACTTCCGCCTTCACATTGGCGCGGCAGGTAGTGTCATGTTTTGTCTTTGATCTTCATGTCTTGTCCCTGTGCTTCCCTCTGCTGGTCTTATTAGGTTCTTTCCCTCTTTCTATTCCTCTCTCTCCTCCTCCCTCTCTCCCTCCCCCGCTCTCTCTCTCTATCGTTCCGTTCCTGCTCCCAGCTGTTTCTCTTTCTCCTAACGACCTCATTTACTCTTTCACACCTGTCCCCTATTTTGCCCTCTGATTTGAGTCCCTATTTCTCCCTCTGTTTTCTGCTTCTGTCTTTGTCGGATTCTTGTTTGATGTTTGCTGTTCTGTGTCCTTGTTCCGCCCTATCGTGTTTTTGCCTTCATCTGATGCTGCGTGTGAGCAGGTGTCTAGTGGTCGCGTCTCCAGTCGTTCATCTCTACTGACGAGAGGATTTCAGTTTTCCTGTTTTGTTTTTACCTTAGATATATCAGGAGTATCGTTTTTTGTCTAAGACTGGAATAAAGACTCTGTTTCTATTTCGTCGCTTTTGGGTCCTCCTTCATCAGCATAACAGAAGAATCCGACCAAGAATGGACCCAGCGACTACGGATTCTCTCTACACTACCGTCAAGTTCCAGGGAGCAATGCTCGGCAGACACGAGCAGGAATTGTCTGCTGCTCGTCATGCCGTTGAGACCCTGGCCGCTCAGGTTTCCGATCTCTCAGGACAGTTTCAGAGTCTTCGTCTCGTACCACAAGCTACTTCCTGGTCTTCCGAGTCTCCGGAACCCAGGGTTAATAATCCACCATGTTACTCTGGACAGCCCACTGAGTGTCGCTCCTTTCTCACCCAGTGTGATATTGTGTTCTCTCTCCAGCCCAACACATACTCTGGAGAGAGAGCTCGGATCGCTTACGTCATATCACTCCTTACTGGGCGGGCTCGGGAGTGGGGCACAGCTATCTGGGAGGCAAGGGCTGAGTGTTCTGACGTTTATCTGAACTTTAAGGAGGAGATGATACGGGTCTTTGATCGTTCAGTTTTTGGAAAGGAGGCTTCCAGGGGTCTGGCTTCCCTATGTCAAGGTGATCGATCCATAACGGATTACTCTATAGAGTTTCGTACTCTTGCTGCATCCAGTGACTGGAACGAGCCGGCGTTGCTCGCTCGTTTTCTGGAGGGACTCCACGCTGAGGTTAAGGATGAGATTCTCTCCCGGGAGGTTCCTTCCAGCGTGGACTCGTTGATTGCACTCGCCATCCGCATAGAACGACGGGTAGATCTTCGTCACCGAGCTCGGGGAAGAGAGCTCGCGTTAGCGGGGCTTCCCTTCTCCGCATCTCGACCATCTCCTTCCATCGGCTCAGAGACTGAGCCCATGCAGCTGGGAGGTGTTCACATCTCGACTAAGGAGAGGGAACGGAGAATCACCAACCGCCTTTGCTTCTATTGCGGTTCTGCTGGACATTTTGTCATGTCATGTCCAGTTAAAGGTCAGAGATCATCAGTAAGCGGAGGGCTACTGGTGAGCGCTACTACTCAGGTCTCTCCATCAAGATCCTGTACGACCTTGTCGGTCCATCTACGCTGGACCGGGTCGGCTGCTTCCTGCAGTGCCTTGATAGACTCTGGGGCTGAGGGTTGTTTTATGGACGAAGCATGGGCTCGGAAACATGACATTCCTCTCAGAGAGTTAGGGAGGATCACACCCATGTTCGCCTTAGATGGTAGTTCTCTCCCCAGTATCAGATATGAGACACTACCTTTAACCCTCACAGTATCTGGTAACCACAGTGAGACCATTTCTTTTTTGATTTTTTGTTCACCTGTTACACCTGTTGTTTTGGGTCATCCCTGGCTAGTATGTCATAATCCTTCTATTAATTGGTCTAGTAATTCTATCCTATCCTGGAACGTTTCTTGTCATGTGAAGTGTTTAATGTCTGCTATTCCTCCTGTTTCTTCTGTCCCCTCTACTCAGGAGGAGCCTGGTGATGTGACAGGAGTGCCGGAGGAACATCATGATCTACGCACGGTCTTCAGTCGGTCCAGAGCCAACTCTCTTCCTCCTCACCGGTCGTATGATTGTTGTATTGATCTCCATCCGGGGACCACTTCTCCTCGGGGTAGATTATTCTCTCTGTCGGCTCCCGAACGTAAGGCTCTCGATGATTATCTGTCTGCTGAAGGCATTCAGATGGATCCCGCTAAGGTCCAGGATGTCAGCGATTGGCCTGTTCCTAAGTCACGTGTCGAGTTACAGCGCTTTCTCGGTTTCGCTAATTTCTATCGGCGTTTCATTCGTAATTTCGGTCAAGTGGCTGCCCCTCTCACAGCTCTGACTTCTGTCAAGTCTTGCTTTAAGTGGTCTGGTTCCGCCCAGGGAGCTTTTGATCTCCTCAAGAAGCGTGTTACATCCGCCCCTATCCTTGTTACTCCTGACGTCACTAAACAATTCATTGTCGAGGTTGACGCTTCAGAGGTGGGCGTGGGAGCCATTCTGTCCCAGCGCTTCCAGTCTGACGATAAGGTCCATCCTTGCGCTTACTTTTCTCATCGATTGTCGCCATCGGAACCCGAGGGGATTCTCCCTGAAGGTCGTGTTGTCGGGTTGACTGTCTGGGGAATTGAGAGACAGGTAAAGCAAGCACTCACTCACACTGCGTCGCCGCGCGCTTGTCCTAGTAACCTTCTGTTCGTTCCTGTCTCTATTCGTCTGGCTGTTCTTCAGTGGGCTCATTCTGCCAAGTTAGCTGGTCACCCCGGCGTTCGGGGTACGCTTGCTTCTATTCGCCAGCGGTTTTGGTGGCCTACTCAGGAGCGGGACACGCGCCGTTTCGTGGCTGCTTGTCCGGACTGCGCGCAGACTAAGTCAGGTAACTCTCCTCATGCCGGTCGTCTTAGACCGCTTCCCATTCCTTCTCGACCATGGTCTCAGATCGCCTTAGACTTTAGTACCGGTCTGCCTTCGTCTGCGGGGAGGACTGTGAGAGCCGCCAATAAACGTAGGATTAAGAGTCCTAGGTATTGTCGCGGTCAGAGAGTGTGGCTTTCCACTCGTAACCTTCCCCTTACGACAGCTTCTCGCAAGTTGACTCCGCGGTTCATTGGTCCGTTCCGTGTCTCTCAGGTCGTCAATCCTGTCGCTGTGCGACTGCTTCTTCCGCGACATCTTCGTCGCGTCCACCCTGTCTTCCATGTCTCTTGTGTCAAGCCTTTTCTTCGCGCTCCCGTTCGTCTTCCCTCCCCCCCTCCCGTCCTTGTCGAGGGCGCACCTATTTACAAGGAACGGAGGATCATGGACATGCGTTCTCAGGGACGTGGTCAACAGTATTTAGTGGATGGGGAGGGTTTCGGTCCTGAGGAGAGGAGTTGGGTTCCATCTCGGGACGTGCTGGACCGTTCGTTGATTGATGATTTCCTTCGTCGCCGCCAGGGTTCCTCCTCGAGTGCGCCAGGAGGCGCTTGGTGAGTGGGGGGGTACTGTCATCTGATGCTGCGTGTGAGCAGGTGTCTAGTGGTCGCGTCTCCAGTCGTTCATCTCTACTGACGAGAGGATTTCAGTTTTCCTGTTTTGTTTTTACCTTAGATATATCAGGAGTATCGTTTTTTGTCTAAGACTGGAATAAAGACTCTGTTTCTATTTCGTCGCTTTTGGGTCCTCCTTCATCAGCATAACAGGTAGCCTAGTGGTTAGAGCTTTGGACTAGAAACCGAAAAAGGTTGCAAGATTGAATCCCTGAGCTGACAAGGTAAAACTCTGTCGTTCTGCCCCTGAACAAGGCATTTAACCCACTGTTCCTAGGCCGTCATTGAAAATCAGAATGTGTTCTTAACTGACTTGCCTAGTTAAATAAAGGTAAAAAAAAAAAAGTATTACTGACCTTGCAGAATGTCTGTCTGTTTGTGATTCATTCCAGGACCATGGAGCCTCAGTGCTTTGACCTGACCGTCCCACCTAAGGAGACCTGCAGGAGCCCACCTCCTCTCCCTAATGGCTATGTCCTGGTAGGAATTGATGGACAGATAACCACTAAACTGTCGTGTTTCCTTCAGTCCTGCTGCTGGAGAGATACAAGGCATGCAGGCTTTTGCTCTAACCTTGCACTAACACAACTGATTCAGGGATTCAACGAGTCACAATGTCGTTGCGCCAGGCTGCCTCCAAAGCCTGAACATCCTCCTACTGTTTTGTAGCCGTTTCAACCTCCTTATTATAACGCCGTTCCTCCATTTGTAGATGTCATCATCTGGATAGGTTGGACTGTGTTTGACCATCATTTGTGCTGTTAAACTCAGGATCCAAAAGATGTGTATCTGGTGGGCAGTAAGATTGAATACACCTGCATAGAGGGCTACCATCTGATTGGAATAAGGATCGCAGAGTGCACTGTTGCTCAGACATGGAGCACACCTTCCAAAGAGTGCAAGAGTAAGTAGTGCTGCAGTGACAACAGCCCTCTGCATTTGCGCCATTTTGATTTGTCAAGAGATTAAAGCTGGAATCCGCATTGGGGGGGAAAAGCGCCACTGGTTTCCCCCAGGCGCTTTCGTTATTGTATTGTTGTTATTGCATGCACACAGAAATTCTTCCCTGGAACACACACACATACAGTACACACAAAACCAAACACACACATCATGATGATAATTTCCCTCACCTTCTTTCAGGCTCCAGGTGCCATGTCCCGTCCCTTCTAAATGATGTCACAGGCTCTCACTGGCAGCCCACCTATGATATAGGGGAACGTATCCCACTGTCCTGCCCTGAGGGGAGACACATAGTGGGAGAGAAAGAGATCATCTGTGACTCCAGTCTGCACTGGTCACCGGACCCCAACACCATCACATGTAGCCAGGGTAGGTTGATGCATCATTTTTGCAACTTTGAACTCCTACCCAGAAATCAACCTATGTAGAAATGTGTTACTATTTGTCAGTTTACCTGAATGTTGGTATTCTCTACCCTCGGGTAATGCAAATGAAATAACATGTCTTTGTTTTCCTTTATGAATCCAGCACCGAAAACGCTTGACCACCTTGACGGCCCAGCAGGGCAATGCAAACCATGGGAGAAACTCGCCAAAGACAAATGTATCTGCAAAATGCCTTATGAGTGCACGTATGTTCTACCAACCTTTGTCTATATGCAACTTTAACTACTCTAACTACTTGCAGATATACAGGAAGTAAGCTCCCTTTAATACATGTGAGAAGTGGCTCCTTTTGACTGCATATTCTGCATACTCTAAATATGCTCTATGCTTTCTCAAATTTCACCATAGGCACAGATCTAAAATGTTGACCATTAGGAGAGGAAACACAAAACTGACCCCACATCAGCAGTTTCAGGGTTTGCTCTTTTGTTCAGGTCTTCTCTACAGGTGTGTGCCAACAATCTTGAGAATGGTCGGACAAATAGACTGAGCGTGTGCAAGATGCACACCTTAAATTGTCTGGGAAGGAGCTACAAGCTGGCAGAGGACAGCGCCTGCGAGTGGCCAGCCAACACAACTTCCCCCTGCACCGACTGCCAGTTCTGGGAGACTTGTGACGGTACGACTCTGGTTTAACTTGAATTTAAATTGTATTTAACATTTTTGTTACACAGACAAGTAAAGGCTGTAATATGAATATCTATGCTCTTGCACTGTGTGTGTGTGTGAGCATGTACGTGTGTGCGTGTGCGTGTGCGTGTGCGTGTGCGTGTGCGTGTGCGTGTGTGTGTGTGTGTGTGTGTGTGTGCAAACTGCACCAGTTCTCAAGGCCATTCTCCTTGTCTCCTTCTAACAGGACAAACAAACCAGTGTCGCTGTAAGGACTGGGCTGAGTGCTCAGATCCAGGGTTGAGTGTCTGTGTCCGTATGGGGGATGATGCTAACAGTGCCACCCAGACACTGAGCGAGTGTGAGGCAGGACTGAGGAGGTGTAAAGGAGAAAAGGTGTCAGTTGTCAGCATACTACCTTGTAGCGCTTAAGAATCGTGTCCTCTCCTTCGACTCACCATGTCTGTGATAATGACAGAAATTACCCTCCTTCAGCTGTTTAATCCTATCTGTTTTTTTTATTTCACTCTTCAAAAGCATTGCTTTGAAGACATTAAAGCCATTGAAGTATATTAACCACCCATTAGACTTGTTCTCTTTGTATGCTTTTTGAATTGATTGATAATGCTTATTTTTGTGCCAATAAACAAAAACATTTCACAACAGTAAAGTAAGAGCTAATTCTACTCGACCCATGTGTCAGATTTTTTATATTTGCATTTCTTGCCTCATCCAATTTAGAGTTCCATACAATACATAAATTGTTTGCTTGAACCATTCAAAAGATTGACAAGTCACAGCAGCCAGAAATGTATCTGAGGTAAACATAGCATTACATCATAGAATAGCACCACATCCTGCCAACATCTCTCTACATGCTGTTGGTTTAGTAGGGGATGTTCTGTACATGTTGTTCTGTTCCAAATTACCCAGACACCCCTTAATCTGCCAAGAATACCACTGTGACTGACAGTCCATCCCTGTTCTTGACTAGCTGCCTGTTAGCTCTGTGAAAGGCAGGCCAGGCATATGTATGTGTGTGTGTGTGACCAGAAGTCCCCACAAGAATAGTAAACGAACAAAAGTTGACCAGCTGGGGACATTTTGTTAGTCCCCACAAGGTCAAATGCTATTTCTAGGGGGTTTAGGGTTAAGGTTAGAATTAGTGTTAGGGTTAGAATTAAGTTAAATATTAAGGTTAGGAGCTAGGGTTAGTTGTAGGGTTAGGGTTAGGAGCTAGGGTTAGGTTCAGGGTTAGGATAAAGTTTAGGTTTTTGGGTTAGGGTTAGGGTTAGGGTTAAGGTTAGGGTTAGGGTAAGAGTACGGGTTAGGGTTAGGGTTAGGGGTTAGGGAAAATAGGATTTTGAATGGGACTGAATTGTATGTCCCCACAAGGTTAGCTGTACAAGACTGTGTGTGTGTGTGTGTGTGTGTGTGTGTGTGTGTGTGCGCATGTGTGCCTGTGCGAATGCTTGTGTGCACACAAGCTGCAGTACACACTACCATTACACTCAAACCTCCATTACTGGCTGTAAAACAACTTTTCCTTAAATTCAGCAGCACACAAAAGTATCAGAGATTGACTGCAGCCACACACACACACTTGGGATGATTTACAAAGTAAATATCCTACTATTAGGTTATTATCAAAGAGATTGAAGCTGGAATTACAATCAAATCCACAATTTTTACCCAGTGTGTTAACAAAACACTGTCTGCACACACGCACACAATCCTGCAGGCATGCACACACAATTCTTATTGGGCCCGATTCCGAATTAGGAAATTAAGCATTTCTCATGAATGCCTTTCCTATGCACTTCTCAGTAGTTGGTATTCAGATTTACCTTATGAAGGTGCGTAACGGGCTCTGCAGGTGTGGTCCCCTTGCGTGCGCTGAATAAATGTTATTCAACCGCTGAAAACTCTTCCAATTGTTGGCCAACAGATTCTCTCTGGGAGTTTTCATTCAATAGGCTTTTCAGTACATTTATCTTAAGCCATCCCTTTAAATATGGTGTACCGTACCTTTTAGTTTGAATTTTGCCAACAGACTAGAATATATCGATAGAACAGGTTCAGAATATTAGGGATCAATGAAAGAAAGCCATCTAAATATGTGCACATTGTTCCAGGGAATTCTATTCCGTTTATGTGTGCTTAACTCGGGTTGGAATCAGGCCCAACCTAAATACTGGGACCATCTACTTGTGAGGGGAGTGGACCGTGTAGCACACAGAGTGGTTCAGTTGAATGGCGGGTGGTGGGGGGCTGACTGATTCTTACTAAAACGCAGACACACAGTGACCCCCAGTGGTATGTTCAGTTCTGTGCACTGTGCAGAAAGCAGCTGGAGACTCATATTACACTCATTTCCCGGCTGCGTCATGAAAAGTTGCACGTACAGTTCCAAATCAGAAAGCGGCTCATTTACATCAAATCAAATCAAAATGTATGTAAATACAATCATGTCCGACTTTAGACGCAGCTCATAGTTAGTTAGCAAACACGTAATCCATTGGTTATCATCTACACCATCGCAGATGTCATGGAAGTATGGATTACCTAGCAAACTGCCAATCTAGCAAGCCAGCAAGCAGGGTCAAATCTTACAAATAGAGCTACATAAAGACAGAAGAATAATATACTTGTTGAACATAGCTATAGCCATCAGTCTTGTGTGTTTTCATGGTCATCAGTCACTCACTGTTAAGTTTGTCAAGGTCAATAGTTTACAAGCTACCACGGGGCTTTTTGTTGCATGCATATGCTTGCATCACTTGAACGTGACATTTGCTTATGACCAAAAAATGTCTCTCTGTACTGCAAGACTGGCATGGCCAATAGAGGAGTTGGCTACAGAGGCAGAATAATATAAGAAAAATCACTCAATGTCAATAGTATTTTTTACTTATGTTGTAGCTAAATTAGGGTATTCCCAATAGGCTAGCCAAAGTATCATTTGAACAATGGATGTTCCATATTTCTTCCAAAATACTGTACAGTTTTGTCCTGTAATTCACCAAGCCAGCTGGACCTTCTCAGTGGGCTTGGCTGTGCTGACCTCAGGCAGACATGTGTGTCTGTGTGTAGGGGAGTGGAGGGTGGGGGGAGTGGGTATGTGTGTGTGTGTGTGTGTGTGTGTGTGTGTGTGTGTGTGTGTGTGTGTGTGTGTGTGTGTGTGTGTGCGTGCGTGCGTGCGTGCGTGCGTGCGTGCGTGCGTGCGTGCGTGCGTGCGTGCGTGTGTGTGTGTGTGTGTGCGTGTGTGCGTGCGGCTTGCATCATCTGTCCAACCCATGTGAGAGAGTGATACCCAACATGTTTGTTTCAAGGGAGCAATGTATCTTCTTGTATCTTTGAGGGAAGGCAATACATTGGTTCTGATCATTTGGATTAGCTCAGTATCAATCTAAACTTGACACATGATTCTGAGGATTTCTCATAACATCCATTGAATTTGTATTCAAATTGATAATCGCTAGATGTTAGCATGCCATTACGTTGTATCTTCACATCTGTTGGCTAAATCTAAACTGAGCCTATGACTTTGAATATGGATGAGCTGTCTCCACCCAGCGGATAGAACACTCCTTTACAGGAATCTGGGCTTCTGGGCCACTTGGGAATTGATGCATTGGACAGTGCACACTGTCATTGGGACAATGATGTAGGCAACAGGGAAACAACACAAAGATCTGATGCCACTGAGACATGGGACTAGACTGCAACTTGGCTCAAACGTGCCCGACATCTTCTAGAAAATGAGTAGTACGTTCAATTGATTTGAGTCAGTTGATCATTGTAATATCATTTCAAAATACCACTAATACTTCCCGAGGAATGCTGTCGATGAAAATATAGTTTCAGAAATGTGTGGTGCTTCATTGTTTCTTCTTATAAGGCCCGATTCAGACTTAGGATAAGTAAATTAACATGTGCCACTTAACATGTGCTACTTTAAAAGAAATGTCACTTAACATGGACACTTAAAGACCCTTTAGAACCCATAGCGGCCTTGTTTTTCTAACAATAATATCTTTGACAAAATAGAGATTAGAGTCTTTTGTGTTTATCTGTTGGCCTTATGCTATGGTTTGTCATGTTTGCTAGTTACAGATATTCATATTTCTTATTATTTGACAGCTTGCATAACTGTCGTGTTATGGAAGAAGCCCGCACAGTGGAGCTCAAATTAGATTGATTTTCAGTGATATTTATTTACATAGCCAGCTAACACGTTGGTTTGTTTTGCCCTGTTTCTACCGGTGCTATTCAATTGGAAACAGCTAAGTAACTATTCAACTAACTCTGTAGTTATCGGCCAGGCAAGAAGGCAAGAGTTGAGTGGAGTCAGCAGCATTGTGCTTCGTTAGCAACGCTTTCACTTGATTGTCTCACTCCCCCCTACAAAGACTACCAGCTAACTAAGTCATCTGCCCATGGGTCTTGAAGTTTGTGTACCATATATAGCCTTTACAGTTATATTCTAACCCTGCTGGTCATCTATGAACATATTTATTTATTTATTTGTGTGTGCTCTATCCTGTCTGATTATCCATCAGTCTGAAAAAAAAACATATACGCACACAACGAACAGAGAAACAATCTTCACCACTAAGGGCTTTGTAAAATGTTGATTGATTGATTGAATGCAAGGGCTGTATAGCTTCATGATGCTACTGTATGTGTGTGTGTGTGTGTGTGTGTGTGTGTGTGTGTGTGTGTGTGTGTGTGTGTGTGTGTGTGTGTGTGTGTGTGTGTGTGTGTGTGTGTGTGTGTGTGTGTGTGTGTGTGTGTGTGTGTGTGTGTGTGTGTGTGTGTTTATGTGTCGTGGGATTTCATTGGCTGAATGAAAGTGCTGTATAGCATTATGTTTTAGTTTAGTACGACACTTGCAGTATATATGGATATATAGGATCCCCATTAGCTATTGCACATGCAGCGTATGTGTATGGCTGAAAGAAAGAAAGAAAGAAAGAAAGAGTGGAAGTTAGAGAGAAAGAGAGATTGTTTGTGTGAGTGAAAGAGAGACAGAGCGAGACAGAGAGAGAGAGCGAGAAATAGAGAGAAAGAGAGATTATGATCCTGACCACAATTGTATTATATTTGTTCCTCTCTCCCTCTCCCTCTCCCAATGTTCCTCTTCCTGCTAGGTTAGTGAAAGCAAGGGAAGTGATGTGGAGAGTCAGGGCTCAGCAGCAGAAGGCAAGGAGAAAGAGAAGTTAGAGATGATTGGAGGGACAGAGAGGTGGAGCGAGGAGGAGGAGGAGGAGGAAGTGGAGCCAGAGGGTAGTGGAGGGAGAGAGGAAGAGGAGAGTGAAGAGGAGAATCAATCAATCAATCAAATGTTTTTATAAAGCCCTTCTTCCATCAGCTGATGTAACAAAGTGCTGTACAGAAACCCAGCCTAAAACCCCAAACAGCAAGCAATGCAGGTGTAGAAGCACGGTGGCTAGGAAAAACTCCATAGAAAGGCCGGAACCTAGGAAGAAACCTAGAGAGGAACCAGGCTATGAGGGGTGGCAAGTCCTCTTCTGGCTGTGCCGGGTGGAGATTATAACAGAACATGGCCAAGATGTTCAAATGTTCATAGATGACCAGCAGGGTCAAATGGAGGGAGAGAGGAAGAGGAGAGTGAAGAGGAGAGTGTAGAGTGTGAGGAAGAGAAGAGTGAAGAGGAGAATGGAAGGAGAAAGGAAGGGGAGAGTGAAGAGGAGAATGGAGGGAGAGAGGAAGAGGAGAGTGAAGAAGACAGTAAAGAGGAGGGAGAGGAGAGTGAAGAGAAGAGGAACATGGAGAGGAAGAGGAGGAGGAAGAGGAGGAGGAAGAGGAGGAGGAAGAGGGAGAGGAAGAGGGAGAGCACACCAGAGATGGGAGCCTACGTGTCCATGGAGTGCATCTTCCCCAAGTCCAACCATTCACCCTTGTACCACACAGCTTACTTCATGCAATGTGTCCGTCTCATTTGTGGAATTTGGATCTGAAAAGTGCATGTACCTACATAGCTGCTTAAAGCGGTTGCGTGGCATTTTGCTAGTTATGTATGGTACCCTAACGACGGTGTCAGACGATCAGTGTGGGGACCATGCAAATGCCCCTTCCCAGAAATGCAGGCACTGGTCCCTGAAGGCATTCAAAATGCAGCTTGTGCATTCACTTTGTGATGTATACAGTGGCCGGAAGTGGGGAGCCAAGAGTGTGTCACCAGGGGGTGTGGACTGAGTTGCACTCATAATTTGAAAGCAGGCCACTCCCTGGTGACGTTTGAAGGGCTCAAGAGAGGGTGTGTGGTGTGCATCTGGAGAGGACGCAGGGTAAAGAGTGGGAGATGTGTAGAAACGTCCTTTGGGTGCTCTACGTGTTCTGTGCCACTTTGCAGGATGGGGCCGTGCTTCCAGAAGTTTCATGACATGATGTAGGCAAATTGCAAACACGAATGTGACAGTGTGAAATACTGTATGAATTTGTCCTCCAAATCTTATAGGGAAATTGTGTTTTGTATCTTCTCTTTGTATCTGTGTCTATCTTTGTATATTTTGAGGGTTTCTCTGATAATTTCCCTATTTAATACTTAATACTGGATTTTATACGTACTAAATGTTATTTTGAGAGGTTATCTACATTTTTAAATAGTCTCTGAATAACTGTTTGCATTTGTACATTGTCACAGAAGTTTGAAGCTTTGTCAAATAGCCTACTTTGTGTGTGTGCATTTAGATTATTAATCTTAATCTTTATCTATCTAATACTTGTTGCAATTAATTCAATTGTTGTCAAAGTACTATTTTGACATTTTGTGCCACTTTGTAGGATGAGTCCGTTCTTCAAGAAGTTTCATGGCATGTCGGAGGCTGAATGCAAACACTCAAGGGACAGCGTGACATGATTAGTCCTACAAATCGTATAGGTAAATTGTCTAATTTTTTTATGGTCTTAGAACAGTTGTGTATGGCATTTTCTCTCCTTATCTGTCTCTATCTAATACTTGTTGCATTCACTGAATTGTTGTCAAAGTAGGCGACTATTTCAAAATTTTGTCTGTACTAAATCTTATTGAGGAATAGTCTCTGAATAGTTGTCAGCATTTTTACATTGTTACAGAAGTAAGAATCATTGTCAATCAAGTGGCCTACTTTGTGTGGGTTTTGAAATACTTTCTGAATATTGTTGTCTGGTCACATTTTTGATTTCAAAAAAATATTTATAAGTATAATATATTATACTTGGTACATTTTACTATATTTTTTGTTGTTGTGGTGAGTGTTAATAGTTTTTAGATAGTGAGTGTCTTTACATAGAAGACAAAAATTTATGTTATTCCGATTGTTGTCATATTAAAACCTCTTAAGGATTGTTTTTGTTACTTACAACCTCATGCTAATCACATTAGCCTACGTTAGCTCAACCGTCCCACAGGGGTTACACCGATCCTGTAGAGGTTAAAGAAGAGGTTGTGTCCTTTAAAACTAAGTTAACTTGTGGTTGTAATTTTTTCTTTGTTTTTGAGCTATGTCTGTTTGTTTGAAATGTGTGACAAAATGAACTTTATCTCGAAAATTCTCAGTAATCTACAGCAGCATTCTAGAATTCTATTGGGGTCTAAACTGTTAAAGTGATGCTCCAGAGCTTTTGTATAATTTCAGCCAGTAGTTTTGAATGTAGTGCTCATGAGCCAAAACAGGTCTCAGAAAATTGTGCTCAATTGTGTACTACTTAATCCATTTTCTATGATATGTTACGAATTCCAATCTGTAAAATATGTTACGAAGTGATTAAGGTCTTAAGATTCCGGACTGCATCTTTAAGTAACGGTCAACTTATCTCAAGTCTGAATAGGGCCTATAAAGAACTAAAAGACACTAAAAAACAGATCCGTCAGTTTAAATAAAAAAGTTTATTAACAATGTAAAATAACATATAGCTTTTTATTTCAGCTTTGACTAGAGTACTGTACCTTTTCCATGCCCTACACATTTAGCACTATTATTAATAAGCAAGACCCATGCTGAGTCCCCACTGTCAGCACTGACTGTGCCTTACAGAGGGAGACGCCACCTGCTTATGCCAACCAAGACTTCACCACACTATCCCAACCTGGAAAATAATTCAGAGCGCATCGCTTAGAGAGTATGTATATACACAATTCTAAAGTCTCACTTTAAAGATAGATATTGCATGTGCAAAGAAGTTCATCTTTTTTTGAGTATTGTATAGTATATTCCTCCTTGAAGATGGAAAGTAAAAGTTGGGTATAGGTTTTTTGTTCATGGAAGACTAGATAAAGGTCAGTACAGGAAGTGCAGGGACGGCAAGAAATGGAAAACAGAGAGGGAAACACAACAGACTTTCTGTCCTCTATTGTGCTCCATACCTTCTATCTAGCAGTGTGTCCATATATTCTGCAAATGTCGTACTTGGTAACATTGTTTTTGACACACACTTGCAGATCATATTGTGTCCCACACACCATTCATTCATCAATTCAGCTTTATGGAAGAAAATCATGTTGACAGTAGCTATGTTTCCATTAACTTGTCAATTTGTTTCAATTTAACTATCTTGTGTCGATAAAAACAGCTGGGCATAATGACGTCACACCTAAAAATATATATATTTTTCATTAAAACCTAAAGTGTCGAATAAAATGTAGTGGTTGAAGTGTTTCCATGACCCATTTAGGCAAATTACACATTAATAAATTGGCGACAGCCTGTGTGCCAGCTATTTGTTTCATGTCTCAGGTAGCCCGCAAAAGCCACCATGGAAAGAATGCAATAATTTCCTAATATTTGCCATATTTGAAACTTTCACTCCTGTAGATCTGAAATAATTGGAGTGTGAAACTTTCCTGCCAACCAGAAAAGCAAGACGAAGCAATTCAGGTACTCGAAAGTCAGGACGATATCTGCCATTTCCATTACACATGTCACAATATTTCCTTTTGCAACTTTGCCTTTGTCGAATAAACCTTGGTCAATGGAAACCTGCCTACTATTTCAAATGGTCTCTCTCCCGAAAACCTCTGACAAACCAAAAAAAACTCGGACAAAAGGAAAATCAGTTGTAATACACTTAAAATATATGTTTATGACTATTCGTTTCATTACATTGCAATTACAATTCATTTTTGTATTACAAAATTAAATTATAAAATGGGTTAGGTAGCCTTTTTAACAAAAGAGAGAAATGTATCATATATTGGAAATGGCAGTAATAAGGTGGTGGGAGACACAGGTGGTGAAGGATTGTGGTTAATGGTGTCTTTGTTGCCAAAGTAATGCTTTACTTGATGTATTGTTCATCACACATACATAACAGTGTCATAATTGCATCGTAAAGTGTCATAATTGCATCGTAAAGTGTCATAACACATTCCAAAACATGACATACTATGCTATTTCCGTTATGGGGCACTGTTATGACAACTGTCAATGTCTTATGACACTATGTCATAAAGCAAATAAATATAGTGGTCATGACAGGCAAATATAAGTAATTCTAGTTAACATAAGTTTTTATAAAAATGTTGTCACATTTTGGCATGTCTTATGACACTACGATTTTCTTGGGACACTGTTATGGTTGTGCCTTGAACTACACTCCCAAGTAAAGCGTCACCCTTGCGCCTTCAACCCAGGAAGGCGGGGCCCTTAGCTGGTTACCAGGCAACAGAGCCCAAAGAACCGCCTCTTCCTCTGTCCGGCCAGTGGGTAAGGAGTCAGGTTCAGCAAGCTGCTGTCATCTGGGTACAAACACAGACAAGACAATTACAAGTTCAAACTCATCTCAAAGTCATTTCAACGGTGTACTTGACACACAGAAGATCCAAGCATATAGGAACCCATGTGTGCGTTCCAGTTGACACCCTACCTTGGTTCTTCAGTGGTAAAGGCATCGTCTCCCTGAGTTTACTGAGAAGGTTCTTCATCTCTCTCATGTCCCTATGAAATCATATTTACATAGTGCTCATATGTGTCTTGCTAATGTATTCAGAATTATGGTAATAACACCAACGCATGCACGCACACACACACACACACACACAGACACAATAGGCCCACCTCTCAGTATTGTCTATGTCTGTGGCGACCAGCCAGCAGAGCTGATGACAATCCATTGGGGAGGAGGAGGTGTCTTCTAGAATGGGTATATCTGAGCTCTCATCTACCTTACTGTCAATCCTGGAAGGCCCACAGGAATCTTTCCCTTTCCCTGGAATACACACACACACACACACACTATTAATAATAATAGTAATGTAATAGTAATGACATGTTTTACACAGTAAACAGTAGGGGTGTAATAGTTCACCAAACTCAAGGTTCGGTACATATTGCGGTTTTGGGGTCACGGTTTGGTTATGGTTGCGATACAGTGGATAAAATGAAATTCAACAGTTACTGTAGTTCATTTTTGTTTCTTTGGTAAAATACGTTAAATTAGAGAGCACCTTATTTGTGTCCCAAGTCCAGTTTGTGTGACATCATTCACAATGTTCCTGGCATTGTCTATTGTGACAGGGACTGTTATTTTGGGCCTCAAGTAGAGGTCTAAAAAGTTGGACCCATTCTGAAATGGAACTGGGGCTTTCCCACCCGGATAAATATGCAAAATAAATATTTCAATATAGACGTTGTCAGATCCGAGTGAGGGAAGCAGCAGAAAAGCTCATTTGTAAGCTATTTTATTAACTAGACCTGATACAGCACAAGGAAGAGCAGGCTAATTGAGTCTGCATGGGCCTTCTTCCTGTCCTACGGTTACAAATAACTACACCTCCATTCAGATTAAATAGCAGCCTACCTGTTGGCTCTTGTTCGTTATAGCATATACTTCTCATTTAACTTTTAATTCCTTTTCATTATGTGCACATAGGCTGTAGTTGTTTTAACGGATTCAGCTCATGTCACGTTCCTGACCTATTTCTGTTAGTTTGATGTATGTGTTAGTTGGTCAGGACGTGAGTTTGGGTGGGCATTCTATGTTTTCTGTTTCTATGTTGGTTTAAGGGTTGCCTGGTATGGCTCTTAATTAGAGGCAGGTGTTTGGCGTTCCTCTAATTGTCACGCCCTGGCCTTAGTATTCTTTGTTTTCTTTATTATTTTAGTTAGGTCAGGGTGTGACATGGGGAATGTTTGTGTTTTGTTGGTTTTGGGTGATTCTATGGTAAAGGGGTTGTTGGGTGTAGTATATGGGTTTGTGTTGAGTACATGTGTCTAGCGTTGTCTATGTATGTTTAGTTGTCTAGGAGAGTCTATGGTTACCTGAATGAGTTCCCAATTAGAGACAGCTGATTTCGGTTGTCTCTGATTGGGAGCCTTATTTAGGGTAGCCATAGGCTTTCATTTGTTGTGAGTAGTTGTCTATGTGATACGTTTGTAGCCTGTGTGTGCACATCGTTGTTTAGCTTCACGATCGTTTTCTTGTTTTGTTTAGTTCGTAAGTGTGTTTGTTTCGTTTGCCTTCTTCTTCAATAAAAAGGAGATGGCTTATTTTCCTAAAGCTGCGTTTTGGTCCGTCAATCCTCCACACGATCGTGACAGAACTACTCACCAATACAGGACCAAGCGGCATGGAAAGCGGCAACAGGACCCACCTACACAGGATTCGTGGACATGGGAGGAGATACTGGATGGTAAGGGGCCGTGGGCACAACCGGGAGAATATCGCCTTCCTCGTGAAGAGCTGGAGGCAGCTAAAGCCGAGAGGAGGCGATATGAGGAGGCAGCACGGAGACAAGGCTGGAAGCCCGTGAGTACAACCCAAAAATTTCTTGGGGGGGGCCTTAAAGGGAGTGTGGCGAAGTCAGGTAGGAAACCTGCGCCTACTCCCTGTACTTACCGTGGAGAGCGAGAGTACGGGCAGACACCGTGTTACGCAGTAGAGCGCACGGTGTCTCCTGTACGCGTGCATAGCCCGGTTCGGTACAGGTCAGCTCCACGTATCGGCCGGGCTAGACTGAGCGTTGAGCCGTATGTCATGAAGCCGGCCCAACGCATCTGGTCACCAGTGCGTCTCCTCGGGCCGGCGTACATGGCACCAGCCTTACGCATGGTGTCCCCGGTTCGCCTACATAGGCCGGTGCGGGTTATTCCACCTCCCCGCACTGGTCAGGCGACGGGGAGCATACAACCAGGTAAGGTTGGGCAGGCTCGGCGCTCAAGGGAGCCAGTACGCCTGCACGGTCCGGTATTTCCGGCGCCACCTCCCCGCCCCAACCCAGTACCACCAGTGCCTCCTCCACGCACTAGCCATATGGTGCGTGTCTCCAGCCCTTTACCACCAGTGCCTAAACCACGCACCAAGCCTCCTGTGTGTCCCCAGAGTCCTGTGCGTCCTGTTGCTGCTCCCCGCACTAGCCCTGAGATGCGTGTCCCCAGCCCGGTGCCACCAGTCCCGGCACCACGCACCAGGCCTACAGTGCGCCTCAGCCGGCAGGTGTCTGCCGTCTGCACAGCGATGCCTGAACTGCCCGTCTGCCAAGCGCCATCTGAGCCATCCGTCTCCCCAGCGCCATCTGAGCCATCCGTCTCCCCAGCGCCATCTGAGCCATCCGTCTCCCCAGCGCCGTCTGAGCCATCCGTCTGCCATGAGCCTGCAAAGCCGCCCGTCTGCCATGAGCCTGCAAAGCCGCCCGTCTGCCATGAGCCTACAGAGCCATCCGCCAGACAGGAGCCGCTAGAGCCGCCCGCCAGACAGGAGCCGCTAGAGCCGCCCGCCAGACAGGATCTGCCAGAGCCGCCCGCCAGACAGGATCTGCCAGAGCCGCCAACCAGACAGGATCTGCCAGAGCCGCCAACCAGACAGGATCTGCCAGAGCCGCCAACCAGACAGGATCTGCCAGAGCCGCCAACCAGACAGGATCTGCCAGAGCCGCCAACCAGACAGGATCTGCCAGAGCAGTCAGCTAGCCATGAGCAGCCAGATCCGTCAGCTAGCCATGAGCAGCCAGATCCGTCAGCTAGCCATGAGCAGCCATATCCGTCAGCCAGCCATGAGCAGCCAGATCCGTCAGCTAGCCATGAGCAGCCAGATCCGTCAGCTAGCCATGAGCAGCCAGATCCGTCAGCTAGCCATGAGCAGCCAGATCCGTCAGCTAGCCATGAGCAGCCAGATCCGTCAGCTAGCCATGAGCAGCCAGATCCGTCAGCTAGCCATGAGCAGCCAGATCCGTCAGCTAGCCATGAGCAGCCAGATCCGTCAGCCAGCCATGAGCAGCCAGATCCGTCAGCCAGCCATGGGCCGTCCCTCAGTCCGGAGCTGCAGTCCCTCAGTCCGGAGCTGCCGTTCCTCAGTCCGGAGCTGCCGTTCCTCAGTCCGGAGCTGCCGTTCCTCAGTCCGGAGCCTCCCCTTATCCTGGTGCTGCCCCTTATCCTGGTGCTGTCCCTTACCCTGGTACTGCCCCTTAGTTCGGAGCTGCCCCTGACCCTGGTACTGCCCCTTACCCTGGTACTGCCCCTTAGTCTGGAGCTGCCCCTTAGTCCGGAACTGCCCCTTAATGCAGTGGGGTTAATGTGGAGGGGGGTCATTTGGAGGAAGCTAAGGAGGCGGTTAGGGACTGTGGTGACGTGGGGACCACGACCAGAGCCGGAGCCGCCACCGTGGATGGAAGCCCACCCAGACCCTCCCCTAGACTGGTTAATGGTGCGCCCGGAGTTCGCACCTTAAGGGGGGGGTTATGTCACGCCCTGGCCTTAGTATTCTTTGTTTTCTTTATTATTTTAGTTAGGTCAGGGTGTGACATGGGGAATGTTTGTGTTTTGTTGGTTTTGGGTGATTCTATGGTAAAGGGGTTGTTGGGTGTAGTATATGGGTTTGTGTTGAGTACATGTGTCTAGCGTTGTCTATGTATGTTTAGTTGTCTAGGCGAGTCTATGGTTACCTGAATGAGTTCCCAATTAGAGACAGCTGATTTCGGTTGTCTCTGATTGGGAGCCTTATTTAGGGTAGCCATAGGCTTTCATTTGTTGTGAGTAGTTGTCTATGTGATACGTTTGTAGCCTGTGTGTGCACATCGTTGTTTAGCTTCACGATCGTTTTCTTGTTTTGTTTAGTTCGTAAGTGTGTTTGTTTCGTTTGCCTTCTTCTTCAATAAAAAGGAGATGGCTTATTTCCCTAAAGCTGCGTTTTGGTCCGTCAATCCTCCACACGATCGTGACACTAATTGAGAGTCATATTTAGGTAGGCTGTTTCACAGTGTTCGTTGTGGGTGGTTGTCTTCTGTGTCAGTGTTTGTCGCACCATACGGGACTGTTCGGTTTGTTTTTGTACATCGTCATTTTGTGTAGTCTATTTTCCCTGTTTGTGCGTTCTTCGTGTTTAATGTAAGTTCAACGTCCAGATCTGTCTACTCCGTTTGTTGTTTTGTTAGTTATAGTGAAGTTCGTGTTTTTTCGTCTTGTCTTTAAATAAATTATGTGTTCACAACCCGCTGCGCCTTGGTTCCATCACTACTCCTCCTTTTCGGTTGAAGAGGAGGAGGACTACCGTTACAGCTCAGGTTTACTCACGAGGTAATGGCAAACAACACAGCGTAGGCAAAGCCTATAGGCCTAGTGTTTTTATTTTTTTTAAACAAAATAAATTATGTATTGATTCAGGTTCACTGTGTGAACCGAACCGAGGTCCTCGTACCGAACCGATCAGTCCAAATATGTATAGCATTACAGCCCTAGTAAACAGTGAATTGTAGCTGAAATTGGATTGGATTTGAATCTGTGTAAAGATATCAAGTGTTCTATAGCTGTCCTGTGCAGCTTCAGGGATCCCATCCAACAAGCAGACCTATGTAGGCTTCACGTCTCTGGCTATGATAGTGCTATAAAGGCTCTACATCAGGTTATAATTTCATGTTGTTTTTTGTGAGGCATTCCCTACCTTTTCTGTGGAGCTGCAGGGACCCCAGCAGACAGACAGACTTGAGCATCTCCGTGATGTACATCTCCAGACAGCACTGCAGCTGGATGAAGAGCCTGCAGATCTCTGGGTGGATCTCTCCGTCCTCAGGCCTGTGGGACCCACACACAAATGCCAGTCAATATCGAGATTACCCATGAGATGAGATAATACTTTACTGTCTGCTTGCACATAACTTCGCTTTGCATCTACAATGTTCCTTTACCACAAGGATGTACAGAAAAGGTCTAGAAAGTAAAAAATGATTCACAAAATGATACACAATAACTTCTTCAGGCTGCAGGGTGAATATTGAAAAAACTGGAAAATATGTGCACATTTTCAAACGGCCTCTTAAGAAATTTTTGATTTTACAATATGCATATATTTACTACTGTTGGATAGATAACAGTCTATAGTTTCTAAAAAGGTTTGAATTATTTCTCTAAGTCGAACAGAAATATTTTTACAGCCATTTTCCCAGCCGAATTGAGATTTCCAAAATGCGATGTGTCTCTTTAAGACCTTGTCTATAAAAGGTCATTACACTTAGGACCGTAGAAACACGTCATACGCCTTCATCAGGGTGTAATGCGGAAGTGAGAATTGAAAGGAGTCGAATATCTCGTCCACGGACTGAATACCACACCTTCTTGTGAGACCTGCGCAGTTAAAAAAAAATTCCGGGCGCGAGGCAGAATTTGGTCTCGGCTACTGGAAGAAGGTCGATAAAGGTGAATATGATCTCTGACTTCGATATTATTTGATACATGTCACAAAATCATCCTAAAGTATGTTTTTTCAATATACTTTAATTATATTATTGCAATTTATTCTGGACTTTAGACGTGATGTTTTGGAAGAATGTTTTGAAGACAGAAAGTTTAGCGCCGCACAGCCGTGGTGCTTGCTAACCAAAGAGGGAAATATTTCGTTCTGGAACCCAACTAAAGACTGTACTGGACATTGGACCCCGTTACAACATTCTGATGGAATATCAACAAAGATAAGGACCCAATTTGGGATGCTTTTTCATATATCTGTCGAACTGTTCTATGCTAACTGTGCTAACTGTGCTAGGCTAGCGCTTGACTAGAATCAATGCTGCCTTATGCTAGCTTATGTTGTTAGCTAATATAACGATATATTGTGTTTTCGCTGTAAAACACTTCAAAAATCGGAAATATTGGCTCTATTCACACGATATCTGTCTTTCATTAGCTATCCACCATATGTTTTTCTGAAATGTTTTATGAGGTGTAATTAGTAGTCGACGTTGGTGTCTGTATTTTCTCTGGCTACTCCCGTCTGGATTCAGACTGTAGCTATGTGGTAGCATTTATGGTAGCATCAATGTAAAACTGATTTATAGCTAAAATATGCACATTTTATGAACAAAACATAGATTTATTGTGTAACATGTTATATGACTGTCATCTGAGGTAGTTTTTTCTGGGTTCTTTAGGTTGGTTTTAGTTTATTTCGGTTGGCTTGTGCATGCTACTTGAATCATAATTCATACATCATAATCATAATCATACGTGTCTGTCCACTTTTGTATTTGGTGGTGAGCTAACATAAATATATGTGGTGTTTTCTCTGTAAAACATTTAAAAAATCGGACATGTTGGCTGGATTGACAAGATGTTTATCTTTCAAATGCTGTATTGGACTTGTTAATGTGTGAAAGTTAAATATTTAAAAAAATTGATTTTGAATTTCGCGCCCTGCAGCTGTTGTCATTTTCGTTCCGACGTCGGGCTTGCAGCCCAAACAGGATAAACCACAACAATAAATTAGACATTACACATCAACACTGCACATATGCCCTATCAATGTTGAGCGGCAATTATATTTTTAAGATTCGGATAAGGTAACAGCACAACAACAACGTCTTGGAAGATATGAGTTCCTAAGGTTCAGCCAAAACGACAGACCTGAGGGAACAGACAACGGGAAAGAGTATTTCCACATGAAGATTCAAAATCACTTGGATTAAGCTGGGGCAATGTGGGGACATGATTATATATTGTGGAAGCCTTATGTTCCACATAGCAATGAAGAAATACGTGTCCTCAAAGATGGAAGGCAGGTGGGAAGATGTGAGATCAGGTGGGACCATTCTAGCCAGTGTGGCAGACCAGGAGGTTTGATCTAGACGTTTACACAGATCAGACACGGACACAAGTGTCAAGGGTGTTAATTTAAAAGAATAAAGAAAAATAAAATAAATCTTACGGGTTACTGCCTTCTGGGCTCCGGGGAATGCTGTCTCCTCTGGGGTAAAACACAGAACCCCTTGGTTCAGTTTTACCTGTATTAATTTACAGACCTTTACGTACTATTTTTATGCACTATCAAAAATTGTCTATTATATTAAAGATTGTCTATTATATTGACAAGAAATTAAAGTATGGAAATTCATGTCCTCAAAGATGGAAGGCGGGCGGGAGGAGAATGTTGGGGAGGGGGCAGTCATCAGTGCGATGTACGTCTCACTTCTCGATAGGGCATCCGCGTTCTAATGCTTCGCCCCTGACTTGTGCACAACAGAAAAAGAAAATCGTTGAAAGGACAAGAACCACCTGGTGACACGATCGTTTGTGTCCTTTCCCCTGGCCATCCAGACCAGGGGAGCATGGTCTGTGACCAGGGTGAAGTGCGTGCCCAAAAGGTAATACTTAATAGTGTCTAGCGCCCACTTCACCGCTAGACACTCTTTCTCGACAATCGAGTACTCGAGTAATTTTCTCCGGGTATCAACTTCTCCTGCTTATGTACATGTTCCTCCCCATCATGTACCTGGGACAGGACAGCCCCTAGTCCCGTGTCGCAGGCATCCGTCTACACCAGCATCGGTACCTGGACATTTTCTTTGTCACATACACATGGTTAGCAGATGTTATTGTGAGTGTAGCGAAATGCTTGTGCTTCAGGTGCCTGAACGCCGCTTCGGCCTCATCCGACCACTTCACTGTTTTCGGGAGGCGGGCTCTGGTCAGATCTGTAAAGGGGGAGGCTATAGCCGCAAAGTTGGGGATAAACAGGCTATAGTATCCCTCCAGCCCCAGGAAGGACTTGACCTGTGTCGTGGTGCGGGGAACAGGTCAGTCACGAACCGCCTGGACCTTCCTTTTCTGGGGCTTAATGTTCCCCCGTCTGATCAGATACCCCCAGGTACTCCACCTCCTCGAACCCCAGCTTGCATTTCTTGTCAACCCAGGTTGCCTGAGCGCGTCCTGTGTTCTTCCCTACCTTGGCTGTGGATGAGGATGTCCTCCAAATAGGCCGCTGCGTCCTGTTGGTGGGGTCGGAAGACTCGGTCCATCGGGCACTGGAACGTGGGTGGGGCTCCATGGAGACCGAAAGGGGAACCGGTACTGGTATAAGCTGTCCGGTGTCGAGAATGCTGTCTTCTCCCAGGAGGAGGCTGCCAAGGGTACCCTTGGTCAGGTCCAGGGTGTTGATGTACCGGGCCTTTCCCAACCGGTCGATGAGCTCGTCCACCCTCGGCATGGGATAGGTGTAGAACAAACTGATGTCGTTCACCCCCCGGAAGTCATTGCAGAAATGCAGACAACTGTCTGGTTTGGGCACCAACATGATGGGGCTGTGGTATGGATCCGGTATGGCCTCTTTCATACCGTTTCTCCTGGCCGGGTGATGTTGTGGTGTTCAATGAGGGTTGTTCGGCCTGGCTTCTCGGAAAACACGGCGGTGTTCCGATCGATTAGCTCCTGGAGCGCTTACTTCTGGGCCGGTCCGAGGCCCTCATTGGTCGATGTCCCAGGTTTTGACCAGAACACGGCCAAGGCTGTCCTCACGTGCCAACTCTTTAATAGTATCACGTGGTAAATCTGTTGGGGTTTCCGTCTACCCGGCTGCCGTACGCAGTCATTTACAGGTCCCAATTTCTCTGTCACCTCGCCATGTTGTCAGGAACTTACTTTCTGCAGTGGGGATAAAAACTAGCACCTTGTCACCGACATGGAATTCTTGGGGTTGGGTACCATGATTGTAGACCTTGGCTTGGACGCTCTGGGCCTTCTCCATATGGTCCCTTGACACTGGCCATATGGCTGTCATCCGCTCCCTCATCGTCTCTACGTGTTCCACCACACTGCGTAAGGAGGGTTGGCTGGGCATTCAAACGGCACTCCAATGATTGGTAGGAAAACCAGCAGGTTCCGGAAGTGTGCTTTTGGGGCGGTGCTTTGACACTCCGGCAATAGTCTTCCATGGCCCACCTCATGCGCGGCCAGTGGAACCGGGCAAAGATACGTTCCCAGGTCTTCTCCATTCCCAGGTGCACCCCCAACAAATGGGTGTGGGACAGCTGAAGAACGGTTCCGACCTACTGGCGAGGCAGCAACAGGACCTCTCAAAGTTCCCCCTGTTCATGCGACACCTGATACAAAAGGTTGTTTTTGATTTGGAAGAAGCTGGCCATCCACCACTATCACTTGGGCCACGGCAGCTTTCAAGTTCGGATCCTAGCAGTAGGCGTTCCCAAACTGTCAACTCAGGGGGCTCAGGGCAGGTGTCTCGGCGGGTGAGGTTGGTGAGGTTGGTCCCGGTTCCCCCTCAGACCTGGACTCTGGGTCCGTAGACACGGGATTGGCAACCGCTTCCTACACAGGTGACGGACATCTCCTCACCACGGTCAGATGGGCCAGCAGGCACGCATGTACGAGCGTTACCACACTCCCGGAATCCAACAGAGGCGGGGTGTCATGACCATCGACTTTCACCGGGACCATGGGTGCTGGTGGTTTGCTGTGGACCCAACAGGAGGTGACGTAGTTTACTGCGTGGCCCGGCTCGTCTCCGGGGCCCACTGATGGCATCGACTCCTCTCGACCCAGGCAATTCCATGCGAGGTGTCCCCGGGCGCCTCCTTTGGTCTTCATCTACCTGGGGTCATCGGCGGCGAGTCGACTCTCCCCCGGCTGTCTCTCCGTGGGTCTGCAGTCCTTTAGCCCAGCTGACTGTCGAATTGGGGAGTACCATGATGGGGTCATTCTTCCGTCCCCTCCGACAGCTCCCTGACTTGGCCTGCGTCCCCTTCAGCAGGGCCTCAGTATTCTGGTGCGTCTCCACGGCTCCCAAGAGGTCCTCCAAGGTCTGGGGCGCGGGTAGGCTTGCCGCCCTCTTCATGACGTGAGGTAGCACCCGTAAGAAGCGATCCATGACCACTTTGTCGATAAAATGGAGGGTAGCTACATCGGTTAGGAGCCATGCCCTGGTGATGCGCAGTGGGCTCAGGGGGAAGGCTTTGGCCACGAACCTCCCCCCAGTTGTGGACCAGTTGGGCCCGATTGGCCAGGCTGTACCCGTAGTGGCTAAGTACCTCCCTCCTGAAACCGTTGTAGTTAGCCACTTGTTCAGTGTTGAGGTCACAATACGCCTGGGTGTCTCCGGACAGGAACGGGGCCAGCAGACTTGCCCACTTCGCATTGGGTCATCCTTCCCGGAGTGCTGTCCGTTCGAACGTGCAGAGATAGGTCTCGATGTCGTCATCCTCCGTTAGCTTGATTAAAAACTGATTGGGATGCGAATCGATCTGTGTTTCTCCTCGCAGCTTCCTGACTTCCTCAAGCAGGTGGACATTCTGTAGACGCTGTTTCCAGCATTCGTTCCTGAATGTCCTGTTGCGCTTTTTGGGCCCGAACGAACTGAGCTATCAACCCTTCTATGCTGATCCTGCATAAATGTCAACCCTGGTCTGACCACGTTGTCAAATGCCTGCGTTCTTCACCACTTGTGGCAGACACGGACACAAGTGTGAGACCTCAGTTTCAATGGTGTTTATTTAAAACAAGAATGAAAAAGACCCGTCGAGACCTGGCATGTCCAGCAGAGAGAGCCACCGCCGCGTGATGTAGACTCCGTCTGTCACCAAGCCGCGACGAGTCTCCCCCTGGTGGCTTGCCCACGGTACGCCACACCAGTAAGAGGGCAGATACGCGTGTGAACAACAGGCCATAGAGATAGATAAAGGTCTCATTTTTGTGTCTGTGCCATAATACCGTCTGTGACTGCCTGGGCAGTGCCATTGAGGCTATCTCCATTTTAAAGTAATGAATTGTGTTCTTCTTCATTGGCTGACTGCTCCCAACTCATAGGAATCCTCACCCAGTTGACTCCGATATAAAGTGCTCTTCTTCATTGGCTGACTGCTCCCAACTCATAGGAATCCTCACCCAGTTCACTCCGATATAAAGTCGTTTTTGGGTAACTTGCCGAAATGCCACTTGCGTCCACTTATATCAGTACATTCATAACAACCTAACCATTACAAAACATATATTCGATCAAATAAGCCTCCCGTAGCAAATTAGCAATTACATTTTTTGATGAAGATATTCTGTCACGCCCTGATCTGTTTCACCTGTCCTTATGCTTGTCTCCACCACCTCCAGGTGTCGCCCATCTTCCCCACTTATCCTCTGGGTATTTATACCTGTGTTTTCTGTCTGTCTGTGCCAGTTTGCCTTGTTTCTCAAGCTTACCAGCGTTTGTCCTGTCAGCGCCTGTCTTTTCCCTGCCTCGCTTCTTCTTGTCCTCCTGGTTTTTGACCCTTGCCTGTCCTGACCCTGTACCTGCCCGCCTGACCACTCTGCCTGACCCTGAGCCTGCCTGCCGTCCTGTAACTTTGCTCCTACTCTAGATTATCGACCCCTGCCTGCCTTGACCTGTCGTTTGCCTGCCCCTGTTGTTACAATAAACATTGTCACTCCACACAGTCTGCACTTGGGTCTTACCATGACACCTGATCAATTCAACACTCATTGACCTCCATACATAAAGTGCCCACTTTGTGGGCTTATTTTCGTGGACAGATTACGAGCAGAGTAAAACCTCACCCTTCGCCTCTTCCTCTCTGGAACTATGGTTTTTGATTTATCTTACTTTGTAAACAACTTAAAGTTTGGCAAAATAAATCCCCTAATATTTCCACCCTATTCAGTTGTTTTTCATTGCCTACTTGGTCATCCCTTACAACTTTACACGTTCTTGGAACACAATTTTAGTATGTGCTTTTAGCTTTAGCACTTGGCACATACAAATAGGACCAGGCTCTCAAAATAGCATATTAAGTATTTTACGTGGAAAGGTACTCTTTGGATTTAAAGGCCCAATGCAGTCAAAAATGTGATTTGCCTGTGCTTTATACATACAGTATTTCCACACTATGAAGTTGGAATAATACCGTGAAATTGTGAAAATGTTGATAATGACCTTTTAGTGTTTGAAAAGACCGCTTGAAATTTCAGAATGTTTTGGAGGGATCTGAAAAGCTGGTCAATTACCCGTATGTAACAGATGTAGGATCGTAATTTGAGCCAGTTTTCAACAGCAGGAAAATAATCCTGCAGCAACAAGACATTTAAATTATTGTGTAGATTATAATTAATTTAAAAAAATTGTAGAGGTTGATATTTTTTCATTTGAGCAAATTACAAACTTTAGAAGCCTTTTTAAACCATGAATACACTTCAAGTTTGCATTTCCTTCTGTGCAGAAAAATTCTTAGTAACAAAAGAGTGATCAAACTAAGATCCTACATCTGTTACGAGTCATTCTGTAAGCAGCAGGGGCACAACATAACAAAAACTAAAAAGTTACAGCTACAGTGCCATCAGAAAGTATTCACACCCCTTGACTTTTCCCACATTTTGTTGTGCTTCAGCCTGCATTTAAAAGTGATTCAACTCAGATGTTGAGTCACTGGCCTACACACAATACCCCATAATGTCAGAGGAATTATTCTTTCAGAAATGTTTACAAATTAATAAAAAATGAATAAATGAAATGTCTTACGTCAATAAGTATTCAACCATTTTGTTATTGCAAGCCTACATAGGAGTAAACATTTGCTTAACAAGTCATATAATAAGTTGCATGGACTCACTCTGTGTGCAATAATACTATTTAACATGATTTTCTAATGACTACCTCATCTCTGTACCCCACACATACAGTTATCTGTAAGGTCCCTTAACCGAGCAGTGAATTTCAACCACAAAGAGCAGGGAGGTTTTCCAATGCCTCACAAAGAAGGGCACCAACACAACACATCACTGAGTACTACACTTCATATTTTTAAGCATGGTGTTGGCTGCATCATGTTACGCATCATGTTATGTGTACGACTCCAACACCATCATTACGTTTGCAGATGACAGTGGTAGGCCTGATCATCGACAACGATGAGACAGCCTATAGGGAGGAGGTCAGAGACCTGGCCGGGTGGTGCCAGAATAGCAACCTATCCCTCAACGTAACCAAGACCAAGGAGAGGATTGTGGACTACAGGAAAAGGAGGAACGAGCACACACCCATTGTACACACACATGGGGTGTAGTGGAGAAGGTTGGTGTACAGATCAACAACAAACTAGAATGGTCCAAACACACCAAGACAGTCGTGAAGAGGGCACGACAAAGCCTATTCCCCCTCAGGAAACTAAAAAGATTTGCCATGGGTCCTGAGATCCTTAAAAGTTTCTACAGCTGCAACTTCGAGAGCATCCTGACTGGTTGCATCACTGCCTGATACGGCAATTGCTCGGCCTCTGACCGCAAGGCACTACAGAGGGTAGTGCGTACGGCCCAGTACATCACTGGGGCTAAGCTGCCTGCCATCCAGGACCTCTACACCAGGCGGTGTCAGAGGAAGGCCCTGAAAATTGTCAAAGACCCCAGCCACACTAGTCATAGACTGTTCTCTCTACTACCGCATGGCAAGAGGTACCGGAGTGCCAAGTCTAGGACAAAAAGGCTTCTCAACAGTTTTTACCCCCAAGCCATAAGACTCCTGAACAGGTAATCAAATGGCTACCCGGACTATTTGCATTATGTGCCCCCCCCCAACCCCTCTTTCTACGCTGCTGCTACGCTCTGTTTATCATATATGCATAGTCACTTTAACTATACATTCATGTACATACTACCTCAATTGGGACGACCAACCAGTGCTCCCGCACATTGGCTAACCGGGCTATCGACATTGTGTTCCGCCACCCACCACCCATCAACCCCTCTTTTACGCTACTGCTACTCTCTGTTCATCACATATGCATAATCACTTTAACCATATCTACATGTACATACTACCTCAATCAGCCTGACTAACCGGTGTCTGTATGTAGCCTCGCTACTTTTATAGCCTCGCTACTGTATATAGCCCGTCTTTTTACTGTTGTTTTATTTCTTTACTTACCTATTGTTCACCTAATACCTTTTTTGCACTATTGGCTAGAGCCTGTAAGTAAGCATTTCACTGTAAAGTCTACACCTGTTGTATTCGGCGAACATAACAAATAAACTTTCATTTGATTTGATTTGATTTGTGTGCTTGTCATCGGCAAGGACTAGGGAGTTTTTTAGGATATAACCCTTGTGTAGTCTTAACATTCTGTATACTCCCTTTGTCTGAAGGGTCAAAAATGACCCGCCTTCACTAAACCCCTAAAATAAAGCAGCTTAATTGAATTTTAAACCCCAAATCAATTTTTTCATGAAGAAAAAACCTGGTCATTCATCACAAACTTTGTGAATATCTGGGTTTTCCCTCATCACAATGCAGAAAGTCTTCATTTAATCAGTGGACACCACTCATTTGTATTACAACACACCTGTCATTATTGTTTTCTTTACTAAAGTAAATGTTATTTATTATTTTTATTGCTAAAGGTACTGCATAGGTGTAATACATTTTTTGCAAGAGATAGCACTTGTATAGCCTAAGAAAGTAGCAGAAATGTGCAGAAAGTAGTTTTGAATGCATTTTATTGAAGGGAAACAATAACAGTCTTGAACGGTTTTGGCAAAATAGTGTTATATCCTTATACTGTACAATGAGGAATTCAACTACAAAATCCTTGACTTCTCCCATTTTTAAAACCATTGCCCCCACCCACAAGGTGTATAAATAACAACAATAAATAAGAATAAAACACGATAGATACAAAACAAAATCTTGAAGAACATAAATCAATCAACTCTAATTAGCACTTGTAGGACAGTATGCAGGTGTGTGTGCATGGACTTTGCAGATATATTTATCACATGTACAGCACATAGTATTTGTTTTACAGTCCTTCTTTGGGGGGGCAGAATTGGCATCTCCTCCTCTTGCCTGCCCCAGCTGCAGCCTCAGGTGGATCAGGACAAGATTCAGCCCCCTGAACACCTTTCACAAGCGCTGCGGGGGAGGCGCTCCCTTCTTTGAATGTGTGTAGTTACAAGTGCCTTTCCCAGCTCCAGGAACAACCTCCTCTTGTTCCGCTTATCAGGCATCCAGCTAGGGTTGATCTTGTTCCGTATCATGAAGGCATTGTATAAGGACACATCAATGATGTTATGGAAGATGACCAGGGGCCAGCGGGCAGTCATCCTTCTGCAGCTGTAAGTTCTAATCACCTTGTCCAGGTTGTCCACACCTCCTTTGTTGTGGTTGTAGTCCAGGATGATGGCTGGCTTCCTGTCCCCACGATCACTGATCTCAGCCGTTTTGTGCAGTGTGCTCAGGAGGACCACATTCTTGTTCCTCTTTGGGACGTAAGAAACTAGAGTGGTGGTGGGGGTGAAGACAAACTTCGATGAGAAGGCCTCTCTCCCCCTTGTTGCGAGGAGTGCAAGGGGGAGCTCAGGCTTGTTCTTTCTAACTGTGCCAACCATGGTGATCTTCCTCTTCAGGAGCTGCTGGCTGAGTTCATAAGAGGTGAAGAAATTGTCACGTGTGACATTGTGCCCCCTCAGTCCATCTGTCACATCAAGCACAACCCGCAACCCCTGGCTCTTCTCCGGGCCTCCACTGGTCGGCTTCCTTGTGTAGACTTGCATCTTCCAAGCATAGCTGGATTGTGCGTCACAGGCCACCCATATCTTGATGCCATATTTTGCTGGCTTGCTGGGCATACACTGCCGGAAAAGACAGCAACCTTTTGACAAAAGCGATTACTATCAGTAGTTAGTATCAGTGTCACAGAAAACAATCACAGAAATCAATGATATTACAGCAAAACATTACAGATATGAAAATAAAAATGTACCTCTGAATGGAACCAGTTGCTCATCCACTGTTACTTCAGGCCCAGGGTGGTAAAGGTATGGCAGACGCTCCACCCAATTCTCCCAGACCTCTCTTATGGCCGCCAGTTTGTCTCTCACACATCTTGCAGGTCTTGACTCAAGGTTATCAAATCATAGCATTCCTGAGAAAGTGTGAAAGACTTTCAGTGGCATCGTGGCACGGAAAATCACCCTTCCACTCTCTGCAGCCCAGAGACTACATGTAGCCTCGCCTCGGGACCTATACACACCCGCTAAGATTAGCAGCCCTATGTAGGCACGCAGGTCAATCTCATCCATCCTTTTCCAGTTGTCTCCATATTTACGGAAAACCTCCAAATTTGTCATCCTGCACTGGTTGTCACATGGTGACAAGGACCATGTTATTTTTCTGTTCTTTGACAAAAATGTATCTCTTTCAGCTTGGGGGATTTCTTCTTCATCTGAAGATGATGCATCGTGCTCTGGGTTGTATTCTTCCCCATCTTCTTCTTCAGATACCACCTCTTCTAAATCATTGTTCTCTTTTTCCTCCTGGACAAAATCAGATCTACAACCTGTTGGGCCCTGAAATGTGCACTCATGGCTTCAGCAAAGAGAGAACTGGGGGGACTGTCATCTGCAGCACCTTTATAGCCTCTGACTGCATTCCCCATTAGTAAACAATGCTTTCAATAAATGTTTATTTTGTCTGAATTTTTTTTACATTTTGTCTGTGAACTTTAGTCATGTGTGGGGTCGTGGAGGGGTGATGCTGCACATGCACAAGAAAGTTTTAGTTTTGTGTGAGTTTAATCAGTAGCACACATAATCTCAATTTCTCATTGTGTGTGTGTGTGTGTGTCTGTGTGGTTTTTGTGGTGTGTAAATTATTTTATAACTGCCGGGTCAAAAATGACCCTAAGACAATCTTTCCCTGGTGGGGTACAGCTTTCATGGAAATATGAACAAATGCGATGTTCCACTTTTTCTAATGTTGGGGTCACTCTTGGAAAAGTAATCAAATTTCAAGTTGAAAAAATATCATTTAGGGGGTTTTCTCTGCTGTTAAACATAGAGGCGGGTCATGTTTTACCCTTAAGACAACACAAGGGTTAAAGAAACGGAATAGAGCTAAGCACAGGCAAAATCCTAGAGGAAAACCTTGTTCCATCTGCTTTCCACTATACATGTGTAACGCTCGTCTGATGAAGAAGGAGTGGACCAAAGCGCAGCGTGGTACGTGTTCATGATATTTATTTAAATCTGAACACTAGAACAAAAATAACAAAGCGAGAAACTAACAGTTCTGTAAGGTAACTAAAACTATACAGAAAACAACTACCCACAAACACAGGTGGGGAAAAAGGCTACCTAAGTATGATTCTCAATCAGAGACAACGATGGACAGCTGCCTCTGATTGAGAACCACACCCGGCCAAACACAAAGAAATAGAAAACATAGAAATAAAGAAACTAGAATGCCCACCCTAGTCACACCCTGGCCTAACCAGAATAGAGAATAAAAGCCTCTCTATGGCCAGGGCGTGACACACTGGGAGACAAATTCACCTTTCAGCAGGACAATAACCCAGAACACAAGGCCAAATATACACTGGAGTTGTTTACCAAGATGACATTGAATGATCCTGAGTGGCCTAGTTACAGTTTTGACTTACAGTATATCGGCTTGAAAATGTATGGAAAGACTTGAAAATGGCTGTCTAGCAATGATCAACAGTCAACTTGACCTAGCTTGGAGAATTTTTAAAATAATAATGTGCAAATATTGTACAATCCAGGTGTGCAAAGCTCTTAGAGACTTACCCCAAAAGACTCACAGCTGTAATTGCTGCCAAAGGTGATTCTAACATGTATTGACTCAGGGGGTTGAATACTCTTGTAATTAAGATAAACTAGTCTTCATATTAAAAAAAAAATAATGTTTTTTAAAAATGTTCTTCCACTTTGATGTTACAGATTATTTTGTGTAGATTGTTGACAGAAAATGACAACTAAATCCATTTTAATCCCACCTTGTAACACATCAAAATGTATAACAAGTCAAGGAGTGTGAATACTTTCTGAAGGCACTGTATATCCTCCAAAAGAGGTAATACTGCTACTGCTTTCTCTCAAAAGGATCCACAGACGAATCAACTGCAAAGTCAGTGGAACTCTCCTGCAATACTATAGCAAACTCTCCACCAACTCCTTAGCAGCAGTATGGCAGGTCAATACCACACTCAGCGATAAGGATAGGCCACTGAACTGTGCAAGCATAGCCGCAGGAAGTAGGGGTGCTGAGGGTGCTGCAGCACCCCATGATGAATCACAATTGAACAATTATGAATATAAAAATGTATAAATCACTCCTGTATGAGCTGAGAAAAATACCCGTTGACAAAAATGGTCCCGTATGCTGGCTACGGCGTCTCAAATTGGACAAACAGTACTATTACCGCTTTATTCTCATTTTTCAAGCGAAATTCTTTTAAGGGAGTACGCAAAAGCACACTCATTCATTTCACCTAGCCGAACGTGGCTAAAGCATGCTGACACCTTATGGAGACTTCAAGACCGCATGCTGTTTCTGATAAAACAATTCTAAATCACAGAGAGGAAAAGCCAGGGTGCTCTATGACAGTGGTTCCCAAACTTTTTATAGTCCCGTACCCCTTCAAACACTCCGCCTCCAGCTACGTACCCCCTCTAGCACCAGTGTCGGTGCTCTCTCAAATGTTGTTTTTGACATCATTTGTAAGCCTGCCACACACACACTATACGATACATTTATTAAACATACGAATGAGTGTGAGTTTTTGTCACAACCCGGCTTGTGGGAAGTCACAAAGAGCTCTTATAGGACCAGGGTACAAATAATAATATAATAATAATAATCAATAATTTTGCTCTTTATTTAGCCATCTTACATATAAAACCTTATTTGTTCGTAAAAAATTGTGAATAACTCACCACAGGTTAATGAGAAGGGTGTGCTTGAAAGGATGCACATAACTCTGCAATGTTGGGTTGTATTGGTGAGAGTCCCAGTCTTAAGTCATTTCCTACACACAGTCTGTGCCTGTATTTAGTCTTCATGCTAGTGAGGGCTGAGAATCCACTCTCACATAGGTACGTGGTTGCAAAGGGCATCAGTGTCTTAACAGCGCAAGTTGCCAAGGCAAGAAACTTCAGACATCTGGCCGTGGCTTCTGATTAAATTCAATTTTCACAGAACCGCTAGTTGCAATTCCGATGAGGCTCTCTTGTTCAGATATCGGTAAATGGACTGGAGGCAGGGCATGAAAGGGATAACGGATCCAGTTGTTTGTGTCACACGTTTTGGGAAAGTACCTGAGTAATTGCGCACCCAGCTCACTCAGGTGCTTCGCTATATCACATTTGACATTGTACGTAAGCTTGAGTTCACTTGCGCACCAAAAATCTAACAAGGATGAAAAGACCTCTGTGTTGTCCTTGTTAAATGCAGAAAGAAAAGAGCTTCAACTTCTTAATCATAGCCTCAATTTTGTTCCGCACATTGAATATAGTTACGGAGAGTCCCTGTAATCCTAGATTCAGATCATTCAGGCGCGAAGAAACATCACCCAGATTGGCCAGTCGTGTGATTAACAAGTCATCATGCAAGTGGTCAGACAAGTGAAAATGATGGTCAGTAAAGAAAACGTTAAGCTCGTCTCTCAATTTTAAAAAAGTATCAATACTTGCCCCTTGATAACCAGCGCACTTCTGTATATTGTAAAAGCGTTACATGGTTGCTGCCTGTATCATTGCATAGTGCAGAAAATACACAAGAGTTTAGGGGCCTTGCGTTAACAATGTTAACAATTTTCACTGTAGTGTCTAAAACGTCTTACAAGCGCTCAGGCATTCCCTTGGCGGCAAGAGCCTATCGGTGGATGCTGCAGTGTACCCAAGTGGCGTCCGGAGCAACTGCTTGCACGGGCGTTACCACTCCACTAGATCTCCCTGTCATGGCTTTTGCGCCATCAGTACTTATACCAACACATCCACCAAAGTCCATTTGATGTCACAAAGCTGTCCAGTACTTTAAAAATATCCTCTCATGTTGTCCTGGTTTCCAGTGGTTTGCAGAAGAGGATGACTTCCTTAATTGACCCCCCAGAAACATAACGGACATATACCAGGAGCTGTGCCAGGCCCGCCATGTCTGTTGACTCATCCAGCCCTAACGCATAGAATTCACTGGCTTGTATGCAAAGCAGTAATTGTTTCAAAACCTCTCATGCTATGTCACTGATGCGTCGTGAAACAGTGTTGTTTGATGAAGTCATTGTCTGTATAGTTTTTTGGGCCTTTCCCCCAGCATTGTCCCAGCCATATCTGCTGCAGGAGGAAGAATTAAGTATGCGGCTTGCTTGTCCTAGCCACTCGGTAGCTCACGATATAAAACGCTTCTAGCACCTTCTTATTAATGGTATCTGTTGCTTTTATACTTCTTACTACTCGAAAGTCGTCTTTATTCTCGCTCAAAAAACTACTGTGGCAAATGTTTTTAATTGGCATGTTTTGTTTCGAAATGTCTGCGCAAGAGTGAACATTTCCCGCGAGAGAGTAAAGGTTAATGTGATTGAATGCAAATTTTTTGACTAGGCTACCTGTATTTGACATTGTGTTGTTATTCCGCTGAACACTAGATGGTTTAATTGTATTTTGGGCAGTGAAACGAGGCTACTCAGGCAACAATAAAACCTCACCCGAATGTGTAGCCCCGTTGAAAAATATGAATGTACTATTTGAAAATATATATATTTTTTATTAATCACATTTTTATTTGGCGTACATCCGACAGCCTTGCGCGTACCCCTGGGAATACCTGCTCTACGAGATTGGGCTCTTCGGCAATAGTTACTGAGGATACTACCTTGGGCCTGGGTTACTGAGCCAGCCATCCCCTGGAGCAACCCACAGACAACGTCCCACAGGCTCGTTTATCCTGGCTACTTTCGCTGGACTCTTGGATGAAGTCGAAACTCTTCTCTCAAAAGAGTGTTGGATATTATTGTCAATTTCTACTTATTTTGGGAATGTCCTCTGTTCTTAAAAAGGGAGGAGCTAGGATGCTTAGTGCTAGTATCAAATAGGTACTACAAATTTGATGGAATATCATACCTTGCCCGCAACAAGTAAACCTTATTGACTCTTGTTTTAATCCACGTCTTTGTTCGAGGCACAGGCCTAATGGTTCAGTTCTAGGAAATCTTGTATCTATTCCAATTAGAGCCAACGCCATAGTATTTTCTAATAGGGAGTTACCTGCTGAACCTGCTGAATGTGGCATGTTCGTATTAGAAACTTCTGCTGATCTGAAATCCTGCAGTTGCGGCCTTGGACTGATTCAAGTAAACGCAAGAAGTTTGATTTCAAAAATAAATTTGATTGTAACTCCGGATTCTCAAACCAACGTGGACATTCTGGTTATAGCTGCATCTTGGCTAAAGAAGTCTATGCCGGACTCTGATGTGTCTCTGACTGGTTATAATGTTTTTAGATCTGACAGAGATGGCTGAGGAGGTGGTGTCGCTATATAGATAAAGAGCCATTTAAATGTTTCTGTATCCATTACCATCCCTGTACCTAAGCAATTTGAATGTCTAGTCTTAAATGTGGGCATTGGTAATAATGCTCATCTGACGGTAGTGGGAATATATCACCCTCCCTCAGCCTCCTTATGTGCTCTTTGCAAATTGTCTAATTATGCTAAATCCAAATTATTAATAGTGGGTGATCTTAATCTGGATTGGTTGTTGCTAGTATTTGATAGGCTGAAAGATATTTGTACTGAGCTAAATCTAACTCAGTTGATAACTAAACCAACTCGCCTCAACTTTTAACACTCTGAAAAATCTACTCTCTTAGATATTATTCTAACGAATGCCCTTCATAAGTTTACAGCCAATGGGATATTTGCCAATGAGTTCAGTGACCATTGTAACATTACCTGCATAAGAGATGTTAAACTTGTCATGCCTGCTCCCGCTTCCCCTCTCTGGCGCTCAAGGGCACCAGGCTGACCTTCATTACGCACAACTGTCACCATCATTACGCGCATCAGCGCTCATTGGACTCACATGGACTCCATTACTTTGTTGTTACGTTTTCCCCTGTCCAGACGCTATCCTTGTTTGTTTCTAGTCTACTATCCATTAAATGTTCACTCCATGTACTTGCTTCTCGTCTCCCAGCGTCTGACACCACTATTTGAAGCATCAGGGAGTTCTTGTTTATGGTTTTGGTGGTGATGTCGGGTCCGGGTGCTGGCTCGGCAGGCTTCCATCCCACGTCATGCCTCAGCTGGCTCGTCGGGCTCCTACGCCTCAGCTGGCTCGTCGGGCTCCTACGCCTTTGCAGGCTCGTCAGGCTCCCACGCCTCTGCGGCATCGTCGGGCTTTCATGCCTCAGCCGGCTCGTCGGGCTCCCATGTCTCAGCCGGCTCGTTGGGCTTCTACGCTTCAGCCTGCTAGTCTAGCGCCATGCCTCGGGTAGCGCCCCTAGAGGGGGGATGGGGGTACTGTCACACCTGCTCCCACTTCCCTTCTCTGGCACTCAAGGGTGCCAGGCTGCCCTTCATATGCACACCTGTTACTATCATTACACGCATCAGCGCTCATTGAACTCACCTGGACTCCTTTACTTTGTTGATTGCCCCTTTATATCTGTCTGCTCCTCAGTTTGTGCCCTGTGTCAGCATTGATGTCGTTATGTTTTCCCCTGTCCAGACGCTGTCCTTGTTTGTTTCTTGTCTAATATCCATTAAATGTTCACTCCCTGTACTTGCTTCTCGTATCCCAGCATCGGTCCTTACAAAACTACCTAAAACTGGCTCATGCATTATTAAAAAGAGATATTATAGGAATTTTAATGAGCAAAATGTTTTTGTCTGACCTGAAGTTGAGTGACTGATGTGTTGTATCAACTATCACTGACTCGGACAGGCCCTTAATTGTTCTATTTCCCTGTTTAACTCTGTTCCAGATAAATATGCGCCGTAAAAAAAACTAAGGATAAAAGACAAATCTGATCCTTGATTCATGCATGAATTGTCTGAGAAATTGCAGTAAATAAATGTAGCTTGGGCTAAGGCTAGACTGATGATTCTATGTCTGACTCAGTCCTTCAGACATTTGAGAAATAGATGTCTATATCTGGTTAGAAAAGCTAAATCAACATATTTATTGAATTGTGTATTGGAGAGTGGTGGTAATCCAGTCAACTTCTGGAAAGTGGTCAAATCTTTGAAACAAAACCCCACCCTCTCGTTGCCACCGCAGGTTTTGACATACTAGTCCCATACTAGACTAAATGTTCATGTGTAGTGTATAACCATTTTGATTCAGCTGGCCACCTGTTTGAAAGGATAGTCTATAAAAATGTATGTAATTCCAAAACAGGCAGTCCTTTTGTCACCTCAGAACAGACTGTAAAGAATGATGCTCTAACAGACTCACATCATTTATTTTCATTTCAACCATTTGATGTCTATGATGTATTAAGTGCCTTGCTAAAGATCGATGTAAAAAATCCACAGGGTTGATTCACCTGACCCCTTCTTACTACCGCTCTCTGCCCCATTCATTGTTGAATCTTTAACCTGTATTTTTTACTTAACAATTGCTACTGGTGTTATCCCTAAGATTTGGAAAGAGGTACATGTCCTCCCCCTACATACAGTAAGGGCAAAAATCCTTCTGACTTAGATAATTACTGCCCAATATCCAAGTTATCTTGACTAGACAAGGTATTAGAATCCCTGACCAACTCCCAGCTGAGAACTTATTTAACTTCTCACTCTATTTTAAATATATACTAATCTGTTTTTAGATCTGGACATATCACTGTTTCAGCCACATTGCTTGTTTAAGATGATGTGTTAAATGACCTAGATCATAGAAAACATTGTGGTGCCTTATTTATAGACCTTTCCAAGGCATTCGACACCGTTGACCGTTCCCTACTCATTCAAAAACTGGATAAGGAGTCTTGCAAATGGTTTAAGAACTATTTGACAGATATGACACAATGGGTGCCTTCTGATGGTGTCAAGTCTAGATTCGTTGATATTATGAAAAGTGTTGATTTTGTTACCTGTTCTCGTTACTATTTACACAAATTACATTGGTCTATGTCTTAAATCCTGTAATATTCATCTGTATGCAGACGATACGGTTATGTATGCCATTACACCGAATGTTGACCAAGCTTTGTTAGAGCTGC
The DNA here is from genome assembly GCF_029448725.1 of Salvelinus fontinalis. NCBI lineage: Eukaryota > Metazoa > Chordata > Actinopteri > Salmoniformes > Salmonidae > Salvelinus > Salvelinus fontinalis. The sequence goes on from NC_074668.1 coordinate 44,006,701, forward strand.
AATCTGATGTTGGCGGTCCTATTCTGTGAGCTTGTGTGGCCTATCACATTGCGGCTGAGCCATTGCTGCTCCTAGACGTTTCCACTTCACAATAACAGCACCGACAATTGACCGGGGCAGATCTAGCATAGCAGAAATTTGATGTACTGACTTGTTGGAAAGGTGGCCTCTTATGACGAGGCCACGTTGAAAGTCACTGAGCTCTTCAGTAAGGCCATTCTACTGCCAATGTTTGTCTACGGAGATCGCATGGCTGTGTGCTCGATTGTATACACCTGTCAGCAACGGGTGTGGCTGAAATAGCAGAATCCACAAATTTGAAGGGGTGACCACATACTTTTGTATACAGTTGAAGTCGGAGGTTTACATACACCTTAGCCAAATACATTTAAACTCAGTTTTTCACAATTCCTGACATTTAATCCTAGTAAGAATTCCCTGTTTTAGGTCAGTTAGGATCACCACTTTATTTTAAGAATGTGAAATGTCAGAATAATAGCAAAGAGAATGATTTATTTCAGCTTTTCTTTCTTTCATCACATTCCCAGTGGGTCAGAAGTTTACATACACTCAATTAGTATTTGGTAGCATTGCCTTTAAATTGTTTAACTTGGGTCAAACGTTTCGGGTAGCCTTCCACAAGCTTCCCACAATAGGTTGGGTAAATTTTGGCCCATTCCTCCTGACAGAGCTGGTCTAACTGAGTCAGGTTTGTCGGTCTCCTGGCTCGCACACGCTTCTTCAGTTCTGCCCACAAGTTTTCTATAGGATTGAGGTCAGGGCTTTGTGATGGCCACTCCAATACATTGACTTTGTTGTCCTTAAGCCATTTTGCCACATCTTTGGAAGTATGCTTGGGGTCATTGTCCATTTGGAAGACCCATTTGCGACCAAGCTTTAACTTCCTGACTGATTTCTTGAGATGTTGCTTCAATATATTCACATAATTTTCCTCCCTCATGATGCCATCTATTTTGTGAAGTGCACCACTCCCTCCTGCAGCAAAGCACCCCCACAGCAGGATGCTGCCACCCCGTGCTTCACGGTTGGGATGGTGTTCTTCGGCTTGCAAGCCTCCCCCTTTTTTCTCCAAACATAACGATGGTCATTATGGCCAAACAGTTCAATATTTGTTTCATCAGACCAGAGGACATTGCTCCAAAAAGTATGATCGTTGTCCCCATGTGCAGTTGCAAACCGTAGTCTGGCTTTTTTATGGTGGTTTTGGAGCAGTGGCTTCTTCCTTGCTGAGCGGCCTCTCAGGTTATGTCGAAATAGGACTTGTTTTACTGTGGATAAAGATATTTTTATACCTGTTTCCTCCAGAATCTTCACAAGATCCTTTGCTGTTGTTCTGGGATTGATTTGCACTTTTGCACCAAAGTACATTCATCTCTAGGAGACAGAACGCCTCTCCTTCCTGAACGGTATGACGGCTGCGTGGTCCCATGGTGTTTGTACTTGCGTACTATTGTTTGTACAGATGAACGTGGTACCTTCAGGCGTGTGGAAATTGCTCCCAAGGATGAACCAGACTTGTGGAGGTCTACAATTTTTTTTCTGAGGTCTTGGCTGATTTCTTTTGATTTTCCCATGATGTCAAGCAAAGAGGCACTGAGTTTGAAGGTAGGCCTTGATATACATCCACAGGTACACCTCCAATTGACTCAAATTATGTCAATTAGCCTATCAGAAGCTTCTAAAGCCATGACATAATTTTCTGGAATTTTCCAAGCTGTTTAAATGCACATTCAACTTAGTTTATGTACACTTTTGACCCACTGGAATTGTGATACAGTGAATTATAAGTGAAATAATCTGTCTGTAAACAATTGTTGAAAAAATGACTTGTGTCATGCACCAAGTAGATGTCCTAACCGACTTGCCAAAACTATAGTTTGTTAAAACTATAGAGTTTTAATGATTCCAACCTAAGTGTATGTACTGTTCAACTGTGTATAGTGTACCTCACTTCCCTGCTGAGATATAAAAATCTGAGATACCAAATCCGTTGGGCAGGGTTGGTTAACTCTTGACGTCCCGCTTGTCTCCACAAAGTTTGGTAAATCCTACCTTTTGTTTAATGGACCCTAGTTATGGAATACCTTACAAAACAAATTACAACTGGATTCCTGTGGTAGATAGGGTCATTTAAAACTCTATTGGTAAATAAAGTTAATACATTTTTAAAAAACATGCATATCCATAGTGTGTTCTATGCTGCAATTACAAAAATGTACAGATCAGTCAGAACAAAAATCAAAGCTCACACAGGCCACTCTAAACTGAAAGCAGAGTCTGAAACCGAGGTAACATTTCCAAGCTGAGGTTTTAAATGAAGGCTGTGGCCCATGTCTGTGAGAGAGAACAATAGTTGCCTTTCAACACCAGGGACAGCGACAGCTACTTACCCCGAAATGACTGACAGGCTCTGGTGTGCAGCTCTTGCCATCTCACAGCCTTTAGTTCGCGTCTTGTGCATCTCGGCCCGTATTGAGGGGCAGTCGACGGAGATCTCGCCAATGGAGATGACCAGTTCACGATACAGGGCCACAAGTGTGTTAAACTCCTGGACGATCTGGGGGGTAAAATGAAATAAACATGATTTAATATTATTTGGACCTCGGATATTAGGTTCCTCTGTCACGAGCCACAGCAAGACCTTACAAAGTTCTTCCATGTAAAGTGCATTCGGAAAGTATTTAGACATCTTGACTTTTTCCCCCCAAAATTACGTTCCAGACTTATTCTAAAATTGATTAAATGTTCCCCCCTGATCAATCAACTGTTTTTTAGATTTTTTGGGACAATTTATAAAAAATAACAAACTGAAATATCACATTTACATAAGTATTCAGACCCTTTACTCAGTACTTTGTTGAAGCTCCTTTGGCAGCGATTACAGCCTTGAGTCTTCTTGGGTATGACGCTACAAGCTTGGCACACCTGTATTTGGGGAGTTTCTCCCATTTCTCCCATTCTTCTCAGATCCTGTCAAGCTCTGTCAGGTTGGATGGGGAGCGTTGCTACACAGCTATTTTCAGATCTCTCCATGGATGTTCGATCAGGTTCAAGTCCAGGCTCTGACTGGGCCACTCAAGGACACTCAGAGATTTGTCTCGAAGCCACTCCTGCGTTGTCTTGGCTGTGTGCTTAGGGTCGTTGTTCTGTTGGAAGGTTAACCTTCGCCCAGTCTGAAGTACTGAGCGCTCTGGAGCAGGTTTTCATCAATGATCTCTCTGTACTTTGCTCCTTTCATCTTTCCTTCGATCCTGACTAGTCTCCCAGTCCCTGCCGCTGAAAAACATCCCCACAGCATGATGCTGCCACCCCCATACTTCACCTTAGGGATGGTACCAGGTTTCCTCCAGATGTGACACTTGGCATTCAGGCCAAATAGTTCAATCTTGGTTTCATCAAAACAGAGAATCTTGTTTGTCATGGTCTGAGAGTCCTCTATGTGCATTTTGGCACACTCCAAGCAGGCTGTCATGTGCCTTTTACTGAGGAGTGGCTTCCGTCTGGCTACTCTACCATAAAGGCCTGATTGGTGGAGTGCTGCAGAGATGGTTGTCCTTCTGGAAGGTTCTGCCATCTCCACAGAGGAATCTGGAGTTCTGTCAGAGTGACCATTGGGTTCTTGGTCCTCCGATTGTTCAGTTTGGCCGGACGGCCAGCTCTAGGAAGAGTCTTGGTGGTTCCCAACTTCTTCCATTTAAGAATGATGGAGGCCACTGTGTTCTTGGGGACCTCCAATGCTGCAAAGAAAATGTTGGTACCATTCCCCCGATCTGTTCCTCCACACAATCCTGTCTCGGAGCTCTATGGACAATTGCTTCGACCTGGTTTTTGCTCTGACATGCACTGTCAACTTTGGGACCTTATATAGACAGTTGCCTTTCCAAATCATGTCTAATCAATTGAATTTACCACAGGTGGACTCCAATCAAGTTGTTGAAACATCTCAAAGATGATCAATGGAAACAGGATGAACCTGTGCTCAATTTGGAGTATCATAGCAAAGGGTCTGAATACTTATGTAAAAGAGGTATTTCTGTTATTTATTTGTATTTTTTTTAACACATTTCTAAAAAATTGTTTTCGCTTCATCATTATGGGGTAATGTGTGTAGATTGATGAGGGAATTCTTTTTTTAAATCCATTTTAGAATAAGGCTGTAACATAACAAAATGTGGCAAAAGTTAAGGGGTCTAAATACTTTACAAATGCACTTAAGGTTAGATTATGTAGGCTACTGTAAACATATGTGGCTTTCTCATGGGGAATTGTAAACATTTCAGCAGCAGACAAAGTTGCAGTAGGCCTACTTGCGACAGCAGTTGCCAGAACAACATATTGACTTGTAGGTTAAATCAGAGCAATAGTCATCCTATATTCACAGGTGGGCTGTCAATTTAGCAGCTTTAGGTTTTTACAGTGGGGAGACAATGAAGACGTCCGCACTGCAGGTTCAATAACTACCTTAGCTATTCAGCACCATCCTATGGACAGCAACTCCACGCCTTTCAGTCCATTGTTCCTCTCTAAACCAGAGCATATCTTGAATAAATTGACAGCCATTTCCAAAAAAGCACTGATTCCTGGACAGGGGTATTATTCTAACCTCCACACTACAAATATAGGCTAATCAATATTGATGCCTAACAACATTAGGTATATAGGATATGAAATGACAAAGTGAATGTACCTATGTAAAATTAATGAATTATTAATTGACGACAACACGTTATGCTAAGTTCGGCTATGTGCATCGAACGAAGTAGAGCGTTGAATCCTTTGGACGGGACAACGCTGTTCATTTCTACCAGCGCTCGAAACTCAGGAGCATTCTGCTGTTCTCCGGGTACTGAGACTCAATGACGTTCACTGATGCACAGTATGAGCGGGGAGAGAATACATATGGACGGTTCTGCCAGCACCTGTCAAATCAGTGGCCATCTGCGTCCATCAAACAGAGCCCGTTAGACAACTCTGAAATGTAGGCGATATTGGAGATCACCCCGAAATCATCGCCAGCCGGGCATTCAACACTTGATGCTCCAAAATGCAAATCCCACCATCACAATCAATGACAAAAAAACGGGTAAAAAAAAACATGAGCACGTCAATTTGTCTTCTCTGCAACAACAGCAACGCAAATGGATTTCATTTTCACCAGACAATAGGCCTACATACAATGGAGGGGGTGGGTGCATTTGCAGTTTGTTGCAGTTTAAACAGCCAATATCAGTGCAAACAGATGAAATGACTTTCAAGAAAGAAATAGAGAAAGGGTGGATGAGCACGCGACTTTAGCTGCAACATGCAGAGGAAATAAGCACTGTGAGTTAAATGTCGCAAGCTCGATACCTACCATCCTACAGTCTGTCACGGCGCGCTGGGCTTTGCGTGTGCTCTCCGTGCTCTCCCTCCTCTCCGGGTCTCGGTAGGAAGCCTTGCCGATCTGGAAGATGTTCCCGGTGGATCTGGGGCGGTTCTTGCGCCCATTCGGTGCAGAACTCATGCATACACATCCAGTAGTAAAACAGCTCTAATACAGAACGTTATACCCCACCACCTATATTCGCCGATATCCTGTTCTCTCTTTCGTTTTTGGGCTAGGCTATTTTGGTGACGAGACAGTTTATCTGTGGTTTATTATTGCTCTTGATTTCTCTCTCTCTCTCTCTCTCTCTCTCTCTCTCTCTCTCTCTCTCTCTCTCTCTCTCTGCCTCTCTCTACTGTTTAAGAAAAATCAGATATTTTTTCTCTCTACCTCTCTCTAAGAAAAAGTCTAAGAAAGTCTAAGAAAAAGCAGAGATGTTTGCAGGCATACCTCAGAGCGCAGAAGTACCGGATGAGCGCTCGCGACTCCTCTCCGCATTGCCTCGACTGCAAAGGGGGCGCAAGTCACCTTCACTACAGCTGATAGTATACGGTAACGGAAGCCTATGTACACACCCGACCCGGGATCCAGCTAGCTGAAGTGTCCTAGCGCACCGCCGCCGTGTTGGTCGGTGGAAAGCAATCGCATTCACTGGCATTCACCAAAGGCAACCATTTCTTATAATTGCGCGTTTCAATTAAACACCAATAAGACGGAGTGAGTGGGGTCTTTAGCAATGTATGCAAACCCTCTCTTTTGGAAACGCAAAAACGTCGCCAAACGTCTAAATAATAAAGCAATGTCACTTAATGCAATTCTAACACCTGCTTCATCACTAACCCACTGGAAACCGACAGGAAATCTATTCCTAGTTGCCAATATGACGATTTTGTTCCCAAGGTCTTTTCCTTCGAGTTTCTCCAGAGTGTATCTAACCTTGCCTTGGTGAGACAAGAGACGAGCAGAGCAGTTGCTACAGGCCTGACGTGGCTGGCAACACTGCACACCCATAGGGCAGCAATACTAACTAATAGGACCCAGCAAACCAGACTCACTGATATAGGCTAGCCTATAGGCTCGGGCGAAATGTGTATTCTCGTTAAATAGCCTAGTCTAGGCCGAACATGGACATTGGTTATAATATGAAACAACTGTAGGCCAATTTGAAAAAAGTTATTAAAGGTTATTAGGCTAAGTCTGGTTCATCCCAGTTTATAAACTTAACCAAAATTCAAAGAAATGTACGTTTTGTAAGTTTAATTAATAACGTTAGTTTGTGATATGGTCAAATATCAGTTAAAACAGGATATCGAGATGACATCTGGACCTTTATGTGTCGACCTACAATAAATTAAATTCAGTGTCCAAAGTGCATTGCTACAACACCGCTTGCACCTGAAAGCTTACATGGAGCTGTCCAGGTGCTGAAATCCCACGCACAGTGTTTTGCGTAGGCTAATTAGTATGTTTCTAATTTCTTATGTAACATAATTAAACTAATTAAAACAAGAGTTACAATAGACTAGATGTTTGTTATTTTGTCATATTTAATTACCTAGGCCTGCCGGTCTAAATTGTAGAAATGCATTGGTTGTTCATTGCGTCTCATGCGCTCCTCTTCAGGGTGCGTGACCATTTATCTCCAAGGAGACAAATTCAAGTTAACAACATACAGTTGGCTCCAGTGCGTCCTCTACGCAAAAAAGGCAAAAGACAGGACAGCAAGTTCTGCAACAATCACCAGCAGTAGCCTAATACAAATGGATGACAATCTCTCAAGTTTGGAAACAGAGGTACCATGTAACAAACCGGAAGTAGTTCTCACTATTTTACATTTTAATTATGTGTACGAAATAGAAGCAAGACCAGAATAACTGGTTGGCGGAGCCGCAAGCTAGCTAACGTTTCAAAAAAACACTTAGGCCTAACTAACTTTAACTTTCGTTGGCTGGATCAAGTCTGGTTGAAATTTCACTCTGTCTAGTGTTGGGCAATCTAGCTAGCCTTTGTAAACATTAGAATTTCACAAAACTAAATGTTAGCCATGGTTTTCTCCCCCAGGTTTGCCACAGCTCTAAAAGTATTACAGTCGCTAAATTCGTTGATAGTTTTCAGTGGTGACTGTCTGAGCCCTTCCTTGCTAAGCACAGTCACCAAGGGAAAGCATATGGTAGATGTTCTAAATAAATTAGGAGTCCAGTGTGCCGTGTATGGTAAGTGCTTCTCTCCAACCATGCATTACTACTTAATTGTACACAAAAATAATCCTGAGAGGATCCCTTTCTCCAAATTCATTACACTGAGAGCTCTCTCTCTCTCTCTCCCTCTCTCCCTCTCTCACTCACACACACACACACACACACTCACTCACTCACTCACTCACTCACTCACTCACTCACTCACTCACTCACTCACTCACTCAGTCACTCACTCAGTCACTCACTCACTCACTCACTCACTCACTCACACACACAGAGAGATCCCTCAAAACGAATAAGGGCTCAATTCAATCCGCATCGCGATAGTTCAGTTTTACAGGGTGATTGAAATTTAAAGGCAATGTTCCCGTTTTAGCGGAGACTGCATTCACAGTAAATTATGCATATGTTGCCTCAATTGGAAATCACGTTTACATTTCTTTTACGGAATCTGTAACACTTCCGCTTTACAGATTGAATAAAGCCCTTAATGTTGTTTCGTTGTCTTCGTCTAAGGCAATCATGAATTTGACTTCGGTGTGGACCTCTTGGAAGAACATACTAAAAGGATGCCCTTCCCATGGTTCCTTAGCAATGTGTATGACAGGTCGGTTTTTTCTTTCTTTAAAAAAAAAAAAAAAAAACGACCCCCTTTTTCACCCCAATTTTGTGGTCTCCAATTGTTAGTAATTACTATCTTGTCTCATCGCTGCAACTCCCGTACGGGCTCGGGAGAGACGAAGGTCGAAAGCCATGCGTCCTCCGAAACACAACCCAGCCAAGCCGCACTGCTTCTTAACACAGAGTGCATCCAAACCGGAAGCCAGCCGCACCAATGTGTCGGAGGAAACACCGTGCACCTGGCAACCTTGGTTTGCGCACACTGCGCCCGGCCCGCCACAGGAGTCGCTGGTGCGCAATGGGACAAGGATATCCCTACCGGCTAAACCCTTCCTAACCCGGACGATGCTAGGCCAATTCTGCGTCACCCCACGGACCCAGAATCTCTGGTGGCACAGCTAGCGCTGCGATGCAGTGCCCTAGACCACTGTGCCACCCGGGAGGCCATGACAGGTCAGTTTCACAGAGCAATACTAGGATATATATGGGGGGTTAGCACACTTATGCGCACAATACTTCGCAAGTGTCAATAAATCTTCAGTTGTACCTAAAGGGCTATTGGTTGTTTTACATCCAGTGTTTCATTTTAATGTAAACAAACAACAATTGTTCACTCAAAGGTTCACTAGTGAAACACTGGTCCATGGCGTGGTCAGCAGCATCCTGGAGTGGAACGGCCTGAAGATCGATTTCATGGGCCTGGTAGAGGAGGACTGGATGGATACCCTGGGCACTGTGGACAAGAACAACATCAAGTATATAGACTATGTGGAGACAGCAGATCGGCTGTCTGCTGAGCTGGGGGACAAAGGGGCTGACCTGGGCCTCGCACTCACACACAGGAGGTGGCGTAATGGCATCAGGCTAGCATCCAAGCCCAACGGTGTGGATCTCATCCTGGGAGGACATGACCATGAGTACGGGGTTCTGGAGGTCAATGGGATTCTGATTGTGAAGAGTGGCTCAGAGTTCAGGTACCTTTCGAAGAGTGATGTTGTGAAGGACCAGGATGGGATTTTCAAGAACAGCTGTGTGAAGATAGCCACAATGAAAGACCTTGAGGAAGAGTCAGGAATCTAGCAGATTGTGAAAGGATACACTGATAATATGCAGGTGAGTTTCTGGTGTTGCAGCTTAATTAGCTTACAGTAGTGTGTGTCTGTGTTACTAGCCTGGCCAGATGCCACTAAGCTGACATTTATGAATTTATGTCACTCTGTCTCAGCACATGTTTGGAGAGGTCCTGTGCCACATAGAAGTGGCCTTGGATGGACGCTACGCCGCCGTGAGATGAGGAGAGTGCAACCTGGGTAATCTGGTCATCTATGCCATGCTGGAGGCCACTCATGCTGAGGTGGCTTTTTTAAATTCAGGTTTAAACTTCCATTTTCTTTATGTTTCAGTCATAGGCATAGTTTTGGCTTATATGAAATATTACCTCCATATTCTATTTTCCTTTCTTTTTTTACAGAGCAGACTTGTTGAATACAGAAAGAGTTTGGCACCCAGGTTAGAAACAAGCTATCAATCTACAGATGTAGGATCTTCATTTGATCACTCTTTTGTTACTGCACAGCAGGAAATCAGATCCTGTCACCCGTCCTTATCAACCACTTTGAGTCTGGCCAGATAGTCAGATGCATGAAGAGGTGCAAGTCTGGTCACATGATGGGCCTTATCAAGGTGTCCAGTAGCCCCTCTGTGTCTGGTGAGCACAACTGCTTCTTTCATTCAGAACACTCATTTTCAAGAGCTGACTAATTGTCACGTTCAGACCCGCCCGCCAGTCAGGAACCGCCAGAGCCGCCCGCCAGTCAGGAGCCGCCAGAGCCGCCCGCCGGTCAGGAGCCGCCCCTCAGTCCGGAGCTGCCCTTCAGTCCGGAGCCGCCCCTCAGTCCGGAGCTGCCCTTCAGTCCGGAGCTGTCCTCAGTCATGAGCTACCTCTCAGTCATGAGCTACCTCTCAGTCATGAGCTACCTCTCAGTCATGAGCTACCTCTCAGTCATGAGCTACCTCTCAGTCATGAGCTACCCCTCAGTCATGAGCTACCCCTCAGTCATGAGCTACCCCTCAGTCATGAGCTACCCCTCAGTCCGGAGCTACCCCTCAGTCATGAGCTACCCCTCAGTCCGGAGCTGCCCCTCAGTCCGGAGGAGTTTCCTCAGTCCAGTGGGGCCCTTTATTAGGGTTCCCAGGCCAAGGTCGACGGCGAGGATCGCCGCTCAAAGGACGCTAAGAAAGCGGACAAAGACAATGGTGGAGTGGGGTCCACGTCCAGCGCCAGAGCCGCCACCGCGGACAGATGCCCACCCAGACCCTCCCCTATAGGTTCAGGTTTTGCGGCCGGAGTCCGCACCTTGGGGGGGACTGTCACGTTCTGACCTTTATTTCCTTTGTTTTGTCTTTATTTAGTATGGTCAGGGCGTGAGTTGGGGTGGGCAGTCTATGTGTGTATTTCTATGTTTTCCTATTTCTGTATTTGGCCTGATATGGTTCTCAATCAGAGGCAGGTGTTTTGTGTTGTCTCTGATTGGGAACCATACTTAGGTAGCCTGTTTTGTGTTGGGTTTTGTGGGTGTTTGTCTTCAGTCTTTGTGTGTCTGCACCAGATAGAACTGTTTCGGTTTTCACGTTTGTTGTTTTGTATTTTGGAAGTGTTCAGTTTATTGTCTTTTATTAAACATGATGAACACTAATCACGCTGCGCTTTGGTCCTCTCCTTCTTCCACAGAAGAAAACCGTTACACTAATGTCCTGTCTGTCCTGTTTTTCATAATTGTGCTGATCACATCTGTGATTGAGAGCTAACCTGGAGTGTGTATTGATGGTGTTTCTGCAGCCGTTGAGAGATCCAAGTGTGAGAATCTGGAGGGAGAGGTGGGAGTGGCTGTGGTGCCCGGAGTGGAGGGAAGGATATTCCATGTCCACCCTGAGGAAACAGAAAGCTAACAGTGGGCAGGGCTGTTCCTCGTCTGAGAATTCCACAGAGTAACTAAGTCAGGACTCCATAATTACCGTGGGAGCCAGGGGACATTACATCAAGTCTTTTGCATCTCTCATCTACTGCTTGCTTTTTTTTTATCAGCCTCATAAACAAGGCAGATTGTCAATATAACACTTGGACAGAAACATGAGATTAAAGTAATTCATTGTATTACTTCCAGGAACATTGTGCGATTCATTGACATTGCACTCGGAATTACTCAATACATGTGAATATTGAAAACGGGTCTATTACCATAAATGTATTTATTTTGAATGATACGCAGAGAGGGTCTACATTTGTGACATAGACGGTGTTGGTGTATCAGTATTTGAATGGGGGTAATAAGCAGAAGGGTCTACATGTGTCCATGATAACATTACAGTAATAAAGGAAATGACTTGAGGAAATGCACCACTTTGTTTTTGTGTTGAAACAACCCGACCGGATGTTTTCCTCTAATGAGAGTCTCAGTCAATGTGCAAGGCCAATGTTCTCTATAGCAAATTATCTTCACAACATCGCACGTAGTGTTGGGTGCAAAATCAGTGATTCCCTGCTTCTACTGTTGAAAGAACACTGCTGTAATGGATGTTAATTTGGACTATTATATGGCCTATTCTGTTTGGTGACGTTTTGGTCATACTCTTTATATTTAGGGACTCTGTGACTTGGGTCTTTTCACTCTATTGAATCAAATAAAACCCAGCAAAAGAAAACATGTAGCTCAGTATACTGACTTTATTACTGTAAGGAATTGTACAAATCAATTGTACAATACTCGTGTTACCCAATACTCTAATAGCACAACTGCTGATTTCAAGAAATGGTACTGTGAATACGTTGAATTGCGAAGACGACATACACAAGGAGTGCTCTGGTGCCGGAATGAAACAGAAATTACACGATGACCATGAGAGGCACTTAGAGCTGAAGAAAATTAATTGGATCCGCAATTCACTTCAAAGACGCACTGCTGAGAAACCCATATTTTTAAATGAGCAGTAGAGGCAAAGCCGAAAAATGAAATTAAAATAAAACAATATTACCTGTATGTAACTGTTTTCTGTGTATATCAGTCAAATAAACCATTCAAAATGCTTGAGAAGAGTTATACTTCTGGCAGGAGTGAAGGTGGCTTACAAATTGCTATAAGATCTTGCTTGGGACCTTTGGACTAAGGTTCTACGCATCTGCGCAAAGCATAGTTCTGAGATATCACATCCAAGATCTCAGCAATGTTTTGTAGTGAATTCTTCTTTCAAACCCCATTAAGGTCCTCACTGTAAAGGTACCTAAAGTGCAGACTATCAAAATCCTAAGATATTTGTAAAAAATAAAAAATAAAAAAATGTAGGAGGTTGCAATTGCAGATAGAACCTTATGGTTCTGAAATGTCAATCTGGGTTGACCCATAAGATTCTATATGGCACAGAATAATAAAAGTATTTCAGTCTCAATAGAAAAGTACAGACATTTAAGGATCAAGTAAAGAACATACCCTTCCTTCTTTCTAATGATATCATAAAAAATATAAATTCATGTTCATCACACATTTGTTAAAGCGATTGTTCCCTAAAATGACAAATACACTATATCCTATGGATAACCAGCAACATTGTTAAGTTTAGCTCTGGATGAGTAAACTGATATAGTTTTCTGGTCTCTGACACCCAAAGTCATTCAAATACTTTTTAGTTATCAATAAAACGTGGTAAGTTTGTGATTTTTGTGAAATACCCCTTCCATGGAGATTTTCGTATTGATATAGAACAAGACAAAAACAGCAATGCCTCTCCTAAGGGCCTTAAACATGCTCTAAGGCACCTGTATGTATGTCTTTTTTGCCATGAAGAGCTTACGTTATGGCCATTCTTCTGAAAAAAGTGGTGAAACAAAATCTAAGAAATTTAAAAAGAGGACCAGAACCTATTATATGAATAATCAAGGACTTGGGACTAGAAGGGTCTATCTACAAAATGTATCATTTTGAGATCATTAGTATTTCTCAAGTCCCAGATCTCAGAACTGTTTTGTGATTTCTTCCTCTTTCATGACTCGATAAATACATAGTCTTAAATATAATTCTTTTTGATTGACAACTTAGCATTGTGTGACTGGATTGCAGATATAACCTTATAGTACCAAGTTAAAAGGTGTTTGCACAGACAGAACTTTCAGATTTTTTATTTCCTTCAACGTACATTTCCTTTAAAATGTTTTTATCGGACATACCTCAAATGTAAAGGACCCCCTAAAGAGCAACTCTATGTGAATACATTTTTTTTGTTGACCAAAATGTCAGATAGGTCCCAAGGTCACAAAATTGCCAAACATACTGAAGACTTAGAATCAATCCAGGTACCTTTTTGTGGTTTTGTGTTTCCATTAGACTTGAAACAGTGCGTTAGTGATATTATAGGTTGACTGTTTAGAGATCATGTACTTCTCCAATGCCTCCCATATGGTACCCTGTTTCCTCAATTCAATAGGGTTCAACTGGAACACTGTTGGTTGTATTCTACCAAGCATATCTCCAATTTGTCTGTAGCTTACTCTGCCTCCTCTCCTCCATCCATCCATCCATCCATCCAGCCATCCATCCACCCGTCTACCCATCCATCCATCCATCCATCTATCCATCCATCCACCCACCATCCATCCATCCATCCGACTTTAGAAAGAAGGGAAAAAGAAGTAGCAGAGAAAGCAGAAGATGATGAAGCCGATGACCCAGTTGACAGAATAGATATAGATAATGACCATGTCAATGTCAAAGCGCCAGCCGCGAGAATTGTCCTCAAAGTCCATCGCGTCTAGACGGTACCCCCCGTGGGGAAACTGACGCCTGGCTATTGGACTAGCTTGCCTCTGGAAACCTGGAGAAGGGTTGGAATGACAGGGGAAAATCGGGTTATACCAACTTTCCTTCTGCATCTACATTCATCTTGGAATAGAAAGTGTGCAGTAAGTAATAAATAATAATTCTGTAATCATAAAATAATGATAAAAAAACAAATAAATACATTACCATTTGGTCAACTTATACCAAGTTTAATTTCCGACTGCAAAAAAAATATAACCAATAAGCTTGCTTAATCAAGTCTATACAGTAGAGCCAATAACCCTCACCTCCAAAAATACGGAAAAGTTTCCTGCAGCTTGGGAGCGGCCATTTTGCACAGCTTGCCTTCTGGAAAGTCTGTTTCCGGGAGAGGTATTCCTTCGGGAAGAACGTCCGTGCTGTGTGGTTCAACTCTACAACACAGACAAAAAACAATAAAAGGCTCTTCCTTGGTTTACTATCTCATTCTCTTAGTATCAAACACCATCACTGTTTATCTCTAACTATTCTGGTAGATTCTGGTCGATTTAAAAAAATATTTTCTAATAGTTAAATGCTTTGTATTCATATGTGATCCATACAGGAATCATCATTTTTGGAGACGAAAGAAGTGTTTGATTTCAAGTCGTTCAGAATAATCCCATTTAAAAACCACCCTGTCCAATCATCGTCAAGCACCCTTAATGGGTATGAGGTTCTCACAAGTTACCCTTTGCACACAATCACCTTGCACAATCTATCCGCAAATAGTGTGCAACGAGTTCATAGTTTGTACTTGTGACCCATGTGAACGTAGCTAGGCTACATAAGCTTTGCTGTGGCAGGTTTGACCCATTTTGAAACCTGTCCTTATTCAGTTTACAGCCCTCCATCGTATTCATGTGTTGAAATAGAAGGCTGATTCTGTTGTATTTTCTGGCCAGTGCTGAGCCCAAGGTGTGTAACATTTCCTAGAGGAACTACAGGATCAAAAGCACAGATAGTAACGCCTCAGTAATGCACCATGTCCAGATAAGTACATTTGTCTTGATCTGTTCACGATCTATGCAACATGAATCGTCATAAATGCAGTACAGCTGTTCAAATTTGAATTTCATGACAACAAGTCATTTTGTGGACGATGACAACTGTGGCTTGTGCTCAAGTAAAGTAGTATGTTCCCAATTCTCTACAATGATTTCCTTTCCTTACCTGTGTCCCTTTGTGACCATTGATACGTGGAAGTACTGGATGGTTCCTAGCCTTGGTACCAGTCTGTTTAGCTATTCCACTCCTTGTCCTCCCTGTCGTATGGCTAAACAAACTAGTACCCAGGCTAGATGGTTCCACCACAGCTCGTCCTACTGCAGTCTTCTATAGAGCAGTGGTCACGAGCGAGACAAGGAGAAAATGATTTGGATTTCTGTGCTCACCCTTCTGGAAGAAGACGTGAGTGATGGTGGTCCTGCAGAGTGGGCAAGGGGTGTTGGTTGGACTGTTCTTAGCCAGGGTACGGAGGCAGGGCTCACAGAAGGTGTGGTTACAGGGGTGGCACATGTAGGGGCTGAAGTAAACATCCAGACACACAGCACAGATGAAGCCCTCTCTGTCCCCGGCACTCACATCCTCCTCCTCACTGCTGCTCGATGGGTTCCCTGTCGAACTCTGTAGAGACACAGAGCATGACAATGGAGTTGCTTAGTTATTTCAAAAGAACAGGACAAAAACAGACGGATCAGTTGGGTTTCCTGTGGAACTCTAGGACAGAAAATGGCACATTCAACCCATTCAAGGTTGTAATATAACCCATATGACCTTTGAACTCTTTATGAATCTCAGATGAGGCTGGCAGTAGCCATTTGTGAGAATGTGTTATTTCCCCCCTGAGATTCCATTCCATAATGTGTTCTATTCCCCTGATATTCTATTCCATTAATCTTTATTTGGTGTGTGGGCAGGTGTACCGGTGAAGGCCTGATGAAGGGGGGTGAGTTGAGGGTTTGTTAAATATGAAATAAAATGTTGAAATCAGGTGACGTAAGCCACTGTTTGTAATGACGCTAGGCCTATATAATCTTCCAATATATTATTCTGACAAATGTCAGTTAGTCAAGATTTTTGCCCCTACTGCATGTCACAAGTGTACAGTATACAGTAGAATAGTGATGAATCAAAGATTTTATAGAGAGCTGCTTTACTCCAGTAATTAAAAGCGAAGACAGTCTAGTCCAATAAGCGTGTTCCATTATTAACTTGGAGATGGGTTTGCATTAGCAGGTACTCTAAATCTGGGGAAAGTCTGACATCCCACTAAGCCATTTATAGGCCTGGCACCAAATTTAGGTTTGAACTGGGGCAGTAGAGACAACTATTTTGCTGGGGGGGGGGGAATGGCTACCGTGGTGCAGCTGAGATGTTAGATATTTGGTAGAAAATAGGAAGGAGACAGCCGAGTTCTTCAGACACTCTAGGGCAGGGCTTCCCAAACCTTTTCACTCAGGCCCCCGCATTGTGGAACATCCCGCGCGCTCACACCACGTCTATTTCTATGGGCAAAAGCACTGTTCATGACACAAACTGTTCACACCTCTCTTGTCGGCGGAGAGAAAATGTTGCAGGTTAAAAGCTTACTTACTGAAATTCCACATTTAAAAAAAACAAGCTAAAATGGGCAAGTTGAGTTGATCTGGACATTTCTGACAAGTTATAAATAGCTCTCTAAGGTATGCAATGACTGACATAACTAGAGGAAAATGAATGACTACACCTTGTGTATTCTGCTATTACACCTTTCAAAAGAAAGTTGAAAAGTTGAAAGCAAGGCTGAGTCCCCCCCCCCAAAAAAAATGCTCTAGGGGACCATCACAAGACACTGAAAAAACGGATGAATACACACCTCAAGCACATTGTATTTGTTTTTAAATGTATCTATTCTACCTTATTGTTATCAGAAAGTCACTTTCTTTTTGAAAGACAGCGAGAGAGAGAGAGAGAGAGAGAGAGAGAGAGAGAGAGAGAGAGAGAGAGAGAAATAGAAAGAGAGATCCACAGTTGACTCACTCCCTTCTCATATCAGGGACTCTTCCATTCCTAACATTCATAGTTTGTTGGGGGAAACGCAAAATACGGACTCTTGATCAGCACCTGGGGGTATCTTCATCCTACTCCCCACCAGGGCTCCCATCCCTTCCTACTATTTGGTATCTGCATGTAGCCTTCAGGAGCCTGGAGCCCTCCCCACTCGGTATTACCACTTTCACGCCGTCGCCTCCCAAGGTGTGTCATTACCACGGAACACAACACAGACCATGGAATAGTCGTATAATCACGGCCACAACTCTCCCCTGGCTGCAGACACACACACACACACACACACACCCACACGCACGCGCACGCACGCGCACGCGCGCGCACGCACGCACGCACGCACGCACGCACGCACGCACGCACACACACACACACACACACACACACACACACACACACACACACACACACACACACACACACACACACACACACACACACACACACACACACACACACACACACACACACACACACACACACACACACACACACACACACACACACACACACACACACACAGAGCTGAGCAAAAAAATACAGTACAGCCAGCATTCCCAAAGACACAGCTAGAATGATAACACATAGACATACAATGCTGAACTGGCAGTGTACAAGATTAATCTTGTCACAGAACACAGGCGGTCCTGTTCTGTGAGCTTGTGTGGCCTACCACTTCGTGGCTGAGCCGTTGTTGCTCCTAGCCATTTCCACTTCACAATAACAGCACTGACAGTTGACCGGGGCAGCTCTAGCAGGGTAGAAATTTGACGAACTGACTTGTTGGAAAGGTGGCACCCTATGACAGTGCCGCGTTGAACGGGTGTTGCTGAAATAGCCCGAATCCACTCATTTGAAGGGGTGTCCACATACTTTTGTATATATAGTGTATAACGATAGTAGCCACAACTTCGGTGTGTTTTAAATTCAGTGTTCATAAATCCTGACCCTGTGGACCCACGGTGTATACAGGCTTTTGTTTTATCCCAGTACTATATTTTGCCTTGGAGTATTGTCCAACTCCTCAGTACAAAACTTGAATTTCCACTCACAGTATTCAAACTGGCATCTTCAAGTAATGTAGTCATCTAGCCAACTCCATAACTCCTTCCATAGCAAGTTACTCATAGCAATGCACAAAACCAATCTCATAATCACATGGCCACAATTATATCAGCTAGGAGAACATTGTATGTGTAATGTGTATGGCAGCTTCTACATATGCTAATTGCCATCATGCCCACAGAGAGTGATGTCAGAAACAAAACAACAGCCAGTCACAATCATTCCAGTCCAGCAACGTGACTGTGGATCTGCACCGGCCAATCCAACTGGAATCTGTTCTTTTGTTTGGGTGGTTTTGAAGGGCTCTCTGCCCAAGCGTCATCATGCAGCCAATTCAGATATAACCCCACTTTAACTGCACAGACAATGGCTATTGAGTCAAGCTGGCCGCTGATGGGGCTTGTTAGAGTCAGCGGGACACTCACACTCACATACACGGGCGCACACACACACAGGCCACATGCACACGTACATGCACAGTGGAGGCTCCTGAGGGGAGGACGGCTCATAATAATGTCTGGCACGGAGCAAATGGAATGGCATCAAACACATTGAAACCATGTGTTTGATACCACTCCACCTATTCCACTCCAGCCATTACCACGAGCAACCCCCCCCCCCCCAATTAAGCTGCCACCAACTTCCTGTGATGCACACACATGCACGCAGGCACACAGACACACACACATACACTGACATTGATGGGCCTCTCGAGAGTCAGTTGTCAGCCCACACAGTTACTCAACATGTAATGCAGAGAGAGAGAGAGAGAGCGAGAGAGGTGAGGGAACAATTATCTTTGTTCCAAAGCATAGTACACGGACGGCTGCCTTGTTTTTGTCAATAAATGCCTCCTACACTTTGGGTAAAATGAACTTCATGTACCTACACAACGCGCTTTGTCTGCATACCGCAAAGCTCCGTCCTTGCCGTGACTTGTTTGGCACAGGCACATGTTGGCAAAAGAAACAAAACCGGAACCTTGTCTATTGTGACACATTGGCTGTCTGCTACAGAGCTGAACCATTTACATATGATATCCTCCAGTATGCAAAAGCTACAGTGTGCAGAAACACACACGGGCATGCAAGTCGTCACACACACTGCACACAGAGCACTGCTTGGTATTTGTGTTAATGACACGCTGTTGCAGTAGAGCTTAAAGTTTGTATACAACAACCCAATGTCCTGAATTGTTCATGGGATTTCGTAGCTCTCTCTTTCAGTCAAATGACCTAGTGGCCTCATGGGTGGAATGTTACTAATATTTTCCATGATTTCACAATTAAGAAACATTATTTCAAAAAACAATGCCAAAAACCTGGTGTTTTCTGTGTCAAACAGTTTTGTTATATTTCAGCCTTCTGTGATGTATATAAAGTGTAATATTGGGATGCAAAACTCAAAATGTAATACATTTCAACTCTATATCTGACATGGTACAGGTGTCTTCTTCTTTTTTAAATCACAGAACCATCTGTGTGTGGTGTATACTTTTGTGTCAGAGTAGATTTGTTTAAGACTACCAAGAAACGCTCGGTGTGAATCTGATTTAGACCACTGCAGTAAAAGGTTAACCGGATCAATAAAGTAATCTAAGCTTGTGTGAGAAGCGTTAATGTCCTTTTGTATTTAAATGAATCCGAAGTTTCCCTTCTATACAGCTGGTCCTTTATCAGGAAGCAAGAAGTGATGGCTTCAAACTGTGGCCAGTCAAATGAAAAGATACACACAGCCGACTGTCCATACCACGTCATTTTCAACACGGAGAATTGGAAAATATTTGGTGCATACGTTGATCACTGAGATTCCAACCTATTTTCACCTTCTCTTCTCTAATGCTGAGTTCCCAATACATTATCACTATGCTTTCAACCATCTAAAAGCACAAGCAAATTCCAATGGGAAATCCTGTCTGATTGTTGGCTGAGTTGTCACCTACAGTAAATCCCTGCACTTTCAACCATTTCAAATCACAGCAAAGTTCAAATGGGAACACAATGTTAGCTATTTTGTTTGTTTACACAGCAACGTAATGCGTTGTCACTGCGCTCCGTCTAATAGCGCAACCAGATGACCTGGATTGCATTAAAGTACACGGTGCAAGGGATCGAAGTCGTTTGAGATTCTGTGCAGATTCTTATATCAATTGTGAAGATTTCCACAGACCTGCCTGCGACCACGAACACGCGCCCTTTCTATTATTACATTAAGACGATTTATTGTTACAGAAACCTAAAAACGGGGCCATGGATGTGTTACTCGTTTTAAGGTTGAATAAATACTGCTACATTAGTTTGTAAGATAGCCTTAACAGTAAGCAATTTACCGTCTTACAAAAGTAATGTTGAATTGTATTTGGTTGACAACACAACCAAATATCAACATTTAATGGAGATGTATCTACTGCTTGGATTGTTAGAGCTGAGCTGCTGCCTTAATCTTATTCTTATAATTCTTGAACCTTTATTTTTGGTTGAGATGGAGACGTGAAGCCAACATATCATTTGTTCACTTGTTGCAAGTTATTTACCGTATTGCAAATGTGATATTGAATTGCGTTTGGTTGTCAACGCAACCAAATATCAACATTTGAAGGAGAAGTTTCTTCTGCTTGGACATCTGTGCTTTAATTCCAGTTTGTCTAAAAATGGAATCATTCATATTTCGGATTCACGTCTACATTTCAAACACAAATCAAAGTTAAAGAATAGCACTGAATCAAGTCAAATTTAATTTGCTCTGTTGAACCTACCCTTTGGAATGACTTCCATAGCAACAGTGAATCTATTAGGTGGACATTCCTCAACAATCATTCTCATCGTAGCACATTGGTAGTAATCAATGACAAATATCAAAGCTGAGCAGGGCTGGGCTATGTTAATACTCTGGATGGGAAACCAAAGGGAAAGCTGTAGACAGATCAACTCTCCAGTATGAGGTGCTGTCCAGACTAGAGTTTGTTTTCTTATAGTAGATATTACGTTGAAGATCTGACATTGCTTCAAAGGTAGAGATTCAACATATTTTATACAAGGTGTGTCTATGTTGAAAATTAGTTACTGCGATGACATAATCCTGTGGTTGAAATTGTACCCTCAAAACAACAGTTCAATCCTTTTTTTCAAATCCAATGTATTTGCCACCTTGATTCCACGTCATAATACGTTGACAAATTACTTTGAAACAACATTGGTAATAACCAGTTTGTGCACAGTGGGAGTATATTGTTGAGCAGCAATAATCTTGTATTAAAGGGGAAGTTCAGTATTTTACGACATAATGTTAGATGGTTCTTCACCCTGAAAGTAGTCTATAGGTCAGGAGAAACTGTAATACATTGTTCAGTTTTATTTAAACAGCCACTACTAACTTTAGCCAACGCTAGTTAAAAAACAATTGCGGTCTCTCTCACCTGTCTATTCTCCAGCAGCTGGCTCTGTCTCCATCTCTCTCTCCTCCTCTGCCTCTTCCTCAGACTCTTCATCCTGTTCCTCTCTCTTTTAGTCATCCTCCTATCCATCGCTGCTGGAGCAGAGGACAAGGGCCCAGCCGGAGTCAGCGTCTGAGTCACCACTCCTATCACACCACTACCCCCTGCTTCTCCTCCCTCCTCCTCTTCCTCTTCCTCTTCTTCTCCCTCTTCCTCTTCCTCCTCCTCCTCTTCCAGCTCTAAGCTGCTGTGGGAGAAGAGGCGTGTCCGAGTCCTTCTTCTCGGGGACAATCGGCCAATCCCAATACCTGGCTCTACCCAGAATGTACCTGGCTCTCTAACCGTGTACATGCCACATCGCGTTTCCGGGATGTCCATCCTTTGCGACAGTCTCCTTGGTGACAAAGTGGAGGTTCTGATTCGGATGGATGGGCGGAGTAGGGTGGGAGAGATGGAGCCGGAGGCTTGGCGTGGAGACCTGAGGGTGGTGCTAGATCTTTGGTAACTGGCGTGGGGTCGTCCAGGTGAGGGTAGTCCTCTCTGCAGTCTCCCCTGACCCTCTGGAGCCTCCATGGTGTTAGTCTGAAGAGGGTTAGCGTTACTGTTTGGAAAGCTTTGTGTCCTGCCCCTCCGGTCCTCTCTGTCCCATGTTCTCTCTCTGTCCCTGTCCCTGTTTCTATCCCAGTCACTAGCTCTGTCTCTCTCTTGGTCTCTGGTCTCTCTTTCTCTGTTTCTCTGGCTGTCTCTTTCTCTGTCCCTATCCCTCTCATGGTCTCTATTTCTCTCACCTGCACTCTCTTTATCTCTGTCCCTCTCTCTCTCTCTGTTCCTCTCTTCTGCAGTCCCTTGTTCTCTGTCCCTCTCCCTATCACAGTCTCTATTCCTCTCTCCTGCTCTCTCTCTGTCCATCTCTCTGTAGTCCTCACTACGAGCCGTTCGATGTGCCTTTCTCACAGGCAGCGTCGGCCTTGCTATCTGCTCCACCCCAGCTGAGCGAGCTGAGCTCTCTGGTCCACCGGGATCTACGTACCTTAACCGAGGCCTGACCTCTAGACACAGGGCTTCAGCCACACACCCCAGCTCACAATCCCTGTCTTCTCCACTACCACCACCACCCACGTCATCACCAGCAGCAGCGCCATAAAGACTAGTGGCTCCCACACGCGAGCACATGACCCAGCTCTCTCAGCCCTCACCAGTACACCTGGTATGTGCCCACCCAGCCTACCCTCTCTTCTAATCCAATCACTCCAGATGACCACCTGTCTCTCTGGTCCTCTCTCCCTCTCTCCCTCTCTCCAGTTGATATTACTCCCTGTCCCTCTCCCTGGTCTGGTTGCTGGTGGTTCTGGATGCCCGGGCCTATAGCTCTCTCAGGGCTCAGGGGAGCGTTCGAGCACAACGTCGACCCCCAGATGTTCACAGATTAGAGCAGAGCAGAGCGGCCACCTGCCCTACCCTGGTGTCCGCCTGGGACAT
Organism: Salvelinus fontinalis; assembly: GCF_029448725.1. Lineage (NCBI taxonomy): Eukaryota > Metazoa > Chordata > Actinopteri > Salmoniformes > Salmonidae > Salvelinus > Salvelinus fontinalis. The sequence continues at coordinate 44,029,777 of NC_074668.1, forward strand.
ACTGCACTGTTGACAAAGCTATAGCCCCCCTGGTGAGCCCCAGCACAAAATGGGTGCATTCAGTCTCCCAATTGTCCTGCGGGGCCTATAGAAAAACATGCAGCCACACAGCACAACAATGCATCCATTGAACACAAAAAACAGAAGGCAAAATAACCAGAGTTTTTGTTTTCAACAAACTTGGTCAGCTCTTTCACTTTCTGGTTAATCAGCAGGGTGTGTGTGTGTGTGTGTGTGTGTGTGTGTGTGTGTGTGTGCGTGCGTGCGTGCGTGCGTGCGTGCGTGCGTGCGTAAGTACATTTCAGTGGAATTTCAACAAGGCAGAAACAATAAATAGATGAGTACATTAACTTATGTATTTTAGTTGTAATGATTCATGTTGCATTACCATAAATATTTTAATTAATGAGTAACTGGTGATTGAATAACTTTTGAGGGGGGAATAATCTATTGACTTAAGAGACAACATTTCTTTAAATAGCATTTAGTGAGTGATGTTAGTGGGTGGTGGGCAGTCAAGGTGTTTGTTTGGGAAACTGAAAATTGTCAATATTATAATCATAAATTAGAAGGTGCGATTTGAAATGGTTATATTTGTGTAGTACATGTAAAAGCAAAGAGTGAGAGGCCCATTCAATCTGTGAGAGAATAGCTCAGCCAGTTCCTGTGCAGCAAATCCTCGACGATGTAAAATGCAAAGGCTATCCGCGTAGAGGGCCTATCACATGCCACTACTAGTCCGTTGGTGGGAAACAGAATCAGAATCGTTCATAGTGTAGCGTACACAAAGTCCACGTGTTGGGCAGGACTTCATTTTACGGTGTAGGACATTATGTAGGCCTACTTAACGACATGGTGAAATGGTAATTACACAATAATAATTCATGTAGGCCTATTATTACTTGTTTCTATGGGATTTACCACTTGACACTCATACGATCCCATCTATGAGCAGCATGTAGGCATTTAGCCTATCGGCAACAGACAGTGAAGAGGACTCCCACAACAGAGAAATTACAGGATAGAGAACATTCAAAAAGAAAAGCTTGCGTGTTCAGGTGTGAAAATTGCATCTTACCTCAGTATTTATGTTTAAGCAGAACACGGGTATGGAAATCATAAGTAATATAATAGGCTAATATAAAACTGTTGAAAAAAAAATCGATTCGAGGTCTTTCATTGGTTTAATAGGCTATTGAGTATGTTTGGAAACATGAAAACTCATAGGCGGGTGTTGGTTTGTTACACGACCTTGGCTACAGAAAGCATGGGATTTTAAGAAAAGCGCGTGAGCGAGTTCTCTCTCTCGCTCACTCTTTCCTCAATAGTGCTTTAGAAACCACACTGAGCTCCAAAGTGCGCAAGCGTAGTTCTTCTTCCTTGCAGCAGATGGCAGCAGATTTCTGTTCTGGACTCGTGCATGGCGCTGTCCATGGACTTTGAAACCTCTATTTTTTCAATCACATTAGGAATGACATATATTATGAATTAAATACCATTTATACTTCGATTATTATATATCACATTGTGAAATGTTCATATTTTTTCCAGATAAATCTGTCTTATTTTTCTTTTGTTGTCATCTGTTGAAGAGATTTACTCCCCCTCTATCCAATGTCCGATGAGATGAAACGCATTTTCAGTTTGGATTCAACAAAATTTAAAAAATCAATCGACAAAAACCAAGTTACTTGTAATGCAGAAATAGTTACTCGTAATGCGGAAAACGGCTTTCGTTTCTTGCATAATTTGATTAGGCTACAGAGGTTGATAAGAATCGATATGCTATGATAAAATGTTCAAAAAGAAGATACAAAAGTCGAAAATGAAACAGAAGAGGAAGGAAACCAGGGGAGAAGCTCTGCTTTTTATCTGTCGTCTGCTACCACCGAAACGACACACTGCCAGGGAGAGAAGGGCAACAAAACTCCGCGGCGACCTCATGGCAGTCTGACGTACACCTACCGCTGCTGGTATAAATGAATTCACGGCGTCACCAGGCGCAGATGATTTGAAGAACCAGTGAGCGCCCCAGCCGTCAACACACACATGCAGACACACACACACACACTCACACACACACAGCAATCTGCGTCATGCGTCGCCGGAACGAAGGAACAGGCACGGGAACTCCGATGGACCCCGTTAGTACCCACACCGGCTCCAGCACGAGGGACTGACCGAGCCTCCAGATTCCCCCCTTTGGCTCCCCTGTCCTATCCTACCGGGCGCGCCGTGTGTGTCTCGGACCCAGAAGAACTATGGACTTTATCAATAACGGCAGTGAAAATAACAATAATACGACCACAGCCTTCCCCGATGTTGTGGATGTCATTCCAGAGTGGGGTGACAATGACAAAGAAAAGGGGTCTAGAAGTGTTCCCGAGGTGGAGCTGAGTTACCAGGTGATCACCTCTCTGCTGCTCGGCGCGCTCATCCTCTGTTCCATATTCGGCAACGCGTGCGTTGTCGCGGCCATCGCGCTGGAGAGGTCGCTCCAGAACGTGGCCAACTACCTGATCGGCTCGTTAGCCGTCACGGACCTCATGGTATCAGTTCTGGTACTACCCATGGCGGCCCTCTACCAAGTCCTGAACAAATGGACTCTGGGACAGGAGATATGTGATATTTTCATCTCTCTGGACGTGTTGTGCTGCACGTCGTCCATTTTGCATCTGTGCGCAATTGCCCTGGACAGGTACTGGGCTATCACAGACCCCATAGACTATGTGAACAAACGGACACCCAGGCGAGCGGTGCTGCTAATCAGCGTGACTTGGCTGATTGGGTTCTCAATCTCCATCCCGCCCATGTTAGGCTGGAGGAAAGCCGAGGACAGGGCGAACCCGGACGCCTGCACCATCAGCCAGGACCCGGGCTATACCATCTACTCCACGTTCGGAGCTTTTTACATCCCGCTTATCCTCATGCTGGTCCTCTACGGGCGGATATTCAAGGCAGCCAGGTTCCAGGTTTGGAAAACTGTGAAGAAATCGGAAAAGGCAAAAGTGTCGGACAAGTGCTTGGCCGTGTCGCCGGCTATTTTCCACAAGAAGATCAACGTAGAGGCGGGGGGCAAGAACTGGAAACACAGCGTGGAACCTACATCCAAGTCCTCGTGCGTAAACGGCGCGGTGAACCACGGGGAGAACTGCGAGTCGTTGGAGATCATAGAAGTGACCAACAATTCTAAGAACCACCTGCCTCTCCCCAACACCCCACAGTCCTCACAAGAGGTTGAGAACAGGAATGAAAAGAACGCTGAGGCTAAGAGGAAAATAGCTCTGGCCAGGGAGCGGAAAACGGTAAAGACGCTCGGTATCATCATGGGCACTTTTATTTTCTGCTGGCTACCGTTTTTCATCGTGGCGCTGGTCTTGCCTTTCTGTGCGGAAAGCTGTTACATGCCAGAGTGGCTGGGTGCCGTCATCAACTGGCTGGGCTATTCGAACTCTCTCCTAAACCCGATCATTTATGCCTACTTTAACAAAGACATCCAAAGTGCTTTCAAAAAAATTATAAAATGCAAATTCCATAGACAGTGAGCCGTTCATTAGTAAAGTGTTTACGTTTACTTAATTCCAATGATGGAGTTTATGAAACGCACAAAAGCAACGTGTTATTTTCAGGGACTGTCTTCTAGCCTACGGTGTGAATTAGAAACAGAATATCCTATGGGTTATATACAGTGAGACGTGGAGAGAGACATGCAGTATATTTGTAGGCCTATTATGCTGTGTACGCTGCTCCTGTGTAGCATATTCGATGTTGTAGATATCTGCAAGGCATCGTTGTATTCCCATGCAAGATGTGTTATTCAAATACAATTCACAGAATTCATGCATTCCATTCACGTGACCTGGTCTCAGAGCATTTCGTATTATTCTGTACGTAAATCCGAGACACTATATTTAGTATGATATGTTACGTTTCGTATGGTATGTATCCACGAGACACGAAGGTTTCCGTCCTACATCATACCAGCTTTGTAGCACTGAAACAATAAAAAACTATCGAAATACTACAACTTCTGCGTGTAATGTCCACTCTTTAAGCACAAACATAGAGGGAGGCTTTCAATGACAGTTGAAAAAGAAATCAAAGAAAGACAATTCATATTTGAGATTCAATTATTTGAATATAATCTGTTATTCTGGAATTCAGGTGATTTATTTTCAAGCACGGCCAATTACGCACAGACAGCCAATTAGGCAACAGGCAATTTTTTTTAGGCAATGTCGAATAAAGCTTAGCTCTAATACGGACCTGGACAGTTAACGCATAAGTATATATGAGACAAATTTAAGAATATAGTTGACTGAATATGAAATGATTTTCAGAGGTGTGAGATATGGATGTTATTGGGTGAGATACCTATGAATGGATGTTGCATTGATCTGCAAAGTAAATGGGTATTGAGCTAAACAGTTGCAACAGTTACATCTTCCATCAACTCCATCTTTTGAAAAATTAGATGTGCAATTTTCAAAAACCGAAACAGCCATTACAGTTCAGATAAGGTTAAAATGATGGGATCTTTCTCTCGCACGCACGCACACACACACACACACACACAGACACACACACACAGACACACACACACACACACACACACACACACACACACACACACACACACACACACACACACACACACACACACACACACACACACACACACACACACACACACACACACACACACACCGATTACAGAGGCAGGCAGGGGCTTGTGCCATTGGAATGGGTGCAGAGCTAGCTATAAAGGTAACATTAACTTGAGACACCTTGAATTGCATTACAATAACAATTCTAACCACATACCTAATGCAGAACATTGATTCTAACCATACATTTAAATGCATTATGTAAATCAGAACGTTTCAAATAAATATGTAACAGATCCTAAAATTACTCCGAAATGCATTGCTTTCGAATCACAAACTCTCTATGGCACCCAAGATGAACACATCAGAAAAAGACAAACAGTGGAATACACATTATTTTACAGAACCATCACTGACTCCCAGGCAACACAGCTGTTTGGCCTATCATCATAGCAATAAAGCTAGCAGCTGTAGTCATAATGTGGGTGGAGGTAGTAGACTGGAGGAGCATGGAGCATGTCTATTCTCCCCCTTACATTAACCATAAGGAACATATACACCTGACCTCAGGGCAGTGAAGTAACTTTAAAGGTCCAATGCAACGGTTTTTATCTCAATATCAAATCGTTTCTGGGTAACAATCAAATACGTTACTGTGATTGTTTTTTAGTAAAAATGGTCAAAAAGAACCAAAGATTCTTTCTCAAGCGATAATTTAGCTAGGACTGTGGGAGTGGTCTGAGTAGGGAGGGGAAAACTGAAAACGAGCTGCTATTTAAACTGGAACTCTCTTTCTTATTGGTCTATTTACTTACCGCCTGGTAACGTCACCAGACAGGCAAAAATCCATTCCAACAAAACAGGCTGACATTTCAGCCAGTCTTTTCAAACAGCTCTTACATTAAAATGGCATTATCATAATTTTCACAATTTCCCAGTATTATTCCATCTTCACAGTGTAGAAATATATATATATATGGAATATATATGTATAAAACACAGGAAAATCAAGCTGTTGACTGCACTGGGCATTTAACCTAACTTTGGGGCTATGTGTGTTAATCCTGTTGTTGCCACCAGGGTTTAAACTACTCCGAGGGGGTTCCCTGTACAAGTGTAGTCTGAGTACCAGTCTGAGTACCAGTCTTTTCAGCTAACGTTCCACTCCTTGCCACTCCACTCTTGCCACTCCAAATAGCTGTGTACATTTTGATTCTAGCCTTGAAAATACAGTGTTTCAACATCATGTCTAGACGATAAAAGGCTACTCTGATCACTCGTGCTTGGCTGCCAAACGTATAGTAGTGCCCCATAGGCCTAATATTTAAACTGAGGAAATGTGATCATTATTTTAGCGATCCACGTTAGACGTCCCTCCTAATGAAAAGAGCCCCCAGTCCTGCTGATGGACAGCTCACGTCCCTTGATATGTGTTTATGGATGAGAAAGTGAACATGCAATTTCCAAATAGGAGCTCAGTGGGGAATCAGGGATTCCCTGCTTTGCGATCTATTGCCTACCTCAACAGCCAGGATTTCATTAAATAGGCCTACCCGCTGGGCACACCACGTCGTTTCAACGTGGAAACATGGTTAATATTTGGTTGAGATGTTGATCAAAGAGATTTCAACCTTTATTCACCCACTCAAAAAGACAGCCAGGAGTTTGTTGAATTCCCATTGTGTTATCACTATGTGTTCAACCATAGTCCGAGTCGATATTCATGTAATAACATTGAATTCCCCTCGACCACGCCAACAGCACATGGGAAAACAAACATTCTTTCCCATTGATCCCCAGTGTAAAAGAGGCAACTTTGTAGTTGATTTTAAGTTCTACAGAAATAACTAAACATGCCGAAAAGCTGTTGTAACCAGGTCAAAAATTTGGTTTGGAATGCTCCCACGTAGGGAAATAGAGCCCTATGTTTTTGAGTTAAAAAAAAACATAATATATGGATTATTTTGACTATAACAAATACTCAGATGAAACATATTGTGCTATTTATCACAGGCTACTTTGTGTCGAAGTTTAACAAGGACTCTCTCCTCCTCGCCAGTGTCATGATCAAAGATATGATCAAGAGCCGCATACAGTTTGGTCATTGTGTTGCCACATAATGAATTGTGAGCAAGGCCTCAAAAAAGATGTATATACCACAGCTGCAAGAAAAGTTCTATATATTATTGAAACAATGTTGCGATTGTCTGTGAGAATGCCAACAGGTGTGTTCTATTGGGGAAAGGTTCTCGTGGGGGTTACCATGGAAGCCAAGAAGGAGAGTGTCTGTTGTGTGTGTGTGTGTGTGTGTGTGTGTGTGTGTGTGTGTGTGTGTGTGTGTGTGTGTGTGTGTGTGTGTGTGTGTGTGTGTGTGTGTGTGTGTGTGTGTGTGTGTGTGTGTGTGTGTGTGTGTGTGTGTGTGTGTGTGTGTGTGTGTTCAAACACACATACATGTAGGGGTCTGGGAGAGGAAGTGTTTCCATCTGATGAATGGACATGCGCCTGAACTCAATTTTATACACTAATTGCAGTCTCACCCATTCATTTCTAATGACCGTTCAAAATGACCGGGAGCACCACAAGTGTACAAAAGTTAAATAAAACAACCAAAATGTTATGAAAATCATCAAAATGTATTTTGTGTGTTCAGCTGCCCTGTGTGAACAAAGTCATGGAACCTGACAATCAGATTAAATGAACTACATTTTTCAGAGAGAAAACTTGTAAATCTGTCCAATCGACCGGAACACAGCAGGAGGGTTAATGTTCAGGTTGGTAGGTAGCTAGCACTCACTCACGTGGCTGCTAGCACTGTCATGAAAGGGGGTATGAGGGAAGAGGGAAGGAATACAATATTACGTGTGTAGTGAGAACGCTCGGGATGAGGCAATATTAAAAGATCATCTTTAAACCTTGTACTTTTCTTAAATGTAGTTTTGTAATTTACTAAAACAACCAAACAACAAGAAGATTTCACTTAATAAAGGTCAAGTTTTTGCTGTGAACCAATGTGGTAACCGAGGTAACCACAGGTTGTTTTCCCCACAGGCGGGCAGGGACGTGAAGTTCTGTAATACCGACTGGGAGTATCCAAAAGCCCATTAATCATTGATATGTTGGATTGACATCTCCATCTCAACCAAAAATCAAAGTTTAAAGAATATGACTAAATCAAATCAAATTTGATTTAAAGTGCATTTAAAGGCTGATTTGATTTAGTCTTATTTTTTCGCTTAGATTTTTGGTTGAGATGGAGACATGAATTCAACATATCAATTATTCATTTGTTGTCAAACTGGAATTAAAGCCAGTTTAAGTCAGTGGCACAGATGGAACCCTCCCAACAGAAGATATATGTCCTTCAAATGTTGATATTTGGTTGACAACCAAACACAATTAAATATCCAGTTTGTCTACAAATGAATAATTGATATGTGGTATTCATGTCTCCATCTCAACCAAAAATCTAAGTTAAAGAATAGGACTAAATCTAATTTATGTATAAAATCTGCGCATTTTCCCACTAGTGGTGTGTTTCCACCAAATTGACTTGTTGTGGATAACATCAGTGCGTGATGACCTACTGCACATTAAGTCTTAATATAACGAATAAAAATCTAAAGTTCAATGTGTTTACATCACATTTTCAACTCTACCGATGGTTTATCACAAAAACTGTTGAGTTAAATAGCAAATGTGCCTACTTTTTAATATTTTTAATATTTTTATTTCACCTTTATTTAACCAGGTAAGCTAGTTGAGAACAAGTTCTCATTTACAACTGCGACCTGGCCAAGATAAAGCAAAGCAGTGCTGACACAAACAACAACACAGAGTTACACATGGAAGAAACAATCGTACAGTCAATAACACAATAGAAAAAGAAAGAAAGTCTATATACAGTGTGTGCAAATGGCATGAGGAGGTAAGGCAAGTAAGGGAAATATAAGTCTCCAGCTTCAGCGATTTTTGCAATTCGTTCCAGTCATTGGCAGCAGAGAACTGGAAGGAAAGGCGGCCAAAGTAGGTGTTGGCTTTGGGGATGACCAGTGAGATATACCTGCTGGAGTGTGTGCTACAGGTGGGTGTTGTTATCGTGACCAGTGAGCTGAGATAAGGCGGAGCTTTACCTAGCATAGACTTATAGATGACCTGGAGCCAGTGGGTCTGGCGACGAATATGTAGTGAGGGCCAGCCGACTAGAGTATACAGGTCGCAGTGGTGGGTGGTATAAGGGGCTTTGGTGACAAAACGGATGGCACTGTGATAGACTGCATCCAGTTTGCTGAGTAGAATATTGGAAGCTTTGTAAATGACATCGCCGAAGTCGAGGATCGGTAGGATAGTCAGTTTTACGAGGGTATGTTTGGCGGCGTGAGTGAATGAGGCTTTGTTGCGAAATAGGAAGCCGATTCTAGATTTAATTTTGGATTGGAGATGTTTAATATGAGTCTGGAAGGAGAGTTTACAGTCTAACCAGACAGCTAGGTATTTGTAGTTGTCCACATATTCTATGTCAGAACCGTCCAGGGTAGTGATGCTAGTCGGGCGTGCGGGTGCAGGCAGCGAACGGTTGAAAAGCATGCATTTTGTTTTACTAGTGTTTAAGAGCAGTTGGAGGCCACGGAAGGAGTGTTGTATGGCATTGAAGCTCATTTGGAGGTTAGTTAACACAGTGTCCAAAGAAGGGCCAGATGTATACAGAATGGTGTCGTCTGCGTAGAGGTGAATCAGGGAATCACCCGCAGCAAAAGCGACATCGTTGATGTATACAAAGAAAAGAGTCGGCCCGAGAATTGAACCCTCTGGTACCCCCATAGAGACTGCCAGAGGTCCGGACAACAGGCCCTCCGATTTGACACACTGAACTCTGTCTGAGAAGTAGTTGGTGAACCAGGCGAGGCAGTCATTTGAGAAACTAAGGCTGTTGAGTCTGCCAATAAGAATACGGTGATTGACAGAGTCGAAAGCCTTGGCCAGGTCGATGAAGACGACTGCACAGTACTGTCTTTTATCGATGGCGGATATGATATCGTTTAGTACCTTGAGCGTGGCTGAGGTGCACCCGTGACCAGCTCGGAAACCGGATTGCAGAGCGGAGAAGGTACGGTGGGATTCTAAATGGTCAGTGATCTGTTTATTAACTTGGCTTTCGAAGACTTTAGAAAGGCAGGGCAGGATGGATATAGGTCTATAACAGTTTGGGTCTAGAGTGTCACCCCCTTTGAAGAGGGGGATGACCGTGGCACGTGCGCTCTAGCCAACAGCTCGCAGATACTGTGTGGGTAGGCTGTGCTGGTAGGCTAGTACACATGTTGAGATTTATTATGGATAAGAGCGAGAATATTTGTATTCGTAAAACAGCAGTCAAGCTTCGATCCTCATGTCACCTGAATAAGACCCGTGATATTTCTCAGAAAGGAGTATCAAGATCTCTGTGCGCTTTCACCACCCTGTGAAGTTCATCATAAAATATTTAATCTGAAGCTTAATAAACGGCATTATTTCCCGAGTTGTAGTGGGAGGACCACCCACCATATCATCATGTAACTAAGTTTACTTCGATATGATGGTTATTATATTGAACAAAAATATAAATGCAACATGTAAAAATTCTGAATATTTTACTGAGTTACAGTTCATATAAGGAAATCAATCAATTGAAATAAATTCATTAGGCCCTAATCTATGTATTTCACATGACTGGGAATACAGATATGCACCATGGGGCACTCTGTTCACAACGTTGACATCAGCAAACCGTTCGCCCACACAACGCCATACACGCGGTCTGCGGTTGTGAGGCCGGTTGGACATACTGCCAAATTCTCTAAAATGACGTTGGAGGCGGCTTATGGTAGAGAAATTAATATTCAATTCTCTGTAAACAGCTCGGGTAGACATTCCTGCAGTCAGCATGCCAATTGCACTCTCCCTCAAAACTTGATACATCTGTGGCATTCTGTTGTGTGAGAAAACTGCACTTTTTAGAGTGGCCTTTTATTGTCCCCCAACACAAGGTGCACCTGTGCTGTTTAATCAGCTTCTTGATATGCCACACCTGTCAGGTGGATGAATTATCTTGGCAAAGGAGAAATGCTCAATAACAGGGATGTTAACAAATGTGTGCACAAAATGTGAGAGAAATAAGCTTTTGTATGTATGGAACATTTCTAGGATCTTTTATTTCAGCTCAAGAAACATGGGACCAACACTTTTACATGTTGCGTTTATATTTTTGTTCAGTGTATATCAACATTTGCGCATAATGTAGATTCCACTGCCATTTCTTGCATAATACATTTTATAGACACAAAAAGATCCAACCATGTCAGCATATATAATTTTACTGAAACTGTTTCCAACACAGCTGTCATGAATTATTTTGGGCCAGTATGACATTACTTGCATACAAACTGTGGATGGCAACATGGTTTATGTTGAAAATTGGTTAAAATTATGACTTAATCCTGTGGTTGAAATTTCACCCTCAAAACAGTTTACGTTGATTACTTTTTTCAAATCCAATGTATTTTCCACGTAAATTCCTCGTCGCAATATGTTGACAAATTACATTTGAACAATGGTTGATTCAACCAGTTTGTGCCCAGTGGGTAGGCACTATGCTTTTTTTATGGTACATTTAATTAAACGGACTCATTAACTGATGTTTACTCATTTACTGATGTTCTTAAACTTAAATTCATTGGCACAAAACGTGTATCAGAAAAAATAATTATTTGGCTCTGGCTTGCATAGCACACACAGGTGGTGGTTGCCTAAATTCACTGTAGTACGCTAGGCCTAATATACAGTCTAGGCTAGCATATGAATTTGTATTTGTATTTATTATGGATCACTATTAGCTGCTGCCTAAGCAGCTGCTACTCTTCCTGGGGTCCAGCAAAATGAAGGCAGTTTATCACAATTTTAAAAACATTACAATACATTCACTGATTTCACAACACACTGTGTGCCCTCAGGCCCCTACTCCACCACTACCACATATCTACAGTACTAAATCCATGTGTATTGTTAGGTTCTAATTTTCAGAGTAAATAGCTCACGGACACTAGAGCAGCTTACCCACGTTTAATTCTTCCCAAAGGGTTGATACAGCTGGATTCAGACAAACAACATGTCACACAAGCACTGATATTTAACCCTTTCTCCTAGGCCGAGTCTCCTCCTCCACAACTGAACAGCCAATGCATCTCTGTTGCTAGACAGAATCTTAGTATTATCTGTTCTTCCTCACTTCATCTGACCTGACCTCTACCCCAAAGTGCTTACTCCTCCCCAACTCAAGGCTGTCACGGTTATTGATACCAGACTGTGTCTCTTCTCCTCCCAGAGGATCCCCGATGGCTAACAATAACATATCCTGACATCATGTAAACGTTATACATTACCGTCTCGCCCTCAGTGACATTGTTAGGTTCTATGAGCTCCACCCGTGTCTCCCCTACACATTCCAAAGCCATCTAACTCCCACAGATGACCATTAACTTCTGATGTAAAAACCAGTCTCGTTCACGGTTGGACACTATCCTTATGAGCATAACAATGTTCTAAGTTTCAAACAGTATGTATAGTGCGTATGTTATCGTGTGGGAGTGCATGTTTCTGTGCCAATGTTTGTGTTGCTTCACAGTCCCCGCTGTTCCATAAGGTGTTTAATTATCTGTTTTTTAAATCTAATTTTACTGCTTGCGTCAGTTACTTGATGTGGAATAGAGTTGCATGCAGTCATGGCTCTATGTAGTATTGTGTGCCTCCCATAGTCTGTTCTGGACTTGGGGACTGTGAAGAGACCTCTGGGGGCATGTGTTGTGGGGTATGCATGGGTGTCCGAGCTGTGTGCCAGTAGTTTAGACAGACAGCTCGGTGCATTCAACATGTCAATACCTCATAACTACAAGCCGTGATGAAGTCAATCTCTCCTCCACTTTGAGCCAGGAGAGATTGACACGCATATTGTTAATATTAGCCCTCTGTGTACATCCGAGGGCCAGCCGTGCTGCCCTGTTCTGAGCCAATTCCAATTTTCCTAAGTCCTGTTTTTGGCACCTGACCACACTACTGAACAGTAGTCAAGGTGCAAGAAAGCTAGGGCCTGTAGGACCTGCCTTGTTGATAGTGTTGTTAAGAAGGCAGAGCCTCGCTTTATTATGGACAGACTTCTCCCCGTCTTAGCTACTACTGCATCCATATGTTTTGACCATGTCAGTTTACAATCTACTCCAAGCAGATTAGTCATCTCAATTTGCTCAACTTCCACATGATCTATTTATTACAAGATTTAGTTGAGGTTTAGGGTTTAGTGAGTGTTATGTTCCAAATACAATATTTTTAGTTTTAGAAATATTTAGGACTAACTTATTCCTTGCCACCCACTCTGAAACTAACTGCAGCTCTTTGTTGAGTGTTGCAGTGAATTACAAGCCCAGTCTATGAATTAACTTCTAACTTATACATCTTTGTCTTCACTGTTTCTTTCTTGCACAATTCATGCATCTCCCCTGGCATCTCCACTGGCATCTCCCCTGGCATCTCCACTGGCCTCTCTTCCATCCTCTCTTTATTCTTCTTATAGCTCTTGAACCAGTAGCCTAGCCCAATGTGTGTCCCAGAAGTAGCAATATAGTTTGGTCACTTATTTTGAGCAATTAAATATCTACAAGTATTCAGACCCCTTGACCGTTTCCACATTTTGTTAGGTTACAGCCTTATTCTAAAATTGATTTAATAGATTTTCTCCCCTCACCAATCTATACACAATACCCCATAATGACAAAGCAAAAACAGGTTTTCACTAAGTACTTTGTTGAAGCACCTTTGGCAGCGATTAAAGCCTCAAGTCTTCTTGGTCCTTGGTCACCCCCCCCCCCCCACAATTTCTCAGTTTGGCCGGGCGGCCAGCTCTAGGAAGGAACTTAGTGGTTCCAAACTTCTTCCATTTAAGAATGATGGAGGCCATTGTGTTCTTGGGGACCTTCAATGCTGCAGAAATGTTTTGGTACCCTTCCCCAGACCTGTGCCTCGACACAATCTTGGAGCTCTACAGACAATTTCTTCGACCTCATGGCTTGGTTTTTGCTCTGACATACACTGTCAACTGTGGGACCTTATATAGGCAGGTGTGTGACTTTCCAAATCATGTCCAATCAATTGAATTTACAACAGGGGGACTCCAATAAAGTTGTAGAAACATCAAGGATGATCAATGGAAACCGAATGCACCTGAGCTGTACAGTGCTTTCAGAAACTATTCACACCCCTTGACTTGTCCATATTTTTTGTTACAGCCTGAATTTAAAATAGATTAAATCCTGATTTTGTGTCATTGGATTACACACTGTGAGAAATATTGTGAATATTCCTGCTTTGTTTAATATTAATAGTTAACTATATACTTAACAAATAGTAAGACATTTCTATTCTCCCAATGCTTTGCTTCTGAGACACTTTGTCACGCAGCATAAGACAAAGAGCCTCTGAGAGTGACCACAGTGTCTCAGTCCATCCTGTTCTTCTTATGTCTTTCAAGGGCACAGATGTGTGGAGATATGAAGTGAACAGAATGTTACGTTTGGCGGAGCAGGTGAACCCAAGTGCAGACTCAGACGAGGAGACAGGGACAAAGTAACTCAGGTATTTATTGAAAATCGGGGGGAGATGGGGTGCAGGTTAGGGGAAGCTCAGGCGGGTAGCTGGGAACCAGGAACTGAGGCTGAGGCAAGGGGAGTAGGGGCATGGAGTGGAATCCAAGGAAGCAGTAGAGCGGGGGTCCAGGGCAGGGAAGCAGGACTGACGAGACGAGGAACTGGAGACAGGGACCAGAGTCAGAGCGGACAGAACTGTAGTGGAGAGAAAAGCAGCGTCAGGCGAGGGATGAACAGCCACAAAGGATAACAAGATCTATGCAGGAACACCTCAGCATTTTCTGTATCATTGGGCTCTCAACGAATCATCTTCGAGTGGGTCGTTGACCAGCTCCATTATTGCAATAATTCATCGACATCAAATAAAGATGGATTGTTTGAAGAAATGACAAAGTCTCTCTCACTTGATTAGAATTTCCACGACAACACAATACCATGTCAAAAGTGGAATTACTTTTTTATTTTTTTATTTTTACACATTAATTAAAAATGGAAAGCTGAAATGTCTTGTTTTGTTATGGCAAGCTTTAAAACATTCAGGAGTACACTTTTGCTTAACAAGTCACATAAGTTGTATGGACTCACTGTGTGTGCAATAATAGTGTTTAACATGATTTTATACTACCTTTACTTCACGTTTTTACTTCTGAACTTATTTAGGCTTGCAATAACGAAGAGGTTAAATACTTATTGACTCAAGACATTTCGGCTTTTAATTTTGAATTCATTTGTAAAAATGTCTAAAAACATAATTCACTTTGTGTGTCGGCCAGTGACACAAAATCAAAATTTTCTAAGTGTTGTAACACAACAAAATGTGGAAAAAGTCAAGGGGTGTGAATCCTTTCTGAAGGCACTGTATATGCCAAGCACATACGGACATCTTCACATGTTCAGGGCAACATCTATGAATACGGATAATAGTGAAATACTTTTATTTTCTCCAGTTGTTCACTACAATATTCCTCTCTCAAAAGACAATTTCAAAACAGAGGAAAGGTAAAGAAAGGACTTGTCAAGATCTTGTGTAAGCACTAAAGCCTAACAGACACTTCACGGTCAAAGCACAGACATATCTCACAAGGCGTAGAAAGTCTCACAAAAAAATATTATTCACCGAAGTACTTGACCTCCACTTTACAAATCCGTGGGATCTCGTTCTGTCACATGTATTTCAAATCTCTGGCAAAGGACGCCAATCAATCATTTTTAGTTCAAAGACCAGACTCTCTCTTTGTTGGTTGCCTTTTCACTTCCTTGGAGGATCATGTCATTCCCTTTGAAGGCAAACTTTGAAAGGGGAAAATATCTAAGCAGCGGGGTGGGAAGAAGGTGGCATCATACAAAACAGTGGCTCTGTGACACGAGAAAAATCAAAACCACTTGAAACAAAACTCCTCTGAACCCACCTGAGGCAAAGTGATTATTTAGCAGTGAGTCTTCTGAGTGTTGAAAGAAGATAGAGAGGGAAGATAAAGGAGAGGAGAGGAGGGGAGATTGGCAGGCAGAGAGGGCGACGATTGCTGGATGCAAAAGGCAAGTGGGCGGATGCTCTCTTCACATGGGGCATGTTTAGTTGAGTGTGTGTGTGTGTGTGTGTGTGTGTGTGTGTGTGTGTGTGTGTGTGTGTGTGTGTGTGTGTGTGTGTGTGTGTGTGTGTGTGTGTGTGTGTGTGTGTACTCAGGACAGCCTCTGGCATTGGCACTCAAACAATGATGAGTCAATAAAGCTCTACACCTGACACACACACACACACACACACACACACACACACACACACACACACACACACACACACACACACACACACACACACACACACACACACACACACACATACACACACACACACTTGAAAGGGGTTAGATGTTGGTGTGATGAAAGTGATATATGGCTAGACAGCTGAACAGACAGTGAAAGGGAGAAATGAGGCAGGACATTTCCGTAAGAGACATTTATGAATTCAAAGAGAACAATGGAAACACTTTGAAGAATTCACAGCTCATGGCTTCTGATGACAACCTACACACATTAAACTCTCGAAATAATGATATATTATGCACAGGTTTACAAGAAGGATTCATTGGGATATCTTACTGTAACTCTGGAAGTTCTCACTCTGAATTGCTGCATTTATAGATAGAGCTCCGTGAAGAGTTTGTCTCTATATGTCAAGGACGGTCAAAGTCAAAGATCAGAACCGACCTGCAAGGCATCTGTATAAAGAGGAAGGAGATAGATGAAGAAGAAATAGGAGGTTGATGTCTGTGTGTGTGTGTGTGTGGGAGGACACACACACACTGGCAGTTCTGTTGAGTAACGTGAATGGACAGCAGCAGTGCAGGCCCTGTGGCAGAGTCTTAGTCTGCCCATTAGTCTCTGTCACAGACGGGCACAGGCCTGCTGATCTAAAGGATAAGAGCTGCCTCGCACTTCATCATCCACATACAGCCCCTTTACAGGAGACGTATTAGATAAGCACCACTCAGATTGCAGCCTAAGGCATATGTTATGTTTATCTGATCGCTCTGCCTTATTAGATAGCCCACACACACACATAAAATGTACAGGCACGCACCATACACACATTTCCTGCATGCACCTACAAATCTACACACACTGCACATACGCTAGGTGTGTGTGTGTATGTGTGTGTGTGTGTGTGTGTGTGTGTCTGTGTGTGTGTGTGTGTGTGTCTGAGTGTGTGCGTATTTATTTAAATCAGGGAGTCACTAACGCATCTATTCGCAATATATTTTGGAGATCATTCCGAATATGAGTAGCAAGAAAACTAAAGGCTGATTTACACCAAAGGAGTCTCCAGAGTTAATCAACCCTGTGAACGGGTTCGATAACTTGCCATTTGAACTCTTAACAGTGACGTTAGGTAAGTCGGAAGCTTTTGGCGCAGGGCTTTTGTAAACAAAAAGAGCGTAGTGATGTGATCTACGTGACTTCAAAGAGATCCATCCAACCTTCCAAGAATACAGTGATGAGTAATAAAACTGTCTCCTGTCAGAAAACGAAGGGCACTATGGTAGATGACATCCAAAGGTTTAAGAGTAGTAGCAGCTGCACTTTGATAAATCATATCACCATAATCAAGAACAGATTTAAAGGTTGACTGAATAATCTGCTTCCTACTGATTTAGAGAAAGGCACGATCTGTTTCTGTAGAAAAAGACAACTTTAAATCTTAGCTTCTTAAGCAGCTCATCAACATGTTTTTTTAAACGTCAAATCCATATCAATCCAAAAGACCTAAATATTTACATGTGGGAACACGCTTGATTGGAGTCAACATGTAGTTCATGTGAAACATTCCTACGAGTATTTTGTTTTACCCGTATTAAGCACAAGATTTAAATCAGCAAGGGATTCCTGCATAGCTGTAAAATCGGACTGTATTTTAGACACAGCCAGTTCGAAAGTCGGGGCTACAGCATACATAATAGTATCATCTGCATATGGATGAAGTTCACAATCTTTAACAGATTGACCAAAGGTGTTTATATAAATAGTGAAGAGAACAGGTCCCAAAATCGACTTAACCTCATCGATCATGATGGCCTGAGTTTTGTCACAAAGATAATCATGAAACCATGAACAGGCGTCAGAGCTCAGGCCTATCAAGGAAAACATATTCAATAAAACAGCACGATCAACAGTGTCAAAAGCTTTTGACAGGTCCACAACAAAGCAGCACATTTCATTTTAGTGTCAAAAGCATTGACAAGATCATTGACAACTAAAGTGGTTGCTGTAATAGTGCTATGCCCAGGCCTAAATCCTGATTGGTTTACATTCAAAATACATTTCTCAGATAAAAAAGAGCAAAGTTGTACATTTACCAAGGATTCAAGAATCTTAGCTTAACAAGGAAGCCATGAAATGGGGTGTTAATTATTAAGATACCTACTGTCTTCGTCCTTATAGAGTGGCAGCACAATAGGTGATTTCAATACTTTTTTTGAATATTTCCTGATAACAACGTTAAATAAAAAAGATGGGTTATTGAGCCAACAATGATGGGCGCTGCACACATAAGCAGACCGGGATCCAATCGGTCGGCCCCTGTGGATTTCTTGTTGTCCATTGCTAGCAAAGCATCCAGGACTTTTTTATTTGTAAATCGCCTAAAAGAAAAGCTTTGACTATCATTTCTCTGATCATTCATCAAGTTTCCCCTATCAGCATCCAGCCCAATATCATTGCGAATAAGCTTAGAAGTTCTTTCAAAGAGATAAATGGTGATGACAAAAAATGGTGATTAAATGCATTTTTTTCCGTAATGAGGCAAGTGTCTGAATTAATTTGTTGTGGCAGAGAGGAACCCTTCAGGGATTTGACAGTTTTCCAGAATTTAGCTGGGTTCCCATTACAACCCGAAAGAGTGGCTACATAATAATCAGATTTAGCCTTTTTGGTTTGTTTTACACAATGATTCCTCGGTTGCTTAAAAGCTTGCCAGTCTGGGACTAAGCCTATGCTCCTGGCCTTGACCCAAGCATCTCTTTAAAAAATATATATAATTACAGAGTCTACCAGGGATTCGTTCTACCTCCATCCCTTCGTTTTTCGAAGGGAGCATAATTATCCACAATAGTACTGAAGACATCTGCAGAAAAGCTCAACGCTAAATCAGGTTCAGGGATGGCTGAAATACAACCAAGGTCACTAAAATAAAGATGGTATAAAAAAAGCCTGTTCACTGACGTTTTTAAAGTTCCTCTTTGTGATTCACAAGGCTTCGATTTTCATATTCTCACATCTCTAACACAAACAACTGGGCAATGGTCACTGATATCTTGGGGCGAAGACACCAGTAGAAACACCTTTCTCTGGTGTCTTCCTTTGAATAAGTCAATCAGAGTTGACTTTGAAGGATATTTAGGGTTGTGCCATGTTGGGCTTAGTCACCAGCTGGGTTAGGTTTAGATCATTCTACATGTCTTTTAGACTGTATGAAGCCTGCATTTCCCAATCTTAATTCAGGTCACCCAGGATAATAACTTCTGATTTAGTAACAGAAGACAACACCTCGGTGTGAACAAAGGTTAGCTGAGCGAGGATGGTAAAACCCCTAAAACGGTTACGGATATATTTTTCCCCAGACAAAGGCTGAAGATAGTAGCTCAAATATTTGGGCAAGAGAAATGGATTTCAGTAAAGAGGCATAAATAATTGTTTATAAAAATGCCCACTCCACCATCTCTACCTTGTCTGGGAGGTATTGCCTGAGCGGGGCTTGGTCTGTCTGAGTCAATATCTTAACGCGGCCTTGAAATGTGAAGAGAGGGTCCAGGCTCCTAGATGGTTTGGGTGGAGTCCATCATCTCTGTAGAGGATCTTTTTTCTCTTTTTTCTCTTATGCCAACAGAGTGGCAGTAGACTTTAAGCCAGATATGAAGAACTAAGAGCCTACTGAACCTTTTGCAGCCGCAACCCAGCAACTGCATGGGGCCGGAGATAATCGGCTGTTTTTCAGAGCCTTTCAGGACGTTGATTAGCTCAACTGCGGCTCCCGAGTGGCGCAGCGGTTTCAGGCACTGCATCTCAGTGCTAGAAGCATCACTACAGACCCTGGTTTGATTCCAGGCTGTATCACAACCGGCCGTGATTGGGAGTCCCATAGGGCGTCACACAATTGGCCCAGCGTCGTCCGGGTTAGGCTTTGGCTGGCGTAGGCCGTCATTGTAAATAAGAATTTGTTCTTAACTGACTTGCCTAGTTAAATAAAGGTTCAAAAAACGAAATAAAATCCTGTTTCATTAGCTCCGATTTATCCTTTTTTATCCAATTTGATCCCACATGCACTACAACAGCATCCCTTGGCGGAAGAAATCCTGTGATATCCTTCACCGTAGCCCTCGGGTAGCACAGAGTTTCTGCTCCAGGAACCGAGACGTGCCTCACCATGGAACTACCAATGAGGATGATTGGAGGAAGGTGAGTGGCTGTGGGCTCCGACCTTTTCTGAGCCTCCTTGAGGTCCGATGGGAGATGGGAGACGGAGGACCCACATATCAGTAGAAGCCCTCCGAACACGGGGGTACGGGCCTGTGGTAGAAACCCCCTGAGCTGGATACTCAGGAGACAGGGTAGAGGATGAAGGAGCAGGAATCTCTGGAAGCAGGTGGATGAAACTGGTGGTCCCTCCACTGGGGTGCAGGATCGATAACTGCAGCAGAGGTGAGGGGAGAAGTGACTTCATTAGGGAGGGGTCTCTGCAGGGCAGCCCTGTCCAGTCAGTCAGAGAGTGGTTACACAGTGGAAAGGCAGTAACACAATGACCAACCTGA
Source organism: Salvelinus fontinalis (assembly GCF_029448725.1). NCBI lineage: Eukaryota > Metazoa > Chordata > Actinopteri > Salmoniformes > Salmonidae > Salvelinus > Salvelinus fontinalis. The sequence continues at coordinate 44,050,351 of NC_074668.1, forward strand.
GGAGTAAAAAAAGGAAAAGTTATTCGTTTGGGATACGCTGCAATGTCTCAATTTGCTTACTCTGGATGTCCAACTCAGACATATATTCCCCAATAAGCTGTCAGTTTCCGCATTGAAAATTTGTCCGGTCAATATTATCCCCGAAATATGCTAAATAGATGCAGCTTCTACATGTAGACGAAATGTTCACTGTTGTCTCTCCAGGTGGTAGCCGCCAATCTGAAAAAAAGTCAGTTTCCCTGTATGGTGGAAAGTGGTAGACGCCATTTTGGAAAAATTCACACCAAAAAAAATCCACACCAATAGAACAGCGAGGAATCAACTAAAAGAAAATCAATCCACACAGTGTGATAGATAGGTTGAATCACACAGTTTGCAGGATCACCACAGTTATAGGCAGCAAGCCAGAACCCAACTATAGACCAGAAACAGACCAGCACCAGGACCCACAATAAACACAGCCAAGGAACAAAACTCGCCAGCATAACTTACTCAACGCGATTCAATTCTGGGGACCATCAAAAAAGCTACGTAACGGAGGACTTGTTACCAGTATGATAGTCAGGAGAGAAGCACATTGGAGGGGATGTAGTTTCCAGTACCTGCCGGGGGATCGCCGGAGGGAGGCTAGCGCTACACCGGGCCGCGGTGAGTAGGCTAAATCAAGTGGAGTTCAAGTTTGGCAGTAGTCCGAAAACATCCAAGGCTCAATGTCAAGTGGAATGATGGAAGCAGCAGTAGGCAGGTGTCTGCTCAAATAATGTCCCAGTGCAGAGTATTGTGCCCAGGTATATCCAAGTAGGCCTCAAAAGTATTAGCAGACCTGTTTTGTATGTCTCCTTAAAAACTCGATATGCAATATTGCACTATTATCCAATGTGTTCACAGCTAGATCAAACGAAGGTAAATGGAGACAAAAATCCACGGAAAACTTTTCAGCTGCTAACACTGATCAGAGAGAAAATACATGCTTGCTTCCATGAATGTAAATGTGAGTGTGTGATAATGCATGATGTGATGAATAGTGACTGACAGTCTGTTTAGGAACCACTTAGTTACATAATTTAATCTCAAATCTCAATTATACCGTAAGCCTAACACATGGCATTGCTAAATCCCTGTGCTCAGTGTGGCAGTAATCCAGCCCCATTGTGGACCAATGTCAGTTATAATAACAGATTAAAAACACAACAGGGAGAACTCAGCACAACATCTGTTTCAATATTGTTTGCCCTTTCCACAGAAGTTTCTACCTGGAACCCAAAAGGGGTTCTACCTGGAACCAAAAAAGGTTATCCTATGGGGACAGCTGAAGAACCCTTTTGGAACCTTTTTTTCTAAGAGTGAGTATCACACGCTCTTATGCAGAGACAATGCACTACAGTATACTTAAAATGAGCCTCTGACACCATTGCCCTTAGCCTGTCTGTGGACCTGCCCCAAATCACACCCTATTCCCTACATAGTGCCATACTTTTGACCAGGGCCCATGGAAAATAGGGTGTCATTTGGAACTCTGTCTGTCTGCCTGTCTGAGTGAAAGTCAGATGATCAGTTTGCCTGAATGTTGGTTGACCCCAACGTTGGTGGACCAGCTGTGTGTGTGTGTGTGTGTGTGTGTGTGTGTGTGTGTGTGTGTGTGTGTGTGTGTGTGTGTGTGTGTGTGTGTGTGTGTGGTGTGTGGTGTGTGTGTGTGTGTGTGCGTGTATGTGCATGAACATGTACAGTATGTACAGTGCCTTCAGAAACTATTCACATCCCTTGACTTTTCCCACATTTTGTTGTTACAGCCTGAATTTAAAATTGATTTAACTGAGATTTTGTGTCACTGGCCAACTCACAATACCCCATAATGTCAAAGTGGAAGATACAAAGATACAGGCGTCCTTCCTAACTCAGTTGCCGGAGAGGAAGGAAACCGCCATTAGGTCAATTGTGACTTTAAAACAGTTACAGTGTTTAATGGCTGTGATAGGAGAAAACTGAGGATGGATCATCAACATTCTAGTTACTTCACAACATTAACCTAAAATGATAAAGTGAAAAGAAGGATGCCTGTACATAATACAAATATTCCAAAACAAGCATCCTTTTTGCAATCAGGAACTTAAGTAAAACTGCCAAAAATGTGGCAAAGAAATTATCTTTTTATCCTGAATACAAAGTGTTATGTTTGGGGCAAATCCAACACAACAATCACTGAATACAACTCTTCTTATTTTCAAGCATAGTGGTTGCTGCATCATGTTATAGGTATGCTTGTTACCAACAAGGATTAGGGAGTTATTTTTTTAATAAAAATAAATGGAATAGAGCTAAGCACAGGCAAACTTTCAGCAGGATAATAATCTAAGACACAAGGACAAATATACGCTGGAGGTGCTTACCAAGACATTGAATGTTCCTGAGTAGCCTAGTTACAGTTTTGACTTAAACGTCTTTAAAATCTATGGCAAGACTTGAAAATGGCTGCAATGATCAACAACCAACTTGACAGAGCTTGAAGAATTTTTAAAGAATAATGTACAAATATTGTACAATCGAGGTGTGCAAAGCTCTTAGAGACTTACCCAGAAAGACTCACAGCTGTAGTCGCTGCCAAAGGTGATTCTAACATGTATTGACTCAGGAGTTGAATACTTATGTAAATGAGATATTTCTGTATTTCATTTTCAATACATTTGCAAACATTTCTGAAAATATATATTCACTTTGTCATTATGGGGTATTGTGCATAGATGGGTGAGAGATAAAATATATTTAATCCATTTTGAATTCAGGCTATAGCACAACTAAATGTGGAATAAGTCAAGGGGTATGAAAACTTTCGAAAGGCACTTGTATGTTTTGTGTCTTTGTGTGTGTGTGTGGGGGGGGGGGGGGGGGGGGGGGGCAATTGTGTGTGAGATGGGAATCCATTGGTATTCTTATAAATAAAATCATTCTGCTATAACATATCATCCTCTCATCAGCACATATACTCACCGTGTGACAACTAATGCATTGTTTCTCTTTCAAACACCTAAAGCATCCTTCATATTACTATATGAACAAACTAAAACACATGAAAGGCTTTGTCATATTTCATACCCTAAATAGCATTGGACTGCAAATTGCATGCAGAAATGCAAATGATTAACCTTTTTCACGTGCACTAGCTTTTTTTGGTAACAAATCCTTTCATGACACAATTCACATGAATATCACAAATCATTCTTTGTATTTGCAAGCTCGGTTCTGTGGTGTATCATGAGCACCACATTGCTTTTGATTTATCACTCTGCTTCTTGGTGAGATTTATCTGTGCAACACTGTCAGACATATTCTGTTGCACAATGGCAAATCTGAACAGACACCGTTCTCTATCAAAATGGTAATCTGTTTACCTTTTTCATATTCCAGGCACATAACATTGCTACTCTCCACTTTATAAAATAAAACTGAAAGGTCTCATGGATTTAAATGTCCTCTCATCAAACAGCCAAAACAAAAGCCTCTTGATCTCCAACTCAACCTTGGATTCGTGTGGCTGTGCCTTCCCCGGTTGGCAGTCGACCAGTGAACGCTCACCAGCACAAAATGCACATGAGATACTGGGAGCATCAGAAGGGTAGTTGCCTGGTCTCTTTACTTTGAATGTTTGGTCTTTTAAAGGTTTTTCATAGTCGCAATCTGCCACTACAGCTACTGCAGTGGCAAAGCTGCTTCCCCTACTCTTGGACTTGAACGGCTGTTTAAAGTCTGCTGCTGTTTTCTTTTAAAAACCTTTTGTTGGACAGGGGATCTTGAATATGCCAGGTCGCAATTGTAAATGAGAACGTGTTCTCAATTTGCCTACCTGGTTAAATAAAGGTGAAATAAAAAAAATATATCTCCATACAACGGATCCTGCAATATTTTGGCCTGTTTTTCCATCACCGTCTAAGATAAGTATCTCACAAACAGGGAGTGTTTCCTGTTTGTGCTGTAGTACAAGTTCAGCAATTTCATTCCGCCTTTGCATGACAGTGGAGAGGTTATCATGGCTGGTATAATGGCTGATACCCACAGTGTTGATTGCTAGAACTTGCTGTTGGCTGCTGAAGGGTGTGGTTAATGACTGTTTTCTGAATGGGTTTTGATGGCTTTGTTGTCTGTTGTAGTAAAACCCTTTGTAGCGGGGTCTTTGGAACTGCACCTAATCCTGCAAACTCAACAGGTGATGGTTCAGGATCCTGGTTCTCAAAATAAAAGTTCATGCCATCTTCTTGGCTTAGTAAATTGGCTGCCACAGCATGGGATTAAGAAGTTGACTCAACTCTACAGGACCTTCAGTCTGGCATTATATGCTGCTATTTCCATTTCCAGTTCCATTTTTTCCATCCTAACATTCCGTTGAGCTTTCTCCAGTTCCAGTACATGCTTGTCCTGTAATGACACTTGGCAAGCGAGTAGTGCTGCTCTCTCTGCCTCAGCTTCGAGGCGTGCAGAGGACACCGAGGACGATGCAGCCTTGGAATATTTGGTTTTCCTTTCATGTTGACAATTTGGAAATGCTGTCATGTTGTTCAATGAGCATTTGCGGCTTCACTTCAGCATTTTCCCACCTCTTTCAGGAGTCCTCATTCTTGGTTGATAATAGCTCATGCTCTCCTGTTCCTTTGATTCTCCTGTGACTAACTCTAGCACAGACTCATGAGCATTCTTAAAGTCACTGAAAACAACAAACGCTTCAAGACCTTCGTTCAGTTTCAACATTTCCTCCATCAACCAGGACTTTTATTTCATTCATTTTGCGTGTACATACCCCAAGTTTGCCTCTCCAGTCTGCATAGAGGGAATTAAAATGCTCCTCTGCCCTCTCCAGTGGGGTCTTATTTGGGAATTCGTCCGCCGTCATTCACTTTTGATTCACTCAATTCACAATGGCACAGCTGTTGATTTGATTGTTAAACACTATGTCCCTTTAGACCTCCTTCCATGCTTTAAAACACAGTCGTCCGTTTCAGCATATTGACCCGTTTTGCATTGAACACGTGCAAGTTCTGCATTTAGATGCGTTAAACTATTCATCCTATTATAGGTTTTGTCCCCTTTATTTACATTTAAACACATTAGTATCTTTAGATCTTTTAGTTGCGTTCCATTGATGCATTGCATTTCCGCGTTAGGCCTAATATTAGACATTTGACTAGGCTACATTGTGCATATGTTCTCAGTGTTTCCCAAACTTAAACTTCTTAATTGTTTTCACAGCGCTGCGTTTTGAATTCCATTCCCAAGTTAATCAAACGTTCCAATTCTAAGCACATTTTCACTTCCATAATATGTTTTATCAAACGATTGCATTGAACAGGGCAGCTCATTCATTCGCAGTGGTTACTCAAGGCTGGCGAATTCCTTCCAAGCAAGCTGTCCTTGCGGTCCGAAATGCAATGGTGGATAGAACAATATCCAGCATGTGTCGGTACCGGCGCTTTCCTTCCGATAGTAATCCTTCACGGTGTCGTTTGACTTGATTGTAGTGGCTTCCTTACCAATTGACCATAGCCACTGCCCAAGCCTGAAGCGGGGTTGTTTCGGATGCATACAGTCCACATTCGATGTTACCAAACGGCAAAAACATACAATGAGATCCAGGGATATGGTGCAAAAAAACAAAAATATTTTTTCTTCTTATATCTCACAAAAAAAAATGATTCTCCAATAAACTTAAAGCACAGATTACTTGACATGAAAAATATGTATGTATGGTCAAAGGACTATACTGCACCCGTGTCCAGCTAGGACTCTCCCACCAAAGGCCCAACTTCCTGCCTTTATCCTATCACTAACACACTTACCACAGTACAATGAATGGGCAAGAGGGGGAAGGGGGGCAGAAACTAAGGTACACTAACTAATAACAACAACAAAAATATCTCAATCCAGTAAGTATGAATCATAAAGGTACACTACCGTTTAAAAGTTTGGGATCACTTAGAAATGTCCTTGTTTTTGAAAGAAAAGCAACACAAAAAAAGTCCATTAAAACAACATGAAATTGATCAGAAATACAGTGTAGACATTGTTAATGTTGTAAATGACTATTTTAGCTGGAAACGGCATATTTTTTTAATGGAATAGCTACATAGGCGTACAGAGGCCCATTATCAGCAACCATCATTCCTGTGTTCCAATGCCACGTTGTGTTAGCTAATCCAAGTTTATGTTTTTAAAAGGCTAATTGATCATTAGAAAACTCTTTTGCAATTAGTTTAGCACAGCTGAAAACTGTCGTACTGATTAAAGAAGCAATAAAACTGGCCTTCTTTAGACCAGTTGAGTATCTGGAGCATCAGCATTTGTGGGTTCGATTACAGGCTCAAAATACCCAGAAACAAATAACTTTCTTCTGAAACTCATCAGTCTATTCTTGTTCTGAGCAATGAAGGCTATTCATTTCTCATTTCACGACACCTCCAACAACAACACATAAAACCTCACATAATTCTGCCCAAAAACAATGACAATTTGTCTCAACCAGTGGCATATGGGCTTTTTAGGTGAGTGCTGATGCTGCCCTTTGATAAGCAGTGCTCACTTCGTCAAAGGCAGGGGCGCAAAATATTATGCTTGTCAGTTCCCAGCACGCCTCTCCACTCCAGGGTGCTGTTGGCGAGATACATTGCTGCGGTGCTCCACCAACGTTCCGTCAAGAAAATAATCAAACGTAAATCCTGTTGCAGAGAGAGGATAAGGTAGAAAGAGTATGTGGACTTTTCTGGGGCCTACAGACTGGAGATCAAACGTATGACAATGTATTGAGATGGACACTTTTTACATCATGCAGATTTCTCCAAACAAATAGCCTAACCTAAATGGTGCCCAATCAAATAATACATGTGCTGTCACGTTAACAAACAACATATGCTAAAAACAGGACAGGTCAAAGTAAAATGGACAATATGGAATGGACAATCACAACTGTTGCCCAGGAGTTTCACCCCATTGTCAAGATCAGTGGTTTCAATTTTGTATCCGTAAATGTTTTACAAGTTGATCATTGCGGAAAAAAAAGAAAAAAATTCTGCATGTCCTGCTGTGTAAACACATTGTGAACACGATAACTACTGATAAAGTTTGGTAGCTGATATTCAGAGCTAACATAGCCAACTTGAATAGTCACAGGAATCAGAACTAAATGCCAATGCAACAGCCTGTTTTACAAATAGTGGGCCTACCACGTGGATGGGCATTCATAAAATTCCATTGCTGGCTGACATGGTAGGCTACACAACTGTTGGATGTATTTTTTTGTTCTGTCTGGATGTCTTTTTTTGGTGTTTTACAAACAGTAGGCTTACCACATAATGGCATTCATAAAATTCAATTCCAGGCAACACTGTAGGCTACACCTCAGTAAGCATGGACCAACAACTTAAAAATAAATAAATAATGACCCCCTTTATCTCCCCAATTCTTCAATCTTGGCTCATCGCTGCAACTCCCCAACGGGCTTGGGAAAGGCGAAGGTGGATTCATGTGTCCTCCGAAACATGACCCGCCTAACCACACTCCTTAACACGCCCCAGCTTAACCCAGAAGCCAGCCGCACCAATGTTTCAGAGGAAACACTATTCAACTGGCATCCGGAGTCAGCCCGCAGGCACCCGGCCCGCCACAAGGAGTCGCTAGAGGTCGATGAGCCAAGTAAAGCCCCACCGTCCAAACCCTCCACTAACCCAGACATAGCTTTTTGGTCCAGTCCATACCAGATCTGAACCAATCATAGACATCTGTGTTTGGTTCAGATTTGGTTCAGTTTGGACAAGCCTTGATTTGGCCCAAACATAGAGGTCTATAAATTATGTATTTTCAACTTTCATTCAGAACTAAAAATTTACCTGATTTCAACTTCTGGAAAAAATCGTATTTTTCAAAGTCTGCAAAAGATGACTTTCAACATCCATGAAAATATATATTTTAAATGTTTGGAAAATACTTATTTTCAACTTTCATTCAGAAACTAAATTGAACCTGACTTCAACATCTGTCATTTGTCTTACTGGGACTATTCTCGTTTACTGGGACTATTCTAGTTTTGCAGGGGGCGGCATTTGTTGGTCTAGCCTAGGGCGGCAGAAAGGCAAGGACCGGCCCTGGTACCGACTGTGTATGAAAAGTAATGAAGAAATTCACTCTCACTTAATAATGAATTGGAGATGAAGCTCTATCAAAGTAAAACTTTGGACAAAGATTGTTTTCCAGAATTGCATTAGGTGCACTCCAATGCTAATGTCATTCCTGAGATGTGCCAATTCCATCAGACCACAAGAGTGTGAAGTGGATAGTAATTCCAACTTCATTGACCTATAATAAGTTTGGGCTGAATGTCTTCAGAAACTAATATACAGCACAGGAAGTTAACAGTTAGGGCAAACAGACACCTCCATTTAATAATAATAAAGTCTGTGACTGGATTCATAATAGCTTGAAGCTTTTAGCTGACCATGACAGCACTAAGCTGAACCTGCACAGGAGTCGAGGTCACTTCCTTTATGACATATACTTTTGTGTATGTGAATATGTGTATGTGGACACAACTTCATCTTATTGGATTTGGTCATTTCAGCCACACCCGTTGCTGACGTGTATAAAATCGAGCACACAGCCATGCAATCTCCATAGACAAACATTGGCAGTAGAATGGCCTTACTGAAGAGCTAATTTACTTTCAACGTGGCACAGTCATAGGATGCCACCTTTCCAACAAGACAATTCGTCAAATTGCTGCCCCGGTCAGTGGTAGGCCACACAAGCTCACAGAACGGGACCGCCAAGTGCTGAAGCGCATAGTGCGTAAAAAACATCTGTCCTCGGTTACAACACTCACTACTGTGTTCCAAACTGCCTCTGGAAGCAACATCCGCACAAGAACTGTTCGCCAGAAGCTTCATGAAATGGGTTTACATGCCCGAGCAGCCGCACAGAAGCCTAAGATCACCATGCGCAATGTCAAGCGTCGGCTGGAGTGGTGTAAAGCTCACCACCATTGGACTCTGGAGCAGTGGGAACACGTTCTCTGGAGTGATGAATCACACTTCACCATCTGGCAGCCCGACAGACGAATGTGGGTTTAGCGGATGCCAGGAGAACCTGCCCGAATGCATAGTGCCAGCTGTAAAGTTTGGTGGAGGAGGAATAATGGTCTTGGGCTGTTTTTCATGGTTCATGCTAGGCCCCTTAGTTCCAGTGAAGGGAAATCTTAACGCTACAGCATACAATGACATTCTAGACGATTTGTGGCAACAGTTTGGGGAAGACCCTTTCCTGTTTCAGCATGACAATGCCCCCATGCACAAAGCGAGGTCCAAACAGAAATGTTTTGTCAAGATCGATGTGGAAGAACTTGACTGACCTACAGATAGCCTTCACCTCAACGCCATTGAAGACTTTTGGGTTGAATTGGAGCGCCGACTGCAAGCCAGGCCTAATCGCCCAACATCAGAGCCCGACCTCACTAATGCTCTTGTGACTGAAAAGAAGCAAGTCCCCGCAGCGATGTTACAACATCTAGTGGAACGCTTTCCCAGAAGTGTGGATGCTGCTATAGCAGCAAAGGGGGGACCAACTCCATATTAATGCCCATGATTTTGGAATGAGATGTTTCGACGAGAATGTGTCCGCATACTTTTGGTCATATAGTGTAACTCCTGCCAATCAATGCACAGGTTTCTTTAGCTTAGCAGACATACTGTACATACTAAATATGTATATATTCAATTATCCTTATTTTCTTATCTAACCTCTAGGTTAGTCTCATTGAGATGACATTTATTTTTTTACAAGATACTCCACTCTTGCCTCTCCTCTCCCTGAAGTGCCTCTCTCTCGGGCCTACATGTCGTATCTCCAGACTTTTGTGTTTCCTCTTATTAGAAACAATAAACAGTTGCCTGCAGCCAACACACACAAAAGTGGTTGCCATGGGAGAATCCCGGTGTTCAGCGCTAAGCCAGTGTTCCATTCCCAGCTCAGAAAAGGAGTAATTATCTGATGACATCAAAGACCGGCGATGACATAGAAAGGAAACGCAGAGCCAGGCCACAGACGAGCTATTCAACCAACTCCATCTTTCATCGAATCAGATGGCGTATTCATCACAAAACCATTTGATGTTTCCAATTATTTTAATGATTACTTCATTGGGCAAAGTGGGCAAACTTAGGCAGGAACTGCCAACAACGAACAGTGCGCCATCGTATTCATGCATAAAACAAATGTTTATAATGAAAGAAAAGCATTGTAAGTTAGAATTTTGTAAAGTTAGTGTGGGAGAGGTGGACAATTATTGTTATCGATCAATATCGACAAACCTCCTGACATTGACAACTTAGATGGAAAGCTACTGAGGATGGTAGAGCCACTCCTATATGTATTATCTTTCATTTGAGCCTAGAGGATAATGCCAAAGTCATTCCGCTACCCAAGAATAGTAAAGGGGACTTTACAGGTTCTAACAGCCGACCTATCAGCTTGCTGACAGCTCTTAGCAAACTGTTGGAAAAAAGTGTTTGACCAAGTGCAGTGCTATTTCTCTGTAAACAAATGTAAAACAGACTTTCAGCATGTTTATAGAGATGGGCACTTAACATGTACTGCACTGGAGCAAATGACTGATGATTTGTTGAAAGAAAATAATAATACGATTGTGGGAGCTGTACTGTTAGATATCAGTGCGGCCTTTGATATTATTTACCATAACCTGTTGTTTTATGTGTTATGGCTTTTCAACCTCTGTCATATCATGGATTCGGGGCTATCTACTGTACCTAACAGAACACAGAGGGTTTTCTTTAATGGAAGCTGCTCTAATGCTTAACTTGTCAAGTGTGGTGTATTGCAGAGCAGCTCTCTTGGCCTCTACTCTTTTCTATTTTTACCAATGACCTGCCACTGACATTTAACAAAGCCTGTGCGTCCATGTATGCTGATTAAACCCTATACATGTCAGCAACCACAGCTAGTGAAATCACTGTGACCCTTAACAAAGAGCTACAATGAGTTTTAGAATGGGTGGCCAGTAATAAACTGGTCCTGAACATCTCTACAACTAAGAGCATTGTATTTGGTACAAATCTTTCTCAACCTCAGGCGAATCTAGTAATGAATGGTGAGGCAGTTGGGAAAGTTGAGGAGACTACATGACTTGATGCTACCTTAGATTGTAAACTGTCATAATCAAAACATATTGATTCAATGGTTGTAAAGATGGGGAGAGGTCTGTCCGTGATAACGAGGTGCTCTGCTTTTTTGACACCACGCTCAACAAAGCAAGTCCTGCAGGCTCTAGCTTAGTCTAATCTTGATTATTGTCCTGTCATATGGTCAAGTGCTGCAAAGAAGGACCTAGTTAAGTTGCAGCTGGCCTAGAACAAAGCAGCATATTTTGCTCTTTATTGTAGTCATAGGGCTAATTTCAACACTATGCATGCCAGTCTCTCTTAACTAAGAGTTGAGGAAAAATTGACTGTATCACTTCTTGTTTTTCTTAGAACAATTGTGTTGGAAATTCCTAATTGTTTGCATAGTCAACTTACACACAGCACTGACACACACTCTTACCCCACCAGACATGCCACCAGGGGTCTTTTCACAGCTCCAGGTCCAGAACAAAATCAAGGAAACGTACAGTATTATACCAGCCATGATTATATGGAACTCCCTTCCAGGTGAACAGAACCAGGTTCTAAAAAATAAAATAAAGCAATACCTTATGGCACAATGCCTCTCCCCCATGTACCCTACTTGTTGTGTGTATGTACTGACATGTATGTGTAACTGAGATGCAAACACACACACTACATGTTGATGTTTTTAAATGTATGCAAATTGTAAGGTTTGTTTTGTCTGTAATGTCACCACTGGCTTCGGCTAATGGGAATCGTTACAAACAAACAAACAGGTGGACGGGCTTTCGCCTTGTTTGGGTATGTCATCAAATTAAACTCTATGTTACTTTCGTAACCTCGGTTCTCTGATAACATGAGTGAGATGTATCGAAATGGGATTCAACGAAGGTGGATCAATAACAGGAAGGACCAATCACACAACGTCTGTCGGAGACAGACAGGTTGAGTGGCGAATGAACCAGAAAGTATAAGTAATTAAATACTATACTGACTGTTCTCTAGATCGATAGAGAGGGTTCTCCATCAATTGAGCTGAGTTGCTGTTGGCTTGCCGAAAACAATCCCAAAAACCAAGTGGGCTAAGGGAGTAGTGAGTCAAGAAGGCCTGTTCTCCTAGGAAACCAAACACATGAAGCCTCGGGGTTGAATCGCACGAGAATGACAGGACTCCAACAAGACAAAAGGGAACCGTTATAAGGTTTTATTCCCTGCCTCGCTCAGCTAGAGGGATGGCACCCCCTGGTGGTGTTCCGAAGAGGTGCACTCATAAACCTGTTCTGTGTTAACGCAATAGACGGTTTTGAGGCAAAATACTGCATGGCATGGAAAAAGGACCATGATAGATTCCAACTGGCAATCTGTAATCCTGCTCCGTTATCTGATGCAACCGGAGGGAAATTGGACATGCTGACTTTCGTCCTTAGCTGGAACCTGAAAAGGCGCCGATGGGGGAGTCTCGGTGAGGAGAGCTCTTGGGGGTAAAGTGCAGCTCCTCCATTTCCTGTGTGAGCAATTCCATGAAAGTGAAGTTCTGCACAAGGAACATACACTACCATTCAAAAGTTTAATCCATGTTAATCCATTAAAATAACATCAAATTGTTCAGAAGAAAGTTATTTGTGTCTAACCATTTTGAGCCTGTAATCGAACCCAGAAATGCTGATGCTCCAGATACTCAACTAGTCTAAAGAAGGCCAGTTTTATTGCTTCTTTAATCAGAACAAAAGTTTTCAGCTGTGCTAACATAATTACAAAAGGGTTTTCTAATGATCAAATAGCCTTTTAAAATTATAAACTTGGATTAGATAACACAACATGCCATTTGAACACAGGAGTGATGGTTGCTGATAATGGGCCTCCGTATGCTTATGTAGATATTCCATTAAAAATCAACTGTTTCCAGCTACAATAGTCATTTACAACATTAACCATGTATTTCTGATCAATTTGATGTCCCAGCTGTGGGGCCTGAGTCTACGGGGCAGGCAGAAGTTGAAGGCTTCGCCGTCTTTCTTACGTACAGTGCCTTGCAAAAGTATTCATCCCCCTTGGTGTTTTTCCTATTTTGTTGCATTACAACCTGTAATTTAAATATATTTTTATTTGGATTTCCTGTAACAGACATACACAAAATAGTCCAAATTGGTGAAGTGAAATGAAAAGCAAATACTTGTTTAAAAAAATACAAAAAAATGTCAAATAGAAAGGTGGCGCGTGCATCCAGAGATACTGGGGTGCAATGGAGCAAAATAAATAAATAACAGTATGGGGATGCGGTAGTTGGATGGGCTATTTACAGATGGGCTACAGTGGGGCAAAAAAAGTATTTAGTCAGCCACCAATTGTGCAAGTTCTCCCACTTAAAAAGATGAGAGGCCTGTAATTGTTATCATAGGTACACTTCAACTATGACAGACAAAATGAGAAAAAAAAATCCAGAAAATCACATTGTAGGATTTTTAATGAATTTCTTTGCAAATTATGGTGGAAAATAAGTACTTGGTCACCTACAAACAAGCACGATTTCTGGCTCTCACAGACCTGTAACTTCTTCTTTAAGAGGCTCCTCTATCCTCCACTCGTTACCTGTATTAATGGCACCTGTTTGAAAATGTTATCAGTATAAAAGACACCTGTCCACAACCTCAAACAGTCACACTCCAACCTCCACTATGGCCAAGACCAAAGAGCTGTCAAAGGACACCAGAAACAAAATTGTAGACCTGCACCAGGCTGGGAAGACTTGAATCTGCAATAGGTAAGCAGATTGGTTTGAAGAAATCAACTGTGGGAGCAATTATTAGGAAATGGAAGACATACAAGACCACTGATAATCTCCCTCGATCTGGGGCTCCACGCAAGATCTCACCCCGTGGGGTCAAAATGATCACAAGAACGGTGAGCAAAAATCCCAGAACCACACGGGGGGACCTAGTGAATGACCTGCAGAGAGCTGGGACCAAAGTAACAAAGCCTACCATCAGTAACACACTACGCCGCCAGGGACTCAAATCCTGCAGTGCCAGACGTGTCCCCCTGCTTAAGCCAGTACATGTCCAGGCCCGTCTGAAGTTTGCTAGAGAGCATTTGGATGATCCAGAAGAAGATTGGGAGAATGTCATATGGTCAGATGAAACCAAAATATAACTTTTTGGTAAAACTCAACTCGTCGTGTTTGGAGGACAAAGAATTCTGAGTTGCATCCAAAGAACACCATACCTACTCTGAAGCATGGGGGTGGAAACATCATGCTTTGGGGCTGTTTTTCTGCAAAGGGGCCAGGACGACTGATCCGTGTAAAGGAAAGAATGAATGAGGCCATGTATTGTGTGATTTTGAGTGAAAACCTCCTTCCATCAGCAAGGGCATTGAAGATGAAACGTGGCTGGGTCTTTCAGCATGACAATGATCCCAAACACACGCCCGGGCAACGAAGGAGTGGCTTTGAAAGAAGTATTTCAAGGTCCTGGAGTGGCCTAGCCAGTCTCCAGATCTCAACCCCATAGAAAATCTTTGGAGGGAGTTGAAAGTCCTTGTTGCCCAGCAACAGCCCCAAAACATCACTGCTCTAGAGGAGATTTGCATGGAGGAATGTGCCAAAATACCAGCAACAGTGTGTGAAAACCTTGTGAAGACTTACAGCAAACATTTGACCCCTGTCATTGCCAACAAAGGGTATATAACAAAGTATTGAGAAACTTTTGTTATTGACCAAATACATATTTTCCACCATCATTTGCAAATAAATTCATTAAAAATCCTACAATGTGATTTTCTGGAATTTTTTTCTCATTTCGTCTGTCATAGTTGAAGTGTACCTATGATGAAAATTACAGGCCTCTCTCATCTTTTTAAGTGGGAGTACTTGCACAATTGGTGGCTGACTAAATACTTTTTTGCCCCACTGTATGTACAGGTGCAGTGATCTGCTGTGACAGCTGGTGCTTAAAGTTAGTGAGGGAGACTCTCCAGCTTCAGTGACTTTTGCAATTCATTCCAGTCATTGTCAGCAGAGAACTGGAAAGAAAGGCGGCCAAATTAGGAATTGGCTTTGGGGGTGACCAGTGAAATATACCTGCTGGAGTGTGTGCTATGGGTGGGTGCATACACCTAATCCAGATACATTTAAACTCAGATTTCCACAATTCCTGACATTTGGTCCTAGTAAAGAATCCCTGTTTTAGGTCAGTTAGGACCACCACTTTATTTTAAGACTGTGAAATGTCAGAATAATAGTAGAGAGAATTCTTTATTTCAGCTTTTATTTATTTCATCCCATTCCCAGTGAGTCAGAAGTTTACATGCACTCAATTAGTATTTGGTAGCATTGCCTTTAAATTGTTAAACTTGGGTCAAATGTTTTGTGTAGCCTTCCACAAGCTTCCCACAATAAGTTGGATGAATTTTGGCCCATTCCTCCTGACAGAGCTGGTGTAACTGAGGCAGGTTTGTAGGCCTCCTCCCTCGCACATGCTTTTTCAGTTCTGGCCACAAATTTTCTACAGGATTGAGGTCAGGGCCTTGTGAAGGTCACTCCAATACCTTGACTTTGTTGTCCTTAAGCCAGTTTGCCACAACTTTGGAAGTATGCTTGGGGTCATTGTCCATTTGGAAGAACCATTTGCGACCAAGCTTTAACTTCCTGACTGACGTCTGAGATTTTGCTTCAATATATCAATATAATTTTTCTTCCTCATGACGCCATCTATTCTGTGAAGTGCACCAGTCCCTCCTGCAGCAAAGCACCCCCACAACATGCTGCTGCCACCCCCGTGCTTCACGGTTGGGATGGTGTTCTTCGGCTTGCAAGCTTCCCCCTTTTTCCTCCGAACATAACGATGGTCATTATGGCCAAACAGTTCTATTTTTGTTTCATCAAACCAGAGGACATTTCTCTAAAAAGTACGATCTTTGTTCCCATGTGCAGTTGCAAACCGTAGTCTGGCATTTTTATGGCAGTTTTGGAGCAGTGGCTTCTTCCTTGCTGAGCGGGTTATGTCAGGTTATGTCAATATAGGACTCGTTTTTACTGTGGATATAGATACTTTTGTACCTGTTTCCACCAGCATCTTCACAAGGTCCTTTGCTGTTGTTCTGGGATTGATTTGAACCTTTTGCACCAAAGTACTTTCATCTCTAGGAGACAGAATGCGTCGCCTTCCTGAGCGGTATGACGGCTGCGTGATCCCATGGTGTTTATACTTGCGTTCTATTGTTTGTACCAATGAACGTGGTACATTCAGGCGTTTGTAAATTGCTCCCAAGGATGATAAAACTTTTGGTGGTCTACAATTCTTTTTCTGAGGTCTTGGCTGATTTCTTTTGATTTTCCCATGATGTCATGCAAAGAGGCACTGAGTTTGAAGGTAGGCCTTGAAATACATCCACAGGTACCACTCCAATTGACTCAAATGATGTCAATTAGCCTATCAGAAGCTTCTAAAGCCATGACAGAATTTTCAGGAATTTTCCAGATGTTTAAAGGCACAGTCAACTAAGTGTATGTAAACTTCTGACCCACTGGAATTGTGATACAACAACAACAACAACAACAATTTCCAACAATTGTTGGACAAATTACTTGTGTCATGCCCAAAGTAGATGTCCTAACCGACTTGCCAAAACTATAGTTTGCCAAACAACTGTATGTATTCACCCCCTTTTCTATGAAGCCACTAAATAAGATCTGGTGCAACTAATTACCTTCAGAAGTCACATAATTAGTTACATAAAGTCCACCTGTGTGCAATCTAAGTGTCACATGATCTGTCACATGATCTCAGTATATAAATTCAGCAAAAAAAAACGTCCCTTTATCAGGACCCTGTCGTTCAAAGATAATCCAAATAACATCACAGATCTTCAAAGTAAAGGGTTTAAACACTCTTTCCCATGCTTGTACAATGAACCATAAACAATTAATGAACATGCACCTGTGGAACAGTCGTTAAGACACTAACAGCTTTCAGACGGTAGGCCATTAAGGTCACTGTAGAAAAGGCCCATGGAGTTGGTGGAATAATCCTTTAATTCATGGCCACTTACTCAGCTGGGCCAGGGGCGCTTTAATTAGGTCAGGTGGCAATGACCGACAGATCTCATCCACATAAAAGGAGGAAAACGCCATCGCCTGCTTTCTC
This sequence comes from Salvelinus fontinalis, assembly GCF_029448725.1. Taxonomy (NCBI): domain Eukaryota; kingdom Metazoa; phylum Chordata; class Actinopteri; order Salmoniformes; family Salmonidae; genus Salvelinus; species Salvelinus fontinalis. Next base: position 44,067,644 of record NC_074668.1, read on the forward strand.
TTCCTTAACTCCGTCTGCTCCAGAAGTTCTGTGCGTCCATGAATCCACGTAAGTCAACCGACTCAGTTACATTTCATCTGAACTATCTGTTGCGATCGGGAGAGTGGGCCATCAGTTATTGTTTATAGTTATTACTGCGGAGCGGGGCTTGGAGCGCACGCTTCAAACATATGGTGTAATGTGAATTGTCAATGATCATGGCCCTACGAATCATCATAGGCCAATTATGCAATCGACTTGGTTAATATGTACTGAAATGAATTACATGTACACATGAAGACAATGGAAAGGGTGAAATGAGAAACGTCATTGTTTGCTAACTGATCGACTTTGATATCAAACTAAAGGGGATTATAGATTGAATGACCATTCACTGTTTGTATTCTTTCATGATTTTTGATAAATAGTTACGAGACTAAATGACTCACGGATGATTACTATTGACTTCTTAATGAACTGGATTGTTGAATTCCCTAATTATGTTAATAATGAATGATTGTTATGATTTGATCTTTGTGATTATGAATTTGATTGGATATGTGTTATTTTGTTTCCTTTGTTATGCAGCACAGACTACACAGTAAATATACCACTTTATGGTTAAAGGAATTCCTGCCTCAGTCTCATCCATTCCTCTGTCACCTGACACGTGACCACCTGTTCACCTTCATTGTCAGTCATCCTACCTGTCCAGCTACCCACACAGATTCCACTAATCTTTCAGTCACAGTTATGAAAACTTAGGACACTAAAGAGGCCTTTATACTGACTCTGAAAAACACCAAAAGAAAGATGCCCAGGATCCCTGCTCATCTGCGTGAACGTACCTTAGGCATGCTGCAAGGAGGCATGAGGACTGCAGATGTGGCCATGGCAATAAATTGCAATGTCCGTACTGTGAGACACCTAAGACAGCGCTACAGGGAGACTGGACGGACAGCTGATCATCCTCACAGTGGCAGATCACGTGTAACAACACCTGCACAGGATCGGTACATCCAAGCATCACACCTGCGGGTCAGGTACAGGATGGCAACAACAACTGCCTGAGTTACACCAGGAATGCACAATCCCTCCATCAGTGCTCAGACTGTCCACAATAGGCTGAGAGGCTCGACTGAGGGCTTGTAGGCTGGACTGAAGGCAGGTCCTCACCAGACATCACTGGCAACAACGTCGCCTATGGGCACAAACCCACCATTGCTGGACCAGACAGGACTGGCAAAAAGTGCTCTTCACTGACGAGTCACAGTTTTGTCTCACCAGAGGTGATGGTCGGATTAGCGTGTATCGTCAAAGGAATTAGCGTTACACCGAGGGCTGACATCTGGAACGAGATCGATTTGGAGGTAGAGGGTCCGTCATGGTCAGGGACGGTGTGTCACAGCATCACCGGACTGAGCTTGTTGTCATTGCAGGCAATCTCAATGCTGTGCGTTACAGGGAAGACATCCTCCTCCCACATGACCCTCCAGCCATGGCCACCCTTCCTGCAGGCTCATCCTGATATGACCCTCCAGCATGACAATGCCACCAGCCATACTGCTCGTTCTGTGCGTGATTTCCTGCAAGACAGGAATGTCAGTGTTCTGCCATGGCCAGCGAAGAGCCCGGATTTCAATCCCATTGAGAAAATCTGGAACCTGTTGGATCGGAGGGTGAGGGCTAGGGCCATTCCCCCCAGAAATGTCCGGGAACTTGCAGGTGCCTTGGTGGAAGAGCGGGGTAACATTTCACAGCAAGAACTGGAAAATCTGGTGGAGTCCATGAGGTGAAGATGCACTGCAGTACTTAATGCAGCTGGTGATTACACCAGATACTGACTGTTACTTTTGATTTTGACCCCGCCTTTGTTCAGGGACACATTATTCTATTTGTTAGTCACATGTCTGTGGAACTTGTTCAGTTTATGTCTCAGTTGTTGAATCTTATGTTCATACAAATATTTACACATGTTAAGTTTGCTGAAAATAAACGCAGTTGACAGTGAGAGGACGTTTTTTTTCAGTTTCAGTTTATATACCTGTTCTGAAAGGCCCCAGAGTCTGCAACACCACTAAGCAAGGGGCACCACCAAGCAAACAGCACCATGAAGACCAAGGAGCTCTCCAAACAGGTCAGGGACAAAGTTGTGGAGAAGTAAAGATCAGGGTTGGGTTAAACAAAAATGAAACTTTGAACATCCCATGGAGCACCATTAACTCCATTAATAAAAAATGGAAAGAATATGGCACCACAACAAACCTGTCAAAAGAGGGCCGCCCACCAAAACTCACAGACCAGGCAAGGAAGGCATTAATCAGAGAGGCAACAAAGAGACCAAAGAGAACCCTGAAGGTACTTCCATCTCCACAGCGGAGATTGGAGTATCTGTCCATAGGACCAGACTAAACCGTACACACCAAAGAGCTGGGCTTTACGGAAGAGTAGGCCAGAAAAAAGCCATTGCTTAAAGAAAAAATAAGCAAACACGTTTGGTGTTCGCCAAAAGGCAAGTGGGAGACTCCCCAAATATATGGAAGAAGGTACTCTGGTCAGACGAGACTAAAATTTAGCTTTTTGGCCATCAAGGAAAACGCTATGAATGGTGCAAATCCAACACCTCTCATCACCCTGAAAACACCATCGCCACAGTGAAGCATGGTGGTGGCTGCATCATGCTGTGGGGAACTGAAGGAATGATGGATGGCGCTAAATACAGGGAAATTCTTGAGGGAAACCTGTTTCAGTCTTCCAGAGATTTGAGACTGTGACAGAGGTTCACCTTCCAGCAGGACAATGACCCTAAGCATACTGCTAAAGCAATACTCGACTGGTTTAAGGGGAAACATTTAAATGTCTTGGAATGGCTAAGTCAAAGCCCAGACCTCAATCCAATTGTGAATCTGTGGTATGACTTAAAGATTGCTGTACACCAGCAGAACCCATCCAACTTGAAGGAGCTGGAGCAGTTTTGCCTTGAAGAGTGGGGAAAAATCCCAGTGGCTAGATAGAGACATACACCAAGAGACTTGCAGCTGTAATTGCTGCTAAAGGTGGCTTTACAAAGTATTGACTTTGGGGGGGGGGGGGGTGAATAGTTATGCACGCTCAAGTTTTCAAGTTTTATTTATTGTTTGTTTCACAATAAAAATATTTTGCATCTTCAAAGTGTATGTTGTGTAAATCAAATGATACAACATTTTTATTCCAGGTTGCAAAGCAATAAAATAGGAAAAAAGCCAAGGGGGTGAATACTTTCGCAAGACACTGTATGCCACACTTCTGCCGCATGGAGGCGACAGCGGGCCCAGACAACTCCTTCGGTGTTACAGGGGCCTCCAGGAGGTTTACTTATTTTTGTTTAACAAGCTGGACAAGCTTAACCAGAGTGCCTTCTCTCCCACCATCACCAGGCTCATGGTACAACCACAGACTTGGATGTTATTACGAGAGGTGCAGAGTAGAGGTGTGAACGTTTAAACACTTAAACTTTTCAACACAATTTGGATCCTTAACATTAAGAAAAATCCCAAACCGAAAAACATTTTTTTCCCAAAACACATTTTTTATTGCAGTACAGTTATCACAAAACATTAATTTTAATTTTATAGCCTAACTAGATGATAGGCTATAAATGCCCAGAGAAAGTTGTGCTATTCATTATTGATAAGTCGCAGCTCGCTTTCAAACATTGAATAGCCCAAACTCCAAGCAGGGGCACGAGTGCTGCCTGAGCATGTTCCTTTCCCAGGCAGTTGACACATAGAAGATGAAAATCCTTCCCTGCAATCATGGAACCGCAAGTGCAAGAACGTGGGGGCTTCAACCACTTGGCATGGCTCACCCTGGGATGGGCTGGCAGTGGCCATTGCATAGAACAGGGATTGCTAATACAGAGACACCTGCTGTGAAAACAACGTGGTAGCACGGAGTCTTTGAATAGTCGTAAGCTAGCTTGTTAGAAGCCTTGCAACTAATGGCTAGCTAGAGTGAGCAAAGTATGAACTCTATAGCCGCAAGGATAGTAAGGCGTTAGCTAGCTAGCAGCTAACTTGCATGGCTAAGGCGCTGTAGCTAGCAGAGTGCTAGCCGAAGGAACCGCATAAGAGCGGTGTTAGACTTTGGGTTGATATTCTCCCACGACCGTATACCCGTGAGGTTAAAACAGTCATTTTAGTTAACACAAACGAGTGAATCGTTGCATTCGGAAAGTATTCAGACTCCTTGCCTTTTTCCACATTTTGTTATGTTACAGCCTTATTCTAAAATGTATGAAATCTTTTCTCATCAATCTACACACAATACCCCATAATTATGAAGCAAAAACAGGTCTTTAGAAATGTTTGAAAAATTTATCAAAATAAAAACACTGAAATACCCTATTTACATAAGTATTGTGCCACGAGACTTGAAATTGAGCTCAGGTACATCCTGTTTCCATTGATCATCCTTGTGATGTTTCTACAATTTGATTGGAGTCCACCTGCTGGTAAAGTAAATTGATTGGAAATGATTTGGAAAGGCACACACCTGTCTATATAATGTCCCACAGTTGACAGTGCATGTCAGAGCAAAAACCAAGCCATGAGGTGGAAGGAATTGTCCGTAGAGCTCTGAGACAGGATTGTCTCAAGGGGCAGATCTGGGGAAGGGTACCAAAACATTTCTAGAGTATTGAAGGTCCCCAAAAACACAGTGGCCTCCATCATTCTTAAATGGAAGAAGTTTGGAACCAACAAGATTCTTCCTAGAGCTGGCCACCCGGTGAAACTGAGCAATCTGGGGAGAAGGGCCTTGGTCAGGGAGGTGACCAAGAACAAGATGGTCACTCTGACAGAGCTCCTTAGTTCCTCTGTGGAGATGGGAGAACCTTCCAGAAGGACAACGATCTCTGCTGCACTCCATCAATCGGGCCTTTATGGTAGAGTGGCCAGACGGAAGCCACTCCTCAGTAAAAGGCACATGACAGTCCACTTGGAATTTGCCAAAAGGCACCTAAAGGACTCAGACCATGAGAAACAAGATTCTCTGGTCTGATGGAACCAAGATTGGGGAAACGTCTTGAGGAAACCTGGCACCATTCCTATGGTGAAGCATGGCAGCATCATGCTGTGGGGATGTTTTTCAGGGACTGAGGGAAAGATGAACGGAGAAAAGTACAGAGAAATCCTTGATGAAAACCTGCTCCAGAGCTCTCAGGACCTCAGACTGGGGTGAAGGTTCACCTTCCAACAGGACAACGACCTTAAGCACACAGTCAAGACAATGCAGGAGTGGCTTTGGGACAAGTCTCTGAATGTCCTTGAGTGGCCCAGCTAGAGCCTGGATTTGAACCCAAACGAACATCTCTGGAGAGATCTGAAAATAGCTGTGCAGTGACGCTCCCCATCCAACCTGACAGAGGTTGAGAGGATCTGCAGAGAAGACTGGAAGAAACTCCGCAAATACAGGTGTGCCAAGCTTGTAGCATCATACCCAAGAAGACTCAAGGCTGTAATTGCTGCCAACGGTGCTTCAACAAAGTACTGAGTAAAGGGTCTGAATACTTATGTAAATGTCATATTTCAGTTGTTTTTTTAAACATATACATAGTTTTAATGATTATGTTGAAATTAGATTGACTTAACCCGACCTACAGGTTGCTAAATCAATGTATTTATGGTGGAAGTTGGATAAATTTGTGGGTTAAAATCTTCCTAGAATGACACTGGGTTGACAGAGGGACATGTCAAAATGCTCGTCGTCTAGGTGGAAATGACCGGACCAAGGTGCAGCGTGGTGAGCGTACATTATTCTTTATTAAGAATGTCGCCAACAAAACAAGAAACGCCAAATGCGAACGTGAAGCTTACTAGGCCTAGACAGGCCACTAACAAAAACAACTACCCACAAAATACAAAGGAAAAAAGACTGCCTAAGTATGATTCCCAATCAGAGACAACGATAGACAGCTGATTGAGAACCATACCCGGCCAAAACATAGAAACAAACAACACCCTGACCTAACCAAATAGAGAAATAAAACGTCTCTCTGACACACACACATACAGCATATGTTGTACTATCATTGTGGGCACCTAAAATTGATTTTCCCTAACCTCAACCCCTAACCCTAAACCTAACCCTAATTGTAACCCTAACCCCTTATAATAATAACCTTTGTCCTCGTGGGGACCTGTGAAATGTCCCGACAAGGGACAATTTTCCTTGTTTTTCTATCCTCATGGGGACTTTTGGGGATTACCGGTATTCACGAGGATAGTAATACAATCCCACACACGCACACACACACACACACACACACACACACACACACACACACACACACACACACACACACACACACACACACACACACACACACACACACACACACACACACACACACACACACACACACACACACAGTGTGTGAACATGGATGTTATCAAGTACACAGACAAAGTTTGCCTGAAAATAACTTATGGTCAGAAATGAACAAGGCAGACTCTCAGACCTTGAGTATATCTTTGGCTTTGATAAACACAAGAGGAAATGCTGTACCTTCACTGTCCATATGGCTATGCCAAGTAATCACACACTCCATATCCCGTTTGTTATCCTTATCAGTCTTACCCCCTTTCGCTCTCCTTCCTCTCTCCCTCCCCCCTCCATCAATCCATTTTCTATCTTTAAAGGACCTGCTTTTCCATCCCAATCATCTGTAATCTAAATTCCTTTAGTGGTGAGGCGGGGAAAATCAGTGGTCCTCGACTGGACTGGACACACATGCATATAGAAGCATGCGCTCACGCTCACATGCACTTACTCACACACACTTCCAGTACACACAAAGCAGAGATGAAATCAGGCAGTAGGTCCTTCAGATGTGATCACTGTGGACCTTATTATCTGCATGATATGGATTGTAATTACTGTTCATGAAACTCCTAAAGCTTTCCGGATACATTGTGTGTGTTCTGTTTGTTTATTCAGCCACTTATTTCACAGTAAGTAGGTGTGTCATAGGGGAAACAGAGAAATGTTCCTTCCAGCAATTTCAAAGATAAATTCACTCTTAAGCATTTCCCGTAGCTATGCTTCATTTGAGAATTTGTTGTATAAATTAAAGTAACTTTCAGCAAAACTTTTATTTTCTCCTTACTCTGAAGACTTTGATTATTATTCATTGGGAGAAATTATAGACAGCACCCAATCCACATTGCTCTGTCCAACTGACATTTCTTCTCCATGATGAGTCTGGATTTGTCTCCGTCTTGAGGATCTTTATAATGAGAACACATTCTGACCGGTCTGATTGGTCCCAAAAACTGACTGATGGGTTACATTTTACTCGTATCCCCATTAGCTTTTGCCGAAGCAGTAGCTATTCTTCCTGGGGTCCACACAAAAACATGAAACACAACAAGTAACAAAACGCTAATACACTGATAGACAAGAACAGTCGCACAAATAAAAAAATATAACAATATACAAACAATACAACTAAAGAATAATGTGTGTAGATCATTCTTTTTTATTATTGTGTGATAGTGTGTTTGTGTGTCATTTCACAGTTCCTATGGTGCCATGAGATGTTGTTTAATAAAAACATTTAAGGTCATTTTGCTGTTTGCGTGAGTAATTGCAGATGGGATTTCCATGCGATCATGGCTCTGTATAATACTGTGCGTTGCTGTGAATTAGTTTGAGACTTGGGGACTGTGAAGAGACCTGTGGTGGCATGTCTTGTGGGGTATGTATGGGTGTCTGTATGTTATTTGATTATGCAGGCAATCTAGAATTGTCATCACAGTATAATTTCTCATTAAAACTAGAAGAGGACACAATAGTCTCTTGTCAACCCTCAACAGAAAAAACTGTCAATTTGCTCCAATTATGCACACCTTTTATGCACAACTCCAGTTGAGGTTTAGGTCTTAGAGAATGTTTTGAACCAAATACAATTAAGTTTTAGATGTATTTAAGACCAGTTTATTATGAATCACCCATTCTGATACTCATTGTAACTCTTTATTTAGAATTTCAGTGAGCTCACTGGCTTTGGGTGCTGCATGTAGAGTGTGGAATCATCTGCATACAGTCATTCTAGCTTTGTGTAAATCCAGTGGCAAATCCATTTCTAAAAATAGAAAAGAGTAAAGGCCCAAGGCAACTGTGAGGGACACCTCACTGTAGATATCTGATGTTAGAGAAGCTTCCCATGAAGAACACTCTCTGGGTTCTATTGGGATAAATAACTCTCTGGGATAAATAACTCTCCAGCCATGTGATGTAAAGCCATAGCAAGTGAGTTTTTTTAAATAACATTTAATAACATGCAGTGCCTTAGACCGCTGCGCCACTCGGGCTCCCGAGTGGCGCATCGGTCTAAGGCAGCACATCTCAGTGCAAGAGGTGTCACTACAGTCCCAGGTTCGAATCCAGGCTGTATCACATTCGTCCCATAAGGTGGCGCACAATTGTCCCAGCGTCGTCCGGATTTGGCCATCATTGTAAACAGGAATTTATTCTTAACTGACTTGCCTAGTTAAATAAATGATAAATAACATAAGGCTGTACTGAAATCTAAAAATACAGCTCCAACTATCATCTTATTATGCATTTATTTTAACCAATCATCAGTGATATTTGAGTCAGTGCAGTACATGTTGAGTGCCCTTCTCTATATGCATGCTGAAAGTCAGTAGTTAACTTAGTTAACTCAGTAGTTAACTCTGAAAAATAGTATTGTATTTGGTCAAACACAATTCTCTCCATAAGAACAGGGTGCAAATGTATTAGGTGGCTGTTAAAGCCAGCAAAGTGTACTTTACTATTTTTAGGTAGTGGAATTACTTTAACTTCCTTCCACGCCTGTAGACACACATACTCCTTTAGGCTTTGGTTGAAGATATTGCAAAAAGGGGTGGCAATACAGTCAAATCAAATCAAATGACTTTGTCACATGCTTCATAACCAACAGGTGTTAACGAAAAATTATAACATCAGGACAAAATACATAATGAGTAATGATAACTTGGATATATACACGGGGTACCAGTACCGAGTCGATGTGCAGAGTTACGAGGTAATTTAGGTAAGTATGTACATATACAATGCCCCTCGTAATTATTGTGACGGTGAAGTAGGGCTGGGCGATATGTTTAAAAAAATAAATAATAATAATTATAATAAAAGTTCTAAATTTGCTTTGAGTAGTGCGTGACCCTGGGGTGGCAACACATACATTCTAAGTGATTTCAATGGGTCTTTCTCCAGTCTGATTGTTTTATACTGTTCAATTCAACTTCAACCCCAAAAAAGTCATAATTTCCATCAATTTCTGCATTTGAGATCATTTCCACACTGCCATGTAAGGGCTACACAATATGGGCAAGCAATCTGGGCTTTATTTTTAACCAAATTATGCAATTTGACTTGCGATTTAAAGCAAAACACTTGGATTAACTGTTGGAATCATGGAAATAGAATGTCTATTTTAATTATATAGTTAGAATATAATAGTGGGCACTTTTAATACAGTGTTGTTTGACATGACAACGAATTAAAATGTCAGAGAGGAGTTATTGTGACAGGGTAGGAACTAAAGTGTTGATAGGTGTTTCCTAGAGGACCCTATAATCTTTGGCTACTTAATGTAGCTAACATATTCTTACTTTACATATTCCTCTTTAATTTAGAAGATACTGTTGCACAAACAACATGCTGATTTAGGTCTACACCATCACTGGTATTATCAGGCTGTATAGCTAACTACGCTTGCTCTTACTCAGAACATTTATTAGCTAGCTAGCGATTAGCATTAGCGGCTAACAAGATTTAGGAACAACTTGATAAGAAAAGACAAACTAGCTGTTTGCAGATGTAAGAAACACAAGCTAATAGTGTAATTATGAAATGCTAGTAGATTTATATTGGGGGGGGGGGGGGGGTCACATAATGCAAATAGTCCGGGTAGCCATTTGATTACCTGTTCAGGAGTCTTATGGCTTGGGGGTAAAAACTGTTGTGAAGCCTTTTCGTCCTAGACTTGGCACTCCGGTACCACTTGCCATGAGGTAGTAGAGAGAACAGTCTATAATTGGGGTGGCTGAGGTCTTTGACAATTTTTAGGGCCTTTCTCTGAAAGAGCCTGGTGTAGAGGTCCTGGATGGCTGGCAGCTTAGCTCCAGTGATGTACTGGGCCGTACGGCCAGAGGCCGAGCAATTGCCATAGTCAGGATGCTCTCGATGTTGCAGTTGTAGAACCTTTTGAGGATCTCAGGACCCATGCCAAATATTTTTAGCTTCCTGAGGGGGAATAGGCTTTGTGGTGCCCTCTTCACGACTGTCTTGTTGTGTTTGGACCATTCTAGTTTGTTGTTGATGTGGTCACCAAGGAACTTGAAGCTCTCAATCTGCTCCACTACAGCCCTGTTGATGAGAATGGGTGTGTGCTCGGTCCTCCTTTTCCTCTAGTCCACAATCATCTCCTTAATCTTGGTTACGTTGAGGGATAGCTTGTTATTGTGGCACCACACTGCCAGATCTCTGACCTCCTCCCTATAGGCTGTCTCGTTGTTGATCTGGCCTACCACTGTTGTGTCGTCTGCAAACTTAATGATGATGTTGGAGTCGTGCCTGGCCATGCAGTCATGGGTGAACAGGGAGTACAGGAGGGGACTGAGCACGCACCCCTGTGGAGCTCCAGTGCTGAGGATCAGCGTGGCAGATATGTTGCTACCTACCTTTCCCAAGCCAAACCTTCAAATCATAACTGCTAACCGCTACACACAGCCTACATTGTTGTCACCATATTATGCAACGTCATAGTCAACATACTGTAGCTATTAGAACTAACACATTAGCAAACTTACAACAATCATGCAGTACAGTGTACAGTCAGCAAGCACTTTATCAGTTACACCGGCTTCCAGAGTTGGCTAGTCATAGCCCGGTAGCTAACATAGCCTCCCTCTCTGTTTGACCCGGGTGTTTGAGTAGGCTACACAAGCTAGCTAGCTAGCAAAGTAAGTGAAAGTAAAAAAAAAAATAATACTAAATTTAGCTAGCTCGCTCTCTCCCTCCTCTCTCTTGCTTCTCCTTCATTTAAAAAAAAACTTTTTTAAATTAAAATTTTACCCCCTTTTCTCCCCAATTTTCGTGGTATCTAATTGCTAGTAATTACTATCTTGTCTCATCGCTACAACTCCCGTATGGGCTCGGAAGAGACGAAGGTCGAAAGCCATGCGTCCTCCGAAACACAACCCAACCAAGCCGCACTGCTTCTTAGCACAGCGCGCCTCCAACCCGGAAGCCAGCCGGAGGAAACACCGTGCACCTGGCTCCCTTGGTTAGTGCGCACTGCGCCCGGCCCGCCACAGGAGTCGCTGGTGCGCGATGAGACAAGGATATCCCTACCGGCCAAACCCTCCCTAACCCGGACGACGCTAGGCCAATTGTGCGTCGCCCCACGGACCTCCCGGTTGCGGCCGGCTGCGACAGAGCCTGGGCGCGAACCCAGAGTCTCTGGTGGAGTCTCAGCTAGCGCTGCGATGCAGTGCCCTAGACCACTGCGCCACCCGGGAGGCCTCTCCTTCATTTTTTAAGAAATGTATTTGTTCAAAACTGTTCAACTATTATATTTCTCTCTCTGAGTAAACTACTGACCACATGTTATGCACTGCAGTGCTAGCTAGTTGTAGCTTATGCTTTCAGTACTAGATTCATTCTCTGATCCTATGATTGGGTGTACAAAATGTCAATACATGCTGCAAGAGCTCTGATAGGTTGGAGGATGTCCTCCAAAAGTTGTCATAATTATTGTGTAAGTCTATGGAAGGGGGTGAGAACCATGACCCTACTAGGTTTTGTATTGAAGTCAATGTACAAAGAGGGTGGATGGGAAACTAGCTGTCCTCCGGCTACACCATGGTGCTACCCTACAGAGTGCTGTTGAGGCTACTGTAGACCTTCTTTGCAAAACAGTGTGTTTTAATCAATTATTTGAGGGGGGTGCATTTGTTTTAATGATTTCCTTGATCCTCTAGCCAATATCTGTGATGACGCTGGACATTACACCATGATGCTACCCTACTGAGTGCTGTTGAGGCTACTGTTTATTTAGTGCCTTGTTTGGGTAGCCGGAGAGTAGCGCATTGCAGTAGTCTAATCTTGAAGTGACAAAAGCATGGATTAGCACTTCGGCCAATTATTTTAACAAAAAGTTTCATTTTTTTCAATGTTGCAAATATGGAAAAAGGCTGCTCTTGAAATATTTCTTATGTTAGTTGAAAGAGAGATCAGTGTCCAGAGTAATGCCGGTGTCCTTCACAGTTTTATTTGAGACGACTGTACAACCATCGAGATTCATTGTCAGATCCGACAGCATACGTCATTGTTTCTTGGGACCTATCTCTGTTGCCATCATCACTTCCTTATGTATGAAACACAGGCATCCAGGGTAAGCAATTTTGGGGCTTTACCATGTTTTATCAAAATGTAAAGCTGTGTGTTGTCTGCATAGCAGTGAAAGTTGATATTGTGTTTCCAAATGACATCACCAAGAGGTCGCATATGGTCAAAATAATAGTGGTCAAAGAATGGAACCTTGAGGAACACGGAAACGTATCATTGATTTGTCAGAGGACAAACCATCCACAGAGACTAAATTATATATTTTCGACAGATAAGATCTGAACAAGGCAAGAACTTATCCGCATGGACCAATTAAAGTTTAAAATCTCTCCGAAAGAATGTGGTGATCAATGGTGTCGAAAGCTACACTAAGGTCTAGGAGCACGAGGATCGACACAGAGCCTTTTTCTGACGCCATTATAAGGTCATTTACCACCTTCACAAATGTGGTCTCAGTACTATGATGGGGTGTAAAACACAGACTGGAACATTTCATATACATTATTTGTCTTCAAGAAGGCAGTGGAGTTGCCGAGCAACAGCATTTTCAAAAACTTTTGAGTGGAATGGGAAATTCTATATACAGTACCAGGCAAAAGTTTGGACACCTACTCATTCAAGGGTTTTTCTTTATTTGTACTATTTTCTACATTGTAGAATAATAGTGAAGACGTCACAAATATAAAACAACACATATGGTATCATGTAGTAAACAAAAAAGTATTAAACAAATCAAAATATATTTTATGTTTTGAGATTCTTCAAAGTAGCCACCCTTTGCCTTGATTTTCGCTTTGCACACTCAGATACAGATTGGCTCTGGCTTTTGCAACCATTGCCCTTCTTCAATCACAACTCATCACCCCCCCCCCCCCCATACATACCCACATACTGTGCTTTCTATGTCCCTTCTTTGCTGTGTTTTTATCTCTACCATGTTGATTCCTTCCTAATTCTGGGCATTTGAGTACATTTGTGTGTTCCAGTTCCTTATATTTGAAGATGTATTATTTCATTAATTGTCCTTTCTTCTAATACTGTCTTTTATCTATTTATAAATACTATAAATAGAAAGTCGAAAACAAAATTAGGATGGCAGTTTCAGACTGAATGTATGTAGAGATCGATAGAGCAGAGGAATTCAATTCAGGGTGAGTCGTCAGGTGGTGCTTTAATCCATTCTTTCATTTATTCCATGAGCCAGCTCATCTGTTTCTGCCTGTCTCTTGGGTAATCTTGATTTACTTGTATATTTGCATTGTTCTTGACTTTAATCTCATCTAAAATAATTTCTTCTCCTTGCATAAAGAGTGTGAGGCGAGGAGATGTAAACAGGGCAATTTCTGACAGACTGAAATGTGTAAAGTTGTATCCTTTATGAGTCCTTTTAACAAAGCTCTTTATTTAGGTCAAACAACCGACCAATTTTATCATTGGAACATGGATCTGTGGATCTGTTTGACATTTTGAGTGTATCTCAAACTCAGCTCAAGAAGAAAATCAAGGAAAATCTCAGTCCCAATTATTGGAGTGGGTTGGTTCAGTTGTTTTTAATGCTCAGAACAGAACATTTGCTATGCTTGGCAGTTGCTTTTTCTCTTGCTCTTCAATCTCTTTAAAGACTCTGATGTTCACCCACTCCCCCCCCCCAGCCCAAACGCCTACTCCGACATAAAGTGATTTACAGGCTGGATTGGCATAGTCTGATTTCCAGGTTGGCTCACAGGCCCATCTCCGATTATCCTGCTTATAAAACCTAGTCAAGATCAGAGGGAAAGAGATGAGGTGTGCCTGTGTGTGTGTGCGTGTATGCATGCGTGCGTACAAGTGTGCGTACGGTGAGAGAGATGCAAAACTGTCAAGTGTCATTTATACAGCAAATTGGGTCGTGGGCTTGATGTGAATTTGATGGAGAGGATGCCTCCTCTGCTCTAAAAATGTCAATCTCTCCATTACTTTTGATGATATTAGTTCAAACTATTCAAATGACAACATCAACTTGAAGCCATCCAGGATTTTATCAAGGTCTTAAATATGGCACATGAATTACAAAATGTAAGGCCTTTTTCCCATTCACGTTTGTGCTCTATAATGTCTTTGTTTGACTTTCACATTTGTATTCAAATAGTTCCATGAAATAAGTGGTGCTAGTGTCTACTCAGCAGGACAGCTCCTTTCTCATTAGCCTTCAAAGCGAGAACGTTAGGACTTGTCTATCTGTGTGTGTGTGTGTGTGTGTGTGTGTCTTACCTACAGCGGTCTCACACACCCCTCTCTGTTTCCTTCCTCTGCACTAACCCTCAGTTTCCTATGGCTTTATTTCTATGAATGCATTGGGCTAGAAGGCCACACCCTCAGATTAATTAGTTTCTCTCTGAAATCCAATTACTCATATTTCTTATTATTCTCTGAGAATATTATTCAGAAAGGTAAAGCAATTTCCAATTTCTTATCTGTGTACGTGTGTGTATGTGTTTTGGGTACCTGTTTGATTGTTTGTGGTTGTCTGTGTTTGTTTGTGGTTGCTTTGGGTTGTTTTGGGAACTACGGGGTTGTTTTGGGTGCCTGTTCAATGTTGTTTGGGGTTGTTTTGGGTACCTGTGTGGGGTTGTTTGGGGTTGTTTCGGGTACATGTTTGTGGTCATTTTGGTTTCCTTTGGGTTGTTTAGGGTACTTTTGGGTTGTTTTGTATCTGTTTGTGTTTGTTTGGTGATGTCTGTGGTTGTTTTGTGTAGTTTGGGGTATTTATTGGTTGTTTTGAGTTGTTTTGCATTATTTTGGAAATCTGTTCTCGGTTGTTTTGGGTACTTTTGGGATGTTTTGGGTAGCTGTTTGGGGTTGTTTTCGGTTGTTCTCGGTTGTTTTGAGTACCTGTTTGTGCTTCTTTTGGGTTGTTTTGGGGTACTTTTGGGTTGTTTTGGGTACCTGTTTGGGGTTATTTATGGTTATTTTGGGTTGTTTTGGGTACCTGTTTGGGGATGTTTGTGGTTGTTTGAGGTACGTGTTTGGGGTTGTTTGTGTTTTTTTGTGGTTGTTTTGGGGTTGTTTTGGGTACCTGTTTGTGGTTGTTTTGGGTACCTATTTGGGGTTGTTTGGCCTTGTTTGTGCTTTTTTTGTGGCTGTTTTGGGTACCTGTTTGGGGTTGTTTTGTTTGCTTGGGATAATTAGTAGGACCCGCAGCTGAAGTCTTATTGATTAACTAAGCAGGCATGGTCGTTAAGGAATCCACAAGAAAAAAGTTCCTTCAGATTCCGGCCCTATGTTAAAAGCACAAACTCTAGCGTGATAACACAATTTTTAGCTGCTAACTGCAGAGGCTACATTCAATATCACATTGTTACAATTAAAATGTTAAAATGTGGCACTCCCACGAGTTGTAACAGTCTCTCCTGCTATGTGAAGGATTTTACAATGTGCCCTTTACGTGATCTAGCATCTTAACTGAAAAACAAAGTTCATGACTTAGCTAGCCACACGTCAGGGTTACACTGCAGTCGATACCTGTAGCTAAGAAGCCGCTGAGTCTACCGTTTTGTAATAGCCACGTTCATCTCCTTCCTACAGACACCTGACCTGACTAAATGGAACAGGACACTCTTAAGTTATAGCCCCATCTCTCACAATTAATTGAACATTACAGGCTCTTGAAATCTACAGATTGCACTCCTTAGCCGTTATGATCTGTAATCATTCACCTTTGACAGTCAACAGAAAACAATCCCTTTGGGGCCTATTATAACACACTGCGCATGTACTGCAAGTTATGTTAATGCCTTAGTTGGGGAAATACAGATACAGAGTCGCTACACTGCAATCTCTATGTACAGTGTTGTTCTGTGGAAAAAACAAATCATGTCAGAGGGAGACAGAGAGACTGCTGTCATCGCTCGCAGCTGAGGCTTTTAGGGGCCGATTCAGACTTTACAGAATTGATGCCTTTCCTACTCACGCCCTTCCGATGTACTTTTCAGTATTTGGTATTCAGACTTACATTATTCAGTTGCGTAACGCACTCTGCAGGTGTGGCTACCTTGCACACTCTGAATAAATGTAATTCAAAAGGATGTTTATCTAAAGGCAACCCTATAAATACGGTGTACCCTTTAGTTTGAATTTTGTCAACAGACTCACTAGAATATAGCGAGAGAACGGGTTCAGAATATTAGGGATCGATGAAACAAAGCCATCTAAATATATGCATATTCGTCTCTGTTTCAGCGCCAATTGGTAGATTTGAAAAAAACTCGGATTTTGTAGATGATTTAGGTTTAGGAGAGTTTTTATTAATCATAAAAACAGGTTTGGAGAGCCTTTACACAAGAAAGGCAATGGGAATGTTGGGAATGTTGGAAAATTTGTGTACATAGCATTATCATAGGGAGAATAGTGTAAAATAGTAGGCTATACCCTTATCTATTGCCTGCGCTAACCATGGTCCTGTGTGATGACATGGCAAAGTATAGCACCATGCGTGGGGTTCAAACTGTTAGGGCTTGTTCTGGGCTCCATAACGATTTAATTAGCCTTTATGTTTTTTTTCTAAATAAACAAAATATAAATAATATAATAACACAAATATAATTTGTAATATAATTTTTTTTTTAAATCATATAAAAATATGTGTTTTTATATATATATATATAAAATACATACATAAATGGTTGGAGAGTAACGGATTACATGTAATCCATTACATGTAAGGGATTACAAAAAAACCAGTAAGTGTTATGTTATCAAATTTAAGTTTGTTCCACCTGAGGGAGTCTGACCACAAGTCAAAGACCACTGTGATGACACACCGAATGTGTTTGATGGATCGCGGGAAAAGAGCAGGAATATACTTTTGTAGGCTACAGTCCAAGCTATGTCTTCCAATGGTGCGACTGCTGTCGGCATCCAAAGATTATCCAACTTGAATAAACGCTTGGAGGTAAGGATGACAGCAGTGGTGTAGGATACGACAATACGGATATCACTTATTATTGATATCTACATGTGCCTTAGACCGCTGCACCACTCGGGAGCCCCATAGCATATGTGGGTTAAAAAAGAGTAGAAGGTTAAGCTGTCTTTTATGTGTTAGAATAGGCTTAGTGCACATGTGAGATGTGGGCAGACTTGTAACAAAGAAACAACACATCCATTAATGAATTCCATAGGTATCAGTTAATGATCCCCAATACTAAGCAATCAAATGGGGTAGAAATACAAAAATAAATTAAATATATGAATAGCTGAAATAAATTAAGTACAGTTGAAGTCGGAAGTTTACATACACCTCAGTCAAATATATTTAAAGTCAGTTTTCCACAATTCCTGACATTTAGTCGTACTAAGAATTCCCTGTCTTAAGTCAGTTAGGATCACCACTTTATTTTAAGAACGTGAAATGTCAGAATAATAGTAGAGAGTATTATTTATTTCAGCTTTTATTTATTTCATCCCATTCCCAGTGAGTCAGAAGTTTACAAACACTCAATTAGTATTTGGTAGCATTGCCTTAAACAATTTAAACTTGGGTCAAACGTTTCGGGTAGCCTTCCACAAGCTTCCCACAATAAGTTGGGCGAATTTTGGCCCATTCCTCCTGACAGCTGGTGTAACTGAGTCAGGTTTGTAGGCCTCCTTGCTCGCACACAATTTTTCAGTTCTGCCCACAAATGTTCTATAGGATTGAGGTCTGGGCTTTGTGATGGCCACTCCAATACCTTGACTTTGTTGTCCTTAAGCCATTTTGACACAACTTTGGAAGTATGCTTGGAGTCATTGTCCATTTGGAAGACCCATTTGCGACCAAGCTTTAACTTCCTGACTGATGTCTTGAGATGTTGCTTCAACATATTCACATAATTTTCTTTCCTCATGAGGCCATCTATTTTGTGAAGTGCACCAGTCCCTCCTGCAGCAAAGCACCCCCACAACATGATGCTACCACCCCCATGCTTCATGATTGGGATGGTGTTCTTCGGCTTGCAAGCCTCCCCCTTTTTCCTCCAAACATAACGATGGTCATTATGGCCTAACAGTTCTATTTTTGTTTCATCAGACCAGAGGACTTTTCTCCCGATCTTTGTCCCCATGTGCAGTTGCAAACCGTAGTCTGCCTTTTTTAGGGCGGTTTTGGAGCAGTGGCTTCTTCCTTGCTGAGCGGCCTTTCAGGTTATGTCGACATATGACTCGTTTTTCTGTGAATATAGATACTTTTGTACCTGTTTCCTCCAGCATCTTCACAAGGTCCTTTGCTGTTGTTCTGGGATTGATTTGCACTTTTCGCACCAAAGAACGCGTCTCCTTCCTGAGCGGTATGACAGCTGCGTGGTCCTATGGTGTTAATACTTGCGTACTATCGTTTGTACAGATGAACGTGGTACCTTCAGGTGTTTGGAAATTGCTCCCAAGCATGAACCAGACTTGTGGAGGTCCACTATTTTTTTCTGAGGTCTTGGCTGATTTCAATTGATTTTCCCATGATGTCAAGCGAAAAGGCACTGAGTTTGAAGGTAGGCCTTGAAATACATCCACAGGTACACCTCCAATTGACTCAAATTATGTCAATTAGCCTATCAGAAGCTTCTAAAGCCATGACATAATTTTCTTTAATTTTCCAAGCTATTTAAAGGCACAGTCAACTCATTGTATGTAAACTTCTGACGCACTGGAATTGTGATGCAGTGAAGGAAGTGAAATAATCTGTCTGTAAACAATTGTTGGAAAAATTACTTGTGTCATGCACAAAGTAGATGTCCTAACCGACTTACAAAAAATATAGTTTGTTAACAAGACATTTGTGGAGTGGTTGAAAAACTAGTTTTAATGACTCCAACCTAAGTGTATGTAAACTTCTGACTTCAACTGTAATTGAATAACCACGTAAAGTAGTAAAGAGACAATTACGTTTTGTAAGAAAACATTTGTCATTATTATTGGCTATGAAGGACCCACACTAGGCATAATTAAGAGAAGGTTTGAATCAGGTGCCCAAAAGGGTTTCTATGGATATGTATGCAGCAAATTAGGCAAATAATAACTTTCTAAATGTCTAAATGAAGCCGAAAAAAGGGATTAACACAGAAATGTTCCTGTCCCAACTCTGCTCTTTAATCCTTATTTAATTTAAAGAAAGTGCTTTTTTCTGCCAATTTTCTTATTTACTTTCATTTTCACTGTTTTTCTCCATAATACTTCATTTTTCTTCCTGGTGTCTATGCTGTGACATCATGTGTTGTGAGGGTTCTGGCACAAAATAGTAGCTGTATTCAACCCATTGGTTATGGATGACATGAATCCATGACACATGGATAAAAATCAATACTAGTAATGACAATGGATTCATATTTAATGGGTTATGGAAATATTTACGCATTCAATATGAATCCATTGTCATTATTAGTATGGACTGTATGAACTGTAGCCTGTGAAAACCTCCGAATAAGATATTGCAAGGACACACTCCCCTGTCAAACCCCTGCAATTCATAACATTAAATATTGAAAGCTGTATGCTTTCCAGTTCAATTTAATTTTGGGAGGTGTTTACCTCTGCGATGATAACTCCGAAATAACTCGTGACTTTTTACTACTCTGCCCTGGCAGGTTCAGAATATTCTGAGTGTCATATGCTGTGTTAACAGGGGGAAAAGAAATGGAATAGTGTGTGCGTTTTTGTTTGTCCAAAATGCCAAGCTCTTGTCCTTCGGTGCAACGGGATCAATCAGCGGTGCATTGGTAGAATAGGCTGTGGGGAACTATGTGTGCGTGTGTGTGTGTGTGTGTGGGGAGGGACAGAGACAATTAAGGCTGGAGGGAACAGTATGAGTTGTGGCAGACATTTCGTTCAGCCAGATGGTCAATCAAGTGTAATTTGCCTAGAGTGGTACAGCTGCCCTATAAAACATCTGATTGATTAGCTGACCTGTCAGGGGACTAATACATAATCTTAATCATTTTGAACAACACTCTGGAAGTGTCCAGGCCTTAAATCTGTGACTGAGAGGATGGAGAACATGCCCTAACCTTGAGTTAAAAGTGCTGATTCATGGTGCTTTTGGGCTGGCCAGCCCACAGAGTACATTAGGCATGATTTTGATGTTAATCATCAAACATGTGTGTGAAATTGAGGCTCAAATTACATTTTAATGTCTTAGCTAGCAGACAAACTAGCAGCAGTTACAGTCTGTTTCACTCTCTCTTAATGAACGGATGAACAGATTGAAAGAGTTGCAGATTACCTATTTTAAGAAAATGTGTATTTAAACACAGATGAATATATAAATATCTGTCTATAGGCGATAGGTCGTCTAGTACACCACAGTGGTAAACCATTCTCTGATATGGAAGAAGCTTCTGTCTAAGATTGTAAAAGCAAATGTAGAATATTAAATCATTACAGGGGATATAAAACATTAAAACCCACATCTAAGATCCACAGTAGTCAGAACCGTATATTTATACCCTTGTAGCGTCTTTACAGTTTGCAGGTATATTCTCCTTTCTTTTCAAAATGTACCTTCAAACACTTGATTGTCTATCATGGTTCATCAATGGGTGTGGGAGCAAGCAGAGGCACAGAAACATGGTCAAAGGCAATTCTCACCCCATCACTGTCAATCTGACACACACAGAGATGTGCAAGCACTCGAGGATGTGCTTATACAGTCGTGGCCAAATGTTTTGAGAATGACACAAATATTCATTTTCACAAAGTCTGCTACCTCAGTGTCTTTCGATATTTTTGTCAGATGTTACTATGGAATACTGAAGTATAATTACAAGCATTTCATAAGTGTCAAAGGCTTTTATTGACAATTACATGAAGTTGATGCAAAGAGTCAATATTTGCAGTGTTGACCCTTCTTTTTCAAGACCTCTGCAATCCGCCCTGGCATGCTGTCAATTAACTTCTGGGCCACATCCTGACTGGTGGCAGCCCATTCTTGCATAATCAATGCTTGGAGTTTGTCAGAATTTGTGGGTTTTTGTTTGTCCACCTGCCTCTTGAGGATTGACCACAAGTTCTCAATGGGATTAAGGTCTGGGGAGTTTCCTGGCCATGGACCCAAAATATCGATGTTCTGTTCCCCGAGCCACTTAGTTATCACTTTTGCCTTA
Organism: Salvelinus fontinalis; assembly: GCF_029448725.1. Classification (NCBI taxonomy): domain Eukaryota; kingdom Metazoa; phylum Chordata; class Actinopteri; order Salmoniformes; family Salmonidae; genus Salvelinus; species Salvelinus fontinalis. Next base: position 44,089,132 of record NC_074668.1, read on the forward strand.
TGGCAAGGTGCTCCATCATGCTGGAAAAAGGATTGTTCATCCCCAAACTCTTCCTGGATGGTTGGGAGAAGTTGCTCTCGGATGAAGTGTTGGTACCATTCTTTATTCATGGCTGTGTTCTTAGGCAAAATCGTGAGTGAGCCCACTCCCTTGGCTGAGAAACAACCCCCACACACGAATGGTCTCAGGATGCTTTACTGTTGGCATGACACAGGACTGATGTTAGCGCTCACCTTGTCTTCTCCGGACAAGCTTTTTTTCCGGATGCCCCAAACAATCGGAAAGGGGATTCATCAGAGAAAATGACTTTACCCCAGTCCACAGCAGTCCAATCCCTGTACCTTTTGCAGAATATCAGTCTGTCCCTGATGTTTTTCCTGGAGATAAGCGGCTTCTTTGCTGCCCTTCTTGACACCAGGCCATCCTCCAAAAGACTTCGCCTCACTGTGCGTGCAGATGCACTCACACCTGCCTGCTGCCATTCCTGAGCAAGCTCTGTACTGGTGGTGCCACGATCCCGCAGCTGAATCAACTTTAGGAGACGTCCTGGCGCTTGGGCGCCCTGAAGCCTTCTTCACAACATTTGAACCGCTCTCTTTGAAGTTCTTGATGATCCGATAAATGGTTGATTTAGGTGCAATCTTACTGGCAGCAATATCCTTGCCTGTGAAGCCCTTTTCGTGCAAAGCAATGATGACGGCACGTGTTTCCTTGCAGGTAAACATGGTTGACAGAGGAAGAACAATGATTCCAAGCACCACCTTCATTCTGAAGCTTCCAGTCTGTTATTCAAACTCAATCAGCATGACATAGTGATCTCCAGCCTTGTCCTCGTCAACACTCACACCTGTGTTAACGAGAGAATCGCTGACATGATGTCAACTGGTCCTTTTGTGGCAGGGCTGAAATGCAGTGGAAATGTTTTTTTGGTGGGGATTCAGTTAATTTGCATGGCAAAGAAGGACTTTGCAATTAATTGCAATTCATCTGATCACTCTTCATAACATTCTGGAGTATATGCAAATTGCCATCATACAAACTGTGGCAGCAGACTTTGTGAAAATTAATATGTGTCATTCTCAAAACTTTTGGCCATGACTGTACACACTGTCAGTCTGGCAAGGCCTCAGGGTTTAATACAGGAGCTGGATTAAGGTTAAAATACCTGTTCATGCCATCTGACTGAGAAAGGCTGCTGTGGAAGTACTGCTGAAATCAATTGAAGTCAGCCTGTTATAAGGATGTAAAGTCAACCGAGGACATTGACTAGGCCATTCCAGAACATTTAAATGTGTTACTTTCAGCCATTCTGATGTAGACTTGCTTGTGTGTTTTGGACCATTGTCTTGCTGCGTGACCCAGCTGCGCTTCAGCTCATGGATGGATGGCCTGACATTCTCCTTTAGAATTCTCTGATACAGAGCAGAATTTAGGGTTCCTTCAATGATGGCAAACCCGATTGAGATGTTGTGGCAGGACCCGAAATTAACAATTCATGCTCGAAAACCCACAAATGTAGCCGTTCTGCATGGAAGAGTGGGCCAAAATTCATCCACAGGGATGTGAGAGCCTGATCAACAACTAGAGAAAAGGGTTGGTTGCAGTCATTGCAGCTAAAGGTATGACAACCAGTTAGAGTGCAAAAGCAAATTTATGCTTGAAGTATGAATACAGAGGCCGCATCGCAGTAAATGCTGTACGGCCACTGCAGATGACGGATGCACCACGCGGAGCCTTTAAGGGGGCAATAACTTTTTCACACAGGGGTGTTGCATAACTTAAATAAATGAAATAAGTATCCATTTTTTGGGGTTATTTGTTCACTCAAGTTCCCTTTATCAAATATTAGGTTTTGGTTGAAGATCTGATAACATTCAGTGTCAGAAATATGCAAAAATAGAGAAAATCAGAAAGGGGGGGAAATATCTTTTCACAGCACTGTAGTGATACTTTTGGTCATAAAATTGTATGTTATGGAATTAAGGGAACCGTAACAATTACCCTTGGTGTGGGTTTAATTAAGTCCTACCCACAGCTGGCAGCACCCAAGTAAACATCAATTTGGAGAGCAGCTGCTTGCAACCTGACATTAATGCCCATGGTCAATTTGGTTTGACATTCGATATCCCTATGGGGCTAGATAGGTACCATCAGTAAATTAAACACTGTACATGGGACAATATTTTAAAAGGTCAATAACTCCAAATTTCAATGACAACGTCAAACCAACTATAACTTGTAAAAATTCATATACGGGGCCTCCCGAGTGGCGCAGTGGTCTAAGGCACTGCATCGCAGCTCTAGCTTTGCCACTAGAGATTCTGGGTTCGAGTCCAGGCTCTGTCCAGGCTCTTTGGCCCAGCATCGTCCAGGTTAGGGGAGGGTTTGGCTGGCAGGGATGTTCTTGTCCCATCGTGCACTAGCGACTCCTGTGGCGGGCCGGGTGCAGTGCACTCTGACACGGTAGCCAGGTGTACGGTGTTTCCTCCGACACATTGGTGCGGCTGGCTTCCGGGTTAAGTGGGCCTTGTGTCAAGAAGCAGTGTGGCTTGGTTGGGTTGTGTTTCGGAGGACACACGGCTCTCGACCTTTGCCTCTCCCGAGTCCGTACGGGAGTTGCAGCGATGAGACAAGACTGTAACTACCAATTTGATACCACAACATTGGTGAGAAAAAGGGGTAATAATTAATAATAAAAAATTTAAAAAATGATATAACAAAAAATGATGTGCAAAATTAAAATATTGTCCCATTTACATTGTCTCAACTATACTGCGGAGAGGATAGAACCGTCTAACCGTGATGTCCCTTACGATTGTACGGTAGTAAAACCACTATCTAAGAGGGGTGATGTCAATATACTTGTGTCATGTTTTATGCATTGGACATTATATAAATTCAATAGCACACCCGTGACGGCTCTTATTTCTCAATAAATTGAGAAAAGGTCATATGCTATGAGCAGCGTAAAATGTATCCGGGACGATTAAAAGTGTACAGCAGGTTGTAGGTCAATTGAGCAGCTGTCTGAAATGATTACATGGTATGCGTGTGGCCCTTAGATTGCAATACCTACTAAGCTAACATATGGAATTGTTTTAAGATGGTCATAAAATGGATAATTTAACCATTTTATTTGGAATTTTAGGACCCCTGATGTATGAAAGAATATATATCTTATTTGATGAAACATTGAATTTGGCCTTTACTGCTATATCCCATAGAAACGCATTGAATAACATATTTGTACATGGCAAAACAGAGTAAAACCAAATTCATAGGGAATACGTTTTGAAATGTCTGTCCTCTGAGAGAAGAATTTTGGTCACTTTGTTTGTGGTACTTTTTACCCCCTATGCATGTTGTGCCATTTGTTGTGCCCAGTTCTGGGTTACCTTCAGACCACTCCCCTGAAGATTGTGTGTGTCGTAGAGCAAAACAACCGACACCTTCGTGTTCGTGAGTCTCCCCTTTCAATATTGGTGACACAAAAAATGATCTTGAGGCTCGTCAAATTTTGATAGCTGAAGTCTACTCCCCTTCGTCGGTGATTGGTCAACAGTAGGGATTCTTCAATTATGTGTTTGTTGTCATTGAACGACAGACTAGTTTTCATGCAGTTTTTTTCACTTGAGTAATACTGTACCAAACATCTTAGTTGGATGTAAAATTATGCGACTAAGACCTCTGCAAAAAAAATTCAATTAGTTACAGATTTCTGGAGTTATTTGAGATAAATTCTGAACATTTTGAGTGTACTGATGTTGGGTGATTAGGCCTGGCTCGCAGTCGGCGTTCCAATTCATCCCAAAGGTGTTCAATGGGGTTGAGGTAAGGTTTCTGTGCAGACCAGTCAAGTTTTTCCACACCGAACTCGACAAACCATTTCTGTACGGACCTTGCTTTGTGCATGGGGGCAGGGTCAAACTGAAACAGGAAAGGGCCTTCCTCAAACTGTTGCCACAAAGTTGGAAGCACAGAATTGTCTAGAATGTCATTGTATGCTGTAGCGTTAAGGTTTTCCTTCACTGGAACTAAAGGGCCTAGCCTGAACCAAGAAAAACAGCCCCATGCCATTATTCCTCCTCCACCAAACTTTATAGTTGGCACTATGCATTCGGGCAGGTAGCGTTCTCCTGGCATCTATCTATTCTTCAGACTGACAGATGGTGAAGCGTGATTCATCCCTTCAGAGAACGCGTTTCCACTGCTCCAGAGTTCCACTGAGTCCAATGGCGGCAAGCTTTACACCACACCAGCCAACGCTTGGCTTTGCGCAAAGTGATTTTAGGCATGTGGGTGTCTGCTTTGTACACTCTTGGCATTCTCTCAACCAGCTTCACTTGGAATGCTTTTCCAACAGTCTTGAAGGAGTTCCCACATACGCTGTGCACTTGTTGGCTGCTTTTCTTTCACTCTGCGGTCCGTCTCCTCCCAAACCATCTCAATTTGGTTGAGGTCGGGTGATTGTGGAAGCCAGGTAATCTGTCTGATGCAGCACTCCATCACTCTCCTTCTTGGGCAAATAACCCTTACACCACCTGGAGGTGTGTTGAGTCATTTACTGTTGAAAAACAAATAATATACCCACTTAGCGCAAACCAGATGGGATGGCGTATGGCTGCAGAATGATGTGGTAGCCATGCTGGTTAAGTGTGTCTTGAATTCTAAATAAATCAATGACAGTGTCACCAGCAAAGCACCCCCACACCACCTCCTCCATGCTTCATGGTGGGAACCACACATGCAGAGATCATGTTGTGGTAGCCATGCTGGTTAAGTGTGCCTTGAATTCGAAATAAATCACTGACAGTGTCACCAGCAAAGCACTCCCACACCACCTCCTTCATGCTTCATGGTGGGAACCACACATGCAGAGATCATCACCTCCTCTGCCTTTCACAAAGACATGCTTGTGTTTCTTGAACTCTGTGAAGCATTTATTTGGGCTGCAATATCTGAGGCTGATCTTTTCCTCTGCAGCAGAGGTAACTCTGGGTCTTCCTTTCCTGTTGCGGTCCTCATCAAAGCGCTTGATGGTTTTTGCAACTGCACTTGAAGAAACTTTCAAAGTTCTAGAGATTTTCCGGATTGACTGACCTTCATGTCTCTTCACTTATTTGAGCTGTTCTTGCCATAATCTTCTGTATACCACCCCTAACTTGTCACAACACAACTAATTGTCTCAAACGCATTAAGAAGGAAATAAATTCCACAAATTAACTTCTAACAAGGCACACCTGTTAATTGACATGCAGTCCAGGTGACTACCTCATGAAGCTGGTTGAAAGAATGCCAAGAGTGTACAAAGCTGCCATCAAGGCAAAGGGGGAATACTTTGAAGAATCTTAAACATAAAATATATTGCAATCAGGATGCTCTCGATGATAAAGCTGTAAAACCTTTTGAGGATCTGGGAACCCATGCCAAATCTTTTCAGTCTCCTGAGGGGGAAAAGGTGTTGTCATGCCCTCTTCACTACTGTCTTGGTTTGTTTGGTCCATGATAGTTTGTTGGAACTTGGAAATCTCGACCTCTCCACTACAGTCCCATTGATGTTAATGAGGGCCTGTACAGCCCTCCTTTTCCTGTAGCCAAATGTACTCATCTGCTTGCATCTCACCCCTATATCGAGGTGTTTTGGTAGTTTCCTTATGCATTATGATTTTCCGTCCACTAACATGTCTATCCTGTCCTCTATCCACCATTCATAGTGACAATAGTGGTAGGTGGATTGTTTGTCCAGATCTGCAATAGGCTAACTAGCAATCATACCACACACAAATGCATTCAAAGCTGCATACATTTTCAATATGAATCCACAAGAACAAATAGGAGGAATAGCTGATAGGCAGCGGAGAGGCCAGGTGCATCATGGCGCATAAAAGAACAATGAAAACATGAGACACTCAGCTCAAAAAGCTCTCCTGTTGATCTTGTTTAGGGACAATACAATTATCATACCTTGACAAACCTAACGCTACAATGCAATGAATAATTTGCTGTTAAATTCCCATGTATAAAAAAAATTCTAATCACAGGGCTTTTGCGCAGTTATTCAAATTATATTTTCAATGCAGCCTAGAGTAGAATTTTGTACTCACTTGAAAACAATGATGCAAAGTTATTTTTATGTGCACTATGTATTTTACATACAAACTTTTATCCGCAACAAGTCAATTTGATGGAAACACAACTGATGGGAAAATGCACATACAGTTTTTGTGCAGATTTTAGAATATTCATATGAAAATCTGTCTCCATTTGGGTGAAAACCTACCTATAGACACCCTAAAGACTCTGTAAAGTGCACTAGTCCAGTGTCAATTTGATTAGGCCTATGCCTGCACGCCATGGTTCACCAGCAGCCCCAAAACATCTAGAATAGGCTAAGCTACAGACCCGCCAAAACAAGCTTGTAAGAATTGTCCTTAAACTCCCCCCTCATACTCATTGGCTGGCAGCACAGTTGGTCTTAAAAAAGTTGGTCTTAAATGCTAGGTCGTGTAGCTACATCCGACGTTGTGATTAGAATTTACACCTTATGCACAAACCAAAAGTAAGACTAGTCGTTGATAAATCCGGCGTCAGGAATGTGCCTTCGTGATATTAGAAGATTCCTTCCTGCCGGTTGCTAGGCAGCGCTCGTTGTTTAGTTGCAATCAGTTTCCAAAAGTAAATAAAGGAAAAATTGCTAGATACCATATTTGGCGGAATGCGGAGCTGTCAACTCTCACACGTTGCTCGAGACACACGTTTTTGACCCTCTTATCATGCTCTCACGGGACACCTCTTATATCTCACGCATTCTTCTAATTGGTCCATTGTATCGTCAGCACGTTAACATTTTGAATGTGCTCCAAATCGATTTGAAATCGCAGCATCTACACCTACAATTTAACATCAGGAGCGAAATCTCTATCATTGTCCTGTCTTGCCACAGCACAGTGACAGCGGCACTTTGAAGCAGTGGTGTAAAGTACTTAAGTAAAAATACTTTAAAGTACTACTTAAGTATTTTTGGGGTATCTGTACTTTACTATTTATATATTTGACTACTTTTACTTCACTACATCCCTTAAGAAAATATTGTACTTTTTACTCCATATATTTTCCTTGACACCCAAAAGTACTCGTTACATTTTGAATGCTTAGCAGGACAGTAAAATGGTCCAATTCACGCACTTATCAACTGAACATCCCTGGTCATCCCTACTGCCTCTGATCTGGCGGCCTCACTAAACACACATGGTTCGTTTGTAAATTATGTCTGCATGTTGGAGTGTGCCTCTGGCTATCATGAGAGAAAAAAGAAAATGGTGCAGTCTGGTTTGCTTAATATAAGGATTTTGAAATGATTTATACTTTTAGTAATTACATTTACTTTTGATACTTAAGTATATTTTAAACCAAATACTTATAGACTTTCAATCAAGTCGAATTTTACTGAGTGACTTTAACTTTTACTTGAGTCATTTTTTATTACGGTATCTTTACTTTTACTCAAGTATGACAATTGGGTACCTTTTCCACCAATGCTTGAAGCAGTTCCCGAGTGTGGTCTAAGACACTGCATCTCAGTGCAAGAGGCGTCACTGCAGTACCTGTTTCGAATCCAGGCTGCATCACATCCGGTCGTGATTGGGAGTCCCATTGGCACAGCGTCGGGTTTGGCCGTCATTGTAAATAAGAATTTGTTCTTATTAACTGACTTGCCTAGTAAAACAAAAAAAAATATTGGTCTAGTTATGTAAGGGATTGTTTAAAAAAAAACGGCCGTCAAGATTAGTGTCGTTCTCCGCTGAGTTTATACAACTGTAACAAGAGTAGCAAGGTAGCCTACATTTATGTTTATGCTGTTACTCCTGTCCCTATTGCAGAATGCAGCCTGTTATCAACATGTTCGGAAGGTGATTTAATCCACACGTGCACTAGTCCCCTCCTTTGGTGATTGGCATTTAGGCTGTGACAACGAAAAGGCAGCAGACAGACCTGCTGCAGCAAGCTATGGTTTAGCAGGGAAGTTTGGTAGGGTGGCCTGATTTGTAACTATGAAAATAATTTTGTCAAACAGATTGTGAACACAAAAGTGTCAGTTTGATTCTAGAGGGGGTACAGTAAATAGGAAAATAATTTGGTTAGGGTGTAAGGGCAGATTTATATAATCTTGTCTTCAGGAGATTTGATTTAGACTGATCAGTGGAACAATTCACATTCTTAATAATGGACAAAATATAGCCTAGGGTAATTACTGTGCTTGTCAGCAAAAACAGTACGGTTATTCCCCACACTTATTTTATTATTCAAATTCCTCCTAATTTTGCCAGTGTAATCACATATTTGAAATCTGATATGCCTACTTGTGTCGTTAAAAATGATTTATGAGGCGGTGTATTTTTGCAGCCATTCATGGACAATTTTGAATAAGTCATACAAATTAGCATTGGATCGTAAATGCTCCAGGAATCAAATATAATTTTTGACATTTCGGGCAAGGATCTTCAACTAGTAGGCATAAATCACCTAATTATTAACGTTCACTAGATTTTTCTTGAAGGCTGGGTGATGTTGAGAAATTCACCCTATTTTAAAGACACAGTCACCCAAATGACAAAATACAAGTTGCTTGTGTCCTTACTTTGAAGGCAGTCTATGGACAAGGACACTGCAATCTATGATTTGGTTACCCACTGCCATCAACCATTAATATAAAAAATGTCCTGTGCAGAGCCTTGGTGTAGTGGTAACACGCACCAGCACGTTTCGCATACAACTTTCCACCTGAGAACAGGGATCAATCCCACCTTCCCACTGTTTCTAGCACTTGCCTGTCTCCTTATCTATCTAAATGAATTACTGTCTGAATAAAATGTCAAACCACCCAAAAAATATCTTTAAAAAATATATTAGCATCTAAGTAACAAAGTCTTCGAATTGTGAGTGTTCATTTAATTTTCAAAGCATCCTGAATACACCTGACCCGTGGTTCTAATTGTTCTATTTTCCACCCTGGTCATAGGCCTAAGCCATGTCAATAATACGTAGAATTGTAGGAAATTAGCAATAAAACTGTAAAATGTTCCTGATGGAGGACCCCCAGTCCCCCCTCTAGGGGTTATGCCAGGGGGCAATGAAATTCAAACAGTAAACCTCTATCCAAGCTTTCTTAAAAAGTTGTAAGCAAAGAAAAGGAACATTTACTTTTCAGACTCGAAAATTAGAAATACAATATAGCTGTATAACAAACATTGTGAAATGTTGACAACTAAATTCAATAGCAACTGCTACAAACAGAGAAAAAAAAATAAACCTGGAAGCGCATAACTGATAAAGTAAATGAGCAGAGTGGGAAGCTTGGCTTCAGTGCAGTGGAGGATGTGAGAATGAAATGAAAAGCGCTAATGACAAGAACAATCAAATATGCGGGTGCCCTGAGAACCCACCAACGGGAGGAGGTCCTGCTCCTAAAATATCGCCTCACAGCAACATTATAGTTGATATATGTGGAGCAGATTCCCTTGCGTTTACCGGACTGGAAGGTGTGGACAGCATAGCATCACCAAGCGCATCCACCCAGCAGAATGACAAAGACGATGACAGCTCAGCATCCACTAACAGCAGCCTAGTAGTGAACATCTATAACGAAGGTAAAAACTGAAACCATTCATTTATCATCAACTGCCAGGTGTATGCTCTATGTGCTGAATATTTCAAGGCACTAGTGTCCTCTTTCGGTTTTTCATTTATTGTGACCACTGTCTGCACGCAAAAAGTTGTCCACCACTTTCTTATTGACTTGTTATAATTTACACGTTTGTTATCTCTTTTAGATACAGACTCGAGCTCCCCGAACACATCGTTTACAACCAGAACGCAGAGCCAGAGCAGGTTGCGTTGGGCAACGAGACAAGATCTGCTGAATGAGACGCTCATGGAGAAGGAGATAGTGGGAGTGGAAATGGAGACTGATAAATTGAGATTGGAGAAATAAACATTACAGCAAGAGAAAAAATGTATTACATGTAGAGATTAGGTTCCTCAAGCAGCCGCAGATCATTGTAGAGCGAGAGGGTGCAACATACACTAAATTGTAGCCAATAGACCATATGAAATTGTACATTGAATGCTGAATATGAATTCCGAATCAATTATATATTTTACAATCATTTCAAATGTCTTTCAATACTGTGAAGGTAAGTTTTGACGTTGATATCTCATATAGCCTAGAACTATTATAGTCGGCTACATTTGATGGATGATGTTATTCCCGGACCAGTCGAAAAATGCTCCGTCTTGTTTTCCACTCTGGCCATGCGCTCCTGCTCAATCATTCAACCTGGTCTCAGAGCATTTCGCATTATTCTGTATGTAAATTCAATTGATATATTTGATATGTTACGTTTCATATGATATGCATTCATTTGTGGATGTCCATCACCCATTTTGTATGATATGTTACGAGTTACAATTCGTATTAAATGTTACGAATTTGCTAAACGTAGTATATGTTACGAATTTGCTAAACGTTTGATAAGTTACAAATTCTAGCTAGGTGACTAATGTTGGCTAGCTGGCTAATGTTAGCTTGGCCAGGGGCTAGGGGTTAGGGGTTAGGGTTGCGTTTATGAGTTAGGTTAAAGGGGTAAGGTTAGTGTTAGGGTTAGGGAAGGGTTAGCTAACATGCAATAAAACTGTAAAATGTTCCTGATGGAGGACCCCCAGTCCCCCCTCTAGGGGTTATGCCAGGTAAAGTTACCAAGTAGTAAGTTCTCGAAAAGTTGCTATGAGATCTGATGAGATTCGAAATCACAACCTCTGTTGCTTATGTAACCATACCAAACATCGTTCTAATTTGAGTGTCCCGGATTTCAGTTTACTATGTTACGTCTAGTCTGTGAAACCAGGCTGAATCATTGGATGGGGCAGACTCTTCTCCACAATGCAATTACACTGTGTGGTAACGCAACATAGTGACCTATTATTCAGTACCAGCTTATGTTATTTGCTGAATGTCATAATGCAAACTAGGGTAGGCCTACTAACCTGCACTTCAGCACCCCTATGCTCTAGCTCCTGGTCTTTTCCTGGCCACCAACACTGGGGTCATCAGACACCTTTTTAGTTGGTAGCCATGATCCATCCACCAGCAGGATGCCACCACATCTTCCCTCTTCAAACTCCCGCTGGAGTGCGCTCTCTCGAAGGATGCGCGCGTCGTGGGTAGACCCGAGGCTACCTTGCCACCACATGTTTGATCCTCATTTCCTGGTTGCACGTTGATCGAATGACAAATAAAATAAGAAATACATCCAAACAGTACAGCGGCTATTTGTTGAATGGAAAGAAACTGGAACAAAACACCAAAAGTGTAACGACATTCCGAGATTGTCAAGCCAAGCCTTCGATAGCCTACTAGGTAGGCCTACAAGGTAGCTATGGTTGTATTTTCTGTTTGTCGAGATTGACATAGTCTATTTTATTGTAGTGTTGAAAACGCAAACCATGATACTGAAGTGCCCAAAATCGGTAAGCTTTGTTTATTGGTTGTGTGGTGCATTGGCACAGAAATCTGTTGGTGGAAAATTCGTTGCATATAGGCTATTTTATATAATTATAAATATTGCATCAAATTGTTGAGGTTGCTACATGAGGTTGCTACAACAAATTAGCCTATGAATTAAAGTTTACAACATATTTGCACAGGTCCAGAGAAACATTTGAGTAATCAAGGTCACAGACAGTGACACATTCAATACCGCCTTCAATACCATGTTGCCTGCATCTAGCTGATCTAGGGTGTAATCATTAGTCCAACAGTTGCAAACGACAGTTTCTATTGTACACATTCAGTTATGTTTATCACCGTTTCGGTCCATTTGTGTCTATTTAAGAAACACTTTTCAACAGAATCGGCAGAATGAATACACCCCTGATCACACGCAAACACAGTTCACTTTCATAGCAGCCACATACAAACAGCATGCTTGCTTTGCTTGTTAATTCCTTCTCGCATTTATGCATTCTCCTCCCGCATCTAGGCGATTTCCTCCCCTCACATTTTCCCATCGCTTGTGGACTTCATTGCGCAACACATCAGCTGTCTGTGACCATGCAAAAAAAACTTTCCAAGCAAAACCTTTATATCAAAACTGCTAACAGCTACACACAGCCTACATTGTTGTTACCATATTAGCTAATGTCATAGTCAACATAGCTACAAGAACTAGCAGGTTAGTAAACCCGCTACAATCATGCAGTACAGCGTACAGTCAGCAAGCAGTTTAGCAGTTACACCTGCGGGCTCGGTGGCAATAAATTAATAAAACCAAAAACGTACCTTGACTTGGAAAAGTTACAGTGTTGGATAGCCATAGCAGGCTAGCTAACATGGCCTCCCTCTCTGTTTTAGCCAGGTGTTTGAGTAGGCTAAACTAGCTAGCTTCATTATGAAATATAGCTCTTCATTTTTGAAGAAATTAATTTGTTCAAAACTGTTCAACTAGTGTCTTTGTCTCTCTTTGAGTCAACTACTCACAACATTTTATGGACTGCAGTGTTAGCTAGCTGTAGGTTATGCTTTCAGTACTAGATTCATTCTCTGATCCTTTGATTGGGTTGACAACATGTCAGTTCATGCTGTAAGGGCAATGATAAGTTGGAGGACGTCCTCCGAAAGTTGTCATAATTACTGTGTAAGTCTATGGAAGGGGGTTTGAACCATGAGCCTCTTAGATTTTGTATTAAAGTCAATATACCCAGAGAAGGACGGAAACTAGCTGTCCTCCGGCTACAACATGGTGCTACCCTACAGAGTGCTGTTGAGGCTACTGTAGACCTTCTTTGCAAAACAGTGTGTTTTAATCAATTATTTGAGGGGGGTGTATTTGTTTTAATGATTTCCTTGGTCCTCTAGCCAATATCTGTGATGACGCTGGACATTACCTCCGACAGCAACACTGTGATCTCTGTACTATCTATGCTATGAGCCACTACAATACACTGATTTGGCCAATTAAGAGTGTGTGTTTCTGGGGTGGGGGATGACAAATAGAGAGACAGAGAGAAGAGGGAGAGAAAATTAGATATATATTGAGAGATGAGAGAGAGAGATTAAGTGGCATGAATGTAAGTGAGAACCTGTAGGAGAGGCTGAAGAACTGATTTCTGTTAGGGATGGTATGTGTATGTGCAGAGGTGTCATGCTCAGGGGACACAAAGGCATGTGCCTCCTCAGATTTGTCCAGTTTATTTTTTATTTTTTTATGTAAAATTAATTACTAAACATAACATTTTTAGGTCCACGTTTATCATTATTTATAAAAGATCTGTCAGCTGCATTTTGTGGCAGGAGCACACTGACTGCACCAGACAAATAGTACCCGCCCCCCGCCTCCCCTATTCTCCGCAGTACAGTGCCTTGCAAAAGTATTCATCCCCCTTGGTGTTTTTCCTATTTTGTTCCATTACAACCTGTAATTTAAATATCTTTTTATTTGTATTTCATGTCATGGACATACACAAAATAGTCGAAATTGAAGAGCTGAAATGAAAAAAAATTACTTATTTCAAAAACATTATTTATTTTTTTTATGGAAAAGTGGTGCGTGCATATGTATTCACCCCCTTTTCCATGAAGCCCCTAAATAAGATCTGGTGCAAGCAATTACCTTCAGAAGTCACATAATTAGTTAAAAAAAGTCCACCTGTGTGCAATCTACAGTTGAAGTCGGAAGTTTGCATACACAACATTTCATTTATAATTCACTGTATCACAATTCCAGTGGGTCAGAATTTTAACATACACTGAGTTTAAACATCTTGGAAAATTCCAGTAAATGATGTCATGGCTTTAGAAGCTTCTGATAGGCTAATTGACATCATTTGAGTCAATTGGAGGTGTACCTGTGGATGTATTTCAAGGCCTACCTTCAAACTCAGTGCCTCTTCGCTTGACATCATGGGAAAATCAAAAGAAATCAGCTAAGACCTCAGAAAAAAAATTGTAGACCTCCACAAGTCTGTTTCATCCTTGGGAGCAATTTCCAAACACCTGAAGGTACCACGTTCATCTGTACAAACAATAGTACGCAAGTATAAACACCATGGGACCACACAGCCGTCATACCGCTCAGGAAGGAGACGCGTTCTGTCTCCTAGAGATAAATGTACTTTGGTACAAAAAGTGCAAATCAATCCCAGAACAACAGCAAAGGACCTTGTGAAGATGCTGGAGGAAACAGGTACAAAAGTATCGATATCCATAGTAAAACAAGTCCTATATCAACATAACCCAAAACCGCCATAAAAAAAGCCAGACTACGGTTTGCAACTGGACATGGGGACAAAGATCGTACTTTTTGGAGAAATGTCCTCTGGTCTGATGAAACTGTTTGGCCATAATGACCATCGATATGTTTGGAGGAAAAAGGTTGGACGCTTGCAAGCCGAAGAACACCATCCTAATCGTGAAGCGCGGGGGTGGCAGCATCATGTTGTGGGGGTGCTTTGCTGCAGGAGGGACTGGTGCACTTCACAAAATAGATGGCTTCATGAGGAAGAAAAATGATGTGGATATATTGAAGCAACATCTGAAGACATCAGTCAATAAGTTAAATCTTGGTCGCAAATGGGTCTTGCAAATGGACAATGACCCCAAGCATACTTCCAAAGTTGTGGCAAAATGGCTTAAGGACAACAAAGTCAAGATATTGGAGTGGCCATCACAAAGCCCTGACCTCAATCCTATAGAAAATTTGTGGGCAGAACTGAAAAAGTGTGTGCTAGCAAGGAGGCCTACAAACCTGACTCAGTTACACCAGCTCTGTCAGGAGGAATGGGCCAAAATTCACCCAACTTATTGTTGGTCTGTGCATGCTCTGAGGACGCGGCCGGGGATGCCGTCTGGGCCTGCAGCCCTGCGAGGGTTAACATGTTTAAATGTTTTACTCACGTTGGCTGCAGTGAAGGAGAGCCCGCAGGTTTTGGCAGCGGGCCATGTCAGTGGCACTGTTTTGTCCTCAAAGCGAGCAAAGAAGTTGTTTAGTCTGTCTGGGAGCAAGACATCGTGGTCTGGTTTTTCTTTTGTAGTCCGTGATTGACTGTAGACCCTGCCACATACCCCTCGTATCTGAGCCGTTGAATTGTGACTCCACTTTATCTCTATACTGACGCTTTGATTGCCTTGCGGAGGGAATAGCTACACTGTTTGTATTCTGTCATGTTTCCAGTCACCTTGCCCTGATTAAAAGCAGTGGTTCACTGAGTCAGCATTTAGATCCATGTTGTTCTCTGAGGCTGACCAGAACATATCCCAGTCCGCGAGACCTAAACAATCTTGAAATGTGGATTCTGATTGGTCAGACCAGCGTTGAATGGTTCTAGTCACTGATACATCCTGTTTGAGTTTCTGCCTATAAGACGGTAAGAGCAAGATGGCATCGTGGTTGGATTTGCCGAAGGGAGGGCAGGGAAGGGCTTTGTATGCATCGCGGAAGTTTGAGTTGCAGTGATCGAGTGTATTACCTCCGCGCGTAGTGCAATCAGTATGCTGAATTTAGGAAGCCTTGTTCTCAAATTTGCAAAAATATCTAAAAACCTGTTTTTGCTTCATCATTATGGGGAATTGTGTGTAGATTGATAAGAATTATTTTTAAAAAAAATCTATTTTATAATAAGGCTGCAAAATAACAAAAAGTAGAAAAATTCAAGGGGTCTGAATACTTTCTGAATGCACTGGACATGGGGACAATATCAGAATAAATTATCTAATGATTCTGTTTCTTTGCAGCAAAATCTTTAGAGCTGAGATTGTTGTATGCACCATATATACACTTGGGTCTGAAATTATTGACACCCTTGATGAAGATGAGCCATAATGACCATATACAATTATTAATTCAAATACTGAGCTATGTTGTATGCTAAAAAAAATATTATGTTTTACTAATACAATTCCTCAGAGAAAGATTTTGTTTAAGTAATGTTTTTTTCTTCACAAAAAGGTAATGGATAAAATTATTGATACCCTTGATAAAGATGAGCCATAATAACTGTAGAAAATCATTAATTCAAATACTAAGCTATGTTGTATGAAGAAAAAAAATATTATTTTATAGTAATACAATTGCTGAGAGAAAGAGATTTTGTTTAAATAATATTCTTTTCTTCTCAAAAAGGTAGAGGACAAAATTAGTCAATTACTACTCATTCAAGGGTTTTTCTTAATTTGTTATATTTTCTACATTGTAGAATAATAGTGAAGACATCAAAACTATGAAATAACACACATGGAATCAGGTAGTAACCAAAAAAGTGCTAAACAAATCCAAATATATTTTATATTTGAGATTCTTCAAAGTATTCAGCCTTTGCCTTGATGACAGCTTTGTACACTCTTGGCATTCTCTCAACCAGCTACATGAGGTAGTCACCTGGAATGCATTTCAATTAACGGGTGTGCCTTGTTAAAAGTACATTTGTCTAATTTCTTTCCTTCTTAATGCGTTTGAGCCAATCAGTTGTGTTGTGACAAGGTAGGGGGAGTATACAGAAGATAGCCCTATTTGGTAAAAGACCAAGTCCATATTATGGCAAGAACAGCTCAAATAAGTAAAGAGAAATGACAGTCCATCCTCACTTTAAGACATGAAGGTCAGTCAATCAGGAACATTTCAAGAACTTTGAAAGTTTCTTCAAGTGCAGTCGCAAAAACCATCAAGCGCTAAGAGGAAACTGTCTCTCATGAGGACTGCCACAGGAAAGGAAGACCCAGAGTTACCCCTGCTGCAGAGGATAAGTTGATTAGAGTTAACTGCACCTCATATTGCAGCCCAAATAAATGCTTCACAGAGTTCAAGTAACAGATACATCTCAACATCAACTGTTCAGAGGAGACTGATATAGTAACTTGTTGACTTAACTCTAGAATGCCTACTTCAAGTGTTTTAGTACTAGTCTAATCTCAGGACTTAACCTATGCCTTTTTTTAATCAGGCCTTCATGGTCGAATTGCAGCAAAGACACCACTACTAAATGACACCAATAAGAAGAAGAGACTTGTTTGGGCCAAGACACACGAGCAATGGACATTAGACGGTGGAAATCTGTCCTTTGGTCTGATGAGTCCAAATTTGAGATTTTTGGTTCCAACCGCCGTGTCTTTGTGAGATACAGAGTAGGTGAATGGATGATCTCTGCATGTGTGGTTCCCACCGTGAAGCATGGGCGAGGAGATGTGATTGTGTGGGGGTGCTTTGCTGGTGACACTGTCAATGATTTATTTAGAATTCAAGGCACACTTAACCAGCATGGCTACCACATCATTCTGCAGCGATACACCAACCCATCTGGTTTGCGCTTGATGGGACTATCATTTGTTTTTCAAAAGGACAATGACGCAACACACCTCCAGGCTGTGTAAGGGCTATTTGACTAAGAAGGAGAGTGATGGAGTGCTGCATCAGACAGATTACCTGGCCTCCACAATCACCCGACCTCAACCAAATTGAGATGGTTTGGGATGAGTTGGATCGCAGAGTGAAGGAAAAGCAGCCAACAAGTGCTCAACATATACGGGAACTCCTTCAAGACTGTTGGAAAAGCATTCCAGGGGAAGCTGGTTGAGAGAATGCCAAGAGTGTGCAAAGCTGTCATCAAGGCAAAGGTTGGCTACTTTGAAGAATCTCAAATATATAATATAATATATTTGTTTCACAATTTTTTGGTTACTACCTGATTCCATATGTGTTATTTCATAGTTTTGATGTCAACACTATTATTCTACAATGTAGAAAATATAAAAAATAAATAAAAACCTTTGAATGAGTAGGTGTGTCCAAACTTTTGACTGGTACTCTAGATTGAGTGAACACTCCCATATATTTTTTATAGCTGCATATATGTGACATAACTCCACCATTCCTATTCATAATATAATAATACATTTAAAAAATCATCCTAAAGAACGTTTTTTCCCCCCATCAATCGGTATATTTGAGTTTAACCATAGTATTTGTTGTAATATTTGTTCTGTCTTTTCTGGAGAATAAAATAGCTATTGTAACCAGCGTTGTATGGCTTGTTTAAGAAAGGGCGATACTTTGAGCATGGTTTCAATTTCAATTACAGTGCGTTCAGAAAGTATTCATATCCCTTGACTTATCCCACATATGTGTTGTCTTATAGCCTGAATTCAAAATGGATTAAATAGATTGTTTTCACACCCATCTACACACAATAACCCAACAACATGTTTTTACATTTTTTTGCAAATTTATTGGAAATGAAATACAGAAATGTCTCATTTACGTAAGCATTCACACCCCTGAGTTAATACATGTTAGAATCACCTTTAGCAGCGATTACAGCTTTTAGTCTTTCTGGGTAAGTCTCTAGGAGCTTTGCATGCTTGAATTGTACAATATTTGTCCATTCTTCTTTTCAAAATGTTTCAAGCTCTGCCAAATTGGTTGTTGATCAATGCTAGACAACCATTTGCATGTCTTGTCATAGGTTTTCAAGCAGATTTAAGTCAAAACTGTAACTCGGCCACTCAGGAACATTCACTGTCTTCTTGGTAAGCAACTCCAGCTCAGATTTGGCCTTGTGCTTTCGGTTATTGTTCTGCTGAAAATGTGTATTCATCTCCCAGTGTTTGGTGGAAAGCAGACTGAACCAGGTTTCCCCCTAGGATTTTGCATGTGCTTAGCTACATTACATTTCTTTTTTATCCTGAAAAACTCCCCAGTCCTTGATGATTACAAGCATACCCAGAACACGATGCAGCCACCACTATGCTTGGAAATACAGAGTGTAGTACTCCTTAATGTGTTGAATTGGATTTGCCTAAAACATAACACTTTGGATTTAGGACAAAAAGTGAATTGCTTTGCCATTTCTTTTTTGCAGTATTACTTTAGTACCTTGTTGCAAACAGGATGCATGTTTTGGAATATTTGTATTCTGTACAGGCTTCCTTCTTTTTCCTCTGTCAATTAGGTTAGTATTGTGGAGTAAATAAAATGTTGCTTATCCATCCTCAGTTTTCTCCTATCACAGCCATTAAACTCTAACTGATTTAAAGTCACTATTGGCCTCATGGTGGAATCCCTGAGCGGTTTCCTTCCTCTCTGGCAACTGACTTAGGAAGGACGTCTGTATCTTTGTAAAGATTGGGTGTATTGATACACCATCCAGAGTATAATTAATAACTTCACCATGCTCAAAGGGATGTTCAATGTCTGCTTTTATCATATTTAGCCGTCTACCAATGGGTCTCCTTTGTGAGGCATGGGAAATCCTCCCTGGTCTTTGTGTTTGAATCTGTGGTTGAAATTCACTGCTCGACTGAGGGACCTTACAGATAATTGTATGTGTGGGGTACAGAAATTAGGTAGTCATTCAAAAATCATGTTAAATACTATTATTGCACACAGAGGGAGTCCATGCAACTTATTATGTGACTTGTAAAGCACATTTTTACTCTTCAACTTATTTAGGCTTGGCATAACAAAGGGGTTGAATACTTATTGACTGAAGACATTTCAGCTTTTCATTAGAAATTAATTTGTAAACATTTTGAAAAACGTAATTCCACTGACTTTATGGGATATTGTATGTAGGTGTTACGGCTCTCGTTTGTTGAATGAAGAGTGGACCAAGAAGCAGCGTGGAAAGTGTTCATGATTTCAATATTCAAAAAACACTCAAACAAAATAACAAACTTGAAAACGAAAGCGCACAGTTCTATCAGGCAGAAACACTAAACAGAAAACAAGATCCCAACAAAACCCAAAAGGAAAATGACAACTTTTGTATGATCCCCAATCAGAGTCAACGATAGACAGCTGCCTCTGATTGGGAAACACCCAGACAAAAACAAAGAAATAGAAAACATAGACTCTCCCACCCGAGTCACACCCTGACCTAACCAAACATAGAAAATAATGAGGAACTCTAAGGTCAGGGCGTGACAGTAGGCCAGTAACAACAAATCTAAATTCAAACCTTTTTAAATTCAGGCTGTAACACAACAAAATGTGGAAAAGGTCAAGGGTTGTGAATTCTTTCTGAAGGTACTGTAACCAAAAATGAGAAGTTGGAATCTGTATAAAGGCAAAAAGTCCATTTTTGAACAAAGGATGAGCCTTTCTTAGTAATCTACTGGATAACCAGTTCGAGTTTAAGTATAACTTACATATGAGTGAAGCTTTTAGTGAGAGGTTTAATGGTTTAATATTTAATCAATTCAGCACCCCCAAACTCATATTCGTTATATAAATAGGCACATTTAATTTTGTCTGGCTTAGCATTACAAATAAAGTTCAAGTTTTTTGCGTATATGATTGTAAAAACTAGTCGTCTGGAGTAGGCAGTGCCATAAGTATATAAGTAAACTGTGATATGACTAAAAAGTTAATTAGTGTGATTTTTCCATAGACAGGTATTTCCCTCCCCATGGTTGCAGGATCTAACCTATTCATGCTAACTTTCTTTTGAAATGTGTTGTGGTAAGTTCAGTTATATCTTTAGGGATATGAATAGCAAGTTCACTATCAGCCCATTTTATTGGTAGACTACAGAATAATGTAAAAGTTGTTTACTTTAACAATCTGATACAGAATATGGTACCCTTATCATAATTGGGGTTTAGTCCAGAGAGGCTAGAGGAGGGATCTACATCTTCAATGAGACAGTGCAGGGAACCAGATTACAGATTTAAGAGGAAACTTGAGTCATTGGCATAGATTGACACTTATTTTTAAGCCCTTATTTTTGACCCTTTGATGTTCTTGATGGATTTGATTTTAATAGCTAGCATTTCAATGGCCATAACAAATAGATATGGAGACAGCCGAGACAGTGTTCTCTTGTACTTTTAATGATATGACCCATTTTATAGATAGAAATTGACATTATAGGTCATTAACCAATCACAGCACTCCTTTATGATTGCACGTTCAGCAAGTCATCAGCAGAGGGAGTTCCCATTGAATCCATTTTTCCCATTCCCTGTGTTGGTGATGCTCATAAAATGTATCATACCTTCAGAATTAGCAGAGAGCCCACTCTGGAAAGTTGATGTACTTGTAGACCAGGGGTATTCAACCGGGGAGGTTCTTCACCTCTATGGGTCTGCGGAGATACTGCAGGGGGTCTGCGAAAATATATACATTTTAAAGTGGATTGAAAAGTAAAACATTGAAATGTTTTTATATTCACTGAGTGTACAAAACATTAAGGACACCTGCTCTTTCCATGACAGACTGACCAGGTGAATCCAGGTGAAGGCTATGATCCCTTATTGGTGTCACTTGTTAAATCCACTTCAATCAGTGTAGATAAAGGGGAGGAGACGGGTTAAGAGACAATTGAGACAACGCTTGTGCATGTGTGCCATTCAGAGGGTGAATGGTCCAGACACAATATTTAAGTGCCTTTGAATGGGGTATGGTAGTAGGTGCCAGGCGCACCGGTTTGTGTCGACAACTGCAACGCTGTTTTTCCATACTCAACAGTTTCCAGTGTGTATCAAGAATGGTCCACCACCCAACTTCACACAACTGTGGGAAGCATTCGAGTCAACATGGGCTAGCATCGCTGCGGAATGCTTTCGACACCTTGTAAATCCATGCCCCCAACTAAATGAGGCTGTTGTGAAGGCACTCAGTGTAAAAACAACAACAGAATAAAGAGATTTTGAAATACATACACTACCGGTCAAACGTTTTATAACACCTAGTCATTCAGGGGTTTTTCATTATTTGTACTATTTTCTACATTGTAGAATAATAGTGAAGACATCAAAACTATGAAATAAGACATGGAATCATGTAGTAAACAAAAAAGTGCCAAACAAATCAAAATGTATTTTATATTTTAGATTCTTCAAATAGCCACACTTTGCCTTGATGACAGCTTTGCGCATTCTCTCAACCAGCTTCACGAGGTAGTCACCTGGAATGCATTTCAATTAACAGGTGTACCTTCTTAAAAGTTAATTTGTGAAATTTCTTTCCTTCTTAATGCGTTTGAACCAATCAGTTGTGTTGTGACAAGGTAGTGGGAGTATACAGAAGATAGCCCTATTTGGTGATAAACCTAGACCATATTATAGCAAGAACAGCTCCAATAAGCAAAGAGAAATGACAGTCCATCGCTACTTTAAGACATGAAAGTCACTCAATCAGGAACATTTCAAGAACTTTGAAAGTTTCTTCAAGTGCAGTTCAAGCGCTATGATGAAACTGGCTCTCATGAGGACCGCCACAGGAAAGGAAGACCCAGAGTTACCTCTGCTGCAGAGGATACGTTCATTAGAGAGTTACCAGCCTCAGAAATTGCAGTCCAAATAAATGCTTCCAGTTCAAGTAACAGACACATCTCAACATCAACTGTTCAGAGGAGACTGTGTGAATCAGGCATTCATGGTCGAATTGCTGCAAAGAAATCAATAATAAAGGACACCAATAATAAGAAGAGACTTGCTTAGGCCAAGAAACACGAGTACACCGGTGGAAATTTGTCCTTTGGTCTAGAGTCCAAATTGGAGATATTTGGTTCCAACCGCCTTGTCTTTGTGAGATGCGGTGTGGGTGCACGGATGATCTCCGCATGTGTATTTCCCACCGTAAAGCATGGAGGAGGAGGTGTTATGGTGTGGGGGTGCTTTGCTGGAAAGAAAAGCAGCCAACAAGTGCACAGCGTATGTGGGAACTCCTTCAAGACTGTTGGAAAAGCATTCCAAGTGAAGCTGGTTGAGAGAATGCCAAGAGTGTACAAAGCTGTCATCAAGGCAAAGGGTTGCTATTTGAAGAATCTCAAATATAAAATATATTTTGATTTGTTAAACACTTTTTTTTGGTTACTACATGATTCCATATGTGTTATTTCATAGTTTTGATGTCTTCACTATTATTCTACAATATACAAAATAGTACAATTAAAAAAAAAACTTGAATGAGTAGGTGTTCTAAAACCTTTGACCGGTAGTGTACCTACAGTAGAAAAGAGGAGAATATCTTACCCTTTATTTCTCAACTCCTAATATTTAACAAATTACGCTCATTGGAGCCAATTACACTCACTGGAGTATCTGACAGAGGTTTTAAAAAAAGCACCTGTGAATAGGCTACCAGTGCGGCAAGTGCCGCTGGCTGCTTGTAAGCTTTCTTGACATTCATTTTACATTTTTGCCAACACAACCTTTGTTTAACTAGCTAAACAGCTGCACTTAGTGTTGGACTTTTCTAGCTAATAGGCTATGTTAGAGTTTACACTTCCTCTTCCAATTATAATGTGGGAGGTCAAACTAATGAAAAACTATCTACCAAATCTATTAATTGTTAAATGTTGATTACTTCTGCTTGCCATTATCATTCACGTGATGATAAGATTTTTTTTTTTGCTAATGTATGTTAGGGGGTCCCAGGGTTGCTGGTTTGTCTGGGAGGGGGTCCCTGGGCAAGAAAATGTTGAAGACCCCTGTTGCAGAGTATATTGTTCCAATCAATATATCTTAAAACATCTTTTTTTTAAAGGGTCGTTTTGAGATATTAATATTTGATTATGGTAAACAAATGACCGTGAAGTTTTTTATTTTAGAATCAAGACATATATACTCCATATTTTAGAGCACACTATATGTATACCATAGTAGGAGAATAATGACAACAAGATGATGTCAGTATTGTGTACAGTCCACAGATCATAGGGTCTTACAGGAGGTATGTGTACTGTAGCTCTGAAAAGGTCAGAATATCACTAGTTTCATCTTGATTTAAAAGACACAACAAAAGACTTACGGGCTACACTGGCATGGAATTGCCCTAATGGTATTCTCAAGATCAAGAAAACAACCCCCTACTCTGCCTCAGATCGTTACTTTGCAAAACAAGCCAATACAGGTGGTGTCATCATATAAGTAATGTACAGTGAATTTCAAACACAGATTCAACCACAAAGACCAGGCAGGTTTTTCCAATGCCTCGCAAAAAAGGGGTCCTATTGGTCGATGGGTAAGCAATTTTAAAAAAGCAGACATTGAATATCCCTTTGACCGTGGTGAATTTATTAATTACACTCTGGATGGTGTAGCAATACACCCAGTCACTACAAAGATGCAGGCTTCCTTCCTAAGTCAGTTGCCAGAGAGGAAGGAAACTGCTCAGGGATTTCACCATGAGGCCAATGGTGACTTTAAAACAGTTACAGAGTTTAATGGCTGTGATAGAAGAAAACTGAGGATGGATCAACATTGTAGTTAGTCCACAATACTAACCTCATTGACAGAGTGAAAATAAGGAATCCATTACAGAATACAAATATTCCAAAACGTGCATCCTGTTTGCAACAAGGCACTAAGTAATACTGCAAAAAAGTTGTAAAGCAATTCACTTTTTGTCCTAAACACCTAACAGCAGGACAATAACCTAAAACACAAGGCCAAATATACACTGGAGTTGCTTACCAAGAAGACAGTGAATGTTCCTGAGTGGCCGAGTTACAGTTTTGACATAGCTTGAAGAATTTTGAAAAGAATAAATGGGCAAATGTTGCACAATCCAGGTATGGAAAGCTCTTAGAGACTTATTCAGGAAGAATCACAGCTGTAATCATCACTGCCAAAGGTGTCTGAATACTTATGTAAATGAGATATTTCTGTATTTCATTTTCAATACATTTGCAAATATTTCTAAAAACATGTTTTCACTCTGTCCTTATTGGGTATTGTGTGTAGATGAGTGAGAAAAAACAAATCTATTTAATCTATTTTGAATTCAGGCTGGAGCACCACAAAATGTGGAATAAGTGAAGGGGTATGAATACTTTCTGAAGGCACTGCATGTAAGTACTTTACTCACCCTACGGAGTCAATGACATTACCATCTGAGATCACAGTGTTTAGTATTTAGTATTTTAATCAGATCCCCAATAACTACTGCTAAAGAAGCAGCTACTCTTACTTGGGTCCACACAAAACATAAAACATGACATGATACGTAACATTAACAGACAAGTACATCACAAGGACAGAATTACATACATTTAAAACAAGAACACACGCTTTCATACATCTATGCCTTCATAAGCATGTGATTCATAGATGCTACTGAATGCAAGTGCAACACACAAAAACGCAAATGGAAATACAATAACAAGGAGGTGTCTTGCAAATAGGCTGACACTTTTTACTAAATCCCCCTGATGTGAATAAAGCTACCTTGTTTCTATAGTTACCACCAGTAATGGGTATCCTGGGTAAAAGTAGACTTTTACAGTTACCACTAGGGAGTGAACGTTTAAACGACATAGGGCTTTAAAAAATAAATAATAATAATTAAAATCACAGTGCAGTTATCCCAAAACTACCACTGATAGGTCCCAATCATCATCTTATTAAAGGGAAAAATAAAATGTTTTAATGCATAATGTAATAACGCTGTAACTTTAGTAGGAAGAGATATTCATCCTTCAAATGATTTACCAAGGATATAAAGCGCTCCACACGTCATCGTCGTTAACAGTCGGAAAAATGGCAGAGTGAGACAGGGAAGCGACAGCAGTGAAGGCAATACTTTGAGAAGTTAAATGAGAAAGTGGTGAAATAAATGCAAACTTAGCAAGGTGGAATTGCACTACAGTGGTAGTGCAGGTGGAACGCTTAACCACCTGAAAGGGAAGCACCGTGACCCAACCCATTGCTGGCAGCACTACAATAAGAGACGGAGTGAGAAAATCACAGTGCTGATTACAGAAATGATTGCAGTTGATATGCAGCCATCGTCAATGGTAGAGGATGTCAGCTTCACTGCCCTGATGGCATATCTAGAATCAGACAGACTAAAGGATGCCATGTCGAAAAAAAACGTGACGGCCTGGATGGAGAAATTGTACAATGATTGCTCTGCAAGTACAACATGCAAGCTCTCAAACACAATACTTGGCGTTAACAACAGATGTCGTTAGACGTCTATGAACAAGCTGTCACGTATCACTGCAACGAACCATCACATTGATGAGAAGTGGGACATGAAGTCCCATGTACAGACAACTGAGAAAATGGAGGAGAGGGACACATCAGAGAACCTAAAACTGTATTAAATACCAATGTTTCTGAGTGGGTGGAGGACAGCAGTAAGGTGAGCGTTGTCTGGTAAGTAGCCAGGACTGCGGTAGATTGAACTGCATGGCCCCCTAGTGGTCATTCGCAGAATCATATCTGCATTTTGAGTTCATGTCATTTTATGTTTATATTTTTTAAAAAATGCAGTTTAAACGTTAAGAACAACTGTACATTTGTCACATCCCTAGTTTCCACCCGTTATGGGTTTCATTATGTAAAATGCAACATTTGTGAACATGCATAAATAACCAGGCCTTGAATCTCGAGCCTTGTTACAGAACTGTATTTTATCAAATATTCCTGACAAAATAACCAAGTTTCCTAAAAGATTCTTTAGATTTGCTGGCACATGGGCCTCCCGGGTGGGAGGCGGCCGCGACCGGGAGGTCCATGGGGCGACGCACAATTGGCCTAGCGTCGTCCGGGTTAGGGAGGGTTTGGCCGGTAGGGATATCCTTGTCTCATCGCGCTCCAGCGACTCCCGTGGCGGGCCGGGCGTAGTGCTCGCTAACTAAGGGGGCCAGGTGCACGGTGTTTCCTCCGACACATTGGTGCGGCTGGCTTCCGGGTTGGAGGCACGCTGTGTTAAGAAGCAGTGCGGCTTGGCTGGGTTGTGCTTCGGAGGACGCATGGCTTTCGACCTTCGTCTCTCCTGAGCCCGTACGGGAGTTGTAGCGATGAGACAAGATAGTAATTACTAGCGATTGGATACCACGAAAAGGGGATAAAATATGAATAAAAAAAATAAAAATAAATAAAGATTTGCTGGCACATCATCTTGGAACTCTTTGCAAAAGGACTTTTGGACCTTTCAAGATCATTTTATTTAGATTTTAAATCCCAGATTGGAGGGGCTGTTGACCACAAATTGTACATATTTTTTTAACCTGATATTTTTGTTTTCTTATGCACCTTGTACTGTTTTAACTTCCATTCATTGTTATGTTATATGTTGTGTAGTGTCTCATGTATTTGCAACTGAGGCAGGGCTCACTTGAAAAAGAGAAGGAAATATATACAGTTGAAGTCGGAAGTTTACGTACACTTAGGTTGGAGTCATTAAAACTCGTTTTTCAACCACTCCACACAAATTTCTTGTTAACAAACTATAGTTTTGGCTAGTCGGTTAGGACATCTACTTTGTGCATGACACAAGTAATTTTTCCAACAATTGTTTACAGACAGATTATTTCACTTAGAATTCACTGTATCACAATTCCAATGGGTCAGAAGTTTACTGTGCCTTTAATAAACAGCTTGGGAGATTCCAGAAAAGGATGTCATGGCTTTAGAAGCTTCTGATAGGCTAATTGACATCATTTGAGTCAATTGGAGGTGTACCTGTGGATGTATTTCAAGGCCTACCTTCAAACTCAGTGCCTCTTCGCTTGACATCATGGGAAAATCAAAAGAAATCACCCAAGACCAGGACACACCTACTCATTCAAGGGTTTTTCTTTATTTTTACTATTTTCTAGATCTACATTGATTTGAGATTCTTCAAAGTAGCCACCCTTTGCCTTGATGACAGCTTTGCACACTCTTGGCATTCTCTCCTTCGGCTTCATGAGGTAGTCACCTTGAATGCATTTCAATTAACAGGTGTGCCTTGTTAAGTTAATTTGTGGAATTTATTTCCTTCTTAATGTGTTTGAGTCAATCATTTGTGTTGTGACAAGGTAGGGGTGGTATACAGAAGATAGCCCTATTTGGTAAAAGTCCAAGTCCATATTATGGAAAAAGGGGTAAAAAATAAATAAACAGACACATCTCAACATCAACTGTTCAAATAAAATACAATTTTAAGTGAATCAGACCTTCATGGTCAAATTGCTGCAAAGAAACCCCTACTAAAGGACACAAATAAGAAGACACTTGCTTGGGCCAAGAAACACGAGCAATGGACATTAGACCGATGGAAATCTGTCCTTTGGTCTGATGAGTCCAAATTTGAGATTTTTGGTTCCACCACCGTGTCTTTGTGAGACGCCGAGCCACTGTCACTGATTTATTTCGAATTCAAAGCACACTTAACCAGCATGGCTACCACAGCATTCTGCAGCGATATGTCATCCCATCTGGTTTGCGCTTAGTGGGACTATTGTTTGTTTTTCAACAGGACAATGATCCAACACACCTCCAGGCTGTGTAAGGGCTATTTGACCAAGAAAGACAGTGATGGAGGGCTGCATCAGAAGACCTGGACTCCACAATCACCAGACCTCAACCCAATTGAGATGGTTTGGGATGAGTTGGACCGCAGAGTGAAGGAAAAGCAACCAACAAGTGCTCAGCATATACGGGAACTCCTTCAAGACTGCTGGAAAAGCATTCCTCATGGAGCTGGTTGAGAGAATGCCAAGAGTGTGCAAAGCTGTCATCAAGGCAGTGTGGCTACTTTGAAGATTCTAAAATATATACTTTAGTTACTACATGATTCCATATGTGTTATTTCATAGCTTGGTGTCTTCACTATTATTCTATAGCAAAAACAAAGAAAAACCCTTGAATGGGTAGGTGTGTCCAAACTTTTGACTGGTATGTATGTATGTATATGTGTGGTTCAGGTTTCAAGCGCTACAGCTGATCAAGTCACATTCACTGTAGATTCACTATAGGTTCTTCATATCAGGTATACGAAATTCAGTCGTGACAAGTGCACATCAGATTAGTACAAATGTATCAACTCACCAGTCCCATTTCTGCATGTTAAGAGTACAATGTAGTTTCCAGGTGTTTAGTTGTACTATGTCAAGCAAATAGCTGACAAACACGCAATACATAGTTAATCGCCTAGTTATATTTACCTCCAATTTTCAAGGGAAATACAACCTCTAAGGTCTTTCAAAGAGTCCCGTTTGATTCACTGCATCTCAAAGGCTGTTTATTTGTTGAAGTTGTAGCGGGGAAAACTTTCTTCTTTATGATTCCACGTCTGAGGTGTTCAGAGCAAAGTTTGCCTCTCATTTCCCCCAAACTCTCCGCCCTCGCCGTCGTTCGCTGACAAATCACAAATGACTGTCAATTAGGGTGCATCTCCAAAGGTTCCCTGCGTCTCCCATGAGAGACAACGGCAGAATCACTGTCCTTCTTGGAGAGGGAGGAGGGAAGTGTGATGAATTCTTCTAGAGACAAAGTATAATCAGTGAGAGGCCTTCCGCCTGCTAATTAAGGAGGCTAAAGCTTAGAGGTGATTTGGAGAACCGTTACGTTATTCCCCCATCTCCTCTCCCCAAGACACAATGTAAATCCCAGACACAAATCACACAGGCACCATTTAAACCATAGCACTGACAAACACACACGAGAGAGAGCGTGTGAGTGGGAGGGAGTCGAGAAGAGAATTAACATTTCTGCAATCAAAAGATTTAAATCGACGACACTCCCCACCAAAAAAACATGTACGATGTAGAATGATAATAACAGAAGAAGAAAGGAATCAATGAACCGCGCTCATATTAGACCAACTGCATATGTATCCTGCCCACGCCAAATTCACAACCGGGGTGCATTGCCAAAGACCTCTATTTTTTTGTCATCTGACCATGGCACCAGTTCCAATCCAAGTGCCAATGCTGTTAAAACGGTTGAGTTCAAAAAGTATAAATGGTATCAAAAAGCTGTATACAAGCAACCTATTGCAGACCGGTCTGCAAGTTTGAATGGCTTTCTAGCTTAAACGATTGAAAACTAGTTATGGGATATATTTTCCCAGTTCAAGTCTATGGCCATTGAAATGAATTGGGATTTATGCAAATATGGTTGTAATGTGAAAAGTATTAATAGAATCAAAACATTTTTTTTTTTCAAGCAACCTGAAGACAGCCTGCACGGTTTGAAGTTGTTTTGGTGCTGGTAGCTTTTACGTTTTTTGTGCTACGGGTGGCAGCGGAAGGCAAATAATAAGTAGTATGAACAGTTTCTAAAGTTGTGCTTTGCTTCCCCCATGGGACTGGTATAATGCCATATCACATTACATTACATTGACTGGGATAGAAGCATGAGTCGGTCCTGATGAAATCCACATCCTAAACTTGCAAATCAAATCCCCCAATACAAAGTGATTGTCAAAACTTGGATATCCAACAACCTGTAGCCTAAACCCTAAAGGAAATCGATGCCATTAGATTGTTCATTGACACAACAACTTACAAAACCGCACGTCCAAAAGTGGAAGTTGCTTCGCAGGCTCTCTTCCTTTTTCCCCTCAAAACCAATTTTTGCTGAGGGAGCTGAGAGTGTCTTATCGCGGATACTGCTATTAGATGCAGCGAAACCACACCCAACTATAATCCGACAAATCCCATGCAGCCATGTTACAAATTCAAACTCGAATTAGACTGATAGGCATACATCCCCCCCATCCATATTAACGTGAAAACATGCATGAGCCTAACATCAATGGTTTGACATTTGAGAGTCATTATTTTTAACATTGATAAAGCCTACACTTTCTAGCGCCGTTTTGAACTTCTAATGCAGTAGAAATAATAAGGAAGGGAGTGGTTTGTGACACACGAGCAACCGCTCACCGATATGTCACTCGTACCTCCAACACCATCAAAACTTCTGCTACGTGGATTTCGGCCAAAGCTGGATCTGATTGAATCCAGGCCTAAAGCATCTCGGCACTCTTGAGCTCTCAAACACACTGAAACTTCACCTCCTTTTCTGTCATTTTGAAACCTGCTTGAACAGGTTTGCTCGCACAAGGCAATCACTAGGTGATACCACAGTTTGAAAATTCCTGCTGGGGACAGGAACACTGTCTCTTCTATTCTACAGAGAGTTCTGTTGAGTTCTATGTTATTCTATGTTCTAGTCACTGTGTTCCTAGGAATCTATTACGCAGAGTTTCAATCCATCCTCTGCGGCATTAAATCTGTCTCTACCTTGGAACACCGTCGGCCTCTAATCATTATCAGTGTGCCTGTTGTAGATCATTGTCTAATAATGCAACAAAGTCAAACATTTTGGCACATATCACCCAGATAGCATATTTGGTTCCTTGGAAGTTTAGGGAACATATGTTTTTGGTTTTATATTGGTTGTGTGAATGAAGCCATACGTTTCCTGACCGGTAAAACTGGAGTTTTTAATGTTCTTAGAACAGAAGTGAAAATGTTGCTTGCTCTGGGAACATTTATTTTTAAGTTGCAGGGAAGTTCTGAGAATGTTTTACTCTGGTTCCTTGAAAGTTTATTAGGAGGTTTTTGAATAACTTCCTTAACTTTCACTGAATGTTTCAATAAGACTTTTAGTAACACTGCTTTCTTATTTTGGGCACAGATAGGACACATGGAAATCAAGTTTTTATTTTAACACAGCACCAGTGAGATTTGAACATATAATCTTCTGTTCACTATCCATGGAATTAGTCCACTGCATAATCCTATAGGATAGAATCCTATAGGACTGGTTAAACAATCTGATAGGATTGAATCACTCCCATAAGAGGTTGAGAACCTCAGGGAAGTATCACTGGTGTGAGTAGGCAAAGATGGAGATTGTCCTCTGGAAAGACACGGGAGAAAGACTGTTCCTCAGTTTACTGGTATTCAATCTTGATTGCAGTTTAACAAATGTTCAGGTTTCTGTGAAATAAAGCTGCATAGAGTATTTTAGATTCTTTGCGCAAGTTTTCTGTAGGTAGTATGTATTACACAACCTCACGTTTTGACCACATTGAATTGAGGGTAATTACACATCCTTTAAAACTCAGATGTTAGTATCAACGTTTATAGTAATCACAATGACACAAAGTCGATTGCTTAAAACAGATCAATATCATTGGTTTTGTACCGTTGTTTTTGAAAATCCTTAAAGCGCCAGCGGTTTAAGGATTTAGAATGATCATTTCCAAACTCAAATGGCAGGGAACATTCGGGGCGATCAATGTATAAAAGTCACTGGCCTCACACCTATACATGGATTTGAGAGGCAAACTTTCACTCAAATAACAGCCAACCGTTGTCACTGTTGATATCCTATGGCGGGCTGTGATTCGTTTAAGTTGAATAACAAAGCAACTGAATTGTTTCCTTTTGCCTTTTCGGCAGCCTCGCAAAACTTCCATCCGACATTCTAGAATTTAGATGGCTGTCTTTGGCAAATTCTCTTCTAACCAGTGATATACAAATTATTCTCAGATTCAGTGTGGCCTTTGAATTGTTAGTTTAAACAGCGCATACACACCAAACGTTTTCCACTTTCACTATTGTTTATCTTTCAGTTTTGGCGACCCCTTAATCAAAATGCATCACTCCAAAATGTAGCTGGTTGTCGTCAGCAGGTGTTCCTCTAACGAGTGATACAAACAATATTTCCAGTTTCCATGTGGTGTTAGTTTCAACATCACATACAACCTGATTTCCCTCCTAATCAATATAAGTGACGAATTGCCAAAAACAGAGTTTTTAGTGCATATGCATTTTACAAGGTGCTCGTTTCAAAGAATACAAGTAATATGATTACTATTGTGGCACATGTGTAGGTAGTCAATTTTAGGTTTTCAATATATCACAAACTGTTTATAGATTTTGGACACCCAAAGTTTTGACATTGGGCTATTTATCAAAAGTTATTGTCAACGGGAAGCAGAGACAGGACTATAAATGGACATAACTTTTTCACAATAGTATTCTACTTAATTAGATAAAAACTGCTGAATGAGTCCAAAAACCTGATGCATTTATTTATTTTGATGATCTACCAGAATCATGACAACGGGTTTGACTTGCCTATAATAAGGCACATATATTTAGCAATAACAAACAAGATAAGCATTTATCATCTGCTATAACAATACAGTGACTCAAACACAAAATACAAATGGCTACAACATTAGCTAGTCAGCTGACAGGCAAAATGTGGCTAACAGTAGTTTCTTAGCTAGCATAAAAAAACTAAATTGAGTGCATAAAATGCTGCACAATTGACAAAATATGACTAAAAGTTTGTCAAGAAACATAAGGAAACAAAGACTAACATTACCCACAGTTCTTGCATTCACACACAGTGAAGGATAAACAGAAAATAATAATGTTAATGCAGATTCTCTGCACAGCCACAGGTGGCGAGCTGAACTTGATACAAGATCGGTGGGTCTCCCGCGGGACGGTTGAGCTAACATAGGCTAATGTGATTAGCATGAGGTTGTAAGTAACAAGAACATTTCCCAGGACATATACATATCTGATATTGGCAGAAAGCTTAAATGATTGTTAATCTAACTGCACTGTCAAATTTACAGTAGCTATTACAGTGAAATAATACCATGCTATTGTTTGAGGAGAGTGCACAATTATGAACTTGAAAATGTATTAATAATAAATCAATTCGGCACATTTGGGCAGTCTTGATACAACATTTTGAACAGAAATTCAATGATTCATTGGATCAGTCTAAAAACTTTGCACATACACTGCTGCCATCGAGTGGCCAAAATCTAAATTGCGCCTGGGCTGGAATACTACATTATGGCCTTTCTCTTGCATTTCAAACATGATGGTACAAAAAAATGCATGTATTATCTTTTACCAGATCTAATGTGTTATTCTCCTACATTAATTCAACATTTCCACAAACTTCAAAGTGTTTCCTTTCAAATGGTATCAAGAATATGCTTATCCTTGCTTCAGGTCCTGAGCTACAGGCAGTTAGATTTGGGTATGTCATTTTAAGCGACAGGCTATCTTAATTAAAGGTGAATAAAATAAAATAAAAATAATGTTCTTGGAACAATTTGAGAACATGACTTTAAAAAGAACCATGAGAAAACCTGTAGGAAATTCACACAGAAGAACATTGTTTCTTAAATGTTCTCTAAACTATTTGAGAACATTCCCAATGTCGACGTAATGTCCTGTCTCCAAGAGGAAATGCACTTTTAGGTTCCACCTCTGAAGAATGGCACAGGCTACTTATTCATGTTCACAAATTGAGTGTAGTAATTTCCACATGTAGTTGATAAATAGGACACTGACAGCTGTGAAAATTGACAAAATATCCAATGGATTATGATAATTTTATTGTGAAAAAAAAGTGGCGGTGCAAAAACATAAGTTTGCACCCCCCCATGGCTCAAGTGGATACAAGCTGTTCAGCTCATCTATTGTGTAGAAGAATAGCTTTGCAGACGTTTCTGATCAATAAACAACGCCATGCTGGTGGGTGGTAACATTCAAATAAAACCCAGCCCTGAAATGAAATGTAGACTGAAAATGATTTGTATGTCATAGCAAAAGACACCACATTCACACAGATTTGTCACTTCAAGCCCAAATATATATATAATACTTTAACTAAAATGATGACTTATTGACATATCATTGTGCAACATCATGGGTAAGCTCTGGCCATCGTCTTTCAGCTTGAAAAAGTGGATTTCTATGGCCGTTTAAAAAAGATGAGAATGTTCCAAAGCCAAGCGACTATCCTACACCCTTCTCAGAAATGGGTGGGAAGATTGTATGCAAAATAACCATAGGACAACCACTCTCTCACCAAGCTCAATGAAACATATGGTTCTTAGAACGTTATGTGCTAGCTGGGCAGTTCGATTTAAGATTAGATTTTGGCGGCATTGCATGAAGCGCAGTTTCATTGGCTGCAGCTTGGTTATTCTATTGCCTAAAGCTTAGTTTCATTGGCTAATGGCTATGGCTTGGAACTATTTCCTAAATCTTGGTTTAATTAGCAGAAGTAAAGTCGTATTTTCTAAAAGCTTGGTTCCATTGGCTAGAGCTTGGCTACATTAGAATGGTCTAACAGTAGTCTACCACAACAGCTTAGAACCAATAACATTTAAGTGATAATGCTCGAAGCCGGTGTTTGGAGGATATATTGGATATGTTGTTAGACCCAAGACGACAAAGTCGCATACTGATGTTCTGTGACTTGATGGATGGAGAACAGGAAACAAGGTGAAGAGGGCGGGACCAGGCAGCCAACACATTCTGCCAATCAAACTGAGATGCTTCATATGCACCACATGTTGGGCTCAGATTCACCACGCAGTGTTAAGTGTGTGCGTTGTCTGATGCACCGCCGCGCAGTGTTGTGAGTTGTTCTCAGATTCATCACGCAGTGCGAGTGTGTTTTGCAATGCAACACCACGCAATGCACGTGTCGCGTCTTAGTTTGTGTTGGATGCAGTATGTCTGTTTTCTGCCTGTTCAGTGGCAGGGAGTGTGACTTCCCTCTGTGGAAAATGGGATCTGAGAAGTTATGCCGCTGTGTACACATTCTTCAAAATGGATTTCAAGCCCTGTGTTTTCTCTCTGCGGGCTCGCAGTGTTGCAATTGTTCTGCACTTACACAGAGAACGCTTTCATTAAAGGCTCAGTGAAATCAAAATGAAGTTTTCCTTGTATCATATTGTACTACAACTTTCTAATCAGCAGGTTTGCAAGGGCGGGAGTTTCAGCTTTCCATCGTGACATCACCATGCGGTAAATTGGTTAATAGACCAATAGAGAGAAGTAGTAATGGCGTCTTTTTGTAGGCACTAACTCCGCCATGGTGTTGGACAAAGCCTATGGCGAAAATTAATGGCATTTTTGTAGGAGATTTTGGATAAACTCTGAAAATAAGGTCTGTTGTAAACACATGCTTAGGAGATCTTATCTGTTTTGTTCTATGAGATACTCTTCAGTTAAATTCTTCAAAATTCACAAAAAGTTATGTTATGTCATTAAAAAAAAGTACATAACTCATAAAGCTCGTGTTAACTGACTGCTATTATCTCATAGAACAAAACATATAAGACATCCTAATCATGTGATAACCTCAGACGCTATTTTCGGTGTTAATTCCAAAACCCTATTCTTTTCCCATTCATTTTTCCCCATAGGGATGGCTGAACAAACCAGAGCTAACTCGTTTCTGGATTTTAGGACAACAAACTGGTGAGCTGTATAACAAATAGAGTTCCAAACCTCTCTGCCAATAACAGCTACTTTCAGTTTACCCTTCTCCACTCAGGCCACTTCCAGACAGTTCTTAGCAAAATGTTTGAGAATGTTTTTCGCTAAAAAGCTATTTTTGCCAATTTTTATGGTAATCTATTACAGTAAAGTACTTAATTGTTACCCAGAAATGATTTAATATTGATATAAATATGACTGCACTGGGCCTTTAAAGTCTTCACGTGCCTTTTTCCCCCTTCCTCTGCTGTGCTCCCTCTGTTAATTTAGGATACGCCTGGAGTGTAGCACGCACGCACGCAAATATGCATGCACACACTTTTTCCTTTTTAGAACCGGTCAAATGTCCTCCCTTGTCTGAATTCTCCTTGGTTTACTATTCTTGTAAAGACGTCTGGTTCTCACAAGTATAGTAAAACAAAAACACCCACACATACAGGGGGTGTTGAACCAAACTATTCATGTCATGTTCCCTGTGCAGCTCTCAGGATAACAATCCATGACCTTCAAATTGAACCTTCCCACCACCACTCACATACAACCTCATGTTTCCTTCTGTTCCCTTTCTTCCCTTCACCTTGCTTTAATATTAATAAAAAGTAGAAGCCACAGAGAAATGTTTGTATTTTTGTACAGGCCTTATCTTTCTTCCCTCACGGTCAAATTCAGATTTTCTTATCAACGTTAGGCATTTCCAGACATTGTCAAATATGAGATCTACAGTAGGATTATTTCTCCTCTTCCATATCATCCTTAAATGATCATGTCAGGAGCACATGTACAACAGCATCCAGACAGGCACGACATGCCAGATGGAAACAGCAAGTGTGTGAGTAAACTTTCCAAATGTTGATAAAACCAAATACGCTAGACAAGGTGGGATCTTTTTGTGTCTGTAAAATGCATTATGCGAGATTGCGGTGGAAATGCCTTTATGCGGGAAATATTGATATAATAACCATCATATTGTTGTGTGGTCCTCCCACTACGATTCAGGAAAGCATGCAGTTTATTAGGCTACATACAGATGAAATAAATGATGATGGGTCGTGAAAGTGCAAAATGATGAGCTTGATGCTCCTTTACAATACATATCGAGGGTCTTATTCTGGTGACATGATCGATCGATCCTTGGCTGCCGTTTGACAAATAAACATAACATTGCTCTTTTGTCCATAATAATCTCATCATGAAGGCTATACCCAAACTGTATCTGCAAGTTGTTGGCTAGAGCGCAACGTGTCAAGACAAGAGTGGGCACATTCTCTATATAGCCATCAGTAGAGTTGAACATGCGATGGAAACCCATTTAACTTTGTATTTTTTATTCGGTAAATGGAAATTTAATGGCAAAAGTTATTATGTGCACCACGTCATTACGCACAGCCTTTTATCCGCAAGAAGTCAATTTGATGGAATTTTAAAACATTTGTTATTTATCTAGGCAAGTCAGGAACAAGAACAAATGATTATTTACAATGGCGGTCTACCAAAAGGCAGTTCGTTCCAGTTGCTAGCTGCAGCGAACTGAAAAGAGGAGCAACCCATGGATGTGTGTGCTTTGGGGATCTTGAACAGACTGTGACCGGCAGAGGGGGTGTTGTAGAGGATGAGGGCTGCAGTAGGTGTCTCAGATAGGTGGGAGTGAGGCCTAAACATGCTGACTACGCCGCTCGCGTCGCGTGTGCGATACATTTAAACATACATGTTATTCAATTATTGCGCACGCCAACGAGCATCTGCGTTGCCAAGCGCTAAAATAGAAGTCAGTTCTAACGCTGATCGCGGTGCATGTCTTGCCTCTCCTGTCTCCTCATTGGTTTATAGAAACAGATACCCACATGCCATCTCCTCATACTATGAAAGTCAAGATACCAATCGCCATATGAAGTCCAAAAAAGAAAAATCCTGGAAGGAGGAGAGATGACTAGAAACAATTCAGTTGACCGTTTTATGTTGGATTAAATGTCAGAGTAGAGGACCTTGTGCATTTCAGGTAAGTTAATATAACAACAACGTTTATATCCCAGGACAAATTAGCTAGCAACTGCAAGCTAGCTAGCTAAATTGCCATAAATGTTTCATGCTTTTCGACCTGTCCCCAAATGAATATAATTGGTTCAGAGTTTGTTTTGATATTTCAAGCTGCATGTCGCGATCGTGTTTGGTGTGGGGGGACAAAATCAATTTGCGCGCATCCAGAGTGTTTTATAAATAAGCATCAACCAGTGGGTCTTGCGATGGATATACAGAGATGACTAGTTTACAGAGGAGTATAGAGTGCAGTGATGTGTCCTATAAGGAGCAAAGGGGGCTGGAAAAAGCGCATATTGTTTTTACATCTCCGGTTGGAAAATTGTTTTTCATCATTTTTAATGCGGATTATAGAATATTCACGTTAAATTCTATAGCCAATTGGACGGAAACCTAGCTAGTGACAACTTGCAAAGCCCCCATTCTAACAAGAATATGGTTAAGGGGGAAAAAATACACCTTTTAAGTCTAACTCATTTAGGAGGTCGTCTCAAGGCTAATGTTACCAGGGCTGACAAAGAAAAAAAATGGGGGATACAAGTTTTGGGATATTTTCATCACGGGACAGATCAAACAACCAAAAATAAATGAGCAATTCAATAATTGGGGTCACCACAGACTCTGGGGTCAGTGGTGATGATGTGTTGTACCTCAGGAATGGCCCATCTCATTCTACTACACCTCACTGGTCACAGGGAAATACTGACCCCAAAGGTCAAAGTTTTCTGGTCTTAACACAAATCAAGAGTCATTTCAATTGTCAAAACTAACACCAAGTAAATACTAGTTCAATCATCTGGTGACGCAGATGATTTCCTTCAGAAAAGTTACTTACATTATGATCATAAAGTAATTAAAGTGATTATTTACTCAATCCCTTTAGGCTGTAATACGATGAATGATTTAATCGGAGACCTTATGCCCTAGATCAGCTGGATACGACAAGAAAGGATGAGAGAGAATTCAGGATGACTTCAGTTCTGGAGGAAGAGAGAAAGAGAGTATGTATAACGACAGTGAGACGGGTGCGTTCAATTCAACGTTTGCTATGTTGCTTGCAGGTTTCTACTGAACAACACTTTTCCCCAAAACGGCGTGCACTTTTCTTCTCCCCCAGGCCACCAATCACACCGTTCTTCGGTGGTCGTTCAGTAAAATACTGTTTCTGTTGAATTAAACGTTGAACACCAGTCTGTTGTACTGAATGCCCCCCTGGACTGCCCTCAGAGAGAGAAAGAATCAGAATGTCTTACCTGGTTGGTTCAGTGGACCTGTAGGATCCAGCACCTACTGTACCTGCCTGTCTGTCACGATCGTGTGGGGGAGAGACGGACCAAAACGCAGCATGTGGAAAATAAGCCATCTTCTCTTTATTGTGAAGGAAAAACAAAACAAAACAACAAACGACCGTGAAGCTACAAAACGAAAGTGCACACACAAGCTACTAACGTTTAGACATAGACAATTACCCACAACAAACTAAAGCCTATGGCTACCTTAAATATGGCTCCCAATCAGAGACAACAGAAACCAGCTGTCTCTAATTGGGAACCCATTCAGGCAACCATAGACTTTCCTAGACAACTACACACAACATAGACACAGCTAGACAACTATACTAAACATAAACCCAACTACTCTAAATAAACCCCCTAAACCTTACAACCACCCTAGACACTACAAAACCCACATAAATTACCCATGTCACACCCTGACCTAACTAAAATAATAAAGAAAACAAAGAATACTAAGGCCAGGGCGTGACACTGTCTGTCAGCCTGCCGGCCTGTCTGTAACTAACCAAACCGTCTCACACAGGGAAAACCGTGACTAGTCCTGTTCAAATACGATTTGAAATGCATCCTTTCCCATACAGTACAGGCAAACCCAGTCCTTAGACTACAGGAAGAGGAGAGTCAACACACGCCTGCACTTCAATGACAGTGGCGTGTAACTAGAGCATACAGTATAGAATCACCCCTGTCCGTGCTTATAACCATTACACTCCATTGCTGTTTTGGTTAGTAATTATTGTCTTATCTCATTGTAGAGCCTCTAGCCCTGCTCAATACGCCTTAGCTAACCCTTTAGTTCCACCTACCACACATGCGGTGACCTCACCTGGTTTCAATTATGTTTCTCGAGACAATATCTCTTTCATCATCACTCAGTGCATAGATTTACCTCCACTGTATTCACATCCTACCATACCTTTGTCTGTACATTATGAATGAATCTATTCTACCGAGCCCAGAAACCAGCTCCTTTTATTCTCTGTTACGAACGTACTAGATAACCACTTCTTATAGCCTTTAGCCATACCCTTATCCTACTCCTCCTCTGGTGATGTAGAAGTTAATCCAGGCCCTGCAGTGCCTAGCTCCACTCCCATTCCCCAGGCGCTCTCATTTGTTGATTTCTGTAACTGTAAAAACCTTGGTTTCATGCATGTTAACAATAGAAGCCTCCTCCCTAAGTTTGTTTTAGTCACTGCTTTAGCACACTCTGCCAACCCTGATGTCCTAGCCGTTTCTGAATCCTGGTTTAGGAAGACCACCAAAAACCCTGAAATGTCCATCCCTAACTATAACATTTTCCGACGAGAGAACTGCCAAAGGGGGTGGAGTTGCAATCAACTGCAGAGATAGTAAGACAGAACTCTGCAGGCTATCCAGGTCTGTGCCCAAACAATTTGAGCTTCCACTTTTAATAATCCACCTTTCCAGAAACAAGTCTCTCACCGTTGCCACTTGCTATAGACCACCTTCTGCCCCCAGCTGTGCACTGGACACCATATGTGAATTGAATGCCTCCCCCATCTATCTTCAGAGCTCGTGCTGTTAGGTGACCTAAACTGGGACATGCTTAACACCCCGACCATCCTACAATCTAAGCTTGATGCCCTCAATCTCACACAAATTATCAATGAACCTACCAGGTACAACCCCAAATCCGTAAACACGGGCACCCGCATAGATATCATCCTAACCAACCTGCCCTCCAAATACACCTCTGCTGTCTTCAACCAGAGTCTCAGCGATCACTGCCTCATTGCCTGCGTCCATAATGGGTCTGAGGTCAAACGACCACCCCTCATCACTGTCAAACGCTCCCTAAAACACTTCAGCGAGCAGGCCTTTTTAATCGACCTGGCCCGGGTATCCTGGAAGGATATTGACCTCATTCCGTCAGTAGAGGATGCCTGGCTATTCTTTAAAAGTGCATTCCTCACCATCTTAAATAAGCATGCCCCATTCAATTTTTTTTATACCAGGAACAGATATAGCCCTTGGTTCACTCCTGACCTGACTGCCCTTGACCAGCACAAAAACATCCTGTGGCGTACTGCATTAGCATCAAATAGCCCCCACGATATGCAACTTTTCAGGGAAGTTAGGAACCAATATACAGTCGTGGCCAAAAGTTTTGAGAATGACACAAATATTAAGGTCTGGCAGCAATATCCTTGCCTGTGAAGCCCTTTTTGTGCAAAGCAATGATGACGGCACGTGTTTCCTTGCAGGTAACCATGATTGACAGAGGAAGAACAATGATTCCAAGCACCACCCTCCTTTTGAAGCTTCCAGTCTGTTATTCGAACTCAATGTGTTAACGAGATAATTACTGACATGTCAGCTGGTCCTTTTGTGGCAGGGCTGAAATGCAGTGGAAATGTTTTTTGGGGGATTCAGTTCATTTGCATGGCAAATAGGGACTTTGCAATTAATTGCAATTCATCTGATCACTCTTCATAACATTCTGGAGTTATATGCAAATTGCCATCATACAAACTAAGGCAGCAGACTTTGAAAATTAATATTTGTGTCATTCTCAAAACTTTTGGCCACGACTGTACACAGGCAAAGGGTAGCTTTTTCTAAAAGAAATTTGCATCCTGTAGCACAAACTCCAAAAAGTTCTGGGACACTAAAGTCCATGGCGAATAAGAGCACCTCCTCCCAGCAGCCCAGCACTGAGGCTAGGAAACACTGTCACCACCGATAAATCCATGATAATTGAGAATTTCAATAAGCATTTTTCATACAGCTGGCCTTGCTTTCCACCTGGCTACCCCGGTCAACAGCCCTGCACCCCCCACAGCAACTTGACCAAGCCTCCCCATTTCTCTTCACCTAAATCCAGAGAGCTGATGTTCTGAAAGAGCTGCAAAATCTGGGCCCCTACAAATCAGCCCGGCTAGACAATCTATACCGTTTCTTCATAAAATTATCCGCCGAAATTGTTGCAACCCATATTACTAACCGCCATCGATAAGAGACAATACTGTGCAGCTGTATTCATTGACCTGGCCAAGGCTTTCGACTCGGTCAATCACCACATGCTTATCGGCAGACTCAACAGCCTTGGTTTCTCAAATGACTGCCTCGCCTGGTTCACCAACTACTTCTCAGACAGAGTTCAGTGTGTCAAATCGGAGGGCCTGTTGTCCGGACTTCTGGCAGTCTCTATGGTGGTGCCACAGGGTTCAATTCTCGGGCCGACTCTTTTCTTTGTATACATCAACGATGTCGCTCTTGCTGCGGGTGATTCCCTGATTCACCTCTACGCAGACGACACCATTCTGTATACATCTGGCGCTTCTTTGGTCACTGTGTTAACAAACCTCCAAATGAGCTTCAATGCCATACAACACTCCTTCCCGTGGCCTCCAACTGCTCTTAAACGCTAGTAAAACCAAATGTATGCTTTCAACCGTTCGCTGACTGCACCCCCCCGCCCGACTAGCATCACTACTCTGGATGGTTCTGACATAGAATATGTGGACAACTACAAATACCTAGGTGTCTGGTTAGACTGTAAACTCTCCTTCCAGACTTACATTAAGCACCTCCAATCCAAAATTAAATCTAGAATCGGCTTCCCATTTCGCAACAAAGCACCCTTCACTCACGCTGCCAAACATACCCTCGTAAAACTGACTATCCTACCGATCCTTGACTTCGGCGATGTCATTTAAAAAATATCCTCCAGCACTC
The DNA here is from genome assembly GCF_029448725.1 of Salvelinus fontinalis. Classification (NCBI taxonomy): domain Eukaryota; kingdom Metazoa; phylum Chordata; class Actinopteri; order Salmoniformes; family Salmonidae; genus Salvelinus; species Salvelinus fontinalis. The sequence goes on from NC_074668.1 coordinate 44,132,211, forward strand.
TACTCAGCAAATTGAATGCAGTCCATCACTGTGCCATCCGTTTTGTCACCAAAGCCCCATATACTACCCACCACTACGACCTGTATGCACTCGTTGGCTGACCCGCGCTTCATATTCGTCGCCAAACCCACTGGCTCCAGGTCATCTAAGTCTTTGCTAGGTAAAGTCCCGACTTATCTCAGCTCACTGGTCACCATAGCAGCACCCACCCGTAGCACGCGCTCCAGCAGGTATATCTCACTGGTCACCCCTAAAGCCCATTCCTCCTTTGGCTGCCTTTCCTTCCAGTTCTCTGCTGCTAATGACTGGAAGGAACTGCAAAAAATCACTGAAGCTGGAGACTCATATCTCCCTCACTAACTTTAAACACCAGCTGTCAGAGCAGCTCACAGATCACTGCACCTGTACATAACCCATCTGTAAATAGCCCATCCAACTACCTCATTCCCCATACTGTTATTTATTTTGCTCCTTCGCACCCCAGTATCTCTACTTGCACACTCATCTTCTGCACATCTATCACTTGTGGTGGTTTATTTCTTTACTATCAAATTAGGAGAGACAAACTTATCACACAAGTCAGAGTTATACTTAAACTAAATCTTTAATAATAAGAGCTTTGCAATAGCAATGACTTTCAACGATTCACCATTTCTAATGATCCATTGAGAGTGATAAAACAAAAGTACAAAGGTCTTTTATAACCAAGATACACCCCTTTCAACCTACATGACGAACAACAGATGCATAGAATGGTTACAAGGTTAAGATTTGTATGAAAGATATCTATAATACATAGCAGACATCATCTGCTGTGTCAACAGTTTTCATTGTATAGACCAGTGTCTGGCCCTTCTACTCCAAACTGGAACCATCTCTCCCTGGTACGGTATAGAACAGAAACATTAACTCATGTTCTCTGGAATGCTCTTTAGGTTTTATCACCCAAAGACATCGTAAATCTCCTCTGTCAGTGTTATCTCATAGAGGCCCATCCTCAGTAGAACACACACACAATAGTTAACAGAATACTCTATTCTGTCAAATAAAACAACCATTATAATGCAAAATACAAGCATTATAACAAAATCTTGCAATTTCCCTGACACACTCCAGTGTTTAATTGCTATATTGTAATTGTTTCACCACTATGGCCTATTTATTGTCTTACCTCCCTTATCCTACATCATTTACACACACGGTATATAGACCTTTTCTATTGTACTGCATGTGTGTTTATTCCATGTGTAACTCTGTGTTGTCGTTTGTGTCGCACTGCTTTGCTTTATCTTAGCCAGGTCGCAGTTGTAAATGAGAACTTGTTCTCAACTAGCCTACCTGGTTAAATAAAGGTGAAATAAAAAACTCTGGTGCTGGTAAAACCACAGAAGCCTCTAGAGGGTTCCCTGTTACTATATCCATTACCTACCTGACAGCCCTGCACAGGGACAGAATGTTCCTTCACTAACATGTGCATAGTACTCACACACACACACACACACGTTATTCATCCTTCTATCTGTGTGGTCGATGGTAATTGAATTGAGTGTATTGGTATAAGAGAGATTAAGGAGCGTAGGAGCCACTTCCACAGTAGTGACCAACTTGGCATTTAAAAACCATTAGTCCCATAAGCCACAGCTTGACGCAGTCATTGCAGAAGTAACTCCACGTTTGTGACTGTAATTGTAGGTGAGGATGTGTGGGTGTCACCATGCACATTTTAAATCCCACTAGCACACGCTCTATACCTTTGACAGATGCAATATGACTGGTAGGATAGAGCAGAGACATGGAGAAATCCTGATACTAATTACACCTTTCACATAGCATTAGAGAACAGTCTGATCACAATCAATAAGCACGCACACACATTATACAGTTGTAGATATAACCGGGCATTTGCATGTTAATAGAAAATCAGCTGAGCTGATGGAATAGGATGGAGGCAGAGAGCAGGGGAAATGTAATCACTCAGCTGTACATGGAAACTAAAAACCAGGCAGTCTACAGGATAGAATGACTGAATTGCAATGAGAGAAAGCTGTTCAAATTCAGTTTAGAATAACATGCCAGTGCAGTGCCTTCAAAGTATTCACACCCCTTGACTTTTTCCACATTTTGTTTTGTTACAGCCTGAATTTCAAACAAATTATAATGTCAAAGTGGAATTAACTTTTAGAAATGTTTACAAACTAATTAAAAATAAAAAGATGAAATGTCTTGAGTCGATAAGTATTCAACCCTAAGTAAGTTCAGAAGTAAAAATGTGGTTATAACAAGTCACTGAATAAGTTGCATGGACTCTGTGTGCAATAATAGTGTTTATCACAAATGTTATCTCTGTACCCCACACATACAATTATCTGTAAGGTCCCTCAGTCGAGCAGTGAATTTCAAACACAGATTCAACCAAAGACCAGGGATGTTTTCCAATGTCTTGCAAAGGGCACCTATTGGCAGATACAGTAGGTAAGAAAAGCAGACATTGAACATCCCTTTGAGCATGGTGAAGTTATAGATTACACTTTGGATGGTGTTTCAGTACAGTCACTACAAAGACACAGGCGTCCTTCCTAACTCAGTTGCCGGAGAGGAAGGAATCTGATCAGGGATTTCACCAAGAGGCCAATGGTGACTTTAAAACAGTTACAGAGTTTAATGGCTGTGATAGAACACTGAGGATGGATCAACAACATTGTAGTTATTCCACAATACTAACCTAATTGACAGAGTGAAAAAAAGGAAGCCTGTACAGAACAAAAATATTCCAAAACATGCATCCAGTTTGCAACAAGGTGCTAAAGTAATACTGCAAAAAAATTTGGCAAAGCAATTACATTTTTGTCCTGAATACAAAATTATGTTTGGGGCAAATCCAATACAACACATTATGGAGTACCACTCTCCATATTTTCAAGCATAGTGGTGGCTGCATCATGTTACGGGTATGGGTGTAATCGTTACGGACTGGGGAGTTTTTCAGGATAAAAAAATTTATGGAATGGAGCTAAGCACAGGCAAAATCCTAGAGGAAAATCTGGTTCAGTCTGTTTTCCACCAGACACTGGGAAATTAATTAACCTTTTAGCAGGGCAATAACCTAAAACATAAGGCCAAATCTACACGGGAGTTGCTTACCAAGAAGACAGTGAATGTTTCTGAGTGGCCGAGTTATAGTTTTGACTTAAATCTACTTAAAAATCTATGGCAAGACCTGAAAATGGTTGGCTAAGCAATTATTAACAACCCATTTGACAGAGCTTGAAGAATGTTGAAAGGAATACATGGGCAACTGTTAAACAATCCAGGTGTGGAAAGCTCTTAGAGACATACCCGGAAAGACTACAACTGTAATCGCTGCCAAAGGTGTCTACAAAGTATGGACTCATATAACATGTTTTCACTTTGTCATTGTGGTGTATTGTGTGTAGATGGGTAAAAACAACAATTGAATCCATTTTGAATTCCGACTGTAACACAATGTTAAATAAGTCAAGGTATGAATACTTTCTGAAAGCACTGTAGTTACTCAAATACACCATGAAGCTGATATCTGTTAAAGTGACATGCAGCATTGTTCCTGAGATAAATATCCAGCTCCAGTTCATAAAATGGCAAGTGTTAAACATACATTGGCGACTCAATAGGGATATATGGTAAATAGGGAAACAGTCACAGACTACTGCAGCAGCTACACTATAACAACGAGAGTGTGTGACGATAAACCAGCGGTGCTTATGGAGATGAATGCAGGACCACCTCACCATTCAACAGCAGTCAAGCCGTGTGAAGTGAATGCCAGTAAACCTCCATACGTTGATAAAAAGCGTAGCAGGCAGAGGCTGATCCTATTACAGTACAGCTGTAGATGGGAGAGGGATAGGCACCCACTGCCATTCAGCTAATTCCTACAGTAGGCCTGATCCAGTTCTAAGGAAGTTAAGATTTACAGTTAATCCTCCCCATCCATGGTTTCCCAAAGATCATTAACCACATACACTGTACAGTACCTGCAGCCATCTTAACTGGGACCTTCTGGTGCATCTATAATGAGAAATACTGGGAGAGCTGTTTAGCCCATATGCTGCTATGAAACTATTGGCACTGTCTGGGATAACGGGTGACTATGTGGTATTAGGACTAGCAATACGGGAGGTAAATGCGTAGTGGTGCCATGAAATTACCACGAAGCACAGGGAAGTATGTTCATTTCATGTAAAAACTATTAAACTAAAGTGTGAGAGCAACAGTTAAATTCATAGTTGACTTAAAATGTCCTCCGCTCCATCTCACTCAGTTCGGGGCAAGTTTTTCAAGTTACACCAGTTGAGGACGGTCTCAGTCATTTCTGCATGGATGCCTCTCCTCCAAATGTGTCCGGGCCACCGTCTTTTCCCCCTGGGACTTCTATTTCAGGGACTGGCGAGTGATGTCGGTGGACCGTTCCCGAACGGTGTGTCGAATCCAACTGCACATCTCCGATGGGAAAGACTGGGATATCAGGTGCTTCAACGCTAGAGGGCCTTAAGGTTTGGGTAGCGGCCGAAGAGAACTCTAAAACGTACATTGCATGTCCAAAAGGAAAACACTAATTTCAAAAAGACTTAACGGGACTGCGGGGGTTTCTGTGGTAAAACATGAAAGAAGAGGAGCACGAAGGTTAATCGAAAAATAAGTACGTAGACATTTCAGCCATGTACTGCATTTTATTGAAGCGGTTGAAAAAAAAAGGAACAAGGTCTTTCTATTTGAATTTGTTGATTGAAAACAAGCTAAAGATATATTTTCTACTGCTGGTGTGTTCAATGTCACCATTGCTCCCATCATTCTAATACCAGTACAGGAATCAGCTGATATATATATATATTTAAAAAAAAAGAAGCAATATTGGAAAGAATGAGAAGGGATATTTGAGTTAAGGCTGAAAGCATAAGGCCTTTCTTTTGCTTGACTGCTACAGAACTCAATCACAGTGTCTATGGAACTAGGGGAAGAGAATTGGATAACACTTTATTTTCCAGTCCAGTTTCCACTGTATTTACTAGGATTATTATGTGGTAATAATGGCTACTTTCTGGTACTTATTTCAAATAATTCAACACAATTTGCATCTGGCTGGCACCAAGTGGTAGTGGTGCTTGTTTGAATGAATATCAAAGAAAAGTAATTCCTAGCTTATTGTAGAATTACAATGTTTATGTCAAAACCTGGACATTTCTGTACCATTAAATGAAGTGTAACCGATTCTCTAGTCCACTGTCATCAATGGGAAAAACTGTCTCTGTACAAAACATCCCTCAAATCACGTTTCAGTTATGTATGTCCTCAATATGATTATATGCCATTTCATACACAACAGGGAGTAGGATCAAGTTGCCCCAAGATGCTGATCAGAGGTCAGTTTTGCTTTTCCACCCCTAACGGGTAGGTAGGATTAGAGTGGGGTTAGCTGATCCTAGATTTGTGCCTAAGAATAACTTCCGTCCTGCTTCAATGTCCCGAGTTCTTCTACCGCCTTGCCACAACCACGAGACATGAAGAACCATGACATTTCAGGAAGAAAACCAAACAAAAGGAGGGGAAAAAAGTGTGCTTTGACATAACTCGTGACACACCGTAAAATAGCAGCAGCATTCATATAGAAATGTGGTTCGACACGTTTACAAATCACTTGTTAAAAATCGCTTTAATCTCGCAGTCGATTAATTGAATTCATAGTCCGATGATATGAAAATATACACGCCCCAAAAAACAGTGTCTGCATCTCTCAATAGTCCCGTCAACTTGATGATCTCAGGGTGTGAGAAACAATACAGAACAAAGGAACCATGAAGAGAAATAAACTAGCTAAACTAAAAAGTTAAATATCTTCATGCAGAGTCATCCATACTTTACATACACACACACATACATACAAAGTACACTTTTGCTCGCTATTCGCCTTTAAGAATAGATCTGTAAACACTGTTTGTGTCTTTCGGTCAGTGAAGCCATATTCCCATCACGCCACACACGCTTTCCCAGTCAAAAAAAAAAAAAAAAAAAAAGTCCAAGGCTTCTGCCTTTTTAGAAGGTTGTATTTGCTTCGTATTGTTATATTCCCTCAATCCCCCGTCTCTTAACATCCTCCCAAGTATTTACCCCATGCTAAAACTAGAGAAGCAGAATAACTGTTAGAATGGAAGCTCTATTCATGTTTCTATGTGTGTGTTTAAAAAACTAAGTGGTTTGTGGGTAAAGGAAGGTTCTAGGTAGATTGTAGTTAGGGTAGGGTTTGGTAGAGGGGGGTTGTGGGTAAAGGACAAGTGAATTATGGGTAAAAGTAGACATGGGTAGTAGAGGTACATGTTGCAGTCCTCTCTCTCTTCTGTGCCCAATAGGGGGTCGAGGAGAGGAAAGGTAGGCTACGGATAAGGTACAGCCGAGATGGTTAGTAGGGGGCAGAGGTTGAGGTCTTTTCTCTCCTGTGCTGTAGAGATAGGTAGAGGCTCTCCTCTCTCTCCATCTTTCTCAGAGGCCCTGTAGGAACTCCTGGAGCTGCCTGACGATCTCTGTGTCCACCGTCTCCATCAGAGCCCCAAAGCCCTGGTCCCCCATCAGAGCCTGCTGGGCCTTCAGCTTCTCATACACATACTGCTGTAAGGAGACACTGTGCACCGGATCCTCCAGGGCCAACTATAGAAACACACAGAGAGAGACAGGCAGTTAGCAGGACGCCTAAGACAGATTCTCATAGGCCTACTGCTGTAAGGTCATACATCTAGCTAGAAATTCCTCTAGCTGTGGGAGGTAGAGAGAAATGTAGGAATTCAGCAAGACACGTAACACAAATAGAGAATGCAGCAACACGTACTGTGCACTGTGTGATCGAAGACTAGCCACAAGAGACCGAACAGGGAGTGAGTGTGTGTTTGTGTCCTAACCTGGTTGCAGATGAGAAATAGTTGTGGGACTGTGCTTCATCAGATAATCACACTAATTAGTCTACAGGGGAAATCAGGGGAAACAGAGCCAGAGAGAAATGCCACTGTGAGCTTCTTCTGAGAGGCAGGTAATGACCTTCTTGACTCCTAAGCCAATCAGTGAAGGTATACTCTCTATGGTAATTCCCTGTCATTACTGTGTAATCAAACCACCAGGGTTGAGCATGGACTTAATAGAGATAATGTCATCAACGTTACACAATAACAATCCTAATCAGAGTGCCCTAATGTGACACGTGCGTTATGGTTCCCACTCACTGATTTCCCAGAAGGAGCAGTGGAAAGCAATGCCGAGGTAAATCAACGATCAATATCACGCATGTAGTGAAGTGAAATTATGAGCAAGGGACCTGTAATTAAAAATACGTTTGTGGTGTGTGTGTGTGTCGTGGTTGAGTGAAACAGTAGCCAATTATGGAAGCTTACACATGCGTAGGTGCATATTGAGTGTGGTTCCCCACACTGCGCAAGAATAGAAAAACGCTAAACACAGCTGTGTGTTTGCTCTGCATACCGGGCACAACAGAGGGAACATATGATGAAGAGAAAAAAGGAGAGGGACAGAGAGTGCCAGCTAAAGAGCGAGGGGTGGAGAGAGAGAACGCCGTGGGGCTTGAGAGTAATGTAAAAATAAAAGAAAAAAATGCCACAGATTAGGGGATTGGGATCGGTATTCGGGGGAACTATACGACCCCCTGCGGTGTCCACCGGGCTGAGGTAAAAACCTGACACGGCGCTAAAATAATCAAACAAACACAGGGGTATTGCGATCCTCTGGAGAGAGAGGAACAGGAGACTAATGTAACTGAAAATCCTAGTTCAACACTTGGTTTCAAAGAACATAAGAGAACGTAAGGCTGGGACGATACCAGTATCGCGATACTCAATATCGTGGTAAGAAAACAAAAACAGATTTATCTTCTTTCGGAAAAAAGCCCTAATGTTGGAAACAAACATCATTATGTTGTCATCCAGAGTCACATTTATTTATTTTCCAGGCTTAAGCACACAATATTTGAAAAGGACCAAAGAGTTTTGTCTGCCTTGTGTTTGAATTTTTACCATGGAAGAAATATTGAGCTAATGGTATTGTCACAGGTGGTATCGCGAGAGAGTTAAAAGCACTCTTATACAACATACATTGAATGTGTCTGGCCCTGCCTTTACCAAAACAACCAAATCAAAAGTGCCCTGTCAGTCCTTCCTGTGAACTGCATTGTTACAGGCAGTAGCAGCAGCATACACGCCTGTTGGCACTCCGGTACCGCTTGCTGTGCGGTAGCAGAGAACAGTCTATGGACTAGGGTGGCTGGAGTCTGACAATTTCTTTGACACTGTCTGGTATAGAGGTCCTGGATGGCAGGAAGCTTAGCCCCAGTGATGTACTGGTCCGTACGTACTACCCACTGTAGTGTCTTGCGGTCGGAGGCTGAGCAGTTGCCATGCAGTGACGCAACCAGTCAGTATGCCCTTGATGGTGCAGTAGTATAACTTTTTGAGGATCTGAAGACCCATGCCAAATCTTCTGAGGGGGAATAGGCTTTGTCGTGCCCTCTTAACAACTGTCTCGGTGTGTTTGGATCATGATAGTTTGTTGGTGATGTGGACACCAAGGAACTTGAAGCTCTCAACCTGCTCCACTACAGCCCTGTCGATGAGAGTGGGGGCGTGCTCGGTCTTCATTTTCCTGTAGTCCACAATCATCTCCTTTGTCTTGTTGACATTGAGGGAGAGGTTGTTATCCTGGCACCACACAGCCAGGTTTCTGACCTCCTCCCTATAGGCTGTCTCATCGATATCGGTGATCAGGCCTACCCCTGTTGTGTCGCCAGCAAACTTCTTTGCTTGCTTCGAGGCAAGCAACACTGAAGCATGCATGAGAGCATCAGCTGTTCCGGACGACTGTGTGATCACGCTCTCCGTAGCTGATGTGAGTAAGACCTTTAAACAGGTCAACATCCACAAGGGCAGACTGATTACCAGGATGTGTACTCGGAGCATGCGCTGACCAACTGGCAAGCTGTCCCTGACTGAGTCTGTAATACCAACAAATTTCAAGCAGACCACCATAGTCCCTGTGCCCAAGAAAGTGAAGGTAACCTGCCTAAATGACTACCGCCCCGTAACACTCATGTCGGTAGCCATGAACTGCTTTGAAAGGCTGGTCATGGCTCACATCAACACCGTCATCCCGGAAACCCTAGACCCACTCCAACGCGCATAATGCCCCAACAGATCCACAGATGATGCAATCTCAATTGCACTCCACACTGACCTTCGCCAACTGGACAAAAGGAACATGTGAGTTCATTGACTAAAGCTCAGTGTTCAACATCAAGTGCCCACAAAGCTCATCACTAAGTTAAGGACCCCGGGACTAAACACTTCCCTCTGCAACTGGATCCTGGACTTCCTGACAAGCTGCCCCCGGGTGGTAAGGGTAGGCAACAACACACCTGCCACACTGATCCTCAACACGGGAGCCCCTCAGGGGTGCGTGCTTAGTCCCCTCCTGACCCCCCTATTCACCCACGACTGCGTGGCTAAGCACGACTTCAACACCATCATTAAGTTTGCTGATGACACAACAGTGATAGGCCTGATCACAGACAATGATGAGACAGCGTATAGGGAAAAGGTCAGAGACCTGGCAGTGTGGTGCCAGGACAACAACCTCTACCTCAACATGAGCAAGACAAAGGAGCTGATTGTGGACTACAGAAAAAGGATGGCCAAACACGCCCCCAGTCACATCGGCGGGGGGGTCGAGAGCTTCATGTTCCTTGGTGTCCACATTACTAACAAACTATCATGGTCCAAACACACCAAGAAAGTCGTGAAGAGGACATGACAACACCTTTTCCCACTCAGGAGACTGAAAGCATTTGGCATGGGTCCCCAGATCCTCAAAAAGTTATACAGCTGCACCATGGAGAGCATCCTGACTGGTTGCATCACCGCCTGGTATGGCAACTGCTCGGCATCCGACTGTATGGCGCTACAGAGGGTAGTGTATGGCCCAGTAAGCATTTCACGGTTGTATTCGGCGCATGTGACAAATTAAAATAGATTTTCCTGTGACATTACATAAATTCTTCTCAGGGCTGGGTTTTAATTGAATGTTACCACACACCAGCATGGGATTGTTAATTAATCAGAAACCACTGCAAAGTTATTCCTTTTTGGGACTGAGATGTGCCAAACAGCCTTGTGTCCACACGGCCGCCGGAACCATAGAGCTAATTAAAATAGGGGGCGCAAACTTGTTTTTGCAACTCCACTGGTATTTACATTTTATTTTATTTATTTTATTTTTAAATTTAAGTATCATAATCCGTTAGATCATTTGTACATTTTCACTTATTTTTGAGATAGTCTGTAAAAAAAAAAAGACCATTTCATAAATAGTATAATTGCGTGATATATCATTTTGAAAACCCACTCTCACCATCGCACCAAGAGATGAAGGGTTTTGACCGATTAAGCTTTGCTGCACTACACTCTCCAATGCTGGAAACCACAAGTGTCTACCCAAAAAATGAAAAGGCACCTGCGAACGGAAATTCAAGGAACTTAAAGTTACATGTAATTTGCGGCATGCATGATCATGAGCAATGTCATTGTAGCCTATAATTTCACTTCCCCTGTGAGAACCATGAGCACGGTCTGACTTGGCTTTGCTGTACATCACATCAAAGCCTGCCAGCAGCCTACCTACCAAAGGTTGCACAGTGTCCATTACAACGCGGAAAAGCGCAAATCAGCCATCTTTCAATAGTTATCCATATTACCCGAGCTTCATCTTATTCTTCTCACTGTTTCTATGGTGTATTCCAGGCTGCAATTTATGGAAGATGTCAAAACTTAATGGCAAAAGATAGGCAAGCGGCTTCCATCTGAGGCGACATTTTCCCTAAATCAATGCTTATGACAATTCCAGCTCCAGAACGAGCCATCTGGATAACATTTTGAATACAGTGTAGTAAAAAAAAAAAAGGAACAAAAATCAACGCCTGGACACCCGCCCGCTACCCTGTGGGAACACAACAGTTCAGTCAGGGAGAAGAGAAAGGGGTATGACAGGGGAAGTTACAGGGGGGGGGGGGGGGATAAGATGAAAGGAGAAATGATGGTAAGAGGGAGAAAAGAGGTAAGCGGAGAGAAGAGAATGGTTGACAGATAGGCAGGAGCCCAAGGAGCTCAGGATTGTTTAGACAGAGAGAATAAGACAGGGGAGGGTGAAAAGACGGAAGAAGAGAATGAGTTGCAAGGGAAAAGAGAGTGAAGAGGTGAGGAGAAAGCTGCTGTCAGAGAAGCATTCACCTGTGGGTTCAGTCAGGAAGAGCGGGAGAGGAAGGATGGAGAAGAGAGATGAGTGGAAGGGAGAGATGAAGGGAGAGATCAGGGAAAGAGATGAAACGTGGGGAAAGGGAAAAATGCTGGCTGTGGGTTGTTGAGTGGCAGTAGCCTAGTGAGAAGAGGGGAGAGGCAGGGGAGAGATGAGAGGAAAAGAGAGATGAAGGGAGACGCATGTAAGGGAAAAAAAGAGGGGAGAGGAGAGGTTACTGGCAGAAGCCTGGTGGGTACAGATCTGTTTTATCAGCGGGAAAAGGGAGAGGAGAGAGGACAAAAGAGGGGGAAGAGGAAAGGTCCTGTAGCTGGTAGAGGCCTGGTGGGCGGAGGGCAATTGTGTCGAAGGCTCAGTGCCAACTGGCACTCTATTCACTACTTTTGACCAGAGTAGTGCACTATAAGGATTGGGATGTCATTTGGAACGTAACCTAAATATCTAATCCTGTTACCTAAGCTCTCTGCAGGTACTATCTGCTGTTGATTCCGTATATAGTATATAGAGAAAAACTTAGATGCAATTATTTTTGCTCCAGTTTTGTTTACAGGTTTATGGTGGCGCCTGCTAGAAAATACTTGAGAAACAAACCTGTGTAATAACACCAAATCCCTGTCTGGGGGTGGATGTACAGCTTCCTGGGTAACATCATCTGTACTATGATTTAATACATGTAACTGGTGTCTTGCAATTTCCTGACCAAGCTCCTTCCCGTTTCCAGAGAGAGAAAAAAATGACGGGTACCATGGACCAATAATATACAATTTCTATGACGTATTAATGCAAAAATACAAAATAGGTATGTGCGAATAGATGCAGTAAACGGACATATCAATTGTCTGAGGACCATTTTTTTTTTTAGTTGTCTAAAAGCTCAAGTCACAAAATAAAATGGTCTGTAACACAATATGGGCCAAAAAATGTGAATGAAAATTGTGTGTGATGCAAGGAACTACTTCACAAAATAACCTTCACTGTCATTGACAATGGAAGGCTGCTGCTCTCTGATCCCATGTATTACATCTCTTGCTGTTGTGGCTTTGAGCAAGGCACTTAACACCCACAAAGTGAAATAATGCACTGTATAAAACACATGTGGTCCATCAAGCCTCCATCTGGAGAGCTACTGGGTGTGCAGGCTTTTGATACAGCCCTGCTCAAACGCACCAGCCAGCTTTGTCGCAATTACATGGCCAGTATTGAATAGAGGAGAATCCGCGCCAATTTTGAGTGCTTGAGAGACCGTTTTACAACCAGAGTATGCAGAATTGGTCTCATCAATTGCCACCCGTATCAACTGCGTGTATTGGTAATTTGCGGTTATACACGAGCGCCGGACATCGGACATGAACAAGGACATAAATGCACGCTAATCGCTAAATAGTTAACTAGCGATATAAACAGCCACACTACACAATATGTTTTGAGTTGGCTACCTAGCTATTCTGTTGTATATCATTATTTCATCCTCCACCTCTCGCTCCTCCCCCCAACCCCCTCCCTCTGGCAACGAACCACTGGCACATACGCAGGTGATGCACACGCCATGACTTTTCCAGGATCTTCATTGCTATAACTGGGCAAATAACTCAATAGCAATTATCATCAACAAATGTTCAAATGCGGATAGGCTCGCGTTGATTTTAAAAACGCATCTGGCGACTGCGTGATTGAAAGACAGCTCGTGTCTGTCAATGCAGGCCTACAATAATTATACTCCGATGCGCTCTGCAGAGATTGGGAGGAGAGTGAGCAAAACATCGCATCCAGAGGACACTTTGGTCCAATTCTGATCGGAATAGCCTAATTGTTTGATTCTGTTTGCGAGACTTAAACAAAAAACGTGTCCATTCAGACAACTAATCTATAATCTGCTTGTCCAACACATTAAACATTTTAGAATTATTCTTCATTTATTTTTATTTTTATTATTATTATTTTTTTTTTTAAACTTGTCTCGGGCAGGTGGACAAGCGTTAATGTCGAGCCCTGCTCCATGACACATTCACACATCTCCAAACTAGCTGTGTGGCACTGCCAGAGGCTCAACATATGTGCTACTCACCTGTTAACCAAACAATTGATCCACTGGATTCCGAAATAGACATTTGCAACATTGTTCCATGAACTTAATTGATCAACCGCGTCGCTATCCATCGTGCTGAATCTTCGCTACTTGCTTATTTGTTTAACGAAGAATCGGATATGTTCCCTGTGACAAAGTCACCACATTAAGTGAAAAAATGCCACAACCTTCCCTAATTCCCCTGATAACCAGGTGGAAGGGGATAGAAAAGGACTAACAAAGCTGATCTTTCACTCAAAAGGTAGGCTAAAACAAATCATTTTCTAGGCTGTAATAACCTCCTATTTATATACTTGTCGGCCAACAGTGCTTCATGGGCCTACAATAGAACTAATCTACATCAATTAAATAGGGTGGAGAACCTAAAAGTTCATTAAATTGCAACAAATTGCCTACATCAAGAAACCTTTCGATTAATGTGCACATTTCTCCATTTACAGTAGTGGCTGGTCAAAATCATGTCAGATTATTCCCCGCTGGTATTGTTTTAAATAGCGTTTCCAGTGTGAACGACATCACCGGGATGTCCAGGAAATCTCTCGGTAAGGAAAAGTAGTAGATTTCCAGGGAAATATTAAACCCTAATATGTAGCTAACGTAACCCCCATCACCTCTGAATCCCTTTCTATCCATACCTACTGTTTGTGGAGAGGAACAACGGCTCTTAGACTTGTTACTCGTAGCCAAATGGATTGTGGAGTGCGATTTCATTTCCGCTCACGTCAGACCGTTTCACGTTCTCTTAAAAAGAGAAACATGGGTTTTCGACTGCACCTCTGACCCTGTTCATCTCCATGCGAGCACACGCATCATTCGCAATCTCCGCCCACGCGTCATCCTCAACCTCTTTACACACAGGTAGTATATGCGGGAGCCTACACCGACACTCATTATGTGCACACTTCACATGCCCGTGATTGTTCAACGGCGGTCTTCAGTAAACGCCGGTAACTTCACCTCCTCCCGGTTCCCTTTGTCCCCCGGGCTTTAACCAGAAAGTAACAATAAACAGATGATATACACTGAGTGTACCAAACATTTGGAACGCCTACTCTTTCCATGACAGAATGACTAGGTCAATTCAGGTGAAAGCTATGCTCCCGTAATTGATGTCCCTTGTTAAGGATCTTCAAGCCTTGAGATAATTGAGCCATGGATTGTGTATGTGTACATTTCAGAGGGTGAATGGGCAGGACAAAATATTTCAGTGCCTTTTGAAGGGAGTATGGTAGTAGGTACCAGGCACACCGGTTTGAGTGTGTCAAGAACGGCAACACTTTGTTTTTCACGCTCAACAGTTTCTCGTGTTTCATCACGAATGATTCACCACCCAAAGGACATCCAGCCAACTTGACAACCGTGGGAAGCATCGGAGTCGACATGGGCCAGCATCCCTGTGGAACGCTTTCGACACTGTGTAGAGTTCATGCCCCGACGAATTGAGGCTGTTTCTCAGGGCAAAAGGGGGTGCAACTCAATATCAGGAAGGTGTCCCTAATGTTTTGTACACTCAGTGTATGAGGCGCGTGTTAAACATATTAGACGAAGAGGAAGAAAAGGAGGGAGGACAGAAGAGGAATAGAGAAAACGGAGGAAGAAAATACAGAGGCAGGTATTCTTTAGCAGTCGACACGAGAACACGCAAGCGCGCACACACTTTGGCGTTCTTGCGGCGTGTGGTGCGAAACCTCGACAAGACGCACACACACGCATCTGATACTGAATAATGAGAAACGACATCGACTGCCTACCTCAGAACACCAGTTTGAACGAGTTTTACCAAACACAGATGGAGAGCCCAGAGTCTTCTCTGCCCGGCACCGAGCGCTGCTTTTAGTGGACGCTGTCGTCTTGCATAAACTAAATTGTGCTGTACTGTAGACAATCCTCCCTGATTGGAGATCCAGCCATTCCTCAACACAACCACACTGGTCCTGCTCTATTCTGGACTGTGCCTCTCAGGTCACATTACACATCTGAAAAGATTTCAAAACACCAATTCAACTAAGCCTATCAGCTGGCTGTGTCCATTACCATACGGCTAAGGGCCAGTCTTTTCACATTGACACACTAGTCCTGGAGAGCTGCAATGTGTGCAGACTGGTGTTCGTGCCCTGCACTTGACCTAAGTTCACAGTGAGTCACTGGAGCCAAGCCACGGAAACACAAAAGTCTGTGGTCTAATGGAAATGGCATTTCGGTCTCTCTTCACGCTACACTACACTTAGCCCAATTAAAGTCTGCCTCTCTTGTCCCAATGACAACATTACTCAGCCCTTTTAAATGACGCCCATTGATACCCAATTTTTTTTACCGTCATCTTTAATAAGGCAGTCATTAAGACTATATGAAGGTGCTTAAAAAGTTGACAGGACACATTTACCTTGGGGAAAAAGTCATTGGAGTGTGTGTGTTTAGAGGTAAAACGCTGTTGCCCTCTGATCGATACAGAGGGAATGTCTAACTGGCCCGTCTAGACCAGGTCAATAACCCGACATTAAAAGGGACAATCCTTAGTTGAAACAATGAAGTGATGTCCCCGCCTCTACATTGGTAAAATGCTGAGGGATGGGCCTGGAGAAATGTAACCACTCAAATTCAAAGCCAGAGCTACTGCATGGATGCAAGGACAATCCAAGATATCAAAAGTACAGTTCTAAGCACGTTTTGAGGCTATCCAATGTTTGTTGACATTAAACAATGTTTAGAAATATTGGCCTTTTTTTCTCTCTTCAAATTTTGGGTTCTGATGGGGTACGATAGTTGAACTACGTTCGTGAGGCATTTATACGTGCATTCTTCCCAAATCAATGACTATATCTCATTAATCTAAAAGTCCAAAAATGGATGTTCGGTAGCAATCCCGGATTGCCCTTTCAACTATGAGACTGTAAATCTGATCAAACGTCATCACACACTTTACCTCACACAGACATAAGAGGTTGTGGAACCGTCTTAAGAGGTAATAATCCAGGTTAAACTACTCACAATAATATTCATTATAGCAATTCTGAAATTCAGAGTTGATATTATTTACTAACACGCACACAAGAGGACACGTTTCCCCTGTAAACTCCGGGCAGGTATGATAAATGGGAGACCGCTTAGGCAGTGACAGGTGGTTATTAAAGCAGCACTAATGAGTGTTATCTGTATTCATAATGATCTTCATTACACTGGTCAGTAGAGCTGCTAAAACAACAGGAGATGGGCTGGGGGACCTTGGTGCTCCAACTGAGGACGGGAGGAATTTAAGCTTTTCGGACCGTAGGAAAGCCATGTGTGCATAGATGCAGTCATGAAAATGCAAGCGGGCACGCACGCACAGTCACACACGCACGCACACACAGTCACACACACACAGTCACACATGCACGCGTCAGTCGCTGTACCCCCTCGCTGCTAACGAGACGCCATTAGCAGTGACCTCTGGGTCAATTAGTGACCCGGGTCTCGCTGTTGAGCGCGGGATGCAAGGGCCTGCCTGGGAGCCCAGGTGTCAGAGAGGAAAACAAGTTACTGTATTGACTAATCACTGATACGGGAATAGGGATGTGCGAGGTGTATGTGTTTCTGCATATTTTGAAAAGAGAGCGAGGAGAGACAAGAGAGTCAGAAGAAAGGAAAGACTGGGGGCAGAGACATGCATATGATGAGAAGAACTATGAGAGAGAGATGGAGGGAAAACTGCTGAAAGATTGACAATGAGAGTAAAAACAGACATTTCCCTGTCTCTCTCCTGTGTGATGTATTGACTAGGTTCATGATCCCTAAGCACGTCAGAGGATTAAGCCTTAATTATAGTAATTTCCACACTAAATGAAGCAGTACAAATTAAATTGCCCTGAACAGCATTGGGCGAAAGGGCGTAATTAGTTATAGCACACAAACCCACACACACGCGTACGCACACCCCCCCCAAAACACCAATCAGAGCACACCAACTGTCCAACTTAACCCTGCTGATGATTTCTGTTATTTTACTGAGGGCATAAGTAAACAAACTAAACAAAGCCACATCAACACAGAGGGCAATGTGTGTGTGTGCGTGCATAGGGCAGCAGGTAGCCTAGCGGTTAAGAGCGATGGGCCAGCGAACAGAAAGGTCGCTGTTTCGAATCCCCGAGCCAACTAGGTGAGAAATCTGTTGATGTGCCCTCAAGACACTTAACCCTAATTGCTTCTGTAAGTCGCTCTGGATAAGAGTGCCTGCCAAATTACTCAAATGTAAAAATGCATTGGGAAAATTGCACATAGGCTACCTCAGATCACAGATCAACTTCAAATAGCTATCAAATATTGTACTATGTAACTATTTAACTGAAGGACTATGGTGTGCCTGTGCTTGATATCTAGTGAATGTGAAGCCACAAACACAGATACTAATCAAAATATCAGCCTCCTCTGTTCTTTTGAGCCAGTAGCAGTGTTGGCTGGAGCTCTTGGGAGGCATGGGGGGGGGGGGGGTATAACAGCGGCTCTAAGAGATCAATAAGCCCAAAGGGACCTGCCTCTGTGAATTACTCTGTATGTGTGTGGGTGTGTGTGTGTCCTGTGAGATGCCCAGGAGCTGCTGATTGAAGACAGGAGTGAGACAAGCCATCAAGGGGGATGAGAGTAGAGGAAAAATCAGTTTTATTGTGTTCTCCAGAGATGAAAGAGAGGCTTTATAAACGACCACAGTAAATAGCTGATGTGGCAAGCAATCATAGGGCTGATTGATGGCATGGACTAAGGATACACAGCTGAACATGTGTGTGTGTGTGTGTGTGCGGGCGTGCATGCATTTGTCTCTCTCAGACGAGGATAACTCACAGGCGGAATCAATAACAGAATGATGTCATCCGCACCATTGGTCTTCGGGGGCCCTTTTTCTTTTATTACTGGTGACACACATCTTCAGTCAATTCACTACTGTGATTGTCTGCATTGGGTCTGTATGTTGCTAGCAAATGGCCAGTCCCTTTTTTAGTGTACAGCCAGTAGAGTGGAAATGAGACTGAGTCAGCCTCTAGACAGCCTCTAGCTACAAGGTCCAACAATGGAACACCACGCTTCCAATTAAATTTCCACAGTAGTACAAACTTCAGTGAGTAAAAAAAAAAAATATCTGTAAAAAGCAGGAGATGAGCATTGTGTCCTTCCATTTCCAATCACCAGACTGTGGAGTGAATGACTCTGAACAAGCCATAAAGAACCATCTGACCAAGAGACCAATCATGCCACTCAATTATCACACTCAGCCTTGAGGCCTCTGGCCGGCACACACCAATCAATCCATGTATCAATGCATAGAAAAGAAATGGAACTGACAAGCTAGCACGCACGCACGAACACACGTATGTACACAAATCCACCAATTGATTGATGTATCAATGCCCATAAGTGCCAGGAAACAGAACAGTCCGATCCATGTCATCGGATAAGTGGTTCCTCATCGGACACCTGTCTGGGTGGTTCAATATTTGCTTCCCCTCCATCAACTCTATGATTTATAAAATAAATCCAGATAACACTACTTCAGCTCCGGCCACTTTCTTCATATCACTCTACAGCAGGGTTCCACAAATGGCGGCTGGTGTTTTACCCCCCCCCCCCCAAAATGTATCGTTTTTTTGGGGGGACATACGTCTAAAAACACCAGAAAATCAGCTCCCAATTATTTAAATTTTGGAAATCTGTTCCCAAGTATTCCCCACGCATAATAAAAAGACACGTGATCATATACAAATTAAATGATTACGTTTTAGTCAAATATTTTTTATCCGTTTGGGCTTCTTGCGGTCAATTTGAAGTCCACAAATGATTTGTAATTATGTCCCCCCCCCCCCGATAATTCACTCAAATGAATCTAGTTGATGATCCCTGCTTCACAGAGTAGCTGGTGATTCAGTACCACGTGATTGTCTCTGACTATCTAGCGTTTCTTCTGCCTCCGGGGGCCTGTGTCCATGCAGACATATTCCAGTACGTGTGAATAGTTGGATCAGCAAGAGGTGATGTGAAGGACACGTCTACAAACCCATTTCATAACCTACTAATCTATTTCGCTTTAGCAGGTTACGAGGGAAAAACAAACATTCAACAACAATGTCAATGTATTAGGAAAGCTAAACTAGTTCTAATCGCCCTATTAAAGAGTTGAGAGGAATCTTCAGTACGAGCAAGTCAGTCAGGAAAAAAAAACGACAAAAGGTTATTGTGTCTGACTGGATGTGAGAAGCCCCAAATAGTCCTGTTCCTCTGGTCTCCTGGTGATGTAACATGCTGCACCATTTCCCTCAGCCATTTTATCTGGAGCCCCAATTAAATCCCCACTGCATTCCCCACCAGCCTCCATAAATCAAACAACGCCATTAAAGCAGCTAAAATTAACTACTTAAAAATCCCAAACACACGCAAACAGTCGACCACAGCACAGACTGTGACAAATCCCAGGCAGGCAGCACAGTCCAATGCCCAATGGTACGGTGGTGTCGTGTGTCTGACTGATTAAATTATGACAGGCTATTTTATCAAATCGATTACCTAACGTTTGATTGATTACGTGATTGAATTAAACCATGCAACAATTAACTCGTTAATAACCTGGGGTACCACGGAAGAGTGTTTCTAGAGCTGCTATCTTCCGAATAAACTCTTAAAGATCCGAAGATCTTTTATATCAATAGAAGTCTATAATTAATCGTCACCTTATACAGTCTCATCTGAACATCGTAACATTCTTGGTTATCTTCACAAACCCTGGCTAACAAGTTGAATCAGCAATACAAAAATTGGCTTAATTATTTATTTACTAAATACCTAAACAATCACACAGAATTACATATACACAGGATGGATCATACATCGATTACGAATAATGTCATAAAAGAAAAAGTCCCTAGCGGACGAAACAGATATGACAGCTTGTTACACAAAGAAAGGGGGTTGGTTTTGAATGAAAGAGTGGGAAGACTGATGGACAAAAGGAATTGGGTCTAAATTGGACCTTGAGAAGCTATGCTACCGTAAATACAGAATCTTATGCATTCTAATAACCGGCCATTCAGAAAATGAAAATGCAAGATATATATTTACACTGAGCTGCACTTCGATAGATGGGTCGAAGATGGAAGACTGGTTTGCCCAGCAGATATCGCCCTTGTCCTTTGAAGAATATTTCTGGTCGTAGTGTTGTAGAGCGGATACGTTGTACCCTGTCATTGTTATTAGGAGATTGGTCGGTCTATTCCTTTTCTAGGCCACGTACGTTTGCAGCTGATAACTCAACTTCTAGGATGTATGACTTCTTTAGTGAATAAGAGTTCGAAGTTCATACCATTTTGCCATAATCAGCTCGCACTGTATTCTGTCTGGTCTAGTAGAAACTCATCATTCCAGCGTGGTGATCGTCACCTCCACGTGATCTGGTCTCATGTAAATTTCGTTATGTAGGGTGGATATTCAACCATTCGCAACCACAGCTCACGTTGGGGTTTGCTTAGTCTGACGTGAATTGGGTCACGGGGGCTTTGTACTGGGGAAGAGAAGGGCATGTTTCATCCCTCTCCAACCAATGTCTGTTCACTTGGGCGTGGCCACTGAGTGTGCATAAAATGACTTATGAAAACAATTCTCTCATTTAGAAGGCTAAAATTACATTTAATCTTTTCACAAATAGTTTCATATCTAAACATATAAATTTCACAATTCCATTTCAATCTGAATGTGTAGACTTTCCAAGATACAATTTATGTCGTCCTATCAGATATAATGTCCCAGACAACAACTGATCTGACATCATATTCTTTAAGTACCAACGGACACTTTCAAGTGGTTGGATTACAGAAATATCGTTCCATTCCCCAACCTTTTGATGTTACTGTATTGCAAAGTCTCTCTCTGTGATAACAGAGGATTTTCAAAAGTCAATTCTATAGAGTGGAGAGACCTTCGGTATTTATGGGGTGGGGGATGGGGGTCATAAACCAGTGGTGGGAAGAGAGAGAAAGGGAGTTTTATGACCCTCACGCAACAGGGCAAAGTCATGACAGTGGGAGGAGACTCAAAGCAACTGGGTTCAAAGCCCAGTTTATTTATTTCATTTTTGAATGTTTGAGAGATGAACTATCCCTCACTACCTCTGTAGTAATGTACCAGAGAGAATACGCAAATCCCTTAAAAAATATATAATTTGTGACCAAATGTTCACTCTCTCGCTGCCTCTCGTTTGCATTAAAATAAATCAATAGCTCCTCCAGAAAGTTTCGAGGTCTGTCCTGGACTGGGGAAGTAGTGAGACAACACTTACGAGCACCAGACCAGACTCCAAACAGCTGAAGTAATTGATATTGACTTTGCCCTAAAACATGGTACAGATTAGAGTATCAGAGCCACCAATTTCCTGGCCCCTTTTCTTTCTACCTTCTTATCCTCTTGGGACTGTTTTCATGGTTTCGATTCTTTGAGCCTGAAGGTGATCTGGAAATCGTCAACCCTGCCAGACAACATCTGAACGTTGTCTGGCGAACGCCTGTTCGTCTCTGTAGTGGAGAGCGTTCTACTGTATGGACGTGAGTTGTGGACACTGGGCAAGATGTTACAAATGCAACTGGATGGCTGATTTAAGTTTTGGCATTAGAACACCATACAACTATGAATCTTTATGAAACAATTCTGAAGTTAAATTAAGTAATTACATGCACAAGGCCTGTTGTTCATGATTTATAGATGACTACAGGGCCTCAGACGGTTAGAAATGTACGTAAATGGGGAAATGGAGGTGAACGGGGGAGGGTCATGCTTTTAAAATTTCAGTCAGGGGGAGGGTTTAGTATTTTTTATTAATCATTTCATTTGTGGGCCTCCCGGGTGACGCAGTGGTCTAGGGCACTGCATCGCAGTGCTAACTGCTCCACCAGAGTCTCTGGGTTCGCGCCCAGGCTCTGTCGCAGCCGGCCGCGACCGGGAGGTCCGTGGGGCGACGCACAATTGGCATAGCGTCGTCCGGGGTAGGGAGGGTTTGGCCGGTAGGGATATCCTTGTCTCATCGCGCTCCAGCGACTCCTGTGGCGGGCCGGGCACAGTGTGCGCCAACCAAGGGGGCCAGGTACACGGTGTTTCCTCCGACACATTGGTGCGGCTGGCTTCCGGGTTGGAGGCGCGCTGTGTTAAGAAGCAGTACGGCTGGTTGGGTTGTGCTTCGGAGGACGCATGGCTTTCGACCTTCGTCTCTCCCGAGCCCGTACGGGAGTTGTAGCGATGAGACAAGGTAGTAATTACTAGCGATTGGATACCACGAAAATTGGGGTGAAAATGGGATAAAATTAAAAAAAAAATTAAAAAAAATTATAATTTGTAATTTATAACATTTTAATATTTTTCATTGTTTTAGAATGAATTGCTTATTATATCTTGATGTGTGTCTGATGCCGCCCCTCATCTCTGATTCTCCTCTGGGCACGCAATATCAAGTGCGTCTATAGGCTTTAAGTGTGGGAATCAATTATCCATAGTGTATAGGCCTAGGCTATACGAAGTGCATGCTCGGAGAAGCACAGGGCAAAGCTATATTTCGAAGAAAAAAAAAACGTCCTTCCCGAGTCTTTTAGATGACAGCTTTGTGGTGCTGAAACTTGAAGAGGCAGCCGGAGCACAATCAATCAGACGGACAGCGCCTGGTTCTGAAAGTAGGCTAATTCAGGCTAATTCGAGTAGGCATTACTCATTTTAACAGTCTTTATTTTAATTAGACTTTTCTAACAACAAGAGGGCTTTGTGTTGGAGCCTATTTCTTCCTATTTAAGAAATAGGAAGAATTTATAGACTGCTATCCATAGATTTTCTGGGCCAATTCCTCTACCAACTCATTAAATACCTGTGTTAGTGAAGGACTTTGTGTGTTAAGTTAAAATCAGGACTCGAATTGAGGGGTTATGGGAGGGTATGCCATACATTTTGTTATAGAAAATGGCAAAAAGCATTGGCCTACACCTTGTTAGCTAAAGACTTAAGAAAATAAAACAGACCTGATTAAATAAAGCGATCTATAAACGGTGCTTTAGTCCGTGACGCTTTCTGCTAGAAACAAGCTGTAAAATACCAAGGAAAGATGTGACTCTGATGCATTATGGGGATATATTTGGTTAGTCTCTACGACATTCAGACGTTGAGCTACAACCTACAACTTTCTGTAAACTCAGAGAGCTTGTAAGGAAATAGTTGTTACCACCTTTCTCCTTGGGTTAAGCCATGGAAGAGTAGCCAGCAGTTAAAGCTGAAATGTTTCTGCGTCAGGCCTACTCTGTCTGGGGTGGAAAGGGAGCCCTAACTTTTGAAAGTACCATGCTTAGATTCATAATGAAGTCACATATTTAATTATTTGCAAATCAGACAAATCACATATCAGACACACTGATATGGCATTGGGGAATTATGATAAGATGAACGCATAGGCCTCTCTCTCAGTCCATTCTTAGCTTGTAATTTCGGTAATTTGTGTGGTATACAAAAATAATCTGCTACGGTCTCCAGTCATGTAAAATTACATAGAATTGCATGAAATGCTACTTTTTCCTTGGACCCTCAAATATGATGATAGATTCCTGCAATCATTTGTTTTAAAGGACATCTTTTCACCCCTACCCTTGTCAGTGGTGGTCTATGAACCAACAACCTTCTGGCATCACAATTGCCACGTTGCCATGCAATGCTTACACGATAGAGAACAGTTTCTAAAACTGCATATCAAAGGGTCTGGTCTGTCCTAGGAGTGAGGGTAAATGGTAGGAATGTTTTTTTCTATCCTTTGTTTTATTTTGGGTACAGGGGAGGGTCGGGTTTAGTGAAAGTACACTACTGTTCAAAAGTTTGGGGTCACTTACAAATGTCCTTGTTTTTGAAAGAAAATCACATTTTCTGTCCATAAAAATAACATCAAATTGATCGGAAATACAGTGTAGTCATTGTTAATGTTGTAACTCACTATTGTAGCTGGAAACAACAAATTTTTTATGGAATATCTACATAGGCGTACAGAGGCCCATTATCAGCAAACATCACTCCTGTGTTCCAATGGCACTTTGTGTTAGCTAATCCAAGTTTAGCATTTTAAAAGGTTAATTGATCATTAGAAAACCCTTTGCAATTAGGTTAGTGTAGCTTAAAATTGTTGTGCTAATTAAAGAAGCAATAAAACTGTCCTTCTTTAGACTAGTTGAGTATTTGGAGCATCAGCATTTGTGGGTTCGGTTACAGGCTCAAAATGGCCAGAAACAAATAACTTGAAACTGAATGCTGAAACTTGCCAGTCTATTCTGGTTCTGAGAAAGGAAGGCTATTCCATGCGAGAAATTGCCAAGAAACTGAAGATCTCGTACAACGCTGTGTACTACTCCCTTCACAGAACAGCGCAAACTGGCTCTAACCAGAATAGGAGGAGGAGTGGGAGGCCCCGATGCACAACTGAGCAAGAGGACAAGTACATTAGAGTGTCTAGTTTGAGAAACTGACACCTCACAAGTCCTCAACTGGAAGCTTCATTAAATAGTACTCACAAAACACCAGTCTCAACGTCAACAGTGAAGAGGCGATGCTCTGGGATGCTGGCCTTCTAGGCCGAGTTGCAAAGAAAAAGCCATATCTCAGACTGGGCAATAAAAAGATTATGATGGGCAAAAGAACACAGACAGTATACAGAGTCGCCTCTCCACTGTTGACGTTGAGACTGGTGTTTTGTAAGTGACCCCAAACTTTTGAACGGTAGTGTATATTTTGCTGAATTGAGGGCCATCCATTTTCATTTTAGAGAGGTCCCATTTACTCCAAGTAACCCTTATTATAAATAATGTACAGCCTCTAATAAATAGTTGATATGCTACATAAACAAATTATGATTTTTTATCAACTATCATCCCTCCGCTGAGACTAATGCCGTTTCCAAGACAACTGGGGACTTTAAAAAAGAATGAGATCCGACTGGGAAAAAACTGTTATCTAAACTTTCTAGAGCTCTGACTTTCCAACCTGAAGATCACAGATGTCATGATTTGACCTCCCCCCCCCCTCCCCCCCTGAGTTCCCAGCTGAAAGCACCATCTTGAATGCACAATGACCATCAGATGCAGGTACCATCAGTTCAGTAAAATAGGCAAATGCTACTGCCCAAACATCATTCCTACAGAACAGTTTTTATTAGGTTAATGTCAATTTGAGCGATAGAACATGCTTTTTGACTGCGAAATTGATCTCGACTCAGAAAAGGTTGGTGACCACTGAACTAATGCCTTGTATGCAAAGCTTAAAGTGAAGCGTTAAACCAACATGAAACCCACAGAGCTCTCTGCGCTCATCTATTAAACAGTAAATTCACACCCCTGGCTGCCAGTCAGAGTGATGCAAATCCAACTTGGCAGGAGTGTCATATAGATCATGGATGTGTTATGTCACATGTTTAAATAATTGATCATGGAAAGAGAGAGAGAGAGATTCACACCACTCATTTCCTCCAACCCCATTGCAGTCCTTTCTAAGTTTCTCTCACCCTCTTTCTATCTCTGAAAGATACCGTCATTTATTTGATCGCGCCTCCTAGGCCATTAGCTTCACCCATCTGTCACTCTCTGTAAAGTATCTCATGCAGGAAGCAATGAGAGTTAAACTTGATTTGAGACAATAGACACTGACAAACGCTTTTATTGCATTGTTGTTCTGTGTCTTTAATGTCTTTGCACCAACAAGCACTTTAGGGTCACATTTCAAACCGAGAATTTCAAAGCCTGAAAGCTCTTTTCCAAAAAACAAGTGGGTAAAATATAAATATAATCTGCTGCAGTTTAAAAATGGATGCCTTTGTGTCACAGAAATACAGCCATCATATTTTACTTCCATATTACCACAAACTTCCAAATTAATGTTTTCCCTTGTGTGGAGGTCACTGGCTCAACAAACAAACAAATAACTAACACGAAATACCAATGGTTACTCATTGAAAAATGATTGCTCTACTTTTATTCAGTCGGGTCAGTGCCTTTTGCTGGTCTGGCGGTCCCCCTTCTGTCTAGTCAATAATACATTACTTTCCCAGCTATCTGTTAATCTTACACAGGGTCTGAAAATGTTGGACCGATACGGATCTCTCCGGAATCTCTCAGTCCCTATACTTCCTTTGCATGTTCATGAGGAAGTGCTGTGGCCTTATGGGAGGGGCGGGCCGTCAATGCTAGGATATCGATTCGGCAAGGCCTAAAAGCGTGAAATGCTCCTTCTCATTCTCACTTCAGTGGCGGAAGGATGGATTCTCTTAGCATAGCTTTTTGTGCACACCCCCCCCCCCCCTCAGAGAGAGATGGCAATCCCTCAAGTCAACGGCGGACTTTAATGCCTACACACGATCATCTTTACTCTCCCAAACACACACAATGTACTATTTATAAACAGCACTTCACTTGTGTGAAAGCAGGGAACTTATATAAAGATCGATCAATTCTGTCAAAGGGTGAAACAGCGGTATCTCATGGATATATTTCCAGCATAAAATAGAAGAAAAGTGGTGTTGATAGCTCTGCCGGCTGGCACTCGATTGATATGTACATGACATTGCATTAAGTGGGTGAGACAGATTGCGGGCACCTGATGTATTGTGTTTTATTCACAAAACTCTGGAGGGGACTGAGACAGCAGGTCTTCCTGCTCCACAGAGATCTCCCAGACTCCTCTACACCCTGTTGGAATGCACGAAGCAAATTAAGATGCTGTTGTCACAGTTCATGTGCACAGATCTGCGTCGACAACCCGTTTGTAAAAAGCCTCAACGGTTCATATGGATGCTGGGTAGTTTTGTCTTGCTTCATTACGACAGTCGCAAACCTCTCCAGAATGCTCAGTCCCCGTGGAGTCAGTTAGAGCTTCTAACTATGGTATGATTGCTATCCAACTCTTCCACAACGTGTCAAGGCTGAGCTACATCTGTAGCTGGTGGTGTAGAAGTGAAAACTTCAGCACAGCAATCTTTTCTAACTTATATGAGAAGGTTCAGTTCACCTTTTTCCGTTAATTTATACCCTCAGACTTCACTGTCGCTGAGGCAGCTGCTAACTTAGATTTAAAAAAATAATAATTGTCACTAGTCGATAGCGCTTTCAAAAAGTTTGGATATCTTTTCAGGACTCGTGAGAACTCCTTTTGAGTACTAGGACGCACTCTTTGAACAATGAGAATGTCCCAGAAATGTCTCTTCGGGATTCAGCCACCCTCTGTGCTGATGGAACTTCTGCCGCAATGTATAATTTCTCCCAAGTTTAACTAGAGGACTTCTCAGCTGCTGCTGATCACTTCAAACAAAGTCTCAAAAACTCAGCCACTTCAGGCCGATGGCGCAGCTCACGTTGGTGTGACTGTCTGCATGCTTACACAGCATCTGTTCTGTTAATTCACCCCTTTCCGTCTCCGGTCTCCTTTCTGCTCTTAGAATAGGCTCTAAATCACGTGTCAAACTCATTCCCCGGAAGGCCAAGTGTCCGGCGGGTTTTCACTCCTACCTTGTACTTGATTGATGAATTCAGGTCACTAATGAGTAAGGAACTCCCATCACCTGGTTGTCTAGGACTTAATTGAAAATAAAAAAAACTAAGCCAGCAGCCACTAGGCCCTCCATGGAATGAGTTTGACACCCCTGCTCTAAATTATATCAATGGGATGCTTTACATCCAGTTTGCAGAACTGTAATGATAGGGAACATCCCGAGGAAAGTGTCCAGGGAACACTAAGCTCCAGGAATCTCTTATCAGACCACCTCGACATTGGCAGCGGGAAGCTACACTGGTGATCTTGAACTATGCTTACTCAGGACCAAATCACAGGTAGTGCTTTAATTGATCAATTATCTGTTCCGGATCAATGACAAAATCTGTCAAATAACCATTATGTAACTGGATTGACGAGCCCTGAATGTGACTCAGCAAGTTCATGTGCATAATCAGGACAGGAGGTGAAATCATCATTTAGGATGCTGCATTCTGTAAGTGGGCCCAGGACAAGATGACATTTTGAGCTGAAATGGCCTACGTGCTGTGTTAGTAGACTACATAGAAGTAGTCAAACAAATTCAATTAATTTTGGATCGATTACAAGAGCCATCAGCGTTGGGTCATTACTTGAAACCAGACAATTTACTCTGAGAAACGAACCAGGGATCCGATGAATCCATCAGACTCTAGACATTTAAGACGTTACGTCTGGCTACTCACCGATCCGCACAGTAGGAGTATTAAATACAGAGACGGCATATAAATCACATACACAACGGGCACATTACATACTACAGTAAATGGGCTAAATGACTATGCTGGCGTCCGCCGGAGAGGCTGCATTATAATTTATTACCTTCTGGCTCGTTAAGACAGGCACAACGCTACTCCCTTCACCTTCGTTAAGATGCTTCCGCTGTTCTAATTAGGCTGTTTGGGACCAGATAAGAGAGAAAGTAACACGGAATATGAACACTAATGATTAATGTTTACATACGTCAGAGTCTAGGACTATTCCTCTGACGTAAATAAGAAGGAATGCAAACAAAATGCAGACCCACATTGCAAAAGAACCAACCCCCTCTGAATTAGGGAAAGGAGTTTTTGAATACTAAATCACTATTGCTAATAGGAGACTTTCAGGTCATGAAAACTTCTGCATTACGACTTTTACTAGAGCAGGAGAAGTATGGTACAAGCTGTACTCAGGTGTATTTCAACAGCAAATGTTCAAGTATTTCCAACTGGCCGTACATTGATTTTGACATTTGCTTAGTTTGTTGTTTCCCCTATAGTTTCTGGGAGATGGAGAGAAGCCGTACATAAACAAAACAAAGAAAAAACATGACGTCATTACCATTATCAAGCAGGAAATAGGTCTGACCCCAAGTGTGACAATTACCCAGCATTCAGTTCTCTAATGGGCTACACGACCTGAAGCAATTAGGCAGATGCCGAGAAAAGCCCCGCACTGAATACGAAGCCTCTCCGTTAGTGTGGCAAGCACAAGGAAGAGCAGGATGAGGTTAGGATAATGGTGATACAGTGACAGATGAGGCCAACTTTTAAAAATAATCTTTTAAACAGAGCACAAACTTAAAAGTTGACCGACATCCATACATGACAGAGCTCAAGGTTTCTTTTTGTGGCACTATTGACTTCCAAAATGTGTAAGTACTGTAGCTATGACCTTAGAAAAGTAGCGGAATTGTTCTCTGCATGGATCACAAAATCTCAATGGGTTTGGTGGGAATGAAATCGCAATGAGCATTTTGTACTATCAGACGGGAAAATGAACAAGGTAGAAATGGCCTCGAGCAATGCAATTGTTATCACAATGCTTCTACATACAGTGACAGACACAATGATTGGCTATTGATTCCATTCTTCAAAACATTGCCATTACTTGCTTTGTGTGTCTGTGTGAGTGCATGAGTAGCACGCGTGTGAGTTGAGAACTATACAACCTGGCGCACCCGTTGTGTGTTAAGAGGTTGAGAAGTAGGCTAATCATTTTGTAAATTGGGTCAAGGTTTGTGACTAGATGGAACACAGCTACAGACAATATCTACAATTGAACTACAGCGAGAGTTGGACTTTGCATTTTGAAGCCAGAGGACGGGTCTGAGTTGTAATTTCACTTAGTTTTACATAAAATAATTGTACATTTTCAGTTGATAAAATTCACGACGGCTGATTTTCAATGAAAGTACCGATGGGTATACTGTTGCTTGTATGCATGTGCTTACCGTGAAGGTCACCCTGACCGATATTGGCTACACTAGCCCAGCTACCTCCCGCACCGTTAACGGACGGCAGTGATTGACAAGCGGGATCGAAGACACTGTCCCGGTGTTGAAGCCGTTCACGCTTGTATCAAGGTGACATCTAGATGGTTATCAATATTATCTATTGTGTAGGCTACTATCCTACATAGAATAAAACCATGGTAGGGACCATGGTCACCACCAGTGACACTGTAAATACAGTTGCCGAGTAGGAAGCACCTCATGTCAGCAAGCACCTCAATACAACACCGGTGCCTTAGTCATTTACACCAGCTTGACGTCATGCTTCCCGACGGCAGTGACGTTAGCTAATTTAATTGTCATATGAATACCAGCTAGCTGTCATCTCAGCTGGACGAAGAAACCTACCATGGTTAAAAGTGTGTTTTCTGTCATCGCCGAGAGACTAGTTAACTAAACTAACTCTCGGTAGTTATCGCCATAGCAACGGAAAGCACCAAGTCGCTTTCTGACTTAAAACCATCCAAACGTCCAAAGTGCAAACTCGTAGTATTTCAATGGTAAATCTCGCCCGCAGCTGTATTCCATCTAGTAACAACCGAAGTCAACCTGTCACAATAAATACAGTCCATCTCTCAATGCCCAAATAACACATCAGCTTGCATGAATTTTCTGCTCCAGCTCTGGCCTGTGGCCCCAAGTTAACCCAGAAAGGAGAATACATCCCCATTTATCTTCACCTTGCTTCTATTCAAAAAGGTGCAAATTGAAACTCATCTGTCAAAATGCCATTCGGTTATCAGATTGTCCCCGTCTTAAATACAGTACTGGTGGAGAGGAGAGCTCCGAGACTACAGTGACAGATACTCAGGCTGATGGCTCACTACGCTGCAAGCGCCACACTAGAATTTCTCAGCTTTCAGAATACATCAGAGGGTTATTCTTTAATGCAACTAGATTATAGTGACAGTTGCAGTAATAGCCTGAAAAGGCAAAGATAAGAGCAATAAAGCAGTTTGTCATTTTTAAACGATGACAGATTATTATCAGTGGCTTTTGAAAGAGAGAAAAATGATCACATGATACGTCAAACGTGCTTCCATAATAAGTCTTCCTGTTCTTAAAAAAAAAAGGACAATGCAAAATGGATTAAGTGGGATCATGAACTGATGAGTAATAAGCCTAACATCTCATCTTCTAATACAACAAATAAGATTTATGATTTTTTTTTAAAGAAAAAGGAATTTGGTCCAAGCTTCCAAATGACCTATAGCGATGTTCGAGTCTGCATGAGGCTCTTTGGGGGAAACGAATGCCGACCTCTTCAGCTCTGCATCCAAAAGTTTGGCCGCACCTACTCATTCAAGGGTTTTTCTCTATTTTTACTATTTTCTACATTGTAGAATAACAGTGAAGACATCAAAACGATGCAATAACACATATGGAATCATGTAGTAACCAAAAAAGTGTCAAACAAATCCAAATATTTTATATTTGAGATTCTACAAAGTAGCCACCCTTTTGCCTTGATGACAATGTAGAAAATAGTTAAAAAATTAAGAAAAACCCTTGAATGAGTAGGTGTGTCCAAACTTTTGACTGGTACTGTATATGGGATAATTGGATTTTTATTGAATTACTTAACCTACCTTTATGTAGTCATTTTGACTCCTAACATAAAGCTTCTTACAAGCAAGCGCCACTGTTGAGGTTCCCACCTTTTGAAGACTGTGTTCCACAATGTAACATAGCCAGTTGATATTATGGTTTCAATAAATGGATCTTAAATAGCCATTTAGCTATTAGGATTTGTTATCTGTAATGGTTATGATAAATTATGCATTGTGGCGCACTTTTGGCATATTGATAATTTTTTTAATTTTTTAATTGCGGTACTCGGGGGAAACAAATCATGTGAGTACTCGAACAGTCAAAACATTTCAAATTCCCATCCCTATTTCCGACGCAGCCCCACTGTGTGCGCCAGTGGTTCTGAGGGTTTCACTTGAGGGCCTGCTAAACGGCGTGACGGCGAAGGGGAGCCTAAGCTGTCGGAGCGAGCAAACACGAACACACACAGGGGCTGAAAGCCCACCATTACTGTGGGAAAATGTCAGAGCATTCTCACTGAAAACCATCACTGGAGCCTGCGCACACATATATGAACACACACACACACACACACACACACACACACACACACACACACACACACACACACACACACACACACACACACACACACACACACACACACACACACACACACTACAGTGCATGACCAAGACAAGAGCACAGTTTTTAAAGCGTAAATTCATGATTAAACTGGTTAGCGTGAGAGATATAGAAAATATTTTTTGACTAAAACAGCCGATTTTGACTAGAGCCGTAGCCGTCCCCCCGTCACACACCACCATAATATTTGCAGGGAGTTAATGTCAACTAAGACTTAAAATCCTATGAACTTTCAGGGAACTCTAGAGCTGGGAATTAAGTGTTCCTAAAAACATCCAGATAGAAGCTGAACATTCTGTATGTGCTCTAAATATCAGAAAGCACTACAATGGTAAATCAGGTTAAAGGTAGTACACTTTATAGGCAGCCATTTGGGACTGAGATGCACTGGGTAATATTCTTTATCACTCCCCTATTTCCTCTGCATATCATATTTGACGTGCATAGCCACAGATACGCATGCAGGCACACACTACACGGCATCTACAATAATTACAGCAGTGCATCTTTATAGACCTACAGAATACAAATCTGAAAGTTAACAAATACAGACATCTCAATTCCAATACAAGCACATCCACTATGAGGCTAAAGGTCTGCAATTTAGATGTAATTAGATTGTAATGAAGCCACACCTTGCACAAATTTAACAATCGATGCAGAATGGCTGTTCTGTGGCTCAGTGGATTACTGAGTGGGTCTTTGCCTGACGATACCGGCTATGCTGCCAGACATCTTTATCATAGAGAATAAGCAGTATTGTTTCAGACCCGTATGGCTTCAGTAATTCAGCGGCCAAAGGCTGTATTGTAGTGTAAATCCCTGGCAAAGCCAATCCTATCCCCTTCACTGTACAGCCTTAGAGAGAGAAAATGAGAAAGAGGGAGGGGAACGAGAGGACGATATCCTCTATACGTGGAGCTGTTAGGGTGCCAGAACAAGAAACCCTTTCTTCATCAGTATTTTCTCTGAAACTAAAATCAGTCCTCTCACTTTTCTCCCTCTTTGTTTCTTCCCTCCTTACATAAGGAACACAACCTGCACCTTAGTGCCTTCTTTTAGTTTCTTCACAATCCCGTAACACTTCTCTTCCTTGCCATCTTCGTCTCTCTACCTTATTCCTGTACAAATCATGTCTTCCATTCCATTCAATCCCAATACCAGCACATCCACTATATGGCTAAATGTCAGCAATTTACCTCTGAGTGCTTTATCTTTTTTCCCCCGTAACACCTCTCTTCGTCTTTCTCCCACTCCCTCTACCTTCTTCCTATACAAATCATGTCTTCCATTCAATTACAAAACCAGCACATCCACTATACGGCAATTTACCTCGGAGTGCTTTCTCTTCCCCTAACACTTCTTCCTCACCCGCTTGCTCTCCCACCCCCTCTACCTTCTTCCTGTACAAATCATGTCTTCCATTCTGCACTCCTTTCCTGTCTTCCTCTAGATATCCCCTTTCCCTTCATCTCCCTCGTTCACCGTCCTGCTCCTTGCCCTCCGAAACATAAAGATAGGGCTTTACATCCTACACGTCTTCTCCGGCGCTTCCTCTTTCTGATCCCTAACACATCTCTTCTACTCCACCTCTCACGCTCTTTTCGCTCCGTCCTATAAAGACACTGCCTTCAATTCCTTAACCGGGACTGATACCACGAGGCTCGCCTCCCGACCTCCACACAAAGACCACGCCTAACAGTTTGACCTCATATCTTCCGTTATTTTCTCGGTATCCTTCTCTGGCTCCCAGACACCTATCTCGTACCCTCCCTCCTCCAGAACTTCATATGAAGACCAGGCTTTACATCTCTAACCCTTCCTCTCATCTTAACCTATAAGCGTCTAAGCCCTGTCTAAGCCGGGGGAGGGGGGTAATCCAAGCTATATTGAATTGTTTTAAGAAGGTCATACCAAGGGTCATTTTGCTATTTGATTTAGAATTTTTATATATGAAACAAACATATACAAAATGATTTGATGAAAATTTGTATTTGGCTTCACTGCTATTAACCCATACAAACGCATTGAATAAAAGATTCACTACATGGGACAACAGATAGCCCCCCCCACCAAAAAAAAATCTGAAGAAAGTTTGTTCTGAAGTGTCTTTCCGAGAGATAGAAGACATTTTCCAGGAAGTCTCATGGTCAGAAGTCTTTCCTAGGCGGATGCAGTGGATCCAATGCAAAAAAAAAACATATCTATTATTGGGGGTTAATAATAATAATAGTTTTAATTTGTAAAGCGCTTCACACACACCCAAGGCGCTAATTAAAAATAAAAAAATAAAAATCCAACACAGAACATTGTTCGCACACAACAATAAAAGCTATAT
Organism: Salvelinus fontinalis; assembly: GCF_029448725.1. Classification (NCBI taxonomy): domain Eukaryota; kingdom Metazoa; phylum Chordata; class Actinopteri; order Salmoniformes; family Salmonidae; genus Salvelinus; species Salvelinus fontinalis. The sequence continues at coordinate 44,166,960 of NC_074668.1, forward strand.
ACAGGTGTCATCAGATTCGGTGGATAGGAGAACAGAATTAACATAGGTCCTTGAAAGCTTTTGTGAACAGCAGTCTCTAGCTGTGCTTTAAACGAGGCCAGAAACTCTGAAGCTCTGACAGTGACTGGAAGTGCGTACCACAGCTGAGGAGTCACACAACTGAAAGCCCTATCACCCATAGTTTTTAGCCTGCTGTGGAGCTGCTGAAGGAAGTTGGACCTGAAGACCAGAAGGGTGCGTGCGGCAGGAGCTTGGTAGATAAAGGCGTGGATGACTTGCACAACAGCGGGTTGTGACAGCATAGGTCATAACCAGGCAATGTTCTGTAGATGGAAAAAGAGAGACTTTGGTCACACTTTTGATGTTGGCCTCAAACAAGAGCCAACTGCCAATTATTACACCCAGGTTTGCGAACCTCAATGGAGGAGAGGACCTTGACACCACAAATATTGAGGCTGTAGCTGCTGATGTTAATTATGGTGTGAGAGCCAATTAGGAAGACCTCAGTCTTTTTGCAGTTTAATTGCAGGAAACTCTGCTGCATCCACACTTTGATGTCCTGCAGGCAACTGATCCGGAGTGCAGTGGCATTGGCAGTATCAGTGTTTTTAAAACATACAGCTGAGTATCGTCGACATAAAAGTGAAAGCCCAGTCCGTCTTTCCTCAAGATGTTTCTCTGTGGCAGATAGAAAACAGTAGCGGCTCTAGGACCGAGCCTTGAGGGACCTCCTGGCGGAGCGTCACTGTGTCTGACCTATTAGGACCGATGGCTACAAACTGGGAGTGATCAGTGAGAGAGACATTGTCCTGGACTGGTTTAGGTCCTAACAGGCCCAAGAGCTTCTCCATGCGGTCCAGCAGATTGGCATGTCTGACCATGTCAAATGCTGCACTTAGGTCCAGCAATTAGAGGACGCTGGCAGCCCCAGAGTCCGCATTCATAAGGCGGTCATTGCTGATCCTTACCCAAGGCAATCTGTGCTGTGTCTACCTCTGAAACCCAACTGTAAGGGGTCGAGTAGGTTGTGAGTAGCCAGATGGTGTTGTACTGTAGTTGGAGACAGGCCTGTAGTTCTGGAGGTTGTCACGGTCAGATCCAGGCTCGCTTTTTCATAATCATCCACTGTTCTCCTTCACATGGAGACCATGCTCTCCTCTTCTCTCTCTCTGTTCTCTCCATACTGAGACAGATAACAGGGTGTTGACACCCAGGATCACCATGTTCCCACTTCAAAGAGCCCCAAATTAGACATTCTCCTGATGGCTTCAGCAGCCCCTGTTTGTGTGTTCGTATATGTATGTGTGCTTTCTCTAATAGCATGAGTGGGGGTGGAGGAGCCCCTTCTCACCATCACACACACTAAAGGCCCCATGCTTCTCAGCTGAAACAGTTTGGAAGTTTTTGTGCATATATTATGACAAAATGTTGTTACTTTTTTATTTTAGTTTTGGACTTTGGTGAGGTTTTTTCCGGCTGTTCGGGCACACAACATTTTTTCCGGAGGAAAGCTGAAGTTGGTAGCCCAAGTCTACGCCCCTTTGTCGGTTATTGGTCAACAATAGTGATATTTCAATAAAGTCTGTTGTCATTCAACGAGAGCCGTCTTGTTTTCATGCACATTTTTTCATTGTGAAATACTGCACCAAACATATTAGCTGGATATAAAATTGCACGACTAAGATCTCCTCTGCAAAAATGTCAACATTTTTGACAGATTTTTTGAGTTATCTTAGATTAATTCTGACTATTTTGAGGAAGTGTACAGTATCCTGGGTACGGTGTCTCAAAATGGACATATAGCACTATTGCCGCTTTTGATTAATTTTTCACACTTGTTTGGTTTGCCCAGCCGAACTGAAGCATGCTGACGCCTTAATGGGCACCTCTGATGGAAGCTGAGGTATCACAGTACTGCCGGGAGCCAAAGATAAGATACCATGAAACAATGCTATATGTATCAAGCGTCTCAGAGTAGAAGTGCTGATCTAGGATCAGTTTTGTCTTTTAGATCAAAATTAATACAATTATGTTGACAATGGGGACCGATTCCTAGATCTTACTTTGAGATGCTTCATACATATGGCCCTTGGGCAGTATTTCAAAGGGGCTGGAACTATGGTTTAATATGGTAAATTAAGTCATGGAGATGGAGAGGTTAAGATCAAAAGGTGAGCATAGAATGAATAAATTCCATATCTTTCTATTCTCTCTGGGTCCAATTTTAACCTCATAAGCGTGAGCAATCTGAACTTTCCTGCAAGTCTGCGATTGATGTCAATGCATGATTTGTGCAGTGGTTTGAGTTCCTTGCTCGTAAAGTATCAAATGCTTGAAAAGTCTGAAAAATATTTTTCCTATGGGATGGTGTCCATCCCCTACAGCCAATTAAATACTAGGCTATATCTGAATTGTGTGTAGGGCCTACTGAACGTTTAATGTTAAAACTGGACACAAACACTCCATTCTCAGACCCAAAGCCATATGGATAATTTATCTAAATTACGAGAGAGAAGAGGGTATTATAGGGTATTAATAGATAATTATGATGATTTATTATTAAAATGTCCTCTTCATGCTAAATGGTGTCCATTTAAAATGTGAATGTGCAAATTTCCACTGAGCACACAAAGACCCAGTTCTTACACTACAGTGAGGTCCAAAATGATTGACACCCTTGATAAAGATGAGCAAAAATTACTATAATATAATTGAAATAACTGAGCTATATTGTATGCAAAAGATTTTTGTGAAATTGTTATTTTATACGAATACAATTGCTCAGAGAAAAAGAGGGATCTTAAGACCATTTCTCCATACAGAATCTTCCCAGATCCTTGATATTCCTTGTCTGCACTTATGGACTGCCCTCATCGATTCAAACCACAGGTTTTTAATGGGTTTCAAGTCCGGATACTGAGATGGCCCTTGCAAAATGTTGATTTTGTGGCCAATTAGCTATTTCTTTGTGGATTTTAATGTGTGCTTGGGGTTATTGTCTTGCTGGCCAAGTTCCAGCCTCCTGGTAGAGGCAACTAGGTTTTTGACAAAAATAGCCTGGTACAGGGTAAAGTTTAAAAGCCATTGCCAACTATACTGGTATGCTTCCAAGTCAAAAGAGTTTGCGCATATATTATGACGCCAATGTGTGACTTTTTTGTTTGTTTTGGTATTCGGCAAGGTTTTTTCCAGTTTCCCACCGTTTTTTCTTGAGGCAAGTCAAAATCAAATCAAATTGTATTTGTCACACGCCCCGAATACAACAGGTGTAGAATTTACTGTGAAATGCTTACCGACGAGCCCTTCCCATACAACGCAGAATTAAAAAGAAAATGTACAAAAAACAAAAAAGCAAATAACAAAAATAACAACGAGACTATATACAAGGAGTACAAGCACCGAGTCAATGTGCAGGGGTACGGGGAAGTTGAGGTAATATGTACATGTAGGTAAGGTATAAGTGACTAGGCAATCAGGATTTGGTTTGCACATTTTGGGGAATATTCAGAGGTGGAAACTTTCTGTGGGAATTAATGGGAATATGGGAATTAACAGTAATACCATTTAAATGTTTTTTGCATTGGATATATTTACCATATTATATGGAGACAGAAACATAAACCCTTTTACCTTATCATAAGTAGACATAATTGCAAATTATTAAATACTTCCAATAGAAAAAAATATATAAATAAATGTAGTTACGAATTGTACTTTAATTACATTAGTTGACTCTTCACATGGGATGATTCCACAGAACAGCAAAAGGGAATATTGAATGATCCATCGCATCTCCGAAAAACTGTAAAATGATCTTTGGTTGTCTTCCCCTCAGGCTTCCATGTCTTCACCCTGGACCTCCTCAATGTCCACCGGATGGCAACCAATTTATCAACCCTGTATTGGTCAGCCTGTTGCGTGCTTTGGTGTGTGTGTTCCCGAACAAGGACCAGTTGTGATCTGAGTCGGCTGATGTTGGTGGGATTTGGAGGATGATGGAGGCAACAGGAGAAAGAGCCTCAGATCCACAAAGTCCCTTCCACCAGGTGGCTGATGAGATATGTTGGCACGAATGCCATATTACATCTCCATCCCAAAGCCCTTTCCTGAAAGTGTACTTCAGCAGACTGCCAAGAACCTGTGATATGGCCATTTCTTGGAGAGACTCCTTCAAACATGATGCCAACACCAACCCAACTAGTGCAGCTTCAATGTCGTGCCCTTATTCTTCTCACTTTACTTTCTGAGGTAGATTGCTGCTATAACTTGATGACCCTTCACATACCTAACCATTTATTTGGCTCTCTTTTAGAGTGTATCCATTGTTTTCAGTGCCATGATGTCCTTGAGGAGCAGATTCAATGCATGAGCAGCACAGCCAATGAGTGTGATGTGAAGGTAGGACTCCTCCACTTTAGACCAAGCAGTCTTCATGTTCGCAGCATTGTCTGTTACTAGTGCAAATACCTTCTGTGGTTAAAGGTCATTGATGACTGCCTTCAGCTTATCTGCAATGTAGAGACCGGTGTGTCTGTTGTCCCTTGTGTCTATGCTCTTGTAGAATACTGATTGAGGGGTGGAGATTATGTAGTTAATTATTCCTTGCCCACAAACATTCGACCACCCATCAGAGATGATTGCAATACAGACTGCTTTCTCTATGATTTGCTTGACCTACACTTGAACTCTGTTGAACTCTGCATCCAGCAAATGAGTAGATAAAGCATGTCTGGTTGGAGGGGTGTATGCTGGGCAAAGAACATTCAGAAATCTCTTCCAATACACATTGCCTGTGAGCATCAGAGGTCAACCAGTTGCATACACAGCTCGAGCAAGACATTCTGATTCCAGGAGGACCATGAGCTGTTGCTATCAATACAGTGTCTGATTCATCATTTTCACCTCGAATAGAAGTAGAAGGACTTTTGTCAGAGGTTGCTTGTTGTGAGTGCTGGGGGAACTTTATGCACTTGGCCAGATGATTCTGCATCTTTGTTGCATTCTTCACATATGATTTGGCACAGTATTTGCAAATGTACACAGCTTTTCCTTCTACATTAGCTGCAGTGAAATTTCTCCACACATCAGATAGTGCCCGTGGCATTTTCCTGTAAAGAATAGGAAAAAATGAGTAAAAAGAACAAATAGAATTCCATGTACAGATAAATAGTTAAGCAGTTAGATTAAACAACTCTTTTGTAAGAAAAATGTTTTAAAATAATGCATGTATGGAAACAGGTGAATTAACATTCCTCAGTTAGCAGGCTCAAGCAAGCTAAAACCCACATGGCAGCAAAAACTAACTAGCAGAAATTGTTAACAAGTTAGAAATGATTTTAACATACTTTTCTGTAGGCTACTATTTACTAGTTAACAAAAAAAGCATGTATGTCATATAAAATATATTCACCCCACCCAGTATTGTAATCAAAACTTACCAGAAAGCATGTAGTCCTTGGCTCAGACAGTGTGGCAGTGTGGGCTCAATAGCATCTCATTAGTGTGCAAGATCTTGAGAATCAGCTGTACATGTGATGGAAGTGTGCACTGCGCATTCAGAGGGTTGCAATTCCATTGAATTAGGGATAGTTTAACCAAAATATGCCACAAGACCTAGAATTGCCTTGTGTGCATATCCCACAAGAAAGGGTCACTGTTATAAGCAATTTTTAAAAAGGAATTTAAGCAAAATACCCATGGAAAATTTACCAGAAAGTTTCCGACCATTTGCAACCCTAATCAGGATAGATAATAAAGAGTAGCAGCAGCGTATGTAGAGAGTGTGAGAGTATGAAAGCCGCCTCCAACGTTGTTTTACAGAATTTGGCAGTACGCCCAACCGGCTTCACAACCACGTGTAACCATGCCAGCCAAGGACCTCCACATCAGGCTTCTTCACCTGCGAGATTGTCTGAGACCAGCCACCCAGACAACTGATGAAACTGTGGGTTTGCACAATCGAATAATTTTTGCACAAACTGTCAGAAACCGTCTTAGGGAAGCTCATCTGCGTGCTCGTCGTCCTCACCAGGATCTTGACCTGACTGCAGATTGGCGTTGTAACTGACTTCAGTGGACAAATGCTTACCTTTGATGGCCACTGGCACGCTGGAAAGGTGTGCTCTTCACGGATGAATCCCGGTTTCAACTGCACCGGGCAGATGGCAGACAGCGTGTTTGGTGTGTGGGCGAGCTGTTTGCGGATGTCAACGTTATGAACATGGAGCCCCATGGTTCCCCATGGTGGTGGGGTTATGGTATGGGCAGGCATAAGCTACGGACAACGAACACAATTGCATTTTATCAATGGCAATTTGAATGCACAGAGATTTTGTGACGAGATCCTAAGGCCCATTGTCGGGCCATTCCTCCACCGCCCTCACCTCATGTTTCAGCATGATAATGCACAATCCCATGTCACAAGGATCTGTACACAATTCCTGGAAATTGAAAATATTCCAGTTCCTCCATGGCCGGCATATTCACCAGACATGTTAACCACTGAGCAGTTTGGGATGCTCTGGATCGATGTATGACAGCGTGTTCCAGTTCCCGCCAATATCCAGCAACTTTGCACAGCCATTGAAGAGGAGTGGGACAACATTCCACAGACCACAATCAACAGTCTGATCAACTCTATGCGAAGGGGATGTCACGTGCTGCATGAGGCAAATGGTCACACCAGATACGGACTGGTTTTCTGATACACGCCCCTACCTTTTTTTAAGGTATCTGTGACCAACAGACGCATATATGTACTCCCAGTCATGTGAAATAAATAGATTAGGGCCTAATGAATTTATTTAAATTGACTGATTTCCTTATATGAACTATAACTCAGTAAAATCTTTGAAATTGCTGCATGTTGCATTTATATTTTTGTTCCACGTAATTACAGATTTCTTGATTTATCAGATTAATTCTGACTATTTTGGGAAAGTGTATACTGGCTATGTTGTTGCTAAGGAGTCTCAAGAGGGACAAACCGTAATATTGCTGCTTTTTTCTCGCTTTTCAAGTTAAGGTCTTTTATTAAGGGAGTATGCACGACAAAGACCTTCGCATCTCCTTGCCGAGTTCTGCTAGGAGCAATCCGAACCTTGTGCACGGGCGCCTTTAACCCATCAGCTGGGGAGACCTGGAAAGCAATACCAGGCTACTAGTGGATGACGTATACAAGTTAATGGGGGCTCTGCAAGACAAAATCCAAGCAGAAAACCAACTTTGTCATTCACATTATGGTTCATAAACGGGAATATTTCTGTGCAGGTCAATGATCAGGGGAAAGTTAATCTCTTGTGGACAGACTATGTTAACGTAAATCGCACCATAGATCTGTATTTATAATATAAACACCAATTGATGACACGCAGCAATAGTTTTGGTGCTTGGGTTTTTCCATCACTGGTAAACTTGGACAAATCAGGATTGGGTGAATGCGGTATTTGTGTGGTTTTGAAGGAGAGTCTGAAAGGGCGGTCAGTCTGTTTACGAGAGATAAAATGATGTAAACATTCTGGTAGAGGTCATCCTGCAATGGGATGCGTGTGATAACAAGCAGCATTAGTTCAGGGGCTTAGGTTTTTTTCCCTCACTTTTTCTCCACCCTCTCTCTCACGAGAGAGGGTGGAGCTCCTCTTTCCGGTTCCACTCCTAGCATTTATTCATATCTTCTCTTAATATGTATGGACACAGAACTTAAATCGAGCATCTGGCCAAGACATTAGTTCTGGGTGAAAAGCGATTAGGGATACATTTGACAGACCACAAGACAAGACATTTCCAGTAAAAGTAGTGCCCTATTTCTTCTGCTATTTAGAAGTAACACGTGGTAGAGCTAGGAAAAGCTGAACCCTTGAGAAACTCTCGAGGAAATGACGAGACAAAAACAGTCATTTCAGGATTATTCCTCTTCATTTTGAAGCGTAAACAGTGACGGTTAGGCCAAAACAAAAGCAGCGGCGCATCTCTTTCGCTCCATGTCATCTGTTTGAGGACAGTAAAATCGTATGATCCCACAGAGAAAAGTGGGAGGTTGGAATGATCAATGAGAGCCATCACAACCGCTCAGAACCAAAACAAACCAATTGAACACACTGACAAAAGTCCAGCTCTGACCCATTGCGACTGGTTTTCAACCATATTGTTTTTCTTCACTTCTTCTACTGTAGGTTTGGGAATGGCCAAGGACCTCACGATACGATGATACTTAGGTGCTGATGCGATATGCATTGCGATTCTATATTGCGATTTTACTGCAATTTGATGTTTCAAACATATTGCTCACTGTATGTCTTTTGCAGAGGGACAACAGAGAACGAGTTCTGATCAGTCAGGGAAAGAAAAGTGCTAAAACATATTGTCCCATTTAAAAAGAATGCGGAGAACAAGCTACGAAAGAAAATGACTGGAGTTTGTGCATATACAGCCAACTAACGCAAAAATTAATATTGCGAAAGTCAAAACGATACATCGTCAAAAATAATATCCCGATATGCAACTATCGATTTTTCCCTCATCACTATTCTGCTGTCGTATTTTTCATAACACGGGTTATGTGTAATCTAAATGCTTTTAGCTGTGGCGACAGATTGATCGTTTATGTTTCAAGTTGATATTTAGTGCGTGTCCCCCTTTCCCCTCCACTTCATACATGATAACATCTTTAATAATATAAACTTGAAGCTGATTTAGATGACTGTCTTTAACTCCAACATGCTCCGGGGGACATTTCCTGCCAGACACACACTGTACAAAAATGAAAAGTCTGGAGAAGCCAGGAGGAGGTTGGAATGTGACCCAGTTAGGGAGCTTGCCACTGGGGAGCGAGAAGAACTGTGACAACCACACATACACAGTTACAGACACACCGGTCAAAACACTGATGGCAAACACAGATGGGCCAGCCCAAATCACTCCATCTGCAGGTCATTCCAAAGACAGATTCACGTACAATCACGTGCACAACTCAAATCCAGTTTGATTTGAATCCTACATTTATAGCAGTTACCCTGGCCTAAACTCCCAAAAGAGGCAGACAATTGTGTCCTGCACGGGGGTGCCACGCCTGAACAGTAAATATCAAATAAAAAATACAGAATAGCCTCTGAACCAAACCATCGATCCCACATTGTCACTCCACATTCTGACTCCAGCACCCTCCATCATCTGTCACTCAGCATCCCTCCTCGACTCCATCTTCCACACTGTGCCCATCACGCCACTGCCTCTGCTCCTAGTCAATTCTTCGTCCTCTTCTTTTTGTTTCCCTCTTCTCTCGCCGCTTCCACCTATCCCTGATGCTCTCGTCTCAAAGTGCTGCCCCCACCCCCATTGATGTTCCTATGTCTTCCTCAATCCCTTCTTTATATGCTCACCACCCGTCATCGATGCGCTCTCCATCTTGCTCAAAGTGCTGTACAGTGTCTCTGTCTGGAGTTTGTGTATCTGAGGGTATGGTGTTTGTGAAAGACAGAGTGTGTGTATCGAGGACTATGTGTGTTTGTAAGACGGTGTGTATTTCAGTTGGATAATGGCCTAGCTCTGAGTCCTGGTTTTCTTACACTACAATGAGCAAGCATTATCCAAATTGCCTTGACCACACACACACACACACACACACACACACACACACACACACACACACACACACACCTGGCATAGAGTCCCCTGAGGGTAGAGGGAGTAGAAACACAAATTACCACTGGATAAACAAGAGATCCCGAAGTCTGGACACCCACACACACCCCCCACTAGTACAACCACACACAACACACACACTGAACGACCACACCCTGCTAGTACACACACCCACACACATAGTAGACTGATGGCAAGACACACCAGGGAAGCGCTCCACCCGGGTTTGTCTGTCAGTGAAAGAGGGAAGAGAAACAGCAGAAGTCTGAGGGAACAACACAGCGTAACTTCAGATTTATCCCTCTGTTATTCTGTTCATCTTTTATTCAGACAGCAGAGCAGGGGGAAATCTTTTCATCCGAAAAGATACAACCATCATCTGCAAGCAGAGGGACCTCCAGGCATGAATAAAACAAAAGAACTAGAAAGGTAGATTTTGCAGGAAAAATTGTGCGACTTGCTTCAGCTGTCCAAATGTATTTTTATGTCAGTGGGAGAAGTGTAGAAGTTAAAATTGATAGAGGCTAGTGTTTAAAATGTGAGACTAGTGTAGTAGCAGAGGTAGTGACTGTATTATAAATAGCAGTGGGATAATATATTTTAGTTGTTTATTAGCAGTAGAAGTAGTTACTTCAGTGGTGGTGGAGGGAGGACGGATGGAGGGAAGGAGGGAGTGATGGCTGAAAAGATGTAAGGAGGGAGGGAAAGGAGGACAAAGGGAAGTTAGGGGCAAGGAGGTATAGAGGAATGGAGAGGGAGAGAAATTAATCGAGAGGTAGATTGAGAGCAGAATGGAGTGATGGCGGGAAGGGAGGTATGATAGAGCTCACTCCTTCGTCTTCCTGGCTGTTGTCTGTACATTATTGAGGTTCTACAGCGAGAGGTGAAGCATATATAATTAATATGAGAGGAGACTGAAAAGGAGAGATGAGGATATTTCACCACACACACACACCGGTGAGAGAGTTGAACCTCGGGCAACACACACGGTTGTGAGGGTCATGGAATTTTGGATGACAGTAATTGGCCAGCCACATTATTTCCCGCCACACATTGTCTCCTCTCCTTCGCTCCTGACTGTATGTGCTGCCATAGAAATGTAATTAATACATTCTATTTCTATGTTTGCTGCTGCTGCTGCATTGTGCGGGGCGTTGCCTAGGCGACCGAAGACTCATTTGCTAGTTTCATCAAGGCGCAACAAAGTTTCATCATGTCGTTAAAGGGATAGTTCACCCAAATTACACAATGACATATTGGTTTCCTTACCTTGTAAGCAGTATGTGAATTAGGTGTGACAGAAATCCATGCTTTAGTTGCCCTGGCACTGTGTCCACATGCTAATCTTTTAGCGTTTGTGGCACAAACTCCAATCAAGTCATGGGACCGATATTAGCATTTTTAACGCATCATTTTAAAAACGTCTATGTGACTTTTTTTGAGCTTCACAATCAATTTGAGATACTTTCAGATTATTTGGACATGATGCACAAAAAATGCTAATATCAGTCATGTGTGAACTATCCCTTTAAGAGTTCATATTACTGCATGAATGCCTGGCCATCTTCAGCCAGCTGTTCGCCCACCCCAACCCCCAAAAATGGTTATGTCACCGTTAAACGGTAATTGTGCCAGCCCTACACACACTAACACTGTTACAACTGCTGCTGTTACGTCTGCTCCGTCTAAACCAACCCAGACACACACAAACACACACTACATCGGAAGACACGTCGATATCTTACGCTTCAAGGGCCGAACCCCGACATGAAATTTGTGCGTGTAACCCCGACTTACACAAAATTCTCCTATTGACATCCATTCATGATTGACAAAGCCAGGCAGTGTTGCATCTCAGGAGAGGCTCATTTCCATCCTAGGCCCACTGATTTAACGAGTTGGCACTTCTACGGCAATAATAGAGTTCAGAGTCGTTAACGGCTTCAAAGAAAATGAAACTTTCCGCACCTATGAGCTTGTTCAGTGGTTGGATGGATGGTGCTAAATGGTGTTTATTAATTTAGCTTCAGGCCGGTTCAGAGAAAGGCTACAGCTAGCTGAGAGCGAGAGAGAGAAACAGAGGAGGAGAAGGAGTAGGATGAGGAGGAGAAAATGAAACATAACAACAGCACCTCCGGGCACTACAACACCTACCTGCTTGCAGACAAACTAAACCGCATCCCCCACATGCTCTTGTTAAAGCCTCCAATATACATGACATCTGAACGTCCCCGAATGGAGATCGAGACCATATCCATTTCCACAAATGACCACTATATCAAGCGTTTGGGAGAATGAGAGTTACAGACGATACATTTTCTGCACTATTTTGTGCAGCACCTGAACAAAGGGGATACAAATATGGATATACCGCCACACGGGCACAAACGCACGCGCACACACACTTCCGAGTGTTTAATAAGTGAAGCTACACTTGCGGCGCAAACCAGGAGTATTGGCTTATGGAGTGGACACATATTTACATTTACATTTAAGTCATTTAGCAGACGCTCTTATCCAGAGCGACTTACAAATTGGTGCATTCACCTTATGACATCCAGTGGAACAGCCACTTTACAATAGTGCATCTAAATCTTTTAGGGGGGGGGGGGGGGGGGGGGGGCAGAAGGATTGCTTTATCCTATCCTAGGTATTCCTTGAAGAGGTGGGGTTTCAGGTGTCTCCGGAAGGTGGTGATTGACTCCGCTGTCCTGGCGTCGTGAGGGAGTTTGTTCCACCATTGGGGTGCCAGAGCAGCGAACAGTTTTGACTGGGCTGAGCGGGAACTGCACTTCCTCAGTGGTAGGGAGGCGAGCAGGCCAGAGGTGGATGAACGCAGTGCCCTTGTTTGGGTGTAGGGCCTGATCAGAGCCTGAAGGTACTGAGGTGCCGTTCCCCTCACAGCTCCGTAGGCAAGCACCATGGTCTTGTAGCGGATGCGAGCTTCAACTGGAAGCCAGTGGAGAGAGCGGAGGAGCGGGGTGACGTGAGAGAACTATGGCGCCCCAGATGGCGCCCCAGACGTCACTTAGCCAAAGGTCACTGTTGATGGGACACTGTAGCAGCACATAAACAGGTACACTGTTACACACACAGGCCAAATGCTACCTCGCAGACTATGTTGCATACAATTTTGCCAGGTGACACACAAGAGGATACCAACACGGTACACTTGCATGCACACACACACACACAACGCTATTCAATTGTGCAGGTGAGACACTCACTGGCATGCTAATGTGTTGATTGTGCAGTCTGATGAGGTCTGGAAACACCAGTGTTTAAAATATTTCATCGAAATAGCGATTGAGGAGCAAGAATATTGTGTTAGACTGGTGTCAGTCTGGGCAGTTTAGTGCAGTTTGTCCATTCTGCCGCAGAGGTTTACTCATTGTCCCCCTGTTGATGTATGTCTGCTGCTTTTAAACAGCTCCCATTGAAGAGGCTTGAGACCTTGTCTCATGCTATGGGAAGCGCCACAGGACAAACTTTACAAGCTTCTGGATAGCTGAAATGTCTGTGACGGTTTTCTCCCGAGGAGACTAAATATGATAAGCACAACATGAAAGGTAAAGTGAAGGTTAAAAAAAAAAACATGGTTTTGTTGCTTATTTCAAATGCCCTTCTGAGAACGGTACGCGGAAAGGGTTTCCGCCCTGCGACGAGCAGCACTAGAGATGTGAGCAGGAGTGCGTGTGTGTGTGTTTTGCTACACTCTAGACTCCGAGAGTGCTCTGACTGGGCCTTGTTCCATTCTATTACTGTCACACCGGTGGTAGGGGGCCGTGTCCCAGATCACACAACTACTGAAGCAAACCCACCTGCTAGAGACGGCGCTTGAGTGCACACGGCGGCTGTGCAGGTGTGAGATATCGCCGTGTTGGACTGGGGATCTAAGGCAGAACATTTAGCGCTCTTCTAACACTCAAAAAACAAATATGCTCTCCCCTTGCTGGCTAGATCAACAATCAACAATGTATGTGTGTGTGTGTGTGTGTGTGTGTGTGTGTGTGTGTGTGTGTGTGTGTGTGTGTGTGTGTGTGTGTGTGTGTGTGTGTGTGAGAGAGTGAGAGAGAAACAGAGAGAGAAAGAGTCAGACTGAACACAGCGACCATCCTTTAAGGGAGCTGCGCTGGAACAAGCAGTGCCAGCTGTGTGTGTGTGTTATAGAGCTGCTGTCTCTTTGTGCTCTGCTGTCTTACCCTCAGGGGAAACATCAGGGGTCTGGGCTGAGGTGATAAGTGCTGTGGGACACCGCCACACAGTGCCGACATAAACAAACATGCAAACAAAACCGTGCGCGCGCAGACACGCACACACACGCACACGCACACGCACACACACACACACACACACACACACACACACACACACACACACACACACACACACACATACACTCATTCCCACACACCCCTGTGCGTAGATGTGCACCAACACACCAAATTATTCAACCTGTTCAGGAGAGTAAGCGGGCGGTTGGTAGAGTAATGTCATACTTCAATATATATAGCGTTATTATTTTACCCACTGTGAACCACCCGTGGAGCCTGCAGAGGAACCATGATTGTCCACAGACACACAGCAGGACGGACACACGTAAAACGAGAACCATGGCTCAGAAAGTTGCCAATGGTTTGAAACAAAACCAAATACCAACACGCTCTGCAGTGGGGAGAAAATGCTGTGGTTGTAATTTAACAGAACACACTGTCCTCTGTCTCTCTGTGTGTGTGTGTGTGTGTGTGTATATAGACTCACCAGTTTCTTCCTCTTGTCCTGTTCTGTGGGAGGCTCCTCATCGTCAGTCAGCTTGGGTTCCTCGAAATGGCTCATCAACATACAGCTAGCAGAGAGAAACACACACACACACAGTTACACATGGACAGACAGACCTGTACCAACATATACATGCACCCGACGCACGCACACATACATACATGCAAGCGCGCCACACACAGACAGACACATGTACAATGCGCCAACACATATGGCCCAACGGGTAGGCCCATGAATCATGCAGCCGTGTGATTGATAATGCAGTAGTGAATGTATCATAGACATGGTGACTGTGATGAAGAGTCTTCGAGGGGAGAGAACCTTAGGGCATGACATCATCTAAAACCCATGATGCACTGCGGCATCACTCTCGTATATCATACACGCCAGATAATCGCTGCATACACAAACATTCCCTAACATACATATTTACACACAAAAGTATTATACAGGTGATTCTCATGAAACCAGTTTCAAACATGTCTATAGCAAATTGGGCAACAAAACCATGATGCATCTGCAAATATCAACTATCATTCTGCGGACTAAGATGTTTCGTTTTTGGCAAAGTGTCTTATTTTAAATACACTTTATCCCGAATCCTTAAAATGTTCACCCCAAATTGTCATTACCGAAATACATCCGGATTAAATTCTTTGGTAATTTTTTATAAAGTGTTAAATTAGAAAAACCCAACATGCATGAATAAAACACAAAATATGTTGTCGTTTGTCCATAAATCATAAAAAAAAGGTTACATTAAACTACAATATTGATTAAGTAGTAGAACTTCATTTATTTGCTTACTGTACATGCATTCAGAATGAGGTTCTTATTCTCAAACACCCCTTTGACCCCACTTCACCTTCGCATTACCGAAAAGGCTGAAGCTCAAATTGGATAAAGATGTCAAATACAATTTGATTCTAATTGTATAATTACATTTTTAATTAGTGGAGCAACATAAAAAATATATTTGAAATTTATTACTTTTTTGGACTGTTACAGTAATGAGAACTTTGTGGAAATGGTGGTAAAATGCATAATATCTGATCGAAAAACATAATAATAATTATGAAATAGATAAGTACAGATCTAATCTCAGTGATCCAAGAGGAAATGTCGTGAAAAATGGCAAGATTTTTGGGGTCAAATGTCAGTTTTGTGAGAATGACCCACACATGGATACACACACACACACACACACACACACACACACACACACACACACACACACACACACACACACACACACACACACACACACACACACACACACACACACACACACACACACACACACACACACACAAACACACAAGCATGGTGGTGACAAACTACCCAGTAATTCCTCACTATTTGCATCAACTTTTTTTATCTCCATCAGTGTGTCCGTTTATTGCATTTGCAAACAATAAAAGCAAGAAACTTCCATTTGCTAGGATGCCCAGAGCTGATTCCTAACAACTTTCAACAACAGCCAAAATAACTTGAGGAGTTGAAGTGTGAACACCGCATGCCAGTTTGCTGTCTGGGCGGGGGTCGGTAGCGCTGGGGCTGCTATCATATGTCTGGGGTAAACACTATTACGCCGTGCACTATTGTTCCCTGTGCCATTTCACGCACCATTAAATCCCCAGATTGGCACAGCCACCGAGAGATGTTATGTTGAACCAGCACACCTCCTCCTTATGGGATTAGATTACTTTATCAAACTTTCTCTTTAGGCTTTTGGATTCGATGTCTTTCAGATTCCTACCGCCGATTCCGATTTCACGTAGGCGCCCTCAGATTCTAACCGTAGACACTGTGGTTCTTGCTTTCTGTTCCTCACATTCACACAGTTTAAAGGACCAGACTAAATCCATTTTTTTGCATCACATGCATTTCCATTTCTGTCATCGGTTCTATTGACTGTCGTGGTGGTCACGCTGTGGGCAAGCTATGGTCATAATGTGGCGGTGCTGTGGTCGTGTTGTGGTCGCGTTCAGGTCAGACGTACTCTTTGAGGGTTCCTGTGTCGGAGTCTTCCGTCATCACGTCATGCAGCGCCTCCACACAGATGTTGATGATGCCACAGAACTTCTCCTGGACCACACTAGAAAACGCACCAAAAAAAAATCACATTAAAAAAGGCAAACTGCAACAACAAACATTCGCAAACAAACTGCAAAAAAACAACAAGACTATGAACAACAACCATTTAAATTACACTGGAACAACAACAACAGGAGTTAACACACAGAACATCTCCACACTGGGACACAATAAGAGACAGTTTCTTCTGGATCATCCACAGTGTCCGGTATCAAACAGTTGGATCAATGGTCCCTTTGAGAATTGTGCGTGTTCCCGCGTGGCTCAGCTGGTAGAGCAGCCAGGGCTGTGGGTTCGATTCCCACGGGGGACAAAAATGAAAATGTATGCACTCATATAAGAGGGTCTACTAAAATGTCAATTGTTTCAATTGAAATAATGTTTGTACCCTGTGCTGCTACCATGCTGTGCTGTTGTCTTAGGTGTTTTGTCCTATGTTTTTAATCCCCGTCCCCGATGGAGGCCTTTTGCTAGGCCTACATTGTAAATAAGAATTTCTTCTTAACTGACTTGCCCAATTAAATAAAGGTTTTATTCATTGATGTAAATATCGCAATCGCCATCACACTGCCCTATCCCCCATCTGGACAAGAGGAACACCTATGTAAGAATGCTGTTAATTGACTACAGCTCAGCATTCAACACCATAGTACCCTAGAAGCTCATCATCAAACTGGAGGCCCTGTGTCTCAACCCCGCCCTGTGCAATTGGGTCCTGGACTTCCCGACGGGCCGCCCCCCAGGTGGTCATCTCCACTTCGCTGACCCTCAACACTGGGGCACCACAAGGGTGCATGCTCAGCTCAATCATCAAGCTCAATCCTCCAACTCAATCATCAAGTTTTCAGGCGACACAACAGTAGGGGGCTTGATTACCAACAACGACGAGACAACCTACAAGGAGGAGGTGAGGGCCCTCGGAGTGTGGTGTCAGGAAAACAACCTCTCACTCAACGTCAACAAAACAAAGGAGATGATCGTGGACTTCAGGAAACAGCAGAGGGAGCAACCCCCTATCCAAATCTACGAGACAGCAGTGGAGAAGGTGGAAAATGTTAAGCTCCTCGGCGTACACGTCACAGACAAACTGAAATGTTACACAAACTTTAACAGATGCACAATCGAGAGCATCCTGTAGGGCTGTATCACAGCCTGGTACGGCAACTGCACCGCCCTCAACCACAAGGCTCTCCAGAAGGTAGTGAGGTCAGCACAACGCATCACCGGGGGGCAAACTACCTGCCCTCCATGACACCTACAGCCCCCGATGTCACAGGAAGGCCAAAAAGATCCTCAAGGACAACAACAACCCGAGCCACTGCTACAATCCAGAAGGCGAGGTCAAAAAGGTGCATCAAAGCTGGGACCGAGAGACTGAAAAACAGCTTCTATCTCAAGGCCATCAGACTGCTAAACAGCAATCGCTAACTCAGAGAGGCTGCTGCCTACATTGAGACCCAATCACTGGCCACTTTAATAAATGGATCACTAGTCACTTTAAATAATGCCACTTTAATCATGTTTAAATATGCTACATTACTCATATCATATGTATATACTGTATTTTACACCATCTATTGCACCTTGCCTATGCTGCTCGGCCATCGCTCATCCATATATTTATATGTACATATTCTCATTCACCCCTTTAGATTTGTGTGTATTAGGTAGTCGTTGGGAAATTGTTAGAGTACTTGTTAGATATTACTGCACTGTCGGAATTAGAAGCACAAGCATTTCGCTACACTAGCATTAACATCTGCTAATCATGTGTATGTGATCAATAACATTTGATTTGTCCCAGAGTCTGTTTGGGCTATTTATTTCTTGACACGCTGACTAATAGAACAGATACACTTTTCTCCTATGGGGGGATAGTAGATTGACATAGGCTAGTGATGTTGCTGTTCGTTACTCGTCTTGTTGGCTGAGGGAAAGTAAAATGGACAGTTATTCAAAGTGCACATCGTTTCGTGGATTCATTCGACCATTTAAGAAAAACAAGTGTCACACAAAACTTGAAAAAGCCATACAATCCACATGGGTAAAATCATTGAGGGTAACACACAGCGTCTGGGACTTTTTTCCATTATGGTCCGCAGAATTTGGTAAGAAGGAACACACAATGTTGCATCCTCGGCTTGGATGTTCTGTTAACGATAATTTAGAGGCGAAAGAAACACACACCTATTTAGGCGAGGCGCTGGCTAGCGGAGTAGAACACTTGAAAAATTAAAGGAGAGCAGCACACTCTTGGAGCTCAGATGCAATAATGTAATATCCAACGTTTTGACAGATAAGCTGTCTTGATCAGTGTTAATAATTACCATAATCCAAATGAGATCTGTCATTCTGAGCACCTTGGGTGGATGATCTAATCAGCTTACGCACCCATATTTCGCCAATGTCCGGTAAATTCAAATGTTGCTGATCAAATATCCTGTGCCACATTTTCCGAACGCAAACCCCGATGTGTGGCTTTATGTCACAGAAACGATATTGGCGCCATGTGTGTGCCAAACATGTACAGAGCATTCAGAAAGTATTCAGACCCCTTGACTTTTTCCACATTTTGTTACATTACAGCCTTATTCAAAAATGTATTAAACAAATAAAAATCTCAATCTACACACAAAACCCGATGATGACGAAGCAAAAACAGGTTTAGAAATGTTTGCAAATTTATCAAAAATAAAACTGAAATACTTTATTTACATAAGTATTTAGAAATTGAGCTCAGGTGCATCCTGTTTCCATTGATCATCCTTGAGATGTTTATACAATTTCATTGGAGTCCACCTGTGGTAAATTCAATTGATTGGACATGATTTGGAAAGGCACACATCTGTCTATATAAAGGTCCCACAGTTGACAGTGCATGCCAGAGCAAAAACCAAACCATGAAGTCGAAGCTCCGAGACAGCATTGTGTCGAGGCACAGAACTGGGGAAGGGTACCAAAAAAATATCTGCAGCATTGAAGGTCCCCAAGAACACAGTGGCCTCCATCATTCTTAAATGGATTTAGTTTGGAACCACCAAGCCTCTTCCTAGAGTTGGCGGCCCTGCCAAACTGAGCAATCAGGGGAGCAGGGCCTTGGTCAGGGAGGTGACCAAAAACCTGATGGGCACTGTGACAGAGCTCCAGAGTTCCTCTGTGGAGATGGGAGAACCTTCAAGAATGACAACCATCTGTGCAGCACTCCACCAATCTGGCCTTTACGGTAGTGGCCAGACGGAAGCCACTCTTCAGTAAAAAGGCACATGACAGTCAGCTTTGAGTTTGCCAAAAGGCACCTAAAGGACTCTGACCATGAAACAAATTTCTCTGGTCTAATGAAAGCAAGATTGAACTCTTTGGCCTGAATGCCAAGCGTCACATCTGGAGGAAACCTGGCACCATCCCTACGGTGAAGCATGGTGGTGGCAGCATCCTGCTAAGGGGATGTTTTTCAGCGACAGGGACCAGGAGACTAGTCAGGATCGAGGGAAAGATGAACAGAGAAAAGTACAGAAAGATCCTTGATGAAAACCTGCTCCAGAGTGCTCAGGGCCTCAGATTGGGGCAAAGGTTCCACGCCCAACAGGACAACGATCCTAAACACAGCCAAGACAATGAAGAGCGGTTTCGGGACAAGTCTCTGAATGTCCTTGAGTGGCCCAGCCAAAACCCGGACTTGAATCAGAGCGAACATCTCTGGAGAGATATCTGTGCAGCGATGCTCCCCATCCAACGTGACAGAACTGAGAGGATCTGCAGAAAAGAATGGGGGAAACTCCCCAAATACAGGTGTGCCAAGCTTATAGCGTCATACCCAAGAATACTCGAAGCTGTAATCGCTGCCAAAGGTTCTTCAGCAAAGTACTGAGTAAAGGGTCTGAATACTTATGCAAATGCTATATTTAGGTTTATTTTTAATACATTTGTAACAATTTCTAAAAAACTGTTTTTCTTTGTCATTATGGGGTATTGTGTGTAGATTGATGAGAAAAAACTAAACAATTTAATACATTTTAGAATAAGGCTGTAACGTACCAAAATGTAGAAAAAGTCAAGGGGTCTGAATACTTTCCGAATGCACTGTATGTGTGCAAACATGTGAATGTCTACATGGAGAGAAGTAACATCCCCGGGGACATACAGTATCAGTCAAAAGTTTGGACAAACCTACTCATTCAAGGGTTTTTCATAATTTTTTTTTTACTATTTTCTACACTGTTGAATAATAGTGAAGACATCAAAACTATGAAATAACACACATGGAATCATGTAGTAACCTAAAATTGTTAGACAAATCAAAATATATTTCATATTTGAGATTCTCCAAAGTAGACAGACACCCTTTGCCTTGATGACAGCTTTGCACATTCTAGACATTCTCTCAACCAGCTTCACATGGTGGCAGGTAGCCTAGTGGTTAGAGCGTTGGATTAGTAACCGAAAAGTTGCAAGATCGAATCCCCGAGCTGACTAGGCAAAAATCTGTCGTTCTGCCCCTGAACAAGGCAGTTTAACCCACTGTTCCTAGGCCGACATTGAAAATAAGAATTTGTTCTTAACTGACTTGCCTGGTTAAATAAAGTTAAAAAAGAGGAATACTTTTCCAACAGTCTTGAAGGACTTCCCACATATGCTGAGCACTTGCTGGCTGCATTTCCTTCACTCTGCAGTCCAACTCATCCCAAAACATCTCAATTGCGTTGAGATCGGGTGATTGTGGAGGCCAGGTCATCTGATGCAGCACTCCATCACTCTCCTTCTTGGTCAAATAGCCCTTACACAGCCTGGAGGTTGGTTTTGGGTCATTGTCATGTTGAAAAACAAATGATAGTCCCACTAAGCGCATACCAGATGGGATGGCGTATCACTGCAGAATGATGTGGTAGCCATGCTGGTTAAGTGTTCCTTGAATTCTAAATAAACCATTGACAGTGTCACCAGCAAAGCTCCTCCTCCTCCATGCTTCACAGTGGGAACCACACATACGGAGATCACCTATTCTGCGTCTCACAAAGACATGACGGTTGGAGCCCAAAATCGGACTCATCAGACCAAAGGACAGATGTCGACCCATCTAATGTCTATTGCTTGTGTTTCTTGGCACAAGCTTGTCTCTTCTTCTTATTGGTGCCCTTTAGTAGTGCTGTAACACTAAAATAACACATCCTAGATCTGAATGAATGAAATATTCTTATTAAATACTTTTTTCTTTACATAGTTGAATGTGCTGACAACAAAATCACACAAAATGATCAATGAAAATCAAATTTATCAACCCATGGAGGTCTGGATTTGGAGTCACACTCAAAATTAAAGTGGAAAACCACACTACAGGCTGATCCAACTTTGATGTAATGTCCTTAAAACAAGTTAAAATGAGGCTCAGTAGTGTGTGTGGCCTCCACGTGCCTGTATGACCTCCCTACAACGCCTGGGCATGCTCCTGATGTGGCGGATGGTGTCCTGAGGGATCTCCTCCCAGACCTGGACTAAAGCATCCGCCAACTCCTGGACAGTCTGTGGTGCAACGTGGCTATGGTGGATGGAGCGAGACATGATGTGCCAGATGTGCTCAATTTGATTCAGGTCTGGGGAACGGGCAGGCCAGTCCATAGCATCAATGCCTTCCTCTTGCAGGAACTGCTGACACACTCCAGCCATATGAGGTCTAGCATTGTCTTGCATTAGGAGGAACCCAGGCCCAACCGCACCAGCATATGGTCTCACAAGGGGTCTGAGGATCTCATCTCGGTACCTAATGGCAGTCAGGCTACCTCTGGCGAGCACATGGAGGGCTGTGCGGCCCCCCAAAGAAATGCCACCCCACACCATGACTGACCCACCGCCAAACTGGTCATGCTGGAGGATGTTGCAGGCAGCAGAACGTTCTCCACGGCGTCTCCAGACTCCAGACTCCACACATGTGCTCATGTGCTCAGTGTGAACCTGCTTTCATCTGTGAAGAGCACAGGGCGCCAGTGGCGAATTTGCCACTCTTGGTGTTCTCTGGCAAATGCCAAACGTCCTGCACGGTGTTGGGCTATAAGCACAACCCCCACCTGTGGACGTCGGGCCCTCATACCACCCTCATGGAGTCTGTTTCTGACCGTTTGAGCAGACACATGCACATTTGTGGCCTGCTGGAGGTCATTTTGCAGGGCTCTGGCAGTGCTCCACCTGCTCCTCCTTGCACAGAGGCGGAGGTAGCGGTCCTGCTGCTGGGTTGTTGCCCTTCTACGGCCTCCTCCACATCTCCTGATGTACTGGCCTGTCTCCTGGTAGCACCTCCATGCTCTGGACACTACGCTGACAGACACAGCAAACCTTCTTGCCACAGCTCGCATTGATGTGCCATCCTGGATGAGCTGCACTACCTGAGCCACTTGTGTGGGTTGTAGACTCCGTCTCATGCTACCACTAGAGTGAAAGCACCGTCAGCATTCAAAAGTAACCAAAACATCAGCCAGAAAGCATAGGAACTGAGAAGTGGTCTGTGGTCACCACCTGCAGAACCACTCCTTTATTGGGGGTGTCTTGCTAATTGCCTATAATTTCCACCTTTTGTCTAATCCATTTGCACAACAGCATGTTGAAATTTATTGTCAATCAGTGTTGCTTCCTAAGTGGACAGTTTGATTTCACAGAAGTGTGATTGACTTGGAGTTACATTGTGTTGTTTAAGTGTTCCCTTTATTTTTTTGAGCAGTGTATATTTGGTTACTACTCTACATGTTTCCATATGTGTTATTTCATAGTTTATGTCTTCACTATTATTCGACAATGTAGAAAATAGTAAAAAACACAGAAAAAACTTTGATTAAGTAGGTGTGTCCAACATTTTGACTGGTACTTTATGTCAGACAACCCTGGAGCAGAGGATCAAAGAACATATTTAACATCACGTTGGACCTTAACTTCCACTACAACACACATTGCTCCCCTCGTGTGTCGCGTCTATGTTCACCCTCACCTATTCACTTTCTCGCTCATATCATTTCTAGCCACATATTCCACTTTTCTCTTTCCCGCTCGCCCTCCCTCTTGGTCTTTCTACTTGCTTTGTTTCTCTGTCTGGCTTTCAGTGTCAGTCTGTCTCTGTTGGTTTCACTCATCTACCACTCACCTACGTTTGTTTCCAAGAACCCAATAATTGGCAGTCATAAAAACACATAGGCCTATTGTGAAATTGCAGTATTTCCTCCCTCTACGAACTAAAGAAGCTAATACCTGAAAGGGAATGAAGAGAACATCTCTCTAAGATTCAAAACCTGCTCTAGTCTCCACACCATTGGATTGGAAAATATTATCTAAGGTTCAAACGCTAATAGCGCGATCTGAGAAAGAAAAATCCCTCACAAAAGTTGAGTACCCCTAACATTCTAAACACTTCTCTATCAACTTTCCAGTGTTGTGTATGAAAGGGATAATAACGTAATAATAAATGAATAATAAGCTATCAGCGGTCTAAATGGGGGCTATAATAATAAAATGCCATTTAGCAGACACTTTTATCCAAAGCGACTTACAGTCACGCATGCATACATTTTACGTGTGGGTAGTCCCAGGAATCGAACCCACTATCCTGGCATTGCAAGCGCCATGCTATACCAAGTGAGCTACAGATGACCACAAAGCTGGGTGTGAGTAGCAAAGGCCAAGCTTGTATTTCAGACATTGATTTGGAGAGACAGGAAAGTCGATTCCATTCTAGTGACAGGGATTTAAGTTTGGCTGGAGAGAGCAGAGAGAGGTAAAGTGACTTCATTGATTATCCATGTGTAGTAATCTGTAGAGTGTATGTGTTGATAGATATTAGATTGGGAAGGAGCTGGGCAAAACCATTTATTTGGGATTTGATGGTACTTTAACGTATGCCTTTTCATGAGGCACAATGATGGTACCTCGACATCTGCTGAAGTACGTGTAAAAAAAGAAAATGTAGGGTGTAAAATTCTTGCTAAACTAGCCCACTGGTAGTGCTTTATTTGACAGTCATGTTTCAGTGATAACATCATGTTATTACTGTATGTTAGGTGGTAACCATGGTTACTATCTTGGAAGGGAGAGAGACCGGGGAGACATGAAGTGAGGGAGGGAAAAGACAGTGAGCAAGAAACAGAGGGTGAAAGAAGATCTGGATAAGAAAATTCTGCCAATAAGACAAGCAAAGAATGCATATTAGAAAGTAGGGAATGTGGGCAGTGATTGAAAATGAGAGGACAGAGAGACACATTTTTCTCTAATGTGGTGAAAACCCGATGGGGAAGACAAGGTCCATTTGATAGCTCAGCTCAGTGCATCAAAGAAATAATCTATCAGTGCTCAACTTTGGCAGGAGCTCATCGGAGCGGAGTGCCGGCACCTAAAATCATCTGCTGCTTAAGCTCCTTTTGCTCCTGCACCTAAATATAAACCGTACCGGCACCCAAATTGAGTACCGGCACCTATTTCAGACCAAGTCGAGCACTACAATCTATTAAACATCTGATGACACATTCACCAGAGTTCGTTACATGTTGGACCTTCAAGCCGTTTCAGTTTTCTGCATGTCATCCTCCATGTTTTATTTATTCATAGGTTCCAACAGTTCATATAGGCTGAATTATTGAGGGCACGCATCTGTGAGTATATGTAGCTGGCTGGTTCCAGTTCAACCTCAAGCCCCATTCCCTAGCAAGCTAGCTAACTAAGTTACTAGCTAGCCTTCTCACAAGTTATTTGCTAGCTAACTAGCTTACTATCTAACTAACGTTAACTAAGTAGCTTCCTAACCGACTAACAAATATTAGCTAACTAACGAATTAGCTAACTAAATAACAGATCTGAAAGGACTATGCTGTCAAAACTACACTTCCTTCAGAAAGCTGAAGATACAGAATTTCAGTTACTTTAATGTTTCCCATTGAACACCCAATGCCTAGGGGGAAAAAAAAAATTCATAGATTCATTATTTGAGACTTTCTTTGAAAGGGTGAGAACAGAGTGGGTTGGTCATACCAATGGAAGGAAACGAGAGGTGAAAATAACTTGAGAAAAAGAGGGCAGTGGAGCTTGAAACTCAGCCTCAAACTTATGAGTGGATGGATAGTCAAAAAAGGTTTTTATAACTAACCCATGATAGACCACAGCCTGTCGTTTCTAATGGGAGCAAATGAATCCTAGGGGGCGGTACAAGCAAGGAGGTGGGCAGAGCCAAGCGATGCTATTGGCGCATTCTAGTATGTATTAGCATATTTTCGTTAGGGAATGCCTACTCTAAAGCGCACATGTGCAATAACTCAATTCGACCCTTGAACTCCTAAAGAACACTTTTTTTTTTTTAAACATTGGCAAAGGGTAAAGTCAAGAGATCCAAGGTAGAGATCAAATGATTCATTGATAAGAAAATAAACAGACAAAATACATCTCGCTCCATCTTCTCCCACTACCGGCCACTAGGCTTCCTCTCATCACCATATTTGGTGGTGAGTGGAAATGCCAACCGGGAAAATGTATACATCCGGTGAAACACCTGGCTCATTGTTCGATTTGTGATCGAGCCGGCCCGGAGTCAAAGTCAGCCAATAAGCTTAATTTTGTAGAATGAGTAGCTTTTTCATACGCTTGACAAAATGTCTGTCAATAGCTGCCAATTGTCAGTTGTACATATGCTGTCGTTTTGCCATAGTAATAATGTACAGCTACCCCTTTGGTACAACATTTCTACCCTCAAGTCTAAACATGCATTGCTGTTTACATATTAACATTGAAATTATAGCTTAAAGGGGCGGCAGCGTAGCCTAGTGGTTAGAGCATTGGACTAGTAACCGAAAGGTTGCAAGATCGAATCCCCGAGCTGACAAGGTACAAATCTGTCGTTCTGCCCCTGAACAAGGCAGTTAATCCACTGTTCCTAGGCCGTCATTGAAAATAAGAATTTGTTCTTAACTGACTTGCCTAGTTAAATAAAGGTAAAACATTTGTATTTTTTAAATGGCTAAGAGAAAACAATCATATTGAAAGCCTCAAACTGCAAATCTTAAAAACGGACAACAGACTAAAGAAAAACTGTTCTGATGCCACCTCACATAACAGTCTGAACAAGGTGCATGAAAAGTAGAGCCAAACAATTATACAAATGACATTTAGACACTTTGGAGGACCACATCTTACGCCAACAGACAAACTTGTCTCGGATACTTTCCTATGTCCAGTCATGCGTTTAATAACATTTGAAAACTTTAATAACCTTGCTGTGTAACACGCACTATTGGACACCCCTACCCTTAATCTCCTGATATTAGTGTCAGGCTTGGCTGTCATGGCAACCGATTGAAGTAGGCGCCCGGCGTCATATTAAAGATCCCTTATCACAAGTGAGGCTGTGTCAGTTCGAATTCCGTTCTGCTCGACACCTCGTTCGTGATTATTTACCAATGGGTGTCACCCCACCTCCATTCCAGAGGAGATAAAAACATGGACGTGTCAGGGAAGCCAAAGAGTGTCCTCGAGGAGCAAGGAAAGACACATTCTTACTGTATGTAGCTAGTTGCAATGCTTCATGGTGCTAGGGTCAGGCAGGGGATTTTTCTCTCTCCATTAATACTTTAACAGTGTCATACGCATATCCATCTATGACGTATATCAGTGTCGTTCGAAGAAACTTGCGGTTTTGTACATTTCCAGTTCTGTGGTGGAATTTGGGTTGATTTGATTGAACTCGGCCTGTATTTTTGATGTATTCTGTGACTTGAGGACGTTCCCAGCTGGGAAACTTCCATCTCCCTCTTGAGATCTCAAACAAACAAAAGCAACAGTACAAATGCCACAATTGAGTAACTTAAGAGAGAACTGATTCTCTCTTAAAGCTGTTTGACCACATTGAATCGGCAAAGCAGTAACTCATTCACTTTAGTTTGATTGTAATGCTATACAATCCTTGTAGTCCCACAGATTGGCATGCCAATTTCCCAGGTCAAACAAAATACAAATGACCATGGACCAGGGCACTCTTCCATGAAACTGACCACGCAATTTATGCATGCTAAGTAGAGGATATAATAACCTAAAAGCTAGGATTCCAAAACATGTACTTTACTTATTTAAAGACTTGCAAAAGTCATTTTAAACTTGATAATCCTATGACCAAAAAACAGGAGGACCGAAAGTCCAATAAGCTATCCTCTGCTGATAAGGAATAAAAAGCTACATTTCCTTCAATGGCTTTAGAGACTAACACAAACCCATCGATAAACAAACGTTTTTTTTTTTTTTTTTTTTTTTTTTTTTTTTTTTTTTTACAGTGAAAGAAATAGTGATGGATGGACTGAATAAATAAGCATTTCACTGTTGGTGTACAGCACACCTGTTGTTTACGAAGCATGTGACGAATAAAAATGGATTTCGATTCATTTTTTGTTGAATAGTTTATGGTGAGCTAAATTCTCACTTTTAAAAAGAAAACGAAGGGGGGACTGAAGTGGTACCCTACTCAGACCAACACCTCTCTAGCCTCTTCAAACCAGAACACTGATTTACATTCAGCGACAGAAAATAAACTAGTCATCCAACATCATTATCATAAGATAGGACAAGAGACGGCTGCAAAATTAAACAAATCATTGAAATGTAAGTGGCAAGGAACAGTTAGTGAGTGGAATGACTGCATGTTAAAGGAGACGGAGTAGTTATCTGAAGCCACCGTGTTATCAGATATTTACATTACATTACTGGCTAAGCAGAAGCTGTTATCCCCATCTGACACACACGACAGTGAATTTACACAAAACAATTATTTTTTATATCTCCATTTATTTATGGATTGCCCTGACTAAGTCGCTGTGGATAAAAGCATCTGCCAAATAAGGCTTTCCCAAACTTAGCCACTGTAGTAGTTGGAATTCGGTTCAATCGCAGTGGATCGAATCATGTGAATCAAAATAAACATTTGTGAATCGCGAACAGGCGGCTAATTTTAGGAAAAAAGACGTTGTTTTGGATTACGTGGTCGCAAAACTCGTTTTGAAGATACTTCAAGTTGGGCATTCAATTTATGAGATATTGCAACTCAATAGATGCTAGTCAACCTGCAAAGTAAACACGACTAAGGTAAGCAAAACATGACTAAACTACGAAAGAAGAAACTTTGTGCGCGTTCCTCAGCTGTCTACAAATATTTGTATGGTAGTTGTAGATGTTGTTAAATGTAGAATTCAAGCTGAATAGGAGCTGAAGCAGTTCATTATTAAGAATAGGTCTGATTACTTTAGCAGAGTGATATATATTTCAGCTAGGTCATCAATTGTATAAAAAAAAAACAAAAAAAAAACATGCAGAATATGCCTCTGCACAATGAAAAACGGTGGTCCCTGTAACTCAATTCAAAACCATTATACCAAAAGTCTAACATCTTTTGGTATGGCTGATAAGTGTATTTGCTTGCTCGTCACAAAAAAAATAATGAAATCAATCAAACAGTAAATCATCTGTGTATGGCCTAGTACTCTGTCACCGTACGATTCGATTGAGGCGACGTCTACAAAATTCCTCAAACTAAAGCATTTCAGCTGTGTGACTGTGTGAAATAGGGTGATAGTTTGGAGATGCAACACAGCCAGCAAAGGCTGTCATATCCAATTGCTGACGCAACGCAACGGAGGGGGTGTACAAAAGAACTCCCACTTGCCTACAGTACGATTGTCACATCAAAACAAAAGAAAACTCAGCCCTCAGAATCTGGATAAGGAATTTACCGCCATACAACACAATACTTAGAAAGGAGAAGTTCATTCGGAATCCTTTGAAAATCTTTCCAAAAAAGTTCAATAATACGTTTTACCTCCCACTCGGCTATCTGCCACGGTATAATCATTTCAGTGCTTGTAATTCAGTGCCCATTCTTTCTGGCTCACATAAAAGACAAGAAAATAGAATATCAAATGAAATATTTATCGACCAACAGTTGTAAACAAATATTTGTGGTCTTAGTAAGTCCTGAGACTTATACACAAAGCTCCTGCTCCAGCTGTTAGGTTTGACATTATGGTTATATCCTATGACAACCACCCACCATCAATACCGTAGCACAATTAGTTTGTCGACATTTTGAGTCAAGTTGATCAATGTCTCGACAAAGCAGTAACAGATTTTGCTTTCAGGATGAGGACAGTCCTGAATTGACCCTGGCAATGTTTGCACTCTGTGTGGCGTCAGAGAGAGCTGTGAGTGACCCTTTTAGATTATGTTTTTTGATCCAGCCCAGACTGTCCTACTTACATCCTATCGACCAGCTGTACTCCAATGGTCATCCTCTCTCTCTCTCACACACATACTAACATTTCATATTTTAAATGGTATTTTACAAAATATTCCACCCCAAGAAAAAAACACCTTTCTCACAGAAGTGTTATTCTAAAGCTTATAAAGCATATGTCACCATTTGATTAGAGCTTTGATCGGCATGACATTCAAGCCTGATGCTACCTGATCCTGATGAGCCATACATTAATAAAGACATTTTATGAGCCCAAGCCCAAATTATTGTGCTGGTATCCAATACATAGCCTATAATATACAGTGCATTTGGAAAGTATTCAGGCCCCTTCCCTTTTCCCACATTTTGTTACGTTACAGACTCCAAAATGACCCCCAAAAAGTTGCAAATTCATTAAAAAAATATCTTACTTAAGTATTCAGACCCTTTGTTATGAGACTCGAAATTGAGCTCAGGTGAATCCTGTTTCCATTGACCATCCTTGAGATGTTTCTATCTTGATTGGAGTCCACATGTGGTAAATTCAAATTGGTTGGACATGATTTGAAAAGGCACACGTCTATATAAAAAGGTCCCACAGCTGACAGTGCATATCAGAGCAAAACCCAAGCGATGAGGTCGAAGGAATTGTCCGTAGAGCTCAGAGACAGGATTGTGTTGAGGCGCAGATCTTGGGAAGGGTACCAAAACATTTCTGCAGCATTGAAAGGATAAGTGCCTTGGTCTGGGAGGTGACCAAGAACCCGATAGTCACTCTGATAGAGTTCCTCTGTAGAGATGGGAGAACCTTCCAGAAGGACAACCATCTCTGCAGGACTCCACCAATCAGGCCTTTATGGTAGTAGTCAGACGGAAGCCACTAATCAGTAAAAGGCACATGATCGCCTGCTTGGAGTTAAAAATGCACCTAAAGAAGTCCATGACCTTGAGAAACAAAATTCTCTGGTCTAAAGAAACCAAGATTGAACTATTTGCCCTGAATGCCAAGCGTCACGTCTGGAGGAAACCGGGCACCATCTATACGGTGAAGCATGTGCCAGCAGCATACCACCCTGCGTCCTACTGCTGGCTTGCTTCTGAAGCTAAGCAAGGTTGGCCCTGGTCAGTCCCTGGATGGGAGACCTGATGCTGCTGGAAGTGGTATTGCAGGGCCTGTAGGAGGCACCCTTTCCTCTGGTCCCTCCCAAAATATCCCAATGCCCCAGGGTAGCAATTGGGGACATTACCCTCTGTAGGGTGCTGTCTTTCAGATGGGAGGTTAAACAGATGTCCTGACTCTGTGGTCAGTAAAGATCCCATTGCACTTATTGTAAGAGTAGTGGTGTTAACCCTGGTGTCCTGGCTAAATTCCCAATCTGGCCTTCATACCATCATGGCCACCTAATCATCCCGTTTATAAATTGGCCGATTCATCTCCTCTCCCCTGTAACTATTCCCCAGGTTGTTGCTGTAAATGAGAATATGATCTCAGTCAACTTACTGGTAAAATCATGGCAGCATCATGCTCATCATGCTGTGGGGATGTTTTTCAGCGGTAGAGACTGGGAGACTAGTCAGGATCAAGGGAAAGATGAATGGAGCAAAGCACAGAGAGAGAGATCCTCGATGAAAACCTGCTCCAGAGCAGGTTCACCATCCAAAAGGACAACGACCCTAAGCACGAGAGGCTTCGGGACACTTTAGTCCATTTCAGAATAAGGCAGTAACAAAATGTGGGAAAAGGAAAGGAGACTGAACGCACTGTATAGGCTACCGCACATGACAGAAAAACATAAAAGCAAATAGATGTAGTAGCTCTTGGGTAAACAAATTAAACTAGCACCAGTAGCCTAGTGGTTAGAGCGTTGGACTTGTAACCGAAATGTTGCAAGATCGAATCCCTGACAAGGTAAAAATCTGTCGTTCTGCCCCTGAACAAGACAGTTAACCTACTGTTCCTAGGCCGTCAATGAAAATAAGAATTTGATCTTAACTGACTTGCCTAGTTAAATAAAAAAAATATGGACTGGAATAACACATTCAAACCATAACGCGTGGAGGGAACATGCAATCCTGGTGCAGGACATAAGGCCTACAAATTACCAAGGGGCTAAAATATAATAGGGCCTATTTTACATTTTTATCATTAGTAGGCTGACGCATATATACCTTTCAATCTTTTCCAAGATTGAATATTTATGGTCTGAACAAATAACTGCCTTAGCCTAAAGCCATCGCGAGTTCGCTCTTCTTTCAAACTCCCCTTGAGTTTTACTGGCTGCTGTACTTAACATTCAGCAAACAAGAGCTTGCCTCCCTCTTCCAACAGCATATTCGTATAAGAAATACAAAAACAAAATGTCTAGCAAGCTATTCTAGTCTAGCCTTTCCTGGGACTTAGAAGTTAGAAGTGTATGCATAAACCATCATTCATTATCTAAATATAAGGCTAATACTGCAATGAATGTTTTACCCGAAAGAAGTAGGACATCATATATATATATACACTGCTCAAAAAAATAAAGGGAACACTTAAACAACACAATGTAACTCCAAGTCAATCACACTTCTGTGAAATCAAACTGTCCACTTGGGAAGCAACACTGATTGACAATAAATTTCACATGCTGTTGTGCAAATGGAATAGACAAAAGGTGGAAATTATAGGCAATTAGCAAGACACCCCCCAAAACAGGAGTGATTCTGCAGGTGGTGACCACAGACCACTTCTCAGTTCCTATGCTTCCTGGCTGATGTTTTGGTCACTTTTGAATGCTGGCGGTGCTCTCACTCTAGTGGTAGCATGAGACGGAGTCTACAACCCACACAAGTGGCTCAGGTAGTGCAGTTCATCCAGGATGGCACATCAATGCGAACTGTGGCACAAAAGTTTGCTGTGTCTGTCAGCGTAGTGTCCAGAGCATGCAGGCGCTACCAGGAGACAGGCCAGTACATCAGGAGACGTGGAGGAGGCCGTAGGAGGGCAACAACCCAGCAGCAGGACCGCTACCTCCGACTTTGTGCAAGGAGGTGCACTGCCAGCGCCCTGCAAAATGACCTCCAGCAGGCCACAAATGTGCATGTGTCTGCTCAAACGGTCAGAAACAGACTACATGAGGGTGGTATGAGGGCCCGACGTCCACAGGTGGGGGTTGTGCTTACAGCCCAACACCGTGCAGGACGTTTGGCATTTGCCAGAGAACACCAAGATTGGCAAATTCGCCACTGGCGCCCTGTGCTTTTCACAGATGAAAGCAGGTTCACACTGAGCACATGAGCACATGTGACAGACGTGACAGAGTCTGGAGACGCCGTGGAGAACGTTCTGCTGCCTGCAACATCCTCCAGCATGACCGGTTTGGCGATGGGTCAGTCATGGTGTGGGGTGGCATTTCTTTGTGGGGCCGCACAGCCCTCCATGTGCTCACCAGAGGTAGCCTGACTGCCATTAGGTACCGAGATGAGATCCTCAGACCCCTTGTGAGACCATATGCTGACACATGCACATTTGTGGCCTGCTGGAGGTCATTTTGCAGGGCTCTGGCAGTGCACCTCCTTGCACAAAGTCGGAGGTAGCGGTCCTGCTGCTGGGTTGTTGCCCTCCTACGGCCTCCTCCACGTCTCCTGATGTACTGGCCTGTCTCCTGGTAGCGCCTGCATGCTCTGGACACTACGCTGACAGACACAGCAAACTTTTGTGCCACAGTTCGCATTGATGTGCCATCCTGGATGAACTGCACTACCTGAGCCACTTGTGTGGGTTGTAGACTCCGTCTCATGCTACCACTAGAGTGAGAGCACCGCCAGCATTCAAAAGTGACCAAAACATCAGCCAGGAAGCATAGGAACTGAGAAGTGGTCTGTGGTCACCACCTGCAGAATCACTCCTGTTTTGGGGGGTGTCTTGCTAATTGCCTATAATTTCCACCTTTTGTCTATTCCATTTGCACAACAGCATGTGAAATTTATTGTCAATCAGTGTTGCTTCCTAAGTGGACAGTTTGATTTCACAGAAGTGTGATTGACTTGGAGTTACATTGTGTTTTTTAAGTGTTCCCTTTATTTTTTTGAGCAGTGTATATATATATATATATATATATATCAATCTTGAACAGGATTATCGATTTTCGATTAAATTTGAATGGAATTGATAGAGAGAGAGAATAGGGATGGGCTTTTGACCTTTTTTGACTGTTCGAGTACTTGCATGATTCGACTGAACGAAAGAAAAAAAACATTTAAAAAAGCTATTTTTAGAACAAGAGCAGTACTGGAAAGAAATTATCCATATGCCAACAGTGAGCAACAATAACACATTTATAACCATTACAGATAAATCCTAATAGCTAAATTGCTTCATATAGTCAATAAAAAAACAAGTGCAATTTAAGATGAATTTATTGAAACTGTAATATCAAGTGGTTATATTATATCGTGGCACCCAATCTTCAAAAAGGAAGTAACCTCATCAATGGGGTCATTGGCAATTTTAGCATGTAAATCTTGGTGGGACAAACTTTAAAAAAAATACTATGCATGCCAGCAAAGCCACTACACAAAACTAAACAATACATTAATTGCACTATAACGGTGACAAACGGTGCCTACAAACTGTTAGGGCCTACATAAAGCTGTCCCAACAGCAGAGTCCCAACACCTTACCACTGCTACACCTGGCTATCAGCGGAGCCGTGTCTGGCAGCGAAACAGTTCATTCAGCCTCATTTACTGCCTTTAAAAAAACATAAATGCTATGACTGACATGTTAACAAATGTGGTTTCTACTGGGAATTGAGATGTACAAACTATGGCGTAAGGGAACGCCGAACGGATAAGAGGCAATCCGTAATTTCGATTAAGAAATTGAGCGAGCTAGGACGGACATTGTCAATATTACTATTTGTTCAGCACTTTTGAAATGTACAGTGACAGAATTCAGAATATGTTCCGTTCTTACACTTTTCTCCCTGTACACCAAGTCAGAACCGTAGGATAAATAACGGGGGCATATAAGCAGACAATGAAAGCTCTTACAATATTCAATGACATGTCTCTAAAACAGGCTATAGGCTAATTAAGAGGGGAAAAGGGAACAAATTAATAGCGTGAGGCACATGGGCTACTAACAGCTTACTACACAACATACACTTAGTAAAGTTATTACTTTCTTAGCTACAGTATACATATCTCCCTGGCATATTACATAATTTATGCAGCAGCATACAATACATTTTTGGACCCATGTTGTTGTGCTGTGCTCACTTCCTCCCAAACCACTCATTGTTGAATCTGCGATTCCCAACTTGTTGTGTAATGTTTATGTCCAATGGCTGATGAGCACTGATAGGTTTTATCTATCATTTCTCTTCATTACTTCTCTTCATACGACAAGGATTGAAAAGGACTTGCCAGTAGATTGTCAACTTGATTCATGATGACTGCTAGCTAATATTTTGAAAGTATGATGTTGACATGATCAGACCAATCAAAGCTACTGTACATATAATGTGATTTTACATTTTATTTCTGGCCAATGACCCTGAGAGCCTTCTTGGATGGGCACTTCTAATATCAGCGGCCAAAGGGATAGAATTTTCGAGGTCTTCCCTTACACTTCGCAGTGGCATACACAACCGTTCAAAAGTTTGTGGTCACTTACAAATGTCCTAGTTTTTGAAAGAAATCACATTTTTTGTCCATTAAAATAACATCAAATTGATCAGAAATACAGTGTAGACATTGTTAATGACTATTGTAGGTGGAAATAGAAGATTTATTTTATGTAATATCTACATAGGCGTATAGAGGCCCATTATCAGCAACCATCACTCCTGTGTTCCAATGGCATGTTGTGTTATCTAGTCCAAGTTTATAATTTTAAAAGGCTAATTGATCATTAGAAAACCCTTTTGCAATTATGTTAGCACAGCTGAAAACTGTTGTCCTGATTAAAGAAGCAATAAAACTGTCCTTCTTTAGACGTTGAGTAAAAGTTGAGTATCTGGAGCATCAGCATTTGTGGGTTTGATTACAGGCTCAAAATGGCCAGAAACAAATAACTTTCTTCTGACACTCGTCAGTCTCTTCTTGTTCTGAGAAACGAAGGCTATTCCATGCAAGAAATTGCCAAGAAAATGAAGATCTCGTACAACGCTGTGTACTACTCCCTTCACAGAACAGCGCAAACTGGCTCTAACCAGAATAGAAAGAGTGGGAGGCCCAGGTGCACAACTGAGCAAGAGGACTATATTGAGTTTATTATGCCTGTCCTTGTAATTTTCTAAATGGATTAACTATTCTACATTGAATATTTAATGTGGATGAGTTATGGCTAGGACATCTGTCTGGTGAGTAGGCCAAGGCTTAATGATTCTGATGAAAACACGCTCTGTCTTCATCAAACTAACGTTGTTGCATAGTTTCAGTGTGGAACCTGTCTTTGTTGAGGGGGTAAATGCCACTAGCAGTTCGCAAAGTAGGGTCGTCACTTATGTTAGTTACCACAGCCACAAATTCATAAACCCTGCCTGGTTCTACAATTTTGCTTCATAAAATCAGATTTTAAACTTAACCACATTGCTAACCTTTTTTTTTATTGAATTAATTTTGGGCAACAGATATATACAACAAAATGCACAATGTGGACCCAGAGGATATAACTTGAAAGTATTCATTAAAACGCTTATCTCCAAAGTGGTCCTCGATGGTAAAAATAACTAACACATAATGATTAAAAGACAAGACAAAATGACAAACAACCATAAATACATTCATTACATTGACATCCTAAAAAGTGGAACTATTCACTGCACTTCTCCCTAACCTTAAAAATCAACCATATTAATTTCACATTAAAACAATCTATTAATCGCACATCATACCGATCCTTCAAATAAATACAACTGACCAGCAGTAGGGGGCACAAGGAGCAATGGAGTGGTTTCCCTTAGACAACCTTGTCCGAATGAAAAACTTTGCCTGCTTTTTAAAGCTATTTTTACTTTTTATTTGCTTGATCTCCAAGGGAAGGCTATTCCATAGACAAACGCCTGTATGGAAAAACGTGCTCCTCGCAGTACTGTTTACTCTTATGCCTCACCCTAAACTTAAATTTAGACAAAAAAAGCACATGTTTACTTTCATAAATTTTTACAATACAGCCAATGTTGACTTAGTGGCTGTGGTAATTAGTGACAACCGCAAAGTAGCCTAAGCAAAAATTACATAATTATTCCAAAACTGCAACTCATTGTCGGAACACATATTTTCCTACTTCAGTTAACAAGTCCATTATGAATTTGAGATAAAACTCAATTTGGCAAGGAATGTAGCTTGTGTATCCCATCAGAGACGTTTTTAATAGGCATTTATTTCTGTAGGTGCACACAGCACGCGTGTGTAGAGGGAGCTGTCAGAACGCAATTGAGTGAGTGAGTGAGACATTAAGGGAGCAGAACTGTGTGATGCTTGGCTTGGTTCCTTTTTTGTTGTGTCCCGCTATTACACATGTACAAGAGAGAGTGCCCACGTGCGCACTGATTTAAAGCAGCTATATTCAAGTAATAGGCTGTTTTTAAAACTCTGAGCTGCAATAAAAAAAATACATCTTTACAATAACTGTTTTTGTCAAAAGAAAAAAAGATACCGTGAGACGATACATGCATTGTGAACTGTGCTCCATGCTGAGATGTGCTGTCTGTGATTGATCATGCAGATAGCAGTGAGAGGGCCATAGAGAAGCCAGATTTAGACAAAGAATATAAATGAACCGTTAACATCATGCTGTTCATAAAAATAATTTGCCAGTTTCTTGCAGTTATTTTGTCTCTGCGTACAGTTTGAAGTTGCTAACTGGTAGATACCATAGCATGCTAGTAGATACCATAGACTTCCAGACATTGCACTAACACTAGTTAGCATTGGCTAGGGAAACTACTTCTAACTTTCTTCATGCTGGATGCAGAGACAAAAATTGTATCTATGACTCAGTGGAAAAAGATGAAGGCTTCATTGCAAAAATCCTAGGGTATCACTTTAAACAACTAAAACCAGATATAAAGTATGTAGAAAAGATAATGGAGCTACAGTTGAAGTCGGAAGTTCACATACACCTTAGCCAAATACATTTTAACTCAGTTTTCACAATTCCTGACATTTAATCCTAGTAAAAAATTCCCTTTCATAGGTCAGTTAGGATCACCACTTTATTTTAAGAATGTGAAATGTCAGAATAATAGTAGAGAGAATGATTTATTTCAGCTTTTATTTCTTTCATCACATTCCCAGTGGGTCAGACATTTAAATACACGCAATTAGTATTTGGCAGAATTGCCTTTAATTTGTTTAACTTGGGTCAAAAATGTTGGGTAGCCTTCCACAAGCTTCCCACAATAAGTTGGGTGAATTTTGGCCCATTCCTCCTGACAGAGCTGGTGTAACTGAGTCAGGTTTGTAGGCCTCCTGGCTCGCACACGCTTTTCAGTTCTGCCCACAAATGTTCTATAGGGTTGAAGTCAGGGCCACTCCAATACCTTGACTTTGGTATCCTTAAGCCATTTTGCCACAACTTTGGAAGTATGCTTGGGGTCATTGTCCATTTGGAAGACCCATTTGCGACCAAGCTTTAACTTCCTGACTGATGTCTTGAGATGTTGCTTCAATATAGCCACATCATTTTCTTTCCTCATGATGCCAACTATTTTGTTAAGTGCACCAGTCCCATCCTGCAGCAAAGCACCCCCACAACATGATGCTGCCACCCCCATGCTTCACGGCTTGGATGGTTTTCGTCAGCTTGCAAGCATCCCCCTTTTTCCTCCAAACATAGCAATGGTCATTATAGCCAAACAGTTCTATTTTTGTTTCATGAGACCAGAGGATTTTTCTCCAAAAGTAAGATCTTTGTCCCTATGTCCAGTTGCAAACCGTAGTCTGTCTTCTATTATGGCGGTTTTGGAGCAGTGGCTTCTTCCTTGCTGTGCGGCCTTTCAGGTTATATCGATATAGGACTGGTTTTACTGTGGATATAGATGCTTTTGAACCCGTTTCCTCCAGCATCTTCACATGGTCCTTTGCTGTTGTTCTGGATTGAATTGCACTTTCCGCACCAAAGTACGTTCATCTCTAGGAGACAGAACGTGTCTCGTTCCTGAGCGGTATCACGGCTGCGTGGTCCCATGGTGTTTATACTTGCGTACTATTGTTTGTACAGATGAATGTGGTACCTTCAGGCATTTGGAAATTGCTCCCAAGGATGAACCAGACTTGTGGAGGTCTACAATTGCTTTTCTTTCAAGAGGTCTTGGCTGATTTCTTTTGATTTTCCCATGATGTCAAGCAAAGAGGCACTGAATTTGAAGGTAGGCCTTGAAATGCATCCACAGGTACACCTCCAATTGACTCAAATTATGTTAATCAGAAGCTTCTAAAGCCATGACATAATTTTCTGGAATTTTCCAAGCTGTTTATTAAAGGCACAGTCAACTTAGTGTATATAATCCTCTGACCCACTGGAATTGTGATAGTGAATTATAAGTGAAATAGTCTGTCTGTAAACAATTGTTGGAAAAATGACATGTGTCATGCACAAAGTAGATGTCCTAACCGACTTGCCAAAACTATAGTTTGTTAACAAGAAATTTGTGGAGTGGTTGAAAAATGAGTTTTAATGACTCCAACCTAAGTGTAAGTAAACTTCCGATTTCAACTGTATATATTTTTTTTATTAAGATCATCTTTGAAAACTAACAATCACCAAAATAAAAAAAACTAGACAGTCAGGGAAAATCAAAAATACCTAAATTGTCATACCATTGAACTTGTAAAAATTTGGGTCAGAGAACGGTCATTGGCTA
The DNA here is from genome assembly GCF_029448725.1 of Salvelinus fontinalis. Taxonomy (NCBI): domain Eukaryota; kingdom Metazoa; phylum Chordata; class Actinopteri; order Salmoniformes; family Salmonidae; genus Salvelinus; species Salvelinus fontinalis. Next base: position 44,206,560 of record NC_074668.1, read on the forward strand.
CACCCCACATCCCCAGTCCACCTGGTCATGCTGCTGATCCAGTTTCTGCTTTTCTGCCTGCGTCTATGGAACCCTGACCTGTTCACTGGATGTGCTACCTTGTCCCGGACCTGCTGTTTCGACCGTCTATCTTTCGCTCTATTAATCTCTCCGGCTACCGCACCGCCGGTCTCTACCTCTGAATGCACGGCTATGAAAAGCATACTGACATTTACTCCTGATGTGCTGACCTGTTACAACCTCTATACCACAGTGATTATTATTCAACCATGCTGGACAACTATGAACGATCTTGTATTAATGGGCATGCACTCTTATAATCTCCAACCGGCACAGCCAGAAAAGGACTGGCCACCGCTCGGAGCCTGGTTACTCTCTAGGTTTCTTCGTAGGTTCCTGACTTTAGGGATTTTTTTCTAGCCACTGTTCTTCTACATCTGCATTGCTTGCTCTTCAGGTTTTTAGGCTGGGTATCTATATAGGCACTTTGTAACAACTTCTGATGTAAAAAAGGGCTTAATCCTATACATTTGATTGATTGATGCAATTGTACTATTACTGTGAGATAAACAGTGTGTGTTAACTTGGCTGTGTGAGAGCAATCTGCTGTTTTCCCTTCGTGGCAGGAGCAGCAGTAGAATTCAGCTGGTCACCCTCCAGCCAACCGTACCAGACCTTCTTAACAACACCCTCACTATCACCATGCCAGACCACCCTAGGGGCATAGTGTGTATGCGCCCAGGGATCTTTTTGGATCAAAATTATGCTTAGGTGGTGGGCGGGGCAGGTAGTGGCGTGGCCATGGCCAACGGTACCATGCCCACTATTGGCCGAAGTAACAGAACGTAGCTCCTTTACAACCAATTTCCTACCATTCTACACATTTTTCCATATCTTATGCAATTGTGTATGTTACTAGGCATATGTTGTGTAAATTTCCCCAGCATGGCTACACATGACAATGTATCCTCAGTCAACTCACCTGGTTAAATAAAATAAAAATCTGTGACTCAAACATTATAACAAAATCAATGGGGGCCACATGCCATGACAACAATACCCCTGAACGCATCATTTTTGGAGTTTTAGATTCTCCCTTACTATCTAGCTTTTATTTTGTACAAATACAGTGTATTCGGAAAGTATCTATTCAGATCCCTTCACTTTTTGTTACGTTACAGCTTTATTCTAAAATTGATTCAATAATTTCCCCCCTCATCCATCCACAAACAATACCCCATAATAACAAAGCAAAACGTTTAAAAAAAAATATTTTTTTTTGTAAATTTATCAATAAAAATAAACTGATATAATACATTTACATAAATATTCAGACCCGTTACTCAGTACTTTGTTGAAGCACCTTTGGCAGCGATTACAGCCTTGAGTCTTCTTGGGTATGGACTCCAATCAAGTTGTAGATATATCAAGGATTATCAATGGAAACAGGATGCACCTGAGCTCAATTGAGTCTCATAGCAAAGGGTCGGAATACTTAGTAAGGTATTTCTGGTTTTAATTTTTAATTTTAATTTTAATTTTAATTTTTAAAACCTGTTTTCACTTTGTCATTATGGGGAAATGTGTGTAGATTGATGATGATTTGTTTATTTAATCCTTTTATAATAAGGCTGTAACGTAACAAAATGTGGAAAAAGTCAAGGGGTATGGATACTTTCCAAATGCACTGTATGTGTGCACATATGTGAATGTCAACATGGAGAGAAGTGACATCCCCGGGCTCCATGGGACATATAGTACCAGTCAAAAATTTGGACAAACCTACTCGTTCAAGGGTTTTTCTTTAGTTTTACAATTTTCTACATTGTTGCATAACAGTGAAGACATCAAAACTATGAAATAACACATATGGAATCATGTAGTAACGAAAAAAGTATAAAACATAACAAAATATTTTATATTCTTCAAAGTAGCCACCCATTGCTTTGACAGCTTTGCACCACTCTTGGCATTCTCTCAACCAGTTTCATGAGGAATGCTTTTCCAACATTCTTGAAGGAGTTCCCACATATGCTGAGCACTTGTTGGCTGCTTTTCCTTCACCTTTGCGGTCCAAATCATCCCACACCATCTATATTGAAACCAAAAATCTCAATTTGGACTCATCAGACCAAAAGGACAGATTTCCAACAGTCTAATGTCCATTTCTCATGTTTCTTGGCCCAATAAGTTTTCTTCTTATTGGTGTCCTTTAGTAGTGCTTTCTTTGCAGCAATTCAACCATGAAGGCCTGATTCACACAGTCTCCTCTGAACAGTTGATGTTGAGATGTGTCTGTTTATTTGGGATGCAATTTCTGAGGCTGGTAACTCTAATGAACTTATCCTCTCAGCAGCAGAGGTAACTCTGGGTCTTCCATTCCTGTGGTGGTCCTCACGAGAGCCAGTTTCATCATAGCGCTTGATGGTTTTTGCGACTGCACTTTCAAAGTTTCAAAGTTTCAAAGTTCTATATATTTTCCGGATTGACTGACCTTCATGTGTTAAAGTAATGACGGACTGTCGTTTCTCTTTGCTTATTTGAGCTGTTCTTGCCACACTATGGACTTGGTCTTCTAACAAATCTTCTGTACACCTCCTACCTTTTCACAACACAACTGATTGGCTCAAATGCATAAAGAAGGAAATCAATTCCACAAATTAACTTTTAAGATCTGTTAATTGAAATGCATTCCAGGTGACTACATCATGGTTGAGAGAATGCCAAGAGTGTGCAAAGCTGTCATCAAGGCAAGGAGTGAATATTTGAAGAATCTCATATACATTATATATATTTTGATTTGCGTAAAATTGTTTTGGTTACTACATGATTTCATGTGTTATTTAATAGTTTTGATGTCGTCACTATTATTCGACAATTTATAAAATAAAAAAATTAAATAAAACCTTGAATGAGTATGTGTTCTAAAACTTTTGACCTGGTATTGTTTTTTTCTTGAGCGTCCCGCCCAAGACATTTCTATGCAGAAAAAACGCAGGTGTGTGTGCCGACCTGTGTTTTATCGTCAGCCAATGGGAGACAGGGTATGGAAATAAAGAGAACTGAAACGCTCCAACTTATTTGCTAGGTGTGTCCTCACCTGTTGTCTGATGGTAAGAGGGAGAGCAGAGCCAGAGACGACAGCTTCCTCCTCTCCGGCTGTGTGATGTTGTCCATGCGGTCAACCCACATCTCTATCACACAACCTAACAACTGGCCAATCTGACACAGGAGAGAGAGAAAGTGAGAAAGAAAGGGAGAGAGAGAGAGAGAGAGAGAGAGCAAGAACACAAGGTTCAAGCATATCAGTCATCTGAAGTGGCCTCTGTCTTTCAAAGTCACAGAAAAGAAGTGGACAGGTGAAAGCATAACAGCTGTTAGTCTTCATCCACAACGCTCTCACCCATTTTGTCACATCAGTACTGATGGAGGAGTAGAGCTCATGAGATACACTTTAGTGTATACAGTGCATTAGGAAAGTATTCAGACCCCTTGACTTTTTCCACATATTGTAAAGTTTCAGCCTGATTCTAAAATTGATTAAATAAAAAAAATCCTCAATCTACACACATTACCACATAATGACAAAACGAAACAGGTTTTTAGAAATGTTTTCAAATATATATTTAAAAAATAGATATACAAAAATACCTTAATTACATTAGCATTCAGACCCTTTGCTATGAGACTCGAAATTGAGCTCCGGTGAATCATATTTCCATGAATCATCCTTGAGATGCTCCTACAACTTGATTGGACTCCACCAGTGGTAAATACAATTGATTGGACATGATTAGGAATAACACACACCTGTCTATATAAAGTCCCCACAGTTGACAGTGCATTTCAGAACAAAAAACAAGTATTGAGGTTTAAAGGAATTGTCCGTGAGCTATGGGACAGGCTTGTGTCGAGGCACAGATCTGAGGAAGGGCACAAAAAATGTATGCAGCTTTGAAGGTCCCCAAGAACACAGTGGCCTCCATCATTCTTCAATGGGAGAAGTTTGGAACCACCAAGACTCTTCCTAGAGCTGGCTGGCTAGCCAAACTGAGCAATGGGGGGAGAAGGGCCTTGGTTAGGGAAGTGACCAAGAAACTGATGGTCACTCTGACAGAGCTTCAGAGTTCCTCTGTGGAGATGGGAGAAACTTCCAGAAGAACAACCATCTCTGCAGCACTCCACCAATTAGGCATTTATGGCCAAAGGGAAGCCAGTCTTTAGTAAAACACACATGACAGCCCTCTTGGAGTAAGCCAAAAGGCGCCTAAAGGACTCTGACCACGAGAAACAAGATTTTCTGGTCTGATGAAACCAAGATTGAACTCCTTGGCCTGAATGTCAAGCGTCACGTCTGGAGGAAACCTGGCACCATCCCTAAGGTGAAGCATATGGTGGTGGCAGCATCATGCTGTGGGGATGTATTTCAGTTGCAGGGACTGGGAAACTAGTCAGGATAAAGGCAAAGATGAACGACGCAAAGTACAGAGAGATCCTTGATGAAAACCTGCTCCAGAGCGCCCAGGACTGGGGTGAAGGTTCACCTTCCAACAGGACAATGACCCTAAGCAAACAGCCAAGACAATGCAGGAGTGGCTACAGGACATGTCTCTGAACGTCCTTGAGTGGCCCACCCAGAGCCCGGACTTGATCTCTGGAGATACTTGAAATGAAAATAGTTGCACAGCGAAGCTCCCCATCTAACCTGACAGAGGTTGAGAGGATCTGCAGAGAAGAATGGGAGAAACTCCCCAAATACAGGTGTGCCAAGCTTGTAGTGTCATACCCAAGAAGACTCGAGGCTGTAATCACTGTCAAAGGTGCTTCAACAAAGTATTGCGTAAAGGGTGTGAATACTTACGTAAATGTAATATTTTGAATAAAATAGCAAAAATGTCTAAACCCATTTTTGCTTTGTCATTATATATACATACATACACTTGAAGTCGGAAGTTTACATACACTTAGGTTGGAGTCATTAAAACTCATTTTTCAATCACTTCAACATTTTCTTGTTAACAAACTAGTTTTGGCAAGTCTGTTAGGACATCTACTTTGTGCATGACACATGTCATTTTTCCAACATTTGTTTACAGACAGATTATCACAATTAAAGTGGGTCAGAAGTTTACATACCGGTACACTAAGTTGACTGTGCCTTTAAACAGCCTGGGAAGTTCCAGAAAAGTATGTCATGGCTTTAGAAGCTTCTGATAGGCTAATTGACATAATTTTAGACAATTGGAGGTGTACCTGTGGATGTATTTCAAGGCCTTCCTCAAACTCAGTTCCTCTTTGCTTGACATCGTGGGAAAATCAAAAGAAATCAGCCAAGACCACAGAAAGAAAATTGTAGACCTCCACAAGTCTGGTTCATCCTTGGGAGCAACTTCCAAACGCCTGAAGGTACCATGTTCATCTGTACAAACAATAGTACGCAAGTATAAACATCATAGGACCACGCAGCCGTCATACCGCTCAGGAAGGAGACGCATTCTGCCTCCTAAAAATGAACGTACTTTGGTACAACAGCAAAGGACCCTGTGAAGATGCTGGAGGAAACAGGTACAAAAGCATCTATATCCACAGTAAAACGAGTCCTATATCGACATAACCTGAAAGGCCGCTCAGCAAGGAAGAAGCCACTACTCCAAAACCGCCCTAAAAAAGACAGACTACGGTTTGCAACTGGGCATGGGGACAAAGATCGTACTTTTTGGAGAAATGTCCTCGTCTGATGAAACAAAAATAGAACTGTTAATGACCATCGTTATGTTTGGAGGAAAAAGGGGGAGGCTTGCAAGCCAAAGAACACCATCCCAACCGTGAAGCACGGGGGTGGCAGCATAATGTTGTGGGGGTGCTTTGCTGTAGGAGGGACTGGTGCACTTCACAAAATAGATGGCATTGTGAGGAAGCAAAATGATGTGGATATATTGAAGCAACATCTCAAGACATCAGTCAGGAAGTTAAAGCTTGGTCGCAAATTGGTCTTCCAAATGGACAATGACCCCAAAGCATACTTCCAATGTGGCAAAATGCCTTAAGGACAACAAAGTTATGGTATTGGAGTGGACATCACAAATCTCTGACCTCAATCCTGTAGAAAATGTGTGGGCAGAACATAAAGTGTGTGTGAGCAAGGAGGCCTACAAACCTGACTCAGTTACACCAGCTCTGTCAGGAGGAATGGGCCAAAATTCACCCAACTTATTGTGGGAAGTTTGTGGAAGGCTACCCAAAACGTTGAGCCATGTTAAACAATTTAAAGGCAATGCTCCCAAATACTAATTGAATGTATGTAAACATCTGACCCACTGGGAATGTGATGAAAGAAATAAAACCTGAAATCATTCTCTACTATTATTCTGACATTTCACATCTTAAAATAAAGTGGTGATCCTAACTGACCTAAGACAGGGAATTGTTACTCGGATTAAATGTCTGGAATTGTGAAAAACTAAGTTTAAATGTATTTGTCTAAGGGGTATGTAAACTTCCGACTTAAACTGTATATAGCGCATCTATAATTTGGTCCCTGGTGGACCACGAGGTTGTCTGGTTTGGGTTTCCCACCGAACTCCATCCTCCATTTTCATCAGGGAAAGGTGTACACAGAGGAAAGACAAACAGCCAACTCCCTATAGCAAAGTCTGTATCAGAGGTTCTTAAACTCTGTTTGGCTTCGTAGGCCTCATGAGACCTAACTGTGCGTTTATCCCAATTGGATAGCCTATGTACCCAGCAGGGCCTGATCTGTACGGTATGGTGACTTGAGCATTAGCAGAGATAGTTAACCCACAGACATCTCAAAACTCTTAGCATAGCAGACAAACAGGCATATACAGTGCATTTGGAAAGTATTCAGACCCCATGACTTTTTCCAAATTTTGTTGCCTTATTCTATAATGGATAACATGTTTTTTTCCCCCTTATCAATCTACACACAAGAATTCCACAGAGGAACTCTGAAGCTCTGTCAGAGTGACCATTCGGTTCTTGGTCACCTCCCTGACCATGGCCCGTCTTACTGAGAAGTGGCTTCCGTCTGACCACTCTACCATAAAGGCCTGATTGGTGGAGTGCTGCAGAGATGGTTGTCCTTCTGGAAGGTTCTCCCATCGCCACAGAGTGACCATCGGCTTCTTGGTCACCTCCCTGACCAAGGCCCTTCTCCCCCGATTGCTCAGTTTGGCCGGGTGGCCAGTTCTAGGAAGAGTCTTGGTGGTTCTAAACTTCTTCCATTTAAGAATGATGGAGGCCACTGTGTTCTTGGGGACCTTCAATGCTGCAGACATGTTTTGTTACCCTTCCCCTCGATACAATCCTGTCTCAGAGCATTACAGACAATTCCTTCGAGCTCATGGCTTGGTTTTTGCTCTGACATGAACTGCCAACTGTGGGACCTTATATAGACAGGTGTGTCTTTCCAAATCATGTCCAATCAATGCAATTTACCACAGGCGGACTCCAAGTTGTAGAAAGATCTCAAGGATGATCAATGGAAACAGGATGCACCTGAGTTCAATTTCGAATCTCATAGGAAAGTGTCTGAATACTTATGCAAATAAGGTATCTGTTTTTATTTTTAATATATTTTCAAAAATGTAGGAAAACCTGTTTACGCTTTGTCATTATGGGGTATTGTGTGTAGATTGCTGAGGATTTTTATTTATTTAATCAATTTTTAGAAAAAAGGCTATAACGTAACAAAATGTGGAAAAAGTCAAGAGGTCTGAATACTTTGGTGGACTGAACGTGATTTAATAATTTAGGCTGCTGTTGAGGGGGAGCAGAATTTCTTTCTCATTTATTCTCTGTCGCGAAAGAAAAGTTGTACAGACAATAGAGGGTAATTACAAATAAAAATCTAAACAAAAAGGCATCTTGGGAAAATGTTTGTTGCTTTAAGTACTACGGAGGTAACAAAGTTAAATTACGGGAGAGGGGGGGGGTTAAATTATGTAACCTCCTGGTTAGAGTTACGGGACATATGGTACATCCAATATGCCTACCGTTCCACCACTCTACTAGTTGACATGGTGTCTCACCTCCTGGTTGTACTCGCTGGCCATCTGTGTGAGGAGAGAGGAGAAGAAACTAGCGTTCTGCAGCAGGACTCTTCCCATGATGCCCAGGTAGGTGGACATCACCACCGGGTACCGCTACAAACACACACACAAGAAAGAACAGGGTAAATGCTGAAAAATGATGTGGAGAGGAGCATGTACGTATTACTGTCAATGGGTAAGTACAGTATATGCCAAGGTAACTGAGGAAAGCATAAAACCTTGAGCGCTTTCAGAACAAACCAGTCAAGGTAATTGTATGAGTTTGACATACAGTAGCGCTGAGCAATTAGCGCTTTTTGAGGTTGGTTCGTTTTCAATTCGATTATTAAAAAATAATCAAGGATTTCAGTTTTGATATTATTATTTTTTTTAAACATTAAATGTATTATGCATTTTGTCAGTTGAATGCTGTAAAACAGAAAACCGGAGCACCTGGCACCTACTACCATACCCCGTTCAAAGGCAATTCAATATTTTGCCTCACCCATTCAGCCTCCGAATGACACATACACAATCCGTGTCTCAAGGGTTCAAAATCCTTCTTTAAAACCTGTTTCCACCCCTTCATCTACACTGATTGAAGTGGTTTTAACAAGTGACATCAAAAGCTATGGAGGGTTCATAGCCTTCAACCTGAATTCACCTGGTCAGTCTGTCATGGAAAGAGTATAATGTTTAGTACACTCAGTTTACAGTGATCTATAGAGGCTAAATGGCTTATACTGTCATTCAATTTAGTCCTTATAGTATTCGACAGGGAATGACATAAGGAGAACCCATAGTGAGTGAGTGAGAGACTAAAGGTTCCTATGGAAGGTTCTGACAGGACGCCATAGCAGATAAAGCAGAGCTCTCATAAGAGAGATAAAAAGCGAAAGACAGAGAGACAGAGTAAGGTTGCAAAAATGCTGGTAACTTTCCCCAAATCCCCAACCAGGATTTCTGGAAAACCTGTGAATTTAAGGAAAGCTACTGGAATTTAGCTACCCTGGTTGCACCAAAGCCCAGCTCCAGAACAGGTACAAAGCATTAACAGGTAGCTCACCTCTCCATCCACGATCCCTCTGAAGACAGAAGGCAGCAGGGGCTGGAACATGTGGGCTCCTAACACGGGGCTAACCTTCAGAGCTACTTCTACCACCTACAGAGAGAGAGAAAGAGACAACTATTAGTCTACTATAACGCGATGCGGCTTGGTTGGTTGATCACTCGTTGTCCTACTAGAACGGCTCCTCCCGCTCGTGCTTTATCAGCTCAGTTTAATAAGGTAGCTAAAAAATTACTTTCTGCTGCTTTCCTCACTCAGATCGGACCGGGTGTGGCTCTGACAAGGTCTATACAGAAAGGGTCTTGTTGACCTCTGGTCTGTTTGGAAAAGTTATGTATATTTAAAAAAACATTTTATGCATATAGGGTCTGGGTGGGAAAGCCCCAGGATCATTTCGGAAAGGGTTCGACTTTTTGGACCTGTGAAAAACTCTATTACCAGGTCCTGTGCCTGAAACTGTACTTCAATCCTAGAATGAACATCCTGGAAAAGAACACCTACCCCAAGGTCTAAAACCAGCTAGTTAGCAGAGTCAACATCCTTACCAGTCCTGGACACCGTATGAACAGATTAAGTAATGACTCTGAACAAAACGGACAACCCTCCCCAACGCTTGGATCTAGGTGCACTAGATGCGGCTATCGCCCCAATAAGAAATCCCGCTACTAGAACACTAATGAGATGCTATTGAGCCTTCTGGTAAGCTTACTGGTAAATTGTGATTACAATACTGGGTGGGGTGAATATATTTTATATGACATACATGATTTGTTGTTAACTAGTAAATAGTAGCCTACAGCAAAGTGTGTTTTAAATTATTTGTTAATTTGTGCTAGTTAGTTTTTGCTACCATGTGGGTTTTAGTTTACTTGATTCACCTGTTTCCATACATGTTTCATTTTAAAACAAGTATCTTACAAAGGAGTTGTTTAATCTAACTGCTTAACTATTTATCTGTACATGGAATTGTATTTGGTGTTTTTCTTAAAAAAAAATCCCTAATCTTTACAGGAAAATGCCACGGGCACTATCTGATGTGTGGAGACATTTCACTGCAGCTAATGCAGAAGGAAAAGCTGTGTACATTTGCAAATACTGTGCCAAATCATATGTGAAGAATGCAACAAAAATGCAGAATCATCTGGCCAAGTGCATAAAGTTCACTCAGCGCTCACATCAAGTCCCTCTACTTCTATTCGAGGTGAAAATGATGAATCAGACACCTTATCGATAGCAACAGCTCACGGTCCTCCTGGAATCAGAAGTTTTTTGACTCAATGGAGGAACGTAGTCAGAGAAATGCTGATGAATATCTTGCTCAAGCTCTGTATGCAACTGGTTGACCTCTAATGCGCACAGGCAATCAATCAGATCAAATCAGTGTGTGTGGAATTGAGGGAATTGTAGTGCCATTCCTTACCTGCGCTAGGGGAGGGGGGTGGACGTGGACAAAATGTTGCCATTTTCAAGCAAATTTCCTGCAATTCTACACATTTTGGCATGTGCCGTGTTCTTATCCTACCTGTGTGACTTAAGCATTATAACAAAATCAATGGCATGACTAGGGTTGCAAACGAGAAATGCTGATGAATGTCTTACTCGAGCTGTGTATGCAACTGGTTGACCTCTGATGCTCACAGGCAATGTGTATTGGAAGAGATTTCTGAATGTTCTTCACCCAGTTAACACCCCTCCAACCAGACATGCTTTATCTACTCATTTGCTGGAAGCAGAGTTCAACAGAGATCAAGTGAAGGTCAAGCAAATCATAGAGAAAGCAGAATGTATTGCAATCATCTCTGATGGGTGGTCGAATGTTCATGGGCAAGGAATAATTAACTACATCATCTCTACCCCTCTACCAGTAAGAGAACAGACACGCGGGACAACAGACACCCGGGACAACAGACACCCGGGACAACAGACACCCGGGACAACAGACACATGGGACAACAGACACGCGGGACAACAGACACGCGGGACAACAGACACGCGGGACAACAGACACCCGGGACAACAGACACCCGGGACAACAGGCACACGGGACAACAGACACACGGGACAACAGACACACGGGACAACAGACACACGGGACAACAGACACACCGGTCTCTACATTGTAGATGAGTTGAAGGCAGTCATCAATGACCTTGGACCACAAAAGGTATTTGCACTGGTGACAGACAATGCTGTGAACATGAAGGCTGCTTGGTCTAAAGTGGAGGAGTCCAACTTACATCACACCCAGCAGCTGTGCTGCTCATGCATTGAATCTGCTCCTAAATGAAATCATGGCACTGAAAACAATGGATCCACTCTACAAAAGAGCCAAGGAAATGGTTAGATATTTGAAGGGTCAAGTTATAGCAGCAATCTACCTGACCAAGCAAAGTGAGAAGAATAAGAGCACCACATTGAAGCTGCCCAGCAACACCCGTTGGGGTGGTGTTGGCATCATGTTTGACAGTCTCCTGGAGGGGAAGGAGTCTCTCCAAGAAATCGCCATATCACAGTCTGCCAATATGGACAGCCCCATCAAGAGGATCCTCCTGGATGATGTATTTTGGGAGAGTGGTATGCAGTCTGAAACTCCTGAAGCCTATAGCAGTAGCAATTGCACAGATTGAGGGAGACAATGCCATCCTGTCTGATGTTCAGACTCTGCTTTCAGATGTAAGAGAAGAAGTCCGTAATGCCCTGCCCACTTCACTGTTGCTCCAAGCAGAGGAAACTGCAGTTCTGAAATACATAAAAAAGCGCGAATACTTCTGCCTGAAGCCCATACACGCCATAGCGAACATGTTGGACCCCAAGTACGCTGGCAAGAGCATCCTGTCTGGTGGAAAGATCAACAAGGCCTATGGTGTCATCACTACCGTGCCTCGCCACCTTGGCCTGGATGAGGGCAAGGTTCTTGGCAGTCTGGCGAAGTACACAACAAAGCAAGGGCTTTGGGATGGAGATGCTAAATGGCAGTCGTGCTAACATATCGCATCAGCCACCTGGTAGAGGGACTTTATGGATCTGAGGATCATTCCCCTGTTGCCTCCATTATCCTCCAAATTCCACCAACATCAGCCGCCTCAGAGACTGATGTTTAAGAGGTGGACATTGCGAGGTTCGCTGAGAAGACATGGAAGCCTGAGAAGAAGACAACCAAAGCTTTAGTTTCTAGACTATCATTTTACAGATGTATGTTGAAAAAGTTTTTGGGAGATGCAATGGATCATTGGGGATCATTCAACATTCCCTCCTTTTGTTGTTCAGTGAAATCATTCCATGTGAAGCATCAACTCATTTAATTAAAGTTCAACTCGTAACTTAATTGTTTTTTAAATGTTCTTTTGGAAGGATTTAATATTTTGCAATTATGTCTACTTATGATAAGGTAAAAGGGTTTATGTTTCTGTCTCCATATGATATGGTAAACCAATGCAAAAAACATCAACATTTAAATGGTATTAATATTAATTTACATATATTCCCACCTCTGAATATTCCCCAAAATGTGCAACCCTATCCGCGACGCCCTCAGACGAACCATCAAATAGGCATAGCTTCAATACAGGACTAAGATCGAATCCTACTACACCGGCTCTGACACTCGTCAGATGTGGCAGGGCTTAAACTAATACAGACTACAAAGGGAAACCCAGCCACAATCTGCCCTGTGATGCGAGCCTACCAGATGAGCTAAATGCCTTTCATGCTCACTTCGAGGCAAGCAACACTGAAGCATGCATGAGAGAACCAGCCGTTCCGGACAACTGTGTTCACGCTCTCGGTAGCCAATGTGAGGAAGACCTTAAAAAAGGTCAACATTCAAAAAGCCGCGGGGCCAGACGGATTACCAGGACGTGTACTCAAAGCACACGCGGATCAACTGACTAGTGTCTTCACTGACATTTTCAACCTCTCCCTGACCAAGTCTGTAATACCTAATGTTTCAAGCAGACCACCATAATCCCTGTGCCCAAGGTAACCTGCCTAAATGATTACTGCCCATAGCACTCACATCGGTAGCTGGTCATGGCTCACATCAACACCAGCAAACCCTGGAAACCCTAGACCACTAATTCGCATACTGCCCCAGCAGATCAACAGATGGCACAATCTCAATCGCACTTCACACTGCCCTTTCCCACCCAGACAAAAGGAAAACATATGTAAGAATGCTGTTCATTGACTAGAGCTCAGCGTTCAACAACATAGTGCCCACAAAACACATCACTAAGCTAAGGACCCTGGGACTAAACACCTCCCTCTGCAACTGGATTGTGGACATCCTGACAGGCCGCACCCAGGTGGTAAGGGTAGGTAACAACACATCTGCCACGCTGTTCCTGAAAACTGGGGCCCCTCAGGGGTGCGTGCTTAGCTCCCTCCTGTACTCCCTGTTCACCCACGACTGCATGGCCAAACACGACTCCAACACCATTAAGTTTGATCACCGACAACAATGACACAACAATGACAGTCTATAGGGAGGAGGTCAGAGACCTGGCAGTGTGGTGCCAGAACAACAGCCTCTACCTCAATGTGAGATTAACAAAGGAGCTGATTGTGGACTACACGAAAAAGGAGGGCCGAACACGCCCCCATTCACATTAACAGGTCTTTAGTGGAGTGGGTCGAGAGTTTCAAGTTCTTTGGTGTCCACATCACCAACTAACTATCATGGTCCAAACACACCAAGACAGTCCTGATGAGGGCACAACAACACATTTTCCCCCTCAGGAGACCGAAAAGATTTGACATGGGGCCCCAGATCCTCAAAAAGTTCTACAGCTGCACCATTGAGAGCACTCAGACTAGAGGTCGACCAATTATTCGGAATGGCCGATTAATTAGGGCCGATTTCAAGTTTTCATAACAATCGGAAATCGTTAATTTTGGACGCCAATTTTGCCGATTTGCAAAAAAAAAAATTAACACCTTTGTTTAACTAGGCAAGTCAGTTATGAACACATTCTCATTTTCAATGACGGCCTAGGAACGGTGGGTTAACTGCCTTGTTCAGGGGCAGAATGTAACGGCTTTCCTCTTCCTCTTCATCAGAAGAGGAGGAGCAGGGATTGAACCAATATGCAGCGGAGTTTGAAGACATATTTATTAAAGAAAACACGAACTCGATTATACACTAACAAAACAACAAACAACGTAGACGCACCTGAACATAAGAACTTACATATAACGAAGAACGCATGAAACAGGAACAGACTACATAAACCGAAAAAACAAACAAACCGAAAACAGTCCCGTGTGGCGCAACGACATACACAAACACAGGAGACAACCACCCACAACGAACACTGTGAAAACACCTACCTAAATATGACTCTTAATTAGAGGAACGCCAAACACCTGCCTCTAATTAAGAGCCATACCAGGCAACCCATAAACCAACATAGAAACAGAAAACATAGAATGCCCACCCAAACTCACGTCCTGACCAACTAACACATACAACAAACTAACAGAAATAGGTCAGGAACGTGACACAGACAGATTTTTACCTTGTCAGCTCAGGGATTCAATCTTGCAACCAACGATTAACTAGTCCAACGCTCTAACCACCTGCCTCACGAGGAGCCCGCTTGTTACGCGAATGCAGTAAGAAGCCAAGGTAAGTTGCTAGCTAGCATGAAACTTATCTTATAAAAAACAATCAATCAATCAATCAATCATAATCACTAGTTATAATTACACGCAGAGTCAGTGTATATGCAACAGTTTGGGCCGCCTAATTTGCCAGAATTTTACGTAATTATGACATAACATTGAAGGTTGTGCAATGTAACAGGAATATTTAGACTTAGGGATGCCACCCGTTAGATAAAATACGGAACGGTTCCGTATTTCACTGAAAGAATAAACGTCTTGTTTTCGAGACAATAGTTTCCAGATTCGACCATATTAATGACCTAAGGCTCGTATATCTATGTGTTATAATTAAGTCTATGATTTGATAGAGCAGTCTGACTGAGCGATGGTAGGCACCAGCAGGCTCGTAAGCATTCATTCAAACAGCCCTTTCGTGCGTTTTGCCAGCAGCTTTTCGCAATGCTTCAAGCAAGCGCTGTTTATGACTTCAAGCCTATCAATTCCCGAGATTAGGCTGGTGTAACCGATGTGAAATGGCTAGCTAGTTACCGGGGTGCGCGCTAATAGCGTTTCAAACGTCACTCGCTCTGAGACTTGGAGTAGTTGTTACCCTTGCTCTGCATGGGTAACGCTGCTTTGAGGGTGGCTGTTGTCGATGTGTTCCTGGTTCGAGCCCAGGTAGCGGCGAGGAGAGGGATGGAAGCTATACTGTTACACTGGCAATACTAAAGTGCCTAGCAGCCAGCAGCATACCACCCTGCATACCACTGCTGGCTTGCTTCTGAAGCTAAGCAGGGTTGGTCCTGGTCAGTCCCTGGATGGGAGACCAGATGCTGCTGGAAGTGGTGTTGGAGGGCCAGTAGGAGGCACTCTTTCCTCTGGTCTTAAAAAAATATCCCAATGCCCCAGGGCAGTGATTGGGGACACTGCCCTGTGTAGGGTGCCGTCTTTCGGATGGGATGTTAAACGGGTGTCCTGACTCTCTGAGGTCATTAAAGATCCCATGGCACTTATCGTAAGAGTAGGGGTGTTAACCCCGGTGTCCTGGCTAAATTCCCAATCTGGCCCTCAAACCATCATGGTCACCTAATAATCCCCAGTTTACAATTGGCTCATTCATCCCCCTCCTCTCCCCTGTAACTATTCCCCAGGTCGTTGCTGCAAATGAGAATGTGTTCTTAGTCAACTTACCTGGTAAAATAACGGTAAAAAAAAAAAAATTTAAAAAAAAATAAGAACACCCAATAGTCAAAGGTATATGAAATACAAATCGTATAGAGAGAAATAGTCCTATAATTCCTATAATAACTACAACCTAAAACTTCTTACCTGGGAATATTGAAGACTCATGTTAAAAGGAACCACCAGCTTTCATATGTTCTCATGTTCTGAGCAAGGAATTTAAACGTTAGCTTTTTTACATGGCACATATTGCACTTTTACTTTCTTCTCCAACACTTTGTTTTTGCATTATTTAAACCAAATTGAACATGTTTCATTATTTAATTGAGGCTAAATTGATTTTATTGATGTATTATAAGTTTAAATAAGTGTTCATTCAGTATTGTTGTAATTGTCATTATTACAAATACATTTTTTTTAATTTTTATTATAAATCGGCCGATTAATTGGTATCGGCTTTTTTTGGTCGTCCAATAATCGGTATCGGCGTTGAAAAATCATAATCGGTCGACCTCTAATCCAGACCGGTTATATTACCGCCTGGTATGGCAACTGCTCGGCATCTGAACGTAAGGCGCTACAAAGGGTAGTGCGTACGGCCCAGTACATCACTGGGGCCAAGCTTCCTACCACCCAGGACCTATATACTAGGTGGTATCAGAGGAAGGCCCAAAAAATTGTCAAAGACTCCAGTCACCCAATTCATAGACTGTTCTCTCTGCTACCGCACGGCAAGCGGTACCGGATCTCCAAGTTGAGGACCAAAAGGCTCTTCAACAGCTTCTACTCCCAAGCCATAAGAATGCTGAACAATTAATCTAATGGCCTCCCGGACTATTTACATTGACACCCCTCCTTTTGTTTTTACACTGCTGCTACTTGCTGTTAATTATCTATGCAGTCACTTTACTCCTACCTACATGTACACAATAACTCGACTAACCTGTACCCCCTCACATTGACTCAGTACCAGTACACCCTGTATATGTGACCCGATTTAGGAAACTAGGCGTATGTCGCAAGTCACGACTTCACATGAGAGCCATTTGAACAGACATATTATTATTTTTATTTTTTAAATCAAAATGCGTTTTTTGGCAGAAATGCCATCTCGGACATTCATGTGCCTTTATAACAAACATGTATGCCGTCTGTAAATACAAATACAATTGTTAAATGGGGGGCGACGCACAATTGGCGTAGCGTCGTCCGGGTTAGGGAGGGTTTGGCCGGTAGGGATATCCTTGTCTCAGTATGTTAAATGTAATGAAATGTAAAAAAAAAAAAAAAAATGTAATAAAATGTATGCACTCTACTGTAAGTCGCTCTGGATAAGAGCGTCTGCTAAATGACTAAAATGTAAATGTTAAATTACGAGCCTTGTTGGTTAAACCACAGAAAAAGAACGCAACCTTCTCACTAGCCATGATTGGTTGTGATAATGAGTGGGCTGGACATGCCGAGACAGGAGTTCGGATTGGTCTGCCATCAGTCTGTGTTGGTAATCTTGTCGAACGCAGCTTTTTTTTTATGTAGTGTGTAGTGGAGCTGCATAAGTGTTGCTCTCCCCTTTCTGGAGGATCAAGTGTTGAAATCAGTAGAATTAGAGTATGTTAGCTAAAGAGATGGAGAAAACACCTGTCTCTGGATTACATCTTCAAACTAAGGGCAACCATGGTATGGCATTCCTGACAGGAAGACGCATCCATGATGCATGTTGATGTATGCAGGTAAGATAGTCTAGCATTGGCAGATATTACACATTTCTAATTTTTTACAAAGTGGTTTCATTTCAAGCAAAAGTGTACTGTTAGCTAGCTAGCTAGCATTAGCTGGCTGGCTCCCTAGCTGACATTATTATTTGTATCCCAGAGCCGATTGCTTTTCTAGTTAGAGCCTAATGTTAGCTAGCTAACATTGAACCTGGTTGGTTAGCTCCCAGCACTGTGGCATTGTTGGCACTGTGTTAATTGTTGTTTAACTAGCTAACGTTAGCTGGCTGGCTTGTTAGCTAATGCTACGTGATGTGTGTGAACTTAAACTTTGTTTACCTAGCTAAGTTCATTGTTTACCTAGCTACCTAGCAATATGTCTTAAGCTAAAGTGTACTGTTAGCTAGCTAATGTTAGCTGGCTGGCTCGTTAGCTAACGTTACATTACCTGTGTACAACACCCGTTGAATATGGCCGGTGTCAGTAAACATCTGCAAAAAAGCGTAATGAAATTGTTGCCAGCAGAGCTGGTCAGGCTGTTTTCATGTTATCCATAGGTAAACAAATCATTGGCCAGACCGTCAAGTGTGCACTCCGAGAGCATAACAAGATCAGTGGGACTAAAGCTTAACAGGGTGTCAACAATGCTGAGTGGATGTAGACAAAGAAGAGCTCTTCATGAGATACCAAAACATTCAAAGGCCATTTTCTCAAAAGTGAGTTTAGAAGTTGATCAACTTTCAAAGCATAATTACTTTCTTGAAATGCAGTGTATGATATACCATTTGGTAGCTCTAAGTCTCTACTTTTATCCAATGAAAAAACACAATTTCAAATTTTGCTACATAAGACCGAATCCAGGTGGTGAGTCACGTATATAGCCGTGTTACTTTTTATTTTACTACTTTTACTTGAATTTACTTATTTTCTCAACCCTTTCTTGAACCGCATTGTTGGTTAAGGACTTGTAAGTAAGCATTTCACAATAAGGTGAAGTATTCAACCCCTTTGTTATGGTTAGCCTAAATAAGTGCACGAGTAAACATTTGCTTAAGTCACATAATAAGTTGCATGGACTCACTTTGCGTGCAATAATAGTGTTTGCCATGATTTTGGAATGACTACCTCATCTCTGTATCCCACACATACAATGATCTGTAAGGTCCCCTCAGTCGAGCAGTGAACTTCAAAAAACCGATTCAACCACAAAGAACAGGGAGGTTTTCCAATGCCTCTCAAAGAAAGGCACCTATTGGTAGATGTTAAACAATAAATACCAGACATTAAATAAATATGAAATATCCCTTTGAGCATGGTGAAGTTATTAATTACACTTTGTACGGTGTATTAATACACCTAGTCACTACAAATACAGGCATCCTTCCTAACTCAGTTGCCGGAGAGGAAGGAAACTGCTCAGGGATTTCACCATGAGGCCAATGGTGACTTTAAAACAGTTACAGAACTGAATGACTGTGATAGGAGAAATCTGTTGACGGCTAAACATTGTATTTACTACACAATACTACCTAATTGACAGAGTGAAAAGGAAGCCTGTACAGAATGAAAATATTCCAAAACATGTTTCGCAACTAGGCACTAAAGTAAAACAGCAAAAATGTTGGCAAAGAAATTAACTTTTTATCCTGAATACAAAGTGTTAGGTTTCGGGCAAATCCAGTACAACACATTACAGAGTACCACTCTTACCCAGAAATAATCACCACTGTTATTGCTTTCAAAAGTGATTCTAACATGTATTGACTCAGGGGTGTGAATACTTAAGTAAATGAGATATCTGTATTTCATTTTCAAAACATTTGAGTGTAGATGGGTGAAAAAAAAAACATACATTGAATTAATTCTGAATTCAGGCTGTAACAACAAAATGTGGAATAAAGAGTATGAATACTCTGAGCAATATGTTTGGAACATCGAATCGCAACACATAAAATAGTGAGAATCACAATACACATCGAATCAGCACCCAAGTATCATGATAATATAATATTTTGAGGTCCCTGGCAATTCCCAGCCCTAGATAACATAGGATAGTGGATAAACGATATGAGTGAGTATGTGTGTAAGTATGTGTTTGTTTTGTGTGTGTGTGTGTGTGTGTTATGACATGAATAGCAGGGCATCCGATCTAAAGACTCCTCTCCTCTGCCCAGAGCACCATGATCAAAGACATATAATCAGGACATAAACCCTGACCTCTCCACAGTTTAACATCTTCTCAGAATTTTACTATTTCGATAGCCTCTCCCTCTAATACTTTTCAACATTTCACTTCGTTTGATCTTTCAACTTCAAACATTTGACACCATGGCCAATGACTAAATCTCAGTTAGAAGACGATACAAAATAACTTAATGGAACATTTCAGCCAGGGCTCGACATTAACGCTCGTCTTCGTCTGGGACAAGTCAAAAAGCCTCATGTCCAAACCGATGCTGACATGAGGCACCAGAAAATGTAGCCAAACTTTAATGAAACTTCAATTACATAAATATGGGCTAAACGCCAGTCATGTTTGATAAATATAATGAAGTATAATTAACAATGTCTAAAGGGTTGATTCTGTCGACATACTCGAGGCACGGTTAGTTCAGATCAAATGGTCACCCGAGAGTGCGCACAGCATACCACCCACATTGAATCTGAGCTGCGGCGGTCAACATTCTGACACTATTTAACCATAAACTTAATTGTTTAAAACCTGGACTTACCTCGTTTCAAAGTAGCTTAGCCCAAAATACGACAGTGGAAATGTTGAGGAAATTATTTTATAAACACTTTATATGCCATTGAAACCAACATTCTTCTCATATTCTACTGGTTTTCAAATCAACATAATTGTATTGCCCAGCAGCCAAATGCATAATTATAGTCATACAAGTAACCCATGCTAGATGATGCATCTTTAGATCTCCCTCTCTTTCTTAGTTTCTAACAGATATTTTTCATCACTGTCACAGGAAACCGCTCATGTGCACTTTTGAGAATGGTGTATTCCCGGTCATTTCCTTCTGGAACCTTCGCACGTAGCCTGCATTGCTGCACTTATAATATGTGACCGACCGGCTCGATTCGTATTCACGTGAGGCCATGTACTAAAAAAACTAAGACTAAAAGCTGGTTTATACTATGGGTGTGTCATAAATTCAATCTGTAGTGCCAGATTGTGCTTAGAGTGCACTCTGGGCTTTCGTAAACTTTTTGTCAGATTGTCCATGTAAATTCAGAGAGTTTCGCTCTCGGAGCCCACACTGGACGCTCTGGCGGAGGAGTAAGGTCAGAACGCTCGGATTAACCCAACAGCAGCATTCAAGCAAACTGGCTAACGTTGGCTAGCTTGCTAGCTACTTCCAGACACAAATGAGGGAACCGCTCACTCTGACCATTTTATTTGCCTTAGCAGCACTGGTTAGGCAGTTTTTTTGTGGTATTCAGAGCGTTGGTTCTGCAACTGCGCTGCTGGCAACAATTTAATGACGTTTTTTTGCTAATGTTTACTGACACCGGCCATATTCAACAGGTGTTGAGTGTTCGTAAATTCGTCAGTTATTCACAAGAACTAAAAAGTTATCAACATTAAGTTAAACAGTCAGATCTGTTGCATCAGCCTCATTGCTTTTTTACATTTTGTAATGTGCAGTGGTTGTATGAATTTAGGATCTGTCCCAGAATCTATTTTTGAACATTGTTCTAGTGTCCAAGGAATGACAGGACACCATTAATTTTGAGCCCTGGAAGGAATTATTTTATATAGACATAAAAAGTATTTGGTTGTAATGTTACAATATTTTATAGGCTACAAAGGGTGACCAACCATTCCTGCACGAGAGCCTTAAAGGGGAAGTGTTGTATATTGAGATAGGCTTGAATATGCCAATGTTGCAGAGTGTAGCCTACATTTTTGTCTGATTCTCTATGGCAAAAAATATGCATTTGATCTTGTAAAGTGGTTCATTGCATCATACAATTACGTAAAAATTGTGTTACACACCTTTTTTTTGAGGGGGTGTGGGGGGGGGGTGATTGGTGATGCAATCAACAGTGGATGGGTGGAGAAACAATCCAGATTGCTAGCTCACCGTTCTGTTCCAAGTGAAACCGAATGGGAGCATTCACACCGTCAGGGTGGTCCCACTAGGGCAAACAAACAGAACAGCGAAGGGCCTACCTGAATGTATCTAATAAACGTCTGTTTTGTGTTTTCTATTGCAAAACATTCTGCTACGGTGTGCACTAGTGAATAAAACCGAGGCTAGTGAGAACAGAGAGGGTGAAAGCCTTCTCTGAGCTGAGTCTTCATCACTCTGTTGTTCTGCTTCTGTCCTCAAATGGGAGCTGTTCTTTAATAGGGATGATTCAGCAACACACATCGGTCCCCCGTTCAAATGTTTAAGATGCATCGGTCAGAAAAATCTATTGAAAAGTTACGAATCATCGATTCACCGAAATGTTTTGCTCAAATTACTTTCTTTCTACCTTCCCGAAAATACCTCTGATCTTTTGTGACAACTGTGTCCTCTCCTTCAGTGGTGAACTAAGCATGTAATTGCATTGACAGTCATTCACCTTAAAGTCATTATGCATGCCAAACAACCTCAAGAAATAGGTTCTTCGGAAACTATTCAGACACCTTGACTTTCTCCACATTGTTACATTACAGCCTTATTCTAAAATAAAATTTAAATAAAAAAGGTCAGCAATCTACATATAATACCCAATAATGACAAAATGAAAACAGATTTTTATACATTTTTACTAATCTACAGAAAATTCGAAATAAATCTAAAAAAAAAATCTAAATCACAGGGTAATTTTCATAGGTACACTTCAACTATGACAGACAAAATGAGAAAAAACAATCCAGAAAATCACATTGTAGGATTTTTAATGAATTTATTTGCAAATTATGGTGGAAAATAAGTATTTGGTCAATAACAAAAGTTTCTCAATAGTTTGTTATATACCCTTTGTTGGCAATGACAGAGGTCAAATGTTTTCTGTAAGTCTTCACAAGGTTTTCACACACTGTTGCTGGTATTTTGGCCCATTCCTCCATGCAGATCTCCTCTAGAGCAGTGATGTTTTGGGGCTGTTGCTAGTCAACACGGACTTTCAACTCCCTCCAAAAATGTTCGATGGGGTTGAGATCTGGAGACTGGCTAGGCCACTCCAGGACCATGAAATGCTTCTTACGAAGCCACTCCTTCGTTGCCTGGGCGGTGTGTTTGGGATCATTGTCATGCTGAAAGACCCAGCCACGTTTCATCTCCAATGCCCTTGCTGATGGAAGGAGGTTTTCACTCAAAATCACACGATACATGGCCCCATTCATTCTTTCCTTTACACGGACCAGTCGTCCTGGTCCCTTTGCAGAATAACAGCCCCAAAGCATGATGTTTCCATCCCCATGCTTCACAGTACACGACGAGTTGAGTTTTTACCAAAAAGTTCTATTTTGGTTTCATCTGACCATATGACATTCTCCCAATCTTCTTCTGGATCATCCAAATGCTCTCTAGCAAACTTCAGACGGGCCTGGACATGTACTGGCTTAAGCAGGGGGACACGTCTGGCACTGCAGGATTTGAGTCCCTGGCGGCGTAGTGTGTTACTGATGGTAGGCTTTGTTACTTTGGTCCCAGCTCTCTGCAGGTCATTCACTAGGTCCCGCCGCGTGGTTCTGGGATTTTTGCTCACCGTTCTTGTGATCATTTTGACCCCACGGGGTGAGATCTTGCGTGGAGCCCCAGATCGAGGGAGATTATCAGTGGTCATGTATGACTTCCATTTCCTAATAATTGCTCCCATAGTTGATTTCTTCAAACCAAGCTGCTTACCTATTGCAGATTCAGTCTTCCCGGCCTGGTGCAGGTCTACAATTTTGTTTCTGGTGTCCTTTGACAGCTCTTTGGTCTTGGCCATAGTGGAGTTTGGAGTGTGACTGTTTGAGGTTGTGGACAGGTGTCTTTTATACTGATAACAAGTTCAAACAGGTGCCATTAATACAGGTAACGAGTGGAGGACAGAGGAGCCTCTTAAAGAAGAAGTTACAGGTCTGTGAGAGCCAGAAATCTTGGTTCTTTGTTGGTGACCAAATACTTATTTTCCACCATAATTTGTAAATAAATTCATAAAAAATCCTACAATGTGATTTTCTGGATTTTTTCCCCTCATTTTGTCTGTCATAGTTGAAGTGTACCTATGATGAAAATTACAGGCCTCTCTCATCTTTTTATGTGGGAGAACTTGCACAATTGGTGGCTGACTAAATACTTTTTTGCCCCACTGTATATACATATATTCTACATTGTAGAATATATATATATATATATATATATATATATATACATATATTCTACATTGTAGAATATATATATATATATATATATATATATATATTCTACATTGTAGAATATATATATATATATATATATATATATATATATATATATATATATATATATATATATATATATATACACACATACATTCTACATTGTAGAATATATACACACACACACAACATTGTAGGCATGTGAGGACGCTAATGGGGCATGGACCAAGAAAAATGGCCCCATTCCAGATGATGTAAAGGATTACAACAAGAGCATGGGAGGTGTGGATATGTCAGACGCGCTGATAGGCTGCTACAATTTTCTCCACAAGACAATGAAATGGTACAAGACATTGTTCTATCACTTCATCGACATTGCTGTGGTGAATGCATTCATCCTCCAGAAGGAAATGGCTAAGAACTGTGGACAGACCCCCATGACACAGCTAGCCTTCAGAGAGCTGCTCATCCAGGATCTTGCCGACTACAGCACAAAGTCCACTGCAGCGCCTTCTGTCCCCTCTACTCCTGCCACCAGTGGTGTTCACCTGCCAAAATACATAACTGCAGACCTGAATGTGCCGCAGGGCCAAAAGAGTACAGCGGGGAGGCATCGTTGTATTCTTTGCAGTTGTGTGTTGGGAGGCATTGGATCAGTGTTCTCGTTACATCTCATGTTAGTACCTTTTATGTAGGGAAGCTAATGATTCATTATTTATGACATTCCTGGGTGTGTAAACGTACATTTTGATTACCATAGCATTTTATGTTCTCTGTAGTTATGTACTTGAAAATGTATCAATTGACCGAGTCGGCCACTTGGGTATATTTGGGGACACTTCGTCCTAAATATTATGTAGCTCTCACTCTCTCATGTTCCCCTGTTGTGAACAACATCTAAATTATCCCCAGCTTCCTGTCAATGTCCTAGGTCAATGTCTTTTGCATTTCAAAGAAGAAAAAATATATATGTAGAAAACACTTTTTTGTTTGTTTGATCTATTGTGTTATATTCACCTACATTAATTTCACATCTACACAAACTTCAAAGTGTTTCTTTTCAAATAGTATCAATAATATGCATATTCTTGCTTCAGGTCCTGAGCTATAGGTAGTTAGATTTGGGTATGTCATTTTTGGCTGAAATTGAGATGGAGGGTCCTATCCAGAAGAGGATAATCAGCTTTTTGATATGCCACGCCTGTCAGGGGGATGGATTATCTTGGCAAAGGAGAAATGCTCACTCACAGGATGTAAACAGATTTGTGCCCAACATTTTAGAGAAATATCCTTTTTGTGTTTATGGAACATTTCGGCGATTTTTTATTTCAGCTCATGAAACGTGGGACCAAGACTTTACATGTTGTGTTTATATTATTATTCAGTGTATATGTATGTATGTACATACATACATATACACTGAACAAAAATATAAACTCAACATGTAAAGTGTTGGTTCCATTATGAACACTTGCTCTTTCCTTTTATACTAACCAGGTGAAGCCAGGTGAAAGCTATGATTCCTTATTGATGTCACTTGTTAAATCCACTTCAAATCAGCGTAGGGGAGGAGACAAGTTAAAGAATGATTTTTAAGTCTTGAGACATGGATTGTGCATGTATGCCATTGTGTGTGTGTGTGTGCCATTGAGTGGACAAGACAAGATTGAAGTGCCTCTGAACGTGGTATGGCAGCGGATGCACCGGTTTGAGTGTCAAGAACTGCAGCGCTGCTGAGTTTTTCACACAACAGTTTCCCAAGTGTATCAAGAATGGTCCACCACCCAAAAGACATCCAGTCAACTTAACACAACTGGGAAGCATTGGAGTCAATACGGGCCAGCATCCCTGTGGAACGCTTGACACCTTGTAGAGTCCATGCCCAGACGAATTGAGTCTGTTATGGAGGCAAAAGGTGGTGCAA
Source organism: Salvelinus fontinalis (assembly GCF_029448725.1). Lineage (NCBI taxonomy): Eukaryota > Metazoa > Chordata > Actinopteri > Salmoniformes > Salmonidae > Salvelinus > Salvelinus fontinalis. Next base: position 44,232,457 of record NC_074668.1, read on the forward strand.
CTCAATATTAATAAAGGTGTTCCTAATGTTTTATACAATCGGTGTATATCTGGTGCAGAGAGATGAGAAAATGAGTTTCTCAGTCATGGAAATAAAAGTGCTGAAAACATGTTGGCTCACTATTTTAAAATAAAATGGAAAATAAACTATAGGATTAAAAATACCGGCGTTTTGGTCAGGGACAAGTGACTAGCGCTAGCTAACGCTACCTAGAAGAAGAAAAAACAAAAAAAACAAAAGTGTCAATAATCAATATAATATCAGCCAAAATAATATTGAGATATTTAACTATAGACTTTTCCCCCATCACCAATTCAGTCCCGACAAATTATTTCGGTTTACAAGCAGAATCTTTCCACGAGAGATGACACAAGCACACAACACAAATTCACACACAACCAGGTAATGGAATTCCAATATGGATCCTGCATCCCCAGCGTAATAATGCTCTTTCCTAGTATTATCCAGGGGAGCTTAACTTCAATAACAACAACAGCGTTTTTTTTCATGTCGTCAGAACAAAACATGCCGGACACACAACGAGGGAGGCATATCAAAATCATAATGGAAAAAAATAGTCCATGCAGTCTTTTAAAAAGTTCCCTCATTGCGTTTGAAGTTGGCGAGAAATGACAGTTAGCAAGCTGACTTTTTATATTTGAGGTAATGAATGACGATGTAGGTTGTCAACGTGGTAACGGCTGAGCGGCTAAGAGCTTTTCCAAGTTAACGAATTGCACGTATGTATGCAGCACTTTGGAGGGTGAGCAAGACCTCTAAAGAAATTATAGGCTCCTGTATATTGGAATGGTAAAGGTCAAGTCTATTACTAAAAAGCATAGAAAGGCGAAACATTATTTAACATACATTAATAGACATAATATTCAACTCCAAACCCATGGAAAGTGGAAGATAAGCAGGCAAGATGGATGTCCCTTCACTAAGAAGAACGTAGAGTGTTTCTACATTATATTCCAATATGGATAAATATCTAGAATCATGTTTGTCGACCCTTTCTGGTCTCTAAATAACGTCTCGGCTATCAACTTTTTAGGAGTAACATCATATTAAAAGCTTTCACCGAGGCTACAGTAAACACTATTATCGAGACTACTGTCAACAAACTGATCTTTTAAACAATGTACACGTGACGACTTCACCAACAAGTCAATGAATGTGAAACTTTTGGTACAATACAGACATGCTGCACATCAACTCAGTTCCTGTAGTAGACAATAGTGCTCCGTAGACGTGACGTCAGTAGAACGTTAACAGCACGACAGGATCAACTAGCTAACCTATAGAATGATCTAGAGGCAAAAACAGCACCAACAACAACTAACAGGATGAGAAAGAAAAAACACTTCGACCAGAGCCATATATTTAGACATATTTATAAATATACATCTCTGACCTCAATCAGTTGCCTCAGTTCCCCTCATTAGCTGAGAAAAACACAGCAGCGTCTCTGTTCATCAATTTGTGTGTCAATTAGCAGCGAGTGGCATCACCTCTGCTCTGTTGCTATCGACAACCACACTGGAGGAGTAACAAGTTAATTAGCGTCACTAAGAGTCACTTCCTGTAGCTACCCTACCCTTCCCCAGAAATGGTGTGTCAGTGGCGGTCGGTGCCGTTTAAGATAATTAAAAAATATATATTAGCATGGCCTTATTTCTGACAGAACATTGGATGACTGTCACTCATATTCCATTCACTCAGCTTAATGTAACATCGATAGTTTTAAGTTACTACGCGATACAAATTTTTCCTAAACCCATCATAAGGCTGCTACAATCTAGCCTATGAATGAAAATTTACCACGTACAGAGGTCGAAAGAAAGATGAGTAATCAAGTTGAAAGACAGTGACACATTCAATAACACATTCAAACACTCTTGCCTGCAGCTAGCTGATCTAGGATGTAATCATTAGTCCAACAGTTGCAAAAGAGAGTTTCTATTGGACCAATTCAGGTATATTTATCCCAGTTTCATTCCATTTGCTTCCGTTTAAGAAACGTTATTCAACATAATCGGCATAATGAATACACCCCTAATCACACGCAAACACAGTTCCCTTTCATAGCAGCCACATACAAACAGCATGAATTCCTTCTCATGAATTCCTTCTCGCATCGACGTACTCTCCTCCTTTCACCTTTTCCCTTCGCTTGTGGAATTCAGTGCACAACACATCAGCTGTCTGTGACCAGGCAAAAAACACTTTCCAAGCCAAACCTTTAAAACATTCCCGCTAACCGCTACACACAGCCTACATCGTTGTCACCACAGACTAACGTCTTAGTCAACATCGCTACTAGAACTAATGCATTAGTAAACCCGCTACAATCATGCAGTACAGTGTACAGTGAGCATGCAAGCAGATGACCAGTTATACCTGAATAAAACCAAAAGCTAAACTTGACTTGGAAAAGTTCCAGTGTTGGATAGCCATAGCCAGCTAGCTAACATATCATCCGTCTCTGTTTAAGCTGGGTGTTTGAATAGCCTAACTAGCTAGCTGCATTCGCTAGCTAAGGAAGTGAAGTTTTTTTTAACTAGCTAGCTCTAGCTAGTTCGCTCTCTCTCTTGCTCTCTCTGTTCAACTATTGTCTTTGAGTCAACTACTCACCATATTTTATGCACTGCAATGCTAGCTAGCGTTAGCTTATGCTTTGAGTACTATACTCATTCTGATCCTTTGATTGGGTAGACAACATGTCAGTTCAGGCTGCAAGAGCTCTGATAGGTTGTAGGATGTCCTCCAGAAGTTGTCAATGTGTAAGTCTATGGAAAGGGGTGAGAACCTTGGTTTTGTACCAAGTGGAGGATGGAAACTAGCTGTCCTCCGGCTACACCATGGTGCTACCTAACAGAGTGCTGTTGAGGGTACTGTAGACTTTCATTGCAAAAACAGTGTGTTTTAATAAATAATTTCGTGACGTGAATATATTCACTATATGTTTCACTATTTTGGTCCTCCCCATCCTTCTCTGAGGAGACTCCACTGGTGTGTATATGTGTAATAATAATTTGGTAGGTGCTTATATTTGCCTTATTTCACACGTGTATTAATATGCATGTGAAAATTGGAAGTGTTTTTTTTTACATTTCCCACTGAGACACCCAGACATCACAGCTCTTCAAGGTAAATATACCCTGAGTGTACCAAACATTACGAACACCTTCCTAATATTGAGTTGCACCACCTTTTGCCCTCAGAACAGCCTCAATTCGTCAGGTCATGGACTCTACAAGGTGTCGAAAGCGTTCCAAAGGGATGCTGGCTCATGTTGACTCCAATGCGTTCCACAGTGGTGGACCAGTCTTGATACAAACGGGAAACTGTTGAGCATAAAAAACCCAGCAGTGTTGCAGTTCTTGACACAAACCGCACTGACTACCATAGCCCATTCAAAAGGCACTTAAATCTTTTGTCCTTCCCATGGCACACATACACAATCCATGTCACAATTGTCTCAAGGCTTAAGAATCCTTCTTTAATCAACTATACTAATTGAAGTGGATTTAACAAGTGAAATCAATAAGGGATTATAGCTTTCACCTGGAATCACATGGTCAGTATGTCATGGAAAGAGCAGTTGTTTTGTATACTCTGCGTAATGGCTTGTTATAGTGCTTGATGAAGATTATATGGGGAATGGAGGGAGAGCGGGAAAGAGGATGGGAGGGAGAGAAGCTTTCACAGAATAGTACCATATATTTTAAAACATTTTTAATCTAGAACTATTCCACACGCTCAATTTAAAAAATGAACTGGACACTCTCTATTGCCAAATGGCCACTGAGGCAACAAACTGAGGTAAGAGAGATGTGGGCCTTCTTCTGAATACAAGGATTATCTGGTTCCACACTCTAGATCCAAGATGGCAGTGGAGTCAAACAGGTGGCTGTAATCTGACACCGAGACTCATGCATTTCTTTCTTACTCTCTCCATCTCCCCGACTCTCTCTTTTACTCTTTCTGTCTCCCCCACTTCTCTGTTCCCTCTCTTTCACTTCCTCTCCCCATCTCTTTCTATTGCCTTCTTCTCTCTCAGGGGCCAGCGGGACACAGCAGCACGGTGCCTGGCCTCAGCCTCTCTCTCTGTCTCTCACACTGGCATCGCAGACTTGAGCTGCTTTTCCTCCTCAGTCATCCTCAGTCATCCTCTTCAACAGGGAGGCAAGTGGCTGACACTGTCCCCACAGAAAAAACACAGACACGCACAACTCTGTCCTTCAGAGCCCACCACACACCACCCTTCCCCTTCTCTCACTCCCTCCTTCCCTCTTACTCTCCTGTTTCTCCGAGGTGCGACTCCCAAATCGACAGTGCTGACCAAAGTCTGTACACATCTCCACCTCATCTCACCCCGAATCCTTCTCCTACTCTCTCTTCTTCCCTCTAGTCCTCCCCTCTCATTAAGTTCCCGTCAGCCTCCCAAACCCACTGAACAAGCCAATGCAGCTATGAACACCACATCAATCACTTTAGAAACCAGATCAAGTATATACTGAACAAAAATATAAACACAACATGTTAAGTGTTGGTCCAATGTTTCATGAGCTAAGAGTCCAGAAATGTTCCATACGCACAAAAAGCTTATTTCGCTCACATTTTGTGCACAAATTGCACATTCCTGTTAGTGAGTATTTTTCATTGACAAGATAATCCATCCACTTGACAGGTGTGGCATATCAAGAAGCTGATTGAACAGCACGATCATTACACAGGTGCACCTTGTGCTGCGGCCAATAAAATGCCACTTTAAAATGTGCAGTTTTGTCACAACACAATGCTACAGATGTCTAAAGTTTTAAGGGAGCATGCAATTGGCATGCTGACTGCAGGAATCTCCGCCAGAGAATTCAATGTTCATTTCTCTACCACAAGCCGCTTCCAACGTTGTTTTTGAGAATTTGACAGTACGTCCAACCGGCCTCACAACCGCAGACCATGTGTAACCACGCCAGCCCAGGACCTTCACATCCAGCTTCTTCACCTGCGGGATCATCTGAGGGGGTGCTGCACATTATTTCTGTCTATAAAGCCCTTTTGTGGGGGAAAATCTAATTCTGATTGGCTGGGCCTGGCTGCCAAATGGGTGGGCCTATGCCCGCCCAGGCCCACCCATGGCTGCGCCCCTGCCCAGTCATGTGAAATCCCCAGATTAGGGCCAAATTTATTTATTTCAATTAACTGATTTCCTTATATGAACTGTAACTCAGTAAAATCTTTGAAATTGTTGCATGTTGCATTTACATTTTTGTTCAGTATACATTGAGACCAGTGGCATCTGGTGGGATTTTAATGCGGAGGACGGGCTCATGGTAATGACTGGAACAGATTGGAATAAATGGAATCAAATCATGGTTTCCATATGTTTGGCACCATTAAATTCTAAAATGGATGGATGGAAGCAAAGATGGAGAGGAAAAGGACGGAACCAAAGGAAAGGAGAAGAGCAAGAAAGCGGAGATGAGTAGGGAGGGAGTTAGCTATCAGGGTGAACCATACAATGCAGTATTAAAAGAGCACACAGCCTAGTTATTCCCTCTTTGATTTTATCAAATAAAATGTTAACAGCAGAAGGCTGACTCCTGGTACAGGGAGAGGTTTTTCCCCTCACTGCCCTGTTACACTGATGGACATACTGTACGCACAGGCTGTGGGGGGAGGCAGGGAAAATATGTAGATAGAGCTCATTTGTTTGTTTCTTTGTAAAATATGTAGTCTTATTTAGTCTTTGGCCCACCGAGATATCAAGAGGAAATCAAACATAGTCCTCATCCACAGCTAGATTAAACCAGCATTGGTCTCCCATTACTGTACAATGTTCATTTGAACTATTAGTTTTATGGACAGGCTGTGCCCAGAGCGAAACAACCTTCGCATCCTACTGGGCAGTACAATTAGAGTGACCTTATACTGGGCAGTTGCTTTGTTCAAGTAACACTGTGCTTGTTGTTTTTAGTGTGAATTAATTAACTCTCACTGCTGATAGAGCCCCAAAACCTTGCACAGTTACTGGTGCAGTACACTACTCTTGGCTCATACTGCCCCCAAATCAAAGCAAATTGTATTTTTCACATGCTTTGTAAACAACAGGTGTAGACTAACAGTGAAATGCTTACTTACGGGCCCTTCCCTACAATGCAGAGAGAAAAAAATAAAAAAGTATAACATGAGGAATAAATACACAATGAGTAACGATAACTTGGCTATATACACGGGCTACCAGTACCGAGTCTATGTGCAGGGGTACGAGGTAATTGAAGTTGATATGTACATATAGGCAGGGATAAAGTGACTAGGCAACAAGATAATAAACAGCAGCAGCAGAGTCTGTGAAGAATCAAAAGAGTCGATGCAGATTGTCCCGGTAGCTATTGGTTAACTATTTTACTTGGGGTCCCGTGTGGCTCAGTTGGCGCTTGCAACGCCAGGGTTGTGGGTTCGTTTCCCACGGGGGGCCAGTACAAAAAAGTATGAATGTATGTACTTGTAAGTTGCTCTGGATAAGAGCGTCTGCTAAATGACTTAAATGTAAATGTAGTTAGCAGCCTTATGGCTTGGGGGAAGAAGCTGTTCACGATCCCGTTGGTTCCAGACTTGGTGCTCCAGTACCGCTTGCCTTGCGGTAGCAGAGAGAACAGTCTATAAATTGGGTGGCTGGAGTCTGACAATTTTTAGGGCCTTCCTCTGACACCGACTGATATAGAGAACTTGGATGGCTAGGGAGCTTGGCCCATACGCACTACCCTCTGTAGCACCTTGCGGTCAGATGCCAAGCAGTTGCCATACCAAGCGGTGATGCAGCCAGTCAAGATAGTCTCAATGGTGCAGCTGTAGAACTATTTTGGAGGATCTGAGTGCCCATGCCAAATCTTTTCAGCCTCCTAAGGGGGAAGAGGCGCTGTCGTGCCTTGTTCAAGACTGTGTTGTTGTGTGTGCCATGTTAATTCCTTAGTGATGTGGACAGTGAGGAACTTGAAGCTCTCGAACCCGCTCCCCTCCAGCCCCGTAATGTATAATATTGGGGAAGAGAGGGAGGCAGGGATCACAGAATGGATACAAGAACCACAAATCTCTTTCTTCCTCTAGAGCAGGGTTTGCCAAACTCGGCCCTGCCCCGCCGGGTGCACGTCTTGGTTTTTGCCCTTGCACTACACACCTGATTCAAATAACCACCTCATCAAACTTTGATTATTTGAATCAGTTGTGTAGTGCTACGGCAAAAAACCCAAACGTGCACCCGGGGGGGGACAGAGTTTGGGAAACACTACTATTGAGCGCGCTCTCCTCGCTCCCCCGCCTCTCCCTCTTCGGGGCTCATGCTAGGCAGCAGCGTAGTCGTGTTAGAAGTGGAGTTTTCCCAGAAACACAATTCTCAGAGAGGCCATGATTAAATTCCTAAAGCCGACCGGCGCATCGATAATGGAGAGTAAAACAGAGTGAAAACAAAATGTACAAAAGGGTGCAAGCGCGGGCACACAGACACACTACCTTCAGAACTTGGACTTGTCCTTCGTTGGTGATATCTTTGAGTAGATTACAGAAGGATCTGCACAGGCCCTCAGCATAGTTCTGTAGGAAGTCAGTAGCTGACAGGTAGATGTAGGCGTTGACTATCTGGAAGCATGTCCTCAGGTTCTCTGAGCTCATCTCTGAAACGGATAAACACACATCACATTAGAGGGAGGGAGAGATGAGCTCAGACAGACTCCTAATCTCTGTGTGCTTTACAGTGTGCAAGGTCCTATCTCACCAGGCACTGAGAGGCTGGCCTGGCACTAAGGGATGGACGCTCTTGAGGATGCCACCCCTCAGCAGACCCAGGGAATATCAACATCCACTGCCCAGATCCATGTCTCGTTTCGCTGCTAGGAACCAAGTGATATCGTGAGTCTCAATGATTTGACTCACTAGCAGATTTTGAACAGCCAAGGGCTTGAACAAACCAGGCCGTCATGCAGTCCACGATCCAACATTAGTCAAGAACACTTGGAGAAACTCAACCCTTCCTGGTTTAAATAAAAGTAAAATAAATCAAAATAACTGTTGCTATGTCGAGCAAAACACCACACACCTAACTACAGCACCATGCGGGGCTAACGTGACAACAAATACATTCTCCAACATAACATCTCAATGATTCAAAAACGCCCTCCACTTACATTGGCAGCATAACTAACATTATTACTAGCATCGAATCACTTCTGGAGCGATACATAGCCGTTAGGCCCGAGTCCCTGGGGTTTTCCAAACCAGTGTGTTTTCCACATCTACCTGATTAGTGACGGAGTTTTGCAGTTCAGTGATTGAAGCAAACACAAACCCTCACGAGGTAGAGACTCCAGCTGTGTGTTTATGTTTCTGGATTATTAGCGCTGATCAATTATGTGTAACACACTTGTCTAAATCACCAACAATCTTATTTTCATGTCAATTATTATTTACATTCTCTTGACTCTGTTCAGCCCTAAGTGTTAATCCGCGCAGAAAGGTATAGTAGAGCGGGGTTGAGTCCCCAATGGCACCCTATTCCCTATGTATAGTGCACTACTGTTGACAAGGGCCCATAGGACTCTGGTCAAAAGTAGTGCATTTATAGGGAATAGGGTGCCTATTGGGACGGACCCCTTGTTAGCCTTAATCCTATCAAGAGAATCTGCATCTCGCCACAGAAAAGGAGCAAACGAAAGGACATCGACGAGACAAAGTAGAAAGCTGTACAACAAAGCAATCAATAAATCTAATTGAAATTGATACGGGAATCTGCATATTTGTAACTATTCAAGCCACTAGGGAACTAAAATGCAAATGAGAAAGACATGAATAAGGGATTAATGATGAACCTTTACTAATCATTATGGAACCTAGCTACTCCCAGACAGTATTCAAGCCACTAGGAATTAACATATAAATGAGAAATACATGATGATGGGATTAATGACGAACCTTTACTAATCATTATGGATCCCAGCTACTGTAACCCTGTTGTTCATCATGTGACTCACTGTGGGCTTGTAAGAGCTGCTTTTGACAAGGTTTCTTTCCATAGATGTGCAATAACTAAACTGACCACTGCCACAGAGCCTTACTGGTGTGTGTGTATATGTCAGCAAACTCTTCCTAGATTGCTGCGAGGAGCTCCATTTAACAGTGATGTGGAGTGTCATGGTGGCTGATCCAACCCCCCACCCCCAACGCACGCACGCACGCACACACACACACACACACACACACACACACACACACACACACACACACACACACACACACACACACACACACACACACACACACACACACACACACACACACACACACACACACACACACACACACACACACACACACACACACACACACACACACACACAGAGGAAGCTTGTGTCTGACGGTAATGTGAAGTGACAGGGTTACCGCTCCTAACGCCTGGAATAGCAGTCTGCTTGCATCCCCAGAAACACACACCTCTTACCCTTTCAAATCCTCTCCCTCTCCTCTCCCAGAATTTGTCCTCTCTTCCCTCTCATGCTGTCGGTCTATTTCTCCCTCTCTCTCTCTCCCTCTCTCTCTTGGCCCTTCTGTAAGCCCCCTAAAACAAGCTCTCCCTATCCAGTAGACAGCACTTTGCTCCCACTCAGGGATATTTTGTGTGCATCTATTTGCTAATCAAGAAAAAGGAAGGTTCTAGACCGACATGCTCTTCTCAAGGGTCTGACCATATCAGATACAAATCATACATCATTCTATGAGACTCACCTACCAGATACTAAGGTTGTGTCATTTATAGTGCACTAATTTGGATTTTTTCCCCAGGGCCTATAGGGACGTAGTGTAGGCCACTCCGGCATTTTGATTGGTACCACTTCAAGCCTCGGTCACACTGCAGACAGACTCACTTTGGGTTGAGGTTATGGGTGGAATCAAATTCTGTTGGCAGCAATCAATAATTTAAAATAAAGATCTATCCAGCTTTTGACACCCCACCCACTTGATCCAGTTCCTGATCGAACGTGATTGATTTACTCTTTCCGGCCGATTGACAAACAAGTAAAACTTTGTTAAATATTAATTATATTTGTCAAAACTATTAAATTATGTGAACAGAATTTGAAAGATATGTTCATTTTATGTTGAGGATAAATATTACCAAAAAAAATGTAATGTTTGTTTCCACGTAGTATAATACTCAGAAGCCATCGTCAGTTAGCATTAGCATTTTCACAGAGAATGAATGGTGGTGTTAGCTAGTTAGCATATTAGCAAAAAAAAATGTAAACCGTGCCGATATGTTGAATGTAGATAACACATTAGGATATTTGGAAACTGTTGTGCCACAAAGCTAACACCACAAGGCATTCTCTATTACCAATTTCAGACAGAAGATGAAGTATGTTACCTATAAAAAATATCAAATCAAATTGTATTAGTCACATACACATGGTTAGTAGATGTTATTGCGACTGTAGCGAAATGCTTGTGCTTCTAGTTCCGACAGAAGCACAAGCATAAGGAAATGTTTGTATGAACCCCTTTCTTGCAGGTATACCACTTTTATAAATATCAGTAAGCATGGTAAAATAGTGGGAATATGGTCTGTGGATGAAAGGGATATATGACTGAACATATATTTCAAATTCTGTGCATGTTATTTAATAGTTATGACAGATTTTATTCGTATTTAACAACATTTTGCTCGTTTGTGAATGGACCGGAAGGAGGAAAATAATCGCAACAAATCTGATGCGCCCTTGTTGGCGCGCGTCATACGGTGAATTAACAAAGAAATAAACCTCCCCTGCACTTTGTAGGTTGTTGTTGTTGGATGCATTAGCCTAGTTGTCTGAATCTTCCTTACAGAGATGTAGTACAGGCCAGTTTAATTAGCTGGTGGACTCCCTCTATTCTCAAAGCAGTGAGCGATAGATATCAAGGGCACTTCTAACCTGGATAAAAAAGGAAATTAATATGTGACTGTACAAATCCTACATTTCCTGTAAGAAAGAGGGGTAAAATGGCAAAGATGTATTGCCATTGAATCCGATGCTCATTCCCATTCAAGCTACAAGTAATAATGTATGCGACGTGCATTCGTAGTGTAAGTGACAAATCATTTCGGCTCGAGGGCCACATCAGGGTTTTCAAAATTCAGCGGAGGGCCGCCAGATTTCTTTCCAGACATATTTGTTCGTCAAAAGGGCAGTTATTTGTAAATAAAATAATACATTTCCCCAATCTTTTGAACTCAAACCTCCCCGGGACTGGATTGAATGGGCTTGCGGGCTATGCACAGGTTGTTAATGTGGGCAATGTATTTCATTGCATCTGCTCTCTCCACATGTAGTTAATGATGATAATGTATGCAAGGCAGCTTTTTAGTCAGCATCTCAACCCTGCTAGCTTCATGAATATATAAAGTGTCTTCAGAAAGTATTCACAACCCTTGAAACGTTAACATTTTGTTGTGTTACAACCGGAATTAAAAATGGATTAAATTGAGATTTTGTGTCACTGGCCTACACACAATACCCCATAATGTCAAAGTGTAATTAAGTTCAGGAGTATACATTTGCTTAAGAAGTCACACTAAGTTCCATGGACAAAAACAGTGTTTGACAGTGAATGACTACCTCCTCTCTGTAGCACACACAATTATATGTAAGGTCCCTCAGCCGAGCAGTGAATTTCAAACACAGATTCAGTCCCAAAGACCAGGGAGGTTTTCCAATGCCTCGCAAAGGGCACCCATTGGCATGTGGGTAAAAATATAAATGTATATCCCTTGGAGCATGGTGAAGTTATTAATTACACTTTGGAAGGTGAATCAACACAACCAGTCGATACAAAGATACAGGCGTCCATCCTAACTCAGTTGCCGGAGAGGAAGAAAACTGATCAGGATATTACCATGAGGGCAATGGTGACTTTAAAACAGTTAGAGTTTAATGGCTGTGATAGTTTTCTCCTGAGGATGGATCAACAACCCAAATGACAGAGTGAAAAGAAGAAGGCCTGTACAGAATAAAAATATTCCAAAACATGCATCCTGTTTGCAATAAGGCACTAAAGTAAAACTGCAAAAATCATGGCAAAGAAATTTACTTTGTCCTGGATACAAAGCATTATGTTTGGGGCATATCCAACATCACTGAGAATCACACGTCCTATTTTTAAGCATGTTATGGCTATGCTTGTCATCGGCAAGGACTACAGAGGGTTTGTTTTAGGATAAAAAGGAAACGGAATAGAGCTTAACACAAGCAGAGGAAAACCTGGTTCCAACAGATACTACAGATACTAGGAGAAAAAAAATCTACTTTCAGCAGGACAATAACCTAAAACGCAAGGCCAAATATACACTTTAGTTGCGTACTGAGACGACATATGTTTCTGAGTGGCCTAGTTAGTGTTTGCCTTAAATCTACTTGAAAATCTATGGCAAGACTTGAAAATGGCTGTCTAGCAGTGATCAACAACCAACTTGACAGAGCTTGAATAATCTTTTTAATAATAATGTGCAAATATTGTACCATCGAGGTGTGCAACGCTCTTAATTAGAGACTAACCCATAATGACTCCAAGCTCTAATCGCTGCCAATGGTGATTCTATCATGTATTGACTCAGGGGTGTGAATACTTGTGTAAATTAGATTTTTTTAAAAATTATAATCAATTTAAACTATTTAGTTACAAAATGTGTAATAAGTCGAGGGGTATGTATACGTTCTGAAGGCACTGACCTATGAGCTTGGCGAGTGAATGTGTCCGACCAGATAATTAGCTAATTGATTCTGTACACTGGCCACTTCATACACATCACTTACGTACACATAATCACCACTGGCGATAAGGTTAGGCACCTTGCCTAAGTACACAGTCATGGAGGAGCTACTAATCCCATGCAGATCAAACACTCACTTAACCAAGTTGGCCTCCAGAGACATGGCTCTACAGTACTCACTATGCCCATTAAACATGAATAGATTGAGACATTCCTTCCTATTATCAATATATTACACATAGAGCTATATGAGCTATTTAAATCAACTCTGAAATCCAAGTCAAATGTAAGTTACTCTTAAGCGCTTTTCTTTCAGACAGCCAGCGGAATAGAGCAGAGTTCCCCGCCTGGTACACCATTTGTCTCTCTAGTCAAAGCGGCAAGTGTGTTCACAAGAGGGCGACAGGCGCAGGTGACCACAGCAACAAAATAAAGAAACATTATCGATGTCTGAAATAATTATCACTAACATGCAACAAAAATTATTTATCTGAAAATGGATTAGAAAACAATAACTTCTATTGTTAATGTGACTCACAACTGATTAGCTGGTTTAGCTGGTATTGCTGGTATGTGCTGAGTATCACCACGCAGGGTATGTTTTGTGATTGGGTGGGAAGGCAGCACAATTTCTGCAATTTTACACATTTTGCCATTTGACAAATATTTTTGTTGTTGTTGTCTCCATCACTGCCAATGGTACAGCCTTATTCTAAACAAATAGAAATATCCTCAATCTACACACAATATCCCATAATGAAAAGTTCAATTGATTGAACATGATCTGGAAAGGCACACGCCTGTCTATATAAAGGTCCCACAGTTGACAGTGCATGTCAGAGCAAAAACCAAGCCATGAGGTTGAAGAAATTGTCCGTAGAGCTCCGAGAACAGATTGTGTCGAGGCACAGACTTAAGGGTACCAAAACATTTATGCAGCATTGAAGGTCCATAAGAACACAGTGGCCACCATCATTCTTAAATGGAAGAAGTTTGAAAACACCAAGACTCTTCTTAGAGCTGGCTTCCCGGCCTAACTGAGCAATCGGGGGAGAAGGGCCTTGGTCAGGGAGGTGACCAAGAACCCAACCCCAAAACCCAATGGGAAAACCTTCCAGAATGACAACCATCTCTGCAGCACTCCACCAATCAGGCCTTTATGGCACTGGCCAGACGGAAGCCACTCCTCAGTAAAAGGCAGATGATAGCCCTCTTGGAGTTTGACAAAAGGCACCTAAACGACTCTGATGAAACCAAAATGGAACTTTTTAACCTGAATGCCAAACGTCAAGTCTGGAGGAAACCTGGCACCATACCTACAGTGAAGCATGGTGATGGCAGCATCATGCTGTGGGGATGTTTTTCAGTTGCAGGGACTGGGAGACTAGTCAGGATCGAGGGAAAGATGAACGGAGAAAAGTACAGAGAGATCCTTGATAAAAACCTGCTCCAGAGTGCTCAGAACCTCAGACTGGGGCGAAGGTTCACCTTACAACGACCTTAAGCACACAGCCAAGACAACGCAGGAGTGGCTTCGGGACAAGTGTCTGAATGTCCTTGAGTGGCCCAGCCTTGAACTCGATCAAACATCTCTGGAGAGACCTGAAAATAGCTGTGCAACGACGCTCCCCATCCAATCTGACAGAGCTTGAGAGGATCTGCAGAGAAGAATGGGAGAAACTCCCCAAATACAGGTGTTCCAAGCTTGTAGTGTCATACCCAAGAAGACTCGAGGCTGTGATCACTGCCAAAGGTGCTTCAACAAAGTACTGAGTAAAGGGTCTGAATACTTACGTAAATGTTTATTTTTTATTTTTTATAAATTAGCAAACATTTATAAAAAACAGTTTTTGCTTTGTCATTATGGGGTATTGTATGTAGATTGACAAGAGAGAAAAAAATAAGGCTGTAACGTAACAAAACTTGAATACTTTCCGAATGCACTGCAGTTATTAGCGTCATCCAAAATTCCATGACAGTCACATCCTTACTTTACTGACTATTGTCCCTGTGGGCTTTTTTTTTGCAGTATCATGTACAAGAATTGTATAGTAGAGAAATAGTCATATTAACCTGAGCTGTTGAGGGATATCACACCTGGCACAAATTATTGTCTAGTTCTCTTTTTGCTGCTTGGCGGTGCCCTATACCTGCGCCCAGATGGGAGTAGTTCAAAATCCAGGCACAGGGGGTGTCCTACATTTTTTTTTGTGAGCCTTACAGAGGGCCCTCACCTTAAATATCTAATCTAAGACTGTCTGTTTGACTCAAAGAACCTTGCTTTCTGTGGTGATAATCCCCCAAATATTTTTCTGGCTGACAGCGGCATTACTAAACCAACAAACAAAAAGTTAAAATACTCAATACAATATGTGTAAAACATAGTCAGTCAACAATTAAAATATCCCAGGTTTTTGCCAAAGTAGTCTTTGCTGACGCTTTTTGTAGATGAGGTCTGTACATTTACTCCACTGAAGCGTATTGTCCAAGAGGACACACAGATATTTGTATTCCTCAACAATCTATGTTCCGACCTCTGATAGCTGTTGTAGAGGTCGGACTTTTTGGCTTCCTGAAGTCTATACACATCTCTTTGTTGGTGCTGAGAAACAAGTGTGATTCATCACACCACTCTACAAAGTCATTTCAGACTGGACCATGGTTTTCCTCATCATCATGCAACAGGCTGATCAAGGCAGTGTCATCAGCGAACATGACAAAGTGTCTGTCAGGATGGGAACTTCTACAACGTGATGTGCAGGAGTGGGGACAAAATACATCCCTGTTGGTGGTGCATTTGTCCGACATGTGAGGACACACCCTGACCTGCTGTGAACTCGATCGTGTACATTACAACCCCTGAACAATATCAAAACATCAGCCTGTTTTTCACAATAATCCTCAGACATTTGTAATGACTCTTTCATTTGTTGTACATCCAACAAAGTCGTCTGATTCAAATCGAGAGAAGAAAACATTGTTCATTAGCCATATTCAGGCTGATGTTTCGAAATTGTTCAGGGTTTGTAATGTACACAAAAGCCCAGGACCATACAAAATAAGTGGATTTGTGTTTAAAGCACTCTGCTGAACAATTAGCTGGCGTTAGACATTTTTCAATACTCCCTCGGCCAGCAACAAGTGCCAGCATTGTTGAAAAACTCAACAATTCTGCCCATTCCTAAAGCATCCGGTACCCCATGTATATAGCCTCTTATTTTTTACTTTAGTTTATTTAGTAAATATTTTCTTAACTCTATTTCTTGAACTGCATTGTTGGTTAAGGGCTTGTAAGTAAGCATTTCCCGCTAAGGTCTACACCTGTTGTATTCGGCGCATGTAAGAAATGAAATTAGATTTGATCTAATCCCTGTGCAGAATGACTACCGTCCTGTCGCCTTGACATTCTTAGTAATGAAATGCTTTGATAAAATTGTTTTAAAAGTCATATCTTCGGCGCCACCAAGCAGTTCCTCGACCCCTTTCAGTTTGCAGAGGAGTTGATGCCATTCTTACTCTCCTCAACTTGGTCTACAGACATCTAGAGGGCGCCAAATCCCATGTCTGAACATTCAGTTCATTAGCCATGTTCGGCCCCTAATTCCTCCTAAGGTCAACATTGGCTTTTCCCCTGCCTTTGTGGGGGCCACTAGTCATGGATTGTATCCCTTGCCAGGCCACACTTGAGTTTCCTGATGAGAGGGTACTCTCCACCCTTTGCTTTTTGCCTCCTTGTCCACCAGTATCAGTCTTTTAATCTCATGTTGTACATATCTTAAAGCCTGTCCATCACCCTCAGCATAAACTGCCTTCTTTCTAGTAAGAAGTGATTTTAGATGTTTTGATACCAAGGGAAGATTTCACAGGTCTTGGTAGGCACAACTGACAACACAGAAGTTTATATAGCCTGAAACAACATATGTGAGTTCATTAAGAGCATAGCTGCTGTCCTCAAATAACTCCTACATAGTACAGTCAAACACCCTTGGAGACGAGTGATACGGTTCTCGTTCCAGATCTGGACAGTTTTAACTGTATGTTTCTCCCGCTCCAGGAACCGATAGAAGCTTGGCCGGAGATAGACAATGTTGTGGTCTGATGTCCTCAGGGGAGGTTTGGTGGTGGCAGAGAAGGCATTTGGTATTGTCCCATGGCACAAATCAAGAGTCTTATTTTCCTCAGATGGCACTTCACATACTGGTGGTATGTGAACAGGACCTTGCGTCGAGTGCAGTTGTTAAAATCCCCTAATATAAATGTGGGTGTGTCAGGGGGAATGGAGTCCAATTTCTGTGACAGAAAATAAATAATTTCTGATGCCTTTGCTAGATTCGGTTTTGTTTGAAATGTACACAACGGTAAACCATTGGGGAAACTCACAGGGCGGATAGTAGGCTCGCAGTGACATAGAAAGTAATTCGATGTCGAGGGCACAGAGTCCCTCTCTTACCAGGATCGATTTACACCACTGATCCCTGACAAGCAGGCAGACTCCCCCGCCGTGATGTTTCCCTGTAGCGGTCAGATCATGGTCCGCACTGACCAGTGTGAAGCCGGCAGTCACTGTACGGAACTCTGTCATCCAGCTCACCCGCTTTCCCCCTCAGTGACTGGGTGTTGATCAGCAAGTTGGTGGGTAAGGAAAGTTTGTTCTTAAATATTTTAAGTCTGTCTGATTCCCCACGTTTTCCATGTTTGCATTTGGGCTTGTAATCCATCCACTCGCAGACAATCAGAGATGGGCCCTTGGGATAACGATCACGTTGCTTTGTTGAAGTAGGAACTCTTTGCTGTATTGGATTCTGCTGCCAGCAGCATTTCCATAACTTAGTCTGTTTGTAGCGGGTGTGTACACCATCAACAAGATCAGTCCAACACCCCAAAACTGTAAAGACATCTTTGACAGATGGTTAAGAAACAAAGTGTAAAAATATGTTAAAAACCTAAAAAAGAACGCCACGGCAAACATCGCACACACTGCGGGATGCAAAAGAGCCGCACCCCCTTTGCTCATCAGTCAGGCTCAAGTGCAGAGCAACCCAACTAAATGATTAAACACAGAAACATGTCAGACAAGTGCAGCTGTACTAAATAAATACAAATTATTAGTGATGCACCGATAACATTTTCGGCAGATACCTGGTATTTTCCTTGCCCATAAAAAACAACACTGATACTGATAACCGACATTTAACATTTCTGCGGCATTTTAAGCATTCTAGTACAGTTAAATAGTTAAAACACACACACACACACACACATGGATGCAGCGGTCTAAGGCACTGCATCTCAGTGCAAGAGGTATCACATCCTTCCGTGATTGGGAGTCCCATAGCACAATTGGCACAGCATCATCCTGGTTTGGCCGTCATTGTAATTAAGAATTTGTTAATTAACTTACTTGCCTAGTTAAATAAAGGCTACACACACACACAGATCAAAAAGTTAATTTTGTTGGCATTTACCTATGTCCCCATTACCAGTAAAACATAATCAAAACCTGTTTCTTTCACTTACTTGTTTCGTTGTTAATTCGTTCAGTCGTTTTATTCTCAACCAAGATTTCAAATACTATGGAACGCCGTTTGGGTCATTGCATGTCAAATAAGCTTGTTGACCAATCAGGACCTGAATATGACTGCACGTCACATAATACATTTACGCGTTCATAAATGTTTTACGTAGTTATTACACATTGATTACACTATCACTCGTATTTCATATGTCACAACGATTCATCGATACGAATGCTATGATGGTAAAGTTGTCTCGCGCACCTACAGTTCTGGTCATTAAAAAAAAGCTAGCTAGCTCATGGATGCAAACAATGTTCTTCCCCAAAAACATAGCATAACAACAATCTGTTTCAGTAGCTGCAGTAACTATATAGCTAGGTGTCATCTAAGATATCCCTAATTTATAAGACAGTTCTTATTTGATTAATGGTCGGACCCATCTGTGAAGCTAGCCACATTAAGGATTAGCAACAATAGTGGACTTTGCGGTTAGCCTTCAAAATAAAAGTGTTGGAATGTTGTTATATAAAATCAAATAAAGACAATTTGTTAATTTCACAAAAATCTGTTGAAATCACACTGGATGTATTATACTTTAGAATTGCATTGGGGGCAAACGTATTTCACTGTACAGCCTTACCTATGGATTGTGGATCAATGACATGGGGTCTACTCAGTGACACCCAGAGGACATTAGTATCGTAGCTCTAATTGCTGGACTCTGAAACAACTGTGAATTGAGCCACATTTACTGTCAACCTATGTGTATTGAACACTATTCCCGGTGAAAAACAATACTGCGTGGATGTTTTGGAGTCTGATAACTCTGAGGACGTTGTTGGGAAAAAACAGCTTGGGTATTGAGTAGACTGATAACCCATTTCGTTGGTCCCAAATCCTTAGGTAAAGCTGTACAGCGCAATATGAATGTCAATACACACAATAGGCCGGGAAGGTTATTTCACACAGTCACAGTCCCGCTACAACGCTAATATTTGCGTAAACTCTTCACGGGTTGTGTTCTGTGGGTGTCACCGAGTAGACCGATACCCCATTTCATTGCTTCACATTCCAACCTTGTTTAACATTATCTAGTCTAAATATGGCATGATTCCACCAATTGTAACCTTCTGCATCACTTTCAAATCCTTATTGTGGCTAGCTTCGGAACACATAACCCGGTCCGGAAGAGCCTCACTAGCCAGATGAAGCTAGCTGGCTGCTTATAACGTTAGCTTTGGGCAACAGGATTAAGTAGCTGGCTAGCTATTTATTTTCATAAACTGAAGTTCAATTTCAATAGGCAAACAACAAGTGGCTACCTAGCTAATACATACAAGGATTCCTAAATCATTGTTTAAAGTAATAAAAATGACTGCAGTTTCTACTGGTCATTGTTTTCAGGCTGGTTGTATTGGTTCTAGCTAGGTACCAAGCTAAAGCTAGCTACCCTAGAAGTTGCAGTCAAACAAATAATGCTTTATTACCAACGCAGTATTGTAAATACTTTTTTGTACAGCTTTCACAGTGCTACTGATAGTAGTGGTGGTGCTTGGCTCGCATGTAAAAATTCCGAACACACAACATTCTAGAACAGAACTGTGTTATTTGCAAAGACCCAAACGGCGTTCCATAGTATGTCGTGTAGCTATTAGCAGTGACGCTATTACTGTGCAACTCTGGTATGGCAACATGTGTACCGGTGCTCGACCAGTCAGCAAAAGCCAACATCATCCACGTCAGAGAACAATGAAATGAATTCCATTATCTTGCCGTTAATGGATTTCGCCTTTTGAGTTGTTGAAATTTCGCTGAAATGTTCTTACCCTTTCAAATGACTGCTCGACTTGTTGACTGCTCGATCCACACAGCGGACATTGTGGGTTAAGTTAGGAATGCTGTGTTGCACAACATTTTACGTGGCATCATTACATCATCTACCTATGTCATATAGGTATGCACGTCAGCTCTGACGTTGGTTTTGCACATCGACGTTAAACTAGACATCGGGCCGATACCACCAATGTTGGCATTTTTAGCTAATATCAGCCGATTCTGATATGTTCACCGATATATCGTGCATCCCTACAAATAATTCATGAATACTAAAAAATGCATTAACATGGTGCTGGAAAAGGCAGAACACCTGGGAATTCGTTGGTAAGGTCTGGGAGGACGGTGCTAAAGTCTTAAGATCTATGCATGGCCAGTGACGTATACATCCTAGACCTTTAAAAGGTTTGACTTCACCATTATGTATCCCACTCACAGTTAAAACACACCCCATATGATTACCCAAAAGGCAACTGGAGCAACAGCATAGAGTATTGGAATAATCTGTCTCTGTGGCGTGCTCATTTAGAGCAGCCCAGAGGCCTATAGTCTCCAAGTCTCTTCAGGCTTATGTCCCAAGCCAAACCAACAAATACGCAGGGGGAACTAGACGGAAGTGCCACGGGCCAAACCAACAACAAGCCACCAAGGATCCCTGTGGAAGTGCCCCAGGGCAGATGACACATATCCACTGTATGAGGCAGTTAGAGACCGTATGATTAACAACAAAAGCTAAATCCTTCAGCAATGGTTTGGAAGCTAAAAATAAACATTTGCATTCAAATGAGCTAATTCCAAGTGTTTATAGGTCCAATACAGCAATTTATTTTCTTCTCAATATCAAATAACATCTGGTTAACAATTAAGTACCTTACTGTGATTGTTTTCAATTAAAATGGTCAAAAGCAAACAAAAAAAGCTTATTAGCAAAGATACATTTCTCTAGCAAGAATTCTGCTAGGACTGTCTGGGAGAAGTGTGAGTGGGGAGGGAAAACTGAAAATTAGTTATTGGCAGAGAGGTTTGAAATTCTTACTTATTGGTCTATTAAGTGATTCGGCCAAAAATCCATCGCACCAAAACAGGATGACGCTACAATGACAATTTCACAGTACTATTCCAACCTCATAGTATGGAAATATACATGTACAGTTGAAGTCGGAAGTTTACATACACTTAGGTTGGAGTCATTAAAACTAATTTTTCAAAAAAAAACACAAATTTCATGTTAAACAAACTATAGTCATGGCAAGTCGGTTAAGACATCTAATTTGTGCATGACACGTCATTTTTCCAACAATTGTTTACAGATTATTTCACTTATAATTCACTGTGTCACAATTCCAGTGGGTCAGAAGGTACAAAAGTATCTATATCCACAGTAAAACGAGTCCTATATCGACATGTTAGGTTGAAAAAGCGGGAAACTTGCAAGCCGAAGAACACCATCCCAAACGTGAAGCACGGGGTTGGCAGCAACATGTTGCGGGGGTGCTTTGCTGCAGGAGGGACTGGTGCACTTCACAAAATAGATGGCTTCATGAGGGAGGAAAATTATGTGAATATATTGACTCAACATCTCAAGACATCAGTCAGGGAGTTAAAGCTTGGTCGCAAATGGGTCTTCCAAATGGACAATGACCCCAAGCATTCTTCCAAAATTGTGGCAAAATGGCTTAAGGACAACAAAGTCAAGGTATTGGAGTGGCCATCACAAAGCCCTGACCTCAATTCTATAGAACATTTGGCAGAACTGAAAAGGCAAGGAGGCCTACAAACCTGACTCAGTTACACCAGCTCTGTCAGGAGGAATGGGCCAAAATTCACCCAATTTATTGTGGGAAGCTTGTGGAAGGCTACCCGAAACATTTGACCCAAGTTAAAAAATTTAAAAGGCAATGCTACCAAATACTAATTGAGTGTATGTAAACTTCTGACCCACTGGGAATGTGATGAAAGAAAAAGCTGAAATAAATCATTCTCTCTACTATTATTCTGACATTTCACATTCTTAAAATAAAGTTCTGATCCTAACTCACCTAAGACAGGGGACTTTGAACTAGGATTAAATATCAGGAACTGTGAAAACTGAGTTTAAATGTATTTGGATAAGGTGAATGTAAAGTTCCGACTTAAACTGTGCATAAAACACAGGAAAGCCATTTCATTTTGTACTGGACTGGGTCTTTATCAAAGAGTCACATTCTGAGCAGACCAATGCTGCTTTACTCAAGTAGCCGAGCTGCTACAAATGAATTATTGGATATTTCAACATACACTAGCCATTGACATAATCTAAAAGTTATACCCAGGTGAAAATTATCCTCTGAATATCTTTATTTCAGCACAATGCCAGATACGGCTAAGGTGAGAAATGGGACTTCTACAGGTTTTAATTGATCCCTGAAGGACGGAAGAATGGAGTGAGTGCAAGTAAACTAATAGAACGCTTTGATAAAGCTCCCTTTCAATTCCGTTGAGGATTCTTTCACAGAGGGAAATTCACTTTGGAACGTTGGAATGCACTGGGAACGTGTTAGGGGAGGATGTTGGAAGTTTGTCTGAATAAGGGTTCTTCTTACTACTAATGGATGAAATGATGGTATTAGACTGTGAAGAGGAAGAGGCGGGGAGAGGGAACAGAGAAAAGAGAAAGGGACATGCAAAGAGAGAGAGAGAATGTGAACGATAATCTCCATATAGACTGTTTCTAAATAAACAATTTGAAGTGCAGTATGATCCTCATAGCCCCAGAGACGGGTTCCCAGCATGACACACACTAGTCCTAAAGCAGTCCAGGCATGATGTGGCCCATCAAGTGACTTCACGCTCCAATGTGCATAATCCATTCTTCAAATGTATATCCATATTACAGCAGGGATCAACTAGATTCAGCCTCGGGGCAATTTTTTTCTTGAGCGGATGCTCAGGGGACCGGCCCGGAACATAATTAGAAATTAATTTGTAAACCGCAAATTGACCGCAGGAAGCCCAACAGATATAATATTTGACTAAAACAATCCTCTCAAACCTTGCTTACATTTGTATACGATCATTCTCTATTATGCGTGGGAATACTCTGGAATGGCTTTCCAATGTTAAAACCACTTGGAGCTGATTTGCTGGTGTTTTTACAGTCTTATGTCCAACAATAAAAATAAATACATAATTCTGCTCAGAAAACTTGGGGGCCCAAATAAAATAAAAATAAATCAACTGTGGCCAAGCAGTTAGGGAACCCTGAATTACAGATTAAATGCCTGGGCACCAGCAGTATTTTGTCTTTTTAACAGGATTAGGATATGGCATTCACTTGACCGAGGATACTTGTTAATACATACTAAATGATCAGTGTTTCCCCTATATTCATTTAACAGTGGCGGGCTACTGCTGGTAAATCGTTGCTGCAACCCCCAAAATTTGGGGTTGGTAAAATGTTTTCAGCGTAAACTTAAATGACTAAAACCAGATATAAATTATGCAGAAAAGTTAATGGAGCTATACATGTTTAAATAAGATCATCTTTGAGAACTAAAAAACAAAGAAATAAAAAAAACTAATCAGGGAGAATCAAAAATCGCCAAAATGTCATGCCTATGGTTGCACATATTAGGGAATATTCAGAGGTGGAAACTTTCCGTGGGAAGAAAAAGGAATATATGGGAAATAACGGAAATATATGCAAATGAATACCATTTAAATGTATATGTTTATTGCATTGGATATATTTACCATATCATATGGAGACAGAAAGATAAACCTTTTACATTATCATAAGTAGACAGAACTGCAAATTATTAAATCCTTCCAATAGAAATAAAAATAAAAAAAATAGTTGTGAATTGAACTTGAATTAAATGAGTTGACCCCTTCACATGGAATGATTTCACTGATCAACATTGAATATTGAATGATCCCCAATGATCCATCGCATCTCCCAAAAACGTTTTCAAAATACATCTGTAAAATGATAGTCTAGAAACTAAAGCTTTGGTTGTCTTCCTCAGGCATCCATGTCTTCTCCCTGGACCTCCTCAATGTCCACCTCTTGAACAGACTCTGAGGCCTCATCTTCACTGTCCCCTTGTTGAGGATGGCTCGTTGTCAGGCTCAAAAAGCCTAATATTTGCCTGGATGGCCACATATTTTTCAACCCTTGTATTGGTCAGCCTGTTGCGTGCTTTGGTGTGTGTGTTCCCAAACAAGGACCAGTTGCGCTCTGAGGTGGCTGATGTTGGTGGGATTTAAAGGATGGAGGAGGAAACAGGGGAAAGAGCCTCAGATCCACAAAGTCCCTTTCACCAGGTGGCTGATGAGATATGTTGGCACGAATGCCAAATTGAATCTCCATCCCAAAGCCCTTGCTTGGAAGTGTACTTTGCCAGACTGCCAAGAACCTTGCCCTCATCCAGGCCAAGGTGGCAAGACACGGTAGTAATGACACCATAGGCCTTGTTGATCTCTGTACAGGACAGGATGCTCTTACCAGCATACTTGGGGACCAACATCTACGCTGTGGCGTGTATGGGCCTCAGGCAGAAGTCTTCACGCTTTTTGATGTATTGCTTGGAGTAAGAGTGAAGTGGGCAGGGCATTACGGATTTCTTCTCTTACATCTGCAAGCAGAGTCTGAACATCAGACAGGATGGCATTGTCTCCCTCAATCTGTGCAATGGCTACTGCTATAGGTTTCAGGAGTTTCAGGCTGCTTACCACTCTCCCAAAATACATCATCCAGGAGGATCCTCTTGATGGGGCTGTCCATATTGGCAGATTGTGATATGGCAATTTCTTGGGAGACTCCTTCCCCTCCAGGAGACTGTCAAACATGATGCCAACACCACCCCAACGGGTGTTGCTGGGCAGCTTCAATGTGGTGCTCTTATTCTTCTCACTTTGCTTGGTCAGGTAGATTGCTGCTATAACTTGAGGACCCTTCACATAACCTAACCATTTCCTTGGCTCTCTTGTAGAGTGCTTCCATTGTTTTCAGTGCCATGATGTCCTTGAGGAGCAGATTCAATGCATGAGCAGCACAGCCAATGGGTGTGAAGTAAGTTAGACTCCTCCACTTTAGACCAAGCAGCCTTCATGTTCGCAGCATTGTCTGTCACCAGTGCAAATACCTTCTGCGGTCCAAGGTCATTGATGACTGCCTTCAGCTCATCTGCAATGTAGAGACCGGTGTATATGTTGTCCCTTGTGTCTGTGCTCTTGTAGCATACTGGTTGAGGGGTGGAGATGATGTAGTTAATTATTCCTTGCCCATGAACATTCAACCACCCATCAGAGATGATTGCAATACAGTCTGCTTTCTCTATGATTTGCTTGACCTTCACTTGACCTCTGTTGAACTCTGCATCCAGCAAATGAGTAGATAAAGCATGTCTGGTTGGAGGGGTGTATGCTGGGCAAAGAACATTCAGAAATGTCTTCTAATACACATTGCCTGTGCGCATTAGAGGTCAACCAGTTGCATACACAGCTCGAGTAAGACATTCATCAGCATTTCTCGTTTGCAACCCTAGTCATGCCATTGATTTTGTTATAATGCTTAAGTCACACAGGTAGGATAAGAACACGGCACATGCCAAAATGTGTAGAATTGCAGGAAATTTGCTTGAAAATGGCAACATTTTGTCCACGTCCACCCCCCTCCCCTAGCGCAGGTAAGGAATGGCACTACAATTCCCTCAATTCCACACACACTGATTTGATCCCATCAGGTGGTGCATCCGACTGGGTTCTCTCACGCACAAACATCCACGTACACACACACCTAGGGAGGTTTCTCATGGCTGGATATGAAAACATATCTCCGCATACAACCAGAACACTCCAGGGGGTTATGGATCAGGAGAAGTCAAGGACTTAAATAACACTGACGGTTTCTAATGGCTCTAAACCATTTAACTAATAACTATGTACCTTTTCTAATGACATGCACAAACCTTGGGAACTTTCACCAAGCAGTTCATTTACATTCATCGGAAATGGTGAAAGCCAGCTGATAAGCTGGCTTACAGTAGCAATATCTTCCAGGGACTGTTCATATGAATATCAATACGGAAAAAAAGGCATTCAGGGAGAGAATAAATTGAATTGGATTTCGCGGCTGCGTTGAATTTGGGAAGGACAATGTGGAGTGAAAGGTTGGATTTAATAAGGCTTTCAAAAAAATCATAAAAACTCCACTGTGTGAACGGGGGGGGGGCAGCCGAGTCAACACTTTAAAAACAAAAGCATTAAAGTTTGTACACCCCTATAACTCTCTTTCTGAGTTTCTGCTGAGAGCAGTATGCCGAAGTAATTTGCTAAACAAATCGCAATATCAAGGTCCGTTGACAAGTCTTCACCTTTCCTTAAAAGCTACTTGTCCATGAGCTAATATACTTAGTTGAATTTCAATATATTTAATGGGTTTGGACGACCGTGCCAAACGGAAGTCTAGTTCTGCCTTGTTCTGGCTGTTGGAGAAGCAGAGATCGTCTTTTAGTGAGCTACCTGTACGCACTGGGGTGATCAGATGCAATGCACAGCCCTCTTTCAAGTGACTCACCTGCATCTCCAACTCCCCAAGCACATCACAACTTTTAATACCAGGTGTACATTGTTCACTAATTGTCTTGTCATTCAAACCTGCCTGCTGACCTGCTGAATTGGAGATAAATGAGAATTATTTATAAAAAAAATGTCTAAAATTGTCTGTGTGGCATTTTTATGATTTGTCCATCTGTATGACCTCTGTGGTATAGTAGACGTCATTCTCTTGCTCTGACTCATTCTCCTTCCTTTCCCTCTCCTCCTCAGCACCATTAAAAGCAGAGGTAAGACAGGGGCATAGTATAGACCCAGCAAAGGCCCCGTGAAGATATTCCTTGTGGGCCTAGAAGTCACTTGAAAATAAAAAAATATATCCAATCAAACTATTGGCTGCTACAAAACATCACTGAGCTGGATTGATAAACTAGGTCTTTGTATTACCGACAACAGCTGCAAAGGTACTGATAAAAACATTCACAGAAGATAGCAGTCTGGCCCTGGGCATATGGTGGAGACCGGCAGGACTAGGAATTATCGGACAAAACAAAGTGTGTGTTCAACGCTGGGCCTGCATTTCTGTGAGATAACCATTCCCGAAACAGCTTTAATGTCTGTTGGGAACACTGAGGCTCTGAGGCTGTCGTGGTGACCGTATTACCGCCAGTCATGACCTCGGTCAAATTGTCTGTGACCGTTGATTATCCCATCCAAAACTGCACAAATGAATGCTGATTGTTAGTCTACTAAACTTGCTAATGACCTGGTACTCGGACGGACAATCGAGCGCTCTCTAATCCCTCTCTAAACAAGTCATGATTTAATTTGAATAATAAGGGAAAATGGTGATGGATTCCGAAATGGACACGGGAAAGCCCTGGACCCAATATGCAAACACTTATTTTTAAAACCCGTTCCCAAAAGGACAACCGGTCCAAGTGAGGGAAGCAGCAGAAAAGCCATTTTTTTCCCCGTTTTTTTCCATTTATTTTTTTAAACTGGAGCAATTACACAGACACAGAGAGACAGAGAGAGAGAGAGAGAAATAGAGAGAGGATGTAGGCTATTAGGGAGCAGAGGCTGTGCGATGTGTGTGTGTGAGTTAGACATGGGAGGCTGGGAGCAACATAACTCCATTCAGATTCTAGCCTAAATAGCAGCCTACCTGTTGGCTTTTGGTTGGTGTAGCCTTTCTTTCTCATTTCACTTTCAATTGTGTAATTTTAATTGAATATTCCATTGATTATATACCCCCCAACTTGGCTGCCACACAAGCAGAGCAGCAAAGCAATGGTTAATTAACGGTTAATTACGGTGAGACTGGCAGTCATATGCATGACAACCAGGTGGCGAATCGCATCTCTGCATGTCTGGCAGACATATCAGTGTGGATGACGGATCACCACCTCAAGCTGAACCTCGGCAAGACGGAGCTGCTCTTCCTCCCGGGGAAGGACTGCCCGTTCCATGATCTCGCCATCACAGTTGACAACTCCATTGTGTCCTCCTCCCAGAGCGATAAGAACCTTGGCGTGATCCTGGACAACACCCTGTCGTTCTCAACTAACATCAAGGCGGTGGCCCGTTCCTGTAGGTTCATGCTCTACAACATCCGCAGAGTACGACCCTGCCTCACACAGGAAGCGGCGCAGGTCCTAATCCAGGCACTTGTCATCTCCCGTCTGGAGTACTGCAACTCGCTGTTGGCTGGGCTCCCTGCCTGTGCCATTAAACCCCTACAACTCATCCAGAACGCCGCAGCCCGTCTGGTGTTCAACCTTCCCAAGTTCTCTCACGTCACCCCGCTCCTCCGCTCTCTCCACTGGCTTCCAGTTGAAGCTCGCATCCGCTACAAGACCATGGTGCTTGCCTACGGAGCTGTGAGAGGAACGGCACCTCCGTACCTTCAGGCTCTGATCAGGCCCTACACCCAAACAAGGGCACTGCATTCATCCACCTCTGGCCTGCTCGCCTCCCTACCTCTGAGGAAGTACAGTTCCCGCTCAGCCCAGTCAAAACTGTTCGCTGCTCTGGCACCCCAATGGTGGAACAAACTCCCTCACGACGCCAGGACAGCGGAGTCAATCACCACCTTCCGGAGACACCTGAAACCCCACCTCTTTAAGGAATAACTAGGATAGGATAAAGTAATCCTTCTGACCCCCCCTCCCCTTAAAAGATTTAGATGCACTATTGTAAAGTGGCTGTTCCACTGGATATATCTTAAGGTGAATGCACCAATTTGTAAGTCGCTCTGGATAAGAGCGTCTGCTAAATGACTTAAATGTAAATGTAAATGACAATTACAGACTAACAAAATTTCATGACCGCCACAGTTGGTCCATTCCCAAAAGTTGCAGGATTTGGGGGCTCCATGACGAGATTGAAAATCTGTGCATCAAATGGGCACTAAGGACAGGCTGACAGAAAAATGTGAACAATTTCAAGGATGTTGAAGTTCATATAAGGAAATCAGTCAATTGAAATCAATTCATTTGGCCCTAACCTATGGATTTCACATGACTGGGCAGGGGTGCAGCCATGATTGTGCCTGTGAGGGCATAGGCCCACCCACTTGGGAACCAGGCTCACCCACTGGGGAGCCAGGCCCAGCCAATCAGAATGAGTCATTCCCCCCCAAGAGGATCCTACAGGTGAAGAAGCCGGATGTTGAAGTCCTGGGCTGGTGTGGTTACATGTGGTGGACATCACTGAAGTCAACATGCCAATTGCATGCACCCTCAAAACTTGAGACATCTGTGGCATTGCATTGTGTGACAAAACTGAACATTATAGAGTGTCAGTTAAGAACAAATTATGTTTTACAATGACGGCCTTCACCGGCCAAACCCGTACGATGCTGGCCCATTTGTGCGCTGCCCTATGGGACTCCCAATCACGGCCGGTTGTGATACAGCCTGGATGGATGGATGATCTTGACAAAAGATAAAATGCTCACTAACAGGGTGGGATCTTAACAAATTAGCTTTTTGTGCGTATGGAAAATGTTTGGGATCTTTTATTCCAGCTCATGAAACATGGCACCAACATTTTACATGTTGCGTTTATATTTTTGTTCAGTATACATTTGGTGAGACTCTGTACCATTAGGGTGTAAGGGTGCCCAGACTGTCTGTATAAGCCGTTAGACTAATTCAGAGTAAAGACACAGGGCTGCTCCTTGAGTTCACAGCAATCGCACATAAACCACAGAGAATAGAATTCAAAATAAAGCATAAATGGATGACGTCCCATGGTGAACAAACTTTTCTAAACTACAGAAGAAGAATGACCACCCTCTATTGAACTTCAATCACATCAGTAAACAAGGTTATGTAAAACCTTAGGCTGCGCAATCTAATACTCATCCTGGGACAATAACCGGACTGAATTATTTGCCTCGCCAAATTTAAATAATGGGTTGTAGCAAGTCATGGATATTTATTGTTGTGTACACAGAAGGACAACGCATAATTGAACTAAGAGAGGCGTAACTTTTAAAACTAGGAGAGCCCTTTGTTCCCCGTGGTTCACAGAGCACTCCATGCCTTTGTGCAACAACCCCAGCGGAACAGCCATGGCCTGATAACACAGTGGGCATAAAGACCAGACCATGAAAATGTTGATACATCAGTGTCCATAGACCACCAACACTCCAACTGCATTAGGTAGCAAGTTATGGTCGCTAGAGTATGCTAGCTAGAGACCAACAGCTTCATAAGAACCAAGTAGCGTTGTTGTTCATTACCAAGCCCCCTAACACAGCATCAACAACAAGATAGCCGAAGGAGCTTCAGAGTTAGTGAAAAGGCTAGGGCGCCCTGTGGTGGAGGCGGGCTTTGAAAAGTCATGTCTGAGCAGAAACCTCAAGAGAGAGAAAGATGGGAGAGAGAAGAGACAGGCATGGCTCAGCATAGGCACCAAAAGCAAGTGTATAGTGCGCCCTCCATAGACCCTAAACGTTAATGATGTGAAGGCAAAAAATATAACTCTGGAACAGGCCTAGAGTAGAGATTCAGATGAAATACAGTAGATGGAATAGAGAAGTGGTCACCAACCTTTTCTGAGTCAAGATCACTTTCGCAGTCTTAAAAGCAAGCAGAGATCCACCGCTCAGATTTGTTTTAAACATTACTTACAAAATTTAACAAATCAAATCGTATTTGTCACATGCTCCGAATACAACACGTGTAGACCTTACAGTGAATTGCTTACTTGAAAGCCCTTAACCAACAATGCAGTTTTGAGGGGAAAAAAGAAATAGAAAAAAAGGATAAAAGTAACAAATAATTCAAGAGCAGCAGTAAAATAACAATAGTGAGGCTATATACAGGGGGTACCAGTACAAAGTCAATGTGCGTGGGCACCGGTTAGTCGAGGTAATATGTACACTAACGTTTAAAAGTCTGGCGTTACTTACAAATGTCCTTGCTTTTGAAAGAAAAGCTCATTTATTGTCCATTAAAATAACATCAAATTGATCAGAAAAACAGATGGTACCTGCAACAATTAACATTGTTAATGTTGTAAATGACTATTGTAGCTGGAAACGGCAGATTTTTTTATGGAATATCTACATAGGCCCATTATCAGCAACCATCACTCCTGTGTTCCAATGACACATTGTGTTAGCTAATCCAAGTTTATCATTTTAAAAGGCTAATTTATAATTAGAAACCCCTTTTGCAATTATGTTAGCACAGCTGAAAACTGTTGTTCTGATTAAAGAAGCAATAAAACTGTCCTTCTTTAGACTAGTTGAGTATCTAGAGCATCAGCATTTGTGGGTTCGATTACAGGCTCAAAATGGCCAGAAACAAATAACTTCCTTCTGAAACTCGTCAATCTATTCTTGTTCTGAGAAATGAAGGCTATTCCCATGCGAGAAATTGCCAAGGAACTGAAGATCTCATCTACGATCATCCACCTCCCTTCATTCACTTCCGGAAGTTTTCTCGAAAGATGAGGGAACCATTCCTTCGCCTCATTATAACATCTTTGGTCTGACAGATTGTGACACCCAGAATGCATTGTATAATGTCAACAAACATGGCACCACACATAGCTGGCAAATAGCTATGCTAATTCTGATCAGTACAACACTCAAAAAAGTATTTTGCACACATCATATTTGTCCATTACAATATTTGCAATAATCGGAATGCATGTCACCAGTACATGAAAACATGTGAATAAAACTGTAAATACATTATGCTCCATACATACATACATACATACTGAATGCTCCTACAAAAGAAACGACAACACGATATACAGAATATCAGGAACTCTGATAGGAACGCACACATGTCCAAAGTTATTATTTGTAAGGAAAACATCAAGGAAGGCAAAGCGAGCACCAGCAAGAAAATGCTCCAATTCTCGCAAGACCGCGCAAATATATGCATACCTGATCTGCGCAAACAAGCGTGAAGTGCGGTGGGCTCTCCTCGAAGAGAGAAGTTGATCCTGCTCAGTAAAGCCTCAAACATAAAGTTGAAACATAGCCTATAGATAATTAGCAGGCAGCCATCCCCTCCGACGCCATCTTCCAGACATTAACCTCACAAAAACAGTTCTGTAGAAATGAGGTTTGTGCAATAGGCCTAATACATTATCACAGCATAGCCTGACAACATTGTTATTCTCAGACCATATTATATTTCAAAACTCAAACTTTGATAACAAAATAGATCAGTTGGTGGAGTAATTGCGAGGCACAGCTGAGCATAAATTGAAATAAGTTGCTTTGCATTTTACTGGACTGATGGTACCTGCATCTGATGGTCATGGTGCTTCAAGACAACTGGGTGGAAGAATATATACACTACCGGTCAAAAGTTGTAGAATGTTCCATTTTCTACATTGTAGAATAATAGTTGAAGACATCAAAACGATGAAAGAACACATGGAATCATGTAGTAAGCAAAAAAAAGTGTTAAACAAATCAAAATATATGTTATATTTGAGATTCCTCAAAGTAGCCACCCTTTGCCTTGATGACAGCTTTGCACACTTGGCATTTTCTCAACCAGCTTCATGAGGGAGTCACCTATTATTATTATTATATTATTATATTATACCTAGAATGCATTTAAATGAACAGGTGTGCCTTGTTAAAAGATAATTTGTGGATAAGGATAAATTCATTAGAGTTAACAGCCTCAGAAATTGCAGCTCAAATAAATACGTCAAAGAGTTCAAGCAACAGACACATCAAATCAAATGTATTTATATAGGCCTTCTTACATCAGCTGATATCTCAAAGTGCTGTACAGAAACCCAGCCTAAAACCCCAAACAGCAAGCAATGCAGCAATGCACATCTCAACATCAACTGTTCAGAGGAGACTGTGGGAATCAGGCCTTCATGGTCGAATTACTGCAAAGAAACCACTACTAAAGGACACCAACAAGAAGAGGAGACACAAGCAAAGTGTATATAGAAAGAGGTCAAATGCTGACGTCAGTGATCTTCAGGTTGGAATTCCGAAAATCTTGAGTTGCAACGCGACTGTCTTATGCACAAATTCACGCTGTTCCTATGATCAGAGAAAGTTAAATATTCCCCGATATTAAAACACACACAACGAGCTGCTACTAAAAATGCAGGCCTATCGATACACTTGGCTACTAATTCATAGCAGCTGCAGCGTGAGTGGTCGTAGTACCACTCGCCCTGCAGCTGCAATGAATTAGTAGCCAAGTGTATCGATAGGCGCATATTATGGTTTGCAATGGTGTTGAATAAAAACAGTGTTGACAGTTCTGAATAAAAACTTAAGCATGAACTCACTCATAGAAACAGCAGCCCTTTGCTGTATTCTTTGACAGTCTCTCAGGTCATGGTATTTAAAAGTTATTCAATCTCATGTGGGCTTTGATGGAAGCTGTAGCCACGGTGATTTGAGTTGAGTTATCCGATTGGCCGGCTTCTGAATCAAGTGCAAACTGCGTAACACGAGAAAAAAAAGGAAAGGAGCGCAAGCCTTTATCTTTGGCTTTTCTACAGAAATGTTTGGTGATCGACTAGGAATGCCTTGAAGATCGAGCAGTCGATCACGATAGACCAGTTGATGACCACTGGAATAGAGTGTATACTAATGAAAACGCTATGACATCATCTGAAAATATGTGTTGCAGCTGATTTCGAACAGTCCATTTAGAAAGCAAAGACCTCCGGAGTTACTGCAGATCCCATCCAAATTAGAGATTCGGAGTTAAATACAGAGATCCAATAAATTAGAGTAAATGGATTGGAGACATTGTTCTATTGTCTGGTAACCTTCGTAGTTCTGTAATGTGTCTAACATTCCCCTCTGCAATAGCTGCGATTTGGGATAAAGCCTCTTTTTAAAAAGATATCTCTTATCTGAACGTGATAACCCAGGCAGACGTCTCACTCTCCTGTGTGGGCCACCATACAAGACGTCCGACGAGATTCATGTGTCAAAAGAGAATACAAAATGGAGTCAAGCTCCTGCCATGTAGAGATCCCTCCTCTGGGTGTGTTGGTGTGGAGGTCAGCTGTCAGAATACATCAGATTAGCATTCGAGTAGGAAGTAGAAGTCTTCACTGAACAACACCAGGCAGAGAGGCATGAAGGTGTATTCATTAGGGCAGGAAATTGCCAGGGACCTCAAAATACAATATTTTTGTGACATTTAGGCGGCAATATGTATTGGGATTCTCACGATTCTATGTGCATTACCATTCGATACTGTGATTTTATTTTATTTGATATAGCTTTGTATAAGTCTGGCTGCAGAGAGAAAAAGCAATAAAAAGTGGTTTTGATCAGTCATGGAAATAAAAGTGCTGACATGTTGGCTCACTATTTAAAAAGAAGAAAGAAAACAAGCTAAAATACCAGAGTCTTGCCGCAGGTACACACACCCGACTTGCACTTTGGAGTCAAAGTATCAATAAAATATTGTCCCAAATAATCTTTCGATATGTAACTGTATAGATATTTTCCCCCATCCCTAGTATTAATATCATTGTTTTTTAAAGCATGATCTGACATCTCAAGTAACATTGTTTTCTACCTGACTGACTTATCTTTCAGCCTGCTGTTATCGTGCAGTAGCTTCTTTTAGCTCGTACTAACTGCTTAGCTAGGTAAGATTATCCATCAAACTCATTAACTAGTAACATTCCCCTGCTCCAGTTCAGCAGAGATATACCAGTCATCTTCATCTGCCAGACCAGGCTAGACCAAACAACACTAGCAGACCAGACTATTAGGGATATAACGATTTACCGATATGTATCGGTCTACAGTTCAAATGTTTAAGATGCCAGTGCATCGGTCCTCGGAAGCCCAATCTGATCCAAAACCGATTCAAATGTTACAAATCACCGGTTTACTGACAATTTTTACAACAAAAAATCTGCATTATTCTGAAAACACCTCTTACCTGATGTGACTAAATTCATGCACTCTCTCCTTCAGCATATCAAACTTTTATGCATGTAACTGTGTATGACATTGAACTACAAATCTGTTAACTGTGCACACGGTGCAGGAGACGCAGCTGCTTGCGCCAATGAGAGGTAGGCCTACCCTATCACTGTTCTAATATCCGTAGGCTACATCTGCACGGTACCTTCAGCATTAAGATGTTTGTGAAATGGCTTTCGCAACATTAAATCATAGGATTTATTAATTGAGGGACAACCAATGTAATTTGCTGGGTCATTGTTACCAAATGCGTGGTAAAAAAGGGTGTTTTACCGGAGGAGCTGTGTAGGCTCCCGGAGTGGGCCAAACTCACATCTTGGCACATATAACTGCTGATTTTTGGTAGTTCAGTGCATTTTGTCATTTTTACATGAACAGGGTGAAGGTGTTTCATAACAAGGACAGGAATCATTCTTGCGAGCAGCACTGGTTGGAATGGGAGAAGAGAGCAGTTCTCCTCAATAAAGTAAAACGGTCAAAACTATTTGCTTTTGAGACGGGGGTGAAATCCAAAACAATGTTATATTAACTGGCTATATATGGCATAGCTAATTTCTAAATATAAATATTGACATATTAATAGCTAAAAACATTTTAAATCTACTATATTGACAAGTTAATCAGTAGGCGATGAGGATTTCAGATATAAATTGCTGCCCCCCCCCCCCCCCCCAATAAACAGTGACAAATAGCTTCTGTGAATGTGACGCAAAAAAAAGGGTGTCCAAATTATATATCCAACTAAACACCAGTGCTAAGATGCAAACTGCAAACCCGAATGGCAACTCAGGGGAATCACATTAATTCATACCAGTTATTGCCACGGCACTACTGAACACGTCTGACATTTTAATAACAGAATGAAAATCCTAAGGTCTATTTCTTCTATTAATAAATGCATTTCCTAAAAATGAGGCCTACTAACAGAGGCTAGCGCTTCCCTCCTAACCCGACGTGCGGCTTGTTGTATGACTAATGAGAAGGAGCTGTCACTAGTTGTGAAATTGATTACATCTGTGGAAAACCTCATTAAGAGAAGTGTCACACTTTCCATTAGGCCAGAATAGGAAAGTGGGAGAAGGATGAAAGGAGGGAGTGACGGGTGTGGCTGTAAGTCGGGACTTGGGTGTTAACACTGAATAAGGACACCCTTTCTGAGGACATCAAAGGTCCTTCTGCATGTATAGTTGACAGATGGGTTAGTAGGTGGATCGTCTGATCAACCTAGAGCAGCAGCAACATCGCTCATCTTTCTGTACTGTCTAGTACATTTTAATAAGGACAGACATTATAGGGGTGTCAACGTGGCACATCAGCATTGGGAGAGCCATTCTGGGGACACTGAGGTGCGTAAAGGGAGAAAGGGGGTGAGAGGCCAACCAACTGTATTAAAAAAGATATTAAAGCTATCTGCCTGGGAGACAGTTTGACGGGTGTTTAGGAGCTTAAATAAGCTTCAAAACTAAATGAGTCCGTGGGGATGAGGAGGCTGTTCCCAACACACTGTAAGAGCAGGATCTGGAGGCAAAGCCACAGAGATATAGACATGTTACATCATATGTCTGTCTCTTCATGCTTTTCTACATTACTGAGAAGATAAAGGAACCCATTTGGACAGCAGAAAAATGGGGATGTTACGAAAAAAATACTACTATTCACAAGGCCTATTTTAGCTGCATTTATTTAAAACCTCTTCGTTTTTTTTACACCGTTTTTCTTCCCAATTCCGTGATATCCAATTAAGATCTTGTCTCATCGCTGCAACTCCCTAACGGGCTTGGGAGAGGCGAAGGTCAAGTCATGCATGACCCGCCAAACCCTGCTCCTTAACACCCACCCGCTTAACCCAGAAGCTAGCTGCACCAATGTGTCAGAGGAAACACTGTTCAACTGATGACCGAAGTCAGCCTGGAGGCGCCCGGCCTGCCACAAGAAGTCGCTACAGCGCGATGAGCCCCCCCCCCTAACCCGGACGATGCTGGGCCAATTGTGTGCCTGCTCTATGGGACTCCCGGTCATGGCCGGTTGTGACACAGCCTGGGATCGAACCCGGATCTGTAGTGATGATTGATGCAGTGCCTTAGACCGCTGCGCCACTCGGGAGTCCAAAACCTTTCCTCTCTTTATGTTGTTTGTGAGAATGTATTGGGACTGAAAGGCTATGGGGCTGATTTAGACCTGGTTGCTGACGCACAAATCTGGGCAAGAGCAACGGTTGCCAGATTGAAAAGAGGGAGAAGTTATTTACAGCATGGAATTCATAAAACATGAGAGCTTTATGTGGGTTAATGCTGGGAGCACACGCTGCTATTAGGTCCACTCATCGCTATTCAATAGCAACTACAGCACACCCCACTCCTATCAGACTAAGACTATATGGATAGACAATGCCATTGGCAGCTGCCCTCAAGAGCCCATCTAGATATATTTAAAGAGTGATCTAAGACAGTATCAGGGCTGAAAGTAAGGTGATGGCGGTCCGGTATGACGTCCCGGCAAAATAAATACCGGGGGGTACGCCATACCGGTAAAACATGAGCATATCACAGTAATAAAAACGAAATGTTGA
Source organism: Salvelinus fontinalis (assembly GCF_029448725.1). Lineage (NCBI taxonomy): Eukaryota > Metazoa > Chordata > Actinopteri > Salmoniformes > Salmonidae > Salvelinus > Salvelinus fontinalis. The sequence goes on from NC_074668.1 coordinate 44,270,178, forward strand.
GAAAACTGGAAGCTATTATATCACTTATCATTACCACATGTCAGAGGCATGAAAAATGAGCGCATGGACTTGAAAACGGGTGGTATAGCCTACGCTCAAAACTGGACGTGGTTAGATGAAAAACACTGACATTTTGCCAAGGCAGAGACGAGTGTCTGACAACGAGACGCACGCGGACATCAGTGGACGCATACATTCTGGCCTAATGACAATCAGCAAATGTCATTACACTTGTCGTGTTTTGTGTGACAGATGACATTCACCACTGTCTGGAGGCTGGAAATGTTGCGAGTGGATGAACGTCCGCGGGTAGCCTAGTAAAGGAGCTATTGGAGTGAAAACATGAATGGTTGTGTTCATGCCACAATAAAATAAAATTTTAAAAGTTAAATATTAACGACTAGGCTCAGATATATTATTGAATTAATATGGATTCTATATGTAATTATATCATTAGGCCCATAACATTTTTTGGTGCATGCGAGGTCCTGTACTGGGAAGAAATTAATTCTACTTTTACAACTGGACCGTATCCATATATACCTGGAGTTACATAGTGAGCCTGTGTCAATGTTCCCCAAACTACACTGTTTACAGCACTGAATCAATCCCCACTCTTCAATCCCGTCTCTGTACTCTGTCTTCACACCACAGGCCTGGGGATTTACTACTGACCACAAGTCGCCCAGCCACTAGCGCCACACTCAATCAAGCGCCAGTGAATACAACATCATGATTCCTCTGGCCTTGAAGCAATTCCTGGAACAAGACGAACTATGACCCTATATCACAGAACTGAGTGATAGGCTACTCTGTCGTCCCTCCCTGACTCAACCCTAGGACAGCAACACGTTACACTACGGAGACTCATTCGACAGAGAAAACTATAGGGTTACATTTTTCCAAAAAGAAAACTACATAATATTGTTTTGGTTTTCTGAGATCATACCTTTCATAACATGAAGAAATTTGACATTTTAGCCAGTTAGTACCGGCTCTTAACCAGAATGACCTACAATAAGTATGTGTAACTATGTAAATAGAAACAATGAGTTTTTACTGCTTCTACCTACTTACACAGAATGATGATGGATGTGCTTTTTAGGGCTGCCAATGTCTGTTTGTGGTTATTGCTGTCGGGCTTGGGCGGTATACTGTATGTACCTTACACCGGGGTATTTGGAAATAGCCAAGGGATAGTTTTACAATACCGATGAAACTATTTCCTTTACGTTTTTCAATACATTTTAATATTTGATGCTACTGTTTAAGAAAATACCTGCAGTCTAGTTGTGCAATAGGTTAGATAATGCAGATCACGCTCTTCATTTCACCCGTCTCATTATTTGACATTATGAAACATGTACCATAGTTCACCAGAAAACAGTTAAGCCAGTCACGTGTGTGTTTGTAACTGGCACAACGGGAGAAAGCAGGAGCAGTGAGTCCAGCTGTGTATTGACAGTGGTGGAATTTTATATTGAAAGTCAACTGTGTTTTGCTTCAACAGAGTGATCAGGGACATGGAACTACAGTTTTCCTTCACAGAAAATACATTAGCGCAACACTATTTGGCTGGCAGCCACACAAGTAAATTAGCTTACAATAAAAAAAGCTATGTCTTTTTTAGCAAGAACAATGTATGGCCATCATATTTATAATGTTTATCATAGAAAGAGTGTAGCCAGCTACATTTCCTAATGTTTTGTTTAAAGTTAGTATTTTAATAAGTATTTTATACGTGCGTTTACAAAACATAGCAAAACATTTCTAAAGCATATGTTTTTCATGCGTGAAAAACGCAGAATTCCGCATTATAAGACTCTTAAGTTTATCTTGCTAGTTATTATAAGTGGCTGAATTAATAAGATGACTGCATTATATTGTGTTAGCTTTCTGCCATATTTGAGAAGTCAAAGCTCGTCTTCCCCTCTCCCTTCATCTCCGAGCATTTTTTGTGCATGTTTGGCGCCTCCTTGTGTACTAAGCCGGTAATACCGTATATCCCAGTACAAGAGAAGGACAGTTTGACAATATAAAAATCTTGATACCATCCAACCCTATTTCTCGCCGTTCACTCTGCAGTCTGCATGGTCAGATGGTGATATTATGATTTCCACAAGCATTCTATAATTACACTACTAGTTTGTGTATCTTATTGTCTGTCTTTTGCTAGCTAGTTGTGTTAGCTAATGCTAAAAACGAGTTAGTTGGCTAGCTAACGTGCTAAAAGTACTAAAGGTCTGAGCACACAGCTACCTAATATCAAATCAAATTTTATTTGTCACATTCGCCGAATACAACAGCTGTAGACCTTATAGTGAAATGCGTACATACAAGCCCTTAACCAACAATGCAGTTAAGAAAAATAAGTGTTGAGTAAAACAGATACAGTAAGTAACAAATACTTAAAGATCAGCAGTAAAATAACAGCAGCGAGGCTACATACAGGGGATACCAGTACAAAATCAATGCGCGGGGGCACAGGTTAGTTGAGGTAATATGTACATGTAGGTAGAGTTAAAGTGACTATGCATAGATAATAACCAGAGAGTAGCAGCAGCGTAAAAGAGGGGGAGGCGACAATGTAAATAGTCTGGATTTGATTAGCTGTTCAGAAGTCTTATAGCTTGGTGGTAGAAGCTGTTTAGAAGCCTTTTGGACCTAGACTTGGCGCGCCGGTACCGCTTGCTATGCGGTAGCAGAGAGAACAGTCTATGACTAGAGTGGCTGGAGTCTGACAATTTTTACAGCCTTCTTACACCGTAAGAAGGTATAGAGGTTCTGGATGGTAGGAAGCTTGGCCCCAGTGGCTTGCAGTCAGAGGCCGAGCAGTTGCCAACCAGTCAGGATGCTCTCGATGGTGCAGCTGTTGAACTTTTTGAGGTTCTGAGGACCCATGCCAAATCTTTTCAGTCTCCTGAGGGGGAATAGGCTTCATTTTGCCCTCTTCACGACTGTATTGGTGCGTTTGGACCATGATAGTTTGTTGGTGATGTGGACACCTGCTCCTGGGGGCGTGCCAAGTCCTCCTTTTCTCGTAGTCCACAATCCTCTCCTTTGTCTTGATCACGTTGAGGGAGAGGTTGTTATCCTTGCACCACACGGCCAGGTCTCTGACCTCCCTGTAGGCTGTCTCATCGTTGTCGGTGATCAGGCCTATCACTGTTGTGTCGTCAGCAAACTTGATGGTGTTGGAGTCTTGCCTGGCCATGCAGTCATGGGTGAACAGGGAGTACAGGAGGGGACCGAGCATGCACTCCTGAGGGGCCCCCGTGTTGATGATCAGCATGGCAGATGTGTTGTTACCTAACCTTACAACCTTGGGGGCGGTCCATCAGGAAGTCCAGGATCCAGTTGCAGAGGTAGGTGATGAATCCCAGGGTCCTTAGCTTAGTGATGAGCTTTGAGGGCACTATGGTGTTGAACGCTGAGCTCCAGTCAATGAATAGACTTCTCACATAGGTGTTCCTTTTGTCCAGGTGGGAAAGGGCAGTGTGGAGTGCAATAGAGATTGCATCATCTGTGGATCTGTTGGGGCGGTATGCAATTTGGAGGGGGTCTAGGGTTTCTGGGATAATGGTGTTGATGTGAGCTATGACCAACCTTTCAAAGCACTTCATGGCTACAGACGTGAGTACTACGGGTCAGCAGTCATTTAGCCAGGTTACCTTGGTGTTCTTGGGCACAGGGATGAATAGACTTCGGTCATAAGAGACAGCAGCAGAAACATTATGTACAACATGAGGTACAATTAACGCGAAAAAAACAGACACAATAGCACAATTGGTTGAATGCCCGTAGAAAGGGAGCCATCCCCCCAGCGCCATTATTATAGCATGGTACTAGTGCTTGTGAAGGCCTAGATAAAACATGTTGTTTGTGCAATGGTATCTAGTAAAATCAGAGAGGAATTGTTACGAATTCCCTGCCGGTGACTCTTAGCACACCACCTCATTCTCACAGCCCTCTCTCAGGGACACAAACTCTGCAACTTTCGAACTCCAGCATTAGGCTCCCTTCCCCCGTCTAGGCTATGGGTCGTAAACTGACCCTTCACACCACTGCACCTAGCCAAACCGATTGGTTGCTAGAGTTCATGGTTGCCAGGGGCCTTATGACACAGTGGGGTCAGCCAATCACAGGCATTTCTGTGATTGCTGCTCTTGTTGAGACTGAAAGTTGGAAGCAGCCAAACTCATCTCTGCCCTGCACAACAACAACAACAGCTGGACTCATATCTGGACTGGACTTGTGGGATGGTGTGAGGGACTGGTGTGACATTTGAATTTTGTTCGTTAGTTGTTACCATTGTTGTACCCTGCCTCTATGTACAGCTGTATTGTAATATGTGCATGTAGCAAACACATTTTCATACAGTCTTTCCCATGTTAATAGCCTTAATAGCCTCAGTTCTAGTATTGGGTACAGTGTGTTCATTAGCTATTTTTGTTTTGAGTTGGACTGAACAGAATAAAACCATCAGAATGGAGAAAGTCACATTGAAATCACACAGAATTTGGGTTGCCAACCTATGGTCATGAAATACTCTCACAATCGTTCACAAATGCATCGTCAACATCAACAATGAAAAACTCACCCAGGAGAGCTGACATGTTCTGGAAGATTCTCAGCAGCTCTGGGGTGATTGCCGGACTATTCTCTAATGTCACCAACCTGTAGGTTGATAAAGGGATGGAGGAGAGAAAGGAGGGTGCCGAGAGAGAGGGGGGGGCGGATGTGAAATGGAGAAAGAGGACACGAGAGTTAGCGTCACAGAAGCATTTAAACCTGCTGACCAGACCATAACGAAGCCCTAGACTTCCAGTTTACATTAGTAATTTAGCAGACGCTCTTATCCAGAGCGACTTAAGAGTAGTGAGAGCATACATTTTCACACTGGTCACCAGTGGGAACCGAACCCACAACCCTGGCGTTGCAAGCACCATGCTTCACCAATGGAACAGAACAGATAGCACTACAAAAACTGTGTTTGAGATTCAAAATATGTACATATCTATGGCTGGAGAAGAAACGGCAACGTGTCAATGTGTGGCTGAACCATAAAAGAAGAATCTGTCAATGAGTCAATCAAACTCAAACCATGACAATGGTTCATCACAGTCAATTGAGTCAGTCTATTGAGAGCAACTCAAGCTCATTCTAGCACGTCACTGCAGACGTTCTGCCCTTTGAGATGAGAATTTAAAAGCAGACAATGTGCTTGTTCAAAGACTGTCCTGTTTGACACACCGGCTCAGAGATAGGACGCGTAATCCCTCTTATCACTGCTAACCATGTGTAACTAGGCCAACGTCATCGAAAGGCACAACAAAAGACGAGCCACGCTAAGGCCTCAGTGTTCAAGCTTTTGCAAGCCAGACAGGCCTTCCACAATAGGATAATTTACTACAAAATGGCCCTGTAAGGAGAACCACAATTTTGAACAAATTTAAATGTCTTCTTTTCAGAGCTCTAGTCGCACAGGAAAATGGGCAGTGTGTGTTACGCCTACTTTGAACTTATCGTCATCGCCCATCAGAGGGCATGAACGAACGTGAAAGAGAGTGATTGAAGGAAAGAGAACGAGGGAGAGAAGGACAGAGCTAGAGAAAGGGGAGAACAAAAAAACGAGTGACGGACCGCGAGACAGAACACAAAATAGAGTGCGAGACAGCAGGTGGGGAAAAAAAGAGAAGCCGTTGACACAAATGACTCTGTAAATGAGGTAAACACGTATTTCGGTTACAACTGTTTATCTGGGAGGAAGCAAAGGCAAAATCAACGTCACTTAAGCGGAGGGGAGCGAGAGAGAGAGAGAGCGAGAGCGCATAATGGGAGAGAGATAAAAGCAGAGGGAAGAAAAAGAGGGAAAAATCTAAGAGGGGAGTGAGAGAGAGTGCTACAGAGGGAAGGATGGAAGAAAGGTGAGTGCTGTAAGTGCCTGATAAACGTCTGCCTTTAGAAGAGTGACAGAGACCGTTAGTATCAGTCTGCTCTCAGGGCTGAGTTTGTGTGTGTTTGTCTCTGTGTGGAACCGTTTGTCTCTGTGTGTGTACGTACCACAGCTCCAGTCCGTCCTCTAGCAGGTAGACATGCGGTGGTTGCGAGACATCTGTACTCAGCTGGATCACAGGAAGCAGGAAGAGATACAGGTTCTTACTCTCCGCCCCCAGGCCCTGTGATGACATCATACAGGAATTGACATAAGCCTACCACATTATGAGGGGGTAAAGATTACAATGGTGTGCATATGTGTCCATGGCACTACTTGTTTACTGGATTTGTACTTTACTACACAGTATATTGACACAGACCCTGGTTAAGATTGGGCAGCAAATGGACATCAAATGGAAGAAAAAGGACCGAAACTGAGGGACGACCTGGATTTGTCCAATAAGACTAGCTTCCGTTCAACTTTTCAGTTGCAAAAGGTTTTACTACAATTTGCACTAATGAATATGAGCCTACACTAAAAAGCGAAGCTTTTACGGTATTGAAAATCATAGTGTCGGCATTTCAAAATACCCCAGTATACGGTTATTTGCTCAAGCCTCCCATACATTTGCGCGCACGCACACTGGGAGAAGCGATGAGAAACGGCAACGAAGGGCTAAGGGGCAAGACGGAGTGTATTTTTGATTCGATTTTTTTTTATTTTTACCTTTATTTAACTAGCCAAGTCAGTTAAGAACAAATTCTTATTTTCAATGACGGCCTAGGAACAGTGGGTTAACTGCCTTGTTCAGGGGCAAAACAACAGATTTCTACCTTGTCAGCTCGGGGATTCGATCTCGCAACCTTTCGGTTGCTAGTCCAACGCTCCAACCACTAGGCTACCCTGCCGCCCCGTATGTCATACCTGTACAAGGTGAACCAGTGTGGTGAGTATGGCACAACGCAGCATGTTGTGTTCTTCTGATTGTTTCCAAAGCAGTGGCAGGTACTGGACCAGACAGCCTACATATGGCCGGATCTAAGAGAAAACACAATCTGATCAGCAACAACAAACACCAGAGCATTCCATTCAATAGAAACACAAAGGCCTTCATACAATATGAATGTGTAAGCCCAAATCAAATCAATCAATATCTTTATTGTCCCATTTGGGAAGTGTGTGCAGGTCCAGGTGCCAGTTGTACTAGTTAGGGCGCACGTCTTGTACTAACACAATGTCTAACGTGGGAAGTATTCTGAGCCAGACCTAACCATTCTAACTGTTGGATAATGTCCTTCCTTGTAATCGTAGGGTTGGTAGGGAGCAGGTCAAGATATTATTTGTGGTAGCACGATTTCAAAATATCAAGAAAGACTCCAACAGCTTACTTTTCACACATGCATCGTCTCTGTGTACATTCTCTCCTAAGCAGCCATAACAATGTATTCATCCGAAGGACCCAACACAAACAGACTAACTCTTTTCACTGGCTGCTAATGTTCCCTGAAATGTGCTCATTTGCTGCTTGGCAATAAAAGTCAAATGAGTAAATATCAAATTAAGCCCCACTCCTCTAACAGACTCGCAACTCTACAGTCAAGCTCAGAGTGAGTTTACCATAGCCCACACACTCCTTTCTCTCCCTCTCTCACACACACCCTCTCTTTCTCTGGCAGCTTTTCTGTAAAGGAGGTGTTTATAATGACATCTTTATTGGATTGAGTCAGAGGCATGGCGACTGAGACCAGTCGCTCCCTTTCCTCTGCGAAACTGGTAAATATGTCAGCACCTGCGGCCTCCGATTCACAACTACCTAAGTGCAATGGGCCAAAACTGAATTATACCGTTGTTTTAATACCCATTTTCATGCACAAGAGCCTCTCTTTCTTTCTCCACTTGCTCCAGCTCCTCCTCGCTTCCTGTCCCTTTCCCCTCTTAGACTTCTTTCTCTCACTTCCCTCCACCTCCCTCCCTCCTTTCTCGGAGAGCTCCTTTGTTTGAATGTCTTGCACCGTTACACATTTTTAAGGAGCAGGGGGAAAAGAGAATCACAAAAAGACAGACAGCTTTCAAAATGCAGCCCTTTAAAGAAGATGAGAGGGAGCCAAGCCATTCTAAAGGGTGATTTGTAAATTCAGAAGAGAAAGAGAGAAAAAAAATGTATATACCCCATCTCCGAGCAATGGTTTCATTATGCCTTTTCTACCCCATTATTTCTTCATTTTTTTTTGCCTTTAAGAATTCCCTGTGAGGTGTAATAGAATATTCACGTGACTGCGTTCTCGCTCACAGGCAGTTAAGACAGGCGATTTAAATATAATGACAGTTGACTGGAGTGGAAGCCATTTATGAGGGAGTGAAGTCAAGAGAGCGTTGAGGAGAAATAGAGTACACCACTGAATAATACGGGGGTCAAAGAATAAAGGTCATCAAAGGCTGACAAACACCGGGTAGATTTCGTAAAACAATTCGATGGTAATTGACGGATCATAAAACTATTATTAAAGTGCTTAGAAGGGACAAAAGAAAAACAAAAATGGCGAGTGAGAGCTTTCGTCGTGCTCAGTTGAACTCAGAGTTCACTTCATGACTTGCGATGACTGACAAACGCGTCATCAGTGGAAGGACGGCAGAACCCAGCAGTTGAAGGCGACTGTCTGAGAAAGTGACGAGTGACTGGTTTCTTGTGCTCTTAGAAAGTCGCTTTGTTTCCTCTAGGCCTGAGGGAGAGCAGGCTGAGAAATGTTGCATACCGGTTACATGATGGTTGTTCTTAACAGCTGGGCTGTCCCCTAATAAATCAAAGGCAATGGATGCCACTGTATTTCTTTAAATTATGTGGCGTTTTTTAACCCAGCTACTAGAATTCCATTACATGTGCATATCCTACCATGACGTATACCATGACCTTAGTAAAAAATTAAAATAAAATAAAATTCAGGCAATGAGCTCTTTGGGATTTGACCCCTCACCTGGATGTTGACCCTCTCAATGACACATGAGATCACATGGAGGACCTGCATCTTAGTGTCACACTCTGTCACCTGCTGCAACAGCTGGAATAGCAGGCTGAAAATAGACTCCAGATACTAAAGGGTGAGAGAGGAGGGAGGTAGAGGGAGAGAGAGAGAGGGAGGGAGAGCATTTTAATATCCCATTATCGCATACCATGCATTTACCCCCCAAAAATGTATCTTAAAAAAAAGCAATGCCAGAATAGAAGACGATTAGCAACATTTAAAAAAAAAAAAACATTTCTCTCCTAGAAAAGGCACTCACCGGTAAGAACTGTTCTGTCCGGAACTCAAAGTCGTCGACAGGTGATGACACGTTAAGGAAGAGAAACTGACAGGTCTTACAAGAGGTTCATCTTCACAGAGAGACTTCACAGTGACAGGAAGAGAGGTGCATAACAATATGATTTTTTGAAAGAAGCAACACATTTGTATTTCAGCAAAATAGATTCAATGAGAAGGATATTGAGTTTCAGAGTTGTGGCCGTCTCGATCCGCACCTTTAGAACAAAAACAAAACATTGGTATTTCTGCCAAATATCTCTGGGGGATGGGGCTGAATACGGAGCTGTACTCACAGTTGAGAGAAGACCGACTAAGAATAAGAGATGAACGTAAGGTTTTTGTTGTGGGTGATTGTGATGAGCGAGGTAATTAACCGAAATGTCAGGTTTAAAAAACAAATAATTGACAGGCATCGGCTCAATTACTTCAATTCAATTTCGTTCACATTTTTTTCTGTGAGCTCAATGGGCACATAAATCAGATCAAGCCTGAACTGTGCGATGTAGTAGGGAGTTGTAGTTTCCAAAAAGCCAATATTATACACGGCAGAAAATCTAATCAAACGTGGTAATTAACTACAATGACCATAATCCATTGCTCCTAGTTGTCCGGTCTGTGCATTTCTTTTATACCTGCTACGAGAAGAGACAGAAGAATGCGCGATTGAGAGGGGTAGCAGTTGCTTCACGAGGTAAACTACATGACCAAAAGTATGTGGACATCTGCTCGTCGAACATCTCATTCCAAAATCATGGGCATTAATATTGAGTTGGTCCCCCCTTCGCTGCTAGAACAGCTTCCACTCTTCTGGGAAAGCTTTCCACTAGATGTTGGAACATTGCTGTGGGGACGTGGTTCCATCCAGCCACAAGAGCATTAGTTAGGTAGGGCACTGATGTTGGGGCAATTAGACCTGCCTCGCAGTTGGCGTTCCAATTCATCCCAAAGGTGTCCGATGGTGTGGAGGTAAGGGCTCTGTGTAGACAACTCAAAGTTCTTCCATGCTGATCTCGACAAACCATTTCTGTATGTGCCTCACTTTGTGCACAAGGGCAATGTCATGCTGAAACAGAAAAGGGCATTCCCCAAACTGTTTTGGAATTACAGAATATTCTAGAATGTCATTGTATGCTGTAGCGTTAAGATTTTCCTTCACAGGAACTAATGGGCCTAGCCCAAACCATGAAAAACAGCCCCAGATCATTATTTCTCCTCCACCAAACTTTACAGTTGTCACTATGCATTCGGGCAGGTAGCATCCTCCTCGCATCCGCCAAAACCCAGATTAATTCGTTTGACTGCCAGATGGCGAAGCGTGATTCATCACTCCAGAGAACGTGTTTCCACTGCTCGAGTCCAATGGCGGCAAGCTTTACACCACTCCAGCCGACGCTTGGTAATGTGCATGGTGATCTTAGGCTTACGTGCGGCGATGTTTAATAAGTAATAAGCCGTAATGGACAGTCACAACCATCATAGGAATTTTTACTCCATTTTTTATTCTGTAAAGTGCATTTCATGTTCAATTTTTTTAAAATCAAAACTCAAATTGAAAAGAGAAGACTTGAGAACACCTAAGTAAAGTTGCCGTGTCACTTTCATGGGGGAATTGTAAGACGTCCAGTGTTATTGACTGTCTCCTCTGTGTAATCTACCACTGCCAATATGATGAAGCTCATGTCTACGACAGGAACAAATGATTAGACCTAGGAGAGGAAAACAAGTCTGGGCCCGGAGTGGAACTATGGAGTGACTACAACCTACTGTCAGTGACGAGAGTTGAGCAGGAGTGTGTGTGTGAGAGTGTGTGTGTGAGAGAGCGTAGGGCCTTTCTCTCACCGCTAATGTTAAACCAAGTACGGCGGGCAGTCAATAAAAGCTCTGACGCAGTATCGGCCCAGCAGTTGAATAGCCTAGTCCAAAAGTCATCAACAAAAACCATTAAGTGAAAGCACCCATTTCAAACCATCCCTTGACAATCATTCAAGTGTATATCTTTTTTTGTCTCTGTGAACTGTATATTGAGCATACATTGCACATTTGATGAATTAATACTAGTCAGCGCCTATATTGACAAGGCGGCATATGGGCCGACAATTTGACACTACGGCAGTAAGTAAAAAGAATGAACGTGCTTGGAGCATATAACTTATAGTAATAACTACGTTTGCTCTGCTGCTTTAGAAACACTGAATGCCACCCTTAGTGAGATTCCATTCAACTGATAAGAATAAACTGCATTTCCTTTCATTCCTATGACATCTACCGGCTGAGAGAAGCAATAGGCCTAGAGCTTTAGCATTCTCGGATTGGCTAGCACTGCTCTAAAAGGTGGCCATGAAAAGGCCAGCAATTTGACCCCGTTACCGGGCAGAAGCAGACAATGACATTTAAATAAGAATCTCCAGCTCTGTTCAGTTTATATACCTCGGAAGAACGATTTCCTGTGCGTCTGTGTTCCCTTTCTGCAGTCAAGGCAATCACCTCCATTTATTTCATTTGTTGTGGGTAAGCGACACCAACTTAGACATCCCACAGCATGGATAATAACTACGATGCTCACTAAAGACGTCAGTGAAATCAGTTCTTTTTTTAGATGTTCTTACAGCCCTTCTCTCTAGCATCACCCTGCTATTCTACAGAGCTCAGATGACAAACAGCCTAGCTGGAGTGACAGAAAATGGGCCACAATGGGCCGAAGAGTGCCACTGCCACAGCGTGAAGCAGCCTTAATGGTTATGGGAACTTTCTTTCCGCTGAGTAGAGGCAGGGCTTGGCAAAAAAAAGGAATCAAATGTCACCAGGAAGTATTTTCAGTCGAGGTTTTGGTAAACAGGGCAGAAATCAGATGGGTCTGAAAAGCAAGGACGAGGACTGAGGAATTGGCAGCCAGCTGAGCTGTCTACAGGGGATGGATATCTATGACTAGTGTGACTCACCTCATAAATATCACTGATAAATGCCCAGTGTGTGGTCCAGCGTGTGTGTGTGTGTGTGTGTGTGTGTGTGTTGATGTTTCTCATGCAAAAATCCCTCTCTCTTTTATCATCGTCTCTCTCACTCTTTTTCCCTCTAAACAATTCCCTAAATACTAAATGCACAAACAAATTACAGTATTTCAAATACACTTTTTGATCATGGTCTACCAAACCATGCAAATGACTTTACTTGCACACTTAAAAGGCAGTAATATTACACTTATTACAGGGCAGTATTTATAACATTATTTAATAATAATTACTTTGGAATAATGTATAATACTGTTAGTTGTTTCCTAACTGAATATATTAGTGGTCTACTTCCGTTCAGAATGACGAGGTGATTGGTTCCAAAACATTCACGTTACTGGACAGGGAACCAGGTTATTGGTGTCTGGACTTATTGATAACCAGTAGCTGGTTTGATGAATACGTTTTCAGTCAGACCGTGAGTGGCTATCATCAATTACTCTGACGGTAATACCGCCAATCAGGGTCCCAGCAGTCCCTAATTGAAGGAGGCAGTATTGATCAGAAGGTATAAATAATTTGGACGGTAGCCTGTGAGTAATCAATCGAGAACCATTCCATGTGCAGAGCAGAGGGACTTTAAGGGTGATGCATGAGTGTTGTCCAACTACTTTACGTAGAGTAAGGTCAGTTCTGTATGTGGACCAGACACAACACATCCCACGCTGGAAACAGTCCTTCATGTGAGTAGTAAAAGTGAGCAGTACAGGCCCAACACAGCAGCAGCGGGTGGTTAGCCGGCTACAGTTTTGCAACTCTCTACAAATGGCATGTTATTGAACACTCCCCAACCACCCACCCTCTTCATGGAAATGCTGGTCTGTAATTCTCTCTCTTCAAGTGAGAGATCTGTGTGTGATTGGGCACTGTGGGTAATGGAGGCAATCTCAAGTCTATTTGGGGCAAATATCGGTTCTGAATATCATTCATCAGACTGTGTAGAAGCAGACTTCCAAACAGACATGTCAGAGCAGAGTTGACTCTAGGACACTGTGTATAGAGTATCACTTCTACAGGCTAATTAGCAAGTAAGCCATCATGGATGCAAAGTTTATTAGAAGCAGCTTAGCAATTAGCGTACTACAAGTACATCATGTTAGCATGGAGTTAATGTCCTGAAGCTCACACAACATAGATTTCCAATTAACAAGCTCTGGCATCTCGGCAGAATTAACTGGCCATTTGTCCTGCCTTGTAAAGTGTGTGAATAACACTTGTTGCTACTAAAGGACCAGTAGTCACTATATTAACTGTGTCTAACAGCCTAATCATGGCTTTCATTACTCTTTAATGTGTGTGTGTGTGTGTCTCACCACTAGGTCTGGGTCCTGCATGAGGTTAAGGATGACCTCGTAGAGCAGCGGCCGTAGTTCGGATTTAAACTTCACTGAAATCCACTGACCTATGAGCCAGATCACCCGCCGACGAATCAGCTTGTACCTGGACAGCAGAGGGAGGGGGGGGGGGGGGAGAACCAATCAGCTTGTGCCAGGACCGCGTTCAGTACGTTTTTACATTCTGGAACGTTCAATTGAACGGAAACGGTGCAGTAATGAACGACCAGTTGAAGAAATGGGGGAGGGGTCAGGTTGTGGGTTGTCAGCATGGCCAATGCCCTTTAACTACATCACTCATTCCTTCAAGCCACACCTCGACACACCCACCAAATGGGAACAAACATACAAGAGCATTTTTGGGGGAAACATGTCATTCAGTATAAACCGTTGCGCAATGTGAAGTAGCAAGCATTCAGGCGAACAGAACGCACCTCTGGACAACAGAGGAGGAGATGACAGTGAGGCGTTGATACACATTCATACAGTGTAACATAACGATAGTTCGCCGATTGGGAGAGCTACACTAGAGAAATAGAGCAGGTACTGTAGCAAAGCACCCATCCCTTAAAACCACCCCCACTCATGATGTAGGCTGAAAGACACTTAACATGTCACTGATCTGTTTTTAACAGGGAACTGGTGAATTAGCGGCAATTGAATTAGGCTTACATATAATATTAGAGCACATAAAGATAAAGGCAAATTTATTTTCACTGAACAAGAACATCTGAAAATTCTGGAGCCGTGTAGTGTTTTGACAGTAAAAATGTTATATATATATATATATATATATATATATATATATATATATATATATATATATACACACTGCTCAAAAAAATAAAGGGAACACTAAAATAACACATCCTAGATCTGAATGAATGAAATATTCTTATTAAATACTTTTTTCTTTACATAGTTGAATGTGCTGACAACAACATCACACAAAAATTATCAATGGAAATCAAATTTATCAACCCATGGAGGTCTGGATTTGGAGTCACACTCAAAATTAAAGTGGAAAAACACACTATAGGCTGATCCAACTTTGATGTAATGTCCTTAAAACAAGTCAAAATGAGGCTCAGTAGTGTGTGTGGCCTCCACGTGCCTGTATGACCTCCCTATAACGCCTGGGCATGCTCCTGATGAGGAGGCGGATGGTCTCCTGAGGGGTCTCCTCCCAGACCTGGACTAAAGCATCCGCCAACTCCTGGACAGTCTGTGGTGCAACGTGGCGTTGGTGGATGGAGCGAGACATGATGTCCCAGATGTGCTCAATTGGATTCAGGTCTGGGGAATGGGCGGGACAGTCCATAGCATCAATGCCTTCCTCTTGCAGGAACTGCTGACACACTCCAGCCACATGAGGTCTAGCATTGTCTTACATTAGGAGGAACCCAGGACCAACCGCACCAGCATATGGTCTCACAAGGGGTCTGAGGATCTCATCTCGGTACCTAATGGCAGTCAGGCTACCTCTGGCGAGCACATGGAGGGCTGTGCGGCCCCCCCAAAGAAATGCCACCCCACACCATGACTGACCCACCGCCAAACCGGTCATGCTGGAGGATGTTGCAGGCAGCAGAACGTTCTCCACGGCGTCTCCAGACTCTGTCACATGTGCTCATGTGCTCAGTGTGAACCTGCTTTCATCTGTGAAGAGGACAGGGCGCCAGTGGCGAATTTGCCAATCTTGGTGTTCTCTGGCAAATGCCAAACGTCCTGCACGGTCTTGGGCTGTAAGCACAACCCCCACCTGTGGAAGTCATACCACCCTCATGGAGTCTGTTTCTGACCGTTTGAGCAGACACACGCACATTTGTGGCCTGCTGGAGGTCATTTTGCAGGGCTCTGGCAGTGCTCCTCCTGCTCCTCCTTGCACAAAGGCGGAGGCAGCGGTCCTGCTGCTGGGTTGTTGCCCTCCTACGGCCTCCTCCACGTCTCCTGATGTACTGGCCTGTCTCCTGGTAGCGCCTGCATGCTCTGGACACTACGCTGACAGACACAGCAAACCTTTTTGCCACAGTTCGCATTGATGTGCCATCCTGGATGAACTGCACTACCTGAGCCACTTGTGTGGGTTGTAGACTCCGTCTCATGCTACCACTAGAGTGAGAGCACCGCCAGCATTCAAAAGTGACCAAAACATCAGCCAGGAAGCATAGGAACTGAGAAGTGGTCTGTGGTCACCACCTGCAGAATCACTCCTGTTTTGGGGGGTGTCTTGCTAATTGCCTATAATTTCCACCTTTTGTCTATTCCATTTGCACAACAGCATGTGAAATGTATTGTCAATCAGTGTTGCTTCCTAAGTGGACAGTTTGATTTCACAGAAGTGTGATTGACTTGGAGTTACATTGTGTTGTTTAAGCGTTCCCTTTATTTTTTTGAGCAGTGTATATATACACACACACACACACACACACACACACACACACACACACACACACACACACACACACACACACACACACACACACACACACACACACACACACACACACACACACACACAGTACCAGTCAAAAGTTTGGACACACCTACTCATTCAAGAGTTTTTCTTTATTTGTACTATTTTCTGCATTATAGAATAATAGTGAAGACATCAAAACTATGAAATAACACATATGGAATCATGTAGTAACCAGAAAAGTGGTGTGCAGCGACGGTCCTCATCCAACCTGACAGAGCATGAGACAATCTGCAGAGAAAAATGGGAGAAACTCCACAAATACAGGTGTGCCAAGCTTGTAGCGTCATACCCAAGAAGACTCGGGGGCTGTAATCGCTGCCAAAAAGGCGCTTCAACAAAGTACTGAGTAAAAGGTCTGAATACTTATGTTAATGTGATTTCACACTCGATACAGTTAATGTCAGATGCACCTACTCATATCTAAACTGTGTGTCACTCTGGAGACAGACAGGTCATCGATCACACACTGACTCACCTTGAATCATAAACATTTATGAAGGCAGACAGTGTCAAAGAGCTTTACAGCAGAATACCAAGTAGAACACAATAAAAAAAAAAGAGGCATGAACAATATCGTTCAGGTTGGTGTCAAGACAAGCATTGGCATGAAAACAGACAAAGCAGACAAAGCTAATTCTCTCTCAGTGACATGGATTTTACACACCTATGTCTCACATCACCATTTTACACCATTTCACCATTTTACACACCTATGTCTCACACACCATCGCTTAATGCTCAATTCAAATGCTCATTAATCCATACTCATCCGTGTGCATTTTGAATGTCCCTATGTAGTACCTTTAAAAGACATCTAATAAAAACTCTTGTGTTTAATTTCCCTTCCGCTGGCCCAGAGATGAGGGAGAAAGAGAGGAGAAGGGCTATGTGTGAGTGTTTAGGTGAGGGGGGGTCAGAGGGAGGGCCTGCTATTCATGGCTCCTCTTCCTGCATCTGACCATACACCACCACAGCCAGTTTCAGAGTACCAGACCCGCCACAGGCTCCAAGGCCGATTAGCGCACGCCTAATGCAGTGTAAACTACCGGAACATCAGAACACTGGCCCTGGAGAACAGAGAGTTGGCACTAGAGTCCTTCATAGAAGCACAAATCCTGACGTGAACCCATGCAGGCAGACACATCATGTGAGCACTGACTACCACAGTCTGATAAAAAACAACTGCGTCTCTCAAAGGCCCTTTGATACTCTGCTAACGCGTCGTAAACTAGCTGTAGGAACAGACACAGATCTGGAATGTATTCAATTCAATGGAGAGGAGAAAATGGCTCTTTCTGCCTCCCTCACCCCTCCCAGTGAGTATTAAGAGCAGGCTGGCAGGTGACGGGTGCAGGTGGGCCATATGTGGTGCCCTTTAAGAACACGCCGATCTGTCTAATCACTCTGCAGCATCATTCCTCTCCCTCCCTCCCTCCCTCCCTCCCTCCCTCCCTCCGAACACAGGTATTCCACACGTGGTGGCCTTTACTACAACACAATGCAGGCTTATCCATCCACTACCATCAGCCATTACCCAGAGGGCCGAGCAGCACGGGCAGGGGGAAATGCCAACAGCAAGGTTGAGGCAGACACGGTTGTCCTTGCCTGTACCAAACCACTGCCTGTCTGACAGTGTCCACACAAGAAGGTCAGCAGAGAAAGCAGCAGATGCCTTTTAGCAACTGCCCTGGCCGGATCAGTCTCTCTTAGTATCGGTCTCTCTCTCTCTCCTATCCGTCTCGCATTTCTCTCTTTTTTTACCTTCTTACGTCTGTATACTTCCGCCCAGTACGGATGGCAGATAATGAACGGCTTGATTCCAAATGCCTTCCTCCATAATTCTCTGGCTCTGCTTTTCACCATGCAAATACCCACACGGATTAACAAACACCAGCAAACAATTCAGCTATACACACTAAGGATGCATCCCAAATGGCACCCTAATCCGTATATAGTGCTGTAGTGGTAGAATTACCGATAAAATATTGAGTTCCATTTAGGTTGCATCCTAACTATATCGGTTGAGATCCAGACTTGCACGTTAAACCACTAAAACGGAACAGTACTAGGGTTGGGCGGTATCCAGTTTCATATAGTCATACCGTCCTTCCCTCACCACGTCCTTCCCTCACCCCGGGATTTACGGTATTACAAGCTTAGTACACAAGGGGGAGCCAAAAATGTTAAAAAGCCCATTGGGTGTCTATTAAGAGAATGCTAACAACATTTGCACAAGTAATAGAACATTTCAATGAAATATGCTAACGAGCGCAAATTAAAATAAATGAAAAATCAAATAAAAAAGTCAACCCAGCTCATAAAGTTACACATCTATAGACAGGAACTACCGAATGTCAGTTTTGGTGAGTTAAGACATTTACAAGCGAATATGAACGAGAGACATTGTGCAAATGAACAAAGTTTTGAGGCATGCTTGTCTGAAGGAAGAACAGTACTAGCTCTCGAGCAGCATGTCTACAAGCTGTGTCTTTGTGGAGTCTGTTGTCGCTAGGACAACGGGCCTGCCATGCTCTGCGAAGAGGGGGGAGGAGCAGACTGACTAAGAAAAAATAGGAGAACAAAACTAGGAAATCAAGATAGCAGTGGCAGCTGTACAAATAACTAATCCAAAGGGCTTTGTCTTCTCAAACACCGCAGAAAGCTAACACAACACAATGTCCCATCACCTTATTAACTCAGCCACTTAGATAGAAAGTTAAACTTAGGGGTCGTGTTAGAACACAGAATTCTGATTTCACACAGGAAAAATAAATATGAATAATCTTGCTGCATTTTGTAAACATAGAACTAAAATGCATCTTTTTGTAATTTTTTGCCAGCCTATTTTTCTCAGGTAAAATTCTAGATTAACTTCAAGCAAAACATTAGGAAATGTAGCTGGCTACACTCTTTCTATGATAGTCCTAAAAATAAATAGGATGGCATGCATCATTTTTGCCCAAAAGACCTTGCTTTTTCATTGTACGCTAATTTACTTGTGTGGCTGCCAGCCAAATAGTGTTGCACTTCTGTTGTCATCTGATGAAAATGTGTTGCACTAATTTGTTATATTTGAAGGAATACTATAGTTGCACGTCCCTGACCACTCTATTGAAGCAAAAAAAATAATGTTGACTTTCAATATAAACACGACCCACACACACACACACACAAAGGCCAGAAGGGCTGTGTTGTAGCACTGGGGATGGAGATAAATTATATATATATATATTTGTCTTTATTTAACCTTTATTTAACCAGGAAAAGCCCATTGAGAAATGGCCTCGTTTACAAGGGAGACCTGAAAGGCAGCAGCAATCAATACAAGATTTAAAAATGTAAAACAACACACAATCAGCACGACACGATCTAATACATCTAGGTGAAGCATAGATTGTAGACTATTCCACGCCTCTGGAGCACACTAGGAGAAGGCAGTCTTAACTCCGTAAAGGCCCTGGGGAAGTAGCTTTAGCTTTAGTCGTTTTTGCTTCGTTTTTGCTTCATATGGACACGATTATCCATATGAACTTTAAAGGTCAGCTTGTCATCCAACCATACACAGTGCTTTCAGAAAGTATTCACACCCCTTGACTTTTTCAACATTTTGTTGTGTTACAGCCTGAACTTAAAATAGATTCAATTGAGACTTTGTGTCACAGGCCTACACACACACAATACCAAATAACGTCAGTGGAATTATGTTCTAAGAAATTTGAACAAATTTTTTCTTGAGTCAGTAAGTATTCATGGGTGGAATTAAAGAGCTTATGTTTGGTTATGTATTATTGTTGTGGGCGCTGTATATAAAAGTACCATGTATGTAAAATGTACAGTTGAAGTCGGAAGTTAACATAAACCTTAGCCAAATGCATTTAAACTCAGTTTTCCACAATTCCGGACATTTAATCCTAGTAAAAGTTCCCTGTCGTAGGTCAGTTAGGATCACCACTTTATTTTAAGAATGTGAAATGTCAGAATAATAGTTGAGAGTGATTTATTTCAGCTTTTATTTCTTTCATCACAGTCCCAGTGGGTCAGAAGTTTATATACACTCAATTTGTATTTGGTAGCATTGCCTTTAAATTGTTTCACTTGGGTCAACCGTTTTGGGTAGCCTTCCACAAGCTTTCCACAATAAGTTGGGTGAATGTTGGCCCATTCCTCCTGACAGAGCTGGCGTAACCGAGTAAGGTTAGTAGGGCTTCTTTGCTTGCACACGATTTTTCAGTTCTGCCCACACATTTTCTACAGGATTGAGGTCAGGGCTTTGTGATGGCCACTCCAATACCTTGATTTTGTTGTGATTAAGCCATTTTGCCACAACTTTGGAAGTATGCTTGGGGTCATTGTCCATTTGGAAGACCCATTTGCGACCAAGCTTTAATTTCCTGACTGATGTCTTGAGATGTTGCTTCAATATATCCATATCATTTTCTTTCCTCATGATGCCATCTATTTTGTGAAGTGCACCAGTCCCTCCTGCAGCAAAACACCCCCACAACATGATGCTGCCACCCCCGTGCTTCACAGTTGGGATGGTGTTCTTCGGCTTGCAATCATCCCCATTTCTCCTGCAAACATAACGATGGACAATATTGCCAAAAAGTTCTGTTTTTGTTTCATCAGACCAGAGGACATTTCTCCAAGAAGTACCATCTTTGTCCCCATGTGCAGTTGCAAACCGTAGTCTGGCTTTTTTATGGCGATTTTAGAGCAGTGGCTTCTTCCTTGCTGAGCGGCCTTTCAGATTATGTCGATATAGGACTCGCTTTACTGTGGATATAGATACTTTTGTACCTGTTTCCTCCAGCATCTACACAAGGTCCTTTGCTGTTGTTCTGGAATTGATTTGCACTTTTCGCACCAAAGTACGTTCATCTCTAGGAGACAGAACACGTCTCCTTCCTGAGCGGTATGAAGGCTGCGTGGTCCCATGGTGTTTATACTTGCGTACTATTTTTTGCACAGATTAACGTGGTACCTTCAGGCATTTGGAAATTGCTCCCCCAGGATGAACCAGACTTGTGGAGGTCTACAATTCTTTTTTCTGAGGTCTCGGCTGATTTATTTAGATTTTCCCATGGTGTCAAGCAAAGAGGCGCTGAAATTGAAGGTAGGCCTTGAAATACATCCACAGGTACACCTCCAATTATGGGATAGTGTGTGTAGACGAGTGAGAAGAAAATAGATTTAATCCATTTTGAATTCAGGCTGTAACAAGGGTATGAATACTTTCTGAAGGCACTGTACCTAGGTAACTGTTGGGGATGGGCATTTGATATTATTTCACTTTTTAAATAATAATCATCATGAATTTATACTCGAAATTCAAAAATTATAATTGCTCTACTCTCTTAACCAATCAGAATGATGCAACATGCCACAACAGCAGACAGTGCTCAGTTGTTTTCAGGGTACTATATCGGTAGGTTTTGGCTAACAGTAGACTGGCTAACAGTAGACTAGGCGAATAGCAACAGTGAAAAAAGTCTGATGTTCTCCATCATATAATGTTGTGTTTTCAGGTGAGTGTTTTGCATTGATCTGTGTCAGGTCTTGTGGACCCTGCGTTGGTGCGCGCCTGTAGGCTAATTGCTATTTGAAGTGGGAAAAATACCATACCGTTGTCAGGGCTGACCGGAAGGCTAAATACTCTGATATTAAAATGCCTTTTACATGTAAAACGCATCCTATGTGAGAGAAAATGAACTTGGAAATAAAACAAATCACGTTGTGCGTCCTCAGAACTGTAAGAACAGCCAAAGCCACGTGATGTCTGAAGCAGCAGTAGCTCACAGCGACTGACAGGAGAAATTCCATTCAAGGACAATGCAGGAAATTATCAATGTTCAAACGCTTCTATCCACAAGCAATCTATCCACAAGCAATATTTGTCCTTCGCTTTTCAAACGGTTCCAAATATCTACCATCTCTCACAATCTCCCAGACTCTCACTAATTCACGACAAGAAAAAAAAGAAACTGAAAAAAAAAACGATGTTGAAAAGTGTATCAGAGCTGACTTTATTCTCTGAAGAGACTAAAAATACTCTCCCTCTTTGAAGAGCAGCAGCTCACCCACCACAGATACATGATAAGGCCAGATGGAGCTACTTTAACTAAAGTAAGTCTGTGTGCTTTGATGTGTCCGAGAGGCTTGAGCCATTGTCATTCCGTGGAAAGAACACCCCCCCCATCAAAGCCCCATTGTGACATCACCACACCTGCACTGTGACATCACACCATCGTTGGGACATCACTTCCTTTGTGTGTTTGACCACTCAAGTGTCGAGAGGGTTCCTTTGTACTACATGAGATCACACATTCCACCTTTACCCTCTCCTCCTCCTCCTCCTCCAAACACTGTCTCTCCCTCACACTTCTTTTAGCTGAGTCATCACAGCCTGAGTCTGGATGTTTGTAGTGACACCAACTACTAACCAAGTGACAGTCCTTCTTGGCTAAAGGAGTGATTTGCATTGATTGATGGAGAAAGAGTGGATGGAGGTTACATAAATAAAGCTCAATTGAGTCAACAGTAAACTCCTGTCATTGGGTGGCAATAGAGGAAACCAGTTCACGGATTGGGTAACAGAAGAGTTGTCACGCCCTACGTTCTTGGAAAAGCATTACACCTATACAAATGCAATCCATCACTGTAAATAATGCATCATTATGACACTTATGACATACCTGTGGTGGCTCACGTGTAGCTCGCCCAGAAGCTGATTGTTGAACCACTGGTCAAAGTCAATGTTGTCAAACAGCTCGTACGCCGCCAGCCCCACTGCATTGTACACTGTGGACAAATAGGGACACACAAATTAAACATTTTTTCAACAATGAAATACTGTTACGACTGAAAGATGCCCTCTATTTCTATTCTCTTGCCATCGGATATCTAACAGTCTGAGCTGTAAATTTGGGGTTTTGTCACTTTATATTGAAGGAAACGTGAGGAACAAAACAGAAACTGTGATGCAGCGGCGGTGCATTACTATTCTCATCCATAAAGCCCATTTGAGTAACTACACTGAAGAGCCCACTGACACAAGATGTGGATTTTATAGCGTGAGAAACAGTCACCTATAAACCATGTGAACAGCTGATGACAACACAGTGGTGGTGTGTTGGACAAACGATGTCATTAACAGCGCTGGGAGAACCTGCGGTGCGCTAACAACGACAGAGGGGAGGAGGACACATGCTGGAAGCAACATCAGGACAAGGACAGTCTTTCTACGAAATGAGACCCGGAGAGGGAGTTATAGTCTGTATAAGGAGTGATCAAATTATAGAGAGGGATGGGGCGAGGAGGAGAGGGGGGGTGCAGGGTAAAAAAAAAGAGTGATAGGGTTTTTTAGTCTCTCTAGGGAGTAAATCACTGGAGGTAGAGAACAGGAACATCAGTGTGTCCTCCTGTATGCCGGTATGACTCATCTGGATATTCTGTGTTCCAAAACACCATCTAGACTTACAGTTAAGTCCCAGTAGTGAAAAATATCCCCAGGAAATGTTCCTGTTTCATCTTATTTTCAAACCCTGAATGATATCTACTAAGGATCCAGTGAGATTTACGGTATATGAGAACGTCCGTCAAAATCCTGTGATGTCAGAGCTGCCAGGCACTTGAAACCGTCAGACTATAGTCACTGCAAAAAAGGCAGCAGCTGATTGTATACAGCCTCTGGATAAGGGAATAATCCTAAGGCTCTTCCTAGGATAGCTACAGTACATTTCCTGGAAGACTACTGCAGCCAGTTCTCATCTGGATGTCTGAGCTTCAGACTTAAGGAGCAAAGGTACCTCCGACCTTGCAGAGAGCCGTGACCTCTGACCTTACTCCAGTGAGACCACAAGATCTCACGATTACCCACCTGCATCCTTCATCAGCAGCTGAACAGGATCATCCACATTGCTTGGTCCTGCAATCACACACATAACACCGAGTTAAACCGACACACAAACGATAATAAGCTGAACATGGAAAATTATGAAATCCTCTGTCCCTCTCACTTACACCCCTGTTGCTGGAGACTGAGTGGCTTCCCACAATCAATATTTCGCTCTCAGCTAAAATGACATTTTCCAATCTAGTGTTATCCAATTTTTCCTCACTCTGACAGTCCTCTATAATATAACTCTGTAAGAGAAGAACACTGGCCTAAAGACATCCTGTAATTGTCCTGTGTTTGTGTGCACTGACAACTCACTCTGGAAACGAATAACTTATCACAGGTCTGTGTCACAGGGGGAACCTCATATTGTAATCTAAAGAATGTGTTCCTAAAGACTCTTGAACGGCAGTGTTGTATAGCACATGTTCTGAGCCATTTTACATTTTTACATTTTAGTCATTTAGCAGACGCTCTTATCCAGAGCGACTTACAGTAGAGTGCATACATTTTATTACATTTTACATACCGAGACAAGGATATCCCTACCGGCCAAAACCTCCCTAACCCGGACGACGCTATGTCAATTGTGCGTCGCCCCACGGACCTCCCGGTTGCGGCCGGCTGCGACAGAGCCTGGGCGCGAACCCAGAGACTCTGGTGGCGCAGCTAGCACTGCGATGCAGTGCCCTAGACCACTGCGCCACCCGGGAGGTCGCTAAGTGGACACCTCTACAACCAAGGCTGTGGTTGGACAAGGCCAGGTTCGAAAGGAATCAGGCTGCGTTTTGTAAAACATGTTTATATTTTGCCTTTAATTAAACAGGATGCCACAATGAGATAAGAAATGATTGTCTTGAGAGGACAATACAATGACGGACGTACCTTGTAGATTCAGCACCATCTCCAGCAGCACTGGTGTCAGAGTCTGACTGTAGTTGTGGAATATGTCCAAGAACAACACTTCTGTACAAGGCTGGTGAAAGAGGGGGGGGGGGGGGGGGGGGGGGGGGGGGGGGAATAGGTAAACAACAACACAAACAAATACTCCCTTTCCATGAGATCCAGTCCCTCTCCATCAGTTCTACTGGCACTAAATCAATGAGCAGGGGAGCCACGTGGAATGCATGGCATGAGACTCCTCACTGACAGCAACAGCCAGGTGTCACTCACAGGGTTAAAGGATAGTCGACACCTATACACCACCTGTCAAACTTTATTAGATCATGCCACAAACACAACCCACCCATCAAACATGTTCTACTCCCACGGGGGGGGGGGGGGGGAACAACCCTGACATGATCAACACCGGCGGAAATCAATAACTAGGTGTTAAGTCTCGCTGCCCATGACAGACCATTGACAATAAAGCCATGCTGACAAACAGCTCATTAGAGGACCACGGTGGAGATGGCAGAGGGAAGGCGACACCAAGGACACATCACCCACTGTACTGGGGAAGGCAAATCTATTTTCCTCCCAGCAGGCACACAGCATGCTTTAGTGGAGACTGGGGCATGCATGTCAAGATTCGTTTATTTATATGCAAGGCCCTGAGTTTGCAATGACCACATGATCTGACTAGAAAACAAACACTTGGACCTAGTCATCAGTGTCTGTGGAGTTGAAAGCCAAGCAGGATTGATGGGGGAGGGGTGGTAGCAGATTTGGGACGGTTGTGATTGGGCGCAAACCGGAGAGTGTGGATATCCTCAGCGAGACAAATTCATGTAAAAGGAGTCGGCACCAATTACATCCTCCACTGTTACCTCATCAGCGGTCGACTGCACTGGTGTACTTCAAAAGAAGTTTGGATCCTAAACCAGAGCGCCATGGCAGTAAGAAAAGCTGGGCTTAACTGAGACAGAGGGAATATTAGAGAAAAAGAGATGGAGAAGAAGAAGCAAGGTGGTGAGGGAGAGGGAGGGAAGAGTCTGATAGCAAGTAAAGAGATGATACAGGCAGCAGCCAAAACCAAACCAAAGCCTACCCCCAATTCATTGAGAATCAGACAGTCAGACATCAGAGACGTCACTAAAACATCCCCCCTGTGCCATGCTACCCACTGGTCCTAACTATAGAAAAGATAAATAGTATATCAAATACATTTCCTTGTATCAGAGCTCAATACTACGAGTGCAGACCTTTCCTTTTTCTAACCATGGTCTGTTTTTGGGTGAGAGTAGTGCTGAGTGATTAGTGCTTTCTGAGATGGGGTCGGTAAAAAAATAATAATATGGATTGGATCATAAAAAAATTGAAAAAACATTAAATGCACTATGTGGGTTGAAAGCTGTAACACAGAATAAAACAATGGATATAAGTCCTATGACGGCAGTGACTGCCCGTTGCTGCTTAGCACTTAAACTCATCACTTATTCACATTACTGTAATAAAATATTTCCATGTGGATATTACATTAGTTTAATTTGATGACTATTATTTCATTCCAAGTCATCATCTCAATAGAGATGACAAAATATGTGCTGTCTAACCAAATAACTATTTTAGTCGTTATTTTATGAATGCTGAATACCATCCATCACTCACTTAGATCATGTATTTTCTGGTCAGGGTCTCCATTAGCCGGTAATAGCAGGCTTTTGGCCGTTAAAAAAATCAAAAAGCCGATAAATAAAATTGGCTTCGCCACATTGTCTGGGAGAAGAAGAAATCCCACTGCGAAATAATGCTTCTTCGCCTATTAGTTGATGGAAATACTTGTGAATGGTCATGCTTATGAGTCTTATGTTCATTTGCATAATTTAGTGGAATTAAATTGGTATATTTGTTATGTATCTTATTTATCACACGAGTACAGCATACAGATAGAGCTTTTAGGGGGACAATCTATCATACTTTCAGCTTCCGCTGAAGCTTCTCAAACAGCAAATGAATACATAAGCAACGGAAGGCAGGCCTCATCAGCGCGGCAAACACCACTTTGCAATGTGCTGGAGGCCGTGTGCATTTTGAAAACATATAATTGTTTGAAACCTGAACATTTTAATACATATTAAAAGGCATCTCGTACCTCACTTCAAAGTAGCCTAGCAAATTATCAGAATATATCCATGGAGGCAATTATTTTATAGCAACTTCCTTTCATTGTCCGGTAGCCAAAGGCAAAATCCTAGTCATATTAGCAACCCATGCTAGTTGTTTCATATTAGCTCTCCCCTCTTTCTAAATGTCTAATGGATATTTTCACCTCGGTCACATGAAACAGCTCGCGTGTATGGTGCCCTTTTGACAACAGTGTTCTCCCGCTAATTGCATTATGGAACGAACATTCGCGCGTAGCCTACTGCCTTGTGTGCATTGATGCACTTAAACTGTGAAGAAATAATAGTTCATCATCATTTTAAGCTAAACGTTCTGATCTATTGCGTCGGACTCGTTTGCTTACATTTGTTTGATGTAGCCGAGGCCTACTGGTTGTATGAATGTGGGATCCGTCGTCCCACAACTGTCCCAGAGTCTGTGTGGAGTAGGCCATGTATTACTCGACAAGCTGACCAATAGAATAAGTCAACTTTTCTACTATGGGGGATAGTAGATTGACATAGTGTAGTAATTTTCCTGTTCGTCACTCGTTGGCCGAGGAAAAGTAAATGTGGACAGATATTCTAACAAGTGCACACCAGAATTCGGTAAGGAGGACCGCACATCGTTGCATCCTCGACCAGAATTCGGTAAGTAGGACCACACATCGTTGCATCCTCGACCAGAATTCGGTAAGAAGGACCGCACATCGTTGCATCCTCGACTTGCATATCCTATTAAGACGCATTACCATAATCTAAATGGGATTTCAGGTTACGCACCAAAAGCATCTCTCTCACATTTCCGGTAAATTTAAATGCTGATGGTCAAATTTCCGGTGCCACATTTTCCGAAACCCTGTTAAAGCGAGAGATACCTTCGAAGCAACTGTTCTCGTTCCCTCTCGATCGTGCATTATTCTGTCTCTCGCTCTCCGTGTCTACCCCACACTAACTTAATGGAGCAGGCATAAAACAAACACACAGACCGGACAATTGCATGCGTACTGGATTACGGTCATTGTAGTTAATAACCACGTTGTGTGTGCTAAGCTATGTAGAATATTGGCCTGTTGCAAACTACCCTACAACATTGCATAGTTCGGGCTTGACCGGATTTATCTGTAGAGAACTGCTCAATGTGTGCAGTTCATTGAGGGGAAATAATGGAATTAAACAATTGAACCTACAGTTCGTTGGTCAATGAGTCGCTTAAAAAATGTAAAATAACATAAACGTTGGTTAATTGCTCAGCTAGTATAAGCCCTAATTGATAGTTTGACTGACCGGCACTGCAATAAGACACGTTATTACTGTGTTTAAAGGGACCGCACAGTTTATTTTGCTGAAGACATCTGAAATACTTGTCTTCCTTTTCTTCTATGACAGTTCAGCTAAAGACTACTCTCATTCTTCCCTCCGGTAAGGAGAATATTGTCGCTCTCGCGTGCTTGTAATGGGGTTGTAATTTTACTAAGACCATACATCACTGGCCACAGGTAGAAACACTATCTCACCTCTACATCCTTATCCTATCACACTTTCTGTCTCACAAATCTAAAGGATTTGTCTGGTTCCCGGTTGTATGTGGCTGTGCTGTGGTATCTTGCTGCACCCCAGTCAAGGACTCCCAAGCAATACAGGAGAAGAGGGATATGATGAAATGGAGGGGAAATAAATCAGCTTCAGTGGGACTGAATACATTGTTGAAATCAAATCAGCAAAGCTGTTAGTGAGAGCAGTGACAGGGAGAGCATGGCTGCTTCAACGGCTTGCCTGTGCTGAGCAAGTCAGTCGGTCTTGTCTTTGTGCACTGGCATCTATGCGTGTGTGCGTGTGTGTGTGCATGTGTGTGTGTGTCATTTACTCACCCGTAGACTGTATTTCCAGGAGTCACCCCCTGTTTCTTCAACAGCTGCGAATACAAAAACAGAGCAACAATGAGATAAGGAGGTTGTATGTGTGTGTGTGTGTCTGTGTGGGTGTACTCCAGTATGGTGTGGATTCAGAAGGACACATTAGCAGAGTTAACGTGAGGAGAGAAAAGCTGGCAAAGCGACAGGGAAACACATCAGTAGCCGTATGTATTTGTGAGCGTACCGAAGCCCTCGGGGTCCTCCTCCCACATGGACAGCTCTTCCTCGGTCAGCAGAAAGTAGTGGGAGACCAGACGCC
The DNA here is from genome assembly GCF_029448725.1 of Salvelinus fontinalis. Taxonomy (NCBI): domain Eukaryota; kingdom Metazoa; phylum Chordata; class Actinopteri; order Salmoniformes; family Salmonidae; genus Salvelinus; species Salvelinus fontinalis. The sequence continues at coordinate 44,299,352 of NC_074668.1, forward strand.
GTCCGATCTCCGTGAGGGTGGGGTGTGTGAAGAACGCCGTCTTGATCTTGTGGGCCTCCAGACTCTCCGGCTTACTGTCTGAGAGGGGCGACCCAGAGAACATGTAAGAACTTACACACACACACACACACACACACACACACACACTATTCAAAACTAACCACAACCATCGACAACTAAGTCTCGACAGCTCAGAGAGAAACTAAACTCCACTGTGGCTCCTCCTAACCCGTTATATTATTATAATGGTACATTAATGATGCTTGCAATCTGCCTGTCTGCCAAGGAAGTGCAGTTTTTTGTGGTTGGCTGTATTAACGATGCTACGCCATGTTGATTTCTCCCGCTGTCTCTTTCTATTCTATTTCCTCTCCCTAATTTTCATCTTGCTCTCGCTCCTCGCTCTACTCCTTTATTCTCTCCTTCCCATTTTCTCTTCCCTCCCACCTCCCTCTCCCCATTAGGGCTGGCACAATTACATATAACCATGTCACCAACTCTTATGGATGAAGACCGTCATGAAAATAAAATAACAGCCATAACTGGATAAAAATAGTAATAAAGATAGTAGAAATAGTCCAAAATATAGTCCAAAATTCCATCACCATGACAGCCCTAGCCCCCACCCTCCACCTACCCTCGATGTTCTTGCAGGGTTTGTAGGCCTCGTTCTTGACGATGGTTTTGATGAGGTTCATGCACTGGACGGTAAAGCGCTCGAAGACGAGGCCCTCACCGGCCGGCGTGAACACGTAGCTGACAGCAAATTCCAGAGAGCGCTGGATCAGTGGGATGAACGCACACGGGTGGACCTCCAGGAAATCTAATAACTATAGAGAAGGAGAGAGAGAGAGAGAGAGAGAGAGAGAGAGATGGTTAAGGAAAAACATGATTCAGAGAAGATGGAGAAAATATTAAACAAGAGAGTAAGGTAGAAAAAAAGATGGCTAAGGAAAAAACGTCAGAAAAGGAGAAGGAAAAGCAGAACAAAATTAAATAAGGGGAAATAACAACAAATATAGAGAGAAGAAATGTAGAAAAAGAGAGAAAGTAAGACAAATGAAGTTGAAGCACTTGGCGCCGGGATATCAGCCTCTGTCAACAGTACCTGGTATGCAAGCAAGACTACTGAGAAACTAACTAGTGTACACTTGTAACAACACATAGTTGTTGACTGATCAGTTTGACTCACAACTTTAGTGTACAGTATGATAGTCTTCTCAAGCTTCTCTCGACATGGGCTGTCTGGGCCTACCTGCCGACCTGGAAGAAATCAAACCAAAACAAATATGAGCAACAGCACGTTATGACAACAGTATAAAAACAACAAGCCATATGACAAGACTATAAAACAACAATACAAAATATGACAAGTGTTCATCTCTTGCCAACATTACGTGCATCACTTTCAACAAGGGGCTACCCATAAAGATGTTACTCTGATGTCAACCCCCCCACCCCCCCGTGATCATCAATGCCAGACATCGGAGTCCATCTCCCTGCCCGGCTGCCAATAAACCCCGGCTGCCAATAAACCAGGGAGGGGAGGAGAAGACGGAGAGGAAATTGTTAGGTATCCACTGATCTTTTCTGTGTAGCACAATCAGAACAGAGCTCGAGTTGAAGGGAGAAGGGAATGAAGGCGGTGAAATCATAACGCACTTCACTACGGATGGACATTTTAATTCCTCCAGTGTATCCAATTCAAATAACTTATTTCCTGGGAGGGAACGTCATGTGTGGTGACGAATGGTACATACAAGACACGAGGCCCTGGCTTCACTTTATAACCACAATACACTCTGGGAGAGTGAATGAAACCGCAACCTGGGAGAACAGGGCCTTTGTTTCTCTAATATAATAAAGTAGACTAATAAAGACAGTGCCGTGTCAGGAATAACTCCCTCGGCCGATCAAAATGAATCTATAAAAACAATAAGCTGTGGCCAATAAAAAAAAATGCCCCGGGAGGTTTACTTCCTCATCACCGTTCCTGATGACATCATCAAGAACAGGAAGCAACGGTCCTGTTCCCAAGCCTAGCAAAGCCGCTGATCCCTCAATATCAGTCTGTTAAGGTTGCGAAGGCCTGCGCCCGGCCTTTTCTATCTCCATTGCGTCAGCCCAATCAGCTTCCTCTGATGAACTATGCCGGTGGTTTAGTTACTGACAGGCAGGAGACAACAGGACAACAACACATGTAAAGTCCTACTTAGGTGGTGATAGCTAAATATAAAGCTTTACGTGACAGTCTGAGGTTACTGTATCAAGACAATCTCTGTATTGAATTATATGCAGTAGCATAATATCCATCACTACGGTTTGGCAAATTCATTAGATATACCTTGGCTGACGTTAGGCTACTATATTGCTGTTAGTCTCTCGTTGACATCAATATATTAAGCTTCTTTTGGCTCATATTGCCTAAGCCTATTGTCCTGGTGTTCGATATACCTCTTTCTCTTGAAAGACGGCAAGTGCTTGTTTTACTTCCAAAAAATGCAGTGCTGCGGCTTCTGTTTTCGGATTGATTGAAGGTGATCCAATCGCTTTCGAATTTGTTTTGGGGAAAGCCTATCTGCCCAAACAACTTCAACGGAATCCCTTCCAGACTGGTAGTGCAGCGGTAATCAGTCTGGTAATTACGAGGCTACCTGTTCCCATGCCCAAAAACACATCCTTCCGCAGACAGTGACACCTGTAATAACATGGAATATCCAGACAGCTGACCTCAGCGGAAGGATCATGCACAGGAGAAGGAGAGAGAAAATAGAGGATGGTGCAACTCAATGGACATGCTTCTTTATTCGCCCTTATCTTGCAGGGAGACTGATATTTCTCCTGGCTCAGAGCGCCTACGAGCTTCCGCTGTCGGACAGCCCAAAATACCAACGGACCCAATACCCCCCGACCTCCACTGACCCTCTGCAATAAGGACATATTGTGTGTGAAAATAGGGACAGATACCAGTAATTACATTTCTAACACACCATCTGAAGCACTGAGACTTACCCCTATATGTGTGGTGTGTGGGTGGGTGCTGGGTGTGTGGTATGTGTGTGTGTGTCATTAGATCATTAGATAATTGTATAATTAGAAAGTTAATAAATATTTAGGAAAAACATTTCAGGATACTTACTGCATTCTAGGAACTGTTTCAGTCTCTCAAAAACTGCATTGAGGAAGCCCTGGTGAGAGAGAGAGAGAGAGGGGAAAAGAGGGGCAGAGGAGGGAAGCGAGAAGAATGAGAGGGGGTACAGGGTTTGTTCAATCTCGGTGGCATCTTGGTGGTCGCATCACTGTTCTATCACATAATTAGGAGAGGCAGTCACGCAACTGAGCACATGAGTCATCATACACGTTACAGACACACACACACAGGCTTGCCAGGCACACTGACTCAGTGTGCCTGGCAAGCCTGTGCGCCATGTCACTGACAGTTCATAATCTGCCCAGACTGGAAAACACGGAGCCTTCTCACTGGGCACAAACTGGTTGAGTCAACATTGATTCCACACGATTTTTTTTTTTAAATGAAGGAAAAAAATGTAGCGTGATGACATTGAATCGACGTGGGAAACTGATTGGACTTGCAAAAAGTTATCAACGTAAAAGGAATTACGTGAATGTTTTTTCACCCAACTTTTAACCTATATTTAATGACACCGTTAATCCTTTAATAGCCTACGGCAGAGGACCACAGAGCTTCAGCATGGAAATCAACGAGAGGTACCAAATCCAAACATAGGGATGATACACTATAAGCCTACACAACAGTAACAACCCGAAGTTAGCTCAGTTAAGACAATGACTCTATTATGCCCATGGGGACACGCAGGTTGCTGCTCTGTGCATACATAAAACAACAATCAAAACAAAGACAAGGACATTTACAGACAACAAACACAGGTATAAAAAGCCGTTCATAAGCGATCAATGTGGAAATGAGCTACTATAACTAGCAGGACCTTTTCACAGCGTTGTAAACTCTTCCACTATCCAGTCACATCTATAGGCTTTTCAGCCTGACCTGCCTCCAGCTACAGTGTCACAACGGAAACACAATTACACAAGGCAAAGCGCTATGGTGTGTCCCCTTTGTTATCAAACTGTCACCAATAAGATTTATTTGCAAATATATTCTGCAGTATGCGGGAGAGCTACTGTAACTTTGGGGCAGAAAGAACGTTTCCCTTCACTTTGCCTAGGTGGGGCGGAAGACTTCCTACAAAACCAATCACATTATTACCAGGCCTTAGGCTGTGTGAGCAGGTAACAGCAAACTATAGAGGGCGAGAAAGCAAGGCAGATAAAGAAAGAGCTGTGTAAAACCGGGATGCAGTCTCTCAGGGCAGGATTTGATAAATACCCAGGATATACAGTGCCTTCGGAGAGTATTCAGACTCCAGGATTTTCCCACATTTTGTTACGTTTTTGTTTTTTTAACAAATCCTCAGCAATCTACACACAATACCCCAAAGCAAAAACAGTTTTTTGAAATGTTTGAAATTGTAGTAATATTTTTTTTTAAACAGAAAAAGCTTATTTACATAAGTATTCAGGCACTTTGCTATGAGACGCCAAACTGAGCTCAGATGCATCCCGTATCCATTGATCATCCTTGAAATGTTTCTACAATTTGGAGTCTGTGCTAAATTCAATTGATTGGACATGATTTGGAAAGGCAAACACCTGTCTTCATAAAAGTCCCACAGTTGACAGTGCATGTCAGAACAAAAACCAAGCCATGAGGTCAAAGGAATTGGGTAACAAAACATTTCTGCAGTATTGAAGGTCCCCAAGAATACAGTGGCCTTCATCAATCTTAAATGGAAGTTTGGAATCACCAAGACTCTTCCTAGAGCTGGCTGCCTGACAAAACTGAGCAATCGGGGGAGAAGGGCCTTGGTCTGGGAGGTGACCAAGAACCCAATGGTCACTCTGACAGAGCTCCAGTGTTCCTCTGTGGAGATGGGAGAAGCTTCCAGAAAGACAACCATCTCTGCAGCACTCCACCAATCAGGCCTGCATGGTAGTGTGGCCAGACGGAAGCCACTTCTCTGTAAAAGGCACATGATAGCCCACTTGGAGTTTGCCCAAAGGCACCTAAAGGACTATGACCATGAGAAACAAGATTCTCTGGTCTGATGAAACCAATATTGAACTCTTTGACCTGAATTCCAAGCGTCAAATCTGGAGGAAACCTGGCACCATCCCTATGGTGAAGCATGGTGGTGGCATCATCATGCTGTGCAGATGTTTTTCAGCGGCAGGGACTGGGAGACTAGTGAGGATCAAGGGAAAGATGAGCGAGGCAAAGTACAGAGAGATCCTTGATGAAAACCTGCTCCAGAGCGCCCAGGACAGACTGGGGCGAGCGTTCACCTCCAACAGGACAATGACCCTAAGCACACAGCCAAGACAATGCAGGAGTGGCTTTGGGACAAGTCTCTGAATGTCCTTGAGTGGCACAGCCAGAGCCTGGACTTGAAACCGATCGAATAAATCTGGAGAGACTTGAAAATAGATGTGCAACTACACTCCCCATCTAACTTGACAGAGCTTGAGAGAATCGGCAGAGAAGAATGGGAAAAACTCCCCAAATACAGGTGTGCCAAGCTTGTAACGTCATACCCAAAAAGACTCGAGGCTATAATCACTGTAAAAGGTGCTTATACAACGTACTGAGTAAAGGGTCTGAATACTTTAAAGTCTATTTTAGAATAAGTCTGTAACATAACTAAATGTGGAAAAAGTGAAGGGGTCTGTGTCCTTTCCCGGATGCACTGTACATACTGAACAAAAATAACAATTTCAAAAAGATTTTACTGAGTTACAGTTGATAAGGAAATCAGTCAAAAATAAATTCGGCCCCAATCTATGGATTTCCCATGACTGGGAATGGGTGCAGCCATGGTCAGCCTTGGAGAGAATAAGCCCACCCACTGGGGAGCCAGGCCACACCAATCAGAATGAGGTTTTCACCACAAAAGAGCTTCATTACAGACATAAATACCCCTAACGCCCCTCAGACGATCCCGCAGGCGAAGAAGCCGAATGTGGAAGTCCTGGGCTGGCGTGGTTTCACGTGGTCTGCGGTTGTGAGGCCGGATGGACGTACTGCCAAATACTCTAAAACAACGTTGCAGGAAGCTTATGGTAGAGAAATAGTTCATTACATTCTCTGGCAACAGCTCTGGTGTACATTCCTGCAGTAAAAATGCCAATTGCATGCTACCTCAAAACCTCTGTGGCATTGTGTTGTGTAATAAAACTGCACCTTTTAAAGTGGCCATTTATTGTCCCCAGCACAAGGTGCACATGTCTAATGATCATATGCTTTAATCAGCTTCTTGATATGCCACACCTGTCAGGTGGAGGGATTATCTTTGCAGAGGAGAAATGCTCACTTACGGGGATGTAAACACGTTTATATTTTTGTTCGGTGTATATTTATATTCCTGACTCTGACGTCTTTCATTCTGACATGTCTTAATGTCTTGTTCTTGTGTATTGTTGTACTATTTAGATATTCCTGTTAGAGCTAGACACATAACCATTTTGCTGCACCTGCGATAAGATCGGCAAATCTTTGATTTGATCATTTATGAAACCGTCGACGGAGGGCAGACTCAAGATAGCCAATTACACTGAAAATACATTCACTTCCTATTGCATACACAGCTCTGTTTCAGAGGGGTATGAAAGGGTGAGAACGGGTGCCATAGGGTGCGAATGATCTATCTGCTCTAAAGTTTGATCAAATTGAAAGAAGATTACCCAACAAAAGCATGTCCTCCAAGAAGGCTCTAAATGGAAGCACTTTGGAAACAAGTCAATCAGGACTCTGTGTGTGTGTGTGTGTGCATATGTGTATAAGAATCTCTGCCTACATCAGTGAATTTCATTATTCATTTGTGAAGGAGTTAAGGCAAGGCACAGCCTGAAAGAGAACTAATTAAAACCCATTTAAATGAGCTTCCTTTCCCTGTGGAGTCTATAATGAGGCAACCTGCAACAACAGCTTCATCAAACTTCTCACATCTCCACTGTTGTGGGTCTATTAAGCAGCTCTACACATCTGAGATGGCATGCTGGGAGTAATATGGAGAAAATGCCACTGGTTGTGCTTTGGGAAATATAAGCAGGTGATAAGAGATAGGGAGGAGGAGGAGAGGGTAGAGTGGCTCAAACTACCCCTTGACAGTCAACTCACGCCTCGTCCCTCCCTCCTTCCTTCTCTCCTTTAACTTGTTCCTTTGACATTCGCAGGACAAGAGGTTGGCTTAATAGGCCCCTGGTGTTCCTTAAACACACCACTCAGATATGAAGGATAGGAGAGTTGGAGTCAAGAGTTCAAATGACCAGAGTCCTCGGAGCAAATGATTCCATTAACTCCAAGCCAGGGGAACAGCCCTCGGCACAAGCACACTTTAATAATTTCATTGGACGATTTACACCAAATTGAATTAACAGTTCCAGGACCTTCATAGCGGGGTCTAGCTTTAAGGAAGACTGCATTCAGGGCCAAGGTTATTATGGTAAACCAAAAAAAATGAAAAAGACTCATGAAAAAGCTATTTTAGTAAACTGAAATAAAATAATTAACAAACCTGTTTGAAAAAAAATTAACTATACTGAAACTATTATCGTCGACTCCAAAACAAAATATATATATATATATATATATTTTTTTTAAACAATGAATTACGGTCTAATGAGTTTTCAAGCTGTTTTTCTAATGGGGTTTTCAAGCTTCTGAATCTGGCGGGTCACATTGAGATTAACGTTAGAATTTAAAGGTAAACTCAGTGAGATGATGAGCAGCACAGCATATATATTGGGCACGTTTGAGTGGTAAGGCTAAAGCAACTAACTGTAGACAAACGTCGAGGAGTGAAGACGGGGGAGGTGCATCTGCGACAGTTGGACACTACCGTGGTTTTCCAACAGCCAGGCTCCGATCAACATGGTAGTGTTGCCATTGTTTATAAAATGTTTTCTTTATAATATCGAAATAAACATCTAACTAACCCCCATATCACACACTCAAACAACTGAAATCGTATTATATTGTGTGTACATTGTAGTATCACTTTGTGAGAGAGCCTCAAAATGTAACATATATTTGATATATATATCCAGTGTACACATAAATCGCGGCAAATGATTTCCCGTTTCAGTCATGTATTTGGTCACGTTAGCGTGGGTCAAATAAAACCACCTCAAGGATTAGTTGACAATAGAGCCTCTCACAATGCATGCGATGGCTGCAGGATGAAGTAGGTGAAGAGCAACTACAGAAACTTGCCGTCGACTGCAGTCATACTTCATGACCTTTCATCACGTGATTTTTGTAAAGTTCATGTAATTGACATATAGGCGCAAGTCAAACAATTTCCATCCCCAGAATGCAACACACTTTGAAAAGGCGGTGACACTTGACAAAAGCGAACCGTTCGAACGCGCCCATTGAGATGAGCAAGATTTTGGGGCAATTAGCATAGCCAGAAAATATTTTTGCTTTGTTATATTGTATTGTTGCATGGTATACTAAACTTCAGTACATTTTCGATACAAGAACATGAAAAACGGTTATGTACTAGAATTTTAGTTACTTTCAGTACTTCTTTCAAATGGGTCTCACATCATATACGGATTGAAAGGATTGAGTCTGTCTGATCATTTGTCTGAATCTTCTCAAGGGGGCAATAGTAAGCTAGCCAGGCTACTTGCACTTGCAGCTGACACAGCGTGAGCCACTTCTGAGAAGCAAGCCTGAGAAGCAAGTGTGACGAGAGAAAATACAGACCGCATGGCTTCTCCTAAGGAAAACATACTTCCATACCTACAGCTTGTTGACAAAACTGTCTCTAGAAGCGAACTATGGAAATACCTCGCTGACAAATCAGATGAGGCCCAGCCTACGGAAACTAAGCAAAAGGTGTTATTGCAGAACAAGGGAGGTTTAGTTCGGAAACGACAATCTATTTTACACATGACATTTGCATTGTGACGTTATTCTACTTGCAACTTGTATTCAGCATGACATTCACGGAGCATTATAATAGGATTACGATCCAAAAGTAAATGTAAAATGCCCTCATAAATTCTCTATGACAGCAATATATTTAGACTACTTCATGTATGTCTGGGCTTGCTAGCAGTAGCCAGCCAGCAGCACTGGGCGGCGCATTGCACCCTGGGCGTTGAAATTCACTCAGGATTGTAGTATGCTGTGTAAAATCCATTGTAGAGAATATTGGAATATAGAAGATTCAGAAATTAGGAAAGATGCCTGTATCTTTGTATTGACCGGGTGTATTGATACACCATCCAAATTGTAATTAATAACTTCACCACGCTCAAAGGGATATTCAATGTCTGCTTTTTTTTTTTACCCATCTACCAATAGATGTCTTTCTATGCGATGCATTGGAAAACCTCCCTGGTCTTTGTGGTTGAATCAGTGCTTGAAATTCACTCTTCGACTGAGGGGACCTTACAGATAATTGTATGTGTAGAGTACAGAGATTAGACATTATTGACAAATCCCATCTTTGCTTCTTTCCAGAATAACTTTCATCTGGTTTTCCACACTCACCATCACTTCCATATTCTGTTGTGGCTCCTGGAATCCATGGACCGTCAGCTTCCGAAGTACTGGGAGGACAATGTAAACAATGAACTTTAGATACAAGTCAATCAGAACTGTGTGTGTGTGTGTGTGTGTGTGTGTGCGTGCGTGCGCGTGCATGATTCCAGCTACCTTTAAGTGACAGTAGAGTCCTCTCCAGTGAGCTGAGGGCATGGGCCTGATCCACGGCTAGGACCTGCTGGAGGAAGCAGTCTGTGTGGTGGCTCCACAGGGAGCAGGCAAAGCTGTAGATGCCCGATGCCAGCTGCAACACACACACAAAACTCAATTAAATAAGACTCCTTATTTTGGGTCAATCAATGTGTGTGAGTATGAGAATGTGAGTGTGAGTGCGATCGAGCCACAGGTGCAATTTGGCTTTCGATGGCAGGGTTATTGTTCTCTCCGTGAGATTACCCCGGAGCAATAAATTGTAGTTTTCCTAAATTACTTTTTCTTGTAATGGCAACACGGTCTGTCAATTTCTAAACTATTGCTTTGTCATTAATTCTAGAATCATGAGGGACTGACGTTCCATATAACTGTTAACTGTTACTGTGACTTGGCATATTAAACTGCAGAATGAGAATCCTCTGCGGTTGATTGTTGTACAAGTAAAGCAATGCCATTAAAAACTAACTTTGGGCGCTCCCTCTTTGGTGAGAAGTGAGAGAAGCTCTGTGAGATGATGGAGCAGAAAAAACGAGACTGTGGAGAAGACAAATGGCTGAATGGGGGAATGAGCCAATGAGATTAAGCAAAGTGACTGAGGTGATTTATCCTCTAACACAGCCGAAGACACTAATGTTATCATTCCAGCACATCTCCACAGAAACCATTCATGATAAATCTCCATGCTAACAACAAATCCCTCCGTTTGGCCTGAGGGAGAGAAGAACCCCAAACAGGGCAGGACAACAACATTGACAGTTTTCTAAAGTGCGAAGTTGATGTGGATTGTCTTTAAATGAAATTAGGATCCAAAATATCCAGCAATTCAAGGCTCCACGTCTACAAATGAGATGTCGGACTCATTTGATCTAGTGTTTGTTTGATGGTTATTTTTATAGTGGCTGACATGTCTAAGGTTCAACTGATGACTCGGAGGAGTATTCCATCCTTAAAATGACAGTCTATGTTCAATACACACATTTCAGTCAAAGTAATGTTGATGGGATTTCTTTAATAATTTCTTAATGCAAACCCTAAAGAGTATGAAAGTGACTTCAAAAAGAAATGACACAATATATCAAATGTTTACATTCATTGTGGTTTGATATATACAGTGCCTTCGGAAAGTATTCAGACCACTTGACTTTTTCCATCTGGTTTAAGTTCTAGCCTTATTCTGAAATTGATGAGAAAAAAAATGTAATTTCATCTATCTACACACAATACCCCATAATGACAAAGTGAAAACAAGTTTAGAAATTTTCGCGAATTTATTACAAATAAAAACAGAAATACCTTATTTACGTAAGTATTCAAACCCTTTGCTATGAGACTCAAAATTGAGCTCAGGTGCATCCTGTATCCACTGATCATCCTTGAGATTTTTCTACAACTTGGTTGGAGTCCACCTGTGGCAAATTCAACTGATTGGACATGATTTGGAAAGGCACACACCGTTCTATATAAGGTCCCACAGTTGACAGTGCATGTCAGAGCAAAAACCAAACCATGAGGTCGAAGGAATTGTCCATAGAGCTCAGAGACAGGATTGTGTTGAGGCACAGATCTGGGGAAGGGTACCAAAAAATGTCTGCAGCATTGACGGTCCCCAAGAACACAGTGGCCTCCATTCTTAAAAGGAAGACATTTGGAACCACCAAGACTCTTCATAGAGCTATCCGCCCTGCCAAACTGAGCAATCGGGGGGAGAAGGGCCTTGGTCAGGGGGGTGACCAAGAACCCGATGGTCACTGACAGAGCTCCAGAGTTCCTTTCTAGAAGGACAACTATCTCTGCAGCACTCCACCAATCAGGCCTTTATGGTAGAATGTCCAGATGGAAGCCACTCCTCAGTAAAAGGCACATGACAGCCCACTTCGTGTTTGCCAAAGGGCACCTAAAGGACTCTCAGATCATGAGAAACAAGATTATCTAGTCTGATGAAACCAAGACTGAACTCCTTGGCCTGAATGCCAAGTGTCACGTCTGGAGGAAAACCGGCACTCTCCCTACGGTGAAGCACGGTGGTGGAAGCATTATGCTGTTGGGATCTTTTTCAGTGGCAGGCACTGGGAGACTAGTCAGGATCTAGGGAAAGATGAACGGAGCAAAGTACAGAGAGATCCATGATGAAAACCTGCCGCAGAGCACTCAGGACCTCAGACTGGGGTGAGGGTTCACCTTCCAACAGCCAAGACAATGCAGGAGTGGCTTCGGGACAAGTCTCTGAATGTCTTTGAGTGCCCCAGCGTGAGCCCAGCTTGAACCCCATCAAACATCTCTGGAGAGACCTGAAAATAGCTGTACAGCGACGCACCCCATCCAACCTGACAGAGCTTAAGAGGATCTGCAGAAGAATGTAAGAAACTCCACAAATACAGGTGTGCCAAGCATGTAGCGTCAAACCCAAGAAGACTCGAGGCTGTAATCGGTGCCAAAGGTGCTTTAACAAAGTACTGTGTAAAGGGTCTGAATACTTATGTAAATGTGAGAGTTTATTATCTTAAATAAATGTTCAAAGATTTCTAAAAAACAGTTTTTGCTTTGTCATTGCAGGGTATTGTGTGTAGATTGATGGGGGGACAATTAAATCCATTTTAGAATAAGGCTGTAACATAACGTGGAAAAAGTCCAGGGGTCTGAATATTTCCAAATGCTCTGTTCAGTGCCGTGGTATAGTATTTGTCTCCTTTCCGATTCTGTTTTTGCATATTTTTTATACTGAATGTTAATCCGATCTTCAACCAAAACCTAATATTAGTTAAAGGGAACCTGAGTTTACAAAAATAGTATACTTATTTGATTTATTTAATTATCAAAAGTTAACATCCAATTCCCCTGTGTGAAAAAGTAATTGCCTTACACTCAATAACTGGTTGTGCCACCTTTAACTGCAAAGCTGCAACCAAATGCTTCCTGTCGTTGTTGAGCCGTGTCTCACATGGCTGTGGAGGAATTTTGGCCCACTCTTGCATGCAGAACTGCTTTAACTCAGCGACATTTGTGGGTTTTCCAGCATGAACCGCTCATTTCAAATCCTGCCACAACATCTCAACTGGGATTAGGTCTGGACTTTGACTAGGCCATTCCAAAACTTGAAATTCATTGCTTTTCAACCATTTTCATGTAGAGTTGATTGTGTGTTTTGGATCATTGTCTTGCTGCCTGACCCAGCTGCTCTTCAGCTTCAACTCACAGATGGATGACCTGACATTTTCCCGCAAAATGATCTGATAAAGAGCAGAAATCATGGTTGCCTCAATTAAGGCAAGTTATCCAGGTCCTGAGGCAGCAAAGCATCCCCAAACCACCACACTACCGCCACCTTGCTTGACCGAAAGTCAAGCATAAAGTATCACATTAGTAAGACTGCTGAATGTTATTTATTCCGCTCATCCCTCCATTCCGTTTTCAAGCAACAAGGTATGGAATATCAAAGCCCCAAACAAGGTCCCATCCATCCAGACACTCGTTCATCATGGTGAGTTTGTGTATGTGCCTGTTCCTGACACTCGTTTATCACGCCGTGCTCAATCCCTCCTACCTGTCAGTCACAAGATGAACAAAAGGGCCTTCAGAGGATCAGAGCGAAAGAGAGGGGCCAGACCGATGAGAAAAACATGGGGAGAGGTATAAGACAGAGGAGAAAAGATGTCTGGAGAAAAAAGGAGAGGAGGAAGAGGTGTTTAGAGACAGAAATAGGAATAAAAAGAAAAGAGGATTGAGAGAGAGGATGACAGAGAGGAGAAGGACATAATAGGTCTCAGTCATCAATGAATTTGAATGAAGGTAGCCCGCCTGTCGAACAATACATGTATTTGATACAAAAGAGGCCTGTTCCTCCTCTCCACTGAAGGAAAGAAGCCTCATTATTCAAACACTAGCACAGATAAAAGCTTTTAATACTTTTTAAGGCCTCTTTCCCAGCCCCACTCAATCTCATTCCGTCGCTCCCTCTTTCATTTTGCAAAAACACAGACTAACATCTCGTCAACCCACCTGCCGCTAACATACACCACCGTTCAAATGTTTAGGGTCACTTAGAAATGTCCTTGTTTTTGAAAGAAAAGCACATTTTGTCCATTAGAATAACATAAAATTGATCAGAAATACAGTGTAGACATTGTTAATGTTGTAAATGACTATTGTAGCTAGAAACGGCCAATTTGTTAGGCGTACAGAGGCCCAGAGGGCCATTATCAGCAACAATCAGTCCTGTGTTCCAATGGCACGTTGTGTTAGCCTTTTTAAAATGATACAATTGGATTAGCTAACTGATCATTGGAAAACCCTTTTGCAAATATGTTAGCAAAGCTGAAAACTGTTGTTCTGAATAAAGAAGCAATAAAACGGTCCTTCTTTAGACTAGTTGAGTATCTGGAGCATCAGCATTTGTGGGTTTGATTACAGGCTCAAATTGGCCAGAAACAAATAACTTTCTTCTGAAACTCGTCAATTTATTCTTGTTCTGAGAAATGAAGTCTATTCCATGCGAGAAATTGCAAAGAATCTGAAGATCTCGTACACTGCTGTATACTACTCCCTTCACAGAACAGCGCAAACTGTCTCTAACCAGAATATAAAAAGAAGTGGGAGGCCCCGGTGCACAACTGAGCAAGTGGACAAGTACATTAGAGTGTCTAGTTTGAGAAACAGACGCCTCACAAGTCCTCAACTGGAAGCTTCATGACATAGTACCTGCAAAACGCCAGTCTCAACGTCAACAGTGAAGAGGCGACTCCGGGATGCTGGCCTTCTAGGAATTGCAGAAGTTCCAGAATTGCAAAGAAAAAGTCATATCTCAGACTGGCCAACAAAAAGAAAAGATTAAGATGGGCTAAAGAACACAGACACTGGACAGAGGAACTCTGCCTAGAAGGCCAGCATCCCGGAGTCGCCTCTTCACTGTTGACGTTGAGACTGGTGTTTTGCGAGTATGTAGATATTCCATTTTATTTTTTAAATCAGCCGCTTCCAGCTACAAAAGTAATTTACAACATTAATGTCTATACTATATTTCTGATCAATTTGATGTTATTTTAATGGACTTTTGTTTTTGTTTTTCTTAGAAATGTCCTTGTTTTTTCAAAGTGACCCCAAACTTTACTTTTGAACGGTAGTGTATGTATTCAATTGCGCCCATCAGCCACACATACTCTAACAATCAAGCTGTGTGTGTGTGTGTGTGTGTGTGTGTGTGTGTGTGTGTGTGTGTGTGTGTGTGTGTGTGTGTGTGTGTGTGTGTGTGTGTGTGTGTGGAAAAGAGAAAGAAAAAACCATGCTGGAGTAAGCTAATCGTCATTGAGAACTTACTTTTCCGGTGCTTCAATTCCCTGTCACACCGTCAAAGAATTATCCACAAATGCGTATATGAAAAAGTAACTTGAGATTGGCATTCAACAAAGTAATTTACTCTTAAAATTAAAGTGCCAAAGAAACACCCATCACACAAGTCAGCACTTTATAGGCTTGATGGAAATGGTGCCAAGGATAAAGTAAAGAATAAATCTATTTCACTCGAAGTAACCAAAACACTACATTTCCTGTATGCCTTTCATGTAATTTATTCCTTCATTCCGTTCAACCACTCTGACATACAGGCATTTTACAGGCACTGATATTCCCTCCCTATTCTAACATTTACTCCATTAAGATGATTCATGTAGACAATAATCGAGGAGATATTAGGGGTGTAGTGTGCCAGTTTAGGACTATAATCCATCAGTCTTTGCTGACACCCATTATAACACTAATGTTATTGAACTACTCTGGAGGAGCTGGAACTCGAGATGTAATGAATAGGGTTGAAAAATCCCAGGAACATTACCCAAAGCCTCCTCCCTAAATTTGTTTTATTCACTGCTTTCACACACTCCGCCAACCCATATGTCCTAGCCGTGTCTGAATACTGATTTAGGAAGGCCACCAAAAATCCTGAAATATACATCCCTAACTATAACATTTTCCAACAAGATTGGCAGTTCTAAGGGGGCAGAGTTGCAATCTACTGCAGAGATAGCCTGCAGAGTTCTGTCATACTATCCAGGTCTGTGCCCAAACAATTCGAACTTCTACTTTTAAAAATGTCACCTTTCCAGAAACAAGTCTCTCACCGTTGCCGCTTGTTATAGACCCCCTTCAGCCCCCCAGCTGTGCACTGGATACCATATGTGAATTGATTGCCCCCCATCTATCTTCAGAGTTCGTACTGTTAGGTGACCTAAACTGGGATATGCTTAACACCCTGGCCGTCCTACAATCTAAGCTAGATGCCCTCAACCTCACACAAATTATCAAGGAACCTACCAGGTACAACCCTAAATCCGTAACCATGGGCACCCTCTTAGATATCATCCTGACCAACTTGCCCTCCAAACACACCTCCGCTGTTTTCAACCAGGATCTCAGCGATCACTGCCTCATTGCCTGCGTGCGTAATGGGTCTGCGGTCAAACGACCACCCCTCATCACAATCAAATGCTCCCTAAAACACTTCAGCGAGCAGGCCTTTCTAATCGACCTGGCCCGGGTATCCTGGAAGGATTTTGACCCCATCCCATCAGTAGAAGATGCCTGGTTGCTCTTTAAAAGTGCTTTCCTCACCATCTTAAAAAAGCATGCCCCATTCAAAAAATGTAAAACTAATAAGAGATATAGCCCTTGGTTCACCCCAGACTTGACTGCCCTTGACCAGCACAAAAACATCCTGTGGCGTTAGCATCGAATAGCCACCGCAATATGCAACTTTTCAGGTAAGTCAGGAAACAAATATAAATCAGTCAGTTAGGAAAGCAAAGGCTAGCTTTTTCAAACAGAAATTTGCATCAAGTAGCACTAATTCCAAAACAGCACCTCCTCCCAGCTGCCCACTGCACTGAGGTTAGGAAACACTGTCACCACCGATAAATCTACGATAATCGATCATTTCAATAAGCATTTTCCACGGCTGGCCATGCCTTCCACTTGGCTAACCCTACCCCGGCCAACAGCACAGCACCCCCTGCAGCAAATTGCAAAAGTCACTGAAGTTGGAGTCTTATATCTCCCTCTCTAACTTTAAGCATTAGCTGTCAGAGCAGCTTACCAATCACTGTACCTGTACACAGCCAATCTGTAAATAGCACACCCAACTACCTCATCCCCATATTGTTATTTATTCTCTTGCTCTTTCGCACCCCAATATCTCTACTTGCATATCATCATCTGCACATCTATCACTCCAGTGTTAATGCTAAATTGTAATTATGTCACCTCTATGGCCTATTTAATGCATCACCTCCCTACTCGTTTACATTTGCACACACTGTACATAGATTCTTCTATTGTGTTATTGGTTGTACGTTTGTTTATTCCATGTGTCACTGTGTTGTTGTTTTTGTCGCACTGCTTTGCTTTATCTTGGCCAGGTCGCAGTTGTAAATGAGAACTTGTTCTATCTTATCCGGTGTCCTGTGTGAATTTAAGTATGCTCTCTCTAATTCTCTCTCGGAGGAGGAGGAGGACCTGAGCCCTAGGACCATGCCTCAGGACTACCTGGCATGACTCCTTGCTGTCCCCAGTCCACCTGGCCGTGCTGCTGCTCCAGTTTCAACTGTTCTGCCTGTGGCTATGGAACCCTGACCTGTTCACCGGACGTGCTACCTGTCCCAGACCTGCTGTTTTCAACTCTCTAGAGACAGCAGGAGCGGTAAAGATACTCTTAATGATCGGCTATGAAAAGCCAACTGACATTTACTCCTGAGGTGCTGACTTGTTGCACCCTCGACAACTACTGTGATTATTATTATTTGACCACGCTGGTCATTTATGAACATTTGAACATCTTGGCCATGTTCTGTTATAATCTCCACCCGGCACAGCCAGAAAAGGACTGGCCACCCCTCATAGCCTGGTTCCTCTCTAGGTTTCTTCCTAGGTTTTGGCCTTTCTATGGAGGTATTCCTAGCCACCGTGCTTCTACACCTGCATTGCTTGTTGTTTGGGGTTTTAGGCTGGGTTTCTGTACAGCACTTCGAGATATCAGCTGATGTACAAAATGCTATATAAATAAATTTGACCTCAACTGGCCTACCTGGTTAAATAAAAGGAGCAATAAAAAATAAAAAATAAATCCCAGGTGGAAGATTCCCTGAATCAAGGCTTAATAAACAGCAAATACAGAATCCATCCAGGATCTCTGAAAAACATTGCAATTTGGGGAATATAACTGAATAAGGCGATAATAATAAGTGCAGACCAGGACGGCTCGGTGGGATTGTTGAGGAGGAGCCTCGGCTCTCTCTCCTCTCCCCCGTGCGCCCTTCCTTTCCCTTAAACTTCGTTCTGAATAAGCCAGTCAAGAAACCCAGTGCAGGGATGGACTATTAAGCCTGACATGGAAGGTTATGAGCACATGGAAAAGTGGCATAATAAAAGTATCTAATCCACTCATGAGGGACCTGGAGAGGAGCCGTATAAATAATAAATCCAATCCGTTATTAATATTATGTGAAACCACAGGGGTCTTAAATAAGACTATGTGATATAAACCAATAAAGCAGCCTTCTTTGGTTGAATTACATATTATTTGTTTGGATCCTGGATGATGATTGGCTGATAGCAGGGAGTTATACACCTCAATCCCCAGGTAACACCTGTTCATTATCAATTCATATCCAGTGTCCTACAGCCTAGCCAGGCAATTCATATATTTAATCTCTCCGGGAAAAAAGCATCTAGACATTATTTCCCCATGCTATGTTGCAGCTATTTGAGCACCACGGAGGGAGTCTCTGCAACTGGGCCCTGTCAAAGATCATCTATTATATTGTCAAGATAATCGAGTGGCCGCTTTACCAATGGAAATACAAGTCCTCAATGATTGAAGGCATGCGAGAACATTCTAGCAAATGAGAGGGCAGATACGCATGTGCACAGCAGTCGTTTTTTTATCAAAAGTTCCCAGAATGCCACGTGCATACCCTTATATCAGTACGTTTGTAACAGCCTAAAGATTACAAAACTTAAATTAGATCAAATAAGCCTCATGTAATTCGACACACTATACGAAAAAAAAACGCTTCTCACATGGACAGATTTTGGGCACCTCTTCCTCTCTGGCCGCGCCTAGCTCCACACCAGAGCTCTTAAATGGGTGATATGCCAAACCTGTGGAAAGGACTGTGAGCAACAGATACATATTTGGCAGGAAGAACAAATCCCACTTAGGATGTCTATTGATCCCATGAACCTTTCGCCTAGTTTTAGAGATTTGTAAAGTTAATAGTAAACAAAATATGTATTTTCAAGTACGGCTACAGGACTCCTAAATTAAACACCACAAAATTGGTGCCAACCCCCAGGAAGAGGGGGCTAGCATTTGGTTTGCAACAGTTGGACTTTGTCTAAACCTTACTGCCTGCCTATCCGACCTGGGCAACAATGTTGCATTTATTTTTGCAATTTCCGTGCGATAGTGAAGAATGAATGTGACGAGACTGACAGCTTCTCTGAGAAATGTATTTATCAGGATCACTATAATGGATAAATCCAAAGAAATGGCAATAGAAACAAAGGTAAAACCAATGAAAATGCATGGTTTGCTGTCATTCCACCTCCTTGATGTGTTAGCTTCAGTTGGCTAGCTAGCAAAAGAGAAGTAGCTAGCTTGCTTGGTTGGTAACCTTTTTTTGCTTAGAATGTCCATGCCAATAGAATGGAAAACCAGCCAGTTTGGCTAGCAACTTCAGAATATCAGAACTAATATCAGAATATCTGAACTTTTGACTGGACTATATCCTATGGTGGAAGAATGAAAAAAATGTGCTGAAAATAACGTTGATCGAAAACATGTCATTAACCTTTTTATATATATATATAGATATATATATATAGATATATAGATAGGCAACAGTTTTATCAGAACAATAAGGCAATAGACCCAGGAATTATCGTGAACAACACCCTCCCAAGAGCTGTTTCCTCGGCCCTTCGCTTCACTTCAGTAGAGTCCATTAAAGCCTATAAAAGGGCATACAACACTAGTCTGTTTGGGCCTTCTGAATGAGACCCTGGTAGACCTTCTGCTAGGGGCAGGACAATACCAGTATCGCAACGCTCAATCGTATCGTGGCAACAAAAAAAAAACACGAAGCGGATTTAACTTCTTTAGGAAAGCAGCCATAATGTTGGAAACGTTATGTTGTCATCCAGAATAACATATTTATTTGTCAAGTTATAATAAATCATATTTTACATACAGCAGGTTTTTAAATGACCAAATAGTTTGGTCTGCATCGTGTTTACATTTTTGCGATAGTGGTATCGTCCCGCACCTACTTTCTGCAATGAGGAAACATTTCGCAAAGGAAATTTACAGTGGTACAAGTACTATGCAGCAGGTAGCCTCGAGGTTAGAGAGTTGTGCCAGAATCTGGTTTGAATCCCGAAGTTCAATTGCTCCAGGTGTACTTGCACCGATGAACACTTGTATAAGTGTGTAAAAGGTCAAATATAAGCATCCCTCAAAGTATTATTATATGCTTAACTCTGCGCAGCAGCCCCCCCCCCCCGGCTGCGAGAACACTCCACCAGGATAATTGGATAATGTATAAATGACTAGAATGTCCTCTACGGTTCCAGAAGCTTCCAGTCCAGTTCTGCATAGTTTTCAAAGCATTAAAAGCCCAAACTAAGCTCGAGTTGGATCATTCTGATATGTATAGGCTATTATATGTCTAATTCATGTCATTACGATGTCATCAAAATTAAAATGTTAAACGCATGATATATTCATAAGCTTAATGGCTCCCATGGTGATAGTAATCTATTGGCCCATTTTCATTCCATTCAAGTCATTAATTTATGAAATCATCTGCAAAGCTTTATATAGCATTTCACCCAGTGTGATATTCTTTATTGGTAAAGAACTACTGGTTCTTTACCAAAACCCCAATTCAAAAGACATGCTAAATGGTAACTCTCAACCCCAATTTCAGCCTTTGCCCAAACCCTTCAAATAATAATACATTTAAAAAATGCGTTCAGATGAGAAGTTGTGGGTGGGGGGAATTGCTCATAAATATTCATTTTGGGGGTGGGTAAACAGTTGAACCTGACGGCAACACTTTCTTACTAAAGCATACTTCCCAGAAGTCCACTGTCACGCTCTGATGATAAAATTATGTGCATCGAGAGCATATACAGCTCTTGACAGTTAGCTCACAGCGGTAAGGCGGCGAGTTCCTTACATCTACTGCCACTTGTGGTGTAAGTCTGAATCCACCACGGGCCACCTCAATCTTTGAACTGTGGACTCACATTTCACGTGGTAATGTGTTGGGAAGAAAAGTGCAATCATCACCTTGAAAATGAAGATAAGGGTCCTCAATTCCATCCAACCCGCATTTCAGTATTTACGCAGTAGCTCTTTTTCCAATGGTCAAATGAACTCATAGCCTACATGTATCTTTTTCTTCATAAAAGCACATTAGAAGTGTATGAAACGTTAAGCAAAAACATTGCATTTGGTCATATGTGGAAATATGGCTTACTGCTTTTAGAATTTTGTTTAACGTCAGTAGTCTACTCAAGGAAGTATGCAAAATATATTGGCACACTCCACTTACCAAGAACATTGCCAAATAAGGAGTGCCTGTCACCTGCTTTTATAGTAAGCCTTGAGGAAGTACCACCCAGCACATCTAGAAGAGAGTGTATTTCATACCGAACCCTTACCTTGAGATGACATAATAGAACCTTCTGAAGGTGCCTCGACATCACGATTTCAATGGGAGAGTTGAACCGCTAGGGACAAAAAGCACTAGACTACTTAAAATACCTAAATATATCACTTTTGACAAACTGTCAAATTGAAGACCAGAATTGACATGTTTCACTATAACTAAGCCTAAAACATCTGATTTTCAAAAAAAATAATTGTTCATGAAAGTTGCTCTTTGTGATTCCTCTCTCATTCTCTCCTCCCTTACACTCTACTCCCTTTCTCCATCTCTCTTAGTAATATTTCCTCCCTGTATCTCATCCTCCTCCTCTCCCCATTCCTCAGTCATTTTCTACCAGCAGCCCACTAGGCAGTCATGTGCAGCTGGCAGAGTACCAGTGTTTACAGGGAGCAGCCAATGGCCAATAAAACCAAGAGCCAGTTAATGTCCCATCCATCCATGTGTGTCCAGGTTTCCGTTAGTCGGTAATAGTTAGCTTTTGGTTGATAAATAAAATTGGTGCCACCCAATTGTCCAGGAGAAGAAAAAATCCCATTGCAAAATAATGCTTTTTAGCCTATTTATTCACGGAAATAGCAGTCGATGGAAACACTTGACTGGTCATGCTTATCGGTCTGTAGTTCATCTGCATAATTTAGTGTATATTAAATTGGCATGTGTACATCATATGCATTACGTGTTTTATTTATCACATGCGTACAACACACAGATACAGAGCCTTTGAGCCAAAAATCTGTCAGACAGTGTGGGAGCTGCTGTTACAGCTCCTCAAACAGCAAATGAATACATAGGCAACGGAAGGCGGGCCTCATCAGCGCGTCACACAACAACTTGCAATGAGCTGGTGGCAGCGTGCATTTGGAAAACATACCTAATTGTTTGAAACCTGAACGTTTTACTACATTTTATGAGGCATGCATTACCTTGCTTCAAAGTAGCCAAGCCAAAACCAGACCATATCTGCGGAGGAAATTATTTTAGATAAACGTCCTTTCATTGTCCAAGTGCCAAAGGCATAATCCGAGTCATATTACATTTAGATTTTAGTCAGTTAGCAGACACTCTTATTCAGAGCGACTTACAGTAGCAATTAGGGTTAGGTATCGTGCTCAACCTATGCTAGTTGTTGCATATTAGATCTGTCCTCTTTCTAAATGTCTAATGGATATTTTTATCTGTCACATGAGACCGCTAACATGAGCGGTGTGTGTTTTCCCACTAATTTCATTACGGAACGAACATTCGTGCGTAGCCTACTGCCTTGTGCGCATTGCTGCGCTTAAAATGTGAACAAGCTAAACGTTCGGATCTGTTGCATCAGACTCATTGCATTTTACTTTTCTTTTATGTAGCCTAGGCATACTGGTTGTATGAGTTTGGGACTGTCCCAGAGTGTATGGAATACCACAACTGTCCCAGAGTGTATGGAATACCACAACTGTCCCAGAGTGTATGGAATAGGCCATTTTGTTCATTCCAAGCTGACCAACAGAATAGGTCAAGTTTAACACTATGGGGGATAGTAGATTGATATTGGCTAGTGATTTTTCTGTTCGTTAGCTGAGGAAAAGTAAATGTGGACAGATATTCTAACATCTTCAAAGTGAACATCAGAATCCGGTAAGAAGTACCGCACGTCATTGCATCCTTGACTTCTATCAATACGAATGACCATAATCTAAATAGGATTTCTGTCATTCTGAGCACCGTGGGGGGACACCATATGGGTCCCATACATTTCTCAAATGTCCGGTGAATTAAAACTATTCCAGTCAAATATCCAGCGACACATATTCCTAACTGAAAACCTGGTACTTGTTTATCAGTCCGTCCAACCTGTCTGTCTGGGAGAACTGAGACACCTGCTTCTCAGCTTCACACAACTACTGAAAAGGAACAGAGATATGGCCTACATTAATATTATTATTATTATTATTATTATTATGTATGCCATTAAGCAGACGCTTTTATCTGAATGGACCTATGCGTTCATCATTTTTTTCATGTATATGTGGTCGCATGAATCAAACTCACTACCAACTGAGCTAGAGGACCACACTATGTAGCGAGTATATAATCCAGGCCTGCAGAGTTACTGTACTGTTACTTTTACTGTTCAGTCTAAATATCAACCTTCTCAGATCAGTTTGCTCAGCCTCAGCCAACCGGAGGCCAACACCAGAGGACAGGTTAAGTAGGGAGGACTAACTAAAACACTCCTTAACATATTTTAATCATTCAGAGGTAAAAGGCCTTCTTTGAAGCACAGAGCTAGGGCTGGGCGGTATTTTACTCTATACCAGTATTGATGCTTGGATGGGTTTGGGTTAATGCCAACTATTGTATTCTAACTATAGAATTCTAATAATTATTCTATTTCCATGATTTCAACAGTTCAGCCAAGTGTTTTGATCTCAGTTTGATCTAAATTGTAAGTCAAATAACAATTGCAATATTTGGTAAAAATAATGCCTCGAATGCTTTGCCCATATCGTGCGGGAAATGCAGAAATTTATGAAATTGCTGAAAATCATTTTTGGTTGAAGTTTGAACAGTATAAAACAATCAAAATGGAGAAAAACCCAATGTAATCACTTACTACTGAAAAAGCTTACGGAGAATTTGTTTTACACGTAACAAAAAAAATGAACGCAAGATGTAAAGTGTTACTTCCATGTTCCATGAGCTGAAATAAAACATCCCAGAAATGTTCCAAACGCAGAAAAAACGTATTTCTCAAATTTTTCACAAATTTGTTTACATCCGTGTAAGTGAGCATTTATCATTTGCCAAGATGATCCATCCACCTGACAGGTGTGGCATATCAAGAAGCTGATTCAAAAGCATGATCATTACACAGGTGCACCTTGTGCTGTGGCCAATAAAAGGCAACTCTAAAATGTGCGGTTTTGTCACAACACAATGCCACAGATGTCTCAAGTTTTGAGGGAGCGTGCAATTGGCATGTTGACTGCAGAAATGTCCACCAGAGCTGTTCCCAGAGAATGTAATGTTCATTTCTCTACCATAAGCCTCCTCCAACATAATTTTATACAATTTCGCAGTACGTCCAACCGGCCTTACAACCTCAGACCACGTGTACGGCGTCGTGTGGGCGAGCAGTTTGTGGATGTCAACGTTGTGAACAGAGTGCCCAATGGTGGCAGTGTGGTTACGGTACGGGCAGGCATAAGCTACGGACAGCGAACAAAAATTCATTTTATCAATGGCAATTTGAATACACAGAAATACCATGAGATCCTGAGCCCCACTGTGACAGACATTTTGAATGTATCTGTGACCAACAGATGCATATCTGCAATCCCAGTCATGTGAAATCCATAGATTAGGGCATTATTTATTTATTTATTTAAATCGGCTGATTTCCTCAAATGGACTAGAGGTCGACCGATTATGATTTTTCAACGCTGATACCGATACCGATTATTGGAGGACCATAAAAGCCGATACCGATTAATCGGACGTTTTTTTTACATTTTATTTTTGTAATAATGACAATTACAACAATACTGAATGAACAGTTATTTTAACTTAATATAATACATCAATAAAATCTATTTAGCCTCAAATAAATAATGAAACATGTTCAATTTGGTTTAAATCATGCAAAAACAAAGTGTTGGAGAAGAAAGTAAAAGTGCTATATGTGCCATGTAAGAAAGCTAACGTTTAAGTTCCTTGCTCAGAACATGAGAACATATGAAAGCTGGTGGTTCCTTTTAACATGAGTCTTCAATATTCCCAGGTAAGAAGTTCTAGGTTGTAGTTATTATAGGAATTATAGGACAATTTCTCTCAATACTATTTGTATTTCATTAACCTTTGACTATTAGATGTTCTTATAGGCACTTTAGTATTGCCAGTGTAACAGTATAGCTTCCGTCCCTCTCCTCGCTCCTCCCTGGGCTCGAACCAGGAACACAACGACAACAGCCACCCTCGAAGCACCGTTACTGATGAAAGAATTTGTTTCCTAAATGTTCGTTAACCAATTGAATTATAACAATGCAAACACTATCCGTTTATAAGAATTTGTAAGATTCTTATTTGCATAAAATAGACAGAGACCCGTGTCCAAATTAATCAATAGCATTTATTCTCGAGAGATCTCCCCTCCAAAAACCATGTACCTCACATTATATATTACAAACAGCTCATAGAGTCCCTCCCCCTCCGACTAGGACAAAGCTGTTTAAAAGTTCATTCCAACACACTTACGCACATACCTTACACACAATATCTGAATTATCTCTTGAAATCTCTCAGTTTATTACCATTTAGCTGACAGTTCCAGTCCCCCCCCCCCCCCCCCCCCCCAGATATGGAAAACCCAGAGGGGCTTGAGCTGTCTTCCCTTATCTCCACAGAGTTATAGATTAGTGGTTCAAACACAGGTTAATGATCCACTTAGTTTTTTTTAGGCACACACACAGACATTCCTTTCTACCCCCCTACATGCTACCTAACCTCTAATCCTAATGGTTAAGTTTCTGGGTAGAATTATTTAATCATGTATCTTAAACCTTGATAAAATATCCTAACAGTTACCCATGCAGAGCAAGGGGAACAACTACTCCAAGTCTCAGAGCAAGTGACGTTTGAAACACTATTAGCGCGCAACCCGCTAACTAGCTAGCCATTTTACATCGGTTACACAAGCCTAATCTCGGGAGTTGATAGGCTTGAAGTCATAAACAGCGCAACGCTTGACGCACAACGAAGAGCTGCTGGCAAAACGCACGAAAGTGCTGTTTGAATGAATGCTTACGAGCCTGCTGCTGCCTACCACCGCTCAGTCAGACTGCTCATTCAAATCATAGACTTAGTTATAACATAATAACACACAGAAATACGAGCCTTAGGTCATTAATATGATCGAATCCGGAAACTATCATCTCGAAAACAAGACGTTTATTCTTTCAGTGAAATACGGAACCGTTCCATATTTTATCTAAGGGGTGGCATCCACTAGTCTAAATATTCCTGTTACATTGCACAACCTTCAATGTTATGTCATAATTACGTAAAATTATGGCAAATTAGGCGGCCCAAACTGGTGCATATACACTGACTCTGCGTGCAATGAACGCAAGAGAAGTGACACAATTTCACCTGGTTAATATTGCCAGCTAAACCTGGATTTCATTTAGCTAAATATGCAGGTTTAAAAATATATACACTGCTCAAAAAATGCTTTTTTCTTTACATAGTTGAATGTGCTGACAACAAAATCACACAAAAATGATCAATGGAAATCAAATTTATCAACCCATGGAGGTCTGGATTTGGAGTCACACTCAAAATTAAAGTGGAAAACCACACTACAGGCTGATCCAACTTTGATGTAATGTCCTTAGAACAAGTCAAAATGAGGCTCAGTAGTGTGTGTGGCCTCCATGTGCCTGTATGCCCTCCCTACAACACCTGGGCATGCTCCTGATGAGGTGGCGGATGGTCTCCTGAGGGATCTCCTCCCAGACCTGGACTAAAGCATCCGCCAACTCCTGGACAGTCTGTGGTGTAACGTGGCGTTGGTGGATGGAGCGAGACATGATGTCCCAGATGTGCTCAATTGGATTCAGGTCTGGGGAACGGGCCAGTCCATAGCATCAATGCCTTCCTCTTGCAGGAACTGCTGACACACTCCAGCCACATGAGGTCTAGCATTGTCTTGCATTAGGAGGAACCCAGGGCCAACCGCACCAGCATATGGTCTCACAAGGGGTCTGAGGATCTCATCTCGGTACCTAATGGCAGTCAGGCTACCTCTGGCGAGCACATGGCGGGCTGTGCGGCCCCCCAAAGAAATGCCACCCCACACCATGACTGACCCACCGCCAAACCGGTCATGCTGGAGGATGTTGCAGGCAGCAGAACGTTCTCCACGGCGTCTCCAGACTCTGTCACGTCTGTCACATGTGCTCAATGTAAACCTGCTTTCATCTGTGTAGAGCACAGGGCGCCAGTGGCGAATTTGCCACTCTTGGTGTTCTCTGGCAAATGCCAAACGTCCTGCACGGTGTTGGGCTGTAAGCACAACCCCCACCTGTGGACGTCGGACCCTCATACCACCCTCATGGAGTCTGTTTCTGACCGTTTGAGCAGACACATGCACATTTGTGGCCTGCTGGAGGTCATTTTGCAGGGCGCTGGCAGTGCTCCTCCTTGCACAAAGGCGGAGGTAGCGGTCCTGCTGCTGGGTTGTTGCCCTCCTACGGCCTCCTCCATGTTTCCTGATGTACTGGCCTGTCTCCTGGTAGCGCCTCCATGCTCTGGACACTACGCTGACAGACACAGCAACCTTCTTGCCACAGCTCGCATTGATGTGCCATCCTGGATGAGCTGCACTACCTGAGCCACTTGTGTGGGTTCTAGACTCCGTCTCATGCTACCACTAGAGTGAGAGCACCGCCAGCATTCAAAAGTGACCAAAACATCAGCCAGGAAGCATAGGAACTGAGAAGTGGTCTGTGGTCACCACCTGCAGAACCA
The DNA here is from genome assembly GCF_029448725.1 of Salvelinus fontinalis. NCBI lineage: Eukaryota > Metazoa > Chordata > Actinopteri > Salmoniformes > Salmonidae > Salvelinus > Salvelinus fontinalis. Next base: position 44,327,396 of record NC_074668.1, read on the forward strand.
CTCCTTTATTGGGGGTGTCTTACTAATTGCCTATAATTTCCACCTTTTGTCTATTCCATTTGCACAACAGCATGTGAAATTTATTGTCAGTGTTTCTTCCTAAGTGGACAGTTTGATTTCACAGAAGAGTGATTGACTTGGAGTTACATTGTGTTGTTTAAGTGTTCCCTTTATTTTTTTGAGCAGTGTACTTCTGTGAATTGATTTTAAGAAAGGCATTGATGTTCATGGTTAGATACACATTGGAGCAACGATACGTACCGCATCGATTATATGCAACTCAGGACACGCTAGATAAACTAGTAATATCATCAACCATGTGTAGTTAACTAGTGATTATGATTGATTGATTGTTTTTTATAAGATAAGTTTAATGCTAGCTAGCAACTTACCTTGGCTTACTGCATTCAAGTAACAGACGGGCAGGTGGTTAGAGCGTTGGACTAGTTAACTGTAAAGTTGCAAGATTGAATCCCCCGAGCTGACAAGGTGAAAATCTGTCGTTCTGCCCCTGAACGAGGCAGTTAACCCACCGTTCCAAGGACGTCATTGAAAATAAGAATGTGTTCTTAACTGACTTGCCTAGTTAAATAAAGATTAAATAAAGGTGTAGGAAAAAAAAAAATAATTCATTAAAATCGGCCAAAACGGTGTCCAAAAATACAGATTTCCGATTGTTATGAAAACTTGAAATCGTCCCTAATTAATCGGCCATTCCGATTAATCGGTCGACCTCTAATATGGACCGTAACTCAGTAAAATCTTTGAAGTTGTTGCATGTTACGTTTACATTTATGTTCAGTATATTTCAAAACATAAAATATCAAACAAATACCCCATTTTTTTTATTTAAATATGATATAATACTTAGGCCATATCGCCCAGACCTACAAATGTGAAAAAATTCACAGGGGAAATTGAAATTGGAGACGATTCATTATCGATGAATGTGGAGCTCTGGCTGCCCAATGCCAAACACTACATACTGGTGTTTGAGGAAGAGGGAAGTTCAGAGACTTAATGCCAGGCAATAATATGGAGGTATACTTCATTACTAAGACTGTCTCAGGGCAGTAGCTCTCAATGGTAGCATCAAATCCTTTCTGGGAGTATGAAAACGTTGATGCACCCTTATAGATTGGGTTTAAGTCAATAGTTCTGACCGGATTACTCACCAAGGATATAGAAAAACAGCATAACATTTGTGTATCTTAAAAATGAACGTCTGTTTTATTCAAAATGGACAGACAAAAAGATTAGAACTTGAATCAAGCATTGTAACAACGACTCTTGTCTCTCCTACTATAGTCTTTAAACTCTGGTAAAAACGATTAGTGTTTCAGTTGGACTTGTTTTTTGTCTGTTTCCTGGTGTTTTCTATGAGCCACCGCGTTGACACTGGGTTGTGCGGAGGATAGCTGTGTTTGTTGATGGGCCATTTAGTACTGAAATCATCATCACTGCCCGCATCATTAAAAAACTTCCGTTTAAATGAGTCTCGGAAAGACTGCCCACACAGCCCAGTCTGACCCCACGCCTTATGTATTTTGTATCATTTTATATGCTGAGGACTTATCGTCTTTAAAGAACATGGGAGGGGAAATGGTGTTACTTCAGAGTCTGAGCATCTGTACACACACACACACACACACACACACACACACACACACACACACACACACACACACACACACACACACACACACACACACACACACACACACACACACACAGCAGAGAAGTCAGCACACAGCTAAACAGAGACACCCAGAGGCCAAGGCTGGCACAGCACGTGCATCAAACCGAGGACGAGAGCAGCAGGGATGGGCAGGCGGAGGAAGGAAATACAATCGAGAACTACAGAGAATGAATGTACGAGAGAAATACAGTGCCCTTAGAAATATTCAGACCCCTTGACTTAATCCACATTTTGTTGCGTTAAAGCCTGAATTCAAAATGAATTAAATGTTTTTTCTCTCATGTATAACAACACCCCATAATGACAAAGTGAAAACATGTTGTTTTTAGAAACTTGAGCAAATTTACTGAAAACTAAACAGAAATATCTCATTTACATAAGTATTCACACCCCGAAGTCAATACATGTTAGATTCACATTTAGCAGCGATTAACGCCGTGCGTCTTTCTGGGTAAGTCTCTAAGAGCTTTGCACACATGGAGTGTACAATATTTGCACGTTCTTTCAAAAAATTATTCAAGGGCCGTCAAGTTAGTCGTTGATCATAACTAGACAGTCGTTCCAATGTCGCGCCATAGATTTAAAAGCTGATTTAAGTCAACACTGTAACTAGGCCACTCAGGAACATTCAATGTCATCTTGGTAAACAACTCCAGTGTATAGAGAGAGATACAGAAAGAGAGAGAGAGACACTCACATGGGAGTGTTTGACCTTTAGGCCATGCTCTCCCGAACCACAACAGGGTCGGTACACCCTGGTACACCGCAAGCCTGTATCTTTGTAGTGACTGGGTGTATTGATACATCATCCAAAGTGTAATTAATAACTTCACCACGCGCAAAGGGATATTCAATGTCCGCTTTTTCTTTTTATCCATCTTTCAATAGGTGGCCTTCTTTGCGAAGCATTGGAAAACCTCCCTGGTCTTTGTGGTTGAATCTGTGTTTGAAATCCACTGCTCGACTGAGGTACCTTACAGATGATTGTATGTGTGGGGTACAGAGATGTAGTCATAAGGCTTGCCATAACAAAGGGGTTGAATACTTATTGACTCGAGACATTTCAGATTTCCATTTTTAATTAATTTGTAAATATTTCATTTTGATATTATGAAGTATTGTGTGTAGGCCAGTGACACAAAATCTCTATTTCATCCATTTTAAATTCAGGCTGTAACACACAAATGTGGAAAAGGTCAAGGGATGTGAATACTTTCTGAAGGCACTAAGTGTTTAGACTCACAAAGACAGACAGGAAGAAAGAAAGAAAGAAAAAAAAGAGGGAAAGTAAAGAAAAAGGGAAAGTGGCGAGAGAGAAAAAGAGGGGGAGAGAGAACGAGATGTAGCGACGGGTCGTCCTTACGTCTTGAAACAATCGTCTGTCCTGGGCCAGGCGCTTGGAGGCCAGGGTCTTGGTGACGTGGTAGAAGGTGAGTAGAGCCCTGTGCTGCTGCAGCCCGTCCTGACCCTTCACTGACTCGAGCAGGATGGGTATCAGCTCTGGCCACTGGCGGGGACAGTCCAAACGGGCCACCTTGGCTATCAGCACTGCTATCTGGGTGGCTATCTGTTCATACAGGAAACATATACAATAAGTTAAACATTATTAGAATAATACATCAGGAATGTTTTCAGATATCAGGATAGTCAAAACACATGCATTGAAGAAATGTTTTTGTGCAACTTCAAATGGGGACTTGCTCTCTGCTTATTGTTTTAGCACAGACATGTGGGGGCGGGGCACAAGAGGAGCAGGTGTCCGACATGGACGGAGATAGAGAGAAAGTAGCCAAACCGACTCGCAAAAGATAGAGTTGTTGCTGCTACAGGTTATCTATAATCTCATCTGGTAGTGCCTGTCTTGACTGCATCAAATCGATGTAAAGAAGCTAGCTAGCTACACTAGCCAACTAAATTAGTTAGACAGCTAGCTAGTCAGCAAGGCTAACTGAGGCAATTTTGCTGCGCTCCACGCGTCCCTGTCTATAACAACTAACCAACAGATGCATATCTATATTCCCAGTCATGTGAAAGACATAGATTAGGGCCTACTGAATTTATTTACATTGACTGCTTTCCTTAAATGAACTGCAACTCCGCAAAATCTTTGAAATTGTGAAATGTTGAAAATGTTGCGTTTATATTTTTGTTTAGCGTATAAAAATCACGATCTGCCTGATTAACACTAGTTCCTAACTTTTAAAATAACTGGGCTCTCCCATGATTATTGTAGATATGGAACACCGGCAGCAGACACACTGGCTAGTGGATACTAAGACACACCATGTTCGATCAACTCCACTCAGTTAGCAGCAACTCAGTGCTAGTATGTTTGAATGGCCATTACGGTAGCAGGTTTGCCAGCATGCTGATGAAGTTGTACTGCAGCCAAAGTTATGGGACTGTTGTCAGAAATACTGACAAATAATCACAAAATTCCTTAGCTAGATGACTGGTGCACTCAAATGTGTGGATAAGCCACTGGGAGTAAACGGATACCGGACTGCACTTTGGTCAAAGAGTGATGACAGACACAGAAGCCCAGTCAAGGATTTTAATGATGCAACAGAGTATACATGTAGTCTGTGTACAGAGGGAAACGGGATAAAATAAATAGAAAATTACTACAATGTAAATCCAATAAACAATATATAAAATGTCAGAAATCTCTATACACAATTTACAATAAGAGAAAAATAACAGCATAATTCCTCTCAGGAGAAGTAACATTACAAAATAGTAGAACTGGTGAAGAAAGTTCCTCCTCTACATACAAACATCTTGTATTTACAGATAACAGCAGCAACAGGAACATTATAAAAGTGAAATAAGTATTTGTTCTGACTTACATTTGGTAAAAAACGCACAAATATCCCTGCAAATGAAAACTGTCTGATCTCCACGAAAGCCAACCGAACTGAGAAATAAGTTCAATTTCTATACTAACAATTGGTTGCCATGGTGAATAATCCAATAATAAATTGGTAGAACACATGAAAGGAAACAAAAAGAATTCACCGGAATCTCTAAATGAAAAAAACATGTAGATCAATAAAATGTTCTGGTACATCAAATTACATTTAGATGATTCTAAATTCAAATCTAATGGGCTTTTATCCATCCACACCAGAATTAGTGTAACCAATTCAAACTTATTAAAAGCCTCCATCTTCCTTTCTACGAAGGGAGGTCTGCGTCCTCATGGTGGGCATCAGCAAGGCGAATGTGGCAGAGAAGAGGCTGCAGGTTGTGCCAGAAGGAAGCACCTGTCATTCATAGACGATTGAGGTCATCTGAACGGGAGATGGTGGAAGTGAACAGGCACCGTTGTTCCTTGCTGGAAGTGGACAGGAAGTTAGAAGGTCCTTGGAGTGCCCAAGGAAGTCTTGTGTCGACTGCAACAGGTTCACCTTAAGGGCCCATGCACACCGGTTCCATCTGCGTTAAGAAGTGGGGGTGATCTGAACCAATCAGGACCAGGGGACTGGCCTTGGTGAAGGTCGTCTGACAAATCCAAAATGTAACTCTTTGGCCTGAATGCAAAGCATCACGTCTGTTGAAAGCAGGCACCGCTCATTACCTGGCCAACACCATTCCTACGGTGAAGCATGGTAGTGCAACATCATGCTGTGGGGATGATTTTCAGCAGCAGGTAGTGGGAGACTAGTCAGGATCAAGGGAAAGATGAACAGAGCAAAGTACGGAGAGATCCTTGATGAAAACCTGTTACATAGTGCTCAGGACCTCAGACTGGGGTGAAGGATCACCTTCCAACAGGACAATGACCCTAAGCATACAGCCAAGACAATGCAAGCATGGCTTCGGGACAAGTCTCTGAATGCCATAGTGGCCCAGCCAGAGCCCGGACTTGAACCTGATCAATCATCTCTGGAGAGACCTGAAAATAGCTGTGCATCGACACGCGCCATCCAACCTGACAGAGCTTGAGAGGATCTGCAGAGACGAATGGGAGAAACTCCCCAAATTCAGGTGCGCTAAGCTTGTAGCGCTATACCCAAGAAAACTCGAGGCTGTAAATTGCTGCCAAAAGTGCTTCAACAAAGTACTGAGTAAAGGGTCTGAATACTTATGTAAATGTGATATTTGTTTTATAAATTTGCAAACATTTCTAAAAACCCGTTTTTGCTTTGTCATTGTGGGAATTTGACATTTGAGAAACATGGATAAACGTTGAATTCTGACGCCAGACAAAGCTGGTAGGTTCTACATGCAATGTCTTAAACGCTTTGAATGAATCATCACCTTGGAGAGCGCTGTCCATTTCGTTGCGTTTGGCTTTCAAAGAACATCCACAATTACCATGGTTTTCCACTCAGTTTCAAACAGTTGTTAAACTTTTTCTTCAAATTGATCATCACAGTGAGGTCAAAAAAATGTAGCCTAGCTGAGTTTTAAAAGCATGCTACTGTTTTGATATGTGTTTGATGTGATTTTCAATTGCATTTGCATCTTTGTCAGAGCGGTTGGAGGGGACAATAGAGCACTGAGTACTAGGCCATTTGTGACCCAATTGGCATTCACAAATTGGGTCCTACCAACGCATGTTCAAAGGTAACGTGAAATTTGACTGTGGTCGTGACTCATGACTGACGGTGTGGTGGTGACCGTATTAGGTTAATTTGCTAAAATTTGCGGAATAAAATCTGGGGCGTGTGTATTTTTGTTAGTCACCATGCATCTTATTTATCACACAGCATACAGAAACTATTTTGAGCTGAATATTATTTGCCAGACAGTGCTAGAGCTGCTTCTGCAGATCCTCAGCATGTTGTTGCTCGAGTGAAACATGCTTTAATAAGCCCAGTCACTGCACAACAATTCTAAATGCAATTGCGGTATCTAAACTGTTTTGATGGCCAAGCTAAACAAAGAAAATTGGTAATTGAAGTGCGCATCTCATTCATCATTTAAATTCATAGGCAAGGTAGGCAGGCTAACAGAGCGTCACCCACTACTTTGCAATGTGAGCTGGACAAAGCATGCATTTTGAAAACACACTTAATTGTTTGAAAGCTGAACGTTTTACTTCATATTATGAGGCATTTCTTACCTTGCTTCAAAGTAACCTAGGCTAAATCCAACCAGAGAAACATTGACAATTATTATAAAGACTTCCTCATTTGCCATCCATTGAAACCAGCATTTGTCTCCTGTTCTATTGGTTTTCATGTCAACTTTCTTTAGTTGTCCAGCAGCTGAAGGCAAATCCTAGTCATATTAGCAAGCCATCCTAGTTGTTGCATCTTTAGATTTGTTTAGTTTCTAAGTGAGATGTTCATATCGGTTACATATGGAACCGCTCTCATCAGGTGCACTGTTAAGAATGCTCCCTCAATGCCTTCAAAACAAAGGAGCTGATTGTGTACTACAGGAAACGGACGGCCGAGCACTACAGCCCTGTCATTCACATTGACGGGGGTGTAGTGGAGCAGGTCGACAGCGTCAAGTTCCTTGGTGTCGAGGGGGTTGGAGGGGCGAAATGTGAGACTGACGTGTTTTCCGTTTGCTCCCACAGTATTCTTAAAGTTTGTGAATTTTGCAGCAAACCGTAGTTATTTTCAAATCTTCGTTTGATGATCCCTTTCCGTAAAAACCAAGACTACTTTGCTTTCGAATGTCAGCATGTCGACGAAACATAAGGCCAAAAACATGACTGAGAAAACCCGGCCTACAAGGCCCACTTATCAACATCCTCTCCGGAGTCTGAGGGCCCGGAGACTCACACTTCACCCGGGGGTACGGCTTGGCCTGGCGGCGCTGAAATTAACAATCGAGGCCGTCAAACTGCAAAGCTCTGAGATAGCTCAAATGAAAACGGAGGTGGTTGCTACAATTGAGGCCCGAATACAGGAGGTTTCTGATACTTTAAAAGCAGATCTAACCATCCTGTGGAACGAGACGGTGCCAGCAATCACATCACTCAAAACGACAACAGAGTTGCACACTACAACAATTGCAGCCCTGGAAACCTCCGCTACCAATGTCTCCAAACGACTACTACAGAACCATCCAGGTGTGAAGTATGGACTGTGATTCCCGGCCCGTCTACGGCTTTCTCATGATGGTAAACACTACACATTTGATTATCCGGATGAGGCTATGGCTCACATTCAACGCCACATCAAGAAGCCTTGAATTTGCCCAAAGATCAGCAACTGTTGCTTGCGAAATGTGGATAGTAAGTAAGTAGCCCACCTGAGGTACAACTATGTTTAGTTATAACGTACTATTCTTGTACAGTTGGGGAGTTGGCGAACCCACTCAAGCTTATCTGATGTGATCTAATGTTTTGATCATATTATGTGCTTGCCTTACAAGCATTCAGTCATATTCATTTCATTGTATTAAGGTTTTACTTAACTCCTTTGTTTCCAGGCTGTCTCATTCACCTATTTGGTTTGTTTACATAGTGCCTTCAGTGACTCAAAATATTTTTGGTTATTGGTTTACTGCATCCGTTTATACCGACCCAATAAACAGAAAATGTTCCGAGGCTACACGATTTTGGGGGTCTTCAATTCAATTTTAAAGGTTTTGAATGTAATTTATGCCCAGCAAACTTTCAACGTTGCACACACATATTTTTTTGGTCTTGGCTGTAAGTTGTCTTATTGTCTAACCAGACAATTATTTATTTTTTAATCGTCTTACTACGATGTGCCTACTTCAAATTAGGTTTTTGGTTGAGAGCCTTGATACATTTTCTCTCTCAATGCCTGTTATAAGACTGGGAATATAATTGTATTATCTACAAGTGGTGTGCTTTTGTAATTTCGATTGCGCACTTTGTTTTTTTTCTCTTTTTGCTGCTTGATCCACTAACACAAAACACGACTTTAAGAACACATTCTTATTTTCAATGATGGCCAAGGAACGTTGGGTTAACTGCCTCGTTCAGGGGCAGAACTACAGATTTTTACCTTGTCAGCTCAGGGATTCAATCTTGCAACCGTACGGTTAACTAGTCCAACTCTAAACACCTGCCTCATAAGGAACCTGCCTCATGAGGAACCTGCCTGTTACGCGAATGCAGTAAGAAGCCAAGGTAAGCTGCTAGCTAGCATTAAACTTATCTTATAAAAAACAATCAATCAATCATAATCACTAGTTATAACTACACATGGTTGATGATATTACTAGTTTATCTAGCGTGTCCTGCGTTGCATATAATCGATGCGGTGCACATTCGCGATAAAGGACTGTCGTTGCTCCAACGTGTATCTAACCATAAACATCGATGCCTTTCTTAAAATCAATACACAGAAGTATATATTTTTAAACTTGCATATTTAGCTAAAAGAAATCCAGGTTAGCAGGCAATATTAACCAGGTGAAATTGTGTCACTTCTCTTGCGTTCATTGAACGGAGAGTCAGGGTATATGCAACAGTTTGTGCCGCCTGGCTCATTGCAAACTAATTTGCCAGAATTTTACATAATTATGACATAACATTGAAGGTTGTGCAATGTAACAGGAATATTTAGACTTATGGATGCCACCCCTTAGATAAAATATGGAACGGTTCCGTATTTCACTGAAAGAATTAATGTCTTGTTTTCGAGATGATAGTTTCCGGATTCGACCATATTAATGACCTAAGGCTCGTATTTCTGTGTGTTATTATGTTATAATTAAGTCTATGATTTGATTGAGCAGTCTGAGCGATGGTAGGCACCAGCAGGCTCGTAAGCATTCATTCAAACAGCACTTTCGTGCGTTTTGCCAGCAGCTCTTCACAATGCTTCAAGTATATGACTTCAAACTCATCAACTCCAAAGATTAGGCTCGTGTAACCGATGTGAAATGGCTAGCTAGTTAGCCGGGTGCGCGCTAATAGTGTTTCAAACGTCACTCGCTCTGAGACTTGGAGTAGTTGTTCCCCTTGCTCTGCATGGGTAACGCTGCTTCGAGGGTGGCTGTTGTTGATGTGTTCCTGGTTCGAGCCCAGGTAGGAGCGAGGAGAGGGGCGGAAGCTATACTGTTACACTGGCAATACTAAAGTGCCTATAAGAACATCCAATAGTCAAAGGTATATGAAATACAAATCGTATAGAGAGAAATTGTCCTAGAAATCCTATAATAACTACAAACTAAAACTTATTACCTGGGAATATTGAAGACTCATGATAAAAGGAACCACCAGCTTTCATATGTTCTCATGTTCTGAGCAAGGTACTTAAACGTTAGCTTTCTTACATGGCACATATTGCACTTTTACTTTCTTCTCCAACACTGTTTTATAATAAGTGTTCATTCAGTATTGCTGTAATTGTCATTATTACAACAACAAAAATACACATATTAAAAATCGGCCGATTAATCGGTATCGGTGTTGAAAAATCATATCATCGGCCGACCTCTAGTTTGTAGTTTTTCAAGTGATTGCCTATCCAAAATCCAGTGTAAATGGTGTCAGATTGCACTTTCTAAGGCTTCCATTAGATGTCAACAGTCTTTAGAAAGTTGTTTGAGGATTCTATTGTGAAAGGGGAGCAAATAAGACCAGTCACAGTAAGTGCCTCAGCTGAAAGCTATGAGTTGTTTATCGCGTGCGGCCGTAAGCACGAGCTCCGTCCCCTTTCTAATGACAAAGGAATTGTCCGGTTGAAACATTATTGAAGATTGATGATAAAAACATCCTAAAGATAGATTATATACATCGTTTGACATGTTTCTACGAACTGTAATGGAACTTTTTTGACTTTTCGTCTGGACTTCGTGCTCTTGCCTTGTGCATTTGGATTAGTGAACTAAACGCGTGAACAAAAAGGAGGTATTTGCACATAAATATGGACTTTATCGAACAAAACAAACATTCATTGTGGAACTGGGATTCCTGGGAGTGCATTCCGATGAAGACCATCAAAGGTAAGTGAATATTTATAACACTATTTCTGACTTTTGTTGACTCCACAACCCTGAATTGTAAAGTTCTAATGTTGTCATTGTCTTAAAAAAGAAAATTGAGACAAGTTATTCTGGGGTTTTTGGGTATTCATTGCTTTTCCACTCTATTCTCTAATGACAGGGTTGTATAACGGGAGTGCTCAGGGTGGCAGAAATAATATGATCAGGTACATTTCGTGGAACATCAAAGGGGCTAACAACCCTGTGAAGCATAAGAGGGTGCTGACACACTTAAAGGGTTTGAACGCAAATGTTGCATTTCTACAAGAGACTCACTTGAGGACTGGTGGGCACTTTAGGATGCGTAGGGACTGGGTTGGACAAGCGTTCCACTCTAACTTTCATAGTAAATCAAGAGGTGCTGCCATTTTGGTTGATAAATCTACTCGTTTTGTAGCTTCTGAGCTTATTGCTGATCCTAAGGGACGATACGTCATAGTAACCGGTAAACTGTTTTCTACCCCTCTTTTTTTGGCTCATCTGTATGCTCCCAATTGGGATGACACAAGTTTAATTTCTTCCTTATCTGCTATACCCAATTTTGATTCCCATTTGTTGATTTTAGGGGGGGATTTCAACTGTACAATGTCCCCAGTTCTTCACAAGTCCTCACAAAGAACTACAGGCCTATAAAATGTGCCCTACATATTCAATCTTTTCTTCAGAAATATGCTGTGTGTGAGGCCTGGCGTTTCCTACACCCTACAGATAGACAGTATTCCTTTTTTTCTCATGTTCATCAAACATACTCCCACACTGATTACTTATTTTTGGACAAAAAACTTCTGCCTAGCCTTCGGAGGTGTACTTATGAGAGTAGTGTTACTTCTGACCATTCACCATTAGTGCTTGAACTAGAGTTTCCCCAGCAACCTCCCGTGTTATCAATGGCGTCTTAGCCCCATTTTACTCTCAGCTAAGGAGTTTGTCAATTTCATTTCTGCTGAAATCACCTTATTCCTAGAAATTAATTAAACGCCAGGTACAGTTGAAGTCGGAAATTTACATACACTTATGTTAGAGTCATTAAAACTTGTTTTTCAGCCTCTCCATGAATTTCTTGTTGCCAAAACTTTAGTTGGTTAAGTTGTCTACTTTGTGCATGACAAGTCATTTTTCCAGCAATTGTTGACAGACCAATTATTTCACTTTATCACAATTCCAGTGGGTCAGAAGTTTACATACACGTAGTTGACTGTGCCTTTAAACAGCTTGGAAATGTTCCGAAAATTATGCCATGGCTTTATAAGCTTCTGATAGGCTAATTGACATCATTTGAGTCAATTGGAGGTGTACCTGTGGATATACACTGCTCAAAAAAATAAAGGGAACACTTAAACAACACAATGTACAGTTTGATTTCATAGAAGTGTGATTGACTTGGAGTTACATTATGTTGTTTAAGTGTTCCCTTTATTTTTTTGAGCAGTGTATTTCAAGGCCTACCTTCAAACTCACTGCCTCTTTGCTTGACATCATGGGAAAATTAAACTAAATCAGCCAAGACCTCAGATCCACTGGATCAACGGATCCACTGGTCCGGGGCAAAACTTGGAAAAATAATCTCTGATTTTGATGCTACTTGTGTCCGATGTAAAACGGTACCAGCCACACAGTATCATATGTTTTGGGGCTGTCACAAACTGTCAGGTTTCTGGGAATGAATATGATTAATGTGACTTGCGGATGCCTTGTTCATCTTGCCCTGTAAAACACTAAAATGTGATCTCGTTTTGTCCTGTTTTTTATTTTGTTTATGCTTACAAAAAAAAACTTTTTTAATAAAGCATTGTAAACTTTATTTTTGACTGTCTGAGTGGTTGCATTTCTCCACCCTTATCCCTTGTCTGTTTACAAGAACAATGGTGAGGTGTCCACTCTGTCCCTGTCCTACAGATGCCCTTTAACCTTTGTAGCTTTCTGCCCGGGGTGTTTAACTTGTCTAAAGTACGGTATCTTCATAGCTAATCTTTTTTATTTGTACTATTTCTAGTTGAGTATATTATTTATATTGTTTTGTGTTGTCTGGTGTGTAAAACTGAATAAACAGAGTAAAAAAAATAAGTTCCTTGGTGTTCACATCATTAAGGATCTATCATGGTCCACACATCCCCAACAAAGTTGTGTAGAGTGCACGACAAAAGAGGCCTCCCCCTAAGGGGATACAGCTGCACCTTAGAGAGCATCTGGCTGCATCACCGCTTGGTATGGCAACTGTTTGGAATCTGACCGCAAGGCGATACAGAGAGTAGTGTGTACAGCTCAGTACATCACTGGGGCCAAGCTTCCAGCCATCCAGGAACTCTATACCAGGCGGTGTCAGAGGAAGGCCCTAAAAATGTGGAAAGACACCAGCCACCCAAGTCATTCACTGTTCTCTCGGCTACCGCACTGCAAGCGGTACCGATACACCAAGTCTGGAACCAACAGGACCCTAAACAGCTTCTACCCCCAAGCCATAAGACTGCTAAATAGTCAACCAAATAGCTACCCGGACTATCTGCAGTTACCCTTTTTTACCTCGTACCCCTGCACATCGACTCGGTACTGGTACCCTGTGCACAGTATTCAGACTCCTTGACTTTTCCACATTTTTGTTACGTAACGTTATTCTAAAATGTACAAAAATATTTGTTTACAATATCCATCTACATACAATAGCCCATAATAACAAAGTAAAAACTAAAATAAATATCACATTTACATAAGTATTCAGACCCTTTACTCAGTACTTTGTTGAAGCACCTTTGGCAGCGATTACAGCCGAGTCTTCTTGGGTATGACGCTACAATCTTGGCACACCTGTATTTGGGGAGTTTCTCTCATTCCTCTCTGCAGATCCTCTAAAGCTCTGTCAGGTTAGATGGGGAGCGTCGCTACACAGCTATTTTCAGGTCTCTCCAGAAATGTTTGATCGGGTTCAAGTCCGGGATCTGGCTGGGCCTCTCAACGACATTCAGAGACTTGTCCCAAAGCCACTCCTGCGTTGTCTTGGCTTTGTGATTAGGGTGATTGTCCTGTTGGAAGGTGAACTTCACCCCAGTCGGAAGTCCTGAGCGCTCTGGAGCAGGTTTTCATCAAGGATTTCTCTGTACTTTGCTCGATCCTGACTAGTCTCCCAGTCCCTGCCGCTGAAAAACATCCCCCACAGCATGAGGCTGCCACCACCATGCTTCACTGAAGGGATGGTGCCAGGTTTGCGCCAGACGTGACACTTGCCATTCAGGACAAAGAGTTCAATCTTGGTTTTATTGTTTCTCATGGTCTGAGAGTCCTTTAGGTGCCTTTTGGCAAACTCCAAGCGGGCAGCCATGTGCCTTTTACTGAGGAGTGGCTTCATTCTGTCTACTCCACCATAAAGGCCTGATTTGGTGGAGTGCTGCAGAGATGGGAGAATCTTCCAGAAGGACAACCATCTCCACAGAGGAACTCTGGAGCTCTGTTAGAGTGAGGATCAGGTTCTTGGTCACCTCCACGACCAAGGCCCTCCCCCCCCCCCCCCCCGATTGCTCAGTTTGGCTGTGTGGCCAGCTCTAGGAGGAGTCTTGGTGGTTCCAAACTTCTTCCATTTAAGAATGGAGGCCACTGTGTTCTTGGGGACCTTCAATGCTACAGAATTTTTTTGCCACCCTTCCCCAGATCTGTGCATCAACACAATCCTGTCTCTGAGCTCGATGGACAATTACTTTAACCTCATGACTGTTTTGCTCAAACATCCCCTGTAAACTTTGACCTTATATAGACAGGTGTGTGCATTTCCAAATTGTGTCCAATCAATTGAATTTACCACAGGTGGACTCCAATCAAGTTGTAGAAACATCTCAAGGATGATCAATGGAAACAGGATGCACCTGAGCTGAATTTTTATTAATAGCAAAGGGTCTGAATATTTATGTAAATAAGGTATATTTTTTATGTGTAATACAGTTGGGGGAAAGTTTTTTTGTTGTTTTTTTGTTTTACTGTTTTCACTGTCATTATGTGGTATTGTGTTTAGATTGCTGATTTTAGAATTAAGCTGTAACGTTAAAAAAATGTGGAAAAAGTCAAGGGGTCTGAATACTTTCCGAAGGCACTGTATAAAGCCAAGTAATCGTATTCATTATTACTTTTATTATTACGTGTTATTACTTTCCTATTATTTCTCTATTTCCTTTCTCTCTGCGTTGTTGGGAAGGGCCCGTAAGGAAGCATTTCATCTGTTGTTTACGAAGCATGCGAGAAATAACATTTGATATCTTGCTAGGGACCGAAGATGGGCCAATAAGCTTCTGTAAGAAGTGTCACTCCACTGACTGCACAGATGGCAATAAAGATTAATCATATTTGTATGTGTGTGTGAAGATAATTGGTGTGATCGGGCAAAACTCACTTATCTGCATTACAGTCATAGCAGAGGGAGAACAGGGACATTGATCAAGATGCATTATGGCAAGCTGAGTGTTCTCTTCATTTTGGATTTTTGCTTGTGCATGCATGCAGCACACTCTCTCTGAGGCATTTGGTGGTGATGTGTGATAAGGTAAGGTTACACTATATGCAGCCTTAGGGGGGAGATTACCTCTAGACCACACACACACATCATTGGATCACAGCAGATTGCTGACGGAGTCAACCTCCTTTCCAGATGGGTGACAGAGAGAGGAAGAGACAGGTGAGACACAAGGGGCTAGAATGGCTGAAATGCTCTCCATTTGGACACAGACAGCCACTGCTACTAGTAGAGAGGTATCCCTAGGTAGAGGTCTCTGTAGAAGTATGGCCACTTCTCCAATACAGAGCCAAATGGACATACTGGAAAGCTGTTTGGAAGTGTTCTACTTCGTGATGGTGGTCGATGAAATGATGCCCCGAAAGGGACGAGTCATTGGTTGACAGCTCACGCAAAAAAAATGACTGACCTGGTTGACGGGCTCGTTGAAGTTGGTGATCAGGCCAGCTCGCAGCGACGTCTTCTCCTCTTCTGACAGAGCACTGGACGGACACACACACACACAGAACTAGGTTACAATAAGGTTACAAAATAATGCCAAACATCAACGCAAACATCTTTTCAATACTCAATTTCCATTTTGAATTAGATGACTGCTTCAAATGTGTTATCAGAAACGCTCTCCACTCTAATGGAATTGTTTGAGGCCTCAATATGCTCGAGGAAAGGACGGGGGAGGCACATTAACCGTGTGCAATTCCTGTCAAATATCACCATCTGCTTCTTTAGTGAGGCGGTCAGCGAGAATGACCCTCGTATTATTACATTTCCACACCCTTCCATTTGAGAGGGAGAGGAAAGCCATGGCATTATCAACTGCCTGACACAGCACCCAGCTGATATCCTGTGAGAGGCGCCTTCTGCTTTGAATCCAATTTCCCCAGGGAGAGAGCTAGCGCCACAGCGCAAGCTTTAATATAGAGGGCTGATACGACATGAAGATGACAGAGCAGCAGTGAGGGATAGCTCTGTCCCCGTATGAAGCTATTGTATACACCGTCCCGGGCTAACAGTAGAACTGCTAAAGCAGTCATTTTGACTGCTCATACATTTTTTAAATGCATGCCACCCTCCGTTCTTGACTTTTCCTAAATAAGTCCATATAACTCTGTCTTTGTTAGAATCTTAAATATCACAAACAAAACTGGAGTTAACCAGTTTTAGGGGGGCGTGTCATTTTTTGAATGGTTTTCCCCCATTGCCCCTACTTCTCCACACATTTGAAAGTGCAGTACCCAGCTGATGATCACCTTGATAATTAACTCAAAACTGAAACTAATTTCACACATAACAGATTCAATAAATTAAGTAAGGTACGATGGGGAGAATGGGTGAGTTGAGTGAGGGGAAGCGAACTATGCATAATTATGTAATCACCAATTGTGAATGAAGAACAGGGCAGGCCATTCTATTGTGTTGATCTGTTCTAATTATAATCTCTATATCAGTCCACATAATGTGTTTTTTGGTTTTTACATATAGCCTACAGTAACAAACTAATGAAAATGCTATTGTGTTATTTGAAATAAAAATGGTATTCTAATTTTACCCATGGCCTTCATAAAACACCAATTTAAAATCTTTTCAAAAGCATATATGAAATGTATTAATTACACGTATCGAATATTGCAGTCAGAATGACTGCTCATTAGATTAAAGGAGGTCCCTCGAGGCCCAGCGGTTCTATTGTTAGAGGAAGCGGGAGAGAGAGAGGGGAGAGGGGAGGGAATCATGGAGAGGTACGAATGTTAAGAAGAGTGAGGAAGGGAAGGTGGCAGCAGTGGACGAGAAAATAGGAATTAAAGCAGGAGATGAGAAACAGAAGAGAGAGGGGATTAAGTGAAGTGTAATGTGAAGAAGGGAAGAGGGACAGAGAAAGAGGGAAGAGTTGCCACATCCCATACAAAGTAGTAGACATCCTAACCACGGTAGAAGTTTGTGCGACAAGCCCGCAGATAGTTTCCCCCAGTAAATTGGGCAACTTCTGTAGACACTGGGTGCATTAAGCGCAAAGCAATGGCCAGGAGTTCATTGCACCTTCCACAGCAAGCAGAGGTGACAACGGCTCTGTTCGACAAATGACAATGAAGTACCCACACCTACAAAAGAAAAGAAGGGGGGACTTTGGAAGGAGAGCACAAGGGGTGAGAGTTAAAAATCAAAAGAATGGCTGGAGATTGCAGAGGCAGAACTGATTGTCTTTGAGGTGAGGTGGTTAAAAACAGTCTTTGTTCTGTGGACCTGTAGGTGAACTTGAAACATTAAGCTAGTCAGCAATCCCATAGCTGTGAATGGACAATACCATCCCATAGGTTGTGTCTGCACAATACTATCAGTATGGCCTACACTAGATGGACGTAAGAGAATGGCGCCAATGAATAACAATGTGAGCTCACAAAACACACACAGCTGAGCCCAATCATTTTGCAGAACTCGCCATTAATACTGAAACATGATGATGGGAGAGGTGTAACAGGTGTGGGAAGATATTTTTTTTAATCGTAAAAAGGCGAGAGAAGACGACACAGAACCATAAGGAAAGTGAAAAGAATGGCGAGAAGAACGGAAAGAAGCAAGAGAAGAAGAAGAGGGAGGTAAAAGAGAGAAGGCTTACTTTGGTGCGACTCTCCTCCAGTACCTGTCGATGCCATTTTTGAAGTAGAGCACGGCAAGCCATCGGACGTTAACATCCAACATGTGGTTGTTGAAGATATTCTAGAGGACAGAAAACACAGGGCAGCGTTTAAATAACTTAGTAGGTGGGAGGAATCAATATTATTTAAACCACTGTGATAATGTCCTTTGCTGCAGCTGGAATTGAATTTCACAGCTATCCAAGGAGTCATTTCAGAAACTGCACAAAGTGCTTACATTCTTGGGTTAGGGTCTGGTTTGGAATTGGGCCTTCTTATGGGACGGTAGCGTCCCACCTGGCCAACATCCGGTGAAATTGCAGAGCGCCAAATTCAAAATACTGAAATACTCATAATAAACATTCATAAAATATACAAGTGTTATACATCGGCGTAAAGTTTCCCTTCTTGTTAATCCAGCCGCTTTGTCAAGATTTCAAAAGGACTTTACGGCGAAAGCATACCATGCGATTATCTGCGGACAGCGCCCCGCTTACAAAAGCATACAAACATTTTTCAACCAAGTAAAGGAATTACAAAAGTCAGAAACAGCGATAAAATTAATCACTTACCTTTGATGATCTGCATATGTTAGCAGTCACAAGAGTCCATGTTACACATTAAATGTTTGTTTTGTTCGATAAAGTCCCTCTTTATGTCCCAAAAACTCAGTTTTGCGTTTGTTCAGTAATCCACTGCCTCAAAGGCGGTCACGGCATGCAGATGAAAACGTTCTAATAGTACCTGTAAAGTTCGTCGAAACATGTCAAACGATGTTTATAATTAATCCTCAGGTTGTCTATTGTCTAAATAATTGATCATATTTCAACCGGACAATAGCGTCTTCAATAGAAAAGAAAAACAACGAAAGGTGCGCAATCAGTCACTCGCTCAAAATAGCTCTGGTTCATTTAGAGTCCACTGAAAGAATGTTCTCATTCTTCCTCGTTTTTCAGAATACAAGCCTGAAACAATGTCTAAAGACTGTTGACATCTAGTGGAAACCATAGGAACTGAAATTTGGGTCCTATCCAAATACATACTGTATAGGTATTCAATAGAAAAGTACCCACATCAAAAATATCCCACTTCCTGGACAGATTTTCCTCAGGTTTTCGCATGCCATATCAGTTCTGTTATACTCACAGACATTATTTTAACAGTTTTGGAAATTTTAGAGAGTTTTCTATCCAATACTACCATGCATATGCTAGCTTCTGGGCCTGAGTAACAGGCAGTTTACTTTGGGCACGTTTGTCATCCAAACTTCAAAATACTGCCCCCTACCCAAGAGAGGTTAACAAAGCCACACTGGCTGGCTGCTTATCCTAGCTGTCCAACAAGGATTTTTTGAGTGACAGAGCGAGAAACCAAACTTTGGGCTCATTAAAAAAGATGTACCAGCACCCGAGGAGAGTTCGGCGGAGGTGGGGGTGCATGAGAGGGGCATGCTGGGAGCTCGCAGTCTGGAGTACGCACCTGGCGCCAGACTGAGACAATCACAGCAGAGTGCTGCCACACTCCACTGTACACACACACACTTCTCTCAGCAGGAGAACTGAAGGGTGAAGCTGCGTTGAGTAGCGAACCACAGGGGTGAGTGGGGGCAGAGTACAACAATGTTCTCTGTTATTAACTCAGTCCTGACTGTCTGAATACAGCAGAAAGTTCTAGGCTCAGAGCTGATTCAAACAGTGTTGTTCTGTGGGTAGAAAAAGCAGAACCTGGCAGTGCAGCCTCAGTTGGGTGGCTGATGTGGCTAGGGTTGCAAAGGGAGGGTATATTACTGGAAACTTTCAAAAGTTTACCATTAAACTACCAGAATTTTGCCATCTTTCAAGGATTTTACGTAATCTATCAAAAGATATTCAGTGGCCCCTTTGGGAACTTCAGACTATCACAGATGTCTGTAATAATCTCTGGCCCTCTGTGTGGCCTCATCACATGTAAAATATGAAATATGATGATTTTAAAATGAATACAAAGCCGTAAAAAAACATTAACCTAAATATAAATATACAAATGTATTTTTTGTGTGTTTTTTTTTTTTTTACTATGTCAATATGTATTCGCTGTCAATGTTTTGTCATTGTCATTTTTGTGAAAACAGTCAAGTTGGAAGAGTTCATTGAAAAGAATGCCTTTGTTGATTAGATGCTTTTTGAATGAATTAGGCTATTTTCTCTTGAACCATAAGGTCATGGACAAAGATATAGTGCATTCGGAAAAAGACTCAAGGCTGTAATCGCTGCCAAAGGTGATTCGACAAAGTACTGAGTAAAAGGCCTGAATACTTATGCAAATGTTATAGCAAATTTATTAAACTAAATAAAAACTAAAAAGTGTCTAAAAACCTGTTTTTCTTTGTCATTATGGGGTATTGTATGTAGATTGATGAGGGGGAAAAACGATTTAATCAATTTCAGAATAAGGCTGTTACGTAACAAAATGTGGAAAAAGTCAAGGGGTCTGAATACTTTCCCAATGCACTGTAAAATGTATATCATGTATGAAAAGAAAAAATAGTTATTCAAGTATAAATTACTAACGTTTTTATTTTTTATTTAACCTTTATTTAACTAGATAAGTCAGTTAAGAACAAATTCATATTTACAATGACGGCCTACCCCGGCCAAACCCTAACGACGCTGGGCCAATTGTGCACCGCCCTATGGGACTCCCAATCACGGCCTGTTGTGATACAGCCTGGAATCGAGCCAGGGTCTGTAGTGACACCTCTAGCACAGATGCAGTGCCTTACACCGCTGCGCCACTCGGGAGCCAACGTTAAAACAGATTGCCATAGATTTTCTGTTGTTTAGAAAAATTACTGAAGATTCTGGAAAATTACCGGTAGCATTGCAACCCTAGGAGTGGCTAACAACCACCTACTGTAACAAGGTATTGGATAGCTGATGGATAGAGATCAACATAGACCATCTACAGTACACTGACTGAATGAGGAGAGATGGTGAGGAGGATGGGACAGATTAGATTTCTTTACAGCCTCTGTGGAGTATCACACACACAGTATCACACTGCTACTATGGTTTACCCCATGGCTCTAACAGCAGCACAGTGACACATCAACCTGGGCTAGACTGGGGCATTGTGTGTAACCTAATGGTCTATCATTTATGACAGGGACTAATGCAATGTGACACTGGGATAATGACAGTCAAGGTTAGTGTACAGCTGAGCACCAGTGAGCATCCCATCTATTTCTCTGTCACTATCTCTACCATTCCTGTTAATTTTTTTAAACTTTTTTATTTTATTATTGTAGTGAGGGTGGGGTGATTTGTTAGTAGTGATTCTAAATCAGAGCAAAAAACTGCCCACAGATATTCTTTATGGAAACCACACAAGCTGATCGCCGCTGCCGCTGTTGTTGTTTCTGCTGCTGTTGTTGTTATTATTGATATCCAGCCTTCTCTGACATTTGAGAACCCAGTTGCATATAGTATCACATCACCACAGCTTTGCATAAACCAAGATGATCCAAAACCACAAGAGAAGCATGTTGGGCCCACAGAAGGCCTACCTTTTTAAAAATGTCTGCATAAATTGACCCAAAACTTTCTAGCCCATATCCTATCCATTGTGTAATAATTAGAGGAACAAACTTAACTTGAGGAACTCAAAGCTTTGCACAAATCAATGGATGATGTGTGGTAAGCTCCAGTATAGACATTGGTGCCTGTGTGTGTTAGACATACCAGCAGTACAGAGTAGAAGCCAGGTTGTGTCTCCCACTGTCGTAGCTGCTCCTCAGCAGGCTTCAGTAGAGCGGTATCCTGACTGGTGGCCTGGGTCAGGGCCTGTAGGACCACCGA
Organism: Salvelinus fontinalis; assembly: GCF_029448725.1. Classification (NCBI taxonomy): domain Eukaryota; kingdom Metazoa; phylum Chordata; class Actinopteri; order Salmoniformes; family Salmonidae; genus Salvelinus; species Salvelinus fontinalis. Next base: position 44,348,984 of record NC_074668.1, read on the forward strand.
GCTGGCACTCTCCATATCCATACCTAGAGACACCTGGGGGTTAGAGAGCGAGAGAGAGGAAGGGGTGGAACAGAAGGGGGAGAGGAGAATGAAAGGGAGAGGGGATGGAGACAGAGGGTGAAGAAGAGTGTGAGAGGAGGGGAGAGAGAGAGAGCGAGGCAGAAAGAGTGAGAAGGGTTCAGCACCACCTTCCCATAACAGGAATATGGAAATGATTAAACTTCAGTAGAAGGCACAAGGCAGACATTATGCCTGCACAAATAGACAAATAAACCAAGGAGGTCTTTACATGCCTCTTCATCCCACCATCCCTCCCCTCCTTCCATCATCACGGTCCTCTCTCGCTCTATAACAGATCACACTGTAAGTAAAATCACTCAGAGGCTAGAATGGTAGACCCAATGACGCAGGCAGGCACAGCCAATGACGCAGGCAGGCACAGCCTGACACAGCAGAGCAACACACCTGGTCCTCATGCAGACAACACCCTCTGCGACTTTGACGGAAATCCTTCTATCCTACAGTCGAAACTGCCTGACTTGTAAATTTCAAAAAGGGAGACCCGAGTCAATCTATCTCCAATGTTACTCAGAAGAACTAACAATGATAATCCCTGAAGAACTAGGCTATACAGCTCTCTGTCTGTACGGCATGACTTTCAATTATTTCTCAGCATTGCCTGAAATAACTTTAAATGTTTCATGTAGTGTTATTTTACTACCCATTTGATAACGTCTACATGTTTTTATCAAAATGTCAAAAAACAAAAATCTGCTTTACCCAACTGTGTGGAGACCGAAGGTTATGTAAGCCTGAGACCAGGTTTGATCATTTATAAGTCTAAATTGAATTAATGATGATAGACACACAGGAAGTGTATCTCGTTACATAGAGGCCCAAACCACTTTTTGATTCAAAACACAATGATGAGTTCTATAACCAGTAATAAACCTAATTGCACAATGAAAAATAGCATCTAGTGGTTTAAGTGTAGATGCTGCTGCATGCATATAGATAATATCCCCATAATCTAAAATAATCGTAAAAATGGCGTGGACAATTTCCTTCCTATTAACAGAAGTCAGACCTTGAACCTAAACTTCTGTATCAGCTCAGTAACATGACAGTTTGTCATCAAGCCAGATACCAAGATATTTGTAGGATGGAAGGAAGTCAATTTGTGTACCATTCAAACTAGTCATGACAAATTCATTTAAAATGTGGGTTATGGGACCTACAATCTATATAAATAACATTGGTAATGCAGTCACAAATATATATCCGATTGATTAACATTAAGAATACCATTTACAGATAGAAAATAACGTAGCTGTTTGTGGACCAATGATTCTCGTATTTTTGCAAGACAAAGGAGCCTGGAAATGGGCCGATAACTATCGAGATCACTACTATCCCCGCACTTATGGAGTTGTAGCACAAAAGCTGCTTTCCACTCATTTTGAAAATGTCCTGATACTAAAGTTACATTTAAAAAAAAATGTGTTACTGAGCCAGCAATGAGGGGCGCTGCATAATAAGCAAAGACGGGTCCAAATTGTCAGCCCCTAATGACTTCTTGATGCCAATAGCAAATAAGGCAGCAAGAACTTCTGTTCCTTTGAGTTGCCAAAAAGACTACCAATTCCCAAGTCATGTGAGGTTGACTGATCCATCGAGGCAACTGAAAGCTGTATGTGGGAAAAACAGGAAACCAGCTCAGATAAAATGCTAATTAAAAGTGTCAGAAATCTTAACTTTTTCAGTAATGACAGAGTCTAAAACTACTTGCTTAGGCCGGAAAGTAGAGGAATTACCCGGCTTCAGTGAATGAAGTTTTCCAAAATTTTGAGGGATCACTAACAGTCTGCCATAGCGCTAAGGAAGTACTTTGATTTGGCCTGTTTAACTGAGGCAGTGCACATACACCATATATATACAAAAGTATGTGGACACCCCTTCAAATTAGTGGATTCGGCTATTTCAGCCACACCCATTGCTGACAGGTGTATACAATTGAGCACAACCATGCAATTTCCATACACAAACATTGGCAGTGGAATAGCCTTATTGAAGAGCTCAGTGACTTGCAAGGTGGCACCATCATAGGGTGCCATCTTTCCAACAAGTCAGTTTGTAAAATTTCTGCCCTGCTAGAGCTGACCCAGTCAACTGTAAGTGCTGTTATTGTGAAGTGGAAACGTCTAGGAGCAAAAACAGCTCAGCCGCGAAGTGGTAGGCCACACAAGTTCACAGAACGAGATAGCCGATTACTGAAGTGCATAGCACTTACAAATCATCTGTCCTCGGTTGCAACACTCACTACTGCGTACCAAACTGCCTCGAAGCAACGTCAGCACAAGAACTGTTCGTTGGGAGCCTCATGAAATGGAGTTCCATGGCCGAGCAGCTGCACACAAGCCTAAGATCACCATAAGCAATGCGAAACGTCAGCTGGAGTGGTGTAAAGCTCGCCGCCATTAGACTCTGGAGTCATGGAAACGCGTTCTCTGGAGTGATGAATCACGCTTCACCATCTGGCAGTCCGCCGAATGAATCTGGGTTTTCGGATTCCAGGAGAATGCTACCTTCCCAATGCATAGTACCAACTGTAAAGTTTGGTGGGAGGAGGAATAATGGTCTGGGGCTGTTTTTCATGGTTCAGAAAAGGCCACCTCAATTCCAGGGAAGGGAAATCATATGCTACAGCATACAATGACATTCTATACTGAACAAAAATATAAACGCAACATGTAAAGTGTTGGTCCCATGTTTCATGAACATAAATAAATTGCAAATGTTTGATATGCACAGAAACCTTATTTTCCTCAAATTCTGTGGACAAATGTGTTTACATCCCTGTTAATAAGCATTTCTCCTTTGCCAAGATAATCCATCAACCTGACAGGTGTGGCATATCAAGCAGCTGATTAAACAGCAGGACTATTACACAGGTGCACCTTGTGCTGGGGACAATAAAAGGCCACTAAAATGTGCAGTTTTGTCAAACAACACAATGCCACAGATCTCTCAAGTTTTAAGGGAGAGTACAATTGGCATGCTAACTGCAGGAATGTCCACAAGAGCTGTTGAATGGGGAATTGAAGAATTTCTCTACCATAAGCCACCTCCAACATAATTTTTAAGAATTTGGCAGTACATTCACCTGGCCTCACAACCGCAGACCACATGTAACCACGCCAGACCAAAACATCTACATATGGCTTCTTCAACTGCAGGATCGTCTGAGGGGGGATGTGATGAGGAGTACTTGTCTGTAATAAAGCCCTTTTGTGGGGGAAAACGAATTCTGATTGGCTGGGCATGGCTCCCCAGTGGGTATGCCTATGCCCTCCCAGGCCCACCCATTGCTGCGCCCCCTGCCCAGTCATGTGAAATCCATAGATTAGGGCCTAATTTGTTAATTCAATTAACTGATTTCCTTATATGAACAGTAACTCAGTAAAATCATCTAAATTGTTGCATGTTGCGTTTATATTTTTGTCCAGTATAGATAATTCTGTGCTTCCAACTTAGCGGCAACAGTTTGGGGAAGGCCCTTTCCTGTTTCAGCATGACGATGCCCCCGTGCACAAAGCAAGGTTCATACAGAAATGGTTTGTCGAAATCGGTGTAAAAGAACTTGACTGGCCTGCACCGAGTCCTGACCTAAACTCCATCGAACACCTTCGGGATGAATTGGAACGTCGACTGCGAGCCAGGCCTAATCGCCCAACATCAGAGCCCGACCTCACTAATGCTCTTGCGGCTGAATGGAAGCAAATCCCCGCAGCAATGTTCCAACATCTAGTGGAAAGCCTTCACAGAAGAGTGGAGGCTGTTATAGCAGCAAAGAGGGGACCAACTCCATGTTAATGCCCATCATTTTAGAATGAGACATTCGATGAGCAGGTGTCCACATCATTTTTGTCAAGTAGTGTATTTCTCAATTGCCTAAATAGCTAATGAGCCAGTTAGTCTAGCCTTGGCCCAGACTTGATTTCTTATCAAGAGGCGGTCAGAATACAGGACAGTACCATGGAATAGTTTGTTTTTTGACTCTGAATCGCTTGAAAGGAGCATGTTCATCAACCAGAGGTAAAAATGGATGAGAAAAATTAAAGTGGCAAAACAGTGTCTGGTATGCAGCTAGTATAAAAAAGCTCTGCATAACAGATTATGAAGGAATGCCAGGGGCGAGAATTTCCGCTTACACAGTAGACCACAGCAATAAATATAAATATTTTGGACATGAACACTTTTAAGAAAGCCTTATGACATAGAAGGTCTTACATAAATAGCCCCCCCCCATCACATCTGAAAATGAGGTAGTCCGCAATGGCAACGTCCTTATCCATAATCAAATTATTCAGCCAGGTCTGAGATAAGCAGAACTTCTGGGCTAGTGTCATGCACCCAGACATCAATCCAGAAAGTCCAGTTTAGACATCAGGCTTCACACATTTTATGTAACAGTCCAAGCCCTCTGCGGGGCTTGAAAACAGCAGGAGTATCCATGGTGACAAGAGTCAATCGAACTGGATGAGATAGCCACAATAGGCTTCCTGATTGGAGTCAAAGATGCAGAGCTAATAGCAGAATTCAGGTAAATGTGCACAAGATTACTATGGACAATACCCCTACGCTTGTGGACACATGTAGCAAAACATTAGCTTGATATAAAACTATTAATAGCATAGGTGGAGCTAGCAATAGTGAGTTCCTTAAGGCAGCTAACGGAGCTATCAACGGAAATGTAATTAACAGGCACAGAATGGCTATTTACAATACCCTATAAACATGGGACGCTGTGGTGGAATTATATCGCTGCGATTTAATGAGAGTAGATACATTTGAGGAGCTACTGGCAATGACAAGTCAAAATCATGTATTTCATGAAATTTGTTGATATTTCGATTAAACCAGATCAAAGTATAATAAACAAAGTATGAAAAATGACCGTTGCTTCTACATTGATAAAGTGTGATCAGAAAAAGTTACTGATCCTTGCCCATGTCAAACATTTGGATTCAGGAGGCGGGATTATTAAGGGGATAGGGTGACGTCACTCTAACTCATTTTAATACACCAATGGTAACATGATAGTCGCTTACCTAATTTAAGTACCGGCTTGCAACCAACATTGGAGAAGGCATGTTTGCGGAAGGGCATGGTTAATATAGCTAGATAGCTACTCTACTGGTGCCAAAATTTTACCGTAGGGTGTCAGCAAATATAATTAAAAGTTTACACTATTCATCTCTGGCAAAGATACTTAATAAGACATGCCAAATGGGAGATGTTTATTTTTTTTAAATGCATTGATGCAATTTCAATGTTGTTTGAGTTTCTTTGTGTTTCACGAAATTTGCTTGAAAGGATTTTACTGCATCCAAGTTTCTTGACATAGGCGTTTCAAAGAGCTGTCAGCCAAGATTCCTGCCCCGTCAGCCGGTCTTTTCAAACATCCTGGTAGTTAGCTATGAGAGATAAAGTACTTTTTCTCGGGGAAAAATATTATGGGTGATATTTAGGCACTCAAAAGGCTATTTTACATGGGAATCAGCATGACTGTTCAGGACTTTTAAAAAGACAAAAAAACAAGCTGAAAAACTTAGGCATATCAAGTAGGCTAGGACAGTGAAATATATGATAATGTAAACAGGCAATCCGGGATTGGTACAGATGTTTTTACTTTTAAACACACACACACACACAAAGCTATGCTCCCTCACGTTTTATCCACATATCCCTTTGGAATTCATACTCAACACTGCATATCTCCAGCAATGGATAAAAGCCACTCGTACACCAGCAGTTGTGCCATGAAGCTACAAGAACAGAGACAGACAGCCAGAGATCAGAGCGCAACGTGTGCAGGGGAAGGCCTATTCAGTAAGGAAATCAGCTTCGCTAGACTGCCATCTAGAGGCATGAAGAAATTAGAATCCAAAACACCAAACAAGAGAGAATGCTGTTATGTAGGCCTACAGAGTAGCCTATGGTTATAGATGCTAAACTCACTCAGTACAAAGAAGTGATAAAGATCATACAGCAGCATATTGCAACGCGTTTTAAACTAACCCAAGCTGAATCTCAATAGCCTTTCCTCGACTCCTTCTCCAAACCTTCACTCACTTCCTACTCAGTCAGATAGAAGTGAAAAGAGGATCCAAGGAGAGGAAACAAGTATAAGAGGAAACATGCTTGTTAACAATGAGTCATGTCTGAAAAATGCATTTAAATTCAATGCCAAAAGAACACATTAGAACACATTTATTTACTTATTTTTTAGAGAAGAAAACAATTGAGATGGAAAAGCGTATCCAGTGTAAACCTAAATGACAAAATCCAGATAATGTAGAAGATAAATGGACCTATACATTTTTAAGTAAGAGTATCTTTGAAAGAAAAAGAAAATAAAAGCTAGACAGTCAGAGAATTTAAAATAAAAATACTCCCGAATGCAGATTTTATCATGAATTGGGCCCCCACAGATTTTGTTATGTTTGAGTCACTCAGAATGCAAAATGTGTAGAATTGCAGGGAATTAGCTTTAAACAGCTACAATGTTAGTCATAAGATTCCGATCTTACGCTCGCCGTAATTAGGTTGTCATTATGGGGTGTTATGTGTAGATTGATGAGGAAAATGTTCTATTTAATCATTTTTAGAATAAAACATAACAAAATCTGAAAAAAGTCAAGGGGTCGGAAATACGTTCGTACTGTACTGTACTGTACTGTACACACACACACACACACACACGGCAAGTGTCTACACTGACATTATCAACCTCTCCCTGACCAAGTCTGTAATACCTACATGTTTCAAGCAGACCACCATTGTCCCTGTGCCCAAGAAAGCAAAGGCAACCTGCCTAAATTATTACCAACCCATAGGAGTGTGGTGCAGGGACAACAACCTCTCCCTCAACATGATCAAGACAAAGGAGATGATTGTGGACTTCAGGAAAAGGAGGGTCGAACATGCCCCAATTCACATCAACGGGGCTGTTGTGGAGCGGGTCGACAGTTTCAAGTTACTATGGTCCAAACACACCACGAAAGTCGTGAAGAGGGCACGACAACGCCTTTCCCCCTTCAGGAGACTGAAAAGATTTGGTATGGGTCCCCAGATTAGAGGTCGACCAATTAATCGGAATGAGCGATTAATTAGGGCCAATTTCAAGAATCGGTAATGGGCAATTTTGGATGCCGATTATGGCTGATTATATTGCAATCCACGAGGAGACTGCGTGGCAGGCTGACCACCTGTTACGCGATTGCAGACAGCAAGGAGCCATGGTAAGTTGCTAGTTAGCATTAAACTTATCTTATAAAAAAACAATCAATCTTAACTAATTCAATAGTTAACTACACATGGTTGATGATATTACTAGTTGAACTAGCTTGTCCCGCGTTGCATATAATCAATGCGGTGCCTGACATTGTGTCACTTCTCTTTCTTTCAGAGTAAGCAGAGTCAGGGTATATGCAGCAGTTTGGGCCGCCTGGCTCGTTGCGAACGGTGTGAAGACCATTTCTTCCTAACAAAGACCGTAATTAATTTGCCAGAATTTACATAATTATGACATAACATTGAAGGTTGTGCAATGTAACTGCAATATTTAGACTTAGGGTTGCCACCCGTTCGATAAAATATGGAACGGTTCCGTATTTTACTGAAAGAATAAACGTTATGTTTTCGAAATGATAGTTTCCGGATCTGACCATATTAATGGCCTAACGCTTATATTTCTCTATGTTTATAATATTATAATTAAGTAAATTATTTGATATTTGATAGAGCAGCCTGACTGAGCGGAGGTAGGCAGCAGCATGCTCGTAGGCATTCATTCAAACAGCACTTTCCTCCGTTTGCCAGCAGCTTTTCGCAAAACTTGAAGCAAAGCGCTGTTTATGACTTAATGCCTATCAACTCCCGAGATTAGGCTGGCAATAGTATAGTGCCTATAAGCACATCCAATAGTGAAAGGTCTATGAAATACAAAAGGTATAGAGAGAAAAAGTCCTGTAATAACCACAACCTAAAACTTCTTAATTGGGAATATTGAAGACTCATGTTAATAGGAACGACCAGCTTTCATATGTTCTCCTGTTCTGAGCAAGGAACTGAAACGTTAGCTTTTTTACATGGCACGGCACATTTCACTTTTACTTTCTTCTCCAGCACTATGTTTTTGCATTATTTAAACCAAATTGAACATGTTTCATTATTTATTTGAGACTAAATTGATTTTATTGATATATTATATTAAGTTAAAATAAAAGTCCTCATTGTTCATTCAGTATTGTTGTAATTGTCATTATTACAAATATATATAAAAATTGGCCTATTAATCAATATCGGCTTTTTTCTGGTCCTCCAATAATCGGTATCGGCGTTGAAAAATCATAATCAGTCGACCTCTACCCCAAATCCTCAAAAAGTTCTACAGCTGCAACATCGAGAGCATCCTGACTGGTTGCATCACTGCCTGATACGGCAATTACTCGGCCTCCGACCAGAGGGTAGTGCGTACGGACCAGTACATCACTGGGGCTAAGCTGCCTGCCATCCAGGACCTCTACACCAGGCGGTGTCAGAGGGAGGCCCTAAAAATTGTCAAAGACCCCAGCCACTCCAGTCATACACTGTTCTCTCTACTACCGCATGGCAAGCGGTACCGGAGTGCCAAGTCTAGGACACATCAGGAAATCAGATTTAACCATTTAAATTAGTGATGTACTGCAATGACATTTTTGGCCGATACCCGATATATTCCTTGCCAAAACTAACGATACCGATATTGAACAGCCTTTTAAGCATTCAAATACAGTTAAATAGTTAACATACACACACACACACACACACACACACACACACACACACACACAGACGCAGTGGTCTAAGGCACTGCATCTCAGCGCAAGAGGTGTAACAAAGTCCCTGGTTTGAATCCAGGCTGTATCACATCCGGCCGTGATTGGGAGTCCCATAGGGCGGCGCACAATTGGCCCAGTGTCGTCCGGGTTTGCCCGCCATTGTAAATATGAATTTGTTCTCTAGTGACTTACCTAGTTAAATAAAGGTTACACACACACCACACTGACCAAAAAGTAATTTTGTTGGCATTTACATATGTCCCCATTACCAGTAAAACTTCATCAAAACCTATTTCTTTCACTTACTTGCTGTGCTGTTTCGTTGTTCATTTGTCATTTCATTCTCAACCAGGATTTCAACCAGGATACATTGCCTTGCAAACGCATTCATCCCCCTTGGCTTTTTTACTATTAGTTGCATTACAACCTGTACCTTAAATTGATTTTTATTTGGATTTCATGTGATGGACATACACAAAATAGTCAAAATTGGTGACATGAAATGCAAAAAAAAAAATTGTTTACAAAAATTCTAAAAAATACAAAACTGAAAAGTGGTGTGTGCGTGCATATGTACAGTTGAAGTCGGAGGTTTACATACACTTAGGTTGGAGTCAATAAAACTTGTTTTTCAATCACTCCACAAAATTCGTGTTAACAAACTATAGTTTTGGCAAGTCGGTTAGGACATCTACTTTCTGCATGACACAAGTAATTTTTCCAACAATTGTTTACAGACAGGTTATTTCTCTTATAATTCCCTGTATCACAATTCCAGTGGGTCAGAAGTTTCCATACAATAAGTTGACTGTGCCTTTAAACAGCTTGGAAAATTCCAGAAAATGATGTCATGGCTTTAGAAGCTACTGATAGGCTAATTGACATCATTTGAGTCAATTGGAGGTGTACCCGTGGACGTATTTTAAGGCCTACCTTCAAACTCAGTGCCTCTTTGCTTGACATCATGGGAAAATCAAAAGAAATCAGCCAAGACCTCGGAAAAAAGAATTGTAGACCTCCATAAGTCTGGATCATGCTAGGGAGCAATTTGCAAATGCCTGAAGGTACCACGTTAATCTGTACAAACAATAGTAGGCAGGTATAAACACTATGGAACGCCACAGCCATCATACCGATCAGGAAGGAGACACGTTCTGTCTCCTAGAGATGAACGTACTTTGATGCGAAAAGTGCAAATCAATCCCAGAACAACAGCAAAGGACGTTGTGAAGATGCTGGAGGAAACAGGCACAAAAGTATCTATAGCCACAGTAAAACGAGTCCTATATCGACATAACCTGAAAGTCCGCTCAGCAAGGAAGAAGCCACTGCTCCAAAACCGTCATAAAAAAGCCAGACTACGGTTTGCAACTGCACATGGGGACAAAAATGGTACTTCTTGGAGAAATGTCCGCTGGTCTGATGAAACAAAAATAGACCTGTTTGGCCATAATGACCATCGTTATGTTTGGAGGAAAAAGGGGAAGGCTTGCAAGCCGAAGAACACCATCCCAACCATGAAGCACGGGGGTGGCAGCATCATGTTGTGGGGGTGCTTTGCTGCAGGAGGAACTGGTGCACTTCACAAAATAGATGGCATCATGAGGGAGGAAAATTATGTGGATATATTGAAGCAACATCTCAAGACATCAGTCAGGAAGTTAAAGCTTGGTCGCAAATGGGTCTTCCAAATGGACAATGACCCCAAGCATACTTCCAAAGTTGTGGCAACATGGCTTAAGGATAACAAAGTAAAGGTATTGGAGCTGCCATCACAAAGCCCTGACCTCAATCCTGTAGAAAATGTGTTGGGAGAACTGAAAAAATTTGTGCGAGCAAGGAGGCCTACAAACCTGACTCAGTTACACCAGCTCTATCAGGAGAAATGGGCCAAAATTCACCCAACTTATTGTGGGAAGCTTGTGGAAGGCTACACAAAACGTTTGACCCAAGTTAAACAATTTAAAGGAAATGCTACCAAATACTAATTGAGTGTATGTAAACCTCTGACCCACTGGGAATGTGATGAAAGAAATTAAAGCTGAAATAAATCATTCTCGCTACTATAATTCTGACATTTCACATTCTTAAAATAAAATGGTGATCCTAACTGACCTAAGACAGGGAATTGTTACTGGGATTAAATGTCAGGAATTGTGAAAAACTGAGTTAAAATGCATTAGGCTAAGGTGTATGTAAATTTCCGACTTCTACTTTATTCACCCCTTTTGCTATGAAGCACCTAAATAAGATTTGACATAATTAGTTGTATGAACTCCACCTGTGTGCAATCTAAGTGTGACATGATCTGTCAAATGATCTCAGTATATACACCTGTTCTGAAAGGCCCCAGAGTCTGCAACACCACTAAGCAAGGGGCACCACCAGAAGTATAAAAGTACAGATCAGAGTTGGGTTATAAAAAAATACCAGAAACTTTGAACATGCCACGGAGCACCATTAAATCCGTTATTAAAAAAATGAAAGAATATGGCACCACAGCAAACCTGCCAAGAGAGGGCTGCCCACCAAAACTCACAGACCAGGCAAGGTGGGCATTAATCAGAGAGGCAACAAAGACACCAAAGTAACCCTGAAGGAGCTGCAAAGCTCCACAGCAGAGATTGGAATATCTGTCCATAGGACCACTTTAAGCCGTAAAAAAGTAAAAAATAAGCAAACACGTTTGGTGTTCGCCAAAAGGCATGTGGGAGACTCCCCAAACATATGGAAGAAGGTACTCTGGTCAGACAAGTCTAAAATGTAGCTTTTTGGCCATCAAGGAAAATGCTATCTCTGGTGCAAACCCAACACCTCTCATCACCCCGAGAACACCATTCCAAGAGTGAAGCATGGTGGTGGTAGCATCATGCTGTGGGGAAGTTTTTCATTGGCAGGGACTGGGAAACTGTTCAGAATTGGAAAAATAATTGATGGCGCTAAATACAGGGGCATTATTGAGGGAAACCCGTTTCAGTCTTCCAGGGATTTGAGACTGGGAAGGAGGTTCACCTTCCAGCAGGACAACAAACCTAAGCATACTGCTAAAGCAACACTTGAGTGGTTTAAGGAAAAATATTTAAATGTATTAGAATGGCCTAGTCAAAGCCAGATCTCAATCCAATTGTGAATCTGTGTTATGACTAAAAGATTGCTGTACACCAGCGGAACCCATCCAACTTGAAGGAACTGGAGCAGTATTGCCTTGAAGAATGGGCAAAAATCCCAGTGGCTAGATGTGCCAAGCTTATAGAGACATACCCCAAGAGGCTTGCAGTAAAAGGTGGCTCTACAAAGTATTGACTTTGGGGGGGAGGTGAATAGTTATGCGCGCTCAAGTTCAGTTAGTGTGTCTTATTTCTTGCTTGTTTTACAATAAAAAATATTTTGCATCTTCAAAGTGGTAGGCATGTTTTGTAAATCAAATGAAACAAACCCCCCAAAAATCTATTTTAATTCCAGGTTGTGAGGCAACAAAATAGGAAAAATGCCAAGGGGGTGAATACTTTCGCAAGCCACTGTACATGTCAAGCAGTGAAGTTTAAGCTCTGTCTGTCCGTGACCTCTCTTCCTTAGTGCGCACTGTCACTGCGTCCATTTCCATCTTGTCCAACTGTGTATGTAACATTTCACGTAAACCCGGTTTGTCTGCATCGAAATAGCGGTCCTTGTACTTAGCATCGAGCATGGTGGCGACACAGTAAAGAGGCTCAGAAAATCCCACCGAATCGCTTGTTTTTAGCCTGTGTCAGCAGTTTTGTTGAGCAAAGTTACCGGAGTTACACAGTAATAACGTCACTGCTATTAGCTTCACGACACACTATCGAACGCCGTTTGGGTCTTTGATTGTCAAAAAATAAATACCAAATAACACAATTTGACACGTCAAATAACACAGTTCTATTATAGAATGTTATGTGTTCTGAATTTGCATGTGCAAGCCAAGCGCCACCACTACTATCAGTAGCACTGTCAAAGCTGTACAAAAAAGTCTGCAAACAAGCAAACACCGGCCACGAACGACGAGTTTACAATACCGAGTTGGTAATAAAGCATTATTTGTTCGACCGCAACTTCTGGGGTAGCTAGCTAGCTTCAGCTTGCTAGCACCAATACAACCAGCATGAAAACAATGACCAGTAGAAACTGCAGTAATTTTCACTATTTTTTAGCAATGATTTAGCAATCCTAGTGAGTAAGTATTAGCTATACTTGTTGTTTGCCTATTGAAATTGAACTTCAGTTCATGAAAATAAAAAGCAGCCAGCTACTTAACCCTGTTGCCCAAAGCTAACGTTATAAGCAGCCAGCTTGCTTGATCTGGCTAGTGAGGCTCAACCGGACCGGGTTATGTGTTGTGAAAATAGCCACAATAAGGATTAAGCACAATAGTGGAATTTGTGGTTTGCCTTCAAAATAAAAGTGATAGTTACAATTGGTGGAATCATGCCATATTTAGACTAGATAATGTTAAACAAGGTTGGAATGTCAGTCTACTCAATACCCAATATATTTTTTTGCCAATATGCTCCTCAGAGTTATCAGACTCCAAAACATCCACGCGGTATTGTTTTTCCATAGGTTGACAATAAGTGTGGCTCAATTCACGCAGTGCTAGCTGCGCCACCAGAGTCTCTGGGTTCACACCCAGGCTCTGTCGCAGCCGGCCGCAACCGGGAGGTCCGTGGGGCGACGCACAATTGGCATAGCGTCGTCCGGGTTAGGGGTTAGGGAGGGATTGGCCGGTAGGGATATCCTTGTCTCAGTATGTAAAAAAAATAATAAAATGTATGCACTCTACTGTAAGTCGCTCTGGATAAGAGCGTCTGCTAAATGACTAAAATGTAAATGTAAATGTTTCAGAGTCCCGTAATTAAAGCTACGGCACTAATGTCCACTGGGTGCCACTGAGTAAACCCATGTCATTGAGCCACAATCCATAGGTAAGGCTGTATAGTGAAACAAGTATGCCCCCAATGCAATTCTAAAGTATTATACATCCAGTGTGATTACAACAGATTTTTGTGAAATTAACAAACTATTGTCTTTATTTGATTTTATATAACATTCCAACTTTGTTTAGCATGATCGCCAGCAGCATACCACCCTGCATCCCACTGCTGGCTTGCTTCTGAAGCTAAGCAGTGTTGGTCCTGGTCAGTCCCTGGATGGGAGACTAGATGCTGCTGGAAGTGGTGTTGGGGGGACAGTAGGAGGCACTCTTTCCTCTGGTCTAAAAAATTATCCCAATGCCCCAGGGCAGTGATTGGGGGCACTGCCCTGTGTAGGGTGCCGTCTTTCGGATGGGACGTTAAACGGGTGTCCTGACTCTCTGAGGTCATTAAAGATCCCATGGCACTTATCATAAGAGTAGGGGTGTTAACCCCGGTGTCCTGGCTAAATTCCCAATCTGGCCATCAAACCATCATGGTCACCTAATAATCCCCAGTTTACAATTGGCTCTTTCATCCCCCTCCTCTCCCCTGTAACTATTCCCCAGGTTGTTGCTGCAAATGAGAATGTGTTCTCAGTCAACTTACCTGGTAAAATAAAGAATAAATAAAAATAGATATTCAATTATGGCATAATTCTACTGTCAATGACATACTTTTATTTTGAAGGCTAACCGCAAAGTCCACTATTGTGGCTAATCCTTATTGTGGCTAGCTTCACAGATGGGTCCGACCATTAATCAAATAAGAAATGTCTTATAAATTAGGGTTATTTTATATTACACCTAGCTGTATAGTTAGCTAGCTAACAGCTGTCGTTATGCTATGTTTTTGGGAAGAACATTGTTTGCATCCATGAGCTAGCTAGCTTTTTTTATGACCAGCACCGTAGGTGCACGAGACAACTTTTCCAGCATCATAGCATACGTATCGATGATTCATTGTGACATATGAAATACAAGTGATAGTGTAATCAATGTGTAATAACGTAAAAATTGTATGAACGCGTTAAATGATTATGTGAAGTGCAGTTATATTCAGGTCCTGATTGGTCAACAAGCTTATTTGACACGTCAAATAACACACAAAGACCCAAATGGCATCCCATAGAAATCCTGGTTGAGAATGAAATGACTGAACAAATGAACAACGAACCAGCACAGCAATTAAGTGAAAGAAATAGGTTTTGATTATGTTTTACTGGTAATGGGGACATAGTCAATGCCAACAAAGTCTGCTGTGTGGATCGAGCAGTCAACAAGTTGAGCAGTCATTTGAAAGAGTAAGAAATATATTTTGATTTGTTTAACACTTTTTTGGTACCTACATGATTCCATATATGGTATTTCATATTTTTAATGTCTTCACTATTATTCTACAATGTAGGAAAAAAGTACAAATAAAGAAAAAGACTTGAATGAGTAGGTGCCCAAATTTTACAGGTACAAAATTTTATTACATTTTGCATAAGAGCGATATCTTATGGGTTCCCCATCCGTATGTAAGGCTTGCTTTGTATGTAAGGCTCCGTATGTACGTTTATTTTATATATTATATACTTCTGGTACATTCTTTCACCCTATCTCCACTGGGATTATCTGACTCTGACCATATTTACGGGGTCTGAGTTACTGGCTTACTTGTGCTCTTCCATGCAGTCCCTAGGAGGGGTGCGTCACTTGAGTGGGTTGAGTCACTGACATGATCTTCCTGTCCGGCTTTGCACCCCCTCAGGCTCATGCAGCGGAGGAGTTCTTTGTGGGCTACACTCAGCCTTGTCTCAGGGTAGTAAGTTGGTGGTCTGTTGATATCCCTGTAGTGGTGTGGGTGCTATCCCTTGGCAAAGTGGGTAGAGTTATAACCTGCCTGGTTGGGTATCATTGGACGGGGCAACAGTGTCCCCTGACCCTGTCTCAGCCGCCAGTATCTATGCTGCAATAGTATATGTGTCCAGGAGGCTAGGATCAGTCTTAAATCTGGTGTCCCGTGTGAATTTAAGTAATTATCTCTCTCCCTTCAAAAGGACCTGAGCCCTAGAACCATGCCTCAGGACTACCTGGCCTGATGACTCATTGCTGTCCAACTGGTCATGCTGCTGCTCCAGTTTCAACTGTTCTGCATGCAGCTATGGAACCCCTGACGCGCTACCTTGTCCCGGACCTGCTTTTTTTGTCTTTCACTGAAGGCTAGGCTATGAAAAGCCAATTGACATTTACTCCTGAGGTACTGACCTGTTGCACCCTCTACAACCACTGTGATTGTTATTTGACCTTGCTGGTCATCTATGAACATCTTGAAGAACAATCTGGCCATGTGCTCTCTGAGGTTTTAGGCTGTGTTTCTGTATACGCACTTTGTGACATCTGCTGATGTAAAAAGGGCTTTATAAATACATTTGATTTTATTTGATCAGTGGGTGATATTTGTATGTTTTCATTGGAGGAGTGTGGTTACAGAGATGTGCTCTCGAAACAGATTAGAATATCAAGAACAATTGGAGTTTGTTTTGTTGGTTGTGTAGGCCTGTGTAAACTAAAAGACGTATCAGAAAAGTCCGAATTTCTGATTCAAATCGCATTGCTGGGAGTATCATCACGAGCAAGAGTCCCGTCATAGTTAGACAGGTGAAACATAGCTAGCTTCCCTGCAAGATGGATATGACTAACGTTAGCCCTCGTCGTAGCTATAAAATCAAAACAATGATTTGGCATATCTGACCACCCCCACTAGCCTCAACTCTCGAGGAACATTCTGCAGCTGAAAAGCTTCATACCGTTGGGCTCTTACTATAATAAAAGTAGAGCTAACGTTAACTAACTACAGTACATACTTAAAGGATATGTTTGCTATTCTGCAAAGCTGTCAGAGACATAGTTAGCTACAGTAGCTAACGTTAGCTAGCTACCTAGACTAGAGAGACCTTGCTAGCTAGTTACCGTACGTTGGTTATTCAAAAAAAAAAAAAATGTTGGATGCCCTCAGTATCTTGGTAGAGACTAAAGCGCTAAATTTGCTTGCTACGTTTCTTTCATGTAACGTTAGCTAGGTGAATTGTCAACACAGACATGGAGGAAGAAACGTGTCTATCAACTAGCAAGCTAGCTAAAGTTAGCAACATCCTTGTAAAGATAGCTAACACGACTTAAGGGGAAGGCTTTCATTTGCGAATGACACACTTTTGCAGATTGCAGTCACAAATTAAGACTCACCTAAGAAATGATATCTTGATAGAAACACTGTAACTTGACTAATCTCGTGTCAGCTGTTCGCAGCTACAAACGCACACGCTGTCGCTTGGAAGGGCGCGATCCACAGCAAGCACGGCGCGTTTTGATGACGTAACATATTAGCTTAATTTGTTATTTTAGATCGTGCACATAAATACATGTCTGTGCCACCACCAGCTTCACTAAAATACAAAACTTTTGATCTCAAATCCTAAATGATGAATTGTAGAGACATTTTAAATGTTAACTTCATTGTCCAAATCGTGCAGTCATGGTCCAAATACAGTGCCTTCGGAAAGTATTCAGACTCCTTAACTTTTTCCACATTTTGTTACGTTATTCTAAAATGGATTAAATATAATTTCCCCCTTACCAATCTACACAAAATACCCCATAATGACAAAGTGACACAACGGTTTGGGTCTCAGGCACCATGAGACCCAAACCGTTGATGGCAGCAGCGCAAGCCCCCAACAACAGACATTAGACAGGCTCTTCAGCACAACAACAGGCTCTTCACAGGAAAGAAGTGCGATAAGGGACGGAGTGAGAAAATCCCAGCGCTGATTACATAAATTATTGCTGTTGATATGCAGCCATGCCATGTCGAAAAACCGTGCAGGCTCGGATGGAGAAATTGTGCGATGATTGCTCTGCAAGTACAAAGCACAAGCTCTCAAACACCACATACACGGCGTTAACATATTACTGGACGTCCATGAACACGCAGTCATACATCACTGGAACGAGCCATCACATTGATGAGAAGTGGGACATGAAGTCCCATGGACTGACCACCGGGAACATGGAGGAGAGAGACACAGCAGTAAGGTGAGCGCTGTCTGATTGCAATGAAGGAGATAAAGAGACCCTATTAAATTACTAGAGGGTCTATGTCATAAACACCTCAAAGTTCCAAATGGGGTGAAAATGTCAGCCATATTTGTGAGGGAGAAATCTTAACCAGTCTAATTAAACTTATGCACGAAATAAAAGTATGGCATGTGATATATCATAAATTGTGAAATATAAATGTCAACCTAAAACATTGTCATATAACTAATACAGTTTATATGGGTTTATACCAATTTCCTGTATAGTTCATGTGATATGTGCAAATAATTTCATAAAAACATGAAACTTGTACAGTTAGGGGCCCTGACTATCAAAACATAGGTGTAGACGTCACATTTTCTGTGTTATCATGGTTGGTTCTTGTAACGACTCCCACCGAAGGAGCCCGGCCTGCTGGGTGTGCGGGATTGTTGTGTGTACAGTCTGTACATTCTTGTGTGTCAGGATACGTGGTCGTTGGTTTATGTTTATTCGTGTTTCTCACTTTGTTTGTGGTGAAGCATTTATTTTAGAGTAGCGGCGTGTTTTCACCCGTGTGGGGAATTAAATTTGGAACGCTACTCTGAACTCTGTCTCCTGCGTTTGACTCCTTTCATCCACGACACCCCGGGCATTACAGAATCCCGCACCCATTATCGGAATGGAGTCAGCACGAGCAGCGGCAAACCCACTCCCATCTATGGAGGAACGGGTGCTACATCACACTACCGTACTCCATCGCATCGGTTCCGCCATGGATCAAATGATGGAGCGAATGGACCGATGGGAGAGGAGTGGTCTCCTCTGCAGTCTATCCAGTCTCCTCTGCAGTCTATCCAGCTCAGGATTCCTCCTCTCCTCTCTCACCATCCTCCTGCTCCAGTGCTCTCCGTCTTGCGCTCCCGAGGGAGTATGATGGCGCGGCAGTGGGATGTCAGGGGTTCTTGTTACAACTAGAACTGTACCTGGCAATCGTGAGACCCACTCCCTCGGGAGCGGAGAGGGTGAGTGTCCTCATATCCTGCCTAACGGGTCGTGCTCTGGAGTGGGCTAACGCTGTCTGGAATGGCCCAGATTCAGCGAAGGAGCACTACCCCGAAATTTCCCGGAGAGCGACTGGTTCATCTCAGGCAGGAGAAGAGGAGCGCCCAGGATTACGCGTTGGAGTTTCGGACCTTGGCCGTGGGGTCTGGGTGGAACGACAGGGCCCTTATAGATCACTACAGATGTAGTCTCCGGGAGGATGTCCGCAGGGAGCTAGCGTGCCGGGACGAAGCTCTCTCCCTGGATGAGCTTATTGATATGTCCATCCGGCTGGACAATCTGCTGGCTTCCCGCGGCCGTTCGGAGAGGGTCCTGTGCGTTCCACCACCCAGCACCCCTGCACCCATTCCCATGGAGTTGGGAGGAGCCGTGCCGAGGGGTACCGGAGGAGGAGGCTCCCCCTGCACCAGCTGTGGTCAGAGAGGACACACGGCCGATCGGTGCTGGGGGGGTCCATCTGGGGGTCGGGATGGCAGGCGGAACATTTCTCGGTCACCTCAGGTGAGTAAGCACCAGACTCACCCAGAATCCCCTGTTTGTCATATGTTTGTCTTAATTTTTTTCTTAAGTTTTTTCCCTCTTCCCAGCATAAGGCACTAGTCGATTCAGGTGCAGCTGGGAACTTTATGTATCGCGGACTCGCCATCAAGATAGGTGTTCCGCTTGTGCCGATAGATTCTCCTTTTCCCGTGCACTCCCTAGATAGCCGGCCATTAGGGTCAGGTTTGGTCCGGGAGGCCACGGTTCCACTGGACATGGTGACGCAGGGGGATCATAAGGAACGTATAAGTTTTTTCATTATCGATTCGCCTGCGTTTCCAGTGGTACTGGGGATTCCCTGGCTGGCTAATCACAATCCTACTATTTCGTGGAAACAGGGGGTTCTCCAGGGGTGGTCAGAGGAGTGTTCTGGAAGGTGTCTGGGAGTTTCCATCGGTGCCACGTCGGTGGAGAGTCCAGACCAGGTGTCCACGGTTCGCATTCCCCCCGAGTATGCCGATTTGGCAATCACTTTTAGTAAAAAGAAAGCGACTAAATTACCACCTTATCGACCGGGTAGGGATTGTGCGATAGATCTCCAGGTAAACGCTGCGCTTCCCAAGAGTCACGTGTACCCTTTGTCCCAAGAGGAAATGGTGGCTATGGAGACATATGTCACTGAGTCTCTGGGACAGGGGTACATTCGGTCCTCCATCTCACCCGTCTCCTCGAGTTTCCTTTTTGTGAAGAAAAAGGAGGGAGGTTTGCGTCCGTGTATTGATTACAGAGGTCTATATGCCGTCACAGTGGGGTTTAGTTACCCACTACCTCTAATTGCTACGGCAATGGAATCATTTCACAGAGCGCAGTTCTTCACAAAACTGGATCTCAGGAGCGGGTACAGTCTGGTGCGTATTCGGAAGGGAGACGAGTGGAAAACCGCATTTAGTACCACATCGGGCCATTATGAGTACTGCGTCATGCCATATGGGTGAAAGAATGCTCCCGCCGTTTTCCAATCCTTTGTAGAGGATATTCTCAGGGACCTGCACGGGCAGGGAGTGGTTGTTTATATCGATGACATTCTGATCTACTCAGCCACTCACACCGCGCATGTGTCTCTAGTACGCAAAGTGCTTGGTAGACTGCTGGAGCATGACCTATATATCAAGGCTGAGAAGTGTGTGTTCTCCAAACAAGCCGTCTCCTTTCTGGGTTATCGCATTTCCACCTCAGGGGTGGTGATGGAGGATGAACGCATTAAGGCCGTGCGTAATTGGCCGACTCCGACCACGGTAAAAGAGGTGCAGCGGTTTTGGGGTTTTGCCAACTACTACCAGAGGTTTATCGGGGTTTTGGTCAGGTAGCAGCTCCCATTACCTCACTGCTGAAGGGGGGTCCGGTGTGTTTGCAGTGGTCAGCAAAAGCGGACGGAGCTTTCAACAGGTTGAAGGGCTGTTCACGGATGCGCCCGTGTTGGCGCATCCGGATCCCTCTCTAGCATTCATAGTGGAGGTGGACACGTCCGAGGCTGGGGTAGGTGCCGTGCTATCACAGCGCTTGGGTACGCCACCAAAACTCCACCCCTGCGCTTTTTTCTCTAAGAAGCTCAGCCCAGCGGAGCGTAACTATGATGTGGGGGACCGGGAGTTGTTAGCGGTGGTCAGTGCTCTGAAGGTGTGGAGACACTGGCTTAAAGGGGGCTAAGCACCCTTTTCTCATCTGCACCGACCACCAGAATCTGAAGTATATTCAGGCAGCTAGGAGACTGAACCCACGTCAGGCAAGGTGGGCCATGTTCTTCACCCGATTCCAGTTTACTTTATCATACAGACCGGGCTCCCAAAACATAAAGGCGGATGCACTGTCCCGTTGTTTTGACACGGAGGATCGGCCCACCGAACCTACCCACATCCTTCCCGCCTCAAGGCTTAAAGCACCAGTGGTGTGGGAAGTGGACTCGGACATCGAGCGGGCATTAAGGGCGGAACCCGCTCCTCCTCAGTGTCCGGCGGGGCGGAAGTACGTGCCGCTTGGTGGTCGGGACAAATTGATTCGGTGGGCTCACGTCCTACCCTCCTCGGGTCACCCTGGGGTGAAGAGGATAGTGGGGAGCCTTCGGGGGAGGTATTGGTGACCTACTTTGGCTAAGGACGTTGGGTTTTATGTCTCCTCCTGTTCGGTATGCGCTCAGAGTAAGGCTCCTAGGCACCTTCCTAGAGGGAAGTTACAACCCCTCCCCGTTCCACAACGGCCTTGGTCACATCTATCCGTATATTTCCTGACCGACCTTCCTCCGTCTCAAGGGAATACTACGGTGCTGGTGATTGTGGATCGGTTTTCTAAGCCCTGCCGGAAGCTGGGTCCGCAGTGTGTAGGGCCCTTCAAAGTCCTGAGGAGAATATTTTATTTATTTTTTATTTTACCGTTATTTTACCAGGTAAGTTGACTGAGAACACGTTCTCATTTGCAGCAACGACCTGGGGAATAGTTACAGGGGAGAGGAGGGGGATGAATGAGCCAATTGTAAACTGGGGATTATTAGGTGACCATGATGGTTTGAGGGCCAGATTGGGAATTTAGCCAGGACACCGGGGTTAACACCCCTACTCTTACGATAAGTGCCATGGGATCTTTAATGACCTCAGAGAGTCAGGACACCCGTTTAACGTCCCATCCGAAAGACGGCACCCTACACACAGGGCAGTGTCCCCAATCACTGCCCTGGGGCATTGGGATATTTTATTAGACCAGAGGAAAGAGTGCCTCCTACTGGCCCTCCAATACCACTTCCAGAAGCATCTGGTCTCCCATCCAGGGACTGACCAGGACCAACCCTGCTTAGCTTCAGAAGCATAAACGAGGTGTGTTATCGATTACAACTCCCTTCCTATTATCGTATTAACCCCTCGTTTCATGTGTCTCTCCTCATGGCCGGTGGTAGCTGGTCCCCTGCAGAACGGTGAGGTACCGGAGGTCCCTCCTCCCCCTCTCGACATCGAGGGGTCCCCGGCGTATAGGATACGAGCCATTCTGGACTCAAGACGCCGGGTGAGGGGCCTGCAGTACCTCGTGGACTGGGAGGGGTACGGTCCGGAGGAGAGGTGCTGGGTACCGGTGGGGGACATTCTGGATCCATCGATGTTGAGGGATTTCCATCGCCTCCATCCGGATCGCCCTGCGCCTCGCCCTCCGGGTCGTCCTCGAGGCTGGTGTCGGCGCGCTGCGGGAGCCGCGCGTCAGGGGGGGGCTCCCGCAGCCTCCCCTTCCTGTTCGGGTGGCGCTCGACGGTCGTCGTCACCGGCCTACTAGCTGCTACTGACTTTTCCTCCCCCTCCCTTTTTGTTGATTATTGACACCTGTTTGTGGTTAGGGTGATTTGTGGGGCTTTATTACCCAGCAGCCCGGCCTGCTTGGTGTGCGGGATTGTTGTGTGTACAGTCTGTACATTCTTGTGTGTCAGGGTACGTGTTCGTTGGTTTATGTTTATTCGTGTTTCTCACTTTGTTTGTGGTGAAGCATTTGTTTTAGAGTAGAGTGGTGTTTTCACCCGTGTTGGGAATTAAATTTGGAACGCTACTCTGAACTCTCTGTCTCCTGCGTTTGACTCCTTTCATCCACGACACCCCGGGCATTACAATTCTACAGATATGATGGAAAATACATTGCCTGGTTATGGAGGTTACATTTTTAAATGCCCAAACCAGTAGAAAGCCAGAGCTTATCCATGATGTTGCACAACGATTTAAGTCAATAAGTCATCGTTTTAGTCAAAGTATGATATAGTTGGGCTTGAAGTGGCAAATCTGAACTGCCCACTTCGTGCAAATCCATGTGATTGCAGTGTCTTTTCCTATGATATGACATACAAATTGTTTAAAGCCTACGTTTCATTTCAGGGCTGAGTTTTATTTTAATGTTATCGCCACCCAGCATGGCATTATTTATTAATCAGAAACAGCTGCAAAATTATCAGTTTTCGTGACTAAGATGAGCCAAACAGCCTTGTGTCCACATGGCCGCCTGAGCCATGAAACAAATAAAAATAGGGGGGTACAAACTTATGTTTCTGCATCACTACTTATTTTACCACACAATTATCATAATCCATTGGATAATTTGTAAATGTTAATTTATTGTTGAGCTAGTCTGTATTATTTTTTATATATGACCATTTTATGAATCGTATAATTGCGTGATATGATCGCATTTAGCAAACCCGCTCCCCTCGCTGCCCCAAGATTAATGGTTTACTCTACTGCTTTGATTGGTATGATGTTAGCTAGAAACCACAAGTGTCTACAGTGGCGAACCGTCATTCAGGGCAGTACCCCACCTGTTTTGATCCCCACTTGTTCAGCTAAAGAAATTTATTAAAAAAGAACAAAATTGTTGCCTGTTTTGCATGTTACTTTGGGATTAGTATGTGTCACATCAGTTTGCAAACATTGTAAAAAAAAATATATATAATAATCATTGAGTTAATAAAGCCGCATACAAACATATATATTTCTTTGTTGTTATTTTTACCCCCTTTTTCGTGATATCTAATTGGAAGTTACAGTCGTCTCATCACTGCAACTCCCGTAGGGACTCGGGAGAGGGAAAGGTCGAGAGCCATGCGTGACACACCCTGTCACTGCCAACTGTGACACACCCTGGGATCAAACCCAGGTCTCTAGTGACGCCTCAAGCACCACTATGCAGTGCCTTACACCGCTGCGCCACTCGGGAGGCCCCCCATGGTGTCATTTTTGACGTCTTGATTCAACCTTCTTTTTCTTCAGAGTTCCCAGATGTCTTGAAAGCACCATCAATCCAGAGCATGCCAGACTTTGATGTCAAAATCTGCCCACAAGGACCACCGCGCCAGCTTCCTGTTCAAGTGAGCACAGCACAACAAGGTGAGTCCAAAAATGTATTGTATGCTGCTCCATAAACTATGTAATATGCCAAGGAGATCTGTATACCATAGCTAAGAAAGTAATACTAAGTGTATGTTGTGTAGTAAGCTATTAGTAGTCCATGTGCCTTACCATAATAATTTGGCATCTTTCCCCCTCATAATTTAGCCTACTGTTCTGACTTGGTGGTGTACATGTAGCCTATAGCCTGTTTTAGAGAAATGTAATCATTTAATATTGTAAGAGCTTTCATTGTCTGATTATGCCCACTTTATTTATCCTATGGTTCTGACTTGGTGTACGTCTGTCCTAGCTCACTCATTAATGTCTTAATCGAAATTACGGATAGCCTCTTATCCGCTCGTCGATCCCTTATGCCATAGTTTGCATATCTCAATTGTCAGTATAAAACACATTTGTTTAAGCAAGTCAGCCATATCAGCTATGTTTTTTTAAAGGCAGTACATGAGGCTGAATGAACTGTTTCGCTGCCAGACAAGGCTCCGTTGACAGCCAGGTGTAGCAGTGGTAAGGATTCACTCCATGGTGCTGAAAAGAAAGCTCTGCAGTTGGAACAGCTTTATCTAGGCCCGAACAGTTTGTGAGCACCGTTTGTCTCTGTTATAGTGCAATTAATGTATTGTTTATTGTTGTGGCATACATAAAAAAATGGGGGAGTTTGCCCCACCAAGATTTGCATGCTAAAATCGCCACTGAGTGTCTACCAAGATAATGAAAAGGCACCCGAAAAATAAAATTCAAGGAACTAATAGTTAAATGTCATTTGCAACGTGCATGATCATGAGCAAAGTCATTGTAGCCCATCATTTCACTTCCACTGTGAGAACCATGAGCATGGGCTGACTTTGCTTTGCTGTTCCACAGCTGAAGCCTGCCAGCAGCCTACCAAAGTTTGCACCGTGTCCATTACAATGTAGAAAAACGCAATAGTTATCCATATTACTGGAGCTTCATTTTATTCAATTTTTATGGCCGATTCACGGCCGCAATTTATGGAAAATGCCAAAACTTTGGCAATAACAAGCATTGATATAGGGAAAACGATCTATTGTTATGACAAATCCAGCTTCAAAACCAGCCATAGGGCCAGATGGCTAAACATTTGAACAGGGTGTAGTAAAAAAAACCCAGCAACAACAGATAACATTAGCTAGCTAGATAAGATTAGCATACTAGCTACACTGAGTTGGAACCTGAAAGTGCATCTCAAGGAAATGACGTTGAAATAGTGGCAGAGTTTTCTTTTTAAATGGCAGTTTAAACATTAAGAAATGTTTTACATTTGTCACATCCCTAACAGTTAATAACCTTTGGTTTTCAGATTTAACAACATTCTTAAACCTTAGTTACATTGAAATTTCTCAGTTGAGCCTTTCACCTGTGTAAAACCTTTAATTCCCCCTTCCAGTGGGATCAAGATAATCTTCATTTTCGGCACCAAAACTAATCACAACTATAATATTTAGCCCAATCTTGATTAAAGGCCACGGCAAAGGTTTTCCTGTTTGTTAAAAGTTGTCCTTCATCTGCAGTTATGGACTGCCTTCTTCAATTAAAACCACGCTTTCAATGGGGTTCAAGTCTAGAGACTGAGATGACCATTGCAAAATGTTGATTTTGAAAAACAGAAGCATATGCAGAAAAGTATGTCATACCTATGGTAAAATATGGGGGTGGATCTTTGATGTTATGGAGCTATTTTGTTTCCACTGGTCCTGGGGCCCTGGCTAAGGTCAACAGCCTTGTTTGTCAAGAGGTGTGGAAGGGTGGGGAAGGTACCTGCAGTCAGAGAATAAGACAAGGATGCAAATCATATCCACTACTCTACCGGTCCAGAAGACATCAGCTAGACAACCAGCATCTTCCAACTCTCAGAGGTAAGTTTGCTTTCACTGTGGCTCATCTCAGATGTACATAGGTGGATAAGTGTTTGTAACTCGGTCCATCCCTGTCACAGAAGACTCCGAATTTGAATTAACCTGGTGTGCTCTCTGTGCTCTCGTAGAGAAAGACCTGTTGTGCTTAAGGGATGAAGATCCAGATTGTGATACTGCTGTTTGCTCTAGTGAGCATCCCTTTAGCAGCAAGCCTCAACGAAGCTACCCTTAATGAAGGTATGTCTAGTGTGTGTGTGTGTGTGAGACAGGTGAGTGTAGAGTGTCTCTGTCGGTCTCTGGGATGACAATAAAAAAAAATTGGTCAAGAGGTGAAAAAAAGTTACAATTAGAACCTGTAGAGTACTTAAAGCATACATATGTACAAATTAGGCTCACATTGTTAGTTGTAGCTAAAGTGTTAGGACAACCGTAATAGCCATGAAAAATATACTTAAGCTGCTTGTTGGTGTACTGTGACATGTGATACCTTCCTAACATAGTCATTGTTCTGCTATTATTGTCATGGCAGCTAATCATACCCTTATTCCAATTGGCACTCCTATATCCAATGAGTGTTACACATTGCAGGTGGATGAGATCAGAGACCTAAGGGCCTAATTCCATCCATAGCACCAAAGATCCACGCTATTGTGCGATTTAAATTCAAAGGCAATGTTCCCACTTTAGCTGAGACTGCATTCACCCTAAACGGTAAAACACTGCATATGTCGGTTCAATAGAAAATTATCCAGCTATAAGGCAGATCTTCCACACTACAGATTGAATCTAACCCCTTATACCCGCAATGCTAAAAAATGTATTCTATCCCACTGAGACATTTACTTTGCTTGTATTCTTATATCTTATAATGTTGCTTCTTATTATTGTTGCATTGTCGAGAAGGAACCTGCAAGTAAGCATTTCATTGGACAATGTGTATCCCGTACATATGACTAATTCAATGCAGGAAAACTGAAATCAGTCTTACCTCATTTCTACCAGCATCTCACGTGTATAATTAGAGGCAAAAAAAAAACTCTAGATCAACTTTACTCCACACACAGAAACACATAAAGCTCTCCCTCGCCCTCCATTTGGCAAATCTGACCGTAACTTTATCTTCCGGATTCTTGCTTACAAGCAAAAACTAAAGCAGGAAGAACCTGTGCAGAGCTCAATACGGAAATGGTCCAATGAAGCGGATGCTAAGCTACAGGACTGTTTTGCTAGCACAGACTGGAATATGGATTCATCCGATGGCATTGAGGAGTGTAAATTCTTTGACGACGTCATCCCCACAGTGACCATACGTAATTTTCCCAACCAGGAGCCATGGATTACAGACAACATCCACACTGAGCTAAAGACTGGAGCTGCCGCTTTCAAGAAGCGGGGCACTAATTTGGACGCTTATAAGACATTCCGCTACGCCCTCTGTTGAAACATCAAACAGGCAAAGCATCAATAAAGGACTAAAATGTAATCCTACGAATTTGACACTTGTCAGATGTGGCAGGGCTTTCAAACTATCATGCATTACAAAGGGAAACCCAGACACGAACTGCCCAGTGATGCAAGCCTACTAGACAAGCAAAATGCCTTCTATTCTCACTTCAAGGCGAACAACACTGAACCATGCATAAGAGCACCAGCTGTGTGATCACACTCTGTGAGTAAGACCTTTAAACAGTTTAACATTCACAAGGCCGCAGGGCCAGACGGATTACCAGGACATGACTAAGAGCATGCGCTGACCAGCTGGTGAGTGTCTTCACTGACATTTTCAACCTCTCCCTGACCCAGTCTGTAATACCTACATGTTTCAAGTAGACCACCATAGTCTGTGTGCCCAAGAACGCCAAGGTAACCTGCCTAAATGACTTTTGCCCCGTAGCACTCACAGCTGTAGCCATGAAATGCTTTGAAAGGCTTGTCATGGCTCACATCAACAGCATCATCCTAGACACCCTGGACCCACTCTAATTCGCATACCGCCCCAACAGATCCACAGATGACGCATTCTCTATTGCACTCCACACTGCCCTTTCCCACCTGGACAAGAGGAACAGTGTACACAGAGGGTTTCATCAGGGAAGTATTTGTACTCCAATGTAGTAAAGAGGAAGGAATGTCATTTTCAGGGTACAATGGTATACTTAGTTAGTAGTAGGCCTACATGTTATTCAAACTCTACCCCAAGAACTTTATACAATAACTGGACCCCACAAACTGATCCTTCTGAAACTCTGTCTGAGTATCAAGGACCATTTTGTTTGTGTTGGGAGGTCAATAGGTTGCTAACCACGTGCTACAGCTAAGCTGATCATGTGTTACTGGACCCTGGTGTATTGTGAATGTGCATGCTGAAAGCACTAGTATGTGCTATTCTAATTAAAACAAAATGTATATTAGGCTACATTGTATTGTTTTACAACTTTTGTCGTCTTCTTTACCAGAGCAGTACACATGATGGCTACAGGTTAAAAGCGAAATCATTATGGTCATCTGATCATCGTACAGACAGATACAGTTGGGGTCAAATATATTGGCACCCTTGTACGATTCCCTATTTATTTTGAAATACATTGAAATAAAAAAAACGCTCATGTGTTATTGTTTGATTTACAACTGCACATAACTCCCAAAATGTAATAATAGACTGAAATTGCGATTTTTCACTAAATTATTCAAAATATTTTGGTTGGAGCCAAGTTATTCTCGTTTACTGTGTAATTTACTGCGCTTTGATATCCACCACCAACTACTGTAACTCCAAAAAAAAATGTATGGTGTGTCTATGCCTGCAAGTTGCTACAGTATGTCTGATATGTCTCATTTTTCTCTGCTGCTTTCTTGGTTGAACCAGGTCTCGCTTGAAAAATCAATTCTCTCTCAAATGTGACTAACGTGGATAAATAAAGGTTAAATAAATCAAATAAAGTCAGTGTTAACAGAACA
Source organism: Salvelinus fontinalis (assembly GCF_029448725.1). NCBI lineage: Eukaryota > Metazoa > Chordata > Actinopteri > Salmoniformes > Salmonidae > Salvelinus > Salvelinus fontinalis. The sequence continues at coordinate 44,378,166 of NC_074668.1, forward strand.
ATAGAAGCCAGGGGATTCAAACACAGAAAATGTATTGCTCAAAAACGTATACACATGAAAGAACAAATTGTACAAGTGGATTAAAGAAATGTTTTTCCTGGATTGTAACAGTTGTAACAAATCCATGACCCATTTATCAGGGAATCTTTAAGATCCAATATGTATACTGACCGAAAAGGTGTTGGTTTTTCATTCAAATACATTATTAATCAGGGTGGAATGATATCGATCTGCACAATCATAAACAGTTCAGATATCTGCAAGTGATTCAAAGTAGGCCTATTTTATCCAAGAAAGGTTGAATAAATGCCAGGTGCTTTCGCATCATGTATGCAGTATTGGAACCAAACCATAATGTTTACAGAAAGGTAAACATTTGAGATTTTTGCAACAATTGACATTCAAAAAATGTAAAAAAAGTTATTTGTGGTTTTTGTTTGAAGGTGAATATTCCTCTAGTAGTAGTGAGAGACCGCTATGGTGAGATATCATATGCATTCTTCGGTCTTTGCCTCCTGATTTAATGGGCTTGACCAATAAGCAAAAACATGTCTCCAAACCTCGGCAGCATTCCAATCGGCACCCTATTCCCTATGTGTAGTGCACTTTGCTGGTGCTACTGCCTGGCCACCATCTCCTTCGCCCGCAGCCCTTCTTTCTCCCTCCACCTGGGCCGTCCCAGTACAGCCTGCCTCCTGTGGGGTCCAGTCCCAGCGCCACACATGAAGCATGTGGTCATAGAAGGAACAGCTGGCCATCAGGCAGGACACTGCAGGGCTGTCCACGGCAGGGTTAGGACAGGCAGGTGGGCCTGCCACAGAGCTAGCAGATGACGGGGATAAACGCTCAGGTATGTAACGACCTGTGTCATCCTCCAAGGAGGTGTCGAAGCTGGCAGTGGGAGATTCATACTGAATCCTTAGGTGTCCTCCTGTACGGCTCTCTGTTTGGGACTGTCTTGGCTCTGTGGTCTCCAGAGGGGAGCAGGGGGGAGGCTCCTCCAGGGAAAGCTGGGACCAGTCAGCTCCATAGGCCAGGGAATTGTGGAGGATATAGGAGGCTAGGACAGAACATGCTCCTCCGCTGCCCTCTAGAGGAAGAAGTAAATATTACAGGTTTGACAAAATGACGAGACATAACTTGGGTCATATTCATAATAACACAGAGTAGAAAAACTTTTGCAATAAAAAAAAACAAGTGTTTCTTATTGGACAAATTCAGGTAGGCACCTCCCTGCTTCAGTTGTTTCCTTGTGAATAATACCCAGCTCTTCAACCAGACAGACATGGTAGTTGTGGCAAAGCGGCGAGTTTTCATGTGAGCAGCATCACGTCCCAGACAGTCAGACTCACCCAGAGCTTGCTGGCAGTGAAGGATGTGGAAGTCGTTGTGCATGCAGGCAGCCAACAGCAAGTGCTCATGGGTAGGATGCCACTTCAGTCTCCACACTCCGCCACCCAGAGCACTCTCACTGAGAGGCTGACGCATGTTCCTCTCGTCCCACAGGAGCACCTGCTCGTCATAGCTACAGGACAGGAGAGAGTTCACATGATTCACTGCATCTCAAATGGAACACTATTCCCTATGTAGTGCACTACTTTTGTCCCGAGTCCAGATATTCCCTATAGAGTGCACTACGTTTGAACAGAGCCCTATGGGCTCTGGTCAAAAGTAGTGCACTACATTGAGAACAGTGTGCCATTTCGGACGCAAGCACTATAGGGTTCGTATGGGCCTCAGGGTTTGACACCAATCTATCTTTCACACATCTGGTAAGTAACATCAATGAGTATGTTGATAGAAAAAACGGATTACTCAGCTTTTCTCCCAGGGACACATAGTGAATATAAAAAGGGGAGCTTGATGAATACAAGGATTATAGTATATTATAATACCAGCCTGGCCTTTTGAAAATAAAACACCTGACTGAAATAGTCCAATCAATGTTCATTTACCTGCCTGTGGCTAGAATGCGCTCCCGATGTGGGCTACTGTGTACACTGCATACACCCATCGAGTGCCTTCAAGCGAGGAAAAACAGTATTGGTTACATGTTCATTCAAGACTTGTTTCTGATGCACCTACTTACTTTGCCATGGGGATGGGGAATGCATTTTGACTGCGTATTGTGTCAACATGCTCACCTCTTGCTGGTGAATGTGGGGGAAGAGGGACCCATCCTAAGATCCCATCCCTTAAGTTTGCAGTCATCCCCGCCTGCCAGGTGCATTCCATTCAGACAACACACACACACACACACACACACACACACACACACACACACACACACACACACACACACACACACACACACACACACACACACACACAGAAGATAAAAACATAGGATGTATGTCACAACTTTTTAAAACACGAGGATCCCGTCTGCTCAAAAAGCATGACAACCCTGATCACCTTATTAAGGCAAAGTGTAAACATCATCATCGCACAAGGAGGGGCAAACATTTAGGTTGCAGAAACAAAGACGGATCAACAGAAAATAGGATGGATAACACAGAACTTGACAGGAGGGTATTGAGCACTAAGCAGCCGGTATTAGCTAGATGTGTTTCGAGAGGGAGTGTTACCGGAGTAGACAAGCTGAGTATCCCAGTATGAGAACGCTGAGATCCAGGCTTCAAAGTCGTGGGCCTTCCACTGTGATACAGCAGTGAGACTGTTCTCCCCCAGGGACAAGACGTTGACACAGCCTGCAGAGTCACTGGACACCACACGCACGTCACTACTGCAGAGAGGAAGAGGAGAGGATACACCATGGTTGTCCATGGTTGCGTCTCAAATGGCACCCTATTCCCTATTATGTGCACTACTTTTAAACGGGGCCCACAGGGATGAAAACCCTAGGTAATCACATAACTTAGTACTATATCCTAAACAATTCTATTGCGCTGGTCTTTCTCTGACAATATTAAAATGTAAAATGACTTAAATGGAATATTAGGAATATGTAATCCTAAAATGATATTACTCTTGTCTGAACAGACAAAACCATTCAAAATACTACATCAGAGAGCATAATTTAGCCACAGAGGGTCAATAGCTTCCAAAAAGTTGCTGTGGATCAAGTTTTAGCATAAGCACTTCAAGTCGGGAAGGCCACAATTTGGGCCGCATGCACGCCAAATATAGAACAGCTTGTTGCGTTGTGGCCAGAGACATATAATCCAAAGAAGGGTTTTGAAAACCTCTAAGCCTGGCAATTTGACTGTTAAACTCATGGGTACACTCGCTATTGCTGCCAGTCCTGACTTGAATGGATTATATTGCTATGGTTGGTTGCGGCTGTCAGTTGGCCTTTCGCAAATTTCAAGATATAATTCAGAGAAAAACTTTAACGTTTGGAAAGCAAATGCCTACTGCTGAAAATAGAAGACTAATCTGTCTGTAGAAGCCAACAAAAAAAATTTGAAACTACTTTTGAGCGATTCTGAGCGAAAAACACTGTTTTTCTAAGTAGCTTATCTTGAAATAAGCTATTGGCGTGAGTGCATCGGCCATCGCCGGTGAGTAGCCTAGGCTTCATCTTCATCATTCAGTGCCACTGGAAAGTTATTTAGTAGCCTACTGCAACCTATAATATACACTGAGTGTAAAAAACATCGCGTTGCATCCCCTCTATCCTCAGAACAGCCTCAATTCGTCGGGGCATGGACTCTACAAGGTGTCAAAAGCGTTCCACAGGGGTGATGGTCCATGTCTTCCCACAGTTGTGTCAAGTTGGCTGAATGTCCTTTGGGTGGTGGACCATTCTTGATATACACAGGAAACTGTTGAGCGTGATAAACCCAGCAGCTTTGCAGTTCTCGACACTCAAACCGGTGTGCTTGGCACCTACTACCATACCCCATTCAAAAGGCACTTCAATCTTTTGTCTTGCCCATTCACCCTCTGAATGACACACATACACAATCCATGTCTCTTGGCTTAAAAATAAAATAAAGGTCGATTAGAAATGATGCAAACAATTAAATTGATAGAACCTACAATCTGCAATATTAAAGCTGATCTACCCCCCAAAATAAAAAAATACTAATTATGTTTATTTATTTATTTTATTTTACCCCTTTTCCTCCCCAGTTTCATGGTATCCAATTGGTAGTTACAGTCTTGTCTCATCGCTGCAACTCCCGTACGGACTCGGGAGAGGCAAAGGTTGAGAGCTGTGCGTCCTCCGAAACACGACCCAACCAAGCCGCACTGCTTCTTGACACAATACCCGCTTAACCCGGAAGCCAGCCGCACCAATATGCCAGAGGAAACAACGTACACCTGGCGACCGTGTCAGCGTGCATGCGCCCGGCCCACTACAGAAGTCGCTAGAGCGCGATGGGACAAGGACATCCCTGCAGGCCAAACCCTCCCCTAACCCGGACGACGCTGGCCCAAATGGATCTCCCGGTCGCGGCAGTGCTCAAACCAGGATCTCTAGTGGCACAGCTAGCACTGCAGTGTCTTAGACGACTGCGCCACTCGGGAGGCACAAATTATGTATTTTAACATGTAGAATTGCATGAAATGCATTTACAAAAAGGCCCATTTATTTCAAGGCCCTGCAAAAGAAAATCCCCATGTGTGAAAATCTAAAATAAAATGCCTCTGTTCAACTGTATGCCACTACGGAAATGTGACTATAGATGCATGCAATACTTTATAATTGACTCTTTATTTAACCTGGCGAGTCAGTTAAGAACAAATTATTATTTACAATGACGGACTACACCGGCCAAACCTGGACGACGCTGGGCCAATTGTGCGCCGCACTATGGGACTCCCAATCACGGCCGGTTGTGATACAGCCTGGATTTCAACCAGGGTGTCTGTAGTGACGCCTCTAGCACCGAGATGCAGTGCCTTAGACAGCTGCACCACTCGGGAGCCCAAATAATTAACTTGAAACAGACAAACCTACCACGGATATGCTTACATTTAGAAATTTGACTGACTATTAGAACATTAGTTGTCCAATCTGTGGCCTTTAGTAAACTCCCATGCAGCGTTCAGTATATCCCAAATGAAGCCATTATCCTCACCTGTTACCTCTTCCAGTGGACCAGTCTAATGACAGAGCCAACTTATCAGCTCCCAGTCCCAAACTGGTCACAGTCTGCAGAGCACACCGGCCTTCCTACTGGAGACACGTATTCATAAGAGCAATGCCCAAAGCTAGGGTTGCACAATTCCATCGTTTTTCTGAAATCCTGTTTAGAGGATTACAGATGTTGTGCTTATTCCATCCCGATTCCAGTAATATTGCAAATCAGGATCTCTGGACAACCAGGGAATTTGGGGAAGTTACCAGAATTTTGCAACCATAGCCCAAACACTCTTTAACATAACGGACATGGATATTCGACAGTGAATGAATCTGTATCTCACCTGACCGTCTATGAGTCTGTGCAGCTGTATCTCCCCACTGGCTGTAGCCATGCCCAACAGAGGCCTCTCTGACACTGGTACATGACACCTGAGAATAGAGGTATAGCAACAAAGTCATCATCAAGGCCAGGTGGAGGATCTCCATTGAAATAGCTTTTTAGTTCCGGACGAGGTTTAATGTGTCAAGGAAACCAGCCCAAACTGGAAAAAAAGCTTGTAGCTGTTTGCGTCATCTTACCATTTTAGATCTAATATAGCTGGTGTGTCAATCCGCTGCAGCTCACTGAGGGGCGGACACATAGGTCCTTGTTGACGAAACTTGAACAGGTACAGTCGGCCAATCCGAGTAGCCGCGTCCTCAGGTCCCTGATGATTGCACAATGAGAGAACTGTTACACCACCTTACACACACACCAGAGTCCCAACGTGTATGAGAAGTAACAACTTTCTGATATACAGTCAGTGAAATACATCATGGTGTATACAGTCATACACTACATGACCAAAAGTATGTGGACAACCTGCTCGTCGAACATCTCCTTCCAAAAATCATGGGCATTAATATGGAGTTGGGCCCCCCCCTTTGCTGCTATAACATCCTGCACTCGTTTGGGAAGGCTTTCCACTAGATGTTGGAACATTGCTGCGAGGACTTGCTTCCATTCTGCCACAAGAGCATTAGTGAGGTCGGGCACTGATGGCTTAGATTGGCTTAGATCGGGTTGCTTGTAGCTGGTTTGAGAATGATTTAAAAGACAGAACACAGTGTGTACTTACTGATGGCGTTAAGTCAGGATTTCTAGTCATAACAAAAGGTGTCCCACAAGGTTCGATTCTTGGTTCAGTTCTTTTCAGAATTTATATTAACAGCATTGGTCTATTTGTACAAAACTGTAACTGTCATCTGTAAGTAGATGACACTGTTGTATATGCTACTGCCCCTACGGCAGCTCAGGCTCTGTTGACTCTTCAATCTGCTTTTACTACTTTGCAGAAAGCCTTGGTTGACCTGAAGTTGGTACTAAATGCTGGTAAAATCAAGTACATGTTATTTTACAAATCATGTAATGATGTAACTGATGATTTTTGCATAAGTACGTTAGATGGTGCCCCAATTGATCGTGTCCCCGCCTAAAAATATATGGGCACCTGGATTGACGAAAAGCTATCTTTTCAAAAGCATGTTGACGAGTTAGTCAAGAAATGAAGAATTAAGTTGGGCTTCTTTTATAGGAATAGGGCTTGCCTTTCAGTAAAAATAGTAGAAAACAGATAATTCAGTCTACATTTATTCCTGTTGAAGTGTATGGCGATATTATATACATGAATGCAGATGCCAGTGTTTTGGACACAATTTATCATAGCACACTTCGTTTTATAACATCTGACAGTTTTGACACTCACCACTACATCTTTTAACATAAAGTTGGTTGGACATCGCTAAAAACACATAGGTTACTTCATCATTCTGTTTATAAAGCCTTGCTCAAACTACCAATTTACTTAACATCATTGTTGAAATATAGAAACTCGGATTACAACACTAGATCACAGGGTTGGTTAATGACGGAGACTTCCCTTTCCTTTTCCTACCAGGCCCCTATCATGTTGAATAATCTCCAAGTAATGCTTCATTTGGATGTGTTATTGTCTCTGGGTCAGTGTAGGAGAAAGGGATTCTTATATTGATAAATGTGTTTATTTTGTTTGTTAATTGTGTATATAATATTTGCTATTTATTTAATTGTGTGTTTTAAGTTGTGTATAATTTAATTTTCCTGTATTGTTACCAGGGCACATTCGCAAATGAGACCTAGGTCTCAATGTGTTTTTCCCTGGTTAAATGAAAAGTTACCTGTTTGGGATAGGGGGCGGTATTTTCACATCCGGATGAAAAGCATGCCCAAAGTAAACTGCCTGCTTCTCAGGCCCAGAAGCTAGGATATATATGATTGGTAGATTTGGATAAAAAACACTCTAAAGTTTCTAAAACTGTTAAAAATATGTCTGTGAGTATAACATAACTTATTTGGCAGGCGAAACACAGAGGACAAAACATCCAGGATTTTTTTGTGGTGACTGTTTTCAATTGCTTTTCTATGGGAATCTAGATTTCTGAGGCATCTGGTTGCAGTTCCTAGGGCTTCCACTAGATGTCAACAGTCTTTAGAAATTGGTTGATGTTTTTCTTTTGAGTAAAGAAGAAGTATGGCTGTTCAGACTGAGTGTCGAGTCTAGCGTACTGTTGTGTTTGGGGCGCACAACCTGGCGCTCGCTTCACTTTAATTTGATCCACTATTGAATACAGTTTATTCCATCTTAAATTTTATTGATTTTATACGTTTTAAAATATCTGAAGTTGGATTAGGAAAGTTGTTTGAAATGTTTGGACGAAGATTACAGGTAATTTATTAGATAATGTGTAGTCATGTTGGGCAAGTTGGAACCGGTGTTTTTCTGAATCAAACGCGCCAAATAAATGGACATTTTGGGGCTACAACGACGGAATTAATTGAACAAAAAGACCATTTGTGATGTTTATGTAACATATTGGAGTGCCAACAGAAAAAGATATTCAAAGGTAAGGCATGAATTATATCGTTATTTCTGAGTTTTGTGTCGCGCCTGGTGGGTTGAAATATGATTGTCATGTGTTTGTTTGATGGGGTGCTGTCCTCAGATAATCACATGGTTTGCTTTCCCCGTAAAGCCTTTTGGAAATCTGACACGGTGGCTGGATTAACAACAAGTTAAGCTGAATTTTGATGTATTACACTTGTGATTGTATGAAAGTTAAATATTTCTAATCATTTATTTTGAATTCCGCGCTCTGCAATTTCACCGGATGTTGTTGAAACGTTCCGCTAGAGGAACCCCTAGCCGTAAAAGGTTTTAATAAATGTTGGGCGATTAGGCCTGGCTCGCAGTCGCCGTTCCAATTCATCCCAAAGGTGTTTGATGAAGTTGAGGTCAGGGCTCTGTGCAGGCCAGTCAAGTTCTTCCACACCGATCTCGACAAACCATTTCTGTATGGACCTCACTTTGTGCACGGGGGCATTGTAATGCTGAAGCAGGAAAGGGCCTTCCCCAAACTACTAGTACAAAGTTCGACGCACAGAACAGACTAGAAATGTATGCTGTGGCGTTAAGATTTCCCTAAGGGGCCTAGCCAAACTTTACAGTTGGCACTATGCATTCGAGCAGGTAGCGTTCTACTGGCATCCTTCAAACCCAGATTTGTCTGTCGGACTGCCAGATGATGAAGCGTGATTCATCACTCCAGAGAACGCGTTCCCACTGCCCAGTCCAATGGTGTCAAGCTTTACACCACTCCAGCTGCTGCTCGGCTTCCCGACGAACAGTTATTGTGCTGATGTAGCTTTCAAAGGCAGTTTGGAACTCGGTAGAGAGTGTTGCAACCAAGGACAGAGGATTTTTAAGTGCTACACGCTTCATTAAACACTCGGCGGTCCATTCTGTGAGATTGTGTGACCAACCATTTCGGGGCTGAGCAGTTGTTGCTCCTAGACGTTTCCACGTCACGATTAACAGCACTTACAGTTGACCGGGGCAGCTCTAGCAGGCCAGCAATTTAACAAACTAACTTGTTGGGAAGGTGGCATCCTATGGCGGTGCCACATTGAAAGTCACTGAGCTCTTCAGTAAGGCCATTCTACTGACAATGTTTGTCTATGGAGATTGCATGGCGGTGTGCTCGATTTTATACACCTGTCAGCATTGGGTGTAGCTGAAGTAGCTGAATCCACTCATTTCACGAAGAGTCCACATACGTTTGTGTATATAGTGTATCTTAGTTTGATTGTCTGCTTGTCTAACGATAATATCTACAATCTTACCCCATCTGGCCCTTTCTGCAGTTGATATGTTCCACATGCCAGTATGTTGTGCCACTGTGGGATGGGGCACCACTCCACTGTGTCGGCACTCAGCTCTGTGTCAAACACCTGTAGACTGCGGGTCCTTGACTTCCAAGCCATTGCAAAATGTTCTGCATATTACTGGACCACAGCACCAGTCAAATATGCAAATATGGACAGTGTCAACAATTATTATGCCAAGATAACACAGCCCACCATCAACAACATGAACACGGGTAACCTAGGATTGGATCAAATATTAGTTAACTAACTATTTAACTGCTGGTTGAGATACATGCAACACAAACAAGCTAGCCTCCAGCTAGCGCATATATTTAGCAAAACCAGCACTAACGTTACTGTTAACAAGCTTTAATTTACCTCCCTACTTAGACGAACATCTAGCTAGCTACACAGTTCAAACTATGGTATTTCGATTTAATTATAACGCACATAATATCCCAATACGCTATATTTGTTTACAGATCAACATATATTCTGATAAAGAAATTAGAAACATACATGTGAGGCAGCTATTTTGCTGGTAAACACTTCCTGAATGACGCTGCCACGTCACCGACTGGGGGCTACATTCAGCATCGAAACGTTGCACAATGTTACATAGACGTGGGATATCACAAGCCACCCACTGGCAACCACACACAGTGGAGGTTCCCTGACCATCAGCTCATGCCCACACCAACACAAAATATGGATGGAAATCTACCGTTGACCCAATCATCGTATTGCACCGTGGTAGATAAAAAAGACCAGTCTAAACTAATATGCTACACGCATACAACATCTGGGATATTCAATGTTGGGTGAGTGTTGATAGCTATCTAGCCATTTCCGTATAGGTAGAAACCTTGCGTTATAACGACGTAAACTGACCAGAAAACTGACCTAGCGAGCTACAGTAGTTGTGGACATGTAGCTAGCTATTTATTATACATTAGCGATTATACAGTTTTGCTCATATCGAGAGGCGATCTAATCTCATCGCCTCGGGCGAATCACAGTAAGCTCGTGCTGCAGTGTTCAGGTTAATGCTAACAACAACAACAACAACAAAGCTGCCGCCAGTGGTACTATATAGATATTGCTATAATATTCACCTGTAAAAGAAATATCCATGACATTGGTGTAGTAACACATGCAGCTGACATCACACTTGTTTTCTGTTTCAGCTTGACAAATGCCTTTGATGTGTGGAGCACAGATTTCACCGAGGAGACATTGAACCAGTTTGTATGTATCCTGTACATATGTATGTACATATGTAGGTTCTTAATGAGTTATTTTGGCATTTCCCCTCTGTATATGATAACAAAATGACATGCACATTTATTTTCAGAGACAGAAGTTTGCCTTAAAGTCAACAGAGGATTATATCCTGAAAATCAGGTATGTTTATCCCATTTCCCAGATTATTTTAATCCAAGGACCTCATGCACTCCTTGATATCCTTACAAGATCCTTGACACTTTCCATGCCTTTACAATACTTACATATTCCTTTAATTCCGCCCCTCTCCTCTCCTCTCCTATGTTCTTCCAGGTCTGGGAGTGGGAGTGTGTCGGTATCGGTGCAGGACACCAGTGCAGTGCTCTATGTAGTGGCCAGTCCAGGAGACCTGAGTGTGACTCTGTCCAGGCTAAAAGAACAAGAGGCTAAAGAGGTCCTGAGAGAACTGCTGTTTAGAATGGCAGACAGCCTGACCCATTTAAACAATACTGGTGAGATATTGTTTAATACAAAGTTCTCCTCACATACTGTACTCTTTCCAATCTAGGGAAGGCCTTGTTAACTGCTGTTACAGAATGCATGTGTACTCTTACCACACAGTCTTTATGTTCTCTGTTGTGTTCCTATGTTCTGTCCAGCAGGCCCTGCCTCATTCAGTCCTGGGAAGAGTCCGCACAAACGGAATACAGGTGCTGTGTGACAAGTTCTCTTCATCTTCTTTTTTCCTGTAGATATGTATTTTTAGTTGCCTTGGTAAATTACAATAGAACATAGCTCATCCTCTAACGTATGAGGATGAGCTATCCTCGTAGCTCATCCTCATAGAGGTGTATTAGGAACGATGATGTATAGTAAATGCTACTCTTGCTCTTTCAGACTTTGAGCCAAGGAGACACCAGCAGAGTGGCCAAACTATGGCAGTCAAGAAGCGTCTCCCAGGAGATTCTCTCATCAACCCAGGAACTAAGAGGTAGGTACCTTCTCACTGAGATCAGGACAGTGGGTGTGTCCCAAATGGCACCCTATCTCATATATAGTGTACTGTTTTTTTTTTTACCAGAGCCCATAGGTCTCAGCTTAAAAGTAGTGCACTATAAAGGGATAGGCCTTAATTCCAAAATAGTCCACTAATTTAAAAGGCTGGGCCCTGGTCAAAAGTAGTGCACTATAACTGGAATAGGGTGGCATTTGGGACGTAGCGACTGACGGTCTTTACATACTGTATTTACATGCATCTGCATGCAAATAATGTAAAGAGACAAGTTCACTATTATTTATGTTTTTCTGACCTTTTTCAGAAAGCGTCAAGCAACCGGGGTGGCATTTGATGAAGAAGACGATCAATGATGATTTGCTAAGAGGAATGACCACAGTTGCTTTCCATCCTTGCTGTCACATTTCTCCAGCATACAAACAATATAGTGCATGAATGTTCTTTTAATCCACTAACACTAATCCATACAACTTCAACAACAAAAAAAGATATACCTATTTAATGAATACTGTCCAAATGATGACAATCTACTTTTTAAGGACTAATGGGGTAGAGTCTCAAATGGCACTCATTCCCTACTTGGTGCACTACTTTTGACCAGATCCCTATGGGTCATGATTAAAAGTAGTGCACTATATAGGGTGCATGATTAAAAGTAGTGCACTATATAGGGTGCAATTTTAGACACACACATTATCATTTCCTTAATCACTGTGGGAAGACTTGAAACATGATATTTAAAAAAATATATATATAATTCTCCCCAATTTTCGTGTTATTTACAGTCTTGTCTCATCGCTGCAACTCCCGTACGGACTCGGGAGAGGCGAAGGTCGTGAGCTGTGCGTCTTCCGAAACACAACCCAACCAAACCGCACTGCTTCTTGACACAGTGCCCGCTTAACCCGGAAGCCAGCCGCACCAATGTGTCGGAGGAAAAACCGTACACCTAGCTACCGTGTCAGCGTGCACTGCGCCCGGCAAGCCACAGGATTCGCTAGTGCGCAAACGGACATCCCTGCCGGCCAAACCCTCCACTAACCCGGACGCAGCTGGGCCAATTGTGCACCGCCCCATGGGTCTCCCGGCTGCGACGGAGCCTGGACTCAAACCCAGAATCTCTAGTGGCACAGCCTTAGACCACTGCGCCACTCGGGAGGCCCGTATTTTAATCTTTTAACTTTATAATAATCATTACTTTTTAAAGCCATTCTCCTTGTCCAAACATTCATGTCGATTTGTTCTAATAACATAATTATAATTTTTAACAAGAGTCAAATCTGCTCAGGAAACCATGAAATGGATAGTGTATATCAGACTATGATTCTCATATCTATATTGTTAGCAAAATGACTGCAAGCCTTCAAAGAGCATGCACAGTAAATTATTTGGTTCTAATACCTAATGTTGAAGGTAGCTACTAGAATACCATAATTAAATGTATGATTAAAACCATAGATAAAAAGGACCCAATTGATACCTGATTTATTTGTCATTTTTTTGTTTAAAAATCCAGATCACCCAACGTGAAGCACAGAATACAGAAACAACAGTAGAATCAGCAACAAGTCCAAATGTAACGCAAGAATAACAAATATGAACAGATGCTTTACAACAGAAAAATGTCAGACACATTTTCATAAAATATATAGATATATATTATATTCATATGCACACATACACTACCTGGGTAAATTCCAAAGCATTTTTGCTTAGGAGCAAAGCCAAGTAACCACTAGATTGATGAAAAAAAAAAATATCTCATTGTATTTGCACCCATGTAGAATTGCACCTAATTCTCATATTTGCTGGTGTCGTTTAAAAAAAAAAACACAGTTTTACTTTTACTCCAGAGACCTTTGAACAATAAGTTTGTCAATTTTACATTTGTTTTTTTAAATCAAGTTTTTTTCTGCTCAGGGAAAACTTCAATTACATTTAAGTATTCAGAGATGTTGGGTGGCAACAACAGATCAAACAATGATCAAAACCATCTAAAAATGGTCCTAAACCACATCGCTGTTCCTTTGAGGTCCAGAGTCACAGAACTCTAGTTAAAGCAGAGCATCACGGTCATCATTTAGTCTGAGTTAAAGGACACAAGTTAGCCTCAAGTTCATTACATCTTTCCTCGCGGCTTTTCAGACCCAACATATACAGGGAGCATTAATTAAACACATTTCAAAGACAGGCTTGGTTTCTCATTCTCATATTAGTTCACATGAAAAATTATAATTTTGTCCTGGACTTCAGTAAAACATTTCACCTACTTTACATTCTGAGGAAAACAAATTACAACAATTAGTTTCCTTGTTTAATAGTAAAAGGATAACAACCACCCCAGTCAAGATATTTTTTTTCAAAAAAGTCCCACATTAAGAAATCAACGTGTTAAATTACATAGAATTAGTCCATGAAATAACTTAAGCAATTTCTGAGAGGAATAAAGAGAGATCACAACTATATCTTTACAACACAAACACCCCATGAACATATCCATTTCAAATCACATGGCAACATACATATTCAAGAAATGACAAACATTTCTCTTCATTAATGACGTGGTGTGGGTGTTCTTCAAAATTCTAATATGCTCCAACTTCCAAAAAATAAGTCCGCTGACTTGAAAGCATTTTGTAAATCATACAATCTCAAGTTCAAACTAAACAATGATCAGAAAGTTCAACTTCTTTTTCTCACAGTGATGGTAGTGCAGTAGTGTATGCGTATTATTGTAAATCCTGTATGTGTCCTTTCTTATGGGTATTACAGGATAGTCATTATTAAGTTCAGTTCTTTTCACGGTTTTTGATTACTTAAATTATTCTTGTTGATTACCTTCATTGTAAAGTAAGTTATTACATAGTGTCCAACATAGGATCTTGTCGAAAGAAACAAATCATTCTGATTTGTAGAAGCACAAAATTCAGCATCCAGTAGAAAGTGCTCTAATTATCATGTCGAGACAAAAATATACAGTGTCCAAATGAAGAGGCGCGAGATTTGGGAGGCACCATCAGCATATAGAATCATTCCGTTACATTCTCTTTAAAAGAGGAAATCTGGTGCAGCTTTCCTCTGACTCACTTAGTCTAGTAAAGTGATTTCAAATAAAAGGCCAACGATTCAGGACTCACGTCAAAACCTACTTAGCTATCAACCATCATCAGTTATTGCGAAATCAATCACAGATCCGATATCTGTTCTGTATACATTTCAATATGTCCTGTATACGTTTAGAAAATAAATCATTCTTCTTGCCACAGAAAAATATAGATATATATACTGTATGACACAACACTAGTTTGACTGGTTTCATGACAGCATGCTCTCAAGGCAGGTAGAGGATTTTAAAGGGGGTTGGGGTGGAATCTCTGGTTGAATATGAACATTGAGTCCCAAATGGCACCCTATTCCCTTTAGTACATGATGCACTACTATTGAACAGAGCCCCATGGGCCATGGTCAAAAGTAGTGCACTATATAGGGAATAGGGTGCGATTTAGGACGTAACCTTGTACTTTGGCAGGGACGGAACACATTTGACCAATGTTGAATCACAAATTCACTGCGTCAAACATCTGATAAAAGATTAGACTCAGTAAAGTGGTCATATCAGAAGGAATTATATAATATTTTGTGACATCATAGGCAGTGAATGAAGCCAACTTACTAGTAGCGACATTAATACCTAATCAGACCTTTTGATATCAGTCCATTCTAGATGGACCACATTGGTTTTCAGTGTTCCCATCTATCAACATATATATAAAAAAAATACATATAAACATTCCTATAACAACATATCTCCATTAAAATACAAGCATTCTCACTGTAGCAGTATGTTTCCCATGACAGAAGACCTATCTCTTCGTCACCTCAGCCTTTAACTATGGCTAACTCTGTGACAGCTTTGAGAGGCTGACTTCACTTCTCTGTCCTCTTCTCTGTCCCACTGTGTTTCCTTCTCTGAGTCCAATGCCTCAGTCTCTGTCACTGTTAGGTGCTTGAGGCTAAAAATGAAATGTATCTTACTTTCCCCTGGGTAGATAGAGACGGTACAATCTCTTCCTAGTACATGTAAATCAGTGGAGGCTGGTGGGAGGAGCTATAGGAGGATGGGCTCATTGTAATTGCTGGAATTTAATCATTTTAACGGAGTCAAACATTCTAGCCATTACAATGAGCCCTGCCTCCTATAGCTCCTCCCACCAGCCTCCTCTGATGTATATTTCCTCCTCTCTCTTTCTAATAGACACACCCTCTCTGAATTTCCTCCTCCCACTTTGTATATCTAGCCACACCCTCTCCGAGTTTCCTCCTGCCACGTGGTCTGTCCAGCCACGCCCCCTCTCTGAGTTTCCACAGTTCAACAGACAGTATCTGTGTTAAAGGAGAGCTGCACCTGCCATGGAGACATACAGGTGATTAGTAAAGGATAAAATACAGTCAAGTTTACTTACAGGTAACGACTTACTTATTACGTTTAAGTGTGATCCGCATAGTGTGTCTATGTAGACAACATCCCATCTCACTTTCTCAGTCTTTTCCTCTCCCCTCACACCCTCTCTTCCCTTTACACCCTCTCCTCCTCTTTCTCCTCTCTCTTCCCGCCTCTCACCCTCTCCTCTTCAAAGCTGATGAGGCCCTCATCGTCGTCACTCTCCAGTTCCTCCGGCTCTTCGCTGACCAGGGCGCTGAGCTCCGTATTGGCCGGCCGGGGCCTCAGCAGGGTGAGCAGGCGCTGCAGGGGTGACTGGCCTCCACCAGGGGGGGAACTCTCCTGCTGCTCCAGGTTGTCACTTTGCTTCTTGGCAAAGTTCACGAACACCTAGGGGAGGGAGAGAACGCAGAGAAACAAAGACAAGGGGATATAATTGAGACTTTTAAGCTTAGATGTTTCAGCTGCAATGCCTTCTTCAAGTCAACAAACAAACATGAAAGGGAGCAATAACTGATGTCTGTGCATGCACAGATTTTTTTTAATAAACATTTAAAATCACCTCTTCTGTACTGTCTCAGTGTGGAAATTATCAGTGGTGTAAAAGTACTTAAGTAAACATACTTCAAAGTACTACTTAAGTAGATTTTTGGGGTATCTGTACTTTACTATTTATATTTTTGACAATTTTTACTTTTACTTCACTACATTCCTAAAGAAAAGTATGTATGTTTTACTCAATACATTTTCCCTGACACCCCCTGCTTAGCAGGACAGGAAAATTGTCTTAATTCCCACTTATCAAGAGAACATCCCTGGTCACCCATCCTGCCTCTGATCTGGCGGACTAAAATGCATTGTTTGTAAATGATGAGTGTTGGAGAGTGCCCCATGGCTATCTGTAAATAAAAAATAAAATGAACAAGTGATGCCGTCTAGTTTGCTTTGTATAGGGAATTTGGAAAAATGTATATTTTTACTTTTGATATTTAAGTATATTTTAGCAATTACATTTACTTGTGAGACTTAAGTATATTTAAAACCAAATACTTTTACTGAAGTAGTATTTTACTGGATGACTTTCACTTTTACTTGAGCCCTTTTCTGTTAAGTTATCTTGACTTATTCTCAAGTTTGAAAATTGGGTACTTTTTCCACCACTGGAAAGGACTAAAACACAGTGTAACAGTTACTCACATTGTCCAGTGTAGTCTGGCTGACAGAGTAGTCCTCTATCCCCAGCACCTCCACCACCTGCTCCATCTTACTGAACACCTGGGCCAGGGAGATACTGTCGGACTTCAGCTGGAACTGGACTTTAGTGTGGTGGCGCTCCTGGGGGTGGATTCAATTCAAACAACTTGTGTTACTTGCAATCACACCTGCAATTTTTTTTCTCTCCCTGCCACTGACTCTGCTGATGGCAGTTATGTCAAAGAAGAGTCTACCTGCAACAACTGGGATATGTGGTCCAACTAAACGTAGGGTTCTACTCAATCTGTAAAGCTGAAGCTTTCATTTAAAAGGTCATTTCCGATTGAGCCGGCGACATACTCAGCGTTTATCGCGAATGCATTCTCTGCGAGAGCAGGAACATTGCCTTTAAATTTTAAATCACTGCTGTAAAGCCGAACTTCCTCAATGCGGAATGAATAGAGCCCTAATTGAATGCACTGACTGTAAGCGCTCTGGATAAGTTCCAAGTATCAAGTTTGAATGTCACGCGCAAAAGTTCAGTGAAATGCCTTTCTTGCAAGCTCCAAACACCAACAATGCAGTAATCAATATCAATGTAGCACAAAAAAAATAGAACAAGAGCGTCTGCTAAATGGCAAATGTAATGTGTACCTTTAGTACAGCCTCAGGGAAATTCCTGTTGAAGAATCTCACCACCTCCTTCACATTGGCACTGGTTCTAGTCCGCACTGTGATCATGTAACCGTCACCAAACCTAAGGAAGGCACACAACCACGATGAGAGTAGACAAGACACACAGGCCATGTTTGCTTAAATTTAGAAATTCAACCTTCTTCCTTGAAGTAATCACAGCTCTAAATTGGTTGGATTGGCAGAGTAATAGGGTGGTAACCTTGCTTACATCTATCCGACCACATATGGATCTGTGCTTACCTCAAGGAAATAAGGAAGGAAGGATGCATTTCTGAAGTATTTCAACAGGGTCACAGATTACATAACAGGTCGTGTAACCATATAGACAAACGACAAGTTGAAGGATGGAGGAAATAGAAAAAAAGAAGGGGGATTCAAAGATGGTTACAGATTAGTTGGCATCCCATAATGTCTTCAGCTTATGGTTGGCTGAGCAAAAGAGTGAGGCCACACCCTGCATTAGCTGAGTGAGTGTGCACTTCCTCTGACCTGTTCTTGAGGTGCTGGATGCTGCCCAGGCATTTGAACCTGCCGTTGACCATGATGCCCAGTCTGGTGCACAGAGCCTCACATTCCTCCATACTGCAGAGTTAGAGACATTCACAGTTGACATTTTAGTCATTTAGCAGACATACTTACAGTCACCGCTATCTGCAGAATCAGTGCCAGGAGGAAAAAACAAGCGTGAGTGTGAGTGCAAGGCAGGGGATAACAGACGTCTTACCCACTCACTTCAATAATACAGATACTAGTAAATACATTTGCAGCACACAGTATGCAGCACATGTCTGATGAGAATGAGTGTCTCACCTGTGTGATGTCAGCACCACAGAGCGTCCCGTCTTGATGATATCAAGGATGAGGTTCCAGAGGAATCTGCGGGCCTTAGGGTCCATCCCTGTAGTAGGTTCGTCCTGGACAAACACACAGAACCGGACACAATCAGAACTGAGGGTATTCTATCTTATCCAGAGGAGAATATGTATTTTTGTAAGTATTTTAGCATTTTTCAAACAAAAGACAATATTAAAATAAAAATAAAAATGAAGAGAAACAAAAAATATAATAAAATAAAAATTAGCCAGAGCCCTATGGCACCCTACTACCTATATACTGCATTACTTTTAACCAGAGTCCTATGGTCCCTGGTCAAAAGTACTGCACTATATAGAGAATAGGGTGCCATTTGGGTCACACCATGATGATGGGGTTGAGTGAGTCTAACCAGGAAGATGAGAGAGGGGTATCCGATGAGGGCGATGGCAGTAGACAGCTTGCGCTTGTTTCCCCCACTGTAGGTGCCAGCGGGCTTGTCTGCATACTTGGAGAGCTCCAGTTTCTCTAGGGCCCATGAGACCACCTGAGAGGGGAAGATGAAAGTAAACGAGGAACTTATCAACAACATCGATTCAGAAAAATCACACAGTAATATCATATTTTGAATGAGAAATGTGGAGTGTGTGTGTGTGCATACGTTTGTATGTGTGTGCGTGCATGCATATGTGCATGTGTGTGTGCCTGCTTGAGAGTTTGCGTGTGTTGTAGCCGTACCCTCTGCTCGTCCTTCCAGGGGATGCCTCGGAGGCGTGTGTACAGCTCCAGGTGTTCTCTGGCTGTCAGGTCTTCAAACAACGCATCAAACTGAGGGCAGTAACCAATGCTCTGCTGCACTCTCAACAGCTCCCTCAGGATACTGACAACACAACACAGATCCAGCTCAACTACAGTACCTGGGCCCGTATTCATAAAGCGTCTAAGAGTAGGAGCACTGATCGAGGCTCACGTCCTCCCTGTCCATATAGTCTTACTGATGATTATCTAAAAGGCTAAACTGATTATAGATCTGCACTCCTGAGACAATTTATGAATACGGGCCATGATGTACAGATTTATTACTAAAACTAGCATAACACATTGAGACGTGTATTGGAATTAGCAATAACCACTTCGGTATCAATCTCAGGTAGGCTACAGTACCAGTATCTGATATAAACTTTTACTAAGACTAGCATAGAGCATTGACATTTGTGTTAGCATTGTGATTAAAGACCCATCTGGGGTACGTCCCAAATGGCACCCTGTTACCTATATAGTGCACTACTTTTGACCAGGGCCCGTCAAAAGTAGTACACTATAAAGGGAATCGGGAGCAATTTGGTACACAAGACCTGGTGTATATGTAAAATACCTGTTTCCCCCTATGAAGGCCTCCCCTCCTGTGGTGCTCTCGTCACCAGTCAGCATCTTAAAGGTGGTGGTCTTCCCTGCTCCGTTCACCCCCAGGAGGCCAAAACACTCCCCAGGACGCACGCCCAAACACAACCGGTCCACAGCCAAGATACGACCCATCTTCCTCGACTTGTACACCTAGTGACACAGAGCATGGTATAAGGAGGTGACTATTTATGCATTGCGCGTTTTACAAAACTTCAAGTTTAAATAGCCTCCTTGTAATGCACATTGTTGAAGAAAAATGTCTATTTAAATCATGCTGCCAGATTACAATGAGGTGCATAGTATTTTTTGCACAGATCTGTTCTGTTTTACACCACGGAAATGTTGCCTCTAGTTAGTGCTGAGTGATTAACCGAAATGTTAGTTATTTTTCGGTTGTTAAACAACTAATTGATGACATCAGTTAAATTATTGAATTCCATTTGTTAAAATAAAAAAATCTGTGAGCTCAATGCACTTTGCGCAATTCCTCTAGACATAAATCAGATCAAGCCCGAACTGTGCGATGCAGTAGGGAGTTTCCAACAGGCCAATATTCTACATAGCTTAGCATGATAGAGAATGACAGAGAGCAGCTGCTTCGCGAGGTATCTCAAATAAAATAAAATAAAATATCTCTACCTGAATATACATTATCTACGTCAGGGATGGGCAACTTTGATCATGAGGGGCCGTAGTTGCTCACGGGCCTGCGTACCCACATCCATACATTTTATAGTTAATTATGTGCAATTCTACACATTTTTGCCATTGAGCGAAGAGGATTCTACACAATTTGCCATAGGGTGGAGAGAAATGTTTGCAGTTTTTAATATGATATCTGAGTGAGACTGACTAACAAAATCAATGGTGGCCGGTAATTCAAACCCCCCGGCCGGTAATTCGACCATGATTACTAAGTTTAGATAGCTGGCCATTAGATTAACTTACATCTATAAAATGTTAGCTGACATGGGCTAATTGAGTGACTGTCATTGACTGACATAACAAGAGAGAAACTGCTGATGAACAACCAAATTTCGAAATTGCACCTTGTGTATTCTACTATTCTAACTCGCAACAGTAAGTTGAGACCCTGGTATGAGTTCCAAAAAAAGGATATATACAGTATATGTTTCTTTGGGGGGGGGGGGGGGTCCGAGGAATTGATCCGGGGGCCTTCAAAAGAGAGGCATGCCACCAGTTGCCCATCCCTGATCTAAGTGATTGATAGGTCAGCAGGCATAAAAGTATGCCTTGTTTACTTTGAATAACTACTAAAATAGAAATGTTGTCAGACAGCAGCTTTATAGAGATAAGATGATGACTTGGAATGAAATAATAAAGTCATCAAATATTTTTGTTTTACTATACACAACAACTGAAATATTTTATTAAAGTAAAGTAGTGTGAATAAATTATGGTAGTAAGCAGTCACTATCATCATGGGACTTTTATTCATTGTTTTATTCTGTGTTGTTATAGCATTCAACCCACATAATGCATAGTGCATTTCATGTTTTAAAAAAAATATCGAAACCGAAAACCGTGATTATTTTTTAAATAACTGAAGCGAAACGACCTGAAGCACAAATCGCTCAGCATTGCCACTAGTGTCTAGTGATACTCAATTGACCTTAATGCTATTAAACCTACTATACACTTATCTATTCTGGTCCTGAAGCTAAATAAAGCACATTGGGATCTCTGTGTCTGTCTGACCTTGGTGAGGTTGTCAATCTTCAGCATGTCGTTGTCAGCATCTCCTCTCAGTACTCTCCGTCTCTCACAGGCCACGTCCACATCATCATCCTCTATGAGCTGGCTGCTCACTGGTACTCTCCTGTTACAGTACACACACACACACACACACACACACACACACACACACACACACACACACACACACACACACACACACACACACACACACACACAGTCTTGTACAGCTAACTTTTGTACAGCTAACAATTCAGTCCCATTCAAAATCCTATTTTCCTTAACCCCTAAATGTAACCCTAACCCGTACTCTTACCCTAACCTTAGCCTTAACCCAAAAATCTAACTGTAGCCCTAAAACTAACCCTAGCTCCTAACCCTTAATGTAATTCTAACCCTAATACTAACTATAACCTTAACCCTAAACCCCCTAGAAATAGCATTTGACTCTGTGGGGATTAACAAAATGTCCCCAGTTGGTCAAATGTTTGTTTGTTTACTATGCTTGTGGGGACCAGAAGTCTACACACACACACACACACACACACACTCAGAGTCTGCACAGAACTAGAACACTGCAGTGGATCTTATTGGTGTAATACACACACACACACACACACACATACTAATGCATGCACATTGCACATATAGCACATTGCATGCACCTACACACACGAGCAGACACACATGCACACACACACACTCACAAGGGTTTCCTGAGGAAGTTGTACTGACACAGGATGGTGATGAAGAATCCTACAAAGCCCTCGATTGTCATGGCTACCAGCCCTCGAGTCACAATGTCCCACTCAAATGGAGACTTGATCTTGTCAAACTGACCTGAGAGTTAAATATTTAAGAGAGATTGAATAGATTGATTAAATTCAACAGGAGGAGGGCAGGATTCAAATGTACGGAACTTGAAATATAATTGAACTGTAACAATACCTATTTTAGCATAGTACTCATTGATGTATTCGTTATAGGCCATTTCCATCAGGCCGTGACCCAGGTTGTAGTTTGGGAAGATAAGGAAACAGGACTTTAGGTAGCTGTTCACCAGTTTCAGATCCTGCAGAGAGAGACCAAAACACAGTGGTGTGAGGAAATGTTCAATATAGGGTTGCTAAATTCTGGTCATTTTCCCCAAATTCTTCGGTTTTTCAGAAATCCTGTTTAGAAGTTTCGGGATTTCCTGCTTCTTCCCTCCTGATTTCGGGCAACTTTCAAACGGAATTTCAGAAAAACCCCGGGGAAAGTTATAGGAATTCTGTAATCTGTCAGTACACCAATACTGTCAGCAGAGTAAAACACACACCTTGTCATGCTCAAAGAGCTGCAGCAGGAAGGTAGCCACTGTGGCAGTGATGCCTATGAAAAGGTTGATGACGATGAGGAACACATAGGCCGTGCTGGGCACCTCGAAACAGAAGGAGGCTGGGTACATGATTGGAGTGATAGACCACCTGAAGGGAGGGAGGGAGAGAGAGGGAGGGAGGGAGGGAGAGAGAGATAGATAGAAGGTTGAATAGAGAGAGAAAGAGAATGAAAGAGAGGGGGGAGAGAGAGAAAGAAAGTATGATAATAGGCTATATTCATTAAACATTCATTACAGTTTCTTGATATCGTCAAAGACAGTTATGAATAATGCATTACTGTTCTTAAATGATGTCAGCAAAAGAACAATGTCTATGTTTTTTCCCCAGGTTACCTACGGTAAATCCAAAAGCAATTTTTCTGTGTATCCCTCATAATGGGTCTTAGATAAGAGAAGTGCTGATGTGTCTTCAGTGAAGTGCACTCACCCGTAGAGGAGGAAGAGAGACAGGACCGCAGGGAAGTTGGTTGGGGATGTGTACGCAGGAAGGTCAAAGACAAACAGGATAAGGACACAGCACGTGGCAGGCACCAGATAGTTCAACTAAGAGACAGAGCGAGACAGAAGAGTTTCAGTTAGATAGGCTGGCAGAAATAGACAATATCTCTCAAATATTCATAGTACCCTCTGTGGATAAACAGGACAAACAGACAGAAGACAGACAGGCCCTGGTAGGACTTGTTTCAGGGTGTACGGCTATAGGGACTACTTCCATGCACAACGCACACAATAACAAACTTCACCCTCCCCTCACCATGTCCCATATATAGTTAGCCAGCCAGTAGATGACTGGGTCACATCCAGACACAAACTGCAGGTGCTTGGCCTTGGTCGACTTCTCTGCCACCAGAAAGACCACAAAGCTGGCTGGTACAAAGGACATGGCCACGATGATGAAGATAGCTATCACCACATCAGTGCCCTGGAGCCTGGAGGGACCAAAATAAACTTATTAAGATAGTGTTTGCATCCCAAATGGCACCCTATCCCCTATATTGGGCCCACTAGGGAGTAGCGGGCCATTTGAGACACTGTCGGGTACTTTCAGAAATGTTGTCCCATATATAGTATAATATACAGTAACTCAATGCATAAATTCTTACAAGTAGTCCAGAGAGAGGCTTGCACTGGTGCGGTTCATGGGGTGGTTGGTCAGTGTGATTCCTGCAGAGCCAAGCACACATCAACAACATGGTTTAGATGTAACAACAGTACAGCTTCCGTCCCTCTCCTCGCCCCGAACCAGGGACCCGCTGCACACATCGACGACAGCCACCCTCGAAGCATCACCCATCGCGCCACAAAAGCTGCGGCCCTTGCAGAGCAAGGGGAACAACTACTTCAAGGTCTCAGAGCGAGTGACGTCACCGATTGAAACGCTATTAACGCGCAACCCACAAACTAGCTAGCCATTTCACATCGGTTACACAAGGAACTTTGAAAATACATTTTCACACAAACAACTACCTAATTCAAATAATCCCAGCCAGAGTGCCAGCCTGTTTGTGCTATAGTGCTAACTCCTCGTCACCTGTGAAAAAAAGGGAGAAATAAGAGTCTTGACTCCGCCCTAAATCTGTCCGTGTGAAAATACAGCGTGAAGCAGACTAAGTGGGAGTTTGGTCAACATAAAATATAATTGCTAATTTGCTACGTGAGGCTTATTTGATCTAATAGAAGTTGGTAATGTTTAGGTTTTTACGAATGTATTGATATAAGTGTACGCCAGTGGCATTCCGCCAACATTGAGAAAAAATATTTGATAACGGAGCTGTGCCTGTTGTTCACACACGTATCGGCCCTCTCATTGGCTCGAATTATCCAGCCAACCTCTCGTCTGCCTTCATTTATTTCCATTGTTAGAGTGTTCAGTCCAGTATCTCGTCAGTACATAGATAATCTTTGTTGTCACTCATTGTCATTGCTTTGACAGCAATGAAGTTGGCAAGATAAAAAACTGATCTGGAACCAGGCTTCTGAGTACGTACAGGTAACACCGATATAAAGTGTCTTAATAGGGCGTTGGGCCACAACTAGCCAGAACAGATTCTACAAGTGTCTGGAACTCTATTGGCGGGATGCAACACCATTCTTCCATGAGAAATTTGGTGTTTTGTTGATGGTGGTGGAAAATGCTCCATCCAGAAGCTTCCATAAGTGTTCAACTAGGTTGAGATCAGGTGACACACAGACCCTTTAAAAACCTCTATGCTCCTTCCTTTGAGAGACCTCTTTAACAGTCAGTGAGGTCTCTTCTAGCCATCGTAGCCAAAACAATGGGCAACTGGGCATTTTCATACATTATCCTAAGCATGGTGGGATGTTAATTGCTTAATTACCTCAGGAACCACACCTGTGTGGAAGCACCTGCTTTTAATGTGGTTTGTATCCCTCAATTATTCAAGTGTCTCCTTTATTTTGGCAGAATCTCTTACCGTATGCGGCAGGGTTGCCCTTGCCTGGAGGTAGGTTGGCACGCAGGATGGCATTGTTCAGGACGTTGAGATAGGTTGGCATGCTGTGGTACCCTTTATTATTGAACAGCACCTATTGGGATGGGGACAATTCTGTCACTGGCAATGAGACAGCAGCGCAAATAGCTAAGTGTAATAATAAACCTGTCCATCAAACTGACACTAGAGTTGCAGCCCAAATGGAACCCTTTTCCCTATATAGTGCACTACACCCCCCCCCCCCCCCCCCCCCCTTTCAAGAAAATGCCCTTCTGCTGACCTGAGCTGATCTGCGGACTGCTATTTTGCGAACCATGGGCGGAGTCTTTTTCCCAAAGGATGCTGGGACTGATTTCTGTATGTTGCCTACTGTGAGTCCTCCATATCTAGAAGAGAGGGAGGGGAGAGAGAAAAGACATTTAAAGCTTGTGTGTACGCGTCTGTGCCCGACCCCGGTGAGTCTGTTACCTGTGCCCGACCCCGGTGAGTCTGTTACCTGTGCAAGCGCAGTCTGTCAGAGGTGTAGAGGAGATACTCTGACACGTTGCGCCCGGTGATGTCTACCAGAATGTCCCCGGTGACCACCTTCATAAGGGGCGGCCGCCCCCCCACCCCGCTTGGGCAGGAGAAGCCCGTCCCCTGCATGGAGCAGATACAACGAACCAGCTCCCGGATGAACAGGGACAGGGTGGGAGGAGACGTCACCGTTTCTGAAGACAGACACAAAGACAGAGGCATGATTTTTAGGGAGGCTACTGTAGAGGACTCTAGTAAGTAAGGAAAGCAAGTAAGCCTTTTCTGAGCCAAAATGGCCGACACAGGAGCCGACTACACTAGCTATCAAATACAATTATATAATGTTGATATAATGCAATTATATGACACAGGGTACAAGTACTATAATACAGTATGATAGGATAAAACATTAGCCTACATACGAAGTATAGCATATCCTTTTAGACAGTTTTTACCACCTGAGCATTGAGCACGGTGGTGGGAGGGGCGCAAAGACATACCCCTGACAGTGGTAGGAGTGGTGGCAGTGAAGTTCCACAGCCCATCCTCAAAGCGAGTGTCGGGGTCATCGGAGGGGGCTGGCGAGGGGGGAGGGGGTACAAAGTTGGACAGTGGCACTCCCTGGGTGAAGGAGTCCAGACACATGGAGTCAAAGTAGCGGGCGGCCAGGGTCTTGCTGTTGTTGGCGCTGGGGTTGAGCGTCTGTGCCAGCTGGTCCAGGGTGCTGTTGAAGGGCGTTTTGAGGACGCAGGTGGCGCCCACGCCCGATGGCAGACGCAGCGTGTTGGCGATCTTCTGAGGGCTGGCATCCGGGGAAAGTTTACTCCTGAGGAGAGGAAGAACAGGAGGCTGTTATAAAGCTACAGACGGAAGCTTTACAACATCCATGGCCTGTAGATGAATGTTACCTGTCAGAAAGAAGGATACGATTATGGATGTGTAAAACAGGGCATTTACATTGTGTATACACTAGCATGAGTGACATACAGTTCCCTACTCCCAATGTCTGTCTGACCTGTACTGTGGGCGGTCTTCGTTGGCGTAGGGGATGAAGTTGCCACGGGGCTGGGTGTAGTTGTGGTACTGGGATGGGGACAGGATCAGTGGTGGCAGATCTCCTGAAGAACAGAAGACAGACATCACACCACGATGACCGACAAGCACTGACAAACAGCCAAGTCAGGTTCAAGATCAGCTGTAGTTGAACTTGAGGGGAAACAAACGGTACTTGTCTGTCGTGCACTCACACCTGCACTTTTCTTCCTCTTCCTGCCACTGATTCTGCTCACAGTGGGTATTTCGAAGAAGAGTCCACATGCAATAACTGTGATATGTGGTTGTTTTCACCTGCTAAACTTAGTTGACTACACTTCGGGATAAGAGTGCCTGCTAAGTGACTAAAATGTTCAAATGTAATGTCACTTGTAGTTGTCCTCACCGATGGAAGGCACCGAGAGCGCAACAGTCATGGCCACGCAGACAAAGAATGCGGGCAGCAGGATCTGTGAGAAGAGGCCCTTGGTGTTCCTCTTGGCGCAGTGGAACCTCTTGACGATGAGGCCGTGGAACTGGCGTAGCTTCAGCCACCAGCCCTCCAGCTTGAGGCTGCCCTGCCCCTCCAGGACCACAGGCTCCGGGGAGGCCTCCTCCACATCCGCTGGAGGTAGAGAGAGATGGAGCGAGACAAAGAGAGAGACATTAGCAAAGCCTAAAAACACCTCACATAGAGCAAAATAACTCTCACAAACTCATCCGACCATATTATATATCTCATTGCCCCCAGTTGGCCAGGTACGTGTTGTAAAAGAGAATGTGTTCTTAATAACATACCTGGTTAAATATAATGAAGATAAAAAATGGTATTCACTAAGTAACACCCTCTCGATGTCCTTCAGTCTCCTCATCCAACAGTGGGACTCTTACCCCTCAGGCTGGTAGAGTGAGGGTCACGTCCATTGTCGAAGAGGCGGCAGTAGTCTCCGTAGAAGTCTGCGTAGAGCCCTTCCTCATCCCCCAGTACGGACCCCAGGGAGGAGGAGGAGCGCAGGGAGGATTGGCTCTGGCTGAGCCTGGAGCTCATCACCAGGTTAGAGAGCTCTACCTCTGGCCTCTCCAGACTGCTGCTGCTCCCCGCCGGAGCCCCCGGCTCCTGTGGATAGGGAGAAAGCAAGTAAAATAAGTAAGCCTTGTCTGAGCCAGAACGGCCTAACAGTAGCCCATCTCATGTTAGCGTGTGGCAGCTTGATGTCTAAGTACACCCCCTGGACAGGACGCAAGTCTATCGCAGGGATGAGAGATGGGTAAGTTAAGATTCATCGATTCATTAATTAGTCAACCAAGGGTGTCTTTATCGATTAGAAAATAAGGGAAGCTAGGATAAAATAAACACATTTGTGAAATTACTAGAATGTTTCATTTGTTCAAATAAATGAACATTACTCTGTTTTGCAATCAACTAATAATCAATTCTGAAAAGCATGTGTTTTAATCCCTACCTGTGGCTTTCCAGAGCCCCCCAGACCCACTGCAGCAGGTTTCCCTACTGAGATACCGCCTAGGGAATCCTTCATGTCTGGGAGGAGAGAGAATTGCATAGATCATGATGAACATTTAAAGAGACTTGCAACACCACCACTAAATAGATAACTTGTGAAAAGTCTGTCAGCATTTAGCTATTTGGCAACGCAAACACTGTTTGCAAACTCAGCAGAAATGAAATTCATGATGTGTATCATAAATAATGAATGTAATGAAGCCCTCCCAAAATAACTTTATTGATCCGTGTAGCCGCAGACAGACACACAAAGCTTTGGTCCCACACACAAAAATAGAATCACTAGAATGGACATCCCTATTCAAGTCAATGATGCCATAATTGGTGGACTGGCAGCCATTTTGAGTGTACCCATAGAAGTAAAGGCATATTTCTTGGTCTCACCGGCATCACTGTTCTCCAGGGACTGGTCCTCCTCAGACACCTTGAGGAAGACCTCCTCCAGAGTGGTGTCCATCACCCCGAAGCTGGTCAGAGCCAAGATGGCCAGATTCTGCTCCAATGCCTGGGAATAAGAAATATGAGCTCTGGTCAAAAGTAGTGCACTATAAAGGGAATAGGGTGCCATTTGAGACACAATCTGAGTCTGTCTGTCTAAGTGAGTACCTGAAAGAGTGTCTAGGTCTTTGTCTGTCTGTCTCTCTGAGTGTGTGGGTCTTTGTCTGTATGTCTGTCTGAGTGGGTGTGTACCTTTATCTCTAGGTCTGTGTCTGAGTGGGTGTACCGTCATGTCTAGGTCTGTGTCTGTCTCTGAGTGGGTGTACCTTCATGTCTACATATGTGTCTGTGTGGGTGTACCGTCATGTCTAGGTCTGTGTCTGTGTCTGAGTGGGTGTACCTTCATGTCTAGATCTGTGTCTGTGTGGGTGTACCGTCATGTCTAGGTTTGTGTCTGTCTGAGTGTGTACCTGAAATAGCCTCTCGAAGCAGCCCTTCTTGACAGCCTCAGAGGGCAACACATAGGATAGCTCAGTGTTGGAGTCAGACAGCAGCAGACAGGACCCCACAAACTGACGAATGAACTGGGTGACCCGGGCCTCCGAGCAGGGAGACAGGGAGGAGGAGGAGGGGGACAGGGAGGAGGAGGAGGGGGACAGGGAGGAGGGAGGCGGGGCCTGGGTGACCTGGTCTGGAGGCACAAACACACAGCATGATGGATGGAGGGAGGGAAAGGCGGATAAGGTGTAAGCAGAGAGTGGGGCAGCGGGAAAAGTAGAGGACAAAGAGACTTTTCAGAGCCAAATACTAGCTGTACATGTTCAAAGACTTTTAAAAGAGAAAGTGAAAGATATTATAGAGAACACAGGAAGTTGGTGGCACCTTAATTGGGGAGGACGGGCTCGTGGTAATGACTGGAGTGGAATAAGTTGAATGGTATCAAATACATCAAACACATGCTTTCCATGTGTTGATGCCGTTCGCTCCATTCCGGCCATTATTATGAGCCGTCCTCCCCTCAACAACCTCCACTGAAAGAGAACAAATCCATCAAATTCTAAAAGTGAGGGACAGAGGAAGGCTGTCATTGGTAATAGACTGAGACAGCTTGTGACGAAATGAAAAAGAGAAACACACACATACACTGGGGCAAAAAAGTATTTAGTCAGCCACCAATTGTGCAAGTTCTCCCACTTAAAAAGATGAGAGAGGTCTGTAATTCATCATAGGTACACTTCAACTATGACAGACAAAATGAGAAAAGAAAAATCCAGAAAATCACATTGTATGATTTTTAATGAATTTATTTGCAAATTATGGTGGAAAATAAGTATTTGGTCATAACAAAAGTGTATCTCAATACTTTGTTATATACCCTTTGTTGGCAATGACAGAGGTCAAACGTTTTCTGTAAGTCTTCACAAGATTTTCACACACTGTTGCTGGTATTTTGGCCCATTCCTCCATGTAGATCTCCTCTAGAGCAGTGATGTTTTGGGGCTGTTCCTGTGCAACACAGACTTTGAACTCCCTCCAAAGATTTTCTATGGGGTTGAGATCTGGAGACTGGCTAGGCCACTCCAGGACCTTGAAATGCTTCTTACGAAGCAACTCCTTCGTTGCCCGGGCGGTGTGTTTGGGATCATCATGCTGAAAGACCCATGCTGAAAGACCCAGCCACGTTTCATCTTCAATGCCCTTGCTGATGGAAGGAGGTTTTCACTCAAAATCTCACGATACATGGCCCCATTCATTCTTTCCTTTACACGTATCAGTCGTCCAGGTCCATTTGCAGAAAAACAGCCCCAAAGCATGATGTTTCCACCCCCATGCTTCACAGTAGGTATGGTGTTCTTTGGATGCAACTCAGCATTCTTTGTCCTCCAAACACGACGAGTTGAGTTTTTACCAAAAAGTTATATTTTGGTTTCATCTGACCATATGACATTCTCCCAATCTTCTTCTGGATCATCCAAATGCTCTCTAGCAAACTTCAGACGGGCCTGGACATGTACTGGCTTAAGCAGGTGGACACGTCTGGCACTGCAGGATTTGAGTCCCTGGCGGCGTAGTGTGTTACTGATGGTAGGCTTTGTTACTTTGGTCCCAGCTCTCTGCAGGTCATTCACTAGGTCCCCCCGTGTGGTTCTGGGATTTTTGCTCACCGTTCTTGTGATCATTTTGACCCCACGGGGTGAAATCTTGCGTGGAGCCCCAGATCGAGGGAGATTATCAGTGGTCTTGTATGTCTTCCATTTCCTAATAATTGATTCCACAGTTGATTTCTTCAAACCAAGCTGCTTACCTATTGCAGATTCAGTCTTCCCAGCCTGGTGCAGGTCTACAATTTTGTTTCTGGTGTCCTTTGACAGCTCTTTGGTCTTGGCCATAGTGGAGTTTGGAGTGTGACTGTTTGAGGTTGTGGACAGGTGTCTTTTATACTGATAACAAGTTCAAACAGGTGCCATTAATACAGGTAACGAGTGGAGGACAGAGGAGCCTCTTAAAGAAGAAGATACAGGTCTGTGAGAGCCAGAAATCTTGCTTGTTTGTTATTGACCAAATACTTATTTTCCACCATAATTTGCAAATAAATTCATAAAAAATCCTACAATGTGATTTTTTGGATTTTTCTTTTTTCATTTTGTCTGTCATAGTTGAAGTGTACCTATGATGAAAATTACAGACCTCTCTTGTCTTTTTAAGTGGGAGAACTTGCACAATTGGTGGCTGACTAAATACTCTTTTGCCCCACTGTATAAAAGACTCACCTCCGCTCTCACTCTGTTTCTTGACCAGGGTGAGTTTGTAGCCGTCTCCGTAGGTGCTCTTGAGAAAGAGTGGAGAGCCGCAGCACTTGAGTTTCCCATGGGAGATGATGGCTATGCGGTCTCCTAACAGGTCAGCCTCATCCATGTGGTGGGTGGACAGCAGGATGGTGCGACCTAGAAACACAGTTGAAACGTCTCTCTTTCAATATACGCTGAGTGCACAAAACATTAGCAACACCCTCAGAACAGCCTCATGTCGTCGGGGCATGTACTGTACATACTCTACAAGTTGTCGAAAGCGTTCCACAGAGATGCTGGCCCATGTTGACTCCAATGGTTCCACAGTTGTGTCAAGTTGGCTGGGTGTCCTTTGGGTGGTGAACCATTCTTGATACACACGGGAAACTGTTGAGCGTGAAAACCCCAGCAACTTTGCAGTTCTTGACACACTCAAACCGGTGCGCCTGGCACCTACTAACATACCCAGTTCAAAAGCACTTCAATCTTTTGTCTCGCCCATTCACCCTCTGAATGGCACACATACACAATCTACAGTATGCCACAATTGTCTCAAGGCTTAAAAATCCTTCTTTAACCTGTCTCCTCCCCTTCATCTACACTGATTGAAGTGGATTTAACAAGTGACATCAATAAGGGATTATAGCTTTCACCTGGTAAGTCTCTGTCATGGAAAGAGCTGGTGTTCCTAATGTTTTGTACACTCAGTGTACATCAAAGGGAAGAGGGTGACAAACCAGTGCACTCAATAGGGAACAGGGTGACAAACCAGTGCACTCAATAGGGAACAGGGTGACAAACCAGTGCACTCTATAGGGAACAGGGTGACAAACCAGTGCACTCAATAGGGAACAGGGTGCCATTTGAGACACAATCTTAGTGTGGTTGACCCATGTCTCACCTGTTGTGAGTGTTAGTGTGCGAGGGTTAGTGTGTGAGTTTGACGCATAATGTATCACCTGTTGTTAGTGTGCGAGGGTTAGTGTGTGAGTTTGACGCATCATGTCTCACCCTGTTTATACTTGAGGATGAGGTCCCAGATGGCTCTGCGTGCGTAGGGGTCCACCCCCGCCGTAGGCTCATCCAGGATGACGGCCCGGGAGCCGCCCACAAACGCTATGGCCACGGACAGCTTCCTCTTCATTCCCCCAGACAGAGTCTGCACCAGGCTGTGACGCTTATTATTCAACTCGAGATCGTCTATCATCCTGACAACATACACACAACTCATGGTCATTCACATTATTTTGGGCTGTGGATGGGTATAATTTGTTTCCAAACTATACATATCCTTCAATGGCAGTCACCTGTACTTATATACTATCGACACCCTTCAATTTGAAGAGGTGAGATCCTAATCTAATGCCATGTTGATAGTTTAATTTCCACCTTAGGGTCTTTGACTTGGTTAAACCATCCAAATGGGACGTGACGTACTTGTCCATCTCCTTGCGGATGTCTTCCTCGGCCATGCCTTTGAGTTTGGAGTAGAACCACAGGTGCTCCTCCACGCTGAGCTTGTCAAAGAGCACATTGTGCTGGGGACACATGCCCAGGTTCTGCCTGATACGCTCCATGTCAGTACGGATGTCATGGCCGTAGATGGTGGCTGAGCCAGAGGTGGGCGGGAACAGGCCTGTAAGAATAGACCTGGGGATCGTAGTAGAGGACCAATGGTAGTTAGTGACAGGGTTAGTTAGAGAGGGAAGAAATGGACACGTAAAACATAGGTTATACTGTATTTGAAGGCCATTTTGTGGACATTACGGTGATGTTATGGGAATCATATGGGAACGTCAAGGAAAGATGACGGGAACGTTATGGTGATGTTATAGCCAACATCATGCATGGCCTGTTTATAATTTATCATTGCATGACAATTGTTTACAAATAGTTCATCTACAATATGGTTTATAAGCAGATGATGAATAGCCCTTCAAACAAAACATACAAAACATACAACACACATCTCCCCGTGTCTCTCTGTAAATCCACACGTCAACACAAGCGACTGGGGACCCTCTGACACACACGTGGGCACACACACATTTCTCTCTCTCACATGGTGGTGGTCTTGCCGGCTCCGTTGTGTCCCAGGAAGGACACCACCTGGTTCTCGTGGAGGTTGAGGCTCAGCTTGTTTAAGGCCAGCTTATTGCCCATCTTGTAGACCTTGGTCAGCTTGTCTATACAAACCACCAGAGGCAGGTGGCTGGGCTCCTCTTCAATACCACGCATCTCCTCTGGAGGGAGAGAGAGCCGGCGAGCGAGAGAAAGAGAGAGAGCGAGGGAGAGAGAGGATAAAGCTGCTGTCTATTACAGAACCAGGGAAGAACCTTATTTTGAGATTAGATTTTTTGGTAACATCTAATTTGGATAGTCCCAAATCAATGCTTTATAGATGTTGAGTAGATGTTCAACTACCTATCAACAATATTTCTACTAACTATCCACTAACCAAGTCCAAGGTCAGGCTTGGCCCTACCAGATCGCCGGTGTTCCATGGCACACGCCTGGTCCTCCTCCATGACACTCAGCCTGGCCCCACCCCCCCAAGGACACTCCCATGTCTCCACACGCCCACTGCCCAGCCAGTAGGACTTCTGCAGGGGGAAGTACCACGGCCGAGGCAGCCCATACATCCCTGGAGGACAGGAGAGAATGGGTGAAAAACCCCATTTGTGATTCAGCCCAGTTGCTTCCATAAACATATTCAGACAGTCAGTGACAAAACAGGGACACAAAAGGGAGGT
Source organism: Salvelinus fontinalis (assembly GCF_029448725.1). Taxonomy (NCBI): domain Eukaryota; kingdom Metazoa; phylum Chordata; class Actinopteri; order Salmoniformes; family Salmonidae; genus Salvelinus; species Salvelinus fontinalis. Next base: position 44,412,828 of record NC_074668.1, read on the forward strand.
ATTTAAGTTAGCAGCCAAACACTTGAAAAATGGAAATCCATATTGGATGTTGACTGTTTACCTGGGTGCACAGCCTCTATGTACCAGGTGAGTACTCCATACACACTAGCATCGATGATGAGCATCATCATGGACAGGCCAAGGTTGAAGTCATCGCCCTCTACAGGTGACTGGTTGATGGTGCGCCACTGGATACCAACCCCAGCCACCTCGTACAGGGCAAAGTACTTAGAGCCCAGTCCGAACGCTGTGGTCGACATAAGAGACTGGAGAGAGGAGAAAATGGGAATAAGGACAATGGACCTGTTAATATCTATTGACATGTATGAAGATCAATGTCTTTCAAGGGCTGACTGATTCAGACTGGTAGTGTCAGAGAATAGAATAGAATTTTGCAATTCACGACTCTTGAAGTCTGGTTTCTTCCTGACTTTAAACTACTTTGCTTGACATTTTGATACATTTTGATACACCTTTGACACTCAGAAACAGGCCATTTGACTCAGTGAAAGAGACAAATAACTAAATCTAGCCATGAGCCTGGGGTCATGTTTCTCTCATTAAATATATCCAGACAGTGTAGACATGGGCACAGTTTATGACTTACAAAAAAATTCCCTGTCATGAATAAAGCATAGGGAGAGAGTCAGACAGGGAGGAGAACAAAGGCCAGATCTTACAGCGATACACTTCTCGAAGGCCGTGATCTTGTCATGGGCCACCTCCTCCCTGATGGCCACGTACATGTATGGGACATAGCTGAGGAAGTAGATTATCCCACCACACGCTGACGCCAGCTTGGCCTTGGAGTAGATCACTGACACCAGGAAACTGACATACACAGACAGGACACAGACAGACAGAAAGGAGAGAAATACTGTTGGCATTTACTAATCTTATTTCTAAACACTTTCACCCAATGGAAAATAGCCTGGAGATGTATTTTTATTTATTTATTTAATTTAACCTATTTAACTAGGCAAGCCAGTTAAGAACAAATTCTTATTTACAATGACAGCCTACCAAAAGGCAAAAGGCCTCCTGCGGGTATGGGGGCTGGGATTGAACTTTTATCAAATCAACCGTTAAATATCATAGTGACTCATGGTGAGTGATTCATTAGATTCATCTCTAACACCCTGAATGTGTGTGACGTCACTGCTGCTTTGATATCACGGCTTTCAGCGAGGATTGCAACAACAGAGAGAGGGAAACCAGTCAAAGCAGAAGTTGCAGATGCCCCTAGACACTGTTAGTTTCACATTTCCCCTCCGATAACGGTGAAGATTTCAGGAAGGTAAACTGATCCTATATCTGTGCCTAAGGCCATGGCAACTTCTATCTGGGACAAAAGTTGAAAGCTGCACATATGCTCCCAATGATTTAATGGTTGAAAGAGCAGTGTGCAACTTTCTTTATAGTATAATATTATGTTCGTCTGCACTTCTCCTACTATTTTGGCTGTGTGTCAACTCGTGCTTTTACTAGACGAACGTCAGAGCAGCAGTGGTGCCAATTACCAGAACATAATGGTGGCGATGGCGTAGATGGAGAGGAAGAGCCAGATGATGAAGATGTCGCTGTGGAGGAGCACCCGACCGTACTTCAGGATGGCCGTCAGGGCCGTCACTGAGATGGACAACTGGACAAAGCCAGTGATGAACCAGGCCACCCAGTGGACCGCGTTGTTCAGGCCCATCATCTTCATCACCTACAGGCCAGGCAGGGAGGATACAGGTTACTTTCCAGAAGAGGTTATTCCTCTTATTTACACTCTTACAGTCACTCATAGGGATGTGAATGTGACCTCAACCCCCACCCCCTCCCCAGATATGAAACAAAATATTCTGAATATGAAAAAAAAAAACTCATACAATATTATCATAGGAATTCAACTTGGAAAAACATTTAATTGAAACCCATATTTCTCCAGCAGGGGACAGAAGAGAGGCAATAAATACGAGTGACATCATCTTGCTATAGGATGCCGAACAAAGGCAGAGAGTAGATGGCTTTAGTGTTGCTGCTTCAATGTCACAGACAGACAGACATTGGATAGGAGATGCATTCTAAATACCACCCTTTTCCCTATATAGTGTACCAATTTTGAAAAGTATTGTACTACAAAGGGGTTGCCATTTGGAACACACACCGAGAGCCTAGTGTAGACAGGTGAGCAGGCAGCTGCAGGCAGCCTCACCTCTTTGAGCCGGTGCTCCTTCTCCGCCACAATGTGTTGGATCATCATGGCTACAGAGTAGACCCAGGAGATCACCATGCACAGAGGCATCATGTGCTCGATCACAAACAGGAAGCTATGGACCAACGACAGACAGGAGAAATCACTCGCTCAATGCTAAACCTCATTTAGATCTGTTATTGAATCATTTGGCAGTCGAGCAAGTTGAGGAGACTAAACTGCTGGGTGTAACCCTAGGTAGCAAGCGTTCACGGTCAAAACTCAATGGTTGCTAAAATGAGAAGAGGTCCTTCCATGATAGGGCGTTGCTCTGCCTTCTTGACATCTCAGTCGACCAGACAGGTCCTACAGGCCCTAGTTTTGTCGCACCTGGACTATTACCCAGCTATGTGGTCATGTGCGGCAAAGGACATAGGTCATTTAGACGTACACGGGAGGGTAAGTGTCAGGAACACGTATGTCATTCTCTCCTGGCTCAAGGTTGAGGAGAGATTGACTGCATCACTAATGGTCTTTGTGCGAGGTATTGATGTGTTGAAGGTACAGAACTGTCTGTTCAAGCAGTTGGCCGACAGTTTGGACACTCATCGGTACAACACAAGACATGCAACCAGAGGTCTCTTCACAGTCCCTAGGTCCAGAACCGAGGCTGGGAAACGCACAGTATTAAATAGAGCCATGACTACATGGAACTCTCTGCCACCCCAAGTAACTCAAGCTAGCAATAAAAACAGTTTAAAAAAAATAAATAAAAGGGGACTGTGAAGAGACACACGCATTTTATATATCTTGTATTGTAATTTGCACTGTACTATGTATTAGACCTAGATATTGTGTGTACTGTATGTACTAATATGTAGGCTATGTTTGACATTTTAAATGTACTTCAGTCTTTGACTTATAATGTTCTGTACTATCTATCCATCTATCTATCCATCCATCCATCCATCTATCTATATGTCTATCTATCTAAATGTGCAGGGCCAATGTAATTTGATTACCTCAGAAATAGTGCCAGAATGAATGGTTATTTTGGCCACAGTCCCAGGGCAGAGCAACTATAAGAAAAACCCAATGTGAGTAGAGGAGAGGTATATTGAGAGAGTTCCAAGTCTTACTCGTCTCTTGTGTAGCAGGGGTAAGGGAACATCTGAACATAGTTGCCAGGCTCCACCACGTCATGGCCCACAAACGTGTTAATGATGGCTCTCTCCATCATATCTGAGGACGCACGCACGCACGCACACACACACACACACGAGATGACAGGGCCCATCAAGTTTTCCCCAAAACATACGGAGAATGTGCTAGATCTGCAGCTTGGCGTTGGTACCCACACAGGTGTGCCCACCTCAAGATCACTAAGGTAAGCAGTTTACCCCAATAAACCCTTATCTTAATTAAACACAAGCAAAAAATTTGTTTGACATAACAATTGTGTCCTCCGTGAACCTGATTTTGTCAGTTGATTTATAGTCTATGTACAGTATAGCCTATTTATAGTTTTGCCTTCGGCAGATAACGCTGAAACAACAAGTACAGCTTTGAGTTTTGAGACATCTTCTTCACTACTAAGCAAGGGGAATGAGAAACATACCAGCGACACACCATTTGGAAATGCCATACCAGCATTCTAATTATGTATAAAACACTAATTAGAGCCAACAGTTTTCTTCATATTAATTCATTTGAAATAGCCGAGGTGCCAATCTATTCTGCTTTGGTTAAAGGGATACCTTGTGATTTTGGCATGCTAGCAGATATCCATACACTTCCAGTCATTGTGCTAACACTAGTTAGCATTGGCTCGTGAAACTACCTTTAACTTCCTTCATACTGGACGCAGACATAAAAAAGTTATCCACGAGTTCATCTAACTCTGGGGAAATAGATAAAGTGCCTCATTGCCAAAATCGAGAAGAATCCGTTTAATGGCTTTGTGGCTGTGATGCTGATGATAATGGCTAGAGTTGTCTAGAGTTGTCTAAAGTTGTCTAGAGTTGGATAGAATTGGCTAGAGTTGGCTAAAGTTGGCTAGAGTTGTCTAAAGTTAGCTACAGTTGGCTAAAGTTAGCTACAGTTGGCTAAAGTTAGCTACAGTTGGCTAAATGTGGCTAGAGTTGGCTAAACTTGGCTAGAGTTGGCTAAAGTTGGCTAGAGTTGTTTAAAGTTAGCTACAGTTGGCTAAAGTTAGCTAGAGTTGGCTAAATGTGGCTAGAGTTGGCTAAACGTGGCTAGAGTTGGCTAAACTTGGCTAGAGTTGGCTAGAATTGACAACATTTCAGTAGACAACATGGAGGATTCTGGTCACGTACCCTGGATCCACACAAAGCCGTAGAGGAAGTAGAACTTTCCCCCCGTGTTGGGCCCTGGGCGCCAGTAGGCCCGGCGGATCTCGTTGGTTTTCTCTGTGAAGCTGGAGTTCTGTCTGATCTTATAGAGGACATGAGGAGGCAGGGAGCCATCTAGGTTGGTCTGGAATATCACACCTGGATGAGAGGGAGGGGGGACATTATGTACACTATGTCTTTGACATTATTTCCTCACAATATGAAACCTATTTCCGATCGGAGGCTAGCTGCATGCCATAGCCACTGCCCTTTCCGTAAAATCCATCAGGCCACCTGGGCCTGGCCGTTAGCCACGATCTGTGTTTTACTGTAAAGCCTAATCGAGTGCCAGAGACACATTTCCATTTTGTGATCATGTAATGGACAGTAAAGTTGTCATATCCTTGCTTATGATTAAATCAAGTAGTCTGCCCACTGCAGTGGTTCGTGGACTCACTGGCAAACACTGAGATGTTATCATGGTAAGCTTGGTTCAGTGTGTAGTTGACGATGCTGTCCTCATCCGGAAAACCCTTGAAGATATCCACACTGACCTGGAACAAGAAGAAGAAGAAGAATAAGAAAAAAATAAGAATACTTCATTGATCCATTTTCCTTGCAGTCAATGGAAAATTGTTTTCCGTCTTGATCCCAACCAGATGGCAGCCACAGTGCAGCGCCAACCCCCAAGAGCACAAGAAACGTCCATATCGGCAACATCGGTAATAATAGTCCCTGTCCTGGGCTCTGGTCAAAAGTAGTGCACTATATAGGGAATAGGGTGCCATATGGGATGAATCCTGGGACTATTGGATGGAGCTTTGCATCCTTGTCCAGAGCTGATTATCAGTGCTCATATTACTGCACGCCTGCTGTCTGTGTTCGGATCAATATACAGTACTCAGGTTCCACTGCTCTTCCTGTGTCAGAACGCCCATGTCTACAGTTCTTCCTGCCCGTACACCAGAATCTTATAAAGCTCTTATAAAGCATGTAATGGATAGTGACCTTGGGCGTTCTTTCCAACCAGGACTACTTCTACTAGATTTACTATTCCTCTGTGTTTTTTTTGTTGTGTGTGTGTTTGTGTGTTTCATTCTTTTTCATTCAAGTTTCATACTGACCTTGGACATGAAGTGTGTCCAGCCACAGGCGGCGTTGTCAATGGTGTCCAGCTGCTCCAGCAGGGTGGAGGTGTTGGGCAGGGTGTAGTTGCCCTCCAGCAAACCACGCAGCAGATCACTGTCTGTCCCATTCAGCAGTTCCGGGTGACCACGTAGGTCAGAGGTCAACTAGGAAGAGGAATACATAAGGGGTTAATGCACAGGTAGGCATATCCATGGGCTTATTGTCCAGTAGTGTGTATGTGTTTATGTTACAGTGTACATATGGGCTTATCAGGCAAGATATGGACTGTATTAATATACGGTGTGGGGGACAATACATTTTTTCAAGATTGCCAGTTAAATCTTATGCCATTTATCAGACAATATTACCTTATGAGGTGAGGTGAATAGTGTCTGTTACTGTATATGAAGAGAGGTAAAAGCTGTGTGTTACCTGCTGCATCCAGGCCAGGTGGTGGTGCAGCTTGCCCTCCTCCAGATAAGTCCTGAGCTGGGCAGAGATGTTGAGCCACACCCGGGCGTAGTGAGTCACGTTCCCCACAAATGCAAATGTCTCATTGGCCTTCACACAGAAGCAAAGTCACGGGTCACCGACACAGAAGAAGCTATCCCAGGCCTAGCTCTGGTCCAGGATGTTACGTGCAGCTTGCTGGTGCTGAGGCTTCTCAGTGTCAGCAAGCCACATCCTGAAGCAGAGCTATCCCAGTCCCATGAGCGTCTCGTTACTCTATCCACGTCCTTTCAACTGTCCTTTTCTGTTGAGACCTTTCTGTGGCCATTCCCTCTACTTTTTGCCTCTCTCCCTCCCTCTCTAGTTTTGTTCATTTCTTAAAATCCCTCCCTCCTCCAGTCCTCTTGCTAAGATAACAAATCTAGCTATAGACCATCTGCCAATAACAAGCCGGTGGTAACTAGTGGGATGTACAGAGAAACAGAGAATCAATTGCCAGTTCTGCATATGTTGTGGTATAGCGAGACCTCCGGGGACTGAGGATAGCATGATTCATCTAGCAACGCATTGACTTCCTACACATCTTGCCCTTAACCGATGTACAGAACATGATTAATGTGTAAGGCTGGGATACAAATGACCATGGGGCTCCTAGTGAATTCCCAACGTTTTCTCAATACACTGTGAGTCTCAAAGTGTCTGACAACAGCTAGGCCGTATTAAATGAAAGAAAAACCTGGAGCACCGGCTATCCTCGGTTTAGTCTTGGCATTTGGAAATAGATCACATCGTGTGTACGTAAGCACCAGTTTTCCTCGTACTTTATCAAATGAATATAGACAATGCCTGGGCAGGACGTGTGCATAGCTCTGTAGCCTAATGACATCTGAATAACTCTATTACAGTACACTGTATAGGTACAAGTCACTGTGTACATGCTACAGTACATCCACAACAACGATACAGATGCCAGAGCTTGAAAGAACATGGTCATGTACTTGCCTTCTGAATGACTTTGTCCACCTGTGAGCCGATGGGAGAGTAGAGGATCTTGGGATTTGTAGTCATCAGATGCACTAGTAAGCCCAGATTGCGCTGCTCTTTACTGGTAAAGCCCAGAGAGCTCATATTCCCTTGCTTTAAAGCCTCTGGCTCAATGATTCTGGACACAGTAGACAGGGATCAACAACTTCAGTCTTTACGGCATAGGTGTACAGCACTGTGTTTCTCTACTCTGGCACCAGCCCAGTTCTACACACCTGATGCATTTGATCAATTTAAAGCATCAAGCCCTTGATTAGTTGAATCAGGTGTGTTATTATATGGCTGGGACATAAGCCTGCACACCCTGTAGGTCTCTAGCCTGGTCCTAGATCTGTTTGTGCCCAAGCAACTCCATGGGTGACAGGGAATTGGCATGATAGCATAAACAGACTAGCACTCAGGCAATTGGATCTGCAGTTAAAGAACAATGGCATAGAAATGATCCTATTACATAGACACAAACCTGTTGTTCCCACACAGAATAGGCTGCAGCCCTGCCCACAGCTGCACAAAGGTGGAAAACGAGTGAGGGTTCTCTTCTTTCACATTCTCTTTCTCTCGTCCTCTCCCCTCCTCTCCACCCTCCTCCCAGGTGTTCTCGGTGGTGTTGGGCCCCCAGGTGGTGGCGTTGAGGGACCAGGAAGTGGTGGTGTTGGCTGGAGCCCCAGGGGGGGCGTGGCCGGCACAGGCGCCCTTGGGGAGCAGGCGAGCCAGGCCTGACAGCAGGTCTACATCCCTGAGGAGCCTCTCCACGTCAGCCAAGTCCTTCAGCAGAGCACCCAGGTGGGACTGGGACAGAGGGGCCGAGGAGTTGGCTTGCTCTAGACGCAGCTGGAGAGAGAAGGCCGAAAGGTGTGGAGAGACAGAAGAAAGGGGGAGAGTATGAGAGAGCGAGAGGAAGAGAAAGAGAGAGACAGATGTGGAGAAGAATCAAAGGGAGAGAGAATAATGACAGTATTAGCGATAGATACTGAGATACAGTAGTATATACTGAGATAGATAGGGAACTGAGATAGTTACTGAGATAGATACTGAGGAGCCATAGAATGTTAGCCATTCCAAATACAAAATCCACAGTATTTATTTATGTGTGTTTGATGAGGGAAACGCACCTCACCACAGGGATTCTCAGTTCAAAGCAGCCATTGAGTGTGTCCCAAATGGCACCCTATTTCCTATATAGTGCACTACTTTTTTTATGGGTCCTGGTCAAAATTACAGCACTGAATAGGGAATAGGGTGCCATTTTGGATGAAGCAATTGTCTCTAATGTACCTTGTCAATGAGGCTCTGTGTGTCTATCTGCTCTCGGAGCTCCTGGCTCATCTCTCCAAAGCGCTCAGTCCTTTGTCCCGCCCCACCACCACATGCTGCGCTGTGATAGGCCTGGAGCAGGGACTGCTGCTTCTCGGGAACCAATAGGATCTTGCTCAGCTCACTAGGCCCATCCTCCCCACAGGTAAGCATTTCCAACATGGCACCAGTCAGGAGAACACCCTTTGAAAAAACAATCAACAGCACATTCAATAGAATTCACCATCATCAGCATCATCATCATGTATGGTATCAATTGCAGGAGGAAGGAGGAAAGAAAAGGAGGATGATTCAGATAGAGGAGGATAGATAAGATAGGCAGTGCACCTCCACCTCCTTCAGTCCTTGAGGGTCGTATCTCTGGCCTGCCCCTCCTCCTGCTAGGCCTAAAGCCTGGGACATGAGTTTGAGTAGGGCCTGCCGATGGGCTGCTTTGGTTGGGTCTCGTAAAGCTTTGTGGATCAGTCCACCATCCAGACTTTGCATGACTCCCAGCAGCTTCTCCTGAGGGGACGATAGGAGGAGATTACTGCTGAGCTAATACACCGACTCAGATCAATTCAATTCAATATTTCCCATTAGTAGCCTACCTCCAGTTGAAGGATCTTCTCTGCAGGGGTGTGTGTGGTCTCTTTTTCCCTTCCAGAACTGTGACTACTCCCCCCTCCAGTTCTGGGGTACAGGCCAAAGATCAGGTTGAATACCTGCAGTTCAGCAAGTGAAAGAGAGGACCCACACACTCAGAGAACAGGAGGATAAACACACACACGCACGTGCACACACACGCAAACACACACACAGGTGGCAGACAGGACGTCAGTGTTTGTTCGCATAGGGAAAGCTGTCAGAAAGACAGGATAATGAAGAGAAACAAGGAGGGGCAGACAGAAAGTGACTGACTGGAGAAGATAAAGATGAGGACCTGATGCCAGGCCTAGACAATTGACTGGGACAGAGATGGAGGGAAACGGAAAGTTGGGAGGCACCGAGCCATATATTGATACTGTATGATTCAATGTCATTCCTCAATGACAATACGTCTTTGCCAAATCTGTAATCTTGGCAAACGGGTGTATATTCAAATTTAGATGTCAAAATGGTGTTATCTAAATGTAAATATACCCAATATTTCAGATTTGGCAGTCTATACTAACATTGTTTCTTACTTCCTTGTTCATCAGTCATGTCACAACATTTGAATGTAAACTCTGCATTATCCCATAACTAAAACAGTCCCCAGGGGGCAGATGAGGACTAGGGATGGAGGGTGGGTGGGTCTGTTCTGTCCTGTCCTGTCCTGTCCTGTCCTGTCCTGTCCTGTCCTGTCTGTCTGTCTGTCTGTCTGTCTGTCTGTCTGTCTGTCTGTCTGTCTGTCAGGATCACAGACCTCTTTGAGGTTGACAGGAGTGGAGAGTAGCAGGCTGGCGGTGTCATTGGGGAGTGACAGATTCCTGACCAGGAACTGATGGAACACTGACTGGTTCTTCAACACACTGGCTAATGTGAACCCTGCAGGGCAAGAATCACACAGCACAACCACAGATAATACACATGAAGACTTCCAGGAAGTGCTTATCCAATAGAAATCGCACAGAACAGTATCAAATGCAGTGTACGTACATCCAATAACTTGTAGGTGCCGGGTACAAAAATAAACTAATGGAATTAAGATAGATACCCACAAACTGACAGTTCTGTGGAAGCTACTCTGAAAATGTAGTTTACCGAGCTACCAATTACTTCACACTGGAAGAAGTTAAGCTACACTAAAGCTACCCTTAAGAAAAATATAATTGACTTAACTAAAGTTACTTTGAAAAAGAAGTTCAGTACATCCAAGCTACCTTTTGAAAAATTTTCATATGTACATCTGAAATGTCATAGACTACACATTTCAAGGCAGATCACTTTGGGGTCATATGCTAACAGAATGTGTAATTTAGCCTATTCGACACAAAAACTATGTTTCAAGTAAGAATTAGGCGGGTCGGATGATGAAAAAGAAAGGAAATGATTGCCTACTTCACCCAAAAAGAGTAGTGTGTAGTTCCAGTAGTTAGCTACACCACTACATGGCAAAAAAGTAATTAACTACTGAAAACACTACCTACTACTACCAAGCTACTGCAAAACCTAGTTAAATTACTAGTTAAACTACATGTAGTTCACTACTCCCCAACACTGCAAACGGATGAATGCTCCTGCAGTTTATTGTGTAACGTTTCAACCCAAAGGTCTTTGTCCTCCTGAAACTTTTTTGTGCATGTGTATCACTTGGGTGTGGCACGCACACACACTGCAGGAAATCACTATCCAGAGAGAGCACTTGTTTCTTGCTAGAATTCCTCAAGCTTATTGATTTCCGTGCCCTGAAAGGACAAACACAAACCTTTGATTTGAAAGGTTAAATTGCTTGTTTTCCAAATCTGTCTATAGCTGGTGTCCTCAATATTGAGAGCAGAGGTAGTTTAGAGAGGTACAGGTTCACTGTAACACAGACACACACACACATAGGGCTGTATAACCGTGTAACCGTGTAACCAACGGTTATGGGCCATCGTGAAAATAAAATAACTGTCATAACCTTTGAAAAATAAATGTGACACACACACCTTGGCTGGTGTTGAAATTGTTGTCCAGTGGGTAGGGCCCTGCAGATGTGCTGAGGCTCTCCAGGTGTTGCTGTAGGGACTCCAGCTCCTGGCCCAGTCCTGGCCTGTCTGCTGTGAAGAGGTGGTTCTGTAACACCACCTCACGGATCCGCTCCAACAACTGGGTGACACTGGGGGAGGGGGGGGGGTGAAATAGAGCAGAGTGAGGGAAAGAAAGGTGGAAAGAGAGTGGAGGGAGTGAAAGGAAGGGACAAAGAGAGAGAGAGAGAGAGAGAGAGAGAGAGAGAGAGAGAGAGAGAGAGAGAGAGAGAATGTGTGAGAGAGAGAATGTGTGTGTGAGAGAGAGAGAGAGAGAGAGAGAGAGAGAGAGAGAGAGAGAGAGAGAGAGAGAGAGAGAAAGAAAGAGAGAGAGAGCAGACAGATGAGAGAGAGAGAGAGGACAGATGAGAGAGAGAGGGAGGACAGATGAGAGAGAGGGAGATGACAGAGAGAGAGAGAGAGAGAGAGAGAGAGAGAGAGAGAGAGAGAGAGAGAGAGAAAGAGAGAGAGAGAGAGAGAAAGAGAGAAAGAGAGAGAGAGAGAAAGCAGACAGAGGAGAGAGAAAAGAGAAAAGAGAGAGTATTGAGAGAGGTGTGGGGTCTAGTTCTAGGTAAAGACACAATGACAGTCCCCTCCCATTAGGAGAGGCCGGCAAATCAAAAAACTAAGCAGACGGAGATTAATCAATCACATGCATACAATTGCAGGTAATGACCGCCATCCAATCCTACTGTTAAGTGTTATGGACATTAACACTGTTAGGACATTAGTGCTTAGTGGCATTAAACTATTAGCTGCCTGTCATAAAGAGGAGAGAAATAAAAGGGGGAGGTAGAGAGAGAGAGAGAGAGAGAGAGAGAGAGAGAGAGAGAGAGAGAGAGAGAGAGAGAGAGAGAGAAAGCTGGGACTGTTTGACTCACGTTGAGTTCTTGTACTGTAGGAAGCCAAACTCGTCCCTCTGGCCGTCGGGACAAAGAGACTGCATGATGGGAATGATGCCTGCTGAGGTGAGGGGAGCTGCGCTGTAGAAGGCTGGACATACAGGATGTACACCAGGGAAGGACGGGGGGGGGGACGGGGGGGGACGGGGGGGGGGCAGGTGGTAGGTAGGGAATAGAGAATAGAGAATAGAGAGAGAGGACAGGGATAAAGAAGGGCAGGGAGAGATAGGCAGGACACAGATAGTCAGGACAAAGATAGGCAGGACAAAGAGATATGATTCACAGGAAAAGCAAGGAAGAGAGAGAAGGGAGAGGATTAAAGGATTGGTTGGGAGGAGGTTGTAGGGTTTGAATGTAAAGACCAAACCCCAAAAAGTATGTCAAATGAGTAAAGAGAAAAAGAGAGAGGAAGTTAGAAAGAAAGAAAGAAAAAACAGATCACAGATAACACACAGTCAGTAGCCAGAGAGGAGAGGGACCAAGATGTCAGGGCTGAATTCTTGGACATAATGTCATCATTCTGTCTCAACAAAATGCTGCTTTTGTTCCTAAACCACTCATAAATGGTGACTGCTGGACACGCTTTCACCAAGCCTGCAAAAAAAACTAGGTCCATACTAACAAGGTCTGGACATAATGAAAGGTGTCCCACAGGGGTCGATTCTGGGTCCTGTACTTTTTACTGTTTACATTAACAATATTGATGTCTGTACAAATGTTTTACCTGCACTTGTATGCCAATGATACTGTTGTGTATGCTATTGTCTGCCTTCATTGTACTAAAGAAAAACTTTATTGAAATTAAAATCTGAAATTAGTGTTGAATGCAGGTAAAACTAAATATATGTTGTTCTCTGGAGTTCATAAAAATACCTTAATTTAAGCATATGTACTTTGGATGGTGTTCATATTGATAGTGTCCCTACTTACAAATACAGTGTCTGTGCATCTGGATAGACGAAAGGCTGTCTTTTAAAAAGCATATTGATGAGTTAGTTAAAAAGCTAAGAATGAAAATGGGTTTCTTCTATAGAAATAGGTCATGCCTCTCGCTAAATAGTAGAAACCAGATTATTCAGTCGACGTCCCTAACAGTTCTAGACTATGGTGACATCTTCTATATGAACACAGCTGCAACTTCATTAAAGCCGTTAGCTACTGTAGATACTGTTTATCATAGCGCACTGTGCTTTATTATGGGCAATAGTTTTAGTACTCATTACTGCATTCTCTACCAGAAAGTTGGTCGGCCATCTTTGATGTCACGTAGATTGATACTTTTCTTTTCCATTTTTAGTTTTTTACTTTTACCCCTTTTTCTCCCCAACTTGGTATCCAATTGGTAGTTACAGTCTTGTCTCATCGCTGCAACTCCCGTACGGACTCGGGAGAGACGAAGGTCGAGAGCCATGTGTCCTCCGAAACACGATCCGACCAAGCTGCACTGCTTCTTGACACAATGAAGCCAGCCACATCATGGCTCTCGACCTTCGTCTCTCCCGGGTCCGTGTTGGAGGAAACACCGTACACCTGGCGACCGTGTCAGCGTGCACTGCACCCGGCCTGCCACAGGAGTCGCTAGAGCGCGATGGGACAAGGGCATCCCTGCCGGCCAAACCCTCCCCTAATTCAGGGCTCATCTGTAAAAGAGACCATGTCTCAGTATGACTCCCTGATCAAAATAAATGTTAAATAAAATAATACTGTACAATGGAATGGTCCATGTTTCCATGACTACCGTGGAGAGTTTTTCTTAACCTTTCTCTCTCAGCAGCTCCATCCATCCCCCTGGCAACAGCACTCTCTATTCTCTTCAATGATACATCCATTCATCCCTCCTATTACACTGTCATGCATCCCTTCGGATAAAACAAAAAGCATCCTAACGATGCATGTCCTAGCTATTCACAAATAGGCCACTTTGAGAATGTATTGTTTTGATATAACGGTTGCCTTGATTGGCAATGTAGAGTGCTACCTATAAAGGATATTACTAAAAGCTGTTTGTGATCTTGGTCTTTAAATGATTAAACGGATCAACTAGTGTTCGGATGTTAATGTAGTTTTAGTCTGATTGTTCTTAACGTGCAGTGATATTCTGCAGCTTTTTTGTTCACATAAGACTTGGGTATAAAAATGAATTACCCCCTGTGATTATAAAAATCTATCCATCTCACCAACGTTGCTTTTATCCTAATACAACCGGATGCTAAACTGCTGACACTTACTCTGGTGCTATTACTGTCTCATTGAATAACCTATAAAAATTGGAAATACCCACTTCTGAGCCAATTCCAGATGAAGGAGTCCTTATGTGAGCACTTCTCGTGATGGTCTAGGATGAAGCAGCAACCTAGAGACACTGGTCTAAGGTCGGTTTGTTTTGGGTTTCCCACCTCTGATGGTTAATGTAAGGTTTGGAGAGGGTAAACTGATCCCGGATCTGTACTTAAGGGCAATTAGTATTCAGAGCTGCTGAGTAATATCTGTCATGTTAAGTGTTACAGTGACAGACTCTCTAGTGATGGCAGCCTGTTGAAGACGACAGTCGGTACATCCCACATGTTTTCCTGGCACCACTCTGCCAGGGAGTAGGTTAGAGGTCTGGCAGGAGATCAGGCTCTCCCTCAACGTCAGCAAAACCAAGGAGCTGATTGTGGACTACAAGAAAAGAGGGGGGGGGGGCACGCCCCTATTGTCATCGACGGGGACGCAGTGGAGAGAGTCAAAAGCGTCACGTTACTAAGCGTGCACATCACAGGGGACCTAACATGGACCAACCGTACTACTACCACGGTGAAGAAGGCGTAACCTCGAAGACGCAACACACACATGGACCGTGGCCCCTTCCAGGCACTACTAACCCTGTGTCATGGCACAGTAGAATATAAAGACGTTAGAACACAGAACATGCCTGTCAAAAAAGTTCTGTTTCTGAGAATGTTGAAGGAATGTTCCTTGATAACTGCATAGCTGGAATTGAAGTCCCGTGTTGCTTCGTTGGTAAGAGCAGAACACAAGCAGAACCCAAGGTCGTGGGTTCAATTCTCACAGGGATTTCAAAGACCTACACTTACAAAACGTGTATGCATTGTACTGTGCTGTAAGGAGGCCCGAGCACACCCCCATTCACATCGACTGACTACCTTATCATATTGACTCATCCCCCATGTGCTGCTGCTACTGTTTTATCTACCCTGTTGCCTAGTCACTTCATTCACACCACACCTCCAAGGTGGCTTAGCAGTTCAGACGTCTTTTCCGTATTGTCTTGTCGTGTCCTGTATATATATATATATTTACACCTTTTCTTCACATATCTTTTATTTATTTTATTATCCAAGAACTCAACTACAAAAGCTTTCCTGCAAAAGCTTTCCTGCAACCCGCTTCACCAATTACAATAAGTAATATTTACCTCAATCTGAAAATCCATCGTGGAAGATAGCCAGGGGCTAATTCAGAAGCTAGCCTGATAGCTAACCAGAAGCTACTCCGATAGCTAGCCAGAAGCTAATCTGTAGCTGCCCCGAAATTAGCCGGTTTGCTAGCTAGCGTTGGTGTTTCAGCTGCCCACGTTTTGCGGTCATCAGCTATTCCTTTAGCTCGATAATCTACCGGCACTTTTGTGCAACGCGACTCGGACCGGAGCATTCCGAGACTTTTTTTCTCCCAGTTTCCCCGGATTCCAACCGCAGGCTCTGGACACTTGCACCTTGATTTCGCAGCTAGCTAGCTGCATACCGTGTGACTATTGGCTTACGTCGACCCCGGAGCAAACTCAAATCATGCTGGAGCTAGCCAGCTGAGGAGTTCCATCACCATCCGGACCCGTTTCTTTTGTTGCTGCTGCAGATACGGAACCCCACCGGGCCTTCACGACTGACTGCCGACGTTATCTGCCCGAGGGATGTATCCAACCGGCAAATCCGTCCCGACGTTACCTGAACGCTCACCTGAGGCCCGCTAATCGTTAGCTGTCCTATCGGCTGCTATCTGAACAAAACCCCACTACACGGAACCTACCGACGGAAACGCACGAGGTATCTACAAACAGACCTCCATCCTATGCTGCTACCGATAGCCATATACCCGGCCAGCTGTCTGGATCGCCACGACCCCAACCAACCTCTACTCACTGGACCCTTACTGATCACTCGATTAAGCATGCCTCTCCTTAATGTAAATATGCCTTGTCCATTGCTGTTCTGGTTAGTGTTTATTGGCTTATTTCACTGTAGAGATTCTAGCCCTGCTCTCTATACCATATCCAACCTATCAGTTCCACCACCCACATATGCGATGACATCACCTGGTTTCAATGATGTTTCTAGACATTTACATTACATTTAAGTCATTTAGCAGACGCTCTTATCCAGAGCGACTTACAAGTACATACATCCATACTTTTTTTTTTTTGTACTGGCCCCCCGTGGGAATCGAACCCACAACCCTGGCGTTGCAAGCGCCATGCTCTACCAACTGAGCCACACGGGGTCACACTAGAGACAAGATCTCTCTCATCATCACTCAATACCTAGGTTTACCTCCACTGTATTCACATCCTACCATACCTTTGTCTGTACATTATTCCTTTAAACTATTTTATCGCCCCCAGAAACTTCCTTTTACTCTCTGCTCTAGTAGCTCTAGGCGACCAATTCTCATAGCTTTTAGCCGTACCATTATCCTACTTCTCCTCTGTTCCTCTGGTGATGTAGAGGTGAATCCAGGCCCTGCAGTACCTGGCTCCACTCCTATTCCCCAGGCGCTCTCTTTTGATGACTTCTGTAACCGTAATAGCCTTGGCTTCATGCATGTTAACATTAGAAGCCTCCTCCCTAAGTTTGTTTTGTTCACTGCTTTAGCACACTCTACCAACCCGGATGTTTTAGCCGTGTCTGAATCCTGGCTTAGAAAGACCACCAAAAATTCAGACATTTTTATCCCCAATTACAATATTTTCAGACAAGATAGAACGGCCAAAGGGGGCGGTGTTGCAATCTACTGCAAAGACTGCCTGCAGAGTTCTGTTATACTATCCAGGTCTGTTCCCAAACAATTTGAACTTCTACTTTTAAAAATCCACCTCTCTAAAAACAAGTCTCTCACCGTTGCCGCCTGCTATAGACCACCCTCTGCCCCCAGCTGTGCTCTGGACACTATATGTGAACTGATTGCCCCCCATCTATCTTCAGAGCTCGTGCTGCTAGGCGACCTAAATTTGAACATGCTCAACACCCCAGCCACCCTACAATCTAAGCTTGATGCCCTCAATCTCACACAAATTATCAATGAACCTACCAGGTACCACCCCAATTCCGTAAACACGGGTACCCTCATAGATATCATCCTAACAAACTTGCCCTCCAAATACACCTCTGCTGTTTTCAACCAAGATCTCAGCGATCACTGCCTCATTGCCTGCATCCGTAATGGGTCAGCGGTCAAACGACCTCCACTCATCACTGTCAAACGCTCCCTGAAACACTTCAGCGAGCAGGCCTTCCTAATCGACCTGGCCGGGATATCCTGGAAGGATATTGATCTCATCCCGTCAGTAGAGGATGCCTGGTCATTTTTTAAAAATGCCTTCCTCACCATCTTGAATAAGCATGCCCCATTCAAGAAATTTAGAACCAGGAACAGATATAGCCCTTGGTTCTCTCCTGACCTGACTGCCCTTAACCATCAGAAAAACATCCTATGGCGTTCTGCATTAGCATCGAACAGCCCCCGTGATATGCAACTTTTCAGGGAAGCCAGAAACCAATATACACAGGCAGTTAGAACAGCCAAGGCTAGCTTTTTCAAGCAGAAATTTGCTTCCTGCAACACAAATTCAAAAAAGTTCTGGGACACCGTAAAGTCCATGGAGAATAAGAACACCTCCTCCCAGCTTCCAACCGCTCTGAAGATAGGAAACACTGTCACCACCGACAAATCCACTATAATTGAGAATTTCAATAAGCATTTTTCTACGGCTGGCCATGCTTTCCACCTGGCTACCCCTACCCCGGACAACAGCACTGCCCTCCCCTCTGCTACTCGCCCAAGCCTTCCCCATTTCTCTTTCTCCCAAATACAGTCAGCTGATGTTCTTAATGAGCTGCAAAATCTGGACCCTTACAAATCAGCCGGGCTAGATAATCTGGACCCTTTCTTTCTAAAACTATCTGCTGAAATTGTTGCCACCCCTATTACTAGTCTCTTCAACCTCTCTTTCGTGTCGTCTGAGATCCCCAAAGATTGGAAAGCAGCTGCGGTTATCCCCCTCTTCAAAGGGGGGGACACCCTTGACCCTAACTGCTACAGACCTATATCTATCCTACCCTGCCTTTCTAAGGTCTTCGAAAGCCAAGTCAACAAACAGATTACCGACCATTTCGAATCACACCACACCTTCTCCGCTATGCAATCTGGTTTCAGAGCTGGTCATGGGTGCACCTCAGCCACGCTCAAGGTCATAAACGATATCGTAACCGCCATCGATAGGAAACAATACTGTGCAGCCGTATTCATTGACCTGGCCAAGGCTTTTGACTCTGTCAATCACCACATCCTCATTGGCAGACTCGACAGCCTTGGTTTCTCTAATGATTGCCTCGCCTGGTTCACCAACTACTTCTCTGATAGAGTTCAGTGTGTCAAATCGGAGGGTCTGTTGTCCGGGCCTCTGGCAGTCTCTATGGGGGTGCCACAGGGTTCAATTCTTGGACCGACCCTCTTCTCTGTTTACATCAATGATGTCGCTCTTGCTGCTGGTGATTCTCTGATCCACCTCTACGCAGACGACACTATTCTGTATACTTCTGGCCCTTCTTTTGACACTGTGTTAACAACCCTCCAGGCGAGCTTCAATGCCATACAACTCTCCTTCCGTGGCCTCCAACTGCTCTTAAATACAAGTAAAACCAAATGCATGCTCTTCAACCGATCGCTGCCTGCTCCTGCCCGCCTGTCCAACATCACTACTTTGGACGGCTCTGACTTAGAATATGTGGACAACTACAAATACCTAGGTGTCTGGTTAGACTGTAAACTCTCCTTCCAGACCCACATCAAACATCTCCAATCCAAAGTCAAATCTAGAATTGGCTTCCTATTCCGCAACAAAGCATCCTTTACTCATGCTGCCAAACATACCCTTGTAAAACTGACCATCCTACCAATCCTCGACTTCGGTGATGTCATTTACAAAATAGCCTCCAAAACCCTACTCAATAAATTGGATGCAGTCTATCACAGTGCCATCCGTTTTGTCACCAAAGCCCCATATACTACCCACCACTGCGACCTGTACACTCTCGTTGGCTGGCCCACGCTTCATACTCGTCGCCAAACCCACTGGTTCCAGGTCATCTACAAGACCCTGCTAGGTAAAGTCCCCCCTTATCTCAGCTCGCTGGTCACCATAGCAGCACCTACCTGTAGCACGCGCTCCAGCAGGTATATCTCTCTAGTCACCCCCAAAACCAATTCTTCCTTTGGACGCCTCTCCTTCCAGTTCTCTGCTGCCAATGACTGGAACGAACTACAAAAATCTCTGAAACTGGAAACACCTATCTCCCTCACTAGCTTTAAGCACCAGCTGTCAGAGCAGCTCATAGATTACTGCACCTGTACATAACCCATCTACAATTTAGCCCAAACAACTACCTCTTTACCTACTGTATTTATTTATTAATTTATTTTGCTCCTTTGCACCCCATTATTTCTGTCTCTACTTTGCACTTTCTTCCAATGCAAACCAACCATTCCAGTGTTTTTTTTAGTTTTTATTTTACTTGCTGTGTTGTACTCACTTCGCCTCCATGGCCTTTTTATATTTTATTTATTTATACATATATCTGTTTGCCTTCACCTCCCTTATCTCACCTCACTTGCTCACATTGTATATAGACTTATTTTTTTTCACTGTATTATTGACTATATATTTGTTTTTACTCCATGTGTAACTATGTGTTGTTGTATGTGTCGAACTGGTTTGCTTTATCTTGGCCAGGTCGCAATTGTAAATGAGAACGTGTTCTCAATTTGCCTACCTGGTTAAATAAAGGTTAAATAAAATAAAATAAATAAATAAATAAATAAATTCCTAGTTATATGTACATATCCACCTCAATTACCTCGCACCCTTGCACATCGACTCTGTACTGGTACCCCGTATATATAGCCAAGTTATTGTTACTCATTGTGTATTTATTAATACGTATTATTTCTCTATTTTCTTTCTCTCTGCCTTGTTGGGAAGGGCCCGTAAGCATTTCACTGCTAGTCCACAGCTGTTGTTTACGAAGCATGTGACTAATAAATAAAGTTTGATTTGACACATACGCACGCAGGCAGGCAGGCAGGCACGCGCGCACACACACACACACACACACACACACACACACACACACACACACACACACACACACACACACACACACACACACACACACACACACACACACACACACACACACACACAGTCAATTTATTATACTGCGCGACCAAGACACTGCCAACTTTATATCAGTAAATACTGTTTATTATTACTAAGCATACTAGCTCTTTTATTACTTGCTACAGTATTTTATACTTTTTGTCTTGTTTTTATTGATATAGATTATTGTTCTGCATTATTGAGGGAGCTAGCAGACAAGTATTTCACTGCACCTTTTATGCCTGCTGTAAACTGTGTGACGATTAGTATATCTTTTTTTTACGTTATCCTATTCCCTATGTAGTTCACTATTTTTGACCGGGGCTAATAGTGCTCTGTTCAAAAGTAGTGCACTAAATACGAAATCGGGGTACCATTTGGGACGTAAACAGTCCTATCTTCCACATTTACAACCCAGTTCAGACCGGACATCTGGTCCCCCTTCACACACTGAGCTCAGGATAAAAGGACACAAGATCATCAAAGGTCAATGGTTTAGTCGATCAGTCAACCAGCGGAAAGGTAGATCCAGTGTCAGTCGGTTAGATCTAGTTCCAGACAGATTTATGGTACAGATATGTGATGTATACATGATGTATTATATGTTGCTACCAGTAACTGGTTATCACAGAAACACAGAAACATAGACACAGGCACCCATACTGATTCCCACATACTCACACACACAGACAACATTCACCTTCAAATCCACACAGACAGCCCAGTGACTTTATTTGTGATCATGACCGTGTAAGTGCAGTCACAGATAGCATTTTGTATTTGCTCCCTATACATTTGAGCCGGTGGTTGTGCGCCCGCGTGTGTGTATGTGTATGTGTGTGTGTGTGTGTGTGTGTGTGTATATATGTGGCAGGGTGCCAGTGTGTTCCTTACAGCGCTAACCTGGGCACAAAGCTCTTCAGTATTAGTCAGATGTGTGAAATAGGATCTGTTGGCTGGATATGACATTGTAGACAGATCCCACCCCAGTCACTGAGAATACGTCCCAAATGGCACCCTATTCCCTATACAATGCACTGTCCTGGTCAAAACTAGTGCACTATAAAGGGAACTACGGTGCTGACAACACAGAGACCAGGCTGGGAGGCATACACACACATTTCTTTTTAAATATTTGACATTGATGTTCGTTAACAGACGTTGTTATTCAGAGGAACTTAAAGAAGCAATTAGGGTTAAGTGCCCTGCTCAGGAGCACATTTTTTCCACCTAGTCGGCTCAGAGATTCGAACCAGCGACCTTTCGATTACTGGCCCAACGCTCTTAACCGCCAGGCTACCACACACACACACACACACACGTACACACACATATATTAGGAGACCCAAGTCAGAGTCAAGGTAAATATAACCATAGATGAGATTTTCATGAATGAGTCAGTCACAGCCACAGCAATAAAGACGTATTCGACACTTACAGACTGCTCTAGCATGCAGTGAACATGCATCATGCGGAGGAGACAATAGAGAGTAGAGAAGAGAAAAAGAAGACAGAGAGAGAGAGGGAGAGATATAAAGAGAGAATGAAGTAGAGGGCCATAGAATAAAAGAGAGAAAAAAACATGTAAATAAAACAGGTGTGAATGTCTGTGGACAATGACAGTGCACAAACTAACATAACTAAACATGACTAACAGTACCACGAATGACAACACGACTAGACAGTAGTGTCTTTGCAACCAGCCCTTCACTAGCAAATTGTAGGCTGTCTCAAATGGCACCC
Organism: Salvelinus fontinalis; assembly: GCF_029448725.1. Classification (NCBI taxonomy): domain Eukaryota; kingdom Metazoa; phylum Chordata; class Actinopteri; order Salmoniformes; family Salmonidae; genus Salvelinus; species Salvelinus fontinalis. Next base: position 44,435,060 of record NC_074668.1, read on the forward strand.
TATTCCCTTATAAAGTGCACTACTTTTGACCAGTAGCGCACTATATAGGGAATACAGTGCCATTTGAGACGCATACATTCTATATTTAGGCCAATACGCGTCTGTATCTACGTCTGTATCTACGGAGCATTGTAGGCTACAGCACTGTTCATTTTCTTCTAGAACTCCACAGTGGGACTGTGAATGAAAGTATGGTTAGATGAATGTGTTGTGTTTGAATTGGTGGACCCCTTTCCCACTGGAAGGCAATAGTGAGGTAAGCATGGGAGATTCTCACGCATCCACCGCACAGTAACTAACCAACCACTAACCACCATCACTCCTCAACCCTCTGCATCCTGGCCTCCTCTCATCTTCTTCTGCATTAACCTGCTCCCAGATCTCTTTGTGCTCTTGCCAAATCCATTGCTGTCCTGGACAGTTGTTGTTACCCCCATATTCAAGTCTGGAGATTGTTTTTTTGGTCAATAATTATGGACCTACACTCAGTACACAAAACATAAAGAACAACTGTTCTTTCCATGACATAGACTGACCAAGTGAATCCAGGTGAAAGCTAGGATCCCGTATTGATGCCACTTGTTAAAAGTAGATGAAGAGGAGGAGACAAGTTAAAGAAGGATTTTTAAGTCTTGAGACAATTGAAACATACATTGCGTATTTGTGCCATTCAGAGTGGGCAGGACTAAAGATTCAAGTGCCTTTGAACAGGGTATGGTAGTAGGTGCCAGGCGCACCGGTTTGTGTCAAGAACTGCAACGTTGCTGGGTTTTTCATGCTCAACAGTTTCCCGTGTGCTTCAAGAATTGTCCACCACCCCAAGGACATCCAGCCAACTTGACACAACTGTGAGAAGCATTGGAGTCAATACGGGCCAGCATCCCTGTGGAACACTTTTGACACCTTGTAGAGTCCATGCCCCAATGAATTGAGGTTGTTTTGAGGGCAAGGGAGGATCAATATTAGGAAGGTGTTCCTAATGTTTGGTATACTCAGTGTATAAGAATTTTGCCAATTATTTCAAAGGCTGCAGAGAGGGTAGTTGCTGAGTAATTTGATTGATCACTTGAATACTTGTGATTTGTCATTTACACCCGATGAAATTTGGCTTCAGAGATAATCATTCTACTGAATCAGCAAACTGTTATTTTTGGGGGGAAGGTTCAATTGAAACTTGACAAAGTGGGAGTGGTAGGAGCTTTGCAAAAAGCATTTGATACTGTAAATCGGGTTGGGCTAAATGTGGAAGACACGTTTCAGTTGAATACATTCAGTTGGACAACTGACAAGGTATCCCCCTTTCCCTTTCCCTAAATAACAAATTATATTCTCTAAACTAGCAATGTTTAAAGAAAAAGCATTGAACCTTTTCTGACATCTTTATTGAGTCAGAAAATAAATCTATATTGTGTCTGAATATAAATACCTGGGTGTGGTATTAGACTCTGACTGACTTTAAAAAAACATGTGAAGAAGCTGTTCAATACTGTGCAATTTTACATTAGACATAACGGTGCCTTCAGAAAGTATTCACACCCCTTGAGTTTTTTCACATTGTGTTGTGTTACAGCCTGAATTGAAAATGATTACATTGAGATGTTGTGTCACTGGCCTACACACAATACCCCATAATTTCAAAGTGGAATTATGTTTATTGACATTTTAGCTAATTAATTAAAAATGAAAAGCTGAAATGTCTTGAGTCAATAAGTATTCAACCCCTTTGTTATGGCAAGCCTAAATAAGTCCAGGAGTAGAAATGTGCTTAACAAGTCTCATAATAAGTTGCATGCACAATAATATTACTTAAAATTATTTTTGAATGACTACCTTATCTATGGGCCCCACACATACAACTATCGGTAAGCTCCCTCAGTTGAACAGTGAATTTGAAACACATATTCAACCACAAAGACCAGGGAGGTTTTCCATTGCCTCGCAAATAAGGGCACATATTGGTAGAAGGGTAAAAAAAAGCAGATATTGAATATCCCTTTGAGCATGTTGAAGTTATTAATTACACTTTGGGTGGTGTATCAATACAGCCAGTCACTACAAAGATACTGGTGCCCTTCCTAACCCAGTTGCTGGAGAGGAAGGAAACTGCTCCGGTATTTCACCATGAGGCGAATGGTGACTTTAAATTGCTTTACTTTATTTAACCTTAATTTAACTTGGAAAGTCAGTTAAGAACTAATTCTTATTTACAATGACGGCCTACCCCGGCCAAACCCTAACCCGGACGACGCTAGGCCAATTGTGCGCCACCCTATGGGACCCTAAGGGACTCCCAATTACAGCCAGTTGTGATAAAGCCTGGAATTGAACCAGGGTCTGCAGTGATGCCTCTAGCACTGAGATGCAGTGCCTTAGACAGCTGCGCCACTCGGGAGCCCATTTTAAACAGTTACAGAGTTTAATGGCTGGGATAGGCAAAAACTGAGGACGGCTCAACAACATTGTAGTTACTCCACAATACTAACCTAATTGATAAAGTGAAAAGAAGAAAGTCTGTACAGAATCAAAATATTCCAAGACAAGCATCCTGTTTGCAACAAGCCACTAAAGTAATACTGCAAAACATGTGGCAAAGCATTTCACTTTTTGTCCTGAATACAAAATGTTACAGTGCATTTGGAAAGTATTCAGACCCCTTGACCTTTTACACATTTTGTTACCTTACTGCCCTGATTATTATTTTTTATTTTTTAATCAATCTACACACAATATCCCGTAATGACAAAGATAAAACTGTTTTTTTTAATTATCTGGGCAAATGTATAAAAAATAAAAAACCTTATTTAAGTAAGTATTCAGACCCTTTGCTATGAGACTCAAAATTGAGCTCAGGTGCATCCTGTTTCCATTGATCATCCTTGAGATGTTTCTACAACTTGATTGGAGTCCACCTGTGGTAAATTCAATTGATTGGAAAGGATTTGGAAAGGCACACACCTGTCTATATAAGGTCCCACTGTCACGCCCTGGCCTTAGTATTCTTTGTTTTCTTTATTATTTTAGTTAGGTCAGGGTGTGACATGGGAAGTTTGTGTGTTTTGTCTAGTTTAGGGTGTGTGTATTGTTTAGGGGGTGTTGAATAGTGTATGGGGTTGTGTTCAGGAGAGAGTTCTAGGAAAGTCTATGGTTGACTGGTTTGGTTCTCAATCAGAGACAGATGTCATTAATTGTCTCTGATTGGGAGCCATATTTAAGGCAGCCATAGGCTTTAGGTGATTGTGGGAGATTGTCTATGTGTAGTGTTTGTGTCAGCACTATCTGTATTTATAGCTTCACGGTCGTCAGTTTTGTTATTTTGTTAGTTCGTGTATAGTTGTTTGTTTCTTGTTTGTTTTGTCTCTTCTTATAATAAAGAAGATGTATTTTGCACACGCTGCGCCTTGGTCCAATCTCTCACAGCAAGACGATCGTGACACCCACAGTGCATGTCAGAGCGACAAACCAAGCCATGAGGTCAAAGGAATTGTCCGTAGAGCTCCGAGATAGGATTGTGTCGAGGCACAGATCTGGGGAAGGGTACCAAAACATTTCTGCAGCATTGAAGGTCCCCAAGAACACAGTGGCCTCCATCATTCTTCAATGGAAAAAGTTTGGAACCACCAAGACTCTTCCTTAGAACTGGCCGCCCGTCCAAACTGAGCAATTGGGTGGGAAGGACCTTAGTCAGAGAGGTGACCAAGAACCCGATGGTCACACTGACAGAGCTCCAGTGTTTCTCTGTGGAGATGGGAGAACCTTCCAGAAGGACAACCATCTCTGCAGCACTCCATCAATCAGGCCTGCATGGTAGAGTGGCCAGAAGGAAGCCACTCCTCAATAAAAGGCACATGACAGCCCGTTTGGAGTTTGCCAACAGGCACCTAAAGGACTCTCAGGTCTGATGAAACCAAGATTGAACTCTTTGGCCTGAATGCCAAGTGTCAAGTCTGGAGGAAACCTCTCACCATCCCTACGATGAAGCATGGTGGTGGCAGCATCATGCTGTGGGGATGTTTTTCAGAGGCAGGGACTGGAAGACTAGTCAGGATCGAGGGAAAGATGAACGGAGCAAAGTACAGAGAGATCCTTGATGAAAAACTGCTCCAGACTTCAGACTGGGGCGAAGGTTCACCTTCCAACAGGACAACGACTCTAAGCACACAGCCAATACAATGCAGGCTCTGATTGGCCCAACCAGAGCTCGGGCTTGAACCCGCTCTACCATTTCTGGAGACACCTGAAAATAGCTGTGCAGTGACGCTTCCCATCCAACCTGACAGAGCTTGAGAAGGTCTGCAGAGAAGAATGGGAGAAACTCCCCAAATACAGGTGTGCCACGCTTGTAGTGTCATACCCAAGAAGACTTGAGGCTGTAATCGCTGCCAAAGGTGCTTCAACAAAGTAAAGGGTCTGAATACTTATGCAAATGTGATATTTCAGTTTTTTATTTGTAATACATTTGCTAAAATGTCTAAAAAACAGATTTTGCTTTGTCATTATGGGGTTTTGTGTGTAGATTGACGAAGATAAATTAACTATTTAATCAATTTTAGAATAAGGCTGTAACGTAACAAAATGTGTAAAAAGTCAAGGGGTCTGAATACTTCCCGAATACACTGTATGTTTGGGGCAAATCCAATACAACACATTACTCTACATAGTGATGGCTGTATCGTGTCATGGGTATGCTTGTACTGGGGAGTTTTTCAGGATAAAAAAATGACTGAATGGAGCTAAGCACATGCAAAATCCTAGAGGAAAACCCGGTTCAGTCTGCTTTCCACAAGACACTGGGAGATTAATTCACCTTTCAGCAGGACAATAACCTAAAACACAAGGCCAAATCTACACTGGAGTTTCTTACCAAGAAGACAGTGAATTTTCCTGAATGTTCCTGAGTGGCCGAGTTACAGTTTTGACTTAAATCTACTTAAAAATCTTTGGCAAGACCTGAAAGTGGTTGTCTAACAATGATCAACAACCAATTTGGCAGAGCTTGTATAATTAAAAAAATAATAATGCGCAACTGTTGCACAAAACAGGCGTGGAAAGCTCTAATTGCTGTAATTGCTGCCAAAGGTGGTTTTACAAGGTATTGACTCAGAGGTGTGAATACTTATGTAAATTAGACACTTATGTTTTTCATTTTCAATCAATTTGCAAAAATGTCGAAAAACATGTTTTCAATTTGTCATTATGGGGTATGGTGTGAAAATGGGTGAGAAAAAAACAACTATTTAATGCACTTTGAATATAGGCTGTAACACAACAAAATGTGGAATAAGTCAAGGGGTCTGAATACTTTCTGAAGGCACTGTATAATAAACTGTCTTAACACTAATGCTGCTAAGGTTTAGATGCACGCTATGATATTTTCTCACATGTTCTATTGCATTGCAAGTTGGTCACAAGCAGGAAAAAAAGGCCAATCAAACCATTGCAAATCTCAGTACAAGCGTGCATTGAAAGGTTTCCGATCAGAAACCCGAATATTCATCGCCATTGTTAATTTCTCAACCCAATTTGTTAAGTTTCGAAGTTTTTGTACATTTTAAAATGTAAAGCTGCTTTTTAAATGTTTACATGGACTTGCTCCACAACCCTTAAGTAGTCAAGTGACTACTTTACTATCTATTGTATATGGTCCAATACTTGGGGTAGTTTCAGTGTGTAGAATAGATTTTGCTCAATCTGCATTTTCTGTAAAAACTGTTCACCACTGGACCCAACTTCCCGAAAAAAGTAAATGTGTGGCGAACCTTTTTTGTTGCTGTATGTTTTTCTTGCAGTTTTTTTAAACTGTTTTTACGACTCTTAATTCCAATAGCAATGTGTCTGATTATTATTATGTGCAATGTCTTGACTTCAGTCTGGAAATGCATCTCTTTGTCCTGACCTGTATTTGTTTTGTATTTTGTATTATATACACTACCAGTCAAACGTTTGGACACACAAGGAAACCAGGAAAACGTTATGTATACGAACAGACAACATACAAACATCAGACACACATTTTTTTGATATACAGAAACAGTCAAAAGTGTAGACACACCTACTCATTCAAGGGTTTTTCTTATTTACATTTTTTTTTTCTACATTGTAGAATAATAGTGAATACTGTACATCAAAACTATGAAATAACACATATGGAATCACGTAGTAACCCAAAAATGTTAAACAAATCAAAATATATTTGAGATTTGAGATTTTTCAAATAGCCACCCTTTGCCTTGATGACAGCTTTGCACACTTTTGGTATTCTCTCAACCAGCTTCATGAGGTAGTCACCTGGAATACATTTCAATTAACATGTGTGCCCTGTAAAAAGTTAACTTGTGGAATGTCTTTCCTTCTTATTTGGTAAAAGACCAAGTCCATATTATGGCGAGAACAGCTCAAATAAGCAAAGAGAAATGACAGTCCATCATTACTTTAAGACATGAAGGTCAGTCAATCCGGAGAAAATATCCAAAACGTTGAAAGTTTCTTCAAGTGCAGTCGCAAAAACCATCAACCGCTATGATGAAACTGGCTGTCATGAAGACCGACACAGGAAAGGAAGACCCATTGTTACTTCCACTGCAGAGGATAAATTCATTAGAGTTAACTACACCTCAGATTGCAGTCCAAATAAATGCTTTACAGAGTTCAAGTAACAGACACATCTTAATATCAACTGTTCAGTGGAAACTGTGTAAATCAGGCCTTCATGGTCGAATTGCTGCAAATCCACTACTAAAGGACACCAATAAGAAAAAGACTTGCTTGGGTCAAGAAAAACGAGCAAAGGACATTAGACCGGTGGAAATGTGTCCTTTGGTTTGATGAGTCCAAATTGAGATTTTTGGTTCCAACCACCATCTCTTTGTGAGATGCAGAGTAGGTGAATGGATGATCTCTGCCTGTGTGGTTCCCACCGTGAAGCATGGAGGAGGAGGTGTGATAGTGTGGGAGTGCTTTGCTAATGACACTGTCTGTGATTTATTTAGAATTCAAGGCACACTTAACCAGCATGGCTACAGCATTCTGCAGCGATACGCTATCCCGTCTGGTTTTTTATTTTTTTTATTTCACCTTTATTTAACCAGGTAGGCTAGTTGAGAACAAGTTCTCATTTGCAACTGCGACCTGGCCAAGATAAAGCATAGCAGTGTGAACAGACAACAACACAGAGTTACACATGGAGTAAACAATAAACAAGTCAATAACATGGTAGAAAAAAGAGAATCTATATACAATGTGTGCAAAAGGCATGAGGTAGGCAATAAATCGAATAATTACAATTTAGCAGATTAACACTGGAGTGATAAATCATCAGATGATCATGTGCAAGAAGAGATACTGGTGTGCAAAAGAGCAGAAAAGTAAATAAATAAAAGCAGTATGGGGGTGAGGTAGGTAAATTGGGTGGGTAGTTTACAGATGGACTATGTACAGCTGCAGCGATCGGTTAGCTGCTCGGATAGCAGATTTTTAAAGTTGTGGAGGGAGATAAAAGTCTCCAACTTCAGAGATTTTTGCAATTCGTTCCAGTCGCAGGCAGCAGAGAACTGGAAGGAAAGGCGTCCAAATGAGGTTTTGGCTTTAGGGATGATCAGTGAGATACACCTGCTGGAGCGCGTGCTACGGGTGGGTGTAGCCATCGTGACCAGTGAACTGAGATAAGGCGGCACTTTACCTAGCATAGCCTTGTAGATGACCTGGAGCCAGTGGGTCTGACGACGAACATGTAGCGAGGGCCAGCCGACTAGGGCATACAGGTCGCAGTGGTGGGTCGTATAAGGTGCTTTAGTAACAAAACGGATGGCACTGTGATAAACTGCATCCAGTTTGCTGAGTAGAGTATTGGAAGCTATTTTGTAGATGACATCGCCGAAGTCGAGGATCGGTAGGATAGTCAGTTTTACTAGGGTAAGTTTGGCGGCGTGAGTGAAGGGGGCTTTGTTCCGGAATAGAAAGCCGACTCTAGATTTGATTTTGGATTGGAGATGTTTGATATGAGTCTGGAAGGAGAGTTTGCAGTCTAGCCAGACACCTAGGTACTTATAGATGTCCACATATTCTAGGTCGGAACCGTCCAGGGTGGTGATGCTAGTCAGGCGTGTGGGTGCAGGCAGCGAACGGTTGAAAAGCATGCATTTGGTTTTACTAGCGTTTAAGAGCAGTTGGAGGCCACGGAAGGAGTGTTGTATGGCATTGAAGCTCGTTTGGAGGTTAGATAGCACAGTGTCCAGGGAAGGGCCGGAAGTATACAGAATGGTGTCGTCTGCGTAGAGGTGGATCAGGGAATCGCCCGCAGCAAGAGCAACATCATTGATGTATACAGAGAAAAAAGTCGGCCCGAGAATTGAACCCTGTGGTACCCCCATAGAGACTGCCAGAGGACCGGACAACATGCCCTCCGATTTGACACACTGAACTCTGTCTGCAAAGTAGTTGGTGAACCAGGCAAGGCAGTCATTAGAAAACCGAGGCTATTGAGTCTGCCGATAAGAATATGGTGATTGACAGAGTCGAAAGCCTTGGCCAGGTCGATGAAGACGGCTGCACAGTAATGTCTTTTATCGATGGCGGTTATGATATCGTTTAGTACCTTGAGCGTGGCTGAGGTGCACCCGTGACCGGCTCGGAAACCGGATTGCACAGCGGAGAAGGTACGGTGAGATTCGAGATGGTCAGTGATCTGTTTGTTGAATTGGCTTTCGAAGACCTTAGCTAGGCAGGGCAGGATGGATATAGGTCTGTAACAGTTTGGGTCCAGGGTGTCTCCCCCTTTGAAGAGGGGGATGACAGCTGCAGCGTTCCAAACCTTGGGGATCTCATAAGATACGAAGGAGAGGTTGAACAGGCTGGTAATAGGGGGTGCGACAATGGCGGCGGACAGTTTCAGAAATAGGGGGTCCAGATTGTCAAGCCCAGCTGATTTGTATGGGTCCAGGTTTTCCAGCTCTTTCAGAACATCTGCTATCTGGATATGGGTAAAAGAGAAGCTGGGGAGGCTTGGGCGAGTAGCAGCGGGGGGGGCGGGGCTGTTGGCCAAGGTTGGAGTCGCCAGGTGGAAGGCATGGCCAGCCATTGAGAAATGTTTGTTGAAGTTTTCGATTATCACGGACTTATCAGTGGTGGCCGTGTTATCTAGCCTCAGTGCAGTGGGCAGCTGGGAGGAGGTGCTCTTGTTTTCCATGGACTTTACAGTATCCCAGAACTTTTTGGAGTTAGAGCTACAGGATGCACATTTCTGCTTGAAAAAGCTGGCCTTTGCTTTCCTGACTGACTGCGTGTATTGGTTCCTGACTTCCCTGAACAGTTGCATATCGCGGGGGCTCTTCGATGCTATTGCAGTTCGCCACAGGATGTTTTTGTGCTGGTCGAGGGCAGTCAGGTCTGGAGTGAACCAAGGGCTATATCTGTTCTTGGTTCTGCATTTTTTGAACGGAGCATGCTTGTCTAATATGGTGAGGAAGTAACTTTTAAAGAATGACCAGGCATCCTCGACTGACGGGATGAGGTCAATATCCTTCCAGGGTACCCGGGCCAGGTCGATTAGAAAGGCCTGCTCACAGAAGTGTTTTAGGGAGCGTTTGACAGTGATGAGGGGTGGTCGTTTGACCGTGGACCCGTGGCGGATACAGGCAATGAGGCAGTGATCGCTGAGATCTTGATTGAAGACAGCAGAGGTGTATTTGGAGGGCAAAGTATGACAGAACTTTGCAGGCTATCTCTGCAGTAGATTGCAACTCCTCCCCCTTTGGCAGTTCTATCTTGACGGAAAGTGTTATAGTTGGGTATGGAAATCTCAGAGTTTTTGGTGGCCTTCCTAAGCCAGGTTTCAGACACGGCAAGGACATCAGGGTTGGCAGAGTGTGCTAAAGCGGTGAGTAAGGCAAATTTAGGGAGGAGGCTTCTGATGTTGACATGCATGAGGCCAAGGCTTTTTCGGTCACAGAAGTCAACAAATGAGGGTGACTGGGGACATGCAGGGCCTGGGTTTACCTCCACATCACCCGAGGAACAGAGGAGTAGTAGGATGAGGGTGCGGCTAAAGGCTATCAAAACTGGTCGCCTAGAGCGTTGGGGACAAGGAATAAAAGGAGCAGATTTATGGGCGTGGTAGAATAGATTCTGGGCATAATGTGCAGACCAGGGTATGGTGGGGCACGGGTACAGCGGAGGCAAGCCCAGGCACTGGGTGATGATAAGAGAGGTTGTATCTCTGGACATGCTGGTCTCAATGGGTGAGGTCACCGCATGTGTGGGGGGTGGGACAAAGGAGGTATCAGAGGTACGGAGAGTGGAACTACGGGGTCCATTGCAAACCAAAACAATGATAACTAGCCTGAACAACAGTATGCAAGGCATATTGATATTTGAGAGAGACATACAATAAGGCATAAAGTGATTGCAGGTCATGATTGGGAGAGCTAGCTAAAACAACAGGTGAGGTAAGAGCACTAGTCAGCTAACACAGTAACAGAAGGTAAAAATGGCGACGACTGGGCAGAGAGGGTCGGATTAACTACACACAGATCCTGAGTTAAGGCACAGAGCCGACAGATAAAACACAAATAAACAGAATGGAGTACCATGAATTAATGGACAGTCAAGCAGGCATCAGCTATGTAGCCAAGTGATCATAGTGTCCAGGGGGCAGCCGTAGATGGAGCAGTGAGGCCTCCACTAAGCTAGCACGCGTTTAAAGTTAGTAGCCCGGGGGGGTGGTCTGCTCAGACGGAGGGGGTCTGCTCAGACGGAGGCCGGTTGAGGGCACCGGTTGAGGGCACGTCTGCAGACCAGACGTGGTCGTGTCGACAGAGAATCCAAGCCGGATAGCGATGGCGAAAGAGAGGTTGTGAATTGTAGAATTGTGTTTGCTAACTGGTGCTAGCTTCCTGGCTGCGCTAGCTGCAAGATAAGCTAGCAGTTAGCAGACCGGGGCAGGCAAGTTAGCCTTTGGGGGACGTCGCGATGGGGGGGGGGGGGGGGGGGGGGGGCTGTTTTTGCCTCTTCGTGCGGTGACGTCGATAGACCAGTCGTGGAATTAGTAGGGTTCCAGGTAGCTCTAGGTAGCTAACAGGCCTAGTAGGTTGGCAGAATGGGCCTTCAGCGGGCGTCACGCCTGAGGGGCCTGTTGGAGTCCTCGGGCAGATTATGTCGGTATTCCAGTCGTAGAGGATCGGTGGGGTTCCGTGCTCCGTACCGGCAGTAAAGGGGTCCGGATATTGTAGCCCAGGAGTGGGCTTCAGTGGTAGCACAGGAGCCCTAGCCGGGCTAGCTTCAGGCTAATTGGTGCTTGCTCCGGGATGGAAACGCTAGCCAGGAGTGGTCACCCGGGATTGTGGTTAGCTAGTTGCGAAGATCCAGATGAAAATGTTCAGAGTTTGCGGTAGGAATCCGGGGATATGGAGAGAAATAGGTCCGTTATGCTCTGGTTTTAGTCACGTTGTTCGAACTAGCGAGAGCTTTCCGAGCTAAAGTTTAGCTGATGACCGCTAGCAATGGTTTGCTAACTGATAGCTGGTAGGCAGTTAGCTGGCTATCTTCAGTAGATGGATTCCAGATCAGAAGTAAATAGAAATACTTTAGAAAAAAAGCAGATCCACGCCACATTGGGTGAGGCGGGTTGCAGGAGAGTATTTAGAAGTTGAGGTTTAAGAAAGTATTTTTAAAAGATATGCGAAGAAAAAGATGTAAAAAGATATATACAAGGGACACGGGACACGACAGGACAAAGACGTCTACACTGCCACGCCATCTTGGATGGTATGCGCTTAGTGGTACTATAATTTGTTTTTCAACAGGACAATGACCCAAAACACACCTCCAGTCTATGTAGGGGCTATTTGACCAAGAAAGAGAGTGATGGAGTGCTGCATCAGATGACCTGGCCTCCACAATCACTCGACCTCAACCCAATTGAGATGGTTTGGGATGAGTTGGACCGCGGAGTAAAGGAAAAGCAGCTAACAAGTGCTAAGCATATGTGGGAACTCCTTCAAAAGCATTCCAGGTGAAACTGAATGAGAATGCCAAGAGTGTACAAAGCTGTCATCAAGGCAAAGGATGGATACTTTGAAGAATCTCAAATAAAAAATATATTTTGATTTGTTTAACACTTTCTTGGTTACTACATGATTCCATGTGTGTTATTTCATAGTGTTGATGTCTTCACTACTATTATACAATGTAGAAAATAGTACAAATAAAGAAAAACCCTTGAATGAGTAGGTGTGTCTATACTTTGACTGTTACTGTATCTCAACAACAATGTCTGATGTTTGTATGTTGTCTGTTCGTATAAATCATATTTTTCCTTGTTTATACTGTATGTTCACCTGCCCGGGGACTGCAGACTGAAATTAGCTGTTGGTTAAGTCTGGTACAATGCAACTTTTCTCAAGTGTACTGAGACTTATGTTTTGTTGTACATTGTCCCTGTTCAAATAAACGTAACAATAATACCAAACTATGTTGGCAGGACAATGAGTTACAAGGAGTTTGCATGGTAACAAACAGACTGGCACTTCGGCTACTTTTACATCACTTCTATTGCTCTTCAATTTCGACACTCTTTTGTGTAGCTCCCCTTCTTTCTTTCCTACCTTCCTTGACGGGGATGGCAGGTTTCTTCTGGCGCAGGCCCAGCAGAATGAAGAAGAGGACCAGAGGGATGAAGATCTCAAAGGCCAACACCCACTGTAGAGAGGGATGGAGGGAGAGAGAGAGAGGGGCAGGGAGGGAGAGAGAGGGGCAGGGAGGGAGAGAGAGCGTTAAACCGCTGAACAGCTAAACCAGTCTAGGTACAATAGTAAACAGCACACAGGTGTGGCTACAAGGTTGAATTTAGTTAGCTACTACTTTCTTTCCACAATGAACCACTCCTTGTCGAGTCTCATTTACTTGGTGATATATCAGCGTAGTGAATGGATTGAGTTGACTAAACCCAGTGTCAGTTATTGATCCATTAAATCAGGGAGTTGGAGTGAAGGTTGTTCAGTTTGCTAAACAAGCACTATTGGCTCATGGACTGGGTGCCAAAACGAACAGTGCTTCCAAAGTGGTCTGCTACAGATATTACTTATGAAGAAAGCGAGGGGGGGTATAGAAGATGGAAGATGCACCACTATAACAAACACCACACACATACACACACTGACACAAATCACTGACACAAATCACACACACATACACACAAATCAGGTAATCTGTGTGATCTGCCTGGTGTATATTGGCAGGAAAAGGAACTAGCACTGACAATTTCACATGCGTCAACTGACACGAGTCATCTAGTAGTGGAGCCATAGCAGAAGAGCAAAACAGTTACAAAATACTTTTTAAAAAACACATAAAACCAGGCCCTTGCCAGGCTATCATTGCAAATAAGAATTTGATTGACTTGCCAGTTGCCTCGTTAGATAAAAGGTTAAATAAAAAAACGGGGGTCCAATTGTTCCTCCTTACGTCTCTCTATGAGAGACGGTACCACTCTCTAAACATTCAATTATACTTGCCTTGAACGCAACAAAGTGATGATTCATAAATCACATCAAGAATGTTGAGGAACGGTAGGTAGGGTTTATGCATCCTGATCAGTATTCAAGAGCGAAAGAGAGAGAGACAAAGAGAAAGAGAGAGAGATGCAGAGAGGAGGAAGTATAGTGGAAAGAGGAAAGGAGAGAGGAGGGAGTGTAGAGGAAAGAGATGTCATGACTTGCCCTGTTGGGTGAGGATTATAGGCGCCCCCCCCTCCTCTCTCTCCCCCCCACCAGCTTTATGACCGGTCGTAAATATTGTGTAGAAACTTTGGGTTTGGCAGGATTGAGAGGAAAGAAACTGTAACGGCTTTCCTCCTCCTCTTCATCAGAAGAGGATGAGCAGGGATTGAACCAAAATGCAGCGGAGTTTGTAGACATGATTTATTAAAGAAACACACGAACTCGACTATACACTAACAAAACAAAATAAACGGTGTAGACAGACCTAGACGACGAACTTACATAAAACATGAAGAACGCACGAATAGAGAAAATAGGCTACACAAAAGAACGATGAACAAACAAACCGAAACAGTCCCGCGTGGTGTACAGACACAGACACAGGAGACAATCACCCACAACGAACACTGTGAAAACACCTACCTAAATATGACTCTTAATTAGAGGAACGCCAAACACCTGCCTCTAATTAAGAGCCATACCAGGCAACCCATAAACCAACATAGAAACAGAAAACATAGAATGCCCACCCAAACTCACGTCCTGACCAACTAACACATATAACAAACTAACAGAAATAGGTCAGGAACGTGACATAACCCCCCCCATAAGGTGCGAACTCCGGGCGCACCAGCACAAAGTCTAGGGGAGGGTCTGGGTGGGCATCTGACCACGGTGGTGGCTCAGGCTCCGGGCGAGGTCCCCACCCCACCATAGTCAATCCCAGCTTCCATCTCCCCCTATGAATGTCCACCCTCATCTTACCCCCACAAAATCCTTTAGGTAACATCAACAACCGGGGCAGCACTGGGACAGAGGGATAGATCAAGACAGAGGGATAGCTCAAGACAGAGGGATAGATCAAGATAGAGAGGTAGCTCAGGATAGAGAGGTAACTCCGGACTGAAAGGCAGCTCCGGACAGAGAGACAGCTCTGGACTGAGGGGCAGTTCTGGATAAATAGCCGCTCCGGGCTAAGGGACAGCTCATGACTGGCTAACGGCTCAGGACGCTCATGGCTGGCTGACGGCTCTCGACGCTCATGGCTGGCTGACGGCTCTCGACGCTCATGGCTGGCTGACGGCTCTCGACGCTCATGGCTGGCTGACGGCTCTCGACGCTCATGGCTGGCTGACGGCTCTCGACGCTCATGGCTGGCTGAAGGCTCTGGACGCTCATGGCTCACTGACGGCTCTGGCAGATCCTGTCTGGTTGGCGGCTCTGGCAGATCCTGTCTGGTTGGCGGCTCTGGCAGATTCTGTCTGGTTGGCGGCTCTGGCAGATCCTGTCTGGTTGGCGGCTCTGGCAGATCCTGTCTGGTTGGCGGCTCTGGCAGTTCCTGACTGATAACTGGCTCTAGCGGCTCCTGACTGACTATCGGCTCTGACGGCACGGGACAGACGGGCGGCTCTAATGGCTCAGGACAGACGGATGGCTCAGACGGCGCTGGGGAGACGGATGGCTCAGACGGCGCTGGGGAGACGGATGGCTCAGACGGCGCTGGGGAGACGGATGGCTCAGATGGCGCTGGGGAGACGGATGGCTCAGATGGCGCTGCGGAGACGGATGGCTCAGACTGCTCCTGTCTGGCGGAAGGCTCTGGCTGCTCCTGTCTGGCGGAAGGCTCTGTAGGCTCATGGCAGACGGGCAGCTTTGCAGGCTCATGGCAGACAGGCAGTTCATGCGCCGTTGGGCAGACGGCAGACTCTGGCCGGCTGAGACGCACTGTAGGCTTGGTGCGTGGTGCCGTAACTGGAGGCACCTGACTGAGGACACGCACTTCAAGCCTAGTGCGGGGAGCAGGGACAGGGCACACTGAACTCTCAAAGCGCACTATATTCCTGGTGCGTGGTACCGGACTGAGGGCACGCACCTCAGGACGAGTGCGGGGAGAAACAGTGTGCACAGGACTTAGGAGACGCACATGTGGCTTAGTGCGCGGTGCCGGAACTGGAGGCACTAGGCTGGAGACACGCACCATAGGGAGAGTGCATGGAGGAGGCACAGGGCTCTGAAAACGCACTGGAAGCCTGGTGCGTGGTGTAGCCACTGGTGGTACTGGGCTGGGGCGGGGAGGTAGTGCCGGAAATACCGGACCGTGAAGGCGTACTGGCTCCCTTGAGCACCGAGCCTGCCCAACCTTACCTGGTTGAATGCTCCCCGTCGCCCGACCAGTGCGGGGAGGTGGAATAACCCGCACCGGGCTATGTAGGCGAACCGGGGACACCATGCGTAAGGCTGGTGCCATGTAAGCCGGTCCGAGGAGACGCACTGGAGACCAGACGCGTTGAGCCGGCCTCATGACACCTGGCTCAATGCCCAATCTAGCCCTACCAGTGCGGGGAGGTGGAATAACCCGCACTGGGCTATGCACTCGTACAGGAGACACCGTGCGCTCTACTGCGTAACATGGCGCCTGCCCGTACTCCCGCTCTCCACGGTAAGCCTGGGAAGTGGGCGCAGGTCTCCTACCTGCCCTTGGCCCACTACCTCTTAGCCCCCCCCCCCCCCCCCCCCCCCCCAAGAAATTTTTGGGTTCTCCTCTCGGGCTTCCAGCCACGTCTCCTTGCTGCCTCCTCATACCACCGCCTCTCTGCTTTCGCTGCCTCCAGCTCAGCTTTGGGACGGCGATATTCTCCCGGCTGTGCCCATGGACCTCTCCCGTCCAATATTTCCTCCCAAGTCCATGATTCCTGTGTATAATCCTGCTTGAACTCACGCCGCTTGGTTCTGGAATGGTGGGTGATTCTGTAACGGCTTTCCTCCTCCTCTTCATCAGAAGAGGATGAGCAGGGATTGAACCAAAATGCAGCGGAGTTTGTAGACATGATTTATTAAAGAAACACACGAACTCGACTATACACTAACAAAACAAATAAACGGTGTAGACAGATCTGAACGACGGACTCACAATAACACACGAGAACGCACGAACAGAGAAAATAGGCTACACAAAAGAACGATGAACAAACAAACCGAAACAGTCCCGCGTGGTGTACAGACACAGACACAGGAGACAATCACCCACAACGAACACTGTGAAAACACCTACCTAAATATGACTCTTAATTAGAGGAACGCCAAACACCTGCCTCTAATTAAGAGCCATACCAGGCAACCCATAAACCAACATAGAAACAGAAAACATAGAATGCCCACCCAAACTCACGTCCTGACCAACTAACACATATAACAAACTAACAGAAATAGGTCAGGAACGTGACAGAAACCTCTTTGTTACAAGGAGATTCCTCCCGCCAAAACGGTAACATCAAAAAATGTAATAATGAAACAACATTTCTGTAGTTCAAGCGGTTGGAGTGGTCCGTGGGCACGTAAAGAACAATTAAGTCAGATCAGTTGTGTTTTGGGATCCCACGAAGGGCAGTATAACAACATAACTGTATCTCTGAATGTGTATATTTCCCAGTGAATGTGTATATTTCCCAGATTCACATCCAAATGTTGGGGAACTGATAAGATTAAATATGAAACTATTTGTGAGAAGATGTAATGTGATGTGAGCCTTCTAAATGAGAGAAGTGCTTTTCATATGAAGTCTTAACCAAGTCAGCGGCCACACCCACGTGAGCACACACATTACGTCGGCATCATGGAACGCCCCTTTTTCCAGAGTGCATAAAACCCACTTCTGACAAAATGAACATTAGACCAAGCAGGCGGATGGTGTGAACCGGAAGTCACGAATGGTTAAGAAACCTGTTAGGCTGGCTGGCCCGACATCGGTACACTTATGACAACATCCAGCTCAATTGCAGGGCTTGAAATTCAAAATCTATTTTTTTTTTTATATTTAACTTTCACACATTAACAAGTCCAATACAGCATTTGAAAGATAAACATCTTGTGAATCCAGCCAACGTGTCCGATTTTTAAAATGTTTTACAGCAAAAACACCACGTATATTTATGTTAGTTCACCACCAAATACAAAAGAGGACAGACATTTTTCACAGCACAGGTAGCATGCACAAAGCCAACCTAACTAACCAAGATCCAACCAAACAAACCTAGAAACAACTTCCTCAGATGACAGTCCTATAACATGTTACACAGTAAATCTATGTTTTGTTCGAAATATGTGCATATTTGAGCTATAAATCAGTTTTACATTGATGCTACCATCATAGCTACAGTCAGAAATAGCACGGGAGTAGCCAGAGTAAATACAGACACCAACGTCAACTACCTAATTACTCATCACAAAACATTTCAGAAAAATATATGGTGTATAGCAAAATGAAAGACAAAGATCTTGTGAATGCAGACAATATTTCCGTTTTTTTAAGTGTTTTACAGCGAAAACACAATATATCGTTATATTAGCTTACTGCAATAACTAACACACAACAGCATTGATTCCAAGTAATCGGTAGCGATAGCACAGTTCGACAGATTTATGAAATAGCATCCCAAATTGGGTCCTTATCTTTGTTGATCTTCCATCAGAATGTTGTAAAGGGGTCCATTGTCCAGAACCGTCTTTGTTTGGATCCAGAACGAACTATTTCCCTCTTGAATTAGCAAGCACACTGGCCGTGCGGCGCTAACCTCTCCTTCTTGAACAAATTCTTCCAACGCATCACGTCTAAAGTCCCGAATAAATTTCAATAATATATTTAAACTATATTGAAAAAACATACTTTAGGATGATATTGTGACATGTATCAAATAAAATCGAAGCCGGAGATCATATTCACCTATAACGCCGGTTTTCCAGGAGGCAAATCCAGGTCCAACTTCGCGCCTTTGAAAAAAATAATAATGGCGCACCTCTCACTCCAAGAGGATGTATTCAATCCCAGAACGAGATATTCAAGTCATTTCTGCTCTCACTTCCGCATGACAACCAAGGGAAGGTGTATGACGTGTTTCTATAGTCCCAAGTGACATGCCCTTTTATAGACAAGCTCTTGAAAAAAGACCTCGCTTTTGGAAATCTCACTTCCGGATTGGAAATGGGCTGCAGAAAGAGTTCTGGTTCACTTAGAGAAATAATTAAAACGGTTTAAGAAACTAGAGAGTGTTTTCTATCCAATAGTAATGATAATATGCATATTGTACGAGCAAGAATTGAGTAGGAGGCCGTTTGAAATGGCCACCTCTTTCCAGATTACTCAATGCTGCCCCTTGCAGCCATAAGAAGTTAAGAAATCTACAAAACTAAAGACCAGAGAACGTGAGGACATGCGTCCCCACGCTGAAATGGTTACCACTCTATAAGCCAACGAGACCGACAGCGTTAGCTGAAAGGTACTGAATGGCTAGAAACTCTGAAACTTTCAACAGAGAAGAAGAACATCTCTACAAGACTACACATTCACAGTCTGCAGCTGTATATGTAAAATAGTCTAGGAAACTCAACCGAAGAAGAGAGAGAAGAACAATTTCCTCCCACCACTATAGATACCTCTGAAGTATCTATTCTAACGAACCAAGCCCGAGAACCATGGGGTGGTACCTCTAAAGAACATTTCCCTATCCAATAACCATTGGTACATCTGGAAAATCAATTCTAACAGACACAACCAGAGACTTTCTGTCGAATTACTCCTCAGACGGACCGGCGATTTCAACAGAGACAACAAAGACATACAATCGGAAATATATACATTGCAAATCTTTTCGAATGAGCGGCCGATCATGTGCAAAGTAGCATATCCATGAGCATAATTTTGAGCTGTGGGTAGATGAAGTCCTTTGTCTTTTCTCCCACTCTTTCTTACATGCCACTCCCTTTTCATTTGGTCTAACAAGCCGTCATATCGGTTTATTCCGATATTCTGATCTGTCCTGGTTATTAGACTTTTCATTGCATTGTGTTAGTAACCAATAACTATACTGTTTGTGTGTTCATATAATTCTGTGTGATTATTTAGTTAGATAGTAAATAAATAATTAAGCCAATTTGTATATCGCTGATTCATCATTTATGCTAGGGTTTGCGCAGAAGGATTTTGCGACATTCAGAATGAGATTGATAGAAGGTAAATAACAATTAATTAATGACTGATTAATGACTGAAATGTAAGAGATATTTATATCTTTAAGAGTTATTTCGGCAAACGGTAACTCGTTAAATAAACCTTTTCCGTAGTACCCCAAATTTGCTGATGATGAATTGTTACATGAGTAATTGAATCATCGCATAATTAAACATAGTTAATCGATTTGATAAAACAATCGTCATCACATTAATGATAGCCAAGTTATGACAGAGAGTAAAGGAGAGAGAGGAGAGAGAGAGAGAAGAGAGAGAAAGAGATGGAGAGAGTGTAGAGGAAAGAGGAAAGGAGAGAGTAAAGGAGAGAGAGAGAGAGAGAGAGAGAAAGAGAGAGAGAGAGAGATAGAGAGATAGAGAGAGATAGAGAGAGATAGAGAGAGATAGAGAGATAGAGAGAGAGAGAGAGAGATAGAGATAGAGAGATAGAGAGAGATAGAGAGAGAGAGAAGAGGAATAATGTGCGTGACAAAAAGAGCAGTGTGCTGATTTTCTCTTCTCTCCCGAGTGTTCAAATAGCTGCTGGTTTCTATGCGCTGCGGAGGTCTGTGTTCTCCTAGAGAAGAGAAATCATTTGAGATGCAGACTCTGACCCTAACTCCATCCTCTGCTACAGTCTTCTCTGCTGGGACTCCCATGGCCCATATAGGCCAAGCAAGCCTCACTTTATGGGAGTGGCAAACATTGGTCACCTGAGGGGACATGGTGTGCGTTCCAAATGTGTCTCTATAAGCCCTGGTCAAAAGTAGTGCAGTACATAGGGAATAGAGTGCCATTTGGAACACAGCCCAGTTCTCCTCATCTATGCTGGTTACCTGATCTAACCCTCTTTCCAACTAGATCTGTCCTGGTTTAACCCTGTCCTGATTTCCCATTCTACAGCTGAAGTTCCCTGCATTGGGTACAATGACTGATAATGCATATAATAAGCTTAACATTAACATAAAAATGTTGTATGGACATGAAGTAGGGCTTTGTTGGACAAAATAATGTTTATATTATCATGCAAAACATGTCACTTAATGGGTAGTATGGAGATGAGAGTGTACCTACAGACAGACTGAGGGTGGGATTGTAGTGATGTGGGTTTAAGGGTCAGAGATGGTGTGTGGGAGACAGATGACGTTATTGACACAATGGGAGTGTCAGAGACCCAGTCAGAGTACACAGACTACCTCATTCTACGGCCTGGTGTCATGGTACCCAGCACCTAGAGAAACAGTCATCTCTCGCTCGCTCTCTCTCTCTCTCTCTCTCTCTCTCTCTCTCTCTCTCTCTCTCTCTCTCTCTCTCTCTCTCTCTCTCTCTCTCTCTCTCTCTCTCTCTCTCTCTCTCTCTCTCTCTCTCTCGCTCTCTCTCTCGCTCTCTCGCTCTCTCCAACACCCACACATGCATACATGCAGGCCACCTGTTCAATCACAGGCTGGATGCTGAGTGCTGAGTCACCGGAAAGAGGGAGGATGGATAGGTGATTGAGTGACAACGCAGGTGTTTGTGTGTGCCTGTGCGTGTGTGAGTGATGTACTCTCTTCCCCGTGCTCTGTCCCAATCGTCTCTTGTTCACATGAAAGACAGGGGGGGTCAGACATTCTGTCTCTGTGTCTGTCTGTGAAAGTCATGACGGACAAACAGCTCTTTGACATGCTTCTCTCACAATGCCCTGACACACTTAACAAAGCTTCCATTGTAAGATCCTGAGTAGTAAACACAACTCCTCTCTCTCTGTGTATACACACATGCATGAACAAACACATTCAGTATGCACACACACAGGCACAAGCACACACACACACACACTCAAACACACGCACGCACGCACGCACAAACACACACAGGCAAGCGCACAGACACACACACACACAAACACACTGCAGGAAATCACTGTCCAGAGGGAGCGCTTGTTTCTTGCTAGAATTCCTCAAGCTTATTGATTTCCGAGCCCTGAAAGGACAAAAACAAACCTTTAATTTGAATATTAAATAGCTTCCCTTCCGAATCAGTGCGTTTCAAAGTGCCCGTTTGAGTCTTTTCCTCCCCCAAATTTGCATGTCGAAGGTATATCTTCCATTATTTATAGGTGTGCCAATGCGTCTATCTGCCTCTGCTGTCCTCAATACTGAGTGCAAAGATAGTTTAGAGAGGTACAGGTTTACTGTAACACAGACACCCACCCGCACACACACACACACACACACACACACACACACACACACACACACACACACACACACACACACACACACACACACACACACACACACACACACACACACACACACACACACACACACACACACACACACACACACACACACACACTATAAAGAGATTCTGGGACTACAGGCTTCACAGGTAATCTGATGTCACTTAACAAACAACATCACTCACCTCTGTAGTAGATATACTTTAGCACAAAAAAAAAATCTAACAAACACTCACAAACTAACCACCATCTAGGCACCCGAACACCACTCAGATATGGCCCTGACATGGTCTGCAGTCCACAGGAGGCTGCTGAGGGGAGGACGGCTCATAACAATGGCCGGAACGGAGCGAATGGAATGGCCATTCCACTGATTCCTCTCCAGCCATTACCACGAGCCTGTCCTACCCAATTAAGGTGCCAACAACCTCCTGTGCTGCAGTTCCACACAAGATAAAAAAAAAAAAAAACTACTTATTCCACTGACAAATCATGCAGCATAAAAATGGTCCGTGTTAAGTACAGTGCCTTTGGAAAGTATTCAGACCCCTTGACTTTTCCCACATTTTCTTACGTTACAGCCTTATTCTAAAATTGATTAAATAAATAAATAAAAATCCTCAGCAATCTACACACATTCCCCCATAACGACAAAGTGAAAATAGGTTTTATTCACATAAGTATTCAGACCCTTTGCTATGAGACTCGAAATCGAGCTCAGGTGCATCCTGTTTCTATTGATCATCCTTCAGGTGTTTCTACAAATTTATTGGAGTCCACATATGGTAAATTCAATTGACTGGACATGATTTTAAAAGGTACACACCTGTCTATATAAGGTCCAACAATTGACAGTGCATGTCAGAGCAAAAACCAAGCCACGAGGTCAAAGGAATTGTCCGTAGAGCTCCTACACAGGATTATGCACAGATCTGGGAAAGGGTACCAAAAAATGTCTGCGGCATTGAAGGTCCCCAAGAACACAGTGGCTTCTATCATTTTTAAATGGAAGAAGTTTGGAACCCCCAAGACTCTTCTTAGAGCTGGCTGCCCAGCCAAACTGAGCAATAGGAAGGGCCTTTGTCTGGGCGGTGACCAAGAACCCGATGGTCACTCTGTGGCAATGGGAGAACCTTCTTGAAGGACAACCATCTCTGCAGCACTCCACCAATCAGGCCTTTATGCCAGACGGAAGCCACTCCTCAGTAAAAAGCACATGATAGCCTGCTTGGAGTTTGACAAAAGGCCCCTAAAGACTATCAGAACGTGAGAAACAAGATTATCTGGTCTGATGAAACCAAGATTCAACTCTTTGGCCTGAATGCCAAGTGTCACGTCTGGAGGAAACCTGGCACCATCCCTACGGTGAAGCATGGTGGTGTCAGCATCATGCTGTGGGGGTGTTTTTCAGCAGCAGGTACTGTGAGACTAGTCAGGATTGAGGCAAAGATGAACAGAGCAAAGTACAGAGAGATCCTTGATGAAAACCTGCTCCAGAGCACTCAGGACCTCAGACTAGGGCGAAGGTTCACCTTCCAACAGGACAATGACCCTAAGCACACAGTCAAGACAATGCAGGAGTTGCTTCGGGACAAGTCTCTGAATGTCCTTGATTGGCCCAACCAGAGCCCGGACTTGAACCCGATCAAACATCTCTGGAGACACCTGAAAATAGCTGTGCAGTGATGCTCCCCATCCAACCTGACAGAACTTGAGAGGATCTGCAGAAAAGAATGGGAGAAACTTCCCAAATACAGGTGTGCCAAGCTTGTAGCGTCACACCCAAGAAGACTCGAGGCTGTAATTGCTGCTAAAGGTGCTTCAACAAAGTACTGAGTAAAGGGTCTGAATACTTATGTAAATGTCATATTTCTGTTTTTGCTTTGTCATTATGTGGTACTGTGTGTAGATTGATGAGGGGGGGAAACAATTTGATCAATTTTAGAATAACACTGTAACCTAACAAAATGTGGAAAAAGTCAAGGGGTCTGAATACTTTCCGAAGGCACTGTATATTGTAGTGTCAAGGATCTCAACAATTATAAAGCTATACCACAAAGTATTAAATAGCATTCCCCTTGCCTATATATTTATAGTATTCCCAAAGGTATCACTTCCTCAAATAAAGTGAGAATTCTCACTTTAAATGGGATTATTTTGATAATAACAACAAAAAGCAGTGAAACTTTAGTGTGTTTCTTTCCCACCTAGGGAGAGTCTAATAAATGGAAAGAGTGAAATAGGGACCAACAGAGAGAGAGAGAGAACTGGAAGGGGAGAGGTGAGAGATAGAGAACTGGGAGGGAAATTGGATTTTAAAGTCCTAGGGAATTGCATTCCTGCCATGCCATGCAAACTTTTCCCACTGATTCATTATACAGACTGCATGGTGCCCAATTCCTTATGCAGTGCACTGCTTTTGACCAGGGCCCATAGGACTCTGGTCAAAAGTTGGGCACTATATAGGGTATAGGGTGCCATTTGTGACGAGCCCACAATGTAGCCAATGTCTGAGGTTTAAGGATGTGTGGGTGGGTGGGTGGGGGAGATGGAAAAATTAAATGCCTGAATATTGCAGAGCAGCTTATCGCAAGGGTTCAATCAGTCACTCAACAGGCAACTGGAGTGCACAATAGAGCCGGAATGGAACCATGGTCAATTGCACTGGATTGATTCTCCATACTACGTCATAATAAAAGGCTAGCTTGAGCCGCAGACAAACCCTTATTTCCCCAGGAAAGGGCCCGCTCCTCTCTCTCTCTCTACCTGATTGCTTAGAGGAATAGCCTTAGTCTATGAATAGTGTCTGCCTCTGACCTGCAGAATCAATCCAACATAGAGATGTTTGCATTTGAACTGGAATTAATATGTACAGGTCACCATGGCCACGTTCCAGGCTAACTAGATTGTAGACACCTGGATACTGTAGGTGTTTATGTGCCCTTGAGCAAGGCATTTAACCCTAATTTGCTCCACGTGCGCCATAGTACTATGGCTGACAACACAATTCACGACACCTATCCGAAAACCAAATTAGTTTCTTCCTTCAGGCTTCTTTTTCTTCTTTGGACTTTATATGACAGTTGGCAACCAATTTTACGGTGCATTACTACAACTGACTGGAGTGTGGACCTCAGTTAATCTTTCAATCGCCCACGTGGGTATATGCTCCTAAAAACCACTGAGGAGACGGGAGAGGCCGGACTTGCAGCTCGTTGAGAATCACAAATAGAACCAATTTCTATTTTAGCGCCTGGCCATGCAATGATGTGCAATGATTGAATAACCTGTATGTGTACATTTATTTGCAACGCTGGAGCGGTGTGGTCAGCACGTAAGAAGTATACAAAGTTACAGTAGCTAGGTTTCCATCGAATTGGCGAAATATTTTTTTGGGGGGCCGGCAGGACGCATGGCTCTCGACCTTTGCCTCTCCCGATTCCGTAGGGGAGTTGCAGCAATGGGACAAGATCGTAACTACCAATTGGACATCACATAATTATTTATATTTTTAACAACTATGTGTGTATTTTTCCACCCGATCAAATTGACTTGTTGTGGATAAAAGGCTGTGTCTGATGACGTAGTTAAATGGGGTTCCATCGCATATTCAACTCTACTGATGGCTTTGTAAAAAAACAATGTTGCATTATATAGCAAACGTGCCCACTCTGGTCTTGGCAGGCTCAGTGCGCTCAAGCTAAGAGCTCGAAGATACAGTGTGGGTAAACTTGCCTACACGATGAGATTATTATGGACAAAAGAGCGGGATTATTTTTTATTTGACTTCACAGCGCGGTGAAAGTGCATGGTGATTGATGCTCCTTCCCAATAAATATAGAGGGTCTTATTCTCGTGACATGATGACTGATGATGTAGCCTAATAAACTGCATGCTTTCCCAGGTCATAGTGGGAGGACCACACAACATATCCTCCATCGTGTGACTCCAAGATTACGTCGATATAATGGTTATTATATCAATATTTGCGAAAAAAGGAGTTCCCACCGCTATTTCTCGCATAATTAATTTTACAGACACAAAAAGATCCCACCTTGTCTAGCATATTCTGTTTTGCTGACATTTGGAATGTTTACCGCCAAATTTACTGTTTCCATCAGCCCTATTGTAACATTTGTTTATCGTCTTTATGCGCATCAAAAGGTTGGATGGAAACCTGGTTACTAAGGAGGAATAAACAGGAGTATTTTTTGCTCAACTCCGCACATCTCTGAGTTGTTAATTACCAAGCAAACTGTGAGCATCACAAACAAACTTTGATCTTTCTGCTTGTGGAGGCGTCGCTTTTAATCAATACCAGTCAACTCAGGACCGCATGGGCCTTTATGCATGAAATACATCCAAATTAGCAGCTTCATCACAGCAATTAGTGGAGATTCTGTCTCTGGAGCCTTTCGTTGTTTAACACTGCAACTAAGAACAACTGAACACACTCTCATCCTCTCTATTCTGCTGTCTTCTACTTTCACTCTCTCAGTCTTCCTCTGCTTCGCTGTCTGTCTCGCTCTGCCTCTCTTTCTTCTTCCTCTCTCTCTCTCTCTCTTTCTAGCTTTCTCTCTCTCTTACCTTCTCTCTCTACATATCTCTCTGTTTCACTCTTTTTTCCCAGCCTAGTTACTTGCGCCCCAGTCTTCAAAATTGGAGATTCTACTCAATAGAAAGACAAGTCACAAAAATACACAGAACATCTGGTCTCATTTCACCCCTCATTTCATCTGCTTTTCCACCTAGGTAATTGTGTTTCTTTTTAGCTGGCTTCTTTCCTTGTAGCCTATCTCTCCCCTGTTCTCTCCCCTGTTCTCTCCCCTGTTCTCTCCTCTGTTCTCTCCTGTGTTCTCTCCCCTGTTCTCTCCTCTGTTCTCTCCCCTGTTCTCTCCCCTGTTCTCTCCTCTGTTCTCTCCTCTGTTCTCTCCCCTGTTCTCTCCTCTGTTCTCTCCTCTGTTCTCTCCCCTGTTCTCTCCTCTGTTCTCTCCTCTGTTCTCTCCCCTGTTCTCTCCTCTGTTCTCTCCCCTGTTCTCTCCCCTGTTCTCTCCTCTGTTCTCTCCCCTGTTCTCTCCCCTGTTCTCTCCCCTGTTCTCTCCTCTGTTCTCTCTGTTCTCTCCTCTGTTCTCTCTGTTCTCTCCCCTGTTCTCTCCCCTGTTCTCTCCCTTGTTCTCTCCCCTGTTCTCTCCCATGTTCTCTCCTCTGTTCTCTCCTCTGTTCTCTCCTCTGTTCTCTCCTCTGTTCTCTCCCCTGTTCTCTCCTCTGTTCTCTCCTCTGTTCTCTCCCCTGTTCTCTCCCCTGTTCTCTCCTCTTTTCTCTCCCTTGTTCTCTCCTCTGTTCTCTCCTCTGTTCTCTCCCCTGTTCTCTCCTCTGTTCTCTCCCCTGTTCTCTCCTCTGTTCTCTCCCCTGTTCTCTCCACTGTTCTCTCCCCTGTTCTCTCCCCTGTTCTCTCCTCTGTTCTCCCCCTGTTCTCTCCCCTGTTCTCTCCTCTGTTCTCTCCTCTGTTCTCTCCTCTGTTCTCTCCCCTGTTCTCTCCCCTGTTCTCTCCCCTGTTCTCTCCCCTGTTATCTCCTCTGTTCTCTCCCCTGTTCTCTCCTCTGTTCTCTCCCCTGTTCTCTCCTCTGTTCTCTCCTCTGTTCTCTCCCCTGTTCTCTCCTCTGTTCTCTCCCCTGTTCTCTCCCCTGTTCTCTCCTCTGTTCTCTCCCCTGTTCTCTCCCCTGTTCTCTCCCCTGTTCTCTCCCATGTTCTCTCCCCTGTTCTCTCCTCTGTTCTCTCCCATGTTCTCTCCCCTGTTCTCTCCTCTGTTCTCTCCCATGTTCTCTCCTCTGTTCTCTCCCCTGTTCTCTCCCCTGTTCTCTCCTCTGTTCTCTCCCATGTTCTCTCCTCTGTTCTCTCCCCTGTTATCTCACATAAAGGAGCTCGTTTCTGCTGCCGCTCTAACTCTCGTCTAATACAATGCAGCTGATCAATTATTAACGAGCAGCTCGGCACTCATTTGCAGGTCAATTATTAAGAGGGCTGATCATGAGAAAGCTCCGTTGATGGACACAATGTGGAGCGCTCTATAGGACAGTAATGTGTGAGAGAAATGCCATGTGTGTGTGTGTGTGGGTGTGTATGTACCTGGGGGTAGAGATGTGTGTGTGGGTGGGTGTGTTTGTACATGGGAGTTGAGATGTGTGTGTGCGTGTCTCGTAGCTGAATCAGAATTAGTTAGGTAACATAGATAAATAAGATGTTTTATTTACTTTCATAATATGCTTATGTGAGATTCTTGTCATTAGAATGTCTCTTTTTGGACTATACTGTACTGTCGGCAGTTGCATTTTCCCCTTCTTCTCTAGGGAAAAGTCACTTGGGGCCCAGAGAGGGGAGAGGTCAGGCTTGTCTTTTACATATCTGGTAATATGCAGAATATCAGAAAGGAAGAGGTCAGAATGGAACATTATCTTCATATGTGAATGTATCTGTTAAACCATGTGAAGGGATGATTAAGGGGGAACCAATTATCTGTTGGCTCCACAATGTCTGTGCACAAGTCACTCCCCTCAGTGAGCTTGTCCAGGTAGTGGGGAGAAGAGGGGGTGTATTTGAGATGGGAGTATCTAGAATTGACAATTGATATATGCCATTGGATGAGGTAATGTTTTGGTACTATGAAGTACCAAGAACGAGATTAGAACCTCGTCTTAGAGACCAAACTGAACGATAATTTATAGCTAATGCTATCTGGCTATGGGATACTCCTCTCTCTCAAGTAAAAGGCCCTTTGTGAATTTCCTGAGATCTGTGGTTCGTCATGTGAGCTGAGAGGGGTGTATCTTGGCTATAAAAGATACTAGAATTCTTTTGTAAGGACTCTCAGAATTCATTTATAGACACTGAATTGATCTGAGAGTTAAAGGGCTATGGTGAAGCTCATATAATTAAAGATGAAGTTTAAAAATATAACTCTGACTTGTGTGTGGTTTGTAAACTCTCCTCATTTAGTAATACAGGAAATTACCACGACACGTGTTCACATCAAACAAGATAATACTGCTGGATTATGTGAAAACACATCACTTTGACTGCTTTCGCAGCACATACACAGTTCAGTCCACCCCTGTATTGCTTTGTAGCGTCAGTCAGGATATGGCTGGAAGGCAGGCAGCATCCCTGTCCATTTACCCAGTGTGTCACAACGTTAGAGCACACATGGCCCTAGCCACCTGTCATGGCGTGGCCCTCTTTGGGTATGGCGAGTACCCTCCACCTCCCTCTCTCTCTCTCTCCTACACCCAGGTTCTGTTATCTCAGGTCATAAATTCCTGGAGGAGACTCTCTCTCCCCTGGCTAGGCAGTATAGAGAGAGAGAGAGAGTTTCAGAGTAGAACAAAGAAACTTCTTCTATATCACAGAACTCGAGAACTGAACAATATCCATGTTTTGGAGAATGTGTAAACGGTCGGTGGAGAAACCAGCTACGACCGGTCCGTTTTGTTTCATGTTGTGACCTCGTGGAAAGACAGCCACATTACCATAACTCTGTTTATACAGGAGCCTCCATTATGAGGTTTGCATCTAATTATTGTACAAAATGAATGAGTAAAGATGAAACTATTTGTGAAATTATGTAAGGTGATGTTGAACCGTTAATGTGAGAGAATTGTATTTCTGTTCAAAGTTTAATGAAGTCATTGGCCCGCTCCATGAGCACAGACATTGATCTGGCGTCATGGGACACCCCTTTAGTACTGTTACGAATAAAACCCCGACCTGAAGAATTTCCCTTCAGACCATGCCTAGCTGAGGGACCGAAGGTTGAGTAGAGACCACAAGAGTCTCAGTATAAGCTAAGGTCGTAATGGTTGTTGAAACTCTGAGACAATCGATTCCAACAGAATAAGAGCAACTCTTCGATACTAATTACTAGTCTGCAGCTAGGAATTATATACCATTGAATGCGAAGACCGACAACCGCCGAAACATCTATTCTATAAATAACAATTATTCCCGAATGAGTGAGCGTTTATTCCAACAGAGATCACGACGACACACTGAGCGTAAATATATAGATTGCAATTATTCCCGAATGAGTGAGCGTTCATGTGCAAAAGATTAGCATTTCAATCAATATAATTATCAACTGTGTAGTGATTTGTAATTCCCGCCCTTCTCAGTCCACCCCCACTTCCCTTTGTCCACCAAGCCGCCATATCGGCTTAGACCACTACGGAACATCCCCTATAATTTCCTTGTAACCATATCTACTGTTTGTTTGTTTCTGCATTTCTGTGATTATTTAGTTAGTTAGTAAATAAATTATTAAGACAATTGATGTATGGATGATTCATAGTGAAGGCTGGGTTCGTGCAGATAACCAACAACGTTTGGAATGAGACTAATGTGAGGTAAAGAATAATTAATTAATTAGAAGACTAATTGATCAGATATTAAAATATCTGAAAAGTTATATTAGGAAAATTATAACTTTGTAATCTGAAGATTTTCCTAGGTGCCCCAACTTCCTAGTTAACCTCTTTGGGCTTGGGGGCAGTATTTTGACGTCCGGATGAAAAGCGTGCCCAAAGTAAACTGCCTGTTACTCAGGACCAGATGCTAGGATATGCATATAATTGGTAGATTTGGATAGAAAACACTTTAAAGTTTCTAAAACTGTTAAAATAATGTATGTGAGTATAACATAACTGATATGGCAGGCGAAACCCAGAGGACAAACCATCCCCCCCAAATAAATTCAGCCTACCACTGTTTCCAATGGCTGTAATTTTTATTATGAGGCGAAATCCTCCCAGATTGCAGTTCCTAGGGCTTCCACTAAACGTCAACAGTCTTTAGAAAGAGTTTCAGGCTTGTTTTTGGAAAAATTAGCTAGATTTTGTAGTTTTTCTAGGTGGCTTCCATTTTGGCTGTAGTGTTTTCATGCGCGTGGATGAGAGCACGTTCTTTGTTGTTTATCTCCGGTAAAGACAATAACGATTCTCCATTTGAAATTGTATCATTTATTTACGTATTAGGGTACCTGAGGTTTGATTATAAACGTTGTTTGACTTGTTTGGATAAGTTTATTGGTAATTTTGAAGGAGGGAAACCGGTGGATTATTGAATGAAGAGCACCAGCTAAACTGAGTTTTTATGGATATAAAGAAGGACTTTATCGAACAAAAGGACCCTTTGTGATGTTCCTGGGACCTTTTGGAGTGCCAATAGAAGAAGATCTTCAAAGGTAAGGCATTTATTATATCGCTATTTCTGACTTTCGTGGCGCACCTGCCTGGTTGAAATGTTTTTCATGGTTTTGTATGCGGGGCGCTGTCCTCAGATAATCGCATGGTGTGCTTTCGCCGTAAAGCCTTTTTGAAATCTGACACAGCGGCTGCCTTAACAAGAAGTTAAGCTTTATTTTGATGTATAACACTTGTATTTTTATGAACGTTAAATATATTTCTATTTCTGTCATTTGAATTTCACGCTCTGCAATTTCACCGGATGTTGTCGAGGTGGGTCGCTAGCAGAACGCCTGCGCCAGAAAGGTTAATTACATTTACATTATTAGTTTAATCACGTTATAATAATTACAAAGAATTGATTTGATAAAATAACAGTCTTCAATTTAATCATGCCAAAGACACGACACACCCTACCCTTCCTCCACCACTGTCTCTCTAGCATAATACCAACCCTACCCTCTGCCACTATCTCTAACTATCATAATATCAGCCCTCTGCCACTGTCTCTCTATCATAATACCACGGCATTTACATTCACTGGCTTTCTCTATCTTACACCCAATTTTAAAGTCCATAGAGTTTCATAAACAGCAACATCTCCTCAGTCAAATGAGAGACAGAGCCGGCCTTATGTAAATACGAAGATCAGAAATAAAAAGAACATTCCGTCCTCCTGAAGGAGTTGGAGATTATCGTTTGCTGTTTGCTGCAGTATGCAAATGTGAGGAGTGTCAGTGTGTGTGCGTGTGTGTGTTTGTGTGTGTTTTTGGCTAATGACAGGGAAGGTGAAAGTGGAAGGTTATGTACAGGTCAGCAGTCACACACAGACCTACACATCACATTCTCTTGTGTCTCACGCCGGTGACATCAGCAACCTCCCTGTGTCACCATGAGAGAGAAAGCTCTACCCAGCCCCAAAGACCGTTTTTATACAATGACATAATCTTTGAGGCTCCAGATATTACATAACGACATCGTCATGCAAAAATCCCTTCATATAAATTTGACTTATTGCAAATGCCAAACTTTTATCACCATGCTACAGTACAAATTGTTTGGACACATTACATCACATCTCCATTGGGGTTGTTTTCTCAGGAGCTGTAGCAGTGTAGTCACACAGTGTTGCGGCCGGCCGGCGCTCTGTTCTGTTCCAAGGTGTTAGGTAAACAGACTAGAGTCTGGCAACACTGTCACACAGCTACATGGGCTGGCCAACCTGAACCACACTGGTGCATTGGCCACGTCCCAAATGGCACCATATCCCCTATATAGTGCACAACTTTGGAAGTGCACTAGGGAATAGCGTGCCATTTGCCAGGGAGTGGTGGAAGTCAGCCGCCTGCAGTGGACAGCATCCCTACTGTTGTTACAGTTGTAATTTTTTAGTAAGCATTAAACATATTTCTAAAGGACTTGGGATTAGTGACTGGAAGCGATAATGAAATTAGAGTCGAATTGTGGAGGTAGTTTGAGGTGAAAAAGAAAGACAGAAAAAGTAACTAGTCTAGTAACTAGAAAACTAGTAACTAGAAAAAGGGGACAGATGAGAGTGAAAGAGAGGCACTCAGAGAAGAGGTGTAGAATGGGGTTAACAAGTGTCCTCTATCACTAATTAATGTTAAAGGGTCAGGTGGTCTCTAAACCTGGGATGACAGGTGTGAGCCAGGACAACAATGAGCAGGTTACGTTCCAAACAACACCCTATAATAGTGCACTACTTTTGGCCAGTGCACATCTGGCTTTGGTCAAAAGTAGTGCACTACATAGAGAATAGAGTGCCATTTGGAACATACATCTATTCGTTCCACAAATCACCTATGAATATGTCATATCCTTTGGAGAGGACTGATAACAGGACGTGTGGGCACTGAACGTCTGTTAGGCACATCCTGCTATGAATTACACATAGTTTGAAATGGTGTCTCTCTGCAAGGAGTCACCATTGGAAGACACGAGGAGTTACTGCAATGTCTTATGGAGGGACTCCATACCCTGGCAGAATGCCATGACCAGGCATTCGATACATTGCTGGAGCATATCCACGGATTCCCCACTGGAGATTCCGGAACCTGCTGGGTTTTTCTCGCAGTGCTCCCTCATTTTCGAGCTGCAGCCTTCTTCGTTCCCCTCGGACCTCTGGAGGATGGCGTATATCATAGCACTGATGTCCGGGATGGCACTCGCCTGGGCCACAGTGGTGTGGGAGCAACAGTTCGCCGTCTGGCTCAGTCTGGAGGAGTTTGTGGAGGAAGTTCGGAAGGTGTTTGATTCTCCGTTGTCCGGGAGAGAGGCTGCTTAAGCTGCTCCCGTAGTGTGGCAGACCACCCAGTGGATTTTCGCACGTTGGCGGCTGAGAGTGCCTGGATCCCGGAAGCATTGTTTGACATGTTCCTTCACGGATTATCGGAGGTGATCAAAGATGAGCTCGCAGCCCAGGAGCTGCCCATGGACCTTGACTCCCTCATGGCCTTGACCATCTGGATCGATGGGCTACTTCAAGGTCAGAACTGCCAATTGTCTTCAATTCCCACAATTCCCACTTCACATTTTCAACCTCTCTGTCACGGATTCCCCCGGTACTGCTGCTCATTCCGTTCACCAGCTCCGGAGGTCTATGTCACCGGCCTTCTAGGCGTCACCGAACTGGATCATTACCACCAACTCCGGACTGTCTTGTCTCATTACGCACACCTGGTTCACATTCCCCCATCACCGTGTTAGTGTGTACTTGTTATTGCGGGTCTCGTCCCATGTATCGTTATTACGGGTCTTGTCCCGTGTATGTATTAGAGGTTTATACCTCACTCTTTGTTTGGGTTATAGCCCTGTGTTATACATATATACGTCTTGGTTTTGGGCTTCGTCCCCATCACGTTCATGGGATACGCTATTTTGGAGTGGAGACACTGGTTGGAGGGGGCGGAACATCCGTTCATTGTGTGGACGGACCACAAGAACCTGGAAAATCTCCGCACCGCCAAGCGTCTCAATTCCAGGCAAGCTAGATGGGCCCTGCTTTTCACCCGGTTTAACTTCTCCCTCTCCTACCGACCAGGATCCAAGAACATCAAGCCGGATGCGCTGTCACGCCGCTATAGCCCCGCGGCTACACTCTTGGACCATCCTTCCCACCTCATGTCTGGCGATGGCACTCAGCTGGGGAATAGGGAAGCAGGGCCGTGAGGCGCGTTCCCAGCCGAGCTCCCCTCCAGGTGTCGCCCATCTTCCTCATTATCCCCTGTGTTCTCTGTTTGTCTGTTGCCAGTTCGTCTTGTCTTGTCAGGTCTTACCAGTGTGTTTTCCCGTCTCCCTGCTTTCTCATGTTCTGTTTCCTAGTTTCCCCGGTTCTGACCATTCTGCCTGCCCTGACCCTGAGCCTGCCTGCTGTTCTGTACCTTATTAACTCTGCCCTGGATTAGGGACCTCTGCCGGCCTTTGACCTGTCTTTTGCCTGCCCCCTGTTTGGGTCAATAAACATATGTGACTCTATCTGTCTGCATCTGGGTCTTATCGTGAGCTCTGATAGAGAGAGTGAGTCTAGAATGATTAATGACGCTGATTATTATAACAATTTTGGATGCAGCCACAAGCAGGCAAGGGGCTAGTATGGCTACTAGCTAACATCTGGGAAACACTCCTGCAATGTTGGGCACAGCTGGGGTGTAATCATTACTCCAAAACGTTTTGCAACGGATACGTTAACTCCAAACGGAAAATGTTTTGCAACGAAAATAGTTTTCCTTTGGACAAATTCAGGTAAGCCCCACACTGTTTTGTTCCATTTTCTTCAGTTTGGTTATATTTGGTTCCTAGTGAAATAATTAATAGACACCGTTTCAAAGTGTTTTGCAACTGAAAACAAAAACAGGCATTTCTTATTAATGGACTTATTCACGTATGTCCCTTCTTGATTTGGCCTGTAAAATGATTTCACCACGGTGAAAACTGTTCAGCCTCCCTCCCTCCCTCCCTCTCTCTTCTATCTCTCTATTCTCTCTGTTTTTCTCCCTATCCTTAAGTTATATCTCTACTCATGCAGTTTCCTTGACTTTGATGTGAACTCATTCAAACACTCATTCAGAATCGATGCTCCCCCTTCAACATGGCCACCTGAGATGGCAGGCTTTCTCTCTAACCATAGCTGTCTAATCTCCCTTTCCCTCTCGCTCTCTCCTTCAGTAAACCTCTATCTTCTTCAGTAAGCCAGGGAATAAGACCACCCTCAATAAATACAATTTCCTAAATCGTGACTTTCTTTTCCTCAAGCATACATACACTATAAATAATGTACTAATCAGCTTTGGATAATATATGCCAAAGTAGACAGAAAAGCAGTCTGGGTATAAATAGTGGAAGATAAAAAGACAAGCCCACCAGACTCTCTCCTGTCCTCACATTCACCCCAGTACAGTCACACACACACGCAGTCACACAAACATGCACACACACACACTGTCACACACACACACACACACACACACACACACACACACACACACACACACACACACACACACACACACACACACACACACACACACACACACACACACACACAACGTTTCTGGGCGGAAGTTTAAATGATTAATTGGGATCCAAGACGACAGTATCAATCATTAACATTCCCTCCCTCTTTCCCTCCTTCCTTCCTTCCATCCCTTCCTCCCTCCTTCTGCACTTGGCACAGCCTTCATCTAAGTGCCTGAGCAGAGTACTCCTCTTCAACAAGCAGCACAGTGCAGTGGAGAAGAGTGAGCAACTTGAAGAAGACCTTCTACAAGCATCACAGTGCGCAGCTGAACATTGTATGCTGGAAACACTTGGTTTGTTATTTTTTATTAAAACAAAACCGCTATTCATTAAATACGAATACAGAACTTGTTTTTGCATGGATTCTGCGAAGCGGTAAGCTTTAACAGCTCGGACCGGCATTTCTTGTCCCGGAATCCCACTTAACAGACAGGTTGAAGACTGCTAGCCATGAAGCTAGCAAAGTACCAGTTCCAGATGTGTTTTGCAATGGAGCCCTCATTGTCTGGAGAAATAAATGAACGGTTCCAGTGCTGTAGAAGCTGTATCTACTACGGGTCGCCAGCCTACGTAAGAAACTGGGGAAAATGCAGAATGGAACGTTTACATTTTCTACGCCGTTGGCTGGACGGCGTTCGCGCTTGTTGAATGCATCTCCGCCTTGTAGTTTGTCGTTATCCGACTGGCTGGTGTTGCCCGGAGCTCTCCCATCTGATAGCGGAGTTGAATGAGCATAGCATGAGGAAAAAAGCAATCAAAGATGGTCGCGTGTTACGAGTCGTGGAAGCCGATGACAGCGACCTCCTGCAAAGCAGTCTACACTCCCAACGAGAGGCCAGGAGGGGATACAAACAACAAATAGTTTTGCCGTCCTGGAGCCTGTTCTTCCTGCACCCTCGTCGCTGTAGGTGCCTGTGTCTGCGGCCACAGTGCCTACGATTTCGAAGTCGACGTCGGCAACCTTCCGTCCCTGCTCTGGATCAAGCGGGGCTTTTCCATCTGTCGGAGGCCTGAATCCTGTGAAGCGTGGGAGTGGGCGGATTTCCTCGTCCTTCTCGCCAGCTGTGATTTTGGGCAGCTCCGTGGTAAGAAATGTGACTGTTCCTGGTGCAAAAACAATGTCCTATCCTGGAGCAAGAGTAAATTACATTACTAAGCTGCCGATTGTACTACGCCAGGACATGGAAATCGATTCTATCGTAGTCCATGTGGGTTTTAATGACATTATGAAGGGCAGCTCTGAACAGTTGAAACTGGATTTTAATGAGCTGATTGACTCTCTGCTAAACATAAATAAAAGACCCCTCGTATCTGGCCCTGTGCCCTCTCTTAATAGTGACATTGAACGCTTTAGCAGGATTCTTTCTCTTCACAACTGGCTACGGGATTATTGCAGCTCAATGGGTGTAACGTTTGCTGACAATTTCGATACCTTTTGGAAACAAAACGCGTTTTATAAGGAGGATGGGATCCACCCAAATCATTTGGGTTCCTGGATCCTTTCACAGCATTATAAGGCTGCGTTGAGACAATGACTTATCAATGACCCAAGCCCAGCTCAGCTAATCCCTACCATTGTGACGCAGTGTAGTCATAATGCTTCAGCAAATGTACATTACACCAGGGGCATCGGTAGACACAATATAAGTAACATCATGTATGTCCTTCTAACTGCTCTGAATGCCTCTGCTGATCCTACAGCTATTGTATGCAGTAATCATGTGCCTACAAACCCGATTTACACTGTTTGCACTGAGCCGGTGTGCCCTAGGAGGAAGTCCACAGGATAAAGAACATGAGCACATCTATTGTTGCTAAGCTTCTGAGTAAAGCAATAAAAACAACTAAGCATCCCAGAAGAAAAGTGCTCAAAAAAGCACACGTTAACATATGTAGCTTAAGAAATAAGGTTAATGAAATCCATAATGTAATAGTAACAGGTTATCTGTTCATATTCTGACTATCTCTGAAACTCACTTCGATAATACCTTTTATGATACAGTGGTAGCAATACAAGGTTATAACATTTACAGAAAATATAGAAATACCAATGGTGGAGGTGTTGCTGTATATATTCAGAACCACATTCCTGCAAAGAGTAGAGAGGATCTCACGTTAAATACTGTTGAGGTAATATGGCCGCAGGGTCATCTGCCTCACCCGAAGCCCATTCTGGTGGAAAGCGGTTATAGACAACTAAGTGCTGACAGTCAGTATCTGGATAACATGTGTGAAATGCTTGATCATGTATATGAGTTCAATAGAGAGGTTTACTTTCTGGGTGATTTAAATATTGACTGGCTTTCATCAGGCTGCCCACTCAAGAGAAAGCTTCAAACTGTAACTACTGCCTGCAACCTGGTTCAGGTAATCAATCAACCTACCAGGGTAATTACAAACAGTACAGGAATGAAATCATCAACATGTATTGATCATATTTTACTAATGTTGCAGAGATTTGTTTGAAAGCAGTATCCAAATCTATCGGATGCAGTGATCACAGTATGGAAGCCATATCTAGGAAAACCAAAGTTCCAAAGGCTGGGCCTAATATAGTGTATAAGAGGTCATTCAAGAAGTTTTGTAGTGATTCATATGTTGTTGGTGTAAAGAATATTTGTTTGTGGTTTGTGGTGTGTAAAGAGGAGCAAACAGACACTGCACTTCACACATTTATGAAATTGCTTATTCCAGTTACAATTAAGCATGCACCTAATAAGAAAATGACTGTAAAAACTGTTAAATCCCCATGGATTGATGGGGAATTGAAAAATTGTATGGTTGAGAGGGATGAGGCAAAAGGAATGGCAAATACATCTGACTGCACAACTGATTGGCAAACATACTGCAAATTGAGAAATCGATACTAAACTGAATAAAAAGAAGACGAAACTACACTATGAAACAAAGATAAATGATAGAATGATAGCAAAAAGCTTTGGAGCACTTTAAATGACATTTTGGGAAAAAAGGCAAACTCAGCTCCATCATTCATTGAATCAGATGGCTCATTCATCACAAAACCAACTGATATTGATAACTACTTTCATTGGCTAGATTAGCAAACTTAGGCATGCCATGCCAGCAACATTCGCTGACACCACACATCCAAGTATATCTGAACAAATTATGAAAGACAAGCATTGTAATTTAGCATTCCCTAAAGTGAGTGTGGAAGAAGTGAGAAAACGATTGGTGTCTATCAACAATGACAATCCACCCAGGTCTGACAACTTGAATGGAAAATTACTGAGGATAATAGCGGACGATATTGTCACTCCTATTGGCCATATTTTAAATTTAAGCCTACAAGAATGTGTGTGCCCCCAGGCTTGGAGGGAAGCAAATGTCATTCTGCTACACTAGAATAGTAAAGCCCCCTTTACTGGCTCAAATAGCCCACCAATCAGCCTGTTACCAACCCTCAGTAAACTTTGACCAGATACAATGCTATTTTACAGCAAACATTCAGCATGCTTATAGGGAAGGATGTTCAACAAGCACAGCACTTACACATTATGACTGATGATTGATGATAAAAAATATTGTGGTGGCTGTTTTGTTAGACTTCAGTGCGGCTTTTGACATTATTGATCATAGTCTGCTGCTGGAAAAACGTATGTGCTATAGCTTTACACTCCCTGCAATATTGTGGATAAAGAGTTACCTGTCTAACAGAACACAGAGGCTGTTTTTAATGGAAGCCATAATCCATAATCCAGGTAGAATCAGGAATTCCCCAGGGCAGCTGTCTAGGCCCATTACTTTTTAAAATCTTTACTAATGACACCCCGCTGGCTTTGAGTAAAGCCAGAGTTTCTATGTATGCGGATGACTCAACTCTATACATGTCAGCTACTACAGCGACTGAAATGACTGCAACACTTAACAAAGAGTTGCAGTTAGTTTCAGAGTGGGTAGCAAGGAATAAGTTAGTCCTAAATATTTCTAAAACTAAAAGCATTGTATTTGGGACAAATCATTCACTAAACGCTAAACCTCAACTAAATCTTATAATAAATAATGTAGAAATTGAGCAAGTTGAGGTGAATAAACTGCTTGGACTAACCCTGGATTGTAAACTGTCATGGTCAAAACATGTTGATACAACAGTAGCTAAGATGGGGAGAAGTATATCAATAATAAAGCGCTACTCTACCTTCTTAACAGCACTATCAACAAGGTAGGTCCTACAGGCCCTGGTTTTAATCGCACCTGGACTACTGTTCAGTCGTGTGGTCAGGTGTCACAAAAAAGGAAAGTTGCAATTGGAAAGTTGCAATTGGCTCCGAACAGGGCAGCACGATTGGCCCTTGGATGTAATACTAATAATATACATGTCAATCTCTCCTGGCTCAAAGTGGAGGAGAGATTGACTTCATCACTACTTGTTTTTAATGAGAAGTATTGACATGTTGAATGCTGTCTGTTTGAACTGCTGTCGCACAGCTCGGACACCCATGCATACCCCACAAGACATGCCGCACGAGGTCTCTTCACAGTCCCCAAGTCCAGAACAGACTATGGCAGGCGCACAGTACTACATAGAGCCATGACTACATGAAACTCTATTCCACATCAAGTAACCGATGTAAGCAGTAAAATTTGATTTAAAAAAACAGATAAAATACACCTTATGGAACAGCGGGGACTGTGAAGCAGCACAAACATAGGCACAGATACATGCATACACAAACATACGATAACATGCGCACTATACACACACACATACACATGGATTTTGTACTGTAGATATGTGGTAGTGGTGGAGTAGGGGCCTGAGGGCACACAGTGTGTTGTGAAATCTGTGTTGTGAAACTGCCTTAATTTGGCTGGGCCCCAGGAAGAGTAGCTGCTGCTAATGGGGATCCATAATGAATACAAATACAAATACTGTACACTGGCCTACTCTCCACTGCTTACACAAAACTACAAGATCCACAACCTAAAGATCCGCATGATTTACCAAACAACAGCACTGCTGCAGCTCAAAGGGCAATGTGGAGAATATTCATAATTTTGGAAAAGAGACTGTGGGGAAACCTCTGTTCGGCTGTTAGCCAACTCCACTATTGAGCAGTGGAGGAGTTGGCTAAAGCACAAAGCTATGTGAATACCAGTCTAAGGCTTGTGTTATCGCCGGGAGAAATGAACAATGGACTCCACAGGTTATGTGACAAAGATGAGTAGCTACTCTACTGCAGCATCTGCCTAAATCCTGCTCCTCTCCCCTCCCGTCCTTTCCCCACCTCTCATCTCCTCTGCTCTGCTTTCCTCTCATCTCCCCCCCCCCCCCTCCTATTCTCTACACTCCTACTCAGCCCTTTTTCCCACTCCGCTCCACTCCCCATTAGACAGACAAGACAACATGAATTTTGCAAACAAGCTCCTCTCTGCTTCCTTTTACCAGACAGACAGTGAACAAGACGTTCTGCTGGCTGGGCCATCAATCCTAAGAAGAGTGGCTGTTGGACACAGAAGACATGTAGAACAAACAAACTATCCTTCTCCGGTCACCCAAAGTCATATCCATCTAACAGACAACATTTAGCGAGATGTTCACTTAGGCACTTCGGCATACAGGACACTTCCCATTACTTGGAACTAAAACCCTTCTGGAGAATAAAAAGCTGCCTTTTACAACAAACTAGAAGAGAGGACGCATTTAAATAATGGCCTGTAATACATCCCAAATGGCAGTCTATTCCCTATATAGTGCACTTTGACCAGGGCCCATAGGACTCTCGTGAAGTAGTGCACTATGTAGGGAATAGGGTGCCAATTGAGACACAGTCCTGGGAGACGGTTATCTTTCACATGATTAGTTTTACATCAGAAAATTCAAGATGTCTACAAAGGTAAAACATGACGATTTGATAAGGATGAACATTGCATTATGGTTATGGTACAACAGCTGTAAATATTTAATGGTATGCATTAAACACAGCAACTAAATTAGGTAAAGCAGCCGTGAGGCCATTTTCATTCCATTAACAGTAAGACACCCTTATTACAGCTGAGGGGACACAGCGAGGGATAGAGGAGGGAGGGAGATAGAGAACACGTGAAAAGAGAGATGGAGGACAGACGCAGAGAAATAGACAGACGTACATTTCACATTCTGTAGACGCGTGTGGATGTGTGCACGTTGATGGTCACACTTCCACATCGTATTAAATAACCAATCTCATGACGACGATCCTAATTGATGACAATAATGGTTGTAATTAAACGAACACGCACGGGCACGCACGCCTTCCCTGGTCTCAGTAGGTGTGAGAGCATTGTTACTGGCTACAGATCTGTAACAGCAAACAGGTGGCTCGCACAGCAGGACTGGGGAAGGGGCCATGCACAGCCGAGATACAGTCATATCAACACACAGTCACACACACTGTCACACACACACACACACACACACACACACACACACACACACACACACACACACACACACACACACACACACACACACACACACACACACACACACACACACACACACACACACACACACACACACACACACACACACCCTGACTTGAGAATACACAGTGGTAGATCCTTCCACCATTAGATCCAAGTCTCTGTCTACTATTCCCAGCAGTCAAGCTTTACTAATCCCTGACTAACTATGAAATGACTTTATGAGATGTAGTTATAAAGCCATTTGACAGGGAAGGCTCCACACTCACCATACTGTCACTCAGTTATGTCAAACACATAGCAGGTGATATGAGGTCAACACTTGACCAATGCGCTTTATCCTTTCAGTTACAGCAGGCAAAATGTTATGATTACTAATCTCCCTCTGTCTCTCTCTCCGCCCGCGTGGTGAACGGCGGCTGTTGGAATTCTCTCCCTCTCCCCTAATTATTTTTTTCTTCTTCTCCATCTCGTATATTCAACCCAGTCTCTCTCCAGCACGCTAGGATCTGGAAAGAAGGAGTCGGAGCAGAGGACTCTTAAAACCCATCGGAGGGCCTGTGAATTTTTCTTCTTCTTCCCCTCTATGGAAATCAAATGCCCATCCAACTGATTTGTTCTGGCACCGGCCCAGCCAACACCACCACCAACACTGCCACCACCACCAACCAGTGATGTGTGGTCAGGGTAGACAGGGTTGGCAT
This sequence comes from Salvelinus fontinalis, assembly GCF_029448725.1. Classification (NCBI taxonomy): domain Eukaryota; kingdom Metazoa; phylum Chordata; class Actinopteri; order Salmoniformes; family Salmonidae; genus Salvelinus; species Salvelinus fontinalis. The sequence continues at coordinate 44,477,892 of NC_074668.1, forward strand.
TGTTTTACCCTGTGAAAACGAGTGAAAAAATAACTGTAATGAAAAATAAATAAATCTACATTTGATCAATAATCATTTCGTCATCGTCATGCTTTTTTCTGCATGATAAAATCTATTTCTGAACTCGTACTTAGGTCCCAAATTTGCGGTGATCTGGTACAAAATGCGCCTTTCTCCTGTCCTTCAAACTCTAAGCTCAATGAAAGGCAATGACATGACTTGCGCATGCGTGTGTCTACCTTATACTGCCAGCTAAAGGATGCTGAAAGGCAGGCAGAAAGCTTCGCTGCCTTCCATGTGTCAATATGTCCCATGAAATTTCATATATTGGCGTGAAAAAAGTAATGGGGTTTACATTCGTTTTACTGCTAGCTAAAGTTAGCTGAACAGGATGACTAACATATTGCATCTGAAACCGTTTTCATAGTTGGATTTTCGTGCGAAACCAACACCTGACCAACACCTGAGCTTAGGGACCTACATCAAAGGAAGGGACAGAAAATAACACTATAGTTTCAATCTGAGTGTTATGACCAGAAAGACTGGCTCTGTGGCTGCGCTGTTAGCAGCTGACTCAACTGCTTCCCCTGCCTGCTGTTCTCCACAAGCGACAGCGTTTGGACAAGAGCCGGTTACTGCAACTTGAACAACTTGCCTATAGCACTCAACAAGTGTGAAAAGTCTCTCTCACATCCAAAGACAGACAGCTTTTAAGACATTTGGCAGCTCACGGATAGATCTGTCATTGAATGAACATCTGCATGCAGAAAGCAAAAGTAAAAGAGAACAGTGGCATTTGAATTAATGCTCATCATGCTACCTAGGTGAGAGTGCAGGCTCATCAAACAGGCCCAGGGGAAAGTACGTGTAGCTATAACATGCCTTCAATTTAAAAAATGAACCGTTAGCGACTCATTTAGAGACCAACACCATGTTTGCTTTTTGCTCATGATGGAATTGTCAATGAAGAACAAAGAACAAAGGGATGGATATGAGTGTCTGCCATAACCGTATCAGCCGCACAATGCAAGTCCTGGAACGGCAGCGTTAAGACTTGGATCATTTCTATGAGAGATTCGAGCAGAAATGCAATGATCTGGGCTTGGCAGAAAGCGAAACTCGTAGTAAACAGCCGATCAGTAGATAGGGGGCGAATTTACTACAACATACTGGACAAAACCAATGTTCAGATGAGAGCCATGTTTGACCACATTGGTGAACTTAATTTCCTTGGCTTAGTGGCCCGCACATTCTTTTCAACAATGTCACAAAAGTTAGACACCAGCAGATGAGAGCCTGTCAAAATATGATAAGAACTTGAATTTCGTTAGACTTAATGCTGATCTTGTCAGACTGTACAGTTCACAAATGGTACGAGACAAATAATTTAGACTCCTCCTCAGCTTTTTGTTCCAGCATGACACAGACTGTCCTCGAGGCGACAAAGTTACTACAGCTCCCAAGGCGACAAAGTTACTACAGCTCCCAAGGCGACAAAGTTACTGCAGCTGGTCCTCACTGTACCAGCCACCAACAGCGTCCGTTGAGGGAATTTTCTGAAATGGATAAAGACATGCAGTTGAAACTGGACCGATCAATGATGACTCTCATCCCTTGCCATATGATGACTCTCATCCCTTGCCCTTGGCATCGCGTCAAGACCGACAGACTTCTAAAACTGAGGGCCAACAGGCAGTTCAGTCACTGATGTCTTTACCCAGAAGGATAGACGGGTGATGCAAATGTGTATTTACAGTAGCGCCGTTTACTATTATTACATTACATGTCTATTGTGTATCTCAATCAGTAGCAATGACTACTAAGCATTTTTGTGTGTAGCACTGTCTACAAGTAGGTCTACTTGCTGGCATTTGGGTCGCTGTCTGTGGTGCTGAAAGTCACCTGTTCATGCAGGGCCTGGGAATCAGGGTTTACGTTAGCCGGTAATTGCTTGCTTTTGGCTGATAAAATAAATTAAAAGCTGATAAATAACATTTCGGAGAGAGAGAAAGCGAGAGAGGAGCCTTGGCCTAGGCTACTGTTGATTGCAAAGATAGAGGCCTTTTTTTCATTTAAGTAAAACTAAAGTTAGAGAGTATGACTGTAGTGAAAATTCTATACAAGGTAGGGCTCCAGACTGCGACCATTTAGTCGCATTTTATGACCCTTTCACTTGGCTGTGTGAGTAAAAAGAAACATTGGTCGCATTGTTGCGGGATGCACATTCATTCACCTCACTAAAACGCCTTATTCTTCAGGAGGCTAAAACCATGATTTGGTCAAACAGTAAAGTGCATTACCCTCTTGATTCATGCAATGAAAGTATCTGCCTGTGTGCCACTGTACCTGTTTTGCTGGGGACCGCTGCTGTGTCGAAAGAGTCACTCTCTCCTTTCCCGGGGGGAAAAATGCTCCGGGAGAAAGAAAAGTGTTCTGATTGTATAACATAAAAAAGTAAAATTCCTGTGAAAACACAACTATCTTGTTGTCACAGATGGAAAGAGGATGTTCTCAGCTTTCTGTAGGTAAACTTTTTATTTCTCAACTCTCAATTATGAGCGCAATAGCACCTATTTTGACAGATATTTGATATGGCTTTGAGATACAGAGCACTCGAAACGCACATTGGTCATTGTGAGTGAATAGGCCTCATTGGACAGTAGGCTAGAACTGCAACTTTTTTGGGGACATTAAATGTCTCAATAGAAAGTGCCTACTCGGCCTCAGACCTCACCACCTACACTGCTACCAGCACCACCACCAAGACTGCTACCACCACCACTACCACTAAGACTGACACCACCAGCCATCACTACCACCAACACTGCCACCACCACCAAGACTGCCACCACCAACACAGCAACCAACACCACCAAAACTGCCACCACCACCAACACTGCCACCACCACCACCAAAACTGCCACCACCAACACAGCAACCAACACCAACACCACCAAAACTGCCACCACCACCACCACCACCAACATTGCCACCACCAACATTGCCACCACCACCACCAAGACTGCCACCACCAACACAGCAACCAACACCAACACCACCAAAACTGCCACCACCGCCACCACCACCGCCACCACCACCAACACTGCCACCACCACCAAGACTGCCACCACCACCAAGACTGCCACCACTACCACCAATACTGCCACCACCACCACCAAGACTGCCATCACCACCACTACCACCAACACTGCCACCATCACCAACAGAACTGCCACCACCACCACTACCACCAACATTGCCACCACAACCACCAGCAAGACTGCCACCACCACCATTGCCACCACCACTCCTACCAGGCTGGGAGTCTAGGCTAGGCCAGTGAGAATCCAGATGGAACTGAATGGGAATTTGGAATATGGGGGGGCGGCTGTGGCTACTGTATCTTGTAGCCAATTCTTTGTGCATGAAAACAATAGAAGAGCTCCAGCACAGTATGGGACCAGGCTAGTGTCTGTCAGGCTTGGGTTAACCCAACATCTAGTCCTAGAGAGGGCCTGCATGGACCATGCCAGGTGTGACTGTGAGCCAATAAAATAGGTACTGTATGGAAGACCATGTTTACTGGTTGTGTTATCAATCAGCCATAAAGCTGTCTCTATGTGTGTTTATTATGCTGTGTGTCATAAAACATATTTATTACAGTGCCAAACAGCATCAGACTACAGGAAGTTCTGTCATACTTCTAAAGACAACCGGTCCCAAGTCAATCCTTTTTTTTCTAAATCCTTAAAATGACGAAACTCAAAAGGCTGTTAAACATGATAGAAAACATTAAATGCATGCCTCGGGCTGGAGTAACAACTGAATTAATCAGGTACTGAACTGTAATAACCTGTCAATCAAAATCCTCAAGTTATTGGATATTCATCCAATTGGAACATCCAGGAATATTCAAATCCCCTTTCGTAAAAAAAAAAGTTATCCAAGGGCTTGCAGATGATCTTTTCTTACTTGTTGAATATATTCTATGCCCAATTCAATATTTTAAACTGTTTCTGTCACTTCAATTATACAAAGAAAGAGGCAATACATCAAAACAAACAAAGCATGTATAAGCACTCGTTAAAAAAAAACATTTGTTATATAATTTTGAGAGAGTTTCATTTTTGGTACCGGTTTCAGTCAGGGGCTGAAGTAAACTCAGAGTCAGACATTCAGAAAAATGTATATCCTCATATGCATATTGCATACCCTACATATCATTCACTGCAGGTTGGGCCAAATAATTCTGAAGGCTCTAGTCACGACTCATTGACGACATCATTCATGAGCTCTCACTATTAGTGAGGGATAATGGATTAGAGTAGTACACATTAGCCTCGTACAGTACTGTAGTAGTAACCCTCTACTCCAAAGTGAGAAATCTGTGTGCAGCCCCTCCAGACTGACCTCCATTTCCATCTCTCTCCTGTCTGAGTCCTGTCCCTGCTGTGAGATCAGCATACAGAGATAGTGTGTGTCTAACATCCCCAACATCTATGAGCTACTGCAGTGCTAGTCCATTAGAGTTTACAGATATCATGTATAATTTATTGGCTTGCCAGTTTGACGTGCTCCTCTGTAGTTGTCACTTTCTCTCTTTCTCCGTTTCAATCTTTCTCCCCCTTTTACCTCTCTCCCTTCTCTCTCTCCCTTTCCCTCTCTCTCTCTGTCTCTGTTACCCAGCCAGCTCGGCCCGGCGCGGCACGGCCCTCAGTCAGCCAATCATTCAGGGACGCTGAGTGCCTGACTGGGAGAACTAGGTCATGAGTGCTGATGCTGCTGCTGCACTAGGCAGGCTCGTGGTGAGCTAAGAGTGGGACAGAGAGGCGTTTGACCACACTCTCTCTCTTGCTCACTGTCTCTCAGCTTTGACCCCTCTCTATCTTTCTCTGTTCTCTCTTCCTCTCAGCTCTCTCTTCTTTTCTCTCTCGCTCTCTCTCCCTCGCTCTCTCACTCTCTCTCTCTCTCCAACAGAAACATGTCTGCAAAACAGGAGCAGTGACAGGGAGTTATTGACAGACAGGAAGAGGAGCTAAAGGTTTGACGCTACAGCCATGGGACTTTCCTGTACCAAACAACAAAGGGATGAGGTTACGTTATTTTGTGATATTTGCATTATGCCTCGACAGACATTGTTTTGCCTTGGAAATAATCACAAGGTTTTTCTGTGTGGCACGGACTGTCAGGCAGAAAACAAAACAATGAACCATGGTCTTCACACCGTGGCGTCAGTTGGTTGCTATGCAAATGAAAACCTTTCCCGGTACAGTAGGCTCTTTCGAAAGCACAGTAAAAAGTTGTAAATTATAAACTCTCCTCACAAACATTGCTCTGTCCATAAAATGTCAAACGTGCACTGGCATAGTGGACACTCACAAATGGCAACCCATTATTCCCTATATATAGTGCAATACTTTTGACCAGAGCCCTATGGGCCCCGGGAATAGAGTCAGTCACAGCCACAGAGTTTCCAATTTCTATACAATAGCAGGACTCACTCATAGACCAAAGCATGCCACTGGTCCTGACAAATGCTGACTAGCCCCATCCTAGAACACATCAATCCACTAGGCTAATGCTATAGACATCTTCCTGAGCCCCTGCAAGCCCAGCGCTGGGCTGCATGTTAATACACCTACAGATGACGTGGCTGTTACTAATATTACTCTGTGGCAACCCTAGTGTACTCCAGGGAATCTATCTGACGTCTTTATTGAGGCTGTGTCCTAAATTGCACCTTATTCTCTATGTAGTGCAGTACTGTAGTGCATGAACAGGGCCCTCTGGTCAAAGACTTGTGCACTATATAGGGAATAGGGTATGGGCCCTGGTCAAAAGTAGTGCACTATAAAGGGAATAGGGTGGCATTTGAGACAGATCCTGTGTGTGATCTCTGAAGGGGAACCAAAGATAAAAATAGCACAAAAAAAGGACACCGTTGGCAAAGACATTAGGCTACGATGGATGATGGATAAAACTAAGCATATTTAGGAACAACAAAACAAATGTGTCCGGAGCTCTACATCGCCAATTGTATTTCTAACATCTACCCTTTTAATGGAAAGGGTAGATGTGAACTATAAAGATCTTTACGCAAAACCCCCACTGCTGCAAATGGAAAGGCTCCAAAATGCATGGAAATAGATTGTGCTCTCTACAGACTACTATAAATAGGCCCTGTTGACGGATTAACTAAAAACAGTCCTTTAGGTCATTAGGTTTTAAAGTAGGTACTTTACATTGTACATTAAAGGGGTTCACTCCAAAGTTTGTCAGGTGCTGTCTACAAACTAGGCACCATACATTATAAGCATTGTTCTGGGATTCATCCAATGGCATTGAGCTTAAATACCTCCTCAGTCACTGGCTTCATCAATAAGTTGACCGTAAGTACATATCCCAACCAGAAGCCATGGATTACAGGCAACATCCGCACCGAGCTAAAGGCTAGAGCTGCCGCTTTCAAGGAGCGGGACACTAATCCGAACGCTTATAAGAAATCCTGCTATTCTCTCAGATGAACCATCCAAGCAAGGTGTCAATACAGGACTAAGATTGAATCCTACTACACCGACTCTGATACACATCGGATGTGGCAGGGCTCGCAAACTATTACAGACTACAAAGGGAAACCCAGTTGTGAGCTGCACAGTGACGCGAGCCTACCAGATGGGGTAAATGCATTTTATACTCGCTTCGAGGCAAGCAACACTGAAGCATGCATGAGAGCACCAGCTGTTCCGGACGACTGTGTGATCACGCTCTCCATAGCCAATGTGAGCAAGATCTTTAAACAGGTCAACATTCACAAGGCCGCGAGGCCAGAAGGATTACCAGGATGTGTACACAGGGCACGCACATACCAACTGGCAAGAGTCTTCATTGACAGTTTCAACCTCTCCCTGACCCAGTCTGCAATACCTACATATTTCATGGAGACCACCATAATCCCAGTGCCCAAGAACACGAAGGTTACCTACCTAAATGACTACCGCCCATAGCACTCACGTCAGTAGCCATGAAGTACTTTGAAGGCTGGTCATGGCTCACATCAACACCATCATCCCGGAAACCCTAGACCCATACCAATTCGCATACTGCCCCAACAGATCCACAGATGATGCAATCCCAATTGCACTTCACACTGCCCTTTCCCACCTGGACAAAAGAAACACCTATATGTAAATGCTGTTCACTGACTACAGCTCAGCGTTCAACACCATAGTGTCCACAAAGCTCATCACTAAGCTTGTAACGGTAGTCCTCCTCCCCTTCACCCGAAAAGGAGGAGTAGTGATGGAACCAAGGCGCAGTGGTTTGTGAACACATAATTTATTTAAAGACAAGACGAAAAAACACGAACTTCACTATAACTAACAAAACAACAAACGGAGTAGACAGACCTGGACGACGAACTTACATTAAACACGAAGAACGCACGAACAGGGAAAATAGACTACACAAAATGACGATGTACAAAAACAAACCGAACAGTCCCGTATGGTGCGACAAACACTGACACAGGAGACAACCACCCACAACGAACACTGTGAAACAACCTACCTAAATATGACTCTCAAATAGAGGAATGCCAAACACCTGCCTCTAATTAAGAGCCATACCAGGCAACCCCTTAAACCAACATAGAAACAGAAAACATAGAATGCCCACCCAAACTCACGTCCTGACCAACTAACACATACAACAAACTAACAGAAATAGGTCAGGAACGTGACAAAGCTAAGGACCCTGGGACTAAACACCTCCCTCTGCAGCTGCATCCTGGACTTCCTGATGGGCCGCCATCAGGTGGCAAGGGTAGGCAAACACACATCTGCCACGCTGATCCTCAACACGGGAGCCCCTCAGGGGTGTGTGCTTAGTCCCCTCCCTCCTGTACTCCCTGTTCGCCAAGCACAACTCCAACATCATCATTAAGTTTGCTGACGACACAAAGGTGGTAGGCCTAATCACAGACAACGATGAGACAGCCTATAGGGAGGGACTCAGAGACCTGGCAGTGTGGTGCCAGGACAACAACCTCTCCCTCAATGTGAGCAAGACAAAGGAGCTGATCGTGGACTACAGCAAAAGGAGGGCAGAACATGCCGCCATTCACGTCAACGGTGCTGTAGTGGAGCGGATCGAGAGCTTGAAATTCCTTGGTGTCCTCATCACCAACAAACTAACATGGTTCATGCCATCCAGGACCTATACACTAGGCGGTGTCAGAGGAAGGCCCAAAAAATTGTCAAATACTCCAGACACCGAAGTCATGGACTGTTCTCTCTGCTACTGCACGGCCAGTTTTATTTTCTTTAAACTGCATTGTTGGTTAAGGGCTTGTAAGTTAGCATTTCACGGTAAGGTTATATTCGGTGCATGTGACAAATAAAATTTGATTTGATTTGATATTCAAGCCCAAATTCCAAGTGAATGGGAAAGGCACCATCTAATTAGAGTTAGGTAAGACTTCATTCAATCCCATTAAGTCCGTTTTACATAATAATGATCATATCATAACAGGTTATAACTTAATAATATGCTATTCTGTATCTGTAGTTATAGAAGAGTTAGATTACTGCTCAGGGTCTTTTAGGTGCTGCTGCAGCTTTACTAATCTGACATAAGCGTGTAACACTGTGTAGCCTAACACATGCACGTGCTACTGATTGGGGAGCTCTCTAAGAAAGTAGTGTCGTTTGTTCCACTGTGTGGTTTTAGAAAACAATGTGTAGACCAGTGTTTAAAAAAACGTGTAGACGAGTCAAGAAATACACGTACTATAACATTAAAATGAGCCAGAGCTGCGAAAATCCTTGGATTCGGGTCCTTTCTCTCTATTATCCTATCTGAAGAGAGAGCCACCACAGAGGATATTATTTTTGCAGGGATATGCACAGATAGGTGCCAGAGCACCTGCCCCCTCTGTGAAAGTGCCCCTCCCAAGATGTTAGACGGAGCACCAGCTGTCCCCATTCTCAGTGTCCTGTCCTTACTGTAATTGTCTGTCAGGTAGCCTACACTTGAGGCTGGTGTTTAACCAAAAGACCCAAATAGATGCATACAAGCAATTGGTTACGCTATACTTATGCATTCTTTTTAATATGAATACCATTTAGTTACTTGAATGTAATGTACTATCATTTCATGATACATGATACATTTTCACGATACCAGAATGACTTGCATTTAAAAAAAAGTTTATTAAATGTGTGTTTACATCTTCTTCCCTACCACATTGATTGATGTACTGAGGCGCATGATCTGATATTAGTTGTTGTTTGTTGAAACAAAACAACCTGTTCAGTTCTATGTGCACGACAAGTAAAACCCGGTGCTACACCACCACATCTAAACATCTTGGAAACTACGGCAGCGCAAATTGGCCTACAATTTCACAAACATATCAGTGAATGAGATTTATTGATAATAAAAGGGACGAGGTGCTAAATGTTCAGTCGATACATGATGATGACTCTGAATATCATGCCAGCCTGAAATACATTCAATGCAACTGCAGCAACCGAATTCTATTGGAGACCGACGCCTGTCGGATCTCGCGCTGACATCCGGCGAGCGCACAAGCTAAAGAAGGCCCACATTTCCAAGTGTCTCCATTCTACTGATCATCTATGAATATCAACGAAAATGTTTCCTTACCGGTCCTCTCCTCTTCAAAGACACATTCTTCCACAACAGAAGATGTAGCTGGTGGAGGAATCCCATTTTCACAGGCTCGCGGTTTAACGGTTAAATTATGACACCGTTAATTAAGTTGCCATATAGTGGTGGATTTTTGGAAATGGATTACGAACCATTCCGACGTATTTAAATGACAATTTAGATACATTTCTGTTGGACAAGCTATACAGACTTGATATGGGCTTATTTGCCCATATTACCTCTCGCTCTCTATCTCTCTCTCTCAACTAGACCAGATGACTGTTTTCCTCCACTGATGGCTAAATGTGACTAGCTGTATTTCAGCGGCAAGCCAGGCTGGTATTCTGTATGCAATCACCATCCGCGGAAAAATACAGAAGCATCCAATGGAAACCGTGCTTATGCAATGCGTTAGAATGAACCGAGCACCGTGGGTATAGGGAGAAATATCACCGTCGTGCAGTCTAGTGGGCGGAGACAGCTACAGTAGTCCTCTTCTCCCACTGGAATCTCGATACTATACTAGTATTTTAACCTCGTCATTTCAGTGTAGACAGCCTCTCAGTGTTCCCAAATCTGAGTTGTAGAATTCTAGATCTCTCTAAATGTTGTTCTTACAAAATATTTTTTGTATGACCATTGCTGTCTCAAATGTTAAGTCATGCACTCATGTGTCACTCTGTGTGTGTGTGTGTGTGTGCAGAGAGAGAGATTATACAAAAATGGAGACAGACTGAGCATCTTTGTGTCTTTATGCAGGGGTTCTAAATACTAGGGGTCTGGGAGGACCCAACTAAGTTGTCTAGTCAAATCTTAAACAAAATATTGTGCATATCAATTCACTTCTACCACTTGAGGATGATCTATTTATTTACCTGATCCTAAAGAATATACCTGGCAAAGCAAATGCTTTACTTCCGATGCCATCTAGTGGTCTTTTTATAAATTGTTACTGCTACAATTGTTATCTTTTCCCTTTATATAGTGCGCTACGTAGAGAATAGGGCTCCAATTGGGGCACAACAGTAGTGGCACGACAGTAGTGGCACGACAGTAGTGTTCTACTTGTTAGTAGGGGAAAGTAGGGGTGTGATAAACGTATAAAAGCATAGGGCCGAGGAGCATAGGCTCCTCGGCGGTTTATTGCGAAGGTGTGAGTAGGTAAAACACGATTTAAATGATAGCCCTTTTCAAGCCTTCCATTTTGGTACAATTATCAGTTTAAATCAGACAGCTTTTGCACAGTAGCCAAACTGAGGGCATGGTCACGGGCGGGACCTGGTCTACAACAGGAGAGAAACTAGGCAGGGCTGTGTTTGAACAGATACAGTGCATTTGGAAAGTATTCAGACCCCTTGACTTTTTCCACATTTTGTTAAGTTTCAGCCTTATTCTAAAATGTATTAAATAGTCCCCCCCCCCCCGTATCAATCTACACACAATACCCCATAATGACAAAGCAAAAAACGTTTTTTTGAATTTTTAGCAAAAAATAATAAGAAAATACTGAAATATCACATTTACATATTCAGACCCTTTACTCTGTACTTTGTTGAAGCAACTTTGGCAGAGATTACAGCCTCGAGTATTCTTGGGTATGACGCTACAAACATTTGGGGAGTTTCTCACATTCTTCTCTGCATATACTCTCAAGCAGGTTAGATGAGGAGCGCCGCTACACAGCTATTTTAAGGTCTCTCCAGAGTTGTTCGATCGGGTTCAAGTCCGGGCTCTGGCTGGGTCACTCAAGGACATTCAGAGACTTGTCCCAAAGCCACTCTTCATTGTCTTGACTGTGTGCCTAAGGTCACTGTCCTGTTGGAAGGTGAACCTTCGCCCTAGTCTGAGGTCCTGAATGCTCTGGAGCAGGTTTTCATCAAGGATCTCTCTCTACTTTGCACTGTTCATCTTTACCTCGAGCCTAACTAGTCCCCCAGTTCCTGCCGCTGAAAAACATCCACACAGCATGATGCTGCCACCACCATGCTTCACCATAGGGATGGTGCCAGTTTTCCTACAGACGTGACGCTTGGCATTCAGGCCAAAGAGTTCAATCTTGGTTTCATCAGACCAGAGAATCTTGTTTCTCATGGTCTGATAGTCTTTAGGTATCTTTTGGCAAACTCCAAGCAAGCTGTCATGTGCTTTTTACTGAGGAGTGGCATTCGTCTGGTCACTCTACCATATAGGCCATATAGGTGGAGTGCTCCAGAGATGGTTGTACTTCTGGAAGGTTCTCCCATCTCCACAGAGGAATTCTGGAGCTCTGTCAGAGTGACCATCGGGTTCTTGGTCACCTCCCTGACCAAGGCCCTTCTCTAGGAAGACTATTGGTGGTTCCAAACTTCTTCCATTTAAGAATGATGGAGGCCACTGTTGTAACGGAATTCCTCCTCCTCTTCATACGAAAAGGAGGAGTGGTGATTCGACCAAGACGCAGCGTTGTAACTTGACATTATATTTATTAAACAAGACGAAAAAAACACGAAACGAAATACACTTGAATAATTAACAAAATAACAAAACGGAGTTGACAGACCTGGACATGGAACTTACATAAAACACGAAGAACTCACGAACAGGAACAGACTACATAAACCGAGACAGTCCCGTGTGGCGCGACAAACACTGACACAGGAGACAACCACCCACAACAAACAATGTGAAACAACCTACCTTAATATGACTCTCAATTAGAGGAAACGCCAACCACCTGCCTCAAATTGAGAGCCATACCAGGCAACCCATTAACCCAACATAGAAAACACATAACATAGACTACCCACCCAAAACTCACGCCCTGACCAATTAAACACATACCACACAACAGAAAACAGGTCAGGAACGTGACAGAACCCCCCCCCCCCCCCAAGGTGCGAACTCCGGGCGCACCCCTACAACTCAAGGGGAGGGTCTGGGTGGGCATCTGCCCGCGGTGGCGGCTCCGGCGGTGGACGAGGACACCACTCCACCACTGTCTTTGTCCCTCTAATTCGCGTCCTTTGAGTGGCGACCCTCGCCCCCGACCATGGTCCAGGAACCCTCACTAAGGCCCCTCCTACATAGAGGAGACAGCTCAGGACAGAGAGGTAGCTCAGGACAGAGAGGTAGCTCAGGACAGAGAGGTAGCTCCGGACAGAGAGGTAGCTCCGGACAGAGAGGTAGCTTAGGACAGAGGGACAACTCTGTGCTAATGGCAGCTCTGGACTGGGTGGCAGCTCCGGACTGAGTGGCAGCTCCGGACTGAGTGGCAGCTCCGGACTGAGTGGCAGCTACGGACTGAGTGGCAGCTCCGGACTGAGTGGCAGCACATGACTGGAGGGCAGCTCATGACTGTAGGGCAGCTCATGACTGTAGGGCAGCTCATGACTGTAGAGAAGCTCATGACTGGAGGGCAGCTCATGACTGGAGGGCAGCTCATGACTGGAGGGCAGCTCATGACTGAAGGGCAGCTCATGACTGTCTGGCGGCTCTGGCGGCTCCTGACTGACGGACGGCTCTGGCGGCTCCTGACTGACGGACGGCTCTGGCGGCTCCTGACTGACGGACGGCTCTAGCGGCTCCTGACTGACGGACGGCTCTAATGGCTCGGGACAGACGGGCGGCTCTAATGGCTCGTGGCAGACGGATGGCTCAGAAGGCTCGTGGCAGACGGATGGCTCAGAAGGCGCTGGGCAGACGGATGGCTCAGAAGGCGCTGGGCAGACGGATGGCTCAGAAGGCGCTGGGCAGATGGATGGCTCAGACAGCGCTGGGCAGACGGATGGCTCAGACGGCGCTGGGCAGACAGATGACTCAGACGGTGCTGGGCAGACAGATGGCTCAGACGGTGCTGGGCAGACAGATGGCTCAGACGGTGCTGGGCAGACGAGCAGTGCAGGCGGCGTTGGGCAGACAGCTGACTCCGACCTGCTGAGGCCCACAGTAGGCCTGGTGCGTGGTGCCGGAACTGGTGGTACCGGACTGGAGACACCTACCTCAAGGCTAGTGCGGGGAGCAGGAACAGGGCACACTGGACTCTCGATGCGCACTATAGGCCTGGTGCGTGGTACCGGAACTGGAGGTACCGGGCTGAGGGCACGCACCTCGGGACGAGTGCGGGGAGCAGGAACAGGGCACACTGGACTCTCGATGCGCACTATAGGCCTGGTGCGTGGTACCGGAACTGGAGGTACCGGGCTGAGGGCACGCACCTCAGGGCGAGTGCGGGGAGAAGGAACAGTGCGTACAGGGCTCTGGAGACGCACAGGAGGCTTGATGCGTGGTGCCGAAACTGGAGGCACTGAGCTTGAGACACGCACCACAGGGAGAGTGCGTGGAGGAGGAACAGGGCTCTGGAGACGCACTGGAAGCCTGGTGCGTGGTGTAGGCACTGGTGGTACTGAGCTGGGGCGGGAAGGTGGCGCCGGATATACCGGACCGTGTAGGCGTACTGGCTCCCTTGAGCACTGAGCCTGCCCAACCTTACCTGGTTGTATGCTCCCCGTAGCCTGACCAGTGCGGGGAGGTGGAATAACCCGCAACGAGGCTATGTAGGCGAACCGGGGACACCATGCGTAAGGCTGGTGCCATGTAAGCCGGCCCAAGGAGACGTACTGGTGGCCAGATATGTAGAGCCGGCTTCATGGCACTTGGCTCAATGCTCACTCTGGCTCAATGCTCACTCTAGCCCTACCAGTGCGGGGAGGTGGAATAACCCGCACCGGGCTATGCACACATACAGGAGACACCGTGTGTGCGCTCTACTGCGTAACACGGTGTCTGCCCTTACTCCCGCTCTCCACGGTTAGCCTGGGAAGTGGGCGCAGGTCTCCTACCTGCCCTAGACCCACTACCTCTTAGCCTCCCCCCCCCCCCCCCCAAGACATTTTTGGGTTGTACTTGCGGGCTTTTCGGGCTTCCGTGCTAGACACGTCCCCTCATAACACAGGTTCCTCTCTCCGGTTTCCTCCGCTCTCCGAGCTGCCTCCAGCTGTTCCCATGGGAGGCGATCCTTTCCAGCCAGGATCTCCTCCCATGTGTAGCAACCCTTACCATCCAAAACATCCTCCCATGTCCATTCCTCCTTCTTGCGCTGTCCCTTCCTCCCGTTACACCGCTGCTTGATCTTTTGTTGGTGGATGGTTCTGTAACGGAATTCCTCCTCCTCTTCATACGAAAAGGAGGAGTGGTGATTCGACCAAGACGCAGTGTTGTAACTTGACATTATATTTATTAAACAAGACGAAAAAAACACGAAACAAAATACACTTGAATAATTAACAAAATAACAAAACGGAGTTGATAGACTTGGACATGGAACTTACATAAAACACGAAGAACTCACGAACAGGAACAGACTACATAAACCGAGACAGTCCCGTGTGGCGCGACAAACACTGACACAGGAGACAACCACCCACAACAAACAATGTGAAACAACCTACCTTAATATGACTCTCAATTAGAGGAAACGCCAAACACCTGCCTCTAATTGAGAGCCATACCAGGCAACCCATTAACCCAACATAGAAAACACATAACATACACTACCCACCCAAAACTCACGCCCTGACCAATTAAACACATACCACACAACAGAAAACAGGTCAGGAACGTGACAACTGTGTTCTTGGGGACCTTCAATGCTGCAGACATTTTTTGGTGCCTTTCCCCAGATCTGTGCCTCAACACAATCCTGTCTCGGAGCTCTACGGACAATTCCTTCGATCTCATGGCTTGGTTTTTGCTCTGACATGCACTGTCATCAGGGGACCTTATATAGACAGGTGTGTGCCTTTCCAAATCATGTCCAATCAATTTAATTTACCACAGGTGGACTCCAATCAAGTTGTAGAAACATCTCAAGGATGATCAATGGAAACAGGATGCACCTGAGCTCGATTTCGAGTCTCATAGCAAAGGGTCTGAATACTTATGTAAATAATTTACACTGTGTGTAAATTGCAAACGATTTTTATTTATTTAAACAATTTTAGAATAAGGCTGTAACGTAACAAAGTGTGGAAAAAGTCAAGGGGCCTGAATACTTTCCAAATGCACTGTAAGATTCAGAAGTAAATTGCTGGCAAGCCAACTGCAAGAAAAGTGGCATTGGCCACATAAAACCGTTATTCTGTGGTCATGGTGTGGTACCTCTTTCCTCTGCATTTTTCAACAATGGCACGAAAACATTGTGGTTAAGTCACACGCCCTTGGTGCCTACGGATGACCTCAACTGAAGTGATTGTTCTGAGCATACAGCTTAGATTATTAATGGGGAAAAGATATTGAACAAAGCTCAAATACAGTAAAAAAAAGGGAAGCTGGAACATATGAAATGAATTCAGAGCAGAAAACCGATTAGGATCTACTGATTAGGATCTAGTAGAAAGTCCGGTTGACCAAAATCTCTGCTTGTACCCTCGTCCAATGATTGAAATACGCTTATTTTGGGCTCTTTCATTATTGTGATTGTTGTTGTGAGCACTAAATATGCTCCCAACAATTGAATGAGTACATATAAAATGTAAATAATGAGAGTAAAATTAATGTATTCTTAAAGTAACTACAAGAGTGCCCTACCAAAGCTCAGCTGTACTATCCAAATGACTGTCATAAAGTCACAACCAAGGGTGTGGTTTGTGGTAAGTGCATGTTGAGAGAGAACAGAATGATGATGTAGTGATAAAGGAGCAAAAACGGGTCAAAACAGGATTTCCTACACACTGGTATGTGCCGCTGCCTACGTTACTACATAATCTCAAGGGAGAAAAGTCATCTTCAGTGAGTCTTACCTCCACAGGACAGCAAACACGGACAGACATTCACCTCGGACCTCACCCAGGTGAGTACAATTGAGCCTTGGTGTCGTGAGACGTACCACTGAGCCTAGGTGTCGTGAGACATCTCTATTTGCCAAATCAAATCTTATTGGTCACATTCACATGGTTAGCAGATGTTAATGCGAGTGTAGCGAAATGCTTGTGCTTCTAGTTCCGACAGTGCAGTAATATCTAACAAGTGATCTAACAATGCCAGCGCTACTAAAAGGATTCTATGGAATGGGATGCTCATCTGGGTAAATTTAAAAAAAGAATCGGTGATGGCATGGCTTACTACCAGGGAGAACACTAAATATAAGTGTATCTATGCATTAGATAAAATGTTTGTTGTTGCAGCCTTTTTGGGACATCTCCTTGATGTGTCTTTATGCACGAAGAATGCAATGGTTCTGAATACTACACTCTTAGAAAAAAAGGAGCTATCGCAAACCTTAAATGGTTCTTTGGCTGTCCCCATAGGAGAACCCTTTGAATAACCATTTTTGGTTCCAGGTTCCTTTCCACAGAGGGTTCTACATAAAACCCAAAGGGGTTCTATGTGGAACCAAAAAGGGTTTTCCCTGGAACCAAAACGTGTTCTCCTATGGAGGCAGCTGAATAACCTTTTTGGAATACTTTTTTCTAAGAGTGTAGGGGTCTGGGAAGGCTGAAAAATAATGTTCGTGTCATGCACAGCATGATACATTGTATCTCATTACATAGCCACACACAGCAGGAGGCCATTCAGGCATCACACATTATATTTCACACCGCATGAATCAGCACAAAGCAAGAGCACTTCAGCAGGTACCATCTGAAACCATTTCTGTTCCTCTGACTGTCATTTCATCTCCTTTGAAACTGTATGGAGGAGGCAGAAAACGTGCCTTTATGTACATGGGCTATGTGAAAAAAGAGAGATCATTTTCATTTGTAGTGATATATGAATATTTTCTGATTACTTGAATCAATTAATCAGTCCTCAGATATGGTATATTCCGTCTTCTGTAAGGCTAATAATTTGCTGTACTTAATGTATTTAACTGTCACAGTGATTGTGAAATACTGATGGTAAGTGGGATGGTTATCTTAAAAATAGAAAGAAGTGAGAGGAAGTGGTATTGCAGAGGGGAAAGTGAAAGTGGAGTGACTATTTTCATTCATTAGAGAATGAATGTATTTATGTCTGTATTTATAAGGAATTCCAAGAGCTTCTTCCAACCCTATTCTTTAAAGACCCGATTCAGACTTAGAAAAGGTATGCTTTTCCTAAGCGTTTTGACTGGGCCCTTGAATCTATTGAATACTAATTTATCTTATTGTCTTACCAGGGAGGAAATATTACACTATTCGAGTAACAATCCCAAGGAGATCGTGTGATTCTGGACTAAACTAAAGTACGCCGCAATTCCACCATTCAGTCTGTTGCCTGCCTGTCATCCCCTGAGTCAGTGATGACTACCTCCATGCCCCTGTTCCTCTCAGCCATTATGCTCCTCAGCATCTCCTCTTATGTGCTCCACCAGAGGCTCCTACTGCTGGCTCAGATAGGGATCGCTCATCAACACCAACCCAGGAACCTCACCATCCTGCTGTGGCACTGGCCTTTCGGCCATCCCTACAGCCTGGAGGGAGATGTGTGCAGCGACAAGTACGGTATCCCAGGCTGCCTCCTCAGTGACAACACCTCCCTGTTCCCCCAGGCAGACGTGGTGGTCTTCCACCACCATGAGCTGAGGACCGGCCGCTCTTCCCTGCCTCTCCACCTCCCCCGGCCAGTCTCCCAGCGCTGGCTCTGGCTGTCCCTTGAGCCCCCGGTGCACAATGGCAACCTGACCCAGTACAATGGACTGTTCAACTGGACCATGAGCTACCGAGGCGACGCTGACATATCCATGCCCTATGGGAAGATAGTTCCGGTTCCACATAACGGTAACAGTAACAGTAGCAGCTTTGTGATCCCCAAGAAGAGGGCTTGTCTGGCCAGCTGGGTGGTCAGCAACTACAGGCCAGACCATGCCAGGAGTCAAGTCTACCAGAGCCTGAGGAAGTACATTCCCATAGAGGTGTATGGACACTGGTCAAAGAGGCCACTGACCGACCAAAGTCTGATACCCATCATTGGCCACTGTAACTTCTACCTGGCTTTTGAAAACTCAGTGGCATTGGACTACATAACTGAGAAGTTGTGGAGGAATGCCTACCAAGCAGGGGCAGTACCTGTGGTTCTGGGAACCTCTCGGGCTAACTATGAGGCCCTTGTGCCACCAGGCTCGTTCATCCATGTCAGTGACTTCAATAGCACAGAGGGGCTGGCTGTCTTCCTACAGCAGCTGGCCACAGACAGAGGACGCTATGAGGGTTACTTCAAGTGGCGTCAGACACATAGAATCAAGATGTACACCGACTGGAGAGAGAGGCTCTGTAATATCTGTGCCAACTATCAAAGACTACCAGGTAACAAGGTGTACTACGATCTGGAGGCATGGGCCAGTAGATAACATCATAGATGCTTTTGCTACTGTAGGTTATTTTGTACTACAATATGTTCAAGAACTTGTACTGTAGCCAGTTTTTTTTCACATGCAAAACAACAGTCTGCAGTGAAACTTGAAATGCATTCTGTTCTGGTGGTGTGCCACTTTAACATCAGCTGGATGATATTACAACATTGACATTCGGTCCCTAATGCAGAAACACCACAGACAAATCACAACTTCTGTAAAAGAGGGAAGTTATTAATATAACACCCAGCTTTCTGACACAGTACATTTTTTTGTTCATATATTAGATGCTTTATTTTATTATTATTATTAGTATGCATTTTCTTTCTGTATCTAATCAGGTTGGCAAATGTGGGTGGGCAAGTGGGAGGGATAGGGAAGGATCAGGGGACAAACAAGGGCTTTTCGGGATTCGGAGCGGTTTAACTTTTGTAAAAATGTATGCTTAAAACTTCAATAAAAAAAGAAGGAAAAAAATAAAAAAATGGAAATAAGGAAATGACACAACCGTGTAGGCTTGCTAGCTCATGATGCAATTGTAATGGCACAAGACAATGTCTTTCCTGGCAGTAATATTGAGGGTAAGCTTTCATAGATTTTTTCTCTCTCAGTATTTGGCTACTTATAATACGTTACAGTATAGTTCATACCCTTTATTTAGGTATAATGACTAATGCAAGTAAGTTGCCAACCTTAGCATGACTTACTCGACTTAAGTCCTTCGCTCCTATGGGGAGAATAGGCAGTTGATGAATGTCCTCCATCACACTTGGTTCAGGGTTTTTCCAGATCACACCAATTGAGGCAATTCTCAGTCATTTCTACCTGGATGTCTCTCCTCCAAGTGCCTCTGGGTCAACCCCTGTTTCTTTTCCCCTGGAAAAGAATAGTAAACCATAAACAAAACCCTGTACCAAAATTTACGCAATTCCTCTCAGAGAGACTGTGCATTAACAGTTCTGCATGTCACTCAATTCAAACTAAGTCCTCTGTAACCTAATGTGACTGTATAACCAATAGTGATGCATATTATTGAATTTCTAGTTTCAATGAAAATTACACACACAACCGTTGCATCTCAAATGATACACTATTCCCTACATAGTGTAATTTATAGGGAATAGTGTGCCATTTGGGATGCAGGCTTAGTTTCTGGTACAGATACTGAGGAGATGTTGCTTTATAATCTCTATATCTATGGATTCAGGGAACAATAATTGATGCACATATAGCTCTGGCCACCAGATGTCACGATTGCCTAAAAACTGAATAAAATATGGAAACTGTCACGTTCCTGACCTGTTTCTGTTAGTTTTGTATGTGTTAGTTGGTCAGGACGTGAGTTTGGGTGGGCAGTCTATGTTTTCTGTTTCTATGTTTGTTTAAGGGTTGCCTGGTATGGCTCTCAATTAGAGGCAGGTGTTTGGCGTTTCCTCTAATTGAGAGTCATATTAAGGTAGGTGTTTTCACACTGTTTGTTGTGGGTGGTTGTCTCCTGTGTCTGTGTATGTCGTTGCGCCACACGGGACTGTTTTCGGTTTGTTTGTATGTTCGTTCTTTTATGTAGTCAGTTTTCCCTGTTCATGCGTTCTTCGTGTTTCATGTAAGTTCGTCGTCCAGGTCTGTCTACATCGTTTATTTGTTTTGTAATTATCCAAGTGTATTTCGTTTCGTATTCGTCTTGTAAAATAAATCATCATGTCATATCACAACGCTGCGTTTTGGTCAAATCCCTGCTCCTCCTCTTCGGATGAAGAGGACGAAGAAAGCCGTTACAGAAACAATAAAGATATGCTTTTTACATTTCTTCAATGGTGTAAAGTACTTAAGTAAAACTACTTTAAAGTACAACTTAAGTCGTTTTTTGGGGGTATCTGTACTTAACTATTTATATTTTCAAAATTGTTTACTTTTACTTCACTACATTAAAACATTCCCAAACCAGAAACCGTGGATTGATGGCAGCATTCGCATGAAACTGAAAGCGCGAACCACTGCCTTTAATCAGGGCAAGGTGACCGGAACCATGACTGAAAACAAACAGTGTACCTATTCACTCCGCAATGCAATCAAGCAAGCTAAAGGTCAGTATAGAGACAAAGTAGGGTCGCAATTCAACGGCTCAGACACGAGAGGTATGTGGCAGGGTCTACAGTCAATCACGGACTATAAAAGGAATATCAGCCCCGTCGCGGACCAGGATGTCTTGCTCCCAGACAGACTAAACTTTGCTCCCTTTGAGGACATTACAGTGCCACTGACACGGCCTGCTACCAAAACCTGCGGTCTCTCCTTCACTGCAGCCGACGTGAGAAAAACATTTAAACGTGTCAACCCTCGCAAGGCTGCAGGCCCAGACGGCATCCCAGCCGCATCCTTAGAGCATGCGCAGACTAGCTGGCTGGTGTGTTTACGGACATGTTTAATCAAACCTTATCCCAGTCTGCTGTCCCCACATGCTTCAAGAGGGCCACCATTGTTCCTGTTCCCAAGAAAGCTAAGGTAACTGAGCTAAATGACTACCGTAGCAAGTCAAGGACCATATCACCTCCACCCTACCTGACACCCTAGACCCACTCCAATTTGCTTACTGCCCCAATAGGTCCACAGACAACGCAATCACAGTGCACACTGCCCTAACCCATCTGGACAAGAGGAATACCTATGTGAGAATGCTGTTCATCGACTACAGCTCAGCATTTAACACCATAGTACCATCCAAACTTGCCATCAAGCTTGAGACCCTGGGTCTCGACCCCGCCCTGTGCAACTGGGTCCTGAACTTCCTGACGGGCCACCCCCAGGTGGTGAGGGTAGGTAACATCTCCACCCCCCTGATCCTCAACACTGGGGCCCCACAAGGGTGCGTTCTCAGCCCTCTCCTGTACTCCCTGTTCACCCACGACTGCATGGCCATGCACGCCTCCAACTCAATCATCAAGTTTGCAGACGACACGACAGTGGTAAGCTTGATTACCAACAAAGACGAGACGGCCTACAGGTAGGAGGTGAGGGCCCTCTGAATGTGGTGTCAGGAAAATAACCGAAGTCAGTACAGATGCATCAAAGCAGGGACCGAGATACTGAAAAACAGCTTCTATCTCAAGGCCATCAGGCTGTTAAACAGCCACCACTAACATTGAGAGCTGCTGCCAACATACTGACTCAACTCCAGCCACTTTAATAATGGATAAATTGATGTAATAAATGTATCACTAGCCACTTTAAACAATGCCACTTCATATAATGTTTACATACCCTACATTACTCATCTGGGGAGAACAAGTATTTGATACACTGCTGATTTTGCAGGTTTTCCTACTTACAAAGCATATAGAGGTCTGTAATTTTTATCACTTCAACTGTGAGAGACAGAATCTAAAACAAAAATCCAGAAAATCACATTGTATGATTTTTAAGTAATTCATTTGCATTTTATTGCATGACATAAGTATTTGATACATCAGAAAAGCAGAACTTAATATTTGGTACAGAAACCTTTGTTTGCAATTACAGAGATCATACTTTTCCTGTAGTTCTTGACCAGGTTTGCACACACTGCAGCAGGGATTTTGGCCCACTCCTCCATACAGACCTTCTCCAGATCCTTCAGGTTTCGGGGCTGTCGCTGGGCAATACGGACTGGGAGTAACCAAAAAAGTGTTAAAACAAATCCAAATATATTTTATATTTGAGATTCTTCAAAATAGCCACCCTTTGCCTTGATGACAGCTTTGCACACTCTTGGCTTTATTTCAACCATCTTCACCTGGAATGCTTTTCCAACAGTTTTGAAGGAGTTCCCACTTATGCTGAGCACTTTTTGGCTGCTTTTCCTTCACTCTGCGGTCCAACTCATCCCAAGCCATCTCAATTGGGTTGAGGTCGGGTGATTGTGGAGGCCAGGTCATCTGATACACTTTCCCTCTTGGTAAAATAGCCCTTACACAGCCTGGAGGTGTTGGGTCATTGTCCTGTTGAAAAACAAACAATAGTCCCACTAAGCGCAAACCAGATGGGATGGCGTATTTCTGCAGAATGCTGTGGTAGCCATGCTGGTTAAGTGTGCCTTGAATTCTAAATAAATCACAGACAGTGTCACTAGTAAAGCACCTCCACACCATCACACCTCCATGCTTCACAGTGGGAACCACACATGCAGAGATCATCCATTTACCTACTCTGTGTCTCACAAAGACATGGTGGTTGGAACCAAAAATCTCACATTTGGACTCATCAGACCAAAGGACAAATTTCACCGGTCAAATGTCCATTGCTCGTGTTTCTTGGCCCAAGCAAGTCTCTTTTTCTTATTGGTGTCCTTTAGTAGTGGTTTCTTTGCAGCAATTTTACCATGAAGGCCTGATTCACGCAGTCTCCTCTGAACAGTTGATGTTGAGATGTGTCTCTTACTTGAACTCTTTGAAGCATTTATTTGGGTTGCAATCTGAGGTGCAGTTAACTCTAATGAACCTATCCTCTGCAGCAGAGGTAACTCTGGGTCTTCCTTTCCCGTGGCGGTCCTCATGAGAGCCAGTTTCATCATAACGCTTGATGGTTTTTGCGACTGCACTGGAAGAAGTTTTCAAAGTTTTTGAAATTTTTCAGATTGACTGACCTTCATGTCTTAAAGTAATGACGGACTGTCGTTTGTCTTTGCTTATTTGAGCTGTTCTCACCGTAATATGGACTTGGTCTTTTACCAAATAGGGCTAATTTAAAACTGTTTTGCTTACTACATGATTCCATATGCTTTATTTCATAGTTTCGATGTCTTCAATATTATTCTACAATTTGATAAAATAGTAAAAATAAAGAAAAACCCTGGAATGAGTAGGTGTGTCCAATTTTTGAATGTTACTGTATATTTCGATCCTCTCATGAGATCCCAGATTATTGTTTGCATCACATCTAGTATTTTAGCTTGATTTTCATTTAAAAATAATCTTCACTTGAAGCTTTAGATCATCTTCCAAACACGATTGTCCATTATGTCATCAAAAACACAGCACAGCAGACCATGTTGCAGTTAAGATAGTATAAATACTTTATTACATTTTTCTGATATGTCTACATGCATCATGTTTAACAATCCCAGTAGTAGTAAAAGAGGTTGTTCATCTCTCAGGGTTGGTGCGTTAATTACCCTCTTGTCCGGGAGAGGGGGGGTTACTGTAGAAAAGGGCAGTCACTAATCACTCCTGGAGATTCTTAACCATCCACATTCGTGAAAGCAAGCAAAGAGCAAATTTCAACCCTTCAACAAAGATTTATGGAAAAGCTAGGAATTATGATCAGGATTTTGCAACCCTGGGCCTAGGGGACAGTACTGATGTACAGGTAACTGCCAGAATAAAAGGAAACCCATGAGGAAATGAGGGATACAAAGTACTGTATATTGAAGGCAGGTGCTTCCACACAGGTGTGGTTCCTTAAAAGTCCAAAGCAGATGCTTTTCTCAATATCAAATCATTTCTGGGTAACAATTAAGTGCCTTACTGTGATTGTTTTCAATTAAAATGATCAAAAATAAACAAAAATAGCTTCTTAGCAAAGAGCAACTTCTCAAACAAGAATTTTGCTAGGACAGTCTGGGATTGGTCTGAGTGAGGAGGGGGAAAACTGAAAACTAGCTGTTATTGGCAGAGAGGTTTGGAACTCCCTTCTTATTGGTCTATTAACGACACCTGGGTATGACACCAGGCAGGCCAAAACTACAGTAGGCTGAACATTTCAGGCAGTCTTTTCAAACAGCTCTTACACTTAAAGTGCATTACCATCATTTTCACAATGTTAGTGTTATTCTAACCTCAGTGTGGAAATCCATGACAGACTGACCAGGTGAATCCAGGTGAAAGGTATGAACCCTTATTGATGTCACCTGTTAAATCCACTTCAAACAGTGAAGATGAAGGGGGAGGAGACAGGTTAAAGAATGCTTTTTAAGCCTTGAGACATGGATTGAGTATGTGTGCCATTCAGAGGGTGAATGGGCAAGACAAGATATTTAAGTGCCTTTGAACGGGGTATGGCAGTAGGTTCCAGGCACACTGGTTTGAGTGTCAAGAACTGCAACACTGCTGGGTTTTTCCACTCTCAACAGTTTTCCGTGTGCATCAAAAATGGCCCACCACCCAAAGGACATCCAGCCAACTTGACACAACTGTGGGAGGCATTGGAGTCAACATAAGCCAGCATCCCTGTGGAACGCTTTCAATACCTTGTAAAGTCCATGCCCTAACGAACTTAGGCTGTTCTGAGCGTAAAAGGGGTGCAATTCAATATTAGGATGTGTGTTCCTAATGTTTTGTGCATTCAGTGTATATATAAAACATTTGACTGCACTGGGCTTTAAGCAATTAACATCCCATCATGCTTTGGGTCATGTATAAAAATGTCAAGTTGGCCATTATTTTGGCTACAATGGCTAGAAGCAGAAATCTGTGACTTTGAACGAGCATAGATGGTTTAAAGGGTGTGTGTGTGTGTGTGTCTCTGTCACCAGATCTCAAACAAATTGAACACTTATGGGAGATTCTGGTGCGGCGCCTGAGACAGTGTTCTCCACCACCATCAACAAACTCCATATTATGGAATTTATTGTGGAAGAATGGTGTCACATCCCTCCAAAAGAGTTCCAGACACTTGTAGAATCTATGCCAACGTGCATTGAAGCTGTTCTGGAGGCTCGTGCGTGGCAACACTTCCAATTAAGACACTTTGTATTGGGGTTCTTTATTTTGGCAGTTACCTGTAGGTATGTGGTAAAACTGTCAAGGTTTGATGTTCAGCAATCTTAACAAGTCATCTAGGCCTACATCAACAGATGGGTCCATTCTTAAGAGAATCCTCTTTCTATCTTACAGACATTGTTCTTGAAGCCTAACTGGGCAAATAAAATTGTCTGCATCCACAAATCATTCATGTTACAGTATGTGTCGGACTACCTTTTCCTTCAGTGTGAGAGTTGAGGCAGAGTAAGAGAAATGGTTAAGTACATAGGAGAGCTAATGACATCAGCATTCCTGAGAGACAACAGCAATAGGCAACTTCTGAAAAGACTAGTGTACTCCAAAGAGCACCCTTTTCCCTATAGTGCAAAACTTTTGACCAGGCCCTATCTGGCTTTCATAAAAAGTAAATGCACTATACAAAGATTGGGGTGCAATTTGGGTCTCACATTAGGCTAAAGAAAACGGTGGTCCATTTGACACAGCAATCAGAAATATAGACTAATAATGTGTACAAATACATCATTAGTGGCAGTTTGCCATCTCTGTACAGTACACGTCATTGGCTATTTACATAAACATCATCACAAATCACGGGGACAAATATATGTACACAATGGGGATGCTCTGTTTCAGAGTTCTGTAAAGTTCCAAATTCCTTTGAAATCATTCATAGTATCTAAATAGCATAAGCAAGTTTACACAGGAAACTTGAATAACAATCATAAATGCATATAGACTTTTATCCCTTTTCAGCAGAACCCAGTGTCATCAAGTCATGCATAGAGGGACCATATATAATGATAATATAATGGCTATATAAGAGAGCTTTAACAGATCAGGTTTACCGTATGCGCTGCATGTGTACATGAAACAGTAAAATAAAATACAAATTATATATATATTTTTTTTTTTTAAAGTTAAATTATTTGAAAGTCAATGAGTTTCAGATATTTAAGATGCATAATGAATGGAACTTCATTCCCCATATATGTGTATGTAGGCAATGAGGTGCCTTTTGGAATGCAGCCATTTAGTCTGGCCAATGATTAGCATTGACAGCCTTATAATTGTACTATGCCAACCATTCCTCATCTCCGTTTCAAAGGCTTGAACTAACGTCTACAGTTCCATAACTATTTCTAGGACCAGTTTTCAAGTCTACAGCTACCTATAGGCCCATAACACATCTTTCCTTTCCCACTGTTCTATGTTCTCCTTGAACCTGTCTGTGGGTATCTGTCTTATACCCAGGGTGGTATTCATTAGTGCACACTGTAGCAATACATTTAGCAATGGAAACAGAAATCAGCATTTCTTGTTGGAAAAGTTCAGGTATAGTCCCTCTGTCAGTTTTCTTCTGTTTGATTTCTAGTGAATACGACCCAGAAGTTCCTCTGTACAGGGGTGACACTGCGCAAAGGACTGAAGGGGAGAGCAGTACTTGGAGAATGCTATACACCATCATACACACTAATCTCTCAGTCAGTTTGTTGGTTGTTGTTATGCACATGTTTGAAAAAAAAGGAAAGAATTTTACAGGATCAATTACACCAGAGATAAGATAAACATAACAAAATACGAAGGAATGGATATTTTAGGCCAGACGGAAAGGTACAATATCGTGTAGGTTTTCTAAGTGCGAGAGACGTCATGGGTCCCAGATATCAGTCCGATCCAAGAGGAGATTCACCTGCATGCCACTTCAATCTGCCGTTCAGATACAATGTCCATACGGTCCACCACTTCTCTTCATCCTCCTTTTCAAGTCCGTCTTTCTCACAACTTCCGCTCGTTCCTTCTCTCCTTACAAACCTGCCGCCCTACCGTGTTAGGAGTGTATCATGTGAGACAGGCTAGTATAGAGAAACCCGATGTGTATTTGTAGGTGTTTGAGTAATTAAGTGTGATTTGATCTTCCTGTACGTGTAGGATGATATCTTTTATAGGTACATATCAGAATGTCCAGGGTTGTCAGGGTTACTTGTGGCTCCGCTGAAGGGTGGAATCATCAAACAAAGGATTCTTCACCTCCATTTCCCCGGTCTAAAGAGAGAGAGAGAGTTAATGACAACCTGCCATGAGATGAGGAAGAATGTGTAGTTTATAAAACTATGATTAGTAGTATTGAGTCCATTTATTTCCCCCCTCCCCTGGTTAAAATTGTTACTTGATAATTCTGTTCTGATTTACATAACCTGTTCATTTTCTATTGTTAATTGCTCTATTTTCTAATTTAACATTGTGCTTTGGGAATATGTATCAATACGTCATGCCAATAAAGCAAATGCGAGAGAGAAAAGAAGAGAAGTCTGTAGCCTACTTTTTACAAAATTGTATTCAAAGTAAATGTACAATATTTAACAAAAATGTATTCAAACTAGGAGGTAAATATATATTGGATATCAGTCGTGTATCGTTGCCTCTACCATGCCTGCATGTCTGTACAGTACACTGTGTGTGTCTCTCTCTTACTGGGGCCAATCCAGGACACTCGTACACCGTGAAATCCCCGTCCTCATTCTCCTCATCTGACGTGGCCCCAGAGTCAGGCACCTTTGGTTCATCCCGGTGTCTGAAGAATAAGGAAAAACACAGAACAGAACACTGAGTCATGGAGGTATCCAAACATCACACCACAACCTACAATTCACCCTGATACAGACTGACAGGAAGACAAGGGAGAAGAAGAG
This sequence comes from Salvelinus fontinalis, assembly GCF_029448725.1. NCBI lineage: Eukaryota > Metazoa > Chordata > Actinopteri > Salmoniformes > Salmonidae > Salvelinus > Salvelinus fontinalis. The sequence continues at coordinate 44,506,292 of NC_074668.1, forward strand.
AGGGAAGAGGAGGAGAGAGGCGAGACGTGGGCTGTGTCTGGAAACGCTAATAGCCTTCTTCCTCTGTCCTTTTCCCCCTCAATTCCTGGTAAAACACTTTGGAGGACCACCAAGTAGCTTTACAAAAGAGGAGACAAGGAATTGACAGCTAGGAACATTTTCAGACAGCCAGGGACAGAGGGCAGACAGGTAAGTCTGGTTACGTAGCTGACAGGACAAACAGACGGAGTGGAGCTAGCAGGCCTGGGGCATGACTCACTTCTCCAGGGAGAGCATCTGCTGTTTCTGGTGTTGGTAGTGGTACATCTGGGCATTCTGAGCCAGCCTCTTATCCCCAGGCTGCAGGCAGGGCATACGATTACATTAGAGGGCATGGTGGCACCCTACTCCCTACACAGTACACTACTTTTAAACAGACGATATAAGAATCGGGTGCCATTTGGGAGTGTTTCAATAGAACATTATTGTACAGAACATGATTGTTTCAATGTGATTAGTATTGCATTGCATTTAAAATTGAAAACACACTTTACAGTAAAACAATAAAATGAAGATAAAAAAACAAACAGAAGGCAAAAGCGATGAATAAAAATACAAACTAACATGAAAGATAACGTAGGAAAAAAACTGATAAAATAACATTTATATGATTTCTATTGTAACCATGACTTTGTATTTGTAATGCGATTGTGTTCTGTACTCACCACATTGTTGTCATAGGAATGGGGCCCCATACCCCCATAAGCAGGGTAGTCTGCCTTCTGAGCCAGGCGCACACCTCTCTGCATCCTGAGATGATACAGGGACATCAGAGTTAGCGCTATGCCATACCCAGCACATTGTACATCCTACTGTAATGATTGTGGTTCTATTTTGTAAAATGTACTTTCTTCTTTGTCAGCATTTATAACATGGAATAGATCACAGGGCTCTAGACAGACTTTTTTTTCCATTTTGACTTGTGTCCCATATTGTACCTGCATTCCATACAGAACCAGGCTAACGACTAGCCATCTATTAAATGACCATGCCCTTGTAGGGCTTGACATTCAGGTACATTTGCTAGTGGCACACTGGGCCAGTGCCACCTGAAAACTACTAGCCTGAATGAAAAGAATACTTGCCCGGCAAAGCAGATGATTTGCGCATCATTTAAATGTCATCTTTAATTTGCGGGCTGAGCAAGTAGCTTATAAATTACATACCCACAAACAAAATGACATTTTAACTTGACAATATCATATTTGCATTTATTGTTTGGAGGGAAAAATATAACCTATACACAATCTCAAAAAGGGTGTTATTTGTTAGAGATTTTGAGGGCCCTATTTAATTTTCCCAGTTTCTCCAAGTTTTTTCAGGTTTTCACTTTTGAAATATATCGATATTTGTTATACCACAAAAACTGCATATTCTAACAATGCCTAACCCACACCAGAAGAGATAGTTGTGTTTGGCTAGCAGCGTTTTTGTACTGTACAGTACACTACATGATGTGATGGCGGAATTTGCTGAACAAATGCAGGGCAATTGATAGAAATCATTATGATATCATTCTGCCGGGTAGGCCAACTTTGCAATCAACATTTAATTGGGAAGTTTTTTGGTGAAAGCCTTTAGACAATGTTCATTCAAACAGCGCATGATCGGTGAATTGCGCATCACAAAGTCAACTAAGACTTCGGATCAAACTTTTTGAATACCTGGTTTGCATACCCATTGTTGCGTACCGATTGATGTTCGAATAAATCTTGATTAAAAAAAATTCAAAAATGAACCAAAAACTAACGTAACCAGCTAAAGCAATTAAAAAATTGGTGTCGCACTGCCAAGTCAAAGGGTCGCAAATTCAAGGATTTCGGTCACAGTTTTGAACTCTGGATTAAAGTTTACACCAATATGAATCTAATCTCCCTGAATTTGCTTTGTAATCATTTTACAAATAGTCATGTAGCAAGTTAAACCTCGGCTGTTTATTAATGCTGAGTCAGTCGAGACTCTAAAATGGTTACATGGAGTAAATCTCTACTAGTCCGTACAACTGAAGTGCATACAAAATCAGCAACTTAAACGTACACTAAAACAAAGCAACAATGTGACTACTAAAAACACACCAAACTGTCCGTTCACAAAACAGTTAAGTCAATGTACAGTAAAGTACCACGCAACATCTAAGAAACCAAAGCCAACTGGAACAAGACACAGATGTAGGGAGGAATTTTACCTGATCCAACAGACACCAGCCAAGAGCAAGGCCACAGATCCCATGACCACAAACACACTGGTCATGACTGTAAAGAGGAAAAGAAAGGGTGTTAGGAAAAGAGGATGAAAACGGCTGGTCGAGAAAAGGGAAGACATATCTCTCGAAGAGGGTATAGATCAGAGGAGACGACAGACAGACTAAGCCACTGTCTGGGTTAGTTCACAGACTAGGATAAGTAAGTGGGACAGGAAAATTAATCTATTTACAAGGTTGTATGCATCCCAAATCGAATCCCTGGGAATATCTTGCCATTCGGGGCACTAACCTCAGTTAAGAGCCAAGAGCAGTTAAAGTCAATGTAGCATTCACAAGATAATCAGGATGTGGAGAAACTTCAGATTGGAGAACAATGCTTTCCTCTGTTCAATATTTCCAGGAGAAATGTGTCGATAATACTGGAACGTTCTGGACTCATGTATATAGAGGAAAGCATTTTGCTGTTCAAATCGAAACATTAAACAGTAATAAGGAAGGTTACATGCCAATAAACACATGATCGTTGGAGGGGTAAGGGATGATCAGGGGCCCACTACGGACTGCTGGGATGTGGGTGGTGGTGGTGAGGGCCGTCATTGTGGGGGAGGCTGTAGTCGTGTTATACGGGGCTGTAGTGGTATTGTGTGTCGTAGGCTGCTCTGTGGTAGGCCGTTGGGTGAGGATCATGGATCGGTCATCTTCCTCCTCGGCTTTGGAAAAATCCTGAGAGAGAGGAGCTAGGAGATACAAAAATGAGAGAATTCATGGTAATTGATAGCAAGGAAAACTATACTACCAATAAAGCAAATCATATGATCAAAAGTATGGCACTGTAAAGCCAAAGGTTTTCTTCTCTCACCTGGATGTTTGACCCCTGACTCCTTCTGTTGGCTGATGATGGTGGACAGGAAGTCTATCTCCTCATCCACTTCAGGGAACGTGGTCACTTTGCCCGCTGAAAGGAGAACATGATCTTGGTCATTGGGTTTCAATGATTACTTACACAACGATGTGAGGAGAGGAGAAGACAGAGGTAGACGCAGAGAGAGAGAGAGAGAGCGCAATTCCTCCTCCACCATCTGGGTGATTGCAGGTATGAGTCAGAGATCTACAATCGCCAATGATGACCTTCTACTACACCTTAGTGACCATGGGGAATCAGTCATCAGATACTGATAAGACAAGCTACACTTAATCAACTGCACAAGCTATTGATTTCCACACAGAATGAAAGGCTACGAAATAATACAAAACACAGAGCCATATAGTCACACAACTGTAGAGATCAGGTATCTATTCATCCTATAATTGTATTAATAGTACTGCTGTAGGTCAGGGTGGCAGATCAACAGGAAAACCACAGCCCTGCTGACTAAGGGAAATACAGAGTCTTTGGTACTTGACTCCAGAGGCATACACTTTAAATGGGGAGCTAACATGGCCACCATATGGAATTACAGTGTCATCATGTAAATGCATCATATTGCATCTATTACTGAACATAAATACAAATGCAACAACTTCAAAGATTTGACTTATTCTTATTTACAATGACGGCATACCCTGGCCGCCGCTGGGCCAATAGTGCGCCGCCCTATGGGACTACCAATCAGGGCCGGATGTGATGCAGCTGGATTCGAACCAGGTACTGCAGTAGCGCCTCTTGCAATGAGATGCAGTGTCTTAGACCACTGCGCCACTCGGGAGCCATAGGCCCACCTACTGGGGAGCCAGGCCCACCTACTGAGGAGCCAGGCCCAGTCAATCAGAAGGAATTCTTCCCCACAAAATGACTTTATTACAGACAGAAATACTCCTCAGCACCACCTCAGACGATCCCGCAGGTGAAGAAGTCCGATGTGGAGGTCCTTGGCTGGTTGTGGTTACACGTGGTCTGCGGTTGGAAGTACTACCAAATTCTCTAAAACGACATTGGAGGTGGCTTATGGTAGAGAAATTAACATTACATCTCTGGCATCAGCTCTGGTGGACATCCCTGCAGTCAGCATGCCAATTGCACACTCCCTCAAAACATCTGTGGTGTTAATGACAAAACTGCACATTTTAGAGTGGCCTTTTATTGTCCCCATGCTGTTTAATCAGCTTCTTGATATGCCACACCTGCCAGGTGGGTGGCTTATCTTGGTAAAGCAGAAATGCTCACTAACAGGGATGTAAACAAACTTGTGTTCAAAATAAGCTTTTTGTTCATATGGAAAATGTCTAGCATCTTTTATTTCAGCTCACAACACTTTAAATGGTGTGTTTATATTTTTGTTCAGTGTAAATACATGGCTAATCCTTGACTCCATCCATATACCCAATACGGCTACTCATAGGAACACAGAGGAATTCCAGTTAGAAAGAACTGGTCCATGCTGCCCTTGTGTGGCCAGTGTGGATAAACACACACACCTACAACAAGTGAGTCGATGATAAGTGCAAGGATCCAAATCCAAATCATTCCTAAAGTACAAAAGGCTTGCGCAAACACAAACTGCAGCCTTGCAAAAGCATTAAATATCTTTGTATTTGCAGAGATGACACGCTGCATGTTTCTTACATTGGATTGGTTTGTGATTAATCATAAAGGGTTACTATATCAACAGTAATTAATAAATGCTGGTTTCACAGGTGAGGTGAGAGCAGTGAGGTGATAAACTGCATAGCAGTATGGTGCTGTAAGTGTTAGAATGTGTGTGTGGTACTGTAATGCCTGTGTGTCTATGTATGAGACCGAGTAAGCCAGCGATAGTGTGTTGCTAGCTGGATCAAAGTGAGAGAATCTCTGTGTGGGTGGGTGTCTATGACAGAGTGAATGTGAGGTGCTTTCGTGCATACACGTGCGTGTGTGTGTGTGTGTGTGTGTGTGTGTGTGTGTGTGTGTGTGTGTGTGTGTGTGTGTGTGTGTGTGTGTGTGTGTGTGAGGGAGAGTGGTGCAGTGTGTGTATGTGAGAGAGAGTGTGTGTGCATGCATGCGTGTATTTGTGTGTGTAAGAGAGTCTGTACATTACATATTAGTGAGAGTGGGGGAATGTGTCGCAGTGTGTGGGTGGATAGGTCAGCGTCTCTGTCATGAAGAGGTGCTCTGAGCGTGTGGGTGGAGGGCACAGAGGAGGTAGGGAGAGAACGATAGAGAGAGAGATAGAGAGAGAAAGACGGAGGGAGAGCGAGAGAGAAATCATGAATGAAAACCATAACCAGGGCAACAGAGAAAGGAACCAAGAAAGGGAAGGGAGGGGAGAGGATAGAAGGTAACTATTCCCCAGGTCATTTCTGTAAATGAGAATGTGTTCTCAGTTAACTTACCTGGTAAAATAAGGGTTGAATAAATACAAATAAAAAAAGAGAGGGGGTCAGATTCAGATTAAATATGTGGTTCAGAGGTGAAGAACCGTAAATGAACCAAAGACCCATTTCTAAAGGCCATTTCAAGTACTTTTGGGTATTATTATTTTCTGATGTAATAAATGTTTTCAAAATGTGAGACTTTGGTGATATACATCATCACTCCATAGCCTTCGTGCCAACCGACCACATTGTAAGTGCTCTAGAGATTCGCCTAGAGGTCAGTAAAGTGAAGTGCACAATAATACAATAGTGATGAATTGACCAGTGGCTTCCAAGCAGCTTTGAATTATATTAACTGCTGGGCACCCTGTCATCAATTCTTCCTATTCAGTTCAATGCAACTATTGTATGCAGCAGACCACAGATATAACTCTCTCATGAGCTGAAATAAAAGATGTTCCATATGCACAAAAATATTATTTCTCTCAAATTTGATGTACAAATTTGTTTATATCCCTGTTAGTGAGCATTTCTCCTTTACCAAAATAATCCATGCACCTGACAGGTGTGCTATATCAAAAAGATGATTAAACAGCATGGCCATTACACAGGTGCACCTTGTGCTGGGCAAAAATAAAGGACCCCTCTCAAAATGTGCAGTTGTGTCACACAACACAATGCCACAGATGTCTCAATTTGAGGGAGTGTGCAATTGGCATGCTAACTGCAGGAATGTCCACCAGAGCTGAAGCCAGAGAATTATACATTCATTTCGCTACCGTAAGCCGCCTCCGTCGTTTTAGAGAATTTGGCAGTACGTCCAACCGGCCTCACAACCGCAGACCACATGTGATGACGTGCAGCAGCTTGCAGAGATTTGTAGTCTTGCATGACGTCTTCTTTGATGCTATTTAGAATTTTTGAATCCGAGTAAATAGAGCCAAATATATTGATAAAAGCCACCTTGTCCGTGAGAGATTTACATGGATATCAAAATTTCATGCCAGGGTAAGCTTACACAAAACACAGCCCTTATTTTAAGTGTTTCTAAAATCTACAAAGGATAAAATTAATGGTTGAAAAACAACTGGAACCATTTCAGTGTTTGAACGCTAGGTGTTATGGGTATTATGACGTGGCCAGTCACATTCTGTTAAAGGCCCCCAAAGCACATACATCCCTGGGTAGCTCGTCTTTTCAGTTCGCTGCAGCTAGCGACTGGAACGAGCTGCAACAAACACGAACTGGACACTTTATTGTCAATCTCTTCTTTCAATGACTCAAATCATGGACACTTACTGACAGATGTGTTGTGTTGCTACCATGCTATGTTGTTGTCTTAGGTCTCTCTTTATGTAGTGTTGTCTCTCTTGTCGTGATGTGTGTTTTGTCCTATATTTTTAATCCCAGTCCCCGTCCCCGCAGGAGGCCTTTTGGTAGGCCGTCATTGTAAATAAGACTTTGTTCTTAAAACTTCTTATGGCTGCAATCCCGTTAACGGGATGATATGACAACAGCCAGTGAAAGTGCAGGGCGCCAAATTCAAACAGAAATCTCATAATTAAAATTCCTCAAACATACATGTATTTTATACCATTTTAGAGGTAATCTTGTTGTTAATCCCACCAAAGTGTTTGATTTCAAATAGGCTTTACAGCGAAAGCACCACAAACGATTGTTAGGTCACCGCAAAATCACAGAAAAACAGCAATTTTTCAGCCAAAGACAGGAGTCACAAAAAGCAGAAATAGAGGTAAAATGATCATCAGATGACACTAATAGGACTTCATGTTACACAATATATATATGTTTTGTTCGATAAAGTTCATATTTATATCCAAAAACCTCAGTTTACATTGGCGCCATGTTCAGAAATGCCTCCAAAATATCCTGAGAAATTGCAGAGAGCAACGTCAAATAACATAAATACTCATCATAAACTTTGATGAAAGATACATGTTTTACATAGAATTAAAGCTACACTTGTTCTTAATGCAACCGTTATGTCAGATTTCAAAAAAACTTTACGGAAAAAGCAAACCATGCAATAATCTGAGACGGCGCTGGAGTCAACAGTTGGAGTCAACAGAAATCAGAAATAACATTATAAATATTCCCTTACCTTTGATGATCATCAGAATGCACTCCCAGGAATCCTAGTTACACAATAACTGTTTTGTTCGATAATGTCCATTAAAAGTAGCTACTTTTGTTAGCGCGTTTAGTACACAAATCCAAATGCTCGTGCAGGTCCAGCCGAACGTCAGACGAAAACTTCAAAAGTTATATTACAGGTCGAAGAAACTTGTCACACTAAGTATAGAATCAATCTTTTGGATGTTGTTATCATAAATATTCAATAACGTTCCAACCGGAGAATTTCTTTGTCTGTAAGGAAGCAATGGAACGCAGGTCGCTATCATGTGAAATGCACATGACCAGGACCTGGCTCTCTGCCAGACCACTGACTCAAACAGCTCCCATCCGGCTCCACATCACAGTAGAAGACTCATTCAAGGTTCTACAGACTGTTGACATCTAGTGGAAGCCGTAGGAAGTGCAAACAGATCCATATCCCACTGTGTATTCAATAGGGGCTGGGTTGAAAAATCGACCAACCTCAGATTTCCCACTTCCTGTTTGGATTTATTCTCAGGTCTTTGCCTGCCATAGGAGTTCTGTTATACTCACAGACATCATTCAAACAGTTTTAGAAACTTCAGTGTTTTCTATCCAATACTAATATTAATATGCATACATTAGCAACTGGGACTGAGGAGCAGGCCGTTTACTCTGGGCACCTTTCATCCAAGCTACTCAATACTGCCCCTGCAGCCATAATTAACTGACTTGCCTAGTTAATTTTTTTTTTTTTAAAGTCCACTGTGGAGCTCAATAGCCCCATATATTATAGCCGACTAAACAACACGATATACGATGGAGTTGAGCAGCAGCTGGTGTGAGCAGACTGGTGCACCAACATCACATAAAATTATTTATTAAAATAAAAACACTATTCATTTCAGCATCCAAAGTATAGCCTGCAATTACACAGAACATTTTATGTGACGGTCGGAGCTCTAGGTCAGTCCACACTAGTCGCCGCTAAACTCCAATTGTTAATCGTTGTTTAAAATTGTCTATATCGGCTGTATAGTTGAGCCATGATAATATCGTAACGACCCTGAGTTTATAAGTGCGGAAATCGACTCTGCCGCATGAGCATGCTTTTGCACAGTCGATAGCGCGCTGGACTTTGGGCTAGAACGTCGATGGTTCAAAGACCTGCTCCCTGCCTGTTTCATTACATTGGTGTCAGAAGTGATCTGACCTCGCATCCACAACAGTGCGTGTGCTTGACCGGTGAGCGCGTTCCTGTAAGCCGTAGAGTCGCAAGCTAGTGCGGGAACGCGCTCCTTGAAAGGAGGGAGTAGTGTAACGACCCTGGGTTTATAAGCGCGGAAATGGACTCTACCGCACGAGCATGCTTTTGCGGCACAGTCGATAGCGCGCCGGACCTCGGGCTAGAAGGTCGAGGGTTCGAGACCTGCTCCCTGCCTGTTTCATTACAAAAAGGCCTCACTGCTTGTCTCCTGGCATATGAAATGAGTAAATGTCATTAACTATTGAATTATAAAATCACAGAACCCTTTTCAGTCTGGCTCCCTTCTAGCTGTGGTCGATGGCATATGGGTCTTAATGACGCAAGCCAGTTATGCATATATTAGTGAACTATTCCCTATTGATAGCAGAGAAAAGGTTGCACCTGAAACCAATGCAAGTTAGTCAACTCCAGCTGCAATTTCCAATAATCTGGTGGTCACAGTTAAAGTGACGATCTCGGACTTAAACAACGGCTAGGGAAAGGGGCGACGTTTGGGAGGGACAAAGGACACAGTGGCAACAGAAATATGAGTCATACTGCAGCTCAATGCTCAAATGTAATTATTCTGTCACATTTCCTCAAAATGTTCTGTGTTTGTCGAGTGGGTGGTTGGGGCTGGGTAAAGACCAATCTCTTGTTTGAACATGTCTGCAAATATTGCCTTGTTTTGGGGGAAATTACCTGAAATAGGCAACTGTTTGCCCTGTGTATCTAGCAGCCATTGTGTACTGGAAATATGCTGCCGATTGCCCCATGTGCCTAGTGGCCATGGTCTCAAGTGTATTACATATAATTGTTCCAGGTGTTTTGTAAGTGAGCGAGCTGTACGTTAGGGCAGGGTTCCCCAACTGGCTGACCGCGTGCTGTGGTTTAATTTGGCCCCCCAAGTTTTCTGAGCAACTGAAAAACGTATGTGTACTCTGCACAAAAATATTCTCTCAAATTTTGTGCACAAATTTGTTTACATCCCTGTTAAGTGAGCATTTATCATTTGCCACGATGTGTTTGTCGAGTGGGTTACATCCATCGTTTTAGAGAAATTGGCAGTCCCTCCAACCGGCCTCACAACATACAAAGTGGTTCGCATGCGATGCATTATTATCCATTCAATTCAGTCATGTGTCAGTCATGTCCCAAGTGGCTGCAAAGAACTAATGGCCATTAGGAAAATTGATACCACTTAAATGCGGTGGGCTAAAATCGGTGAATTAACTGTGTGTACAGCTGCAAATGGCTGTACACACAGACTGTGTGTACAGTCTCAAATGGCATCCTTATTCACTACATAGTGCACTATTTCTGAACAGAAGCCAGACTATGTTCAGAGCAGTGCATACAGGGACCATTTGGGAAGCAACATGTCCAGATGACAGATACTCAAAGTCTAAAACGGGTAGAATGATCTATATCACAACCAACATCCGTGTTGACATGGCCATCCATACGAGTGGACGATCGTTTCCAACAGGGCAAGCTGTTGCTCACAATATCAGTGTGCTCAAGTGTGTATGTGGTGGAGGATAGAGTGTGTGAAGGACAGCAAGAGGAAAAGAGAAGAAAAGGAGGATAGAGAGCGATAGAGAGGGAGAGATATGTGATAGACGGAAGAATAATAGAGGGGTCCTTTCTAACCTTCTGTTTCGTGATTTACTCTGTTTACCATCAGCTCTTCTAGAGCCAGTCAGTGGATGTGTCCCCAAATGGCACGCTTGCGTTACAAGTAGCATGCCCTATAGGGATTAGCGTGCCATTTGGGATGTCTTTTCTGCCAGTGGATCAGGGAAAACCTGCTTGGCAGACAGTCCGTGCTTTTAAAATCTGCGCCGAGGGATACTCGTTTCGACTTTGTTGTGACTAGGCTGTAATCTCACAGACCGACGGTGAATCAGGTCTCAGTCTTTCAATTCCTTTCCTTCTTTCTGTAGGGCTTTCCTGGAGTCGCCCCTCCCTCCAGTGTCTGTCTGGCCTATGACTAAATCTAAGAGATATCTTTATGGGTTTTAATGCCAATTGTTTTGTATCAGTACCACTTTATTAAAGTCATCCATTCTCATGTTGAACCCTTATGAATCCTTTCCCATTGCTCTGGCTCTCTCTCTCCATTGGAATAACGGACCTTTTCCCTGAGCTATCAGCTCTCAGTCCCCTGATGACGCACCTCCTACGCTGTCTCATTCACACTCGTTAAAGTCTGAGGCAGTGGGGGGACTGGAGGGGAGACTGCTATTATCCATTAAAAAGTGAGCAATATTAACTTATTTTTCACATTAAACTAGTCTCTCGTGAGATGGGACAGACAATGTGGAACAGTTCTCCCTGTGCCCTCGTTTTGTGTAACAGGTTATTAGGACGAATCTCGTGGGGGTACACTCGATGTTCCCTCAAAAGGTCTGCTGAGCGCAAACTTGAACATTGTGAAAATTCTGTGCAACTCCTGGCGCTCGTTTACTGCGAACACTGCGGCTGTACCCGCTTTAACTTAGTTTTGACAGTGGTCAAGTTGACTGCTGTGGCAATTTGATCATAATTTAGTCCTACCAGAGTGGCCTACCATCAAAACCAATGGAGAAAATGGATCTCATAACATTCTAACATGGAAATAGCTGTTATATCATTCAGCCTACAGTAGCAGCCAATGTGTGGTGTTCAATGTAGGCCTACATTCGATTAGACCAGTGGTTCCCAAACTTTTTATAGTCCCGAACCCCTTCAAACATTCAACCTCCAGCTACGTACCCCCTCTAGCATCCGGGGCAGGGGACTCTCAAATGTTTTTTTGCTGTCATTATAAGCCTGCCACACACACACACACACACACACACACACACACACACACACACACACACACACACTATACAATACATTTATTAAACATAAGAATGAGTGTGAGTTGTCTTCACAACCCGGCTTGTGGGAAGTGACAAAGAGCTCTTATAGGACCAGAGCACAAATAATAATAATAATCAATCATTTTGCTCTTTATTTAGCCATCTTATATAGAAAACTTTATTTGTTAATTGAAAATTATGAATAACTCAAAGGTTAATGAGAAGGGTGTGCTTGAAAGGATGCACATAACTCTGCAATGTTGCGTTGTATTGGAGAGACTCTCAGTCTTAAGTCATTTCCCACACACAGTCTGTGCCTGTATTTAGTCTTCATGCTAGTGAGGGCCAAGAATCCCCTCTCACATAAGACACTGTTGCACTTTGCAACCACGTACCTAACAGCGCGATTTGCCAAAGCAAGAAACACTGAGCGTAGTGCAATCCAGAAATCTGGCCGTGGCTTCTGATTCAATTCCATTTTCACAGAACTGCTTTATGCAATTTTGATGAGGCTCTCTTGTTCAGATATCGGTAAATGGACTGGAGGCAGGGCATGAAAGGGTTAACGAATCCAGTTGTTTGTGTCGTCCGTTTTGGGAAATAACCTGCGTAATTGCGCACCAAACTCACTCAGGTGCTTCGCTATATCACATTTGACATAGTGAGTTCATTTGCACACAAAAAAATCATACAATGATGAAAATACCTGTGTATTGTCCTTGTTAATGCAGACAGAAAAGAGCTCCAACTTCTTAAATCATAGCCTCAATTTGGTCCTGCACATTGAATATAGTTGTGGAGAGTCCCTGTAATCCTGGATTCAGATCATTCAGGTGAGAGAAAACCTCACCCAGACAGGCCAGTCGTGTGAGAAACTCATCATGCAAGTGGTCAGACAAGTGAAAATGAAAGAAAACTAAGTTTGTCTCTCAATTTAAAAAAAAGTGTGAATAGTTTGCCCCTTGACAACCAGCGCACTTCTGTATGTTGTAAAAGCATTACATGGTTGCTGCCCATATCATTGCATAGTGCAGAAAATACACAAGAGTTTAGGGGCCTTGCTTTAACAAAGTTAACCATTTTCACTGTAGTGTCCAAAACGTCTTTCAAGCTGTCAGGTATTCCCTTGGCAGCAAGAGCCTCTCTGTGGATGCTGCAGTGTACCCAAGTGGCGTCGGGGGCAACTGTTTGCACGGGCATTACCACTCCAATAGGTCTCCCTGTCATGGCTTTTGCGCCACAGATACTAACACATCTTAACCACCAAAGTCCATATGATGTCACAAAGCTGTCCAGTACTTTAAAAATATCCTCTCCTCTTGTCCTGGTTTCCAGTGGTTTGCAGAAGAGGATTTCTTCCTTAATTGACCCCCCCATAAACGTAACGGACATTTACCAGGAGCTGTGCCAGGCCCGCCACGTCTGTTGACTCATCCAGCTGGAAGGCATATATTGCACTGGCTTGTATGCGAAGCAGTAATTGTTTCAAAACATCTCCTGCCATGTCACTGATGCGTCGTGAAACAGTGTTGTTTGATGAAGGCATTTTCTGTATAGTTTTTTGGGCCTTTTCCCCCAGCATTTTTTCAGCCATATTCGTGGCAGCAGGAAGAATTAAGTTCTACAGAATAGTGTGGAGCTTGCCTGTCCTAGCCACTCGGTAGCTCACAATATAAGACTCTTCTAGCCCCTTCTATTAATAGTATCTGTTGTCTTTATACATGTCTTACTACTTGGAAGTCTTAATTCTCGCTCAAAAAACTCCCATGGCTTATTTTTCTAATTGGCATGTTTTGATTCTAAATGTCTGCGCAAGAGTGAAGGTTTCATCGTGTTGTGAGATAGTACTTTTGAACATATAAACACACTGTGGCTAAGGAAAGGCACTACTCCATACTTCCTATGGACTAATCTGTCCATAGGACCAGTTTAAGCAATACACTCCACAAAGCTGGGCTTTACGGAAGTGGCCAGGAAAAAAAAAAATAAGCAAAAATGTTTGGTGTTCGCCAACAGGCATATGGGAGACTCACCAAGCATATGGAAGAAGGTACTCTGGTCAGATAAGACTAACATTGAGATTTTTGGCCATCAAGGAAAACGCAAACCCAACACCTCTCCTCCCCCCGAGAACACCATCCCCACAGTGAAGCATGTTTGTGGAAGCATCGTGCTGTGGGGATGTTTTTCCATCGGCAGGGACTGGGAAACTGGTCAGAATTGAAGGAATGATGGATGCCGCTAAATACAGGGAAATTCTTGAGGGAAACCTGTTTCAGTCTTCCAGAGATTTGAGACTGGGATGGAGGTTCACCTTCCAACAGGACAATGAACCTAAGCATACTGCTAAAGCTACACTTGAGTGGTTTAAGGGGAAACATTTAAATGTATTGGAATGGCCTAGTCAATGCCAGACCTCAATCCAATTGAGAATCTGTGGTATGACTTAAAGATTGCTGTACACCAGCAGAACCCATTCAACTTGACGGAGCTGTAGCAGTTTGCCTTGAAGAATGGGCAAAAATCCCAGTGGCTAGATGTGCCAAGCTTATAGAGACATACCCCAAGAGACTTGCAGCTGTAATTGCTGCAAAAGGTGGCTCTACAAATAGACGGAAGTCTTTTTTCTTGTTTGTTTTACAATTAAACATATTTTGCATCTTCAAAGTTGTAGGCATGTTATTTTTATTTTATTCCAGGTTGTAAGGCAACAAAATAGGAAACATGCCAAGGGGGGGGTGAATACTTTCGCAAGCCACTGTACACAATAAAATGCATCATTATTCCCATACCACTATTACAGAGAATCAGACAAATTATGCTACCCTCCACGTATTGGCTACTTAGCTCTTCAAGCCTGTCTCAAAATACAACACTGCTCCTTTAAAAACATGAAAAGGCACTTTACCTGACTCACTTTTCAAAGATGGCTTGAAATGCACACGATTGCAGCTCTTGTAAAAAGCAATCACTCCCCCATGGCTGACTACAAATTATCTATAACTTGGCTAATAACTCACTAACTAGCAAAGGATACGAACAAAAGTGCACGTGGCTACATTTAGCTCTTGATTTTATCTCAAAACAAGTGCATATACTCATGACCGCTGTCGTGAAGTGACTTCATTTATGTGATGAGTGTTATTTATCTAATAATTACCTACCATGTTTAATTGTTACCAGACTAAATTAATCATGCAACAATTAACTCAGTAGGAATTTGGGGAACCACGGAGGAAGTTGTTTAAACTTCTTATGGCTGCAAGGCAAAGTGTTGAGTAGCCAGTGAAATCGTGCCCATTTCAAACGGCCTCTTACTCAAATCTTGCTCGTACAATATGAATATTATTATTATTTTTGGATAGAAAACACTTTCTAGTTTCTAAAACAGTTGGAATTATTTCTCTGAGTGAAACAGAAGTCCTTCTGCAGCACTTTTCCTGACCAGGAAGTGAAATGTCAGAAATCGATGCTCTTTTCAACTTGATGCCTATACATGGTCTTGACACTTAGGAGTCTGCTGACACTCTATACGCCTTCCTATTGGTGTAAAGAGGATGTCAGAGAAGACATTTTTGTGCTCATCTTGTTCTGTGGTGGAAAAAAAACAATTTCTTTGACGTGACCGTCCACTTCCGGTGCTCTGAAGGAAGTGGGATTGACTTCTGTTTTGCCTTCGTAACGAACGGCTAACATCTCCGGCTCGATTAATTTTTTATTTTTTGATACATGTGACCATATCATCGTAATGTATGTTTTTTCAATATAGTTTAATCAGATTATTGAAACTTTATTCGGGAGTTTTGCCGTGTTCCGTCCTCTGACTGTGTTTACGTTGGAGAAATTTTGCCACTCGGCTAGTGCCAATGCTAATTGAAGAGGGAAATTTGCCATTCTGAATCGAAACAACGACTCATCTGGACAGAGGACACCTTCTTCAACATTCTGATGAAAGATCAGCAAAAGTAAGACCCATTTTATGATGTTATTTCATATATCTGTCGTGCATGTGAACTGGCCGTGGGCGCCCAATTGTGTCTGTCTATTGTAGCTACGCTAATATAGCGATACATTTTGTTTTCGCTGTAAAACAATTAATAAATCAGAAATATTGTTTGGAATCACAAGATGCCTGTCTTTCAATTGCTGCAGACTATGTATTTTTCAGAAATGTTTTATGATGAGTAATTAGCTATTTGACGTTGGTGTCTGTAAATATTATGGCTGCTTTCGGTGCAATTTCGGATTGTAGCTGAAATGTAAACTATGGTTTATACATGAAATATGCAAATTTTTCGAACAAAACATATGCTATACAATAAATATGTTATCAGACTGTCATCTGATGAATTTGTTTCTTGGTTAGTGGCTATTTATATCTTTATTTTGTCGAATTTTTGATAGCACCTGATGGAGTAAGAAACTGATGGAGTTAGAAAAGTTGTGTCTTTTGCTAACGTGGTTAGCTAATAGATTTACATATTTTGTCTTCCCTGTAAAACATTTTAAAAATCGGACATGTTGGCTTGATTCACAAGATGTGCACCTTTCATCTGGTGACTTGGACTTGTTAATGTGTGAAAGTTAAATATTAAAAGAAAATAGATTTTGAATTTCGCGCCCTGCACTTTGAGCTGGATGTTGTCATAAGTGTACCGGTGTCGGGCTGCCCCCGTAAAAGGTTAACGAGTTTCCATCTCCCGAATTATACTGAAGAATATATACATAAGTTATATAAATCGATAAGTCACAATCATTACCCCATATCAGTCTCATTCTGAACATTGCAGACTTCTTGAATCTGCACAACCCTGAGTCTTACTGATTATTCCGTTCCACACAAATTGATTTGATTATTTATTTACTAACAAACTAAATGATGACACACACATACACTTACTGATTTGAAACTTAATAAGATGAAAACAGGTCCCTAGTGCACTAACACAATATGACACTTGTTACAAAAGATGGAGAGTTAAAGAGAGACAACACTTACAGTCAGGAACTACACACAGTAATCCTAATACCTTGCCCCGAACTGCTGCCCGTTTGGGTAAGAAGTAATGCATGTATTTACGTGTTGAAGGTCTTCGTCGTGTATCTCTGTTGGACCCAGGCCTTCGTGAAAAGGGTTCCGCTTTGTGAAAAGGGTTCGATTGGGCCTTCTCCTTAGTTCGTAAGTGTAAGTCTCTGTATGTCCACAAGAGGTCACAATGTCCTTCTCCTTAGTTGTCTGTGTTTACTTTCACTCGTTCTGGAAGAGTGGTCTTCTGAGGACAGCTAATCAGCTGTGTTGATGATCCCCAGAGTTGTGATGAGAGCAGTGTAGTCGACGATGATTTGAAGAGAATCACCGGATGGTCCTATTCACTTTCTTAGATACAGTACTTAGAACAGCTACTCAACCGTAACATTGATTGGTTAGAGGCTACTTTGTCTTCTTCAACTCGTGTTGTTTTTCAGGGTCGTGAACAATGGAGACCAAGCTGCAGCTTGTGGTCCTTCTAGTCTGGTATGTCAATTCTTAACTCAGTCTTTTATACACTTGGGTAAAGAGAGGCATTTCTGTCATACTGACGGGTAAAACAGGCAAAACGTCAGGCAAAACATCAAAAACTATGATCTCGTTAGAAATCTAAAATCACATTCCTATCTTAACTAACGAGTCACCCTCCCGGATCCGGGATCCTACTTTATGATGTTTTTCTCATATGTATCCAATAAAATCAGAGCCGGAGCATTTCGTCGTGTATACGTAACGCATTTCAGAAGACAATGTGAGGTTCCCTGGTGCGCAGTTGAATACTGACAAAAGAGCGGACCTGTCACTCCAAAAGCTCTCATTCGGTCTCACATCAAGCTAGACACCCCATTCAACTGCCTGTTGACATCTAGTGGAAGGCATATGAAGTGCATACAGATCCACAAATAGAAGCCAAGTGAATAGGCAGGCCCTGACACAGAGCCCCATTTTCAGAATTTTCACTTCCTGTTTGTAAGTTTGCTTCCAAATGAGTTCTGTTTTACTCACATATATAATTCAAACAGTTTTAGAAACTTCAGAGTGTTTTCTATCCAATAGTAATAATATGCATATTGTATGATCTAGAACAGAGTACGAGGCCGTTTAATTTGGGCACGATTTTTTCCCAAAGTGAAAACAGCGCCCCTTATTAAGAAGAAGTTAACAAAAATATTATCTTCATCTTTGATATTTCCTACACAGCGTAAAGGATGTAAACCTGATATACACAGTGTGAAAGCTCTTCAAGTTAAAATATATTTTCGTTATATCGCTTTTATATAATTTATGACAATATATAAATTAATTTCCCATCTCTCATCATTCCCCACATTCGGATGTTCAAATATACTGTCCCAGTGTTCACTGTTGGACGTTAGAGTGTTTGGGCTGCAAAACCTTCCGTAACAAAGAGATTCCATTCACCAATACTAGAGACCAAAAGGAGTTGTCTGCTGCCTACAATTTACGATCGACTTGAGGTGTCATAAAACCCACACACCAATGGCTCTGTAGACGCTGATCGATTGTAGCCTGATGTTTGGATCCTCACAGGAGAGTCATGACACCGCTCATGCTGTAAACATAGTCCAGTTCAAAGTAAATGGCACAGTTCCATATATGGCAATGGTATATTTGCAAATAGGCCTACTGCAGCTCTGATTGGTTACGACACACCGATCTGTGTAGAGTTCGGGCCTGTCATATCTGTCAATGCAATAGAATCTTACTCCGATGCATTCTGCTTACAACAAAATATCTTGCATAGTTAGTTTTGCATACTCAATATGCATAATACAGTGCTCCGCTCTCATGCTATGAGGGCATTCTCCGACAATGTTCTCTTGAGTATGCTTGTGAGAACGAGAATGTGGAGAATGCATAAAACATTACATTTGCGAAGCACTCGCACTCCCTCTACTGTATTACCTCATGCTTCACCTCCCCACTTACTGAACCTTCTTCCAGCCAGGACAATAGCAACAAGACAAAACAAGATATTCACAAAACAAATATAATAACCATTATCAGCTAGATAATTCAATCGTAATAATCTAACTAGCCAGCTAGTTAAACAGGCAAACTAATGTTATGCAAGGTAGATGTACATTTTTTGGGGGTACCTACCAATTCTTCGTGGCTAGCTAGCTAGATAGCACTATTGACTTATTATGGGCTTGTGATCTACGTTATGTAGACAGGTAAACATGCCAAAATTAACACAGCATGTATTTATTAACATATCAAACATTTCATTCCGATGGCGGAGTGTATTTTCTCTCGCTTCAGCTCAAATAATGAAATAACTGATTTCAAGAAATTTTACCACATTTTTTAAGTGGTTGCATTTTATTTTTAATTGCACACTTTCCGTTGAAGCTTGCATTGATGCATGGTAGTATGCTTTTTTGAGAAACACCCCAAGTCTTGCATAGTTCGTTTTGTTTCGGTATGTTGCATTGAAAGTGGGTAATATTGCATTGATTCGATCACAATTCCCACAGTAAAGGGAAATGTTGATAGTGTTAACTAACGGGGAAAACTCTAGAAAGTTGAGTGAAGTTCAAACTAGTGCTTCTCTGTGCAGGCAGTCCTGAGGGAGCAGCTTAGAGGGAACATTGGGTACGCTTACATTCAGCATCTTTTGAAATTCGGAAGGAGAGGGGATATTTGGCCCAAAGGCTTGGTCAAGGCTTGCAACGAAACATGCTTTGTGGCTTTGACTACTGTTTCTACACTAGCAGTAAAACAGCAATGCATTGGCATTAGTAGGGATAAGTGAACATACCAAAATGAGAGGCGTGAGCGTGTCTCCTCTTCACTATGCATCTGCCATGTGAGTTCTCTACCAGCGGGTTGAGGCAGGGGCCGCAGTGTGAGCTGCCCGGCTGGCAGAAATGACGCCCTGCTCGGGCACAGTCTAAGCTCCGCGGGCATACTGAAGAAGACCCTGTGGAGATAGTAAGACACAGAGTAATATTAGTATTCGCATCCATTTGGATTTTAACGTCAGTGCACCTGCGCTACCAGTGAAAAGGCAAGCCCATCTCTTCCTGACTGTTGGTGCTAACATCAGCAGACATATTACTTAAACATGTTCCTGTAAAAATGCTAATCAAATGTATTGTCAATCAAAACACCCGTCTCTATGACAATACCCATTGAGGCTTCCACACAAATTGGACACACACACACACACACACACTAGAGAACTAAGCATATAACATTATGCACAGAGGCATCTTATGATTCTTATAGCCTAGCTATTATCAGGGTGCCTAAGGTGACAACGGAAGAGTGAGTGAGAAAGAGAGAAAATAGACAAAGGAAAAAATAGAATCATAATTACTGGTGCCTGACAGTACGTCATCTAATATAATACACCTCCAGGCCAGCCCTACCACTCACTGAGCTACAGCTAATCAGAATAGACATTGCGTCCCAAATATCACCCTATTCCCTGTGTAATGCACTACTGTTGACCAGAGCAATGTTCACAATAAGTGCACTACACAGGGAAAAGGGTGCCATTTGAGTCACATCTATAGTTTTAGCTGAGGATATACCTAGACCGACATCTACTTCACTACGTCTCAGGAAAACCAGCCAAATTCCTCACTGTACCAAATCTCACCACTATGGTTGAGTCAGAGAAACCAAACTCCTCTGAAGTCTGAGGGCAGTCTTTAGCTTGTAGAGTTTGTTATCTAAGGGTCAGAAATTATTCTGCAGGTTTAGGCTACCATGGAGGAGGTTGAAATCCTTCACTCTGATGTGAACAGAATATTAAACTACAGTATTTCTTGACCGGTGTTTGATGATGTTTTGGGAGCCATGGTCATGTGGCCTCTGTCGCCACCTGACCGGTGTGTAGTGGGGTGGAGGTGGACATGCTCTCTGGGTTGGGGGACTATATGGGCCAGCAGGTGGGTGCTAAGATAAGGGTAAAGACTGTGCTGTTAGCTAAAGGCCCTTTTCTCATGGAATAGTAACCCTCACTGTGACCAGAACAGTGAGTGAGTCAGTCAGTCTGCCCAAGGCTCCTGACTCCTGTTTGGGTTGTATGTTTGGTGTCATGTTGAGATAGGAGTTTAGTCAGCCTGCCTAACAGTAAAAACACCTAACCGACTAAATAATGCTCTCCACGGAGAGTTAGACCAAATGATAGGCCCTGGTCAAAAGTAGTGCACTACATAGGCCAGGGAATAGCCAATTGGGACGAAGCTTTAGTCTTTGTGTGTGTGTGTGTGTGTGTGTGTGTGTGTGTGTGTGTGTGTGTGTGTGTGTGTGTGTGTATGAGGTTTTGGCTGGGCTCGACTTAGCAAGGCTGTTAGAGGATTCATAAAATCAGCCGTAGGCTTGTTCGTCTCTGCCTGCCAATGCTCTGTAAGCATTCAATAGGCTGAGGGAAGCAAATAATTAAAAGTAAACTTATCAATATTAACCCCTTATTGACTCTCCCCACAAAAAGGACTCAGCCAACCACTGAAACTCTAGGCTGCTGTGGTTGCCATAACGACTGCCATGGCAACAGACAGCGTGACATCAGGTGCGAGTCAAACTGTGAATGCAGAATCCGAGGATGGCGAGAAGGGGTGGGGGAAGGTGGGATTAAGACAAACTAAGATTAAGACAAACGATAGCGAGAAGGGAACATTTATTTTAAGGGGGTTATTAGTAAACGTTAAAGGACAGTGTTTATTTTAAGTAGTAAACTATGCTCCAGTCTGCTTCTGGAGCGTTATCAATGAGATATTCATGAGTTTTGACCCTGAAAAGCGAAAACAAACCCTTGAATCTCATCTGAATGTAATATTAAAGTAGCTAAAAAAAGCTACAAATACTGACCTATATTTATTCTCCCTCATTCTCATCTCATGGAGGTTTCGTGTGTGTGTGTGTATATATATATATATATATATATATATGTCCGCCTTTTTTATTTGTTTTTTTTCTCTCACTACGTCCCAAATTGCAGCCTATTTTGTCTAGGGCTCTGGTCAAAAGTAGTGCACTATGTAGGGAATAGGGTGCAATTTGGCACGCATTTTCAGTTTTCCTGATCTGACTAATTAACTCAATATCTGGCCCAAATGGCTTGTTTTTGCACTTGACAAATCAGGCTTCTCAGTTGGTTTCTGACAGAGAGCAGATCTCCTGTAATCTTCATTCAGCACCAGCAGGCTATAATCCCCCCCCCCCCAAAGCATCCATGTCAACTAGTGATCGTCTTCCATAGGCAGCATCCAGCTGCTTGCGGCCTAAGCAGGCTCAACTGACTACAAGCCATTCATCATTCTCCACAACTGTCCGTGGGTCAATAAATCCACAACTGACACATATAACCAAATCCTCTCTGGGTACACTTGAGGTTGCCTCATTCATCTGGCAGCACACACTGTGTCCCAAATGGCATCATATTCCTATCTACTGCTCTACTTTTGACCTAGTACTAAGGGAATAGGGTGCCATTTGGGAAGGACTGGTGTCCCATCTAGCAGCATACTGTATGCAAAACAGAAGACGTAAATGTAGTACTGCAATCTCTCCAACTCTACCAAACTAAAAAGGTGAGTCAAGTAGACTGTCTCCTCCATTTTGATGTGAAGGGGTTGTATGCCTATGAACTGTCTGCCAGAGTCAATTCCATTTTTTTTTTAAACTACTGAAGACCTGGAATAGAAAAAACAATGGCAATCATTTTCTGGGAACTCCAATGAATTCAGAAACAGAATTCAAATGTAACCCTTGTGTGGCGGTGGTCATGTTTTTGTTATTCACCCAATGTTTGCGGGTCTCATAACCCAATAATGTTGTTGGTCTTTTAAAACAATACAGCCGTAACAATTTATGTAAAAACTTAAAAATGTTCACATGTCAATTACAAGCAATATAGACAGCGTACATGGTTAACGTTTGCCATTTACCTCGGCTAGATAACATATATATCAATAAAAGTGCTATTCCTTTTTTTATATAATTAAGACATGGGTGGAATAAAATCATGTTTGTCTTGAACAAATATAAATGCAAAAGTTATCGCTATTGATATCTATTGCTTTGAATTGAACAAATGGGAAGGACAAATTTGACACACTGTATTTTATGGAAATTATAAATGAGCCCCATTGAACACAGATTAAGGCCAGTCTACACACCACATGGACAGAGTTTTACTGTGTGTATGTTGCAAATGTATTTCTTGATGCATGTGTACTGTGTCTTCCTGTCCTTCTTGGGTCCACACACAAGTCGCAGCGCTTCTTCTTGTTGCTACCGGCTGCAATCTAGAATGATGAAAACACTTAGTTGAGGAATTTTACTAACATCTCACTCACATATATAGTTACAGCAGGCCAAGGTAATAGAGTCAGACACACACACCATCACTCACACTTACTTCCGGTATTGGAGTTGTTGGTTCTGTGGATCGGGCGGATGGGGCACCAGCATCCTCCTCCTGAATCCTCCTCACGATGGCCTCAGAAGCTGGGGTCCTTGGGATATGTTGCCTCCTCTGGATTTGAGGTCTTACCCAGCTCCTCGAGAAAGATCCGTCCCCTCTGAAGCTCTGTTCCAATCTGGGTTCAACGCCATCCAGATGACAAACGTGTTGTACGCCGAGATTTCCAAGATGTTGATGAATATCACAAGTGGCCAGTTTAGGGTTCTTCTTTTGCAGCTGTAGCCAGTCACCAGCTTGTCTACATTGTCCACCCCTCCTTTTATGGTATTGTAATTTTACGTACTGTTCCTACCATCGTCAGCTTCCAAGAGGAGCTCCTGTCCAAACTTGTGCAAAGTAAAAACGTGTTGCATGTGATGTTGTGGCCACGGAGTCCATGTGTCACATCCAGGACAACCCACATCCCTTGGTTCTTCTCAGGGGCCATCTCCATCTAACTGCCACGTATACACTTGCAAGTTCCACGCATATGATGAAGCAGCATCACAGGCAGCTCAGATCTTGATTCCATATTTTGTGGGTTTAGACAGTATGTACTGCCTGAAGGGGCAACGGCCCCTAAATGGCATAAGCTGCTCAGCAACAGTAACATTGGCCCCAGGGTTGTAAAACAGGGGAAGGCGGTCCCACCCACTTGTCCCACACTGACCCGATTGCAGCTAGCTTGTCTCTCTGCCGCCGATGTTATTCACAGAAAATGAGCAAAGGCCAATGAGTCTCAAGTTGAACAAATTATTTATTGTCTCATTTTTCTTTCAGTAAACATTTAAAATGGGCCCCACAGACACGAACACCACACAAGGGTTAATTGACACAAATTGAAATGGTATGACTATGGGGATTATCAAAGCACTACGGCAAGGTACGGTCTACGTGCTCCTCCACAACCTGCCACCTATTGGGGCTGGTGATCCTCAGGGCTAGGCAGGCTGTGTGAGGTCAGCTAGCTAGCTGTAAGCTGCTGTCAGAGGCCAGACATTAATTAAGCCCCGTGTACCTAGGGCACTGAAGGGTGGCGACCGTGGCGCTAATCTGAAAACATGACAGGCAGTCTCCATCAAGAGCCTGCTATTTACAAATAGAAGACTCTGCCTGTCTGTCTATCCGTTTGAGAGATGTCAACAGGAAGAGTCCAGACTGATTAGCATCCTCTTTTAGGCTAATTGTTTACTATTAAGACTTAAGGAGGTCCCAAATGGCACCCTATTTCCCATATAGTGCACTCTTTTTGACCAGTACCCTATGGTAGTAGTGCACTATATAGGGAATACTAGGATTCCATTTGGGACACAGTCTCACACTCTTCCAGAGGGTGTTATAGAAAAGATGCAGTTCTATATTGGGCCCTTGGCTCACTTCTGCTCCATCTGTTTAGAGCCGTTTTCTGTTTACCATCAAACAGCACGTTCAAGTGATGCGTGCGCATCCCAACATCAAAAAGCGCTGGAGCAGGATAGCTAACACTGATGTCGGGACCTTGACAAATTTAACAGTGAGTGAGTGATGACCATATTAACACGCAAGACTGATGGCTTTATCTCTATAATGAACAAAAATATAAAACGCAACAATTCAAAGGATTTTAGTGAGTTACATTTTATGTAAAGAAATCAGTCAACTGAAATAAATTCATTAGGCCTTAATCTATGGATTTCACATGACTAGGCAGGGGTGCAGCCATGGGTAGGTCTGGGAGGGTATAGCCTGGCCCAGCCAATCAGAATGAGTTTTTCCCCACAAAAGGGCTTTGTTACAGACAGAAACACTCAGCACCCCTCCCCCGATCCCACAGGTGAAGAAGCCTAAAATGGAGGTCCTGGGCTGGCTTGGTTACACGTGGTCTGCGGTTGTGAGGCCGGTTGGACGTACTGTCAAATTCTCTAAAACAACGTTTAGCATCTACTTTTATGTTTATTCCATGGCCAAACACCTCTCTAGCTACCCCTTATTCCACAATAAGCCTTTTACGCCCAATGGTCCCTCAACTTGAGACAATTCGGAACTCTCCATCTTCTCTTTAAACCCAACCTACCTTCACCCATTTTCCCTACGCTGCTTCCTTCACTTGTTCTTCTCCTGATTTGATAACATCTAGACTCAGTAACGTAAAAAAATAAATAAATAAATGTAAGTGTTGTGGTGTACTGTTTTTGCTACCTTTTTCACCTGTGTAATGCTGTCCTCCTGCTTACTCTGGGGTTCAGACTGAATACAGTGGTAAACGTGCTGCTCACACTTAACAGTAGCAACATGGACCTGTTAAATTGACAAGAAAGGTGTTGATACAGCTGCGTTTAGGCATGGCTTCCTTGTTTTGAGTATGTTAAGTGTGTTTCTCATTCTGCTGGAGTGGACCTAGTATTTTATATAAAACCTACCTTACCTGTCCAGTTTTTCCATTTCTAAATCATCCACCAAAATATACTGTTTTTACATGCCATTTGTGCTGGTCTATTTCCTAAAATGGAAAAGCATAAGAATCTGTGCGCTCTCGGATAGTAATAATACTTCATATGGTGCTTCGGGATGTCCCAGGTTTGTGGCATTGATTAATAAATAATTTAATGTTTACTTAAAAATTCAGATGCTTATATGTTATGTATAAAAGGGATACACTCACCAGAGAGTTTATTAGAGACACCCATCTAGTACTGGGTCAGACCCCACTTTTCCTCCAGAACACCCTGAATTATTTGGGGCATTCTACAAAGGTGTCGGAAACGTTCCACAGGGATGTTGGTCCATGCTGACACGATGGCATCACGCAGTTGCTGCAGATTGGAAGGCGGTACATTCATGCTGCTTACAGCCCATTCCATCTTATCCCAAATACGCTCTATTGAGTTGAGGTCTGGAGACTGGAGACTCAAGAAAACTGATCTCGCGGTCATGTTCCAGGCGATGTTGTTCCCCTCCTCAATTGTCCAGTGTTAGTGATTGCGTGCCCATTGAGGCCGATTTTTCTTGTTTTTAGCTGATAGGAGTGGAACCCGGTGTGGTAGTGACAAGGATCAACGAGTTGTGCGTTCCAAGATGTCGTTCTGCACACCACTGTTGTACTACTCCGTTATTTTTCTGTTTGTGGCCCGCCTGTTAGCTTGCACGATTTTTGCCATTCTCTTCCACCCTATACTCAACAAGCTGTTTTTGCCCACAGGACTGCCACTGACTGGATGTTTTTTGTTTGTTGCACCATTCTCGGTAAACTCTAGACACTGTCGTGCATGAAAAGCCCAGGAGTTTAGCCGTTTGAGTCACTGGATCAGGCACTTGGCACCAATGATCACACCACGCTCAAAGTTGCTTAGTCACACTTTCCTATTCTATCATTCAATTGAACAGCAACTGGATGCTTCGATGCCTGTCTGCCTGCTTTACCAACCTGCCCTCCAAATACACCTCTGCTGTCTTCAACCAAGATCTCAGCGATCACCGTTTCATTTCTTGCGTCCGTAATGGGACTGCGGTCAAACGACCCCCCCTCATCACTGTCAAACGCTCCCTAAAACACTTCAGCGAGTAGGCCTTTCTAATTGACCTGGCCCGGGTATCCTGGAAGGATATTGACCTCATTCCGTCAGTAGAAGATGCCTGGTTATTCTTTAAAAGTGCTTTCCCCACAATCTTAAATAAGCATGCCCCAATTCAAAAGACTTAGAACCAGGAACAGATATAGCCCGTGGTTCACTCCAGACCTCACTGCCCTTGACCAGCACAAAAACATCCTGTGGCGTACTGCATTAGCATTGAATAGTCCCCGCGATATGCAACTTTTCAGGGAAGTCAGGAACCAATATACACAGGCAGTTAGGAAGGCAAAGGCTAGCTTTTTCAAACAGAAATGTTCATCCTGCAGCACAAACTCCAAAAAGTTCTGGAACACTGTAAAGTCCATGGAGAATAAGAGCACCTCCTCCCAGCTGCCCACTGCACTGAGGCTAGGAAACACTGTCACCACCGATAAATCCACGATAATTGAGAATTTCAATAAGCATTTTTCTACGGCTGGCCATGCTTTCCACCTAGCTACCCCTACCCTGATCAACAGCCCTGCACCCCCCACAGCAACTCGGCCAAGCCTCCCCATTTCTCCTTCCCCCAAATCCAGACAGCTGATGTTCTGAAAGATCTGCAAAATCTCGACCCCTACAAATCAGCAGGGCTAGATAATTTGAGAAAGAGAGGGTCCAGATTATCAGCTGAAATTGTTGCAACCCCTATTAGGGTTCAATTCTCGGGCCGACTCTCTTCTCTGTATACATCAATGATGTCGCTCTTGCTGCTGGTGATTCTCTGATCCACCTCTACGCAGATGATACCATTCTGTAAACATCTGGCATTTCTTTGGACACTGTGTCAATTAACCTCCAGACGAGCTTCAATGCCTAACAACTCTCCTTCTGTGGCCTCCAACTGCTCTTAAATGCAAGTCAAACTAAATGCATGCTCTTCAACCGATCGCTACCAGCACCTGCCAGCCCATCCAGCATCACTACTCTGGACGGTTCTGACTAAGAATATGTGGACATCTACAAATACCTAGGTATCTGGTTAGACTGTAAACTCTCCTTCCAGACTCATATTAAGCATCTCCAATCCAAGATTAAATCTAGAATCGGCTTCCTATTTTGTAACAAAGCATCCTTCACTTACGCTCCCAAACATAACCTCGTTAAACTGACTATCCTGCCGATCCTTGACTTCGGCGATGTCATTTACAAAATAGCCTCCAAAACTCTACTCAGCAAATTATATGCAGTCCATCACAGTGCCATCCGTTTTGTCACCAAAGCCCCATATACTACCCACCACTGCGACCTGTATGCTCTCGTTGGCTGGCCTTCATGTCTGTCGCTTCATATCCATCGACAAACCCACTGGCTCCAGGTCATCTATAAGTTGTTGCTAGGTAAAGCCCCACCTTATCTCAGCTCACTGTTTACCATAGCAGCACCCACCACGCGCTCCAGCAGGTATATTTTACTGGTCACCCCCAAAGCCAATTCCTCCTTTGGCCGCCTTTCCTTCCAGTTCTCTGCTGCCAATGACTGGAACGAACTGCAAAAAAAAAAATTACTGAAGCTGGAGACTCATATCTCCCTCACTAACTTTAAGCACCAGCTGTCAGAGCAGCTCACAGATCACTGCACCTGTACATAGCCAATCTGTAAATAGCCCATCCAACTACCTCATCCCCATACTGTATTTATTTTGCTCCTTTGCACCCCAGTACCGCTACTTGCATACTCATCTATCACCCCAGTGTTTAATTTGCCATACTGTAATAATTTTGCCACTATGGCCTATTAATTGCCTCACCCCCCTTATCCAACCTCATTTGCACACACTGTATATATATTTTCTTTATTGTATTATTGACTGTATGTTTGTTTATTCCATGTGTAACTGTTGTTGTGTCCCACTGCTTTGCTTTATCTTGGCCAGGTCGCAGTTGTAAATGAGAACTTGCTCTCAACTAGCCTACCTGGTTAATTAAAGGTGAAATACTGCTACTAGGATAGTCTTCTGTACAAGACTAAAAGGATGAATAAAAACAAATATTAGTTAAATAAAATATGGAAGAGTAAATTAAAATGTTCAATATATTTTTGGGGGGGATGGAGAGAGATTTACATGGATATCAAAACGTCACGCCAGGGTAATCCTACACGAAACACAGCCCTTATTTCAAGTGTTTCTAAAATCCACAATAAATAAAATGAAATTTTTATTTTTACCGTTATTTTACCAGGTAAGTTGACTGAGAACACGTTCTCATTTGCAGCAACGACCTGGGGAATAGTTACAGGGGAGAGGAGGGGGATTAATGAGCCAATTGTAAACTGGGGATTATTAGGTGACCATGATGGTTTGAGGGCCAGATTGGGAATTTAGCCAGGAC
Source organism: Salvelinus fontinalis (assembly GCF_029448725.1). Classification (NCBI taxonomy): domain Eukaryota; kingdom Metazoa; phylum Chordata; class Actinopteri; order Salmoniformes; family Salmonidae; genus Salvelinus; species Salvelinus fontinalis. The sequence goes on from NC_074668.1 coordinate 44,535,432, forward strand.
ACCGGGGTTAACACCCCTACTCTTACGATAAGTGCCATGGGATCTTTAATGACCTCAGAGAGTCAGGACACCCGTTTAACGTCCCATCCGAAAGACGACACCCTACACAGGGCAGTGTCCCCAATCACTGCCCTGGGGCATTGGGATATTTTTTAGACCAGAGGAAAGAATGCCTCCTACTGGCCCTCCAACACCACTTCCAGCAGCATCTGGTCTCCCAACCAGGGACTGACCAGGACCAACCCTGCTTAGCTTCAGAAGCAAGCCAGCAGTGGTATGCAGGGTGGTATGCTGCTGGTGGAAAAACAAATTGGAACCCTTTCAGTGTTTGACCGCTAGGTTTTATGGGTATTATGACGCGTCGACTGTGGACCTCAATAGTCCCATATAGTAGCCGGCTAAACGCCACACGATTTATGATGCAGTTTAGCAGCGGCTGGTGTGAGCATACTGGAGCTCAAACGGCACATAAAATGACGAAAAACCCCGGGGAAAAAACAAGTTCTCTCAGCACCCAAAAAATAGTCTGCAGGCTATTCTGTGGGTGCTGAAATCAATAGTGTTTTTATTTTAAGAAATGCCATTTTATGTGACGTCGGAGCTCCAGTCAGTCCACACTAGTCGCCGCTCAACTCCAATTGTAAATCTTTGAGTTTAAAATCGACTATATAGTTGAGCCATGATAATCTGGTTTATTTTTCTATTCACACAGTAAGACAAAAAGCCTCACTGCTTGTCTCCTGTCCTGTCATATGAAATAAGTAAATGTCATTAAGTATTGAATTAAATCACAGAGCCCTTTTTTCAGTCTGGCTCCCTTCTAGCTGTGGTCGATGGCATATGGGTCTTAATGACGCAAGCCAGTTATGCATATATTAGTGAACTATTCCATATTGATAGCAGGACACAATACATTTGAGACAGAGAAAAGTTTGCACCTGAAACCAATGCAAATGAGTCACCTCCAGATGCAATTTCCAATAATCTGGTGGCCAGTTGAAGTGGCAATCTGGGATTCAAACAGCTAAAAGTAGTGCACAACATAGGAAATAGGGTGCCTTTCGGGAGGGACAAAGGACACAGTGGCAACAGAAATATGAGTCATACTACAGCTCAATGCTCTAATAATATTATGTCACATTTCCTCAAAATGTTCTCTGGGGGAAATAGGCAACTGTTCGCCCTCTGTGTCTAGTGGCCATGGTCTCAAGTGTATTACATAGAATTGTTCATGGTGTTTTGTAAGTGAGCAAGCTATACTGTAGGGCAGGGTCCCCCAACTGGATTAATTTGACACCCCGTTTACAAAAATAAACAAGTCATGTGTTGGTCCCATTTTCATGAGCTGAAATAAAAGATCAAGGAACATCTTCGATAAACACAAAAAGCTTCGCTCAAATGTTGTGCAGAAATCTGTTAACATCCTTGTTAGTGAGCATTTCAAGATAATCCATCCACCTGACAGGTGTGGCATATCAAGAAGCTGATTAAAAGGCATGATCGTCACACATGTTTACCTTGTACTGGGGACAACAGAATTCCACTCTAAAATGGGCAGTTTTGTCACACAACGCCACAGCTGTCTCAAGTTGAGGGAGCGTGCAAATAGCTTACTGACTGCAGGAATGTCAACCAGAGCTGTTGCCAAAGAATTGAATGTTCATTTCTCTACCATAACCCGCCTCCAATGTTGTTTTAGAAAATGTGGAAGTATTTCAAACCGGCCTCACACGCTCAGACTATGTGTAACCACGCCAGTCCAGGACCTCCACATCGGGCTTCTTCACCTGCGAGATCGTCTGAGACCAGTCACCCGGAAAGCTGATAAAACTGTGGGTTTGCGTCACCAAAGAATTTCTGCATTAATTGTTGTTGTGTGGGCAAGCGGATTGCTTATGTCAACGTTGTGAACAGAGTGCCCCACAGTGTATGTATGGGTAGGCATATGGGTAGGTATTGTATGGGTAGGCATAAGCTATGGACAACGAACACAATTTAAATGCACAAAGATACTGTGACGAGATCTTGACGCCCATTTTCGTGCCCTTTATTCGCCAAAATCACCTCATGTTTCAGCATGATAATGCACGGCCCCATGTCGCAAGGATCTGTACACAATTCCTGGATGCTGAACATATCCCAGTTCTTCCATTTCCTGGATACTCACCAGACATGTCACCGATGTTTTGGATGCTCTGTATCGACGTGTACGACAACAAGTTCCAGTTCCTGTCAATATCCAGCAACTTCGCGCAGCAATCGAAGAGGAGTGGGACAACATCCACAATCAACAGCCTGATCAACTAAACGTGAAGGAGAAGTATTGCACTGCATGATGCAAGTGGTGGTCACACCAGATACTGAATGGTTTTCATTAACTGTAACTCAGTCAAATCTTTGAAATTGCTGCATTTATATATTTCTTCAGTGTATATTTTTTTGCATCTTCATTGTTGGACATAAAATACAAAAAAAAAATAAGAATGCCAAGTGATTTTGATTAAAACTCAAGCATTTTGCTAAACCCGCAATAACATCTGCTAAATGTGTGTGTGACCAATAAAATTGATTTGAATTGTTAAAATCTGTACCCAAGTATTCCCACACATAATAGAGAGACGTGATCACATACAAATATAAGCAAGGTTTGAAATTATTACGTTTTAGTCAAATATATATGTTTCAGCTTCTTGTGGTCAATTTGCAGTGTATTAATTATTTGTATTCAAGTTCCAGCCCATCGACCATTCTCAAAAAAAAAGAACAAAAAAAAGAAATATATTTTTTTTAACATCAGCCAGTGGCTGAATTTAGTTGATCCCTGCTGTGGGGTCTTAAGTAACCTCGTCCCAAAGTTAGATTTCTACCACATAAAGGGAAAGCCGGCTGGGGACAAGATTAGGTCTGAAAGTATTGTACGTAGAAATGTAATTATTTCTATGGTAGACATTGAATATTTCCATTACAACAATGTCCAGTAGTGAGTGTGATCTCCCCTGAGAGAACCTACAGGTGTGAACCATTGAAGGTCATTGAGACCCCACAGTCTGTTGTATTATAGATATCCTCAGCTGCCTGGCAGATATTTCCTTTCCACACAACCTAATCCTTAAATTAATTTTCTCCCCTGTGACATTCTGCACAGCTATACAAGGACACAACAAGTCTACCTTGCATATGGCAATCACTGAACTGGATTGACCTGGTAATCCATATGCAAAGTGAACTTCTTATGTCCTTGTTAAGCCGTGCCGAATGTCACAGGAGAGAAGATACGTGTTTTTTAGGCATAAATGTATAAAGATATGACAAAAACAAGTTTATTCTGTCCTTAATACACTTCACATTATTTTACCTCCGTTAATCCAGACTGTGCACAGAACCTTCCTTGGTTATGATGAAACAACTGACATGCACTTAAAATAATTATGTTTCTGGTACTGAAAACAAAAATATGATGTAATGTCCATCTGGTTACTGGAATGTGGATTTACTGATCAACATTAAAATGTTAAATCAAACAGATTCAGGGGTTACAGAATACAGTTTAGGCTAATGAATGTTTTATTCTATACACTAATATCCCTGCTTTAAATGATGAAGAGACTGACTAAAATAGAATGGATTCAAATTACTCCCATTGATCAGTGTTGTTTGACAGCGGCCGGGAATGAGTTCGGCTTCTATTCCAGTGCCTGAGTGGCTATATTATTAGAAATTATCCCTCAACCTTAATTTGAGGACGTGTAGATGTAATTACCTTCATATGATATGAGCATTTATGGGAATGGAACTCTGCAATGGAAAATCTTTGTTGCGTAAAATAAGTATCTTTCGTAAATACTAATCTATGATTCAAAGTACTTTGGTTTATTCCTCTTCAGAAAACAAAAGGAGGATTCAGGAGCAAAGATGGTTTTAGACATGTCAAGTGTCCTCTTAGTGAACTTTTATTTTTTTAAGTACTCCTAGAAATACAGTATGAGAAACAGGACATAGGGTAACGTGGGGTGACTAGCCCCTCCTGTCCAATTGATGACACAAAAAAGCAATGTTTGCAGAAGAAAAATGGTATGTAGTTGATGGGCATACTTAGGCAAACAAACTATGACGGGAAATAAGTGGCTATAGTTTACACTTCATAGTTAATTAATGAATTTAAAAATATATTTTTTTTTAGAAAAGGGGCGTTTTCCCCAAGCGATTGTGGTAACGTACAGGAACTCAAGTCCTTCTGTTCTCCCGATCTAGAATGGTGACCGCATTACCTCCAGAGATAATTATCATTGGTTATTGTCACTGTGGTGTATATTACCCCTGAGCTGACATCACAACGTCTCAAGGAACTACACTGGATTTTGTGCAAACTGGAAACCACATATCTCGAGGCAGCATTTATTGTAGCTCGCGACTTCAATAAAAGAAATGAGGAAAAAGCCCCCGAAATTCTCACACTAGTTCTCTGTTACACACGAGAGAATACTCTTGACCATTGTTTCTCTTGCTTCCAGGATGGCTACAAGGCCCTTCCCCGCCCTCCTTCCCCAAATGAGATCAAACCTACATCCTGCTTCTCCCCGCCTATAGGCAGAAACTTAAGCATGAGGCAGCTGTGGTCAGGACTGTTCAACGTTGGTCTGACTAATAGGAATCTATGGTTCAAGATTGTTTTGATCAGGGGGACTGGTCACTTTTGGGAATTGTATCGAAATATACTATGACTCAGAGACTAGGTTCATCAGGAAATGCATAGAGGATGTTGTTCCTACTGTGATGATTAGAACTTATCTACCCACGGTTTTTGGTTTGGATAACAAGATTTGTGCAAAACTGAAAGCGGGAACCACCGCATGGAATCATGGCAAGGTGACTGAGAACATGGACATGTACAAATAGACCAGCTACGACCTCCTTAAGGCAAACTGACAGTACAGCGACATAGTGGAGTCCCCATTCAAAAGCTCAGACATGAGAAATGTGGTAGGGACTCCAGACACTCAGGTACTATAAAGGAAAAGCCTGCCACGATGTGTTCACCGACGCCTCTCTCCGGAACAAGCTAAACACCTTCGCCCGCGTCGAGGAAAACACAGAGGCGCCGATGTGGGCTCCTGTCGCTCACGAGGGCTGTGTGCTCCGTGGCTGACGCGAGTAAACCATTTAAGCGTGTTAACCCTTGCAAGGCTGCCAGCCCAGACGGTATCCCTAGCCACGTCCTTGGAGCATGTGCAGACCAGCTGGCTGGAGTGTTTGTGGACATATACAAATCTCTCCTTCTCCCAGTCTGTTGTCCCTACTTGCTTCAAAATGTCCACTATTGTTTCTGTATGCAAGAAAGCAAAAGGTAACTGAACTAAATGACTATCGCCCCTTGGCACTCACTTCTGTCATCATGAAGTGTTTTAAGAGGCTAGTTAAGAATAATTTTACATCCACTACAATTTGTATACCGCCCCAACAGATCCACAGACCACACAATCGCCATTGCACTGCCCTATCCCTCTTGGACAAGAGGAATACCTACACTACCGTTCAAAAGTTTGGGGTCACTTAGAAATGTGCTTGTGTTGTAAAAGAAAAGCACATTTTTTGTCCATTAAAATAACATTAAATTGATCAGAAATACAGTGTAGACATTGTTAATGTTGTAAATGACCTTTGTAGCTGGAAACGGCAGATTTATTATGGAATATCTACATAGGCGTACAGAGGCCCATTATCAGCAGCCATCACTCCTGTGTTCCAATGGCACGTTATGTTAGCTAATCCAAGTTTATCATTTATTTTAAAAGGCTAATTGATCATTAGAAAACACTTTTGCAATTATGTTAGAACAGCTTAAAACTGTTGTGCTGATTAATGAAGCAATAAAACTGGCCTTCTTTAGACTAGTTTAGTATCAAATCAAATTTCATTGGTCACATACACATGGTTAGCAGATAATGCAAGTGTAGCGAAATGCTTGTGTTTCTAGTTCTGACAATGCAGTAATATCTAACAAGTAATCTAACAAATTCACAACAACTACCTTATACACACACACATGTAAAGGGATGAATAGAATATGTACATATAAATATATGGATGAGCGATGGCGTGCGGCATAGGCAAGATGCAGTAGATGGTATAGAACACAGTATATACATATGAGATGAGTAATGTAGGATATGTAAACATTATTAAAGTAGCGTTATTTAAAGTGACTAGTGATACCTTTATTAAGTCCATTTATTTAAAATAGCCAGAGATTTGAGTCTGTATGTTGGCAGCAGCCTCTCTATGTTAGTGATGGCTGTTTAACAGTCTGATGGCCTTGAGATAGAGACTGAAGAACAGCTTCTTGGTCCCAGCTTGATGTGCCTGTTCTGACCTCGACTTCTGGATGATAGCGGGGTGAACAGGCAGTGGTTCGGGTGGTTGTTGTCCTTGATTATCTTTTTGGCCTTCCTGTGACATCGGGTGCTGTAGGTGTCCTGGAGGGCAGGTAGTTTGCCCCCGGTGATGCGTTGTGCAGACAACACCAACCTCTGGAGAGCCTTGCGGTTGAGGGCGGTGCAATTGCCGTACCTTGCGGTGATACAGCCCAACAGGATGCTCTCAATTGTGCATCTGTAAAAGTTTGATTGTTTTAGCTGACAAGCCAAATTTCTTCAGCCTCCTGAGTTTGAAGAGGCGCTGTTGCGCCTTCTTCACCACGCTGTCTGTGTGGGTGGACCATTTCAGTGTTTGTGATGTGTGCACTGGGGAACAAAAAATAAATAAATCCACCTTCTAACACTACTGTCCCATTGATGTGGATGGGGGGGGGGCTGCTGGAGGTCATTTTGCAGGGCGCTGGCAGTGCTCCTCCTTGCACAAAGGCGGAGGTAGCGGTCCTGCTGCTGGGTTGTTGCCCTCCTACGGCCTCCTCCACGTCTCCTGATGTACTGGCCTGTCTCCTGGTAGCGCCTGCATGCTCTGGACACTACGCTGACAGACACAGCAAACCTTTTTGCCACAGTTCGCATTGATGTGCCATCCTGGATGAACTGCACTACCTGAGCCACTTGTGTGGGTTGTAGACTCCGTCTCATGGTACCACTAGAGTGAGAGCACCGCCAGCATTCAAAAGTGACCAAAACATCAGCCAGGAAGCATAGGAACTGAGAAGTGGTCTGTGGTCACCACCTGCAGAATCACTCCTGTTTTGGGGGGTGTCTTGCTAATTGCCTATAATTTCCACCTTTTGTCTATTCCATTTGCACAACAGCATGTGAAATGTATTGTCAATCAGTGTTGCTTCCTAAGTGGACAGTTTGAGCGGTATATATATATATATACATATACATATACATATATATATACACATTTCTCGACAGTGCAAAAACAGAGTAAAAAACTAAGCCATGTAGGAACAGTCCCTAGAGCTCCGAGACAGGATTGTGCTGAGGCACAGGTCTGGGGAAGAGTATCAAAACATTTCTGCAGCATTGAACAGTGGCCTTCATCATTATTAAATGGAAGAAGTTTGGAATCACCAAGACTCTTCCTAGAGCTGGCCGCCCGGTTAAACTGAGCAATCGGGGTAGAAGGGCCCAATAGTCACTCTGACAGAGCTCCAGAGTTCCTCTGTGGAGATGGGAGAACCTTCCAGAAGGACCAATCAGGCCTGGATGGTAGATTGGCCAGACGGAAGCCCCTCAGTAAAAAGGCACATGACAGCCCGCTTGGAGTTTGCTAAAAAGTACCTAAAGACTCTCAAACCATGAGAAACAAGATTCTCTGGTCTGATGAAACCAAGATTGAACTCTTTGGCGTGATTGCCAAGCGGCAAGTCTGGAGCAAACCTTGCACCATCCCTAGGGTGACGCATGGGTGGCTACATCATGCTGTGGGGATGTTTTTCAGTGACAAGGACTGGGAGACTAGTCAGAATCGAGGCAAGGATGAACAGAGAAAAGTAGAGAGAGATCCTTGATGAAAACCTGCTACAGAGCTCTCAGGACCTCAGACTGGGGTGAAGGTTCACAATCCAACAGGGTAACGACCCTAAGCACACAGCCAAGAGTGGCTTTGGGACAAGTCTCTGAACGTCCTTGAGTTGCCCAGACAGAGCTCGGACTTGAACCCGATCTAACACCTCTGGAGAGACCTGAAAATAGCTGTGCAGCGACACTCCCCATTCAACCTGACAGAACTTGAGTGGATCTGCAGAGAAAAATGGGAGAAACTCCCTGAATACAGGTGCACCAAGCTTGTAGCACCATACCCAAGAAGACTCAAGGCTGTAATCACTGCCTAAGGTGCTTCAACAAGGTACTGAGTAAAAGGGTCTGAATACTTATGTAAATGTAACAGTAATAAAATTAAAATAAAAAGTGACAAATTCTAAAAACCTGTTTTTGCTTTGACATTATGGGGTATTGTGTAGATTGCTGAGGGGAAAAAACAAAATAATATGGTTGTAACATAAAATGTAGAAAGGGTTGGCTCTGAAAACTTTCAGAATGCACTGCATTTCTATAGATATATTGATGATTTATAAAGCCAGGCAGTTAGTTACCCTACATGACGTTCTAGATCAGGGGTGTCAAACTCATTTTGCCCCGGAGGGCTGCACTTTGCTGTCAAAATGTCCTTAAGTTTCGATGACTGTTAGCAAGCTGGACAGAGTAGAGAGACTAACTGTAGGTCCATTATCATTTATACACAGTTTTGATTTAGTTTGAGTCATTGCCAGGTCGATCGAGATCGTTTTTCCCCTGAGAAAAAAGATCTATAAACATAAAATAATGATTTACTCAAACCACTCCTGTCCTAGATGGTTCAAGAGTAACAAAGGATTGAGAGAAAGAGAATACTCTTATGAGCATTGAGAGAGAAGTGAGTTCTTGAACATTTACCTACGGCACCAGAGATGTTATTGACAATAAATATAGCATGAAAGAGGAATGACTCAAAAACATAGAAGAGAGAGAGCGAGAGGAAGAAAGAGAGCAAGAAAGCGAGAGACCAAGAGAATGAGAGAGATAGAATTGGAGAGGAAGAGAAGGCTGGGAGAAAGGCAGTCTAAGCTGGTCCTCCCAGTGCCAGCAGCACACACCACATCAGCAGAAAGACTAAACATCTCACTGACAAGTCGACAGGATTCATCTTCAAGCGAGCACTACTCTGACGTTTTTTGGAACCACCGTATGTAGCGTTTGGTCTTTTGTGACATGATAAGATCTGAAAGCTGCTGACAGGTAGCAGTTAGTTCACCATGTGACGTCAGTCACTTCCATACCAAAAGCACACTGTCGACTAGACAATACCTAGAAAAAAACGTTTTAAAAGGTTTCTTCATGTTTTAAATCAGATCTTAGTTCACATACTGTTAGTGTAAAAAGGCCCTAAGACTTGCTGTGCCAGTCTAACATCAAGTCCGCACGCTTGTTGAGACTCAAGCACAGACCTCCACAGACGTCAGATTGGGTGAGACGAGAAGAGGCAGGTGATATGAAGAAACTACATTGTCACGCGCCGAAAACCAACGCCTTCGGGAGAAGGCACAGACCTGCCCTGGTCGCGTTGTCACAGTTACGCTCCACAGCTTCTAATAAACCTAGGCAGAACCTTTTAATTCAGCCCTCCCTCTTCCCCTACTCTTGGGGCAGCGGCAATACAAAAAATTCGACATCTCCACCGCGACAAAGCAAATCGATACAGGCGGTCATGCATTTATTATGAGCATTTCCTACTACAGAGACCAACACTTTAAAAAGTCAACCCCCTAATTATCAATTATCATTGAGAGCCTTTTAAAATTGTGCTTCTGGTATTCCAAGTGGCATCTTTTCCAAGAGCTAGACATACCCTCTGGTTTCCTTGAACAGTCAGAAGAAGCATCCTAAATGGCGTCCTAGTCGCTATATAGTACACTATGGGCCCTGTTCACAAGTAGTACACTATATAGGGAATATGGGTTCCATTTGGGACTCTGCGGAATGTCTACACTTTGTGTGATGCCAGAGCTATATTCTTTCCGAAAGACTGGAGAAACAAACCCACATATCTACATTAAAATTAACAATGGGGTCTCTCTCGGCCAAAATGACAAGGTCTGACACAGGGACAAAGCTTCCCAATGGCCTGAAACCGCTTCGCTCGAAAACAGAAGGCCCTAAATGGCTTCTCTCAACAACAAAAACATTTTTTGGGGGGGGACATTTAGACATAAAAGGTGAAAGTGTGTTCAGGACAGGAGTGCCAGCACAGCACATCTCCTTTAGGAGCTGAATGCTATACAACTGTAGTTATCTCCTCTACAGTCCTAACATAATGCTGCCATATGGTTAGCCAGTGTGTTCAGGACAGGAGTGCCAGCCCAGCAGATGTCCTTTAGGAGCTGCAGTATACTATAACAGCTCCATTTCTCTTGTTCCCACACAGTCCTAAAATCAGGTTCTCAATTCTACAGCTTTAACAGAAGCCACCTCTCATCCCTCTGCCCTTCTATCCAGCTCACACATACCCAGGTTGATTCCAAAAGAGAATGTCAACTGTTAAAAACAACTGCTATTACACAGTCTGCATGACAACTTGTCATTATTACACGCTACTGTACATACGTTTCTACATACCAGATGTTATAACGTCCTTATATAATTGACCAAACTCTGTCACATTATTACATTGAATTGAATGATGGGTGGCATAACCATGTCACATGCAGTTATAGTGTGTGCACAGGCACCGTGAGTAGTGACATTTGAGGTGTTATAAAACAGTTCTGAATATGTTTGATACTGTACCACATGAGTTGAGAGTATCACAAAACCATTCAGGATCTCCAAGAAACATGGGCAAATGAGAGCACAGATGTATTTAGGATTTTTATTTATTTTGACAAACAAAACAAACTGCTCTGGAACACAACAGGAAGTGACAGCTGTGAAAAAAGAAGAGTGTGCAGGCTACTGTAACAATTACATAATATGGGTAGTTAGTCAGGTAGCCAGCCCACTAAGTAATTGCAACATGTAGCTCTATGGGAACAGGGTTAGAGAGCCCTGCTCTACACAGTCCAAACAAAGTGTTTTGTTTGACAGTATAGAGCCCCACAGTGGCGGTGTCATAAAACCCAGAAAACCTAGCAGTCAAAAAGGGAAATGGTTCCAATCGTTTTTCCACCCTTCATTTTCCCATAGGAAATTTTAGAAACACTTGAAATAAGGGCTGTGTTTCGTGTAGGCTTACCCTGGAGTGATATTTTGATAACCATGTAAATTTCTCTCAGACAAGGTGACTTTTATCAATATATTCAGCTCTAGTTACCCTCAGATTCTGTAAAGGCTAATCAGCATCAAAGTAGACATCATGCAAGACTACAAATCCCTGCAACCTCCTGCAAGTCATTTTAGCTGATACCTTTGCTATTTAAAACTTGCACAACAAAGTTTACAGAATTGTCAACTTAAATAAATGTATTTATTCATACTAAATTTAGCTAACAGATATTTAATCCAGAGATTCTTACCCTTGATTTGGCATTCTCATCATGGAGTTTGTAGTTCTTTATGATAGCCAGATTAACAGCTAATTAGCATTTCATTTTGGGGGTTAATACAGGCAAATATAATGATAAGTCACCTTGCCCTAGAGAGATTTACACGGTTACCAAAACTTTGCGCCAGGTTAAGCCTACACAAAACACAGCGCTAATTGTAAATGTTTCTAAAATCACCTTTGGGAAAAATGTATGATGGAAGAACGATTGGGACCATTTACTTGTTTGACTGCTAGGTTTTATGGGTATGACGAGTCATACTGTGGTACTCTATTGCCACTAGCTAGCTAGCTAGCCAGCCATTCACCTGTAGGGCCAGCCCCACTGTGCCTCCATCGATGCATAGCTAGATGGCTAGCTATTAGCTAAAGTTACCTAGCTAGCTGACTAGCTATAGGAGGAATCCCGAATTATAAAGCTGACTTTGCAGCACATCAAACAATACATTCTCCCTATGAGCCCTGTTCAAAAGTAGCACACTAGAAAAGGAATTGGGTGCAATTTGGGACACAGCCCAACTCATTGATGCCTGTGCTTATGGGCTCACATCAGTAAATACAGGTTCATGTTGCCCGTCAAACACAGCAGCACTAAGTCCAGTGGCAGGGCTATGCCGCGCACTTGCACTTGCACTCACTGCTACCCTTTTCATATCACAGATGGTATCACCTCTCCTGTGTCCGGCCCAGGGAAACAGGGATGAAAGGAATGAATCAAGGTGGTGAGAAGCACTGTTAACAGTCCTGCACTCCAATAAAGCAGGCTAAGTGAAAACACAAAACGATCCTGGAAATCAGAGTGGAAACTCAGAGCACAACATGTGCTCTGCTTCTGTTCTGAGGAGCGAGATCATGCCATACCATGAATGGCATAGAAAATCATCATCTTCACAGAATGCAATCTACTTGATTGGGTTAAACATGAATTGACACAGATCCATGTTCATTATGTTATATAGTACAGTAAAATGTATTTTTTTGTGTAGCAATTGCCGTGGAATTATTCTAATCAAAGGAGAGACTTAGATTTCTTCAAAAACATTCAAACTTCATTAGTAATTACTGCAGTAATGGAACGTTAACAACCCCCCCAATGGTATAGAGTTAAATAAACAGGATTCTGTTACAACTCTTTATAGTCTTCCTGAGTCCTTGTGATGAAGAACAGATATGTTGCAATTATACAAAAAGGTACATTGTGCTCTCATGCAACAGACACCAAGATTTACATTGCGGCAAATATGTCTCTAGTTTATTTACTGCTTGCTTACACAAAAGTACTAATGCAACCTAGAATACTAAATCCCTTCCTTAAAAAGACAGGTGGTTGGTTCTCCCTGTTACCGACAGACAGGCACACAGACACTAATCATGGTTTGGAATGCAATGCAGTCTTTAGGTTATCACCAAGCCATCGTGAATCTACTGGTCAGCGTTAAATCTCAGGCTTCTCTCCCTTCACACAGACACATGAAAGTTCTAACAATCCTACTGTGTTGCCTCTAAGAAAAACAGACAGTGTGAGTACTAATATAGGATTACATTCTAATATAAGAGTAATGTGATTGACAATGTTGCAATTCTACGACACAATCTATAGAGTATTTGTGGTGTTGCTTCTTAGTTCTTTGCATGTCTCTGAGTTTTGTTGATTTTAAGAATACTTTTGATTCCATATGGCGTAATGGATAATATTACAAAACCCTCCAAAGTGGTGTTGGGGGTAAAGTATACGATATTATAAAATCTATTTATTTGAACAACACATGTAGCATTAAAATGAACAATAAAACTACAGAGTTTTTTGCGCGAGGGGTGAGACAAGGGTGCAGTTTAAGTCCAACATCTATATCAACGAACTAGCAGTGTTGTTGGACCGATCTGAAGCCCCTGGACAAACCCTCAAAGATGAGGTCAGATCCCTGCTCTATGCAGATAACCTTGTCCTACTGTCACCAACAGAGCAAGGTCCACAGGAACAACTTAACATTATTTGGGAATACAGCATCAACTTACAGAATATCAAAGTTGTGATTTTCCAGAAAAAGGCCAGGAATCAGAGCAGCAGACACTCCTTCAAATTAGGAAATACCATGGTTGATCATGCCCAATGGTACAACTACCTGGGACTAAAAATCAGTGCCTCTGGTGGATTTGGTATAGCAGTGAATGCACTAAAAGAAAAAGCCTGCAAAGCATTTTACTCCATAAAAATACATCTCAAAAATAGATATTAATATCCAAATCTGGTGCAAAATATTCAATAGTGTAATTTTACTAATTGCACTATATGGAAGTGAGGTTTGGGGTCCAAACTGTAATTACGATTATGAGCTTTGGGAGAAAAAACAGATAGAAAATCTACATACAGAATATTGCAGAATTATCCTAAATATCCAAAAGAAAGTACCAAATAATGCAAGCAGAGCGGAACTCGGACGATTCCCTTTAAATTGTAAATATAAAGAAAAGGACACTAACATTTTGGCATAATTTGAGATTAAGCCCCAAACATTTTTACAATTCAAAGCACTGAAAAGCCAAGAGCTGAACCCTGAAAAGAGTCCCCTATGTCAGCGGTTAAAAACACTAAACAACCCTATTATCCAAACAAGGAAATTCATCAAATTGTTACAACAATAAAAACCTACTTGACAAATTGTGAAGATGAAACAAAAACACAGAATAAACTGAATTGCTATTTGGCAATCAAATGATAATACAAATGGGCAGAATATCTCTACTCTGTCAGAGATACAAAACAGAGACCGATCCTGACCAAATACTGGCTCAGCGACCACCAAATAGCTAAAGAAAAAAGGGAGACACAAAAAGACAGGGCTAATCAAAGAGGTGTGGTCCCTGCACGCCAGGGGAGGTAGAGACAGAGATGCACTTTTTCCTCTACTGTGAGAAATACTCCCAAATAAGATCATATTTTTATCAATAAAATATCTCAATCAATTCCTAACTTCTGTGCATTTACTAACAACATAAAAAGGTGGGAATTATTCTGGGTGAGGGAAAAAAAACACAAATCTGTTTCCATTGATCATCCTTGAGATGTTTCTACAACTTGATTGGAGTCCACCTGGGGTAAATTCAATTGATTGGACATGATTTGGAAAGGCACACACCTGTCTATATAAGGTCCCACAGTTGACAGTGCATGTCAGAGCAAAAACCATGCCATGAGGTCGAAGAAATTGTCCGTAGAGCTCCGAGACATGTTTGTCTCAAGGGACAGATCTGGGGAAAGGCACCCCAAAAAATGTCTGCAGCATTGAAGGTCCCCAAGAACAGTGGCCTCCTCCATTCCTAAATGGAAGAAGTTTGGAACCACCAACACTCTTCCTTGAGCTGGCGCACCCAGCCAAACTGAGCAATTGGGGGAGAAGGGCCTTGGTCTGGGAGGTAACCAAGAACCCGATGGTCACTCTGACAAAGCTCCTTTGTGGAGATGGGAGAACTTTCCAGAAGGACAACCATCTCTGCAGCACTCCACTAGTCAGGCTTTTATGGTAGAGTGAGCAGACAGAAGCCACATGACAGCTTGATTGGAGGCAAGTAAAGGACTCTCCGACCATGAGAAACATGATTCTCTGGTTTGATGAAACCAAGATTTAAGTCTTTGGCCTGAATGCCAAGCGTCACATCTGGAAGAAACCTGGCACCATCCCTACGTTGAAGGATGGTGGTGGCAGCCTCATGCTTGTGGGGATGTTTTTCAGAGACAGACTGGGAGACTAGTCAGGATCGGGGGAAAGATGAACGGAGCAAAGTACAGAGAGATCCTTGATGAAAACCTGCTCCAGAGCTCTCAGGACCTCAAACTGGGGTGAACGTTCACCTTCCAACAGGACAACAACCCTAAGCACACAGCCAAGGCAACACAGGAGTGGCTTCGGGACAAGTCTCTGAATGTCCTTGAGTGGCCCAGCCAGAGCCCAATCGAACATATCTGGAGAGACCTGAAAATAGCTGTGCAGTGACGCTCCTCATCCAACCTGAGAGCATGAGGATCTGCAGAGAAGAATGGAAGAAACTCCCCAAATACAGGTGTGCCAAGCTTGTAGCGTCATACCCAAGGAGGCTGTAATCGCTGCCAAAGGTGCTTCAGCAAAGTACTGAGTAAACAAAGTCACATTGTCATTATGGGGTATTGTGTGTAGATAAAAAAAAAAAAGGTGTCTAACATAACAAAATGTGGAAAAAGTCAAGGGGTCTGAATACTTTCTGAACACACTAAGTGCTGGAATTAGTTAGCAGGGGTCTTTGATTTAACATGAGTGTTTTGACATATTTCTAATACCTTTTAAGACATATAATGGTAGATGCTGTCTAAGACCCCTTTCCCATCTGTTTGACCAGAAATCAAAGCTTTTGCTTATTCCAAATGTTTTGGCTGGAAGATGGTTGACAAACGTTAATAAAACAAATTATAATATATGTATGTGTGTGAGAGAGAGAGAGATACAGTAGACTTTCATTGACACCCAATATGACATGGTCATGGGTACTTTTACTTGGAAATGACCAGAACAATCACAATGGGGATCAGTTGCCAAATATTCTAGAGCATTGCATATAGAAATGCCATGAAGAGCTGATATGATACCTTACTCTATATGTCAGAGGCATGTTTGTTCTACATAGAAATATACTTTATATTTTCCAATTAAAATATCCCTTTTTCAAATCTAAAAAAGCCCATGATCTGAAATTAATAGTATTATCTATTTTTGAGTTTGTGTAGGCTTAGAGGCCTACCATATGTTACCTTTTGTAGGGAACGCGCTAACACCTGCGCATTAATATGTTTACATTGACAGCATATGACATCATCCACATCGGGATCAACTTTCAGAAATGTGCGCACAACACGCAGACTTAAATATTAAAAGAGCTGTTCTTACCTGGCATGCATGCGCTCATAGCAACGAAGGTTGCAAAGACAGCAACCTGGGTTAGAAGCGTGGCGGCGGTTCTCGGTCGGTGATCGACACCTCTTCTCGGGGATGGCATACTGCAAAGCGCTCTTACAACTGATACAACTGAACTGGAGATGGGGAGTCAGGGTTGATCATTCCCCCATCCCCTTAGAACAAAAAGAAGCTTAGGAAAGGTGCTCAGCTTTTGTAAATATGTAGTCAGAATGCGGAGTAGAAACGGCGCTCAGTTGCAAGTACCAGATTCGGTAATAGAGCGCTGGTCAACGATTTCGTCTGCTATGTGTTTTGCGCAGGATCCCATTATGTCGCTTTATGTGTGACGGTTGAAGAAACGAGTGAGGGCAGGGCTGCTGTCTGTCACAGAGTTTCTATGGTGTTGTGAGAGAGTTACGTAGATGTCGTCACGATGCGCGCCTAATCAGTTTTACCGTACGCACAGCCGCAAATACAAGCCACGGTACCGAAGCCAACAGGTGCATTTTAATGGACTATAGTGCCTCTAGTGCCTCCCCGGTTCTGAGAGAAATGTGTTCATAAAAAGCCCTTTGCTATTTTTTAAAGGATTAAAATCATCTGTATAAGGGCACACCGACGATTCATTCATAATATGACACCAAGGTTACATAATAAAAGGCTGAAATAGATAAATTAAGTCTGGAATAGAGATTCTAAACATTGTCCTATTTAATTATGTGGCTGAACCAATATCTCTTGAAATAGTATCGTTTTTAGAGTGTTTTGTTTGTGGAAGAGCAATACTTAATGTGGGTTATACATGTTATACATTTGTAGTAGGCCTATAGTTTGTAGAGCAGGGGTATTCAACTCCTACCCTACGAGGTCCAGTCCAGAGCCAGCTGGTTCTGTTCTATCTGATAATTGACGGCACCCACCTGGTGTCCCAGGTCTAAAATCAGTCCCTGGTTAGAGGACAGAAATGAAAGATAAAAACACAGTGGAACTGGCTTCCAGGTCCAGAAGTGAATTTGAGGACTCTAGTCTGTACCCCTCAAACTCGAAGCCAGTTCCACTGCATTTTTTCATTGTTCCCCTCTAGACAGTGACTGATTTAGACCTGTGACACGAGGTGTGTGCAATTAATTGTGCAATGGATTTTCAGGTCAAACAGAAAACCAGGAGGCTCCAGACTTCCTAGAGTAAGCGTTGAGTACCCCTGGTCTATACATTTGGCATTTCCCAAGACAACATTTTTAAACCACAATTAAATCTATGGCAGGCTACTACATTGTCCTATTCTGGAAGATGCAACGATGCAAAGCATAGTAGCAAGTCTCTCTTCAGACTAACTGTAGATTGTGCCCAGATGGAAATATGACAGTCAATGTGAATGCAAGACTAAATACTGCCCCACTTGAACCCAACAATCATTTAAAAAGGGGCAATCTGGGATTGGTCCATCCATTTTCAAAATTTGAGAGTAGTTCAAATTTCTCCAGTCCCATCCCTGAGCTGTTTAACAAAAAAAAGTGGGAAGATGTCCATGTTGTTTTTCAAATCCCAGACTGCCCCTTTAACAAACCTTTGTGTTCCAAAGGAAAAACATACAGACGAACATATTGAATCAACAATGATTTATTATCAGTAACAGTCCTTTGTATAACATTGAGTAAAATAAATCTAAAAGTACAGGCATCAAAAGGGACGTAAATGCAGAGTGCAATACATAATAAATACAAATAATTGAGGAGATCATATTACGTGTATCAATGAAGGCACTGAAGAGAAAGTCAAAAATAAAAACTTGTCACAGCTGCTAAGACAAGCATCTGTGGAAGGACTATATGATAGTGAAAAGGGTCAAAAAAACGTATGAAGTCAACATAGCATTAAATACAGTATGTACAGATGCTTTCTCTGTTGGGAATAGCTCAATGTTATAACTGAGGTATTCATATCAATAAGAATTTGTCAAATATTAAGGACGACATATCAAATACCATTACTCATTTGCCTTGCTTTCCATGTCTTGCGATAACAGAACAGTTAACACATCAATATGTTTGACGGATTGTCATTTCAATTTGAAATAGAACACAAAAAGTACTTTGAATGAGATGCTTTCTAGTATTTCATAAGGCACTGTTACTATAGAATTGCTTGCACAAATGACTTGCTTCCCAGACACCTTTTCAACATATCTCAATTAAATACATGCCAGAAGAATATTATTGGAGGTTGAGGCAGAATTATAAAAGTATTGGAATTACTCTGATCGAAAAAGAGATTCAAAAACTGACAGGAAAATTCAGAGTAGAGAGCAACTGTACGAAAGAACACCAATAAGATGCCAACAAGGACACATATCAGTCGTTGAACCTATTGGAATAAATACTCTATGATTTTGATTTAGCCATGGCTAGCTATACTGTAGCTTTGCTCATGTTGTCATGGTCCACTCTAAATACAATTTAACACAAACTAGATAAGTCAGACCCTTGACAGCTTTTGGATTCAGGGTAAAGCCAATTCAAATGGTTGAGCAGTAGTGCAGATCATAGAGGACACATCAATGATGATATTGAACGTTATATACCCCACCAAGAACACCTGAAGTGTGTGAGTTAATTTCATATTTACAGCACACCATAATATGGACACAACTGGGTCTTTCTATTGTGCTCATCATTCACTACCCAGTGAATATACAGTAAAAAAGGACAATGGAGTGAGTTCCTAACCTGATTCCAGATCAGTTTGTGGCCTTTCTAATTCCAAAGCTGTCATTGTCAAGCCATGGTTTTTTTAATGACAATGAATGACAGTGAGAGTTGGCATGAGCGCACAAACATCTGGCACTCAAGCTACAATGCACATGCTATCAATTGGAATGTGGACGTAATCTGTCAAAATATAGAAACAATAGGAAAACAACATATACAGGCATTGAAGTTGCACCTGAAACCCGATCAATGTACATACAAACTGATGATTTGGTAGAGGTGGATAATATTGGTGAAAAAAAAGTAACTGTTATTTAAGACAATAATCTTGAAGACGAAAACTAAGCAGTAAAATTATTGGCAAAACTACTGTATACAAACCATTTCCATTGATGAAATTGTCTATGCTATTGTGAGATTAATTGTGTATAATATCCCGGTCTTGGTAAAAAAAAAAAAAAATCCAAATTGTCACCAGCATACAGCCCAAACAATGACTCATTCCACACTGCCTTCTCGGAGTCCTTCTTCTATCCCGTCACAGAGTCCTTCTTCTGCGCTGCTGCTCCCTCCTGGGCCACAGTCACTCCCTCAGGGATCACCTCTGCTGCCTCTGGCTCCTCTGTACTGGGGGCAGCCTTCTCCACCGCCTCACTGGTGGCATGTGGAGGCGGAGGGGGCAGGGAGTTCAAATCCACCGTGGGTTGTGGATTTGCTCTCTGGACATCCGAAGTGCTCTCAGTGCTCTCCGACTCCTCTGGCATTGGTGCAGGGACAGGGACTTTCTCCGTCTCCAGGGCTGTTGTCGTGGCTGCAGGAATTTCTGTTGGTGTGAGTGCAGGCACTAGGAGCTCTGTGTCCAGGGCTGTTGGTATGGGTGCGGGGATCTCCTCTTGTGCTATGGGTGTTACTGCTACTGCCTCCATCTGCGTTGAGAGTAGGGAAGATACCGCCTCTGAACTAGGAGACGTATTCTCTTGGGTTAGAGCTGCTGGTGCCGAAGCCTCTTCCTGAACTGTTTTCAGAGATTCCTTCTCTTTGCTTGAGGGTACACTACTAACCTCCTGGCTTGAGGGGGACACTACTACTGCGGTCTCCTGTGAAACTGCAGCCACCTCCACGCCTGGCTCGCTGTCCTCTTCCTGCACAGCATTCTCTATCTCCTGTATGGCACTCTCGATGGCTGATTCTGTGTTCTCCTGTAAGGAGCTCTCGATCTCTCTGAACTTTTTCTCACGCTCAGCATCCTGGGTCACATCCTCTGAGATTTTGGTCTGCACCTCTGGGGCCACACTCAAGATTGTCACCGACTCTCCTCCTTTCAGGACGGAGCCGTTCGTTAGGGCAGGGGATGGACTGTTCTCTGGCTGGACAGGAGGTGGAGGGGCTTTCTTCTTTTGTTTTGAAGTGGTTGCATTATCTTTGACTGGATCCTGGTGGACGATCTCTGGAGACGATGGAGCGTCTGCGTCCTGGTCCTCCCCCTCTCCCTCTCCCTCCTCAGGGATGCCGTCCACACTGGGCACCTCCAGGCAGGACTCGTTGACCATGATGGGGGAGCCATCCAGCTGGATCATAGAGACCACCTGCTTCATCCTGCGCCTCCTATGGGCCTCCCCAGTATCACCAGTCTCCTCCCCCTCATCTTGTCCCTGCCCTTCCTCCGGTTCTGTCCCGTACTCCCCAGCCCAATCGATGGCAGTGTTGTCCCCCAGCAGGTGCAGGTTGGGGTCACTGCTGGTCAATACAATGCTGTCCCTGTACAGGTTGTGTCGCCTCTGGACTGCTGCCTCCTTCACAGCTACACAGGGAGGAAGAAAGAAAGGATAGAAAGAGAGAAAGAGAGAGAGAAAGGTCATTAAGACATTGTCCACCGGAGGTTCGTTCCATTTAATTTCAGAAAGCCATGACACCCACCATCTCAGATTGTTCTGAAATGGTTTCTGTAGTTGCATTATTTGTTTTAACATTATATATGTATTTCAATATTATTTTGTTGAAAGACAGGATTCATATAATATTCATTAAATATAATGCCCAAAACCCGATTTCATGGCCTCTGCATTTCTTATTGACCAAGCCGAAAAACAAGGCCTTGATCAGAAAGTTCAGACCCCCCTTAATAAACACAAGTGACCAGCAAAATTGATAAAAGTAACAGCATGAACAGCGGCATCTAGTGGGAAAAACATGGTACTTTCACACTATTTTATGGGCAGAAATGCAAGCGACTTCAATGGCAAATTTGTCTGAAGGGGGGGGGGGGGGGGGGCATCACAAAATTCACAGAAAATGCATTACATAGTATGAATAAACAATAATCCAAGCCACAGTGTCATACTACCTGTCAAATATAGATAACTGATACTGTATACTGGCCATTGGGATGGGCTTGAGGGGGTCCGTGGGAGGCTTTTGACCATTTATTTGGATTTCTCATGTTTTACACAATATTAAGTGGTTTGCACCAAACTGGAAGATAGGTAATATACACTGCTCAAAAAAATAAAGGGAACACTTAAACAACACAATGTAACTCCAAGTCAATCACACTTCTGCCAGAGCCCTGAAAAATTACCTCCAGCAGGCCACAAATGTGCATGTGTCAGCATATGGTCTCACAAGGGGTCTGAGGATCTCATCTCGGTACCTAATGGCAGTCAGGCTACCTCTGGCGAGCACATGGAGGGCTGTGCGGCCCCCCAAAGAAATGCCACCCCACACCATGACTGACCCACCGCCAAACCGGTCATGCTGGAGGATGTTGCAGGCAGCAGAACGTTCTCCACGGCGTTTCCAGACTCTGTCACATGTGCTCATGTGCTCATTGTGAACCTGCTTTCATCTGTGAAGAGCACAGGGGCCCAGTGGCGAATTTGCCAATCTTGGTGTTCTCTGGCAAATGCCAAACGTCCTGCACGTTCTTGGGCTGTAAGCACAACCCCCACCTGTGGAAGTCATACCACCCTCATGGAGTCTGTTTCTGACCGTTTGAGCAGACACACGCACATTTGTGGCCTGCTGGAGGTCATCCTGGATGAACTGCACTACCTGAGCCACTTGTGTGGGGATGTAGACTCCGTCTCATGCTACCACTAGAGTGAAAGCACCTCCAGCATTCAAAAGTGACCAAAACATCAGCCAGGAAGCATTGGAACTGAGAAGTGGTCTGTGGTCACCACCTGCAGAACCATTCCTTTATTGGGGCTGTCTTGCTAATTGCCTATAATTTCCAGCTTTTGTCTATTCCATTTGCACAACAGCATGTGAAATGTATTGTCAATCAGTGTTGCTTCCTAAGTGGACAGTTTGATTTCACAGAAGTGTGATTGACTTGGAGTTACATTGTGTTGTTTAAGTGTTCCCTTTATTTTTTTGAGCAGTGTATTTATTGAATATTATATGAATCCTATAAATTAAAATGGCAAATATGTGCAACAATTTGCTTAATTTCTCAAATGTTTCAAATAATCTTTCAATAAAATAATGCTAATATCTGTTTCTAACTACAGAAACAATTTCAGAACAATCAGAGATGGTGGCTGTCAATCTTCTTTCTTGTGCTTTTGAGGTGAAACGACTCAGGAGCGGTATCTCTGCTAACACATCGATTTGGCATATCACTAGAGCATGGAGTCTTTCCTAGTGAGGTCATTTGGTGACGAAGAACTCTGGGGCCTAAATATAGCCTGTGAGTACTCTTATTCCATACACTGAACACATAAGGCAGGGATCATCAACTAGATTCAGCACCGGGCCAATCTTTTCTTGAGTGGATGGTTAGGGGGCCGGAACATAACGACAAACAATTTGTAAACTGCAAATTGACACACTCAGAAGCCCAACAGATATAATGTTTGACTAAAACATAATTTCAAACCTTGCTTATCTGCATATGATCACATACACTGAGTGTACAAAACATTAGAAACACCTTCCTAATATTGAGTTGCACCTCTTCGCCCTCAGAACAGCCTCAATTAATCGGGGTATGGACTCTACAAGGTGTCGAAATCATTTCACAGGGATGCTGGCCCAGGTTGAATCCAATGCTTCCCACAATTGTGTCAAGTCGGTTGGATGTCCTTAGGGTGGTGGACCATTTTTGATACATATGGGAAACCTTGGAGCGTGAAAAACCAAGCAGTGTTGCAGTTCTTGACACATTCAAACCAGTGTGCCTGGCACCTACTGCCATACCCCGTTCAAAGGCACTTAAAGCTTTTGTCTTTCCCATTCACCCTCTGCATGGCACACATACACAATCCATGTCTCAATTGTCTCAAGGCTTAAAAACCCTTCTTTAACAGATCTCGTCCTCTTCATCTACACTGATTGAAGTGAATTTAACATCAATAAGGAATCATTGCTTTCACCTGGATTTACCTGGTCAGTTTGTCATGGAAAACGCAGGTGTTCCTAATGTTTTGTACACTCACTTGGTGCGGATTTGCTCGTGTTTCTATAGTATTTTATGTTGAACCCTCCATTTTCTGCTCAGAAAACTTGGGGGGCCAAAATGAAATCACCGCCAGTTGGTTAACCCTGACATAAGTCATTCAAATATAAGAGAAGTATATGTCTGTGTCCCAAATGGCACCCTATTCCTCCTATTGATCAGGGCCCATAGTAATGCAATAGAAAGGGGGTCATGGTGCCATTAAGGACAAAGCCACTGTTTCCACTGTGAGACTCACCCATCATGATGTCCTTCATGACAGAGTGCAGCACCACTTCCTCAAAGATGTTCTCCACCAGGATGAAGCGAGAGAAGTCCTCAAAAATCAGCTCCTGGAAACGAGGCAGCTCCTGGACACGGCAGAGGAACAAGTATGAGAACAGAGGACCCATAAAAGTTGTCATACACACTCAGGAATACACTCAGGAGAGACTTGCAGGGAAACAGTAAGTTAACAGCATGAGTGACAAAGGGAATGCTATTGCATGGAAGTGCAATGTAAGTTTCACACAACGTATGCATTTGACCCGTCTAGACACAGTCTAGCCGGCTACAGCTGCTAGACTTACAGATGCGACAGAGGGAGTGAGTTGCTTCAGCATGTAAGGGATGAAGATCTGAAGAAGAGCCTCTCGAAAGAACCTCTTCCGGACTGTGCTGCTGTCATAGTCAAATTTCTGTGGACAGACAGGAGGGAAATAAAAGACAGGAGATGTGAGGATTTTTTAGAGAACATTTATGTAGCATCAATCTGCTCAAGCCTACATTTGCCAAGATGGAGTGGCAGCAATACGTGTTTGTTTTTGTCCCGTGTAAATATTCCGCTATTATTCTGCTATTGTTTTTAGACATAACCGGAACCTCCATCCATAGCTACTAGCTATTTAGTCATTGCTAGCAGTCTTTACCTTTAGCACAGACACCAGCCACTTTAGCCTGGATAGCCCGGATAATATCTGCCAGTCTGCACAGCGCGATATCACCCCGGAGCATATCGGACTGCTTTTTTCCCACACTACATCACCGGATTCCTGCCACAAGCTCTGGACCATTACACCGGATCATCGCAGCTAGCTAGCTGCTACCGAGTGGCTATCGTGGCTAACGCCCTTGTCCAGAAGCAAGCACCAGTTAGCCTCGAGCTAGGCCCATTCCCCGGCTAGCAAACGTAGTACACCAACTACAATACCTCTTGCCAATTGGCCTGGACTCTTTGTCGACACGGCGCCCCGCCGATCCATCACGACTGGTTTGGTGACGTATTTTGGCCAATGTGCTCTCAACCGGCCTCTGCGTCGTTGATGTCGGTGAGGACCCAGCTACTAGCCCCGGCCTGCTAGCTCTCTGAGCGCCGTGTCTCCCGCTCGCCTAGCGTAGTGATGACTGCCGAGCAGCTCCCTGTTTCGTCCATTGGTGCTTATTGGACCCTATGATCACTCGGCTACACAGCTGATTCCTACTGGACTGTTCATTAACACGGTACTTCATTTTGTTTATCTGTTGGCCCCAGCCTCGAACTCAGGCCCTGTGTGTAGCAAACTGACCCTCTCTGCCCATTCATCGCCATTTACACGTTATTGTAGTCTTAGCTTTTTACCCGTTGTTGTCTTAGCCCTCCCAATCAACACCTGTGATTGCTTTATGCCTCCCTCTAATGTCAATATGCCTTGTATACTGTTGTTTAGGGTAGTTCTCATTGTTTTGTTTTACTGCGGAGCCTCTAGTCCCGCTCCACATGCCTCGATTAGCTCCCTTGCCCCACCCCTCACACATGCGGAGACCGCACCTAGCTTAACTGGAGCTTCCAGAGATGCAGCCTCTTTCATCGTCACCCAATGCCTAGGTTTACCTCCACTGTACTCGCACCCTACCATGCACTTGTCTATGCGTTATGCCCTGAATCTATCCCACCACGCCCAGAAGTATACTCCTTTTACTCTCTGTTCCGAACGCACTAGACAACCAGTTCTTATTGTCTTTAGCCGTACCCTTATCCTTCTCCTCCTCTGTTCCTCTGGTGATGTAGAGGTTAACCCAGGCCTTGTGTGTACCAAGGCGCTCTCAATTGTTAACTTCTGTAACCGTAAAAGCCTTGGGTTCATGCGTGTTAACATCAGATTGCTATTCCCTAAGTTTGCTTCATTCACTGCTTTAGCACACTCCGCCAACCCTGATGTCCTAGCCGTGTCCGAATCCTGACTTAGGAAGGCCACCAAAAATTTGGAAATTTCCATCCCCAATTACATTTTCCGTCAAGATAGAACTGCTAAAGGAGGCGGAGTTGCAATCTATTGTAGAGATAGCCTGCAGAGTTCTGTCATACTATCCAGGTCTTTGCCCAAACAGTTCGAGCTACTGGTTTAAAAAAAACATCTCTCCAGAAATAAGTCTCTCACTGTTACCACTTGTTATAGACCCCCCTCAGGTCCCAGCTGTGCCCTGGACACTATGTGAATTGATTGCCCCCCATCTATCGTCAGAGTTTGTACTGTTAGGTGACCTAAACTGGGATATACTTAACACCCCAGCCGTCCTACAATCTAAGCTAGATGTCCTCAATCTCACACAAAGTATCAAGGAACCTACCAGGTACAACCCCAAATCCGTAGACATGGGCACCCTCATAGATATCATCCTGACCAACTTGCCCTCTAAATACACCTCTGCTGTTTTCAACCAGGATCTCAGCGATCACGGCCTCATTGCCTGCGTCCGTTATGGGTCCGCGGTCAAACGACCACCCCTCATCACTGTCAAATGCTCCCTAAAACACTTCTGCGAGCAGGCTTTTCTAAATCGACCTGGCCCAGGTTTCCTGGAAGGATATTGACCTCACCTCGTCTGCAGAGGATACCTGGTTGCTCTTTAAAAGTGCCTTCCTCACCATCTTAAATAAGCATGCCCCTTTCAAAAAAATGTAGAACTAAGAACAGATATAGCCCGTGGTTCCCTCCAGACTTGACTGCCCTTGCGCACTGCACAAGCTTCGAATAGTCCCCGTGATATGCAACTTTTCAGGAAAGTCAGGAACCAATATACACAGTCAGTTAGGAAAGCAAAGGCTTTTTCAAACTGAAATTTGCATCCTGCAGCACTAATTCCAAAAAGTTTTGGGATACTAAAGTCCATGGAGAATAACAGCACGTCCTCCCAGCTGCCCACTGCACTGAGGCTAGGAAACACTCACCACCGATGAATCCACAATAATCTAATATTTCAATAAGCATTTCTCTACGGCCGGCCACGCTTTCCACCTGGCTACCCAATCTGGCTTCTCCTTCACCCAAATCCAGACAGCTGATGTCCTGAAAGAGCTGCAGAATCTGGATCCCTACAAATCAGCAGGGCTAGACAATCTGGACCCTCTCTTTCTAAAATTATCCGCAACCATTGTCGCAATCCCTATTACTAGTCTGTTCAAACTCTTTCATATCGTCTGAGATTCCTAAAGATTGGAAAGCGGCCGCGGTCATCCGCCTCTTCAAAGGGGGAAACACTCTGGACCCAAACTGTTACAGACCTATATCCTTCCTGCCCTGCCTTTCTAAGTTCTTCGAAAGCCAAGTGAACAAACAGATCACAGACCATTTCAAATCCCAGCGTATCTTCTCCGCTATGCAATCCGGTTTCCGAGCTGGTCACGGGTGCACCTCAGCCAGCCGTTTTATTGACCTGGCCAAGGCTTTCGACTGTCACCGTATTCTTATCGGCAGACGACAACATTCTTTATACATCTGGCCCTTCCTTGGACGCTGTGTTAACAAACCTCCAAACGAGCTTCAATGCCAAACACTATTTCCAGGGCCTCCAACTGCTCTTAAACGCATGCTCTTCAACCGATCGCTGCCCACACCCGCCCGCCTAGCATCACTACTCTGGACTGTTCGGACTTAGAATACGTGGACAACTTTAAATACCTAGATGTCTGGCTAGACTGTAAACTCTCCTTCCAGACTCATATTAAGCATCTCCAATCCAAAATTAAATCTAGAATCGGCTTCCTATTTCACAACAAAGTCTTCTTCACTCATGCTGCTAAACATACCCTCGTAAAACTGACTATCCTGCCGATCCTTGACTTTGGCGATGTCATTTACAAAATAGCCTCCAACACTCTACTCAGCAAATTGGATGCAGTCTATCACAGTGCCATCCGTTTTGTCACCAAAGCCCCATATACTACCCACCATTGCGACCTGTATGCTTTCATTGGCTGGTCCTCGCTACATATTAGCCGCCAAACCCACTGGCTCCAGGTCATCTATAAGTCTTTGCTAGGTAAAGTCCCGCCTTATCTCAGCTCAATGGTCACCATAGCAACACCCACCCGTAGCACGCGCTCCAGCAAGTATATTTCACTGGTCATCCAAAGCCAACACCTCCTTTGGCCGCCTTTCCTTCCAGTTCTCTGCTGCCATTGACTGGAACGAATTGCAAAAATCACTGAAGTTGGAGACTTATATCTCCCTCACTAACTTCAAGCATCGGCTGTCAGAGCAGCTTACCGATCGGTGTAGATGTACACATTCCATCTGTAAATAGCCCATCCAACCTACTACCCATCTCATCCCCATAATTGTTTTTTATTTTTTTCTGCTCTTTTGCACATCCTCATCTGCACATCTATCACTCCAGTGTTTAACTGCTAAATTGTAATTACTTCGCCACTATGGCCTATTTATTGGCTTACCTCCTTACTTAATTTGCACACACTGTATACATATTTTCTATTGTGTTATTGACTGTACGTTTGTTTATCCCATGTGCAACTGTGGTTGTTTTTGTCGCACTGCTTTGCTTTATCTTGGCCAGGTCGCAGTTGTAAATGAGAACTTGTTCTCAACTGGCCTACCTGGTTAAATAAAGTTGAAATAAAAAAAATATATAATATGTTACCCATTCATGTGCCTAGCAAGCCATATATGACATTTCTGTGTGCTTATCTAGATTCACTGGTTTTACGCACCAACAAAACTTTTTGGGGGGAGAGCGCAATGGTCTTGATTAGTCATCGTGCCTATGTCATGGTGTGCACTGGGCCAACAGCCATCCCTTCCCTGTCTGCCTTACCTTGATGACCCGGTCCTGGCAGCGCTGGATGCTCTTACAGAGACCCTCTGGCCCCTGGTCCTCCAGACTCTGGTGGAGGATCTGCTCAAAGGTGTACACCGCATCGTCCATTTGCTGCACAGATAAAAGGTTTGTTTATCAGTTTACATTTGAGTCATTTAGCAAACGCTGTTATCCAGAGTGACTTACAGGCAGTGCATTCGACTAAGTTCAGTGGTGGGGAAACAACCACAAATCACAGTCATTGCAAGTAAACCTCTCTTTAAAATGGTCTATACTCTACCAGACAGAAAGAGAACGCAGAGAAATCGGTTTATAAAATGGATCATCATGTGGGCATGTTGGTAACTCAATAAACTGGTGAACTCCACTAAGCAGTCATCCGACAGTGTATAGATCAAGTCCATGATTTGCCTGTTTGCTGAAATCACAAAATGCCAAGCCAAGAACAAAACATTCCATCAGTGTTCATATATTCACCACAAGGGGGCAGTATCTTCCCAACAATTCCTTTATAAGTGGAGCATAACAAAATAGGATTGCTTTCTATATACTAGTTGAATCCTGTCCAATAAACCCCTTCCCTCCCTCCATTCTAAACGAATCACACTCTAAACCCTGAGGGTAGATATTTGCTGCTGTATATCTGAACTATAAACAGAATCTTGGATGCAAAGCAAAGTTCAATTGTTGAACTCTCTGCGACCTTAGCCCCTGTCTGAAAAGTCTCACCCCCAGCAGCTTCTAGCCACTGCAAAGACGACAGCCTATGTGATTCACAGTGGGGGACAGAGTGGTGAATACTTGGCTCTAGGATATCTCTCCAACAACCAACAGCCTGTCAACAGAGACCAGCCAGCCAATGACAGTAAACCACCACTCACTAACCAGAATGTGCTTGTTCTCCAACCACAATAATAAAGAACTCCCCATACTGTAGCTCTGAGGATCTCAGACAAAACAGCATAACGAACAACCACAAAATAAACCTGCAGGCCACATCCACACTTATACACCAGCCAGGAACTCAAATGGAGACCTATCAGCAATTATTTAATTAGTACCTCACCATACTCATACCCCATATGTCAGTTTAGTGAAAAACTGTCCACATCATCAGTAAGAGGTTGTGTCACGTTTTGCAGAATGTAATAAGGTGTGGGAGGGTGTAGTTCACATTTGCATTTTGATCACATTCAATTAAGCTAGGTACGACAACCTATCAGTCATTGCATGTAAAACCTTCATCCTCAATCAGCGCCCGTTAGAAATGTTGTACCTCTCTCATGAGGATCTGTGCCCTCTGGACGAACACGGAGGGGCTGGAGACGTCGAACCTCTGCTGCAGGCCGTCCAGACTCAGGTCCTCCACTTTCTCATAGCAGCTCTGCATCTTCACCGGGTGGAAAGCCAGCATAGAGATCTTCTCCATGTGCTGACGAGCGAGGGAGAGAAGGAGGGAGAGAAGGAAGAGTGAGGCTGGGTTGACAGAATTAACACACAGACCATGGAGACCAGGCTTGGATGATATACGTCTTTCAATTCACGCATCAATTTGTATGCTACACTTCAGATATCACCTAAAATGGGTGGATTGAAAGAACGCAGCTAAACTGTTAAGCTGGATCATTAGACTGACACCCATGTAAATGAATAACAACGTTCTCACCTCTCCCAGTTTTTCCTTGGTGCTGTCGTTCAGTGTGTTCTTGCTCATGTCCACCAGCTCTCTGAAGAAGACGTCCCTGACCTCAGAGAAGCCTCGACTGGTGGGCTCCATCAGGGCCTCCAGGATAGAGCTGATGTAGGGCTGGATGCTCACCTTCAGCAGCTTCTCTGCCTTAGGCAGCGCCACCGCTGGGAGGAAACACAACGAGAGAGAGAGGATGTCAACACACAGACTAGTCTACATGACTTTATAAAAACTGGCAGAAGTTCCACTGTGACTCATTGTGCAACACATGCTTTTCTCAAGATATGATTCGTCCGAAGGAATTCAGCTCCTCTCCATATAAGACTGTTATTGCGACAGACTAAGTCCCCCATGTAACTGTTGATGGAATGCTGCTATTCTTCCTGACTGCCACTCCATGGACGCAGGCTGTCAACATAGCACAAAACTGTCTGTGGCTGTGACAACCACCACCTGTTCAACTGTTGGTAAATATTTGTCACACCACTGGCAAAGAGCCCAGAATAACATACAGGCCAGACATGTACTGTAGGTATTCAGAGTATGAACTAGAATCTACACTTGTACTGCAACTACTGGTATTTACCTACTGTGTGTTCCAAGTTTCCCTGGCTTGGGCACAGATCTAGGATCTGCTTACTCCCCCAAAATCCATTACTGGGTGGACTGTAAAACTGACGTTGGGTCAATGTCTGGGACTAGGGCTCAACTTCATCTTACTGTGGAGGGCTCATACCTTTGAAATATATTTATTTATTTTATTAAGATGGGATAATGAAGAGGAGACATGAAAGGTGGAAAAGTTGGCAAGTCAGAAGTGCAGTGGTGTGGATTCCAACTCATGCCGGCTCTAGTATACGTGAGCTGGGGTCCGCAGCTCAAACAGCTGGACCACACAGGTCACTGAGGGTTCACCTTTGATTTTGTTGCTGACGTGCTCCTTGGAGGTGATGATCTGGTCCATGTCTTTGCGTATGGAGGCCTCTAGAAGGGGGCGTCCAGCCTCACAGCTCTGCACCACAGCCTCATACTGGGCCTGGGCCTGCTTCACCACCAGACCATAAACAGCATCGCAGATCTGCATGGGGACACACAGAGGGTTGTTATGTCTGCATCTTGTATTGAGAAAAGCCACTGGGCCGAAACGTTGACCAAAGTGCCATATTATCCACCTTTGTGAACATGGAATACAAAGATGCAGATCACCTGCGTTCTTGCATCACAACATGACATGGATTCATGTACAAACAGGGAACTCGGAAGCTGATTAAGGAGAATACATTTTCCCTAGTATTATAAAAGGGGTATTTGGTCAGTTGTGTGAGATAGGACTTACCAGCATCCAGTTCCTCTGCCTTTCGTACATTTTGCCTTTCAGCCCCGGGGTGATGAGATCCCTGACCTCAGGAAGAAGTGTCTCCATCACCAGGTTGGCCAGAATCTACAGGGATGGTAGTGGGTTTGAGATCAGATGACAACAATAAGTGTGGTGATGCTGCGCTGTTTGAGACGCAAGACAAATTTCCCAAAAAGGGACGCAAAGTGATTCATGAACTACTGAGACCAATACAGCCATACTTCCAGAGTGATACAATTCGTATGACCTACTAAGGTCACACCAGCTCACTCTCTCCACCTCTGGGCAATGGGGCTAATCTATGGCCTCGGGGCAAAGTATTTAATTATACATGGGAAGTGGTTCATTTTAGGTCTTATTCATGCTTTGCATCTGCTGGAGGGCATCTCCAAAAGTCTGTAGTACTAGTCTACTGTACTTTACCCTCTCGGGTGTGGTCGGCACTCTACACTACAGATATGTCAGAGCTATCGAAACCTGAGAACTGGTTTTTCTAGCCTGATTGCTCTAGATCAGTGGTATTAAACTCACACCCTATGAGGTCCGGAGCCTGCTGGTTTTCTGTTGTACCTGATAATTAATTGCCCCCACCTGGTGTCCCCAGGTCTAAAATAAGTGGGAACTGGCTTTGAGGTCCAGAGTTGAATATAAGGGGCCCAACATTCATCACAATATATTTATCATGACTATCTTCTATTGTACTTATTTGGCCTTGAAGTCAAGAGCTTTGGGCTAGGCTGCGAGTTACTGATCTTGCATGATGATATGGGACAGAGGAATGTGTAGGAGCCGAGTTGGCAATGCTGCCAGAGAATCTTTGTTCTACCATTCTGGTGTATTTCAACTTGAAACAGAACGATGAGTGCTGGTCTTATCTGTAGGGGTCTCATTGGTGGCGTGTCACCGCAGGGACCGGTGAATGACTACCACTGTTTGGTTATTGTTAAAATGTTAGCCAAGGAGTGCAGAGGCAGCAGTCACTGCTGCTACAAGCATAACAGCATCAGGCTATCTGTCCTGATCAGCGTCTTAAGACTTGTTCACAACGCTAGCCTTAATGCTCAACATCGGTTTTGTTTTTCAAATACGTTTTGGAATACTGACTGTTCAAAAAGCAAGTTTACAAGTGACCAAATAGGATGCGTGTATGTTCAGACAGCAGTCATTTTCTTACAAGGCTATGCTAGTTGTCATAGTAATGACGGATGTGTGTGCAGTGGTGTAGGCTGATTGGTAGTGGTGCTCATGCTACCTACCACTCAGAAGTTATGTAGAAAGTTAAGTTGACAATGCCTGCCATGGGCATTTCCCAGTTGCTTTGAATGTTCAAAATCATAGTGTAAGAACACTTTAAAAGCCTCAAATGACTCAGTTTTGTCTAGCAACAAGAGCCAACTAGCTAGCCATTTAGCTTTCTAGCACATTCACTCATTTGTTTGTAAACCGTTAACAAGATAGTTAGCTACCTTGTTCTTGTCAAACTGTCAACAGAGTAGCTAGCAATAAAACAAAATGTGCCAAACCACTTGAGGGCAAATAATAAGGTGCATGGCCAGGAATCAGATTTGTATCTGACTTCAAACCACTTAGGAAGGTGGTTTGAAATGTCTTCTTTAACTTTGAATGTCTTCTTTAACTGGTATCCTCCCCTTCATCTACACTGATTGAAGTGGATTTAACAAGTCAAAAAGACATCAAAAAGGGATCATAGGATTCACCTGGTCAGTCTCATCTCAAAGAGCAGGTTTTCATAATGTTTTGTACACTGTATATACACAGGCTGTGTCTGTCTGTCTGTTGAAAGTGCTGTGTTGTGACTCTGTGGCTAACTCTGAGCCCAAGGCTCCTCGTCTGACCTTTGGTTCCCTCCATCTCCCACTGGAACAATCTGTCTATGAGATACTAAGAATGATGGGTATGAGTCAAGGCCCCCAGGCCCTGTTGTAAGAGCTACAGACATCACACTCACACACACAGACAAAGACTCAGCTCTGCTCCGAGGGGATCGGCACAGTGAGCTCATGCCCACAGGATGCTGTGTCACCAGGGCAGGGGGCATAGTGACATCATCTCTCAGCTGGACTCTACATCCCTGATTGCATCCCAGATTACACCCTATTCCCTACATAGACCCATTTGGCTCTGTTCAAAAGTAGTGCACTACAGTGCATTCGGAAAGTATTCAGACCCCTTGACTTTTTCCACATTGTTACGTTACAGCTGGCGATGTGCGATATAATATGTATTTTTGTTGTATTTTTTATTATTAATATATATATATATTTTTTTTTTTTTTAATCGGTAAGCATATCGAAAACAGTCGATATTGGCTAAAAAAACAACATCGGCCTGATGTCTAGTTTAACGCCGATGTTAAAGCTGATGTGCATATCTATATAACGTAGGTAGATGACGCAATGACGCCACGAAAGATATAGCGCTACACGTGCTATATTCCTAACCTAGCCCACAATGTCTGCTGTGTGTATCGAGCAGTCGTTTGAAAGAGTAAAAACATTTCAGCAAGACAACTCCATTCACGCCAAGATAATGGAATTCATTGCCCTTGACAATCAACTGTTCTCTGTTGTGGATGATGTGGGCTTTCGTCAACTGGTCGAGCACCACGAGCCCCGGTACACACTACCATGTAGGCGCCATTTCTCAGATGTTGCCCTATATTGTTGAAACACACATCCATGAGCTACTTGCTATTAGCTTCACGACTGACATTTGGACCAGCGATGTCAGCCCCATGAGCATGCAGAGTCTGACAGCGCAGTGGGTCGACGAGGATTTCGTACAGAGGAAAGCTCAAGAATGTGCTGGTTCTCATACCGCTGCTGCCATTTCAATGGCAATCGAGAACACGAACACACTCTTAGCTCCATTCGAACAACTGACTTGAGAAAGAAGCTCATCAACTGCGTCTGCAGCAGACGCTCAATAAAACTGCCGACACAGACCGTGGGGTTAACTTGGACAAGTACTCTACGAGAGGCTGTGAACAAGCGAGTCGGTGGCATTCTCTCGGAGCCGATTTACTGTGTCGCCACCATGCTCAACGCATGCTATTGGTATTTTACTGCTGCTGTTAAATTATGTTACTTAACACTTATTATTCTTAACTTCTTAAAGCATCGTTGGTTAAGGGCTTTAAGTTCTACACCGGTTGTATTCGGTGCATGTGACAAATACAATTTGATCTGATAGATGTGCAGCAACGCTCCCCATCCAACCTGGCAGAGCTTGAGAGGATCTGCAGAGAAGAATCGGATAATCTCCCCAAATGCAGGTGTGCCAAGCTTTTAGCGTCATACCCAAGAAGACTCGAGGCTGTAATTGCTGCCAAAGGTGCGTCAACAAAGTACTGAGTAAAGTGTCTATATACACTGCTCAAAAAAATAAAGGGAACACTTAAACAACACAATGTAACTCCAAGTCAATCACACTTCTATGAAATCAAACTGTCCACTTAGGAAGCAACACTGATTGACAATACATTTCACATGCTGTTGTGCAAATGGAATAAACAAAAGGTGGAAATTATAGGCAATTAGCAAGAGACCCCCCAAAAAAGAGTGATTCTGCAGGTGGTGACCACAGACCACTTCTCAGTTCCTATGCTTCCTGGCTGATGTTTTGGTCACTTTTGAATGCTGGCGGTGCTCTCACTCTAGTGGTAGAATGAGACGGAGTCTACAACCCACACAAGTGGCTCAGGTAGTGCAGTTCATCCAGGATGGCACATCAATGCGAGCTGTGGCAAAAAGGTTTTCTGTGTCTGTCAGCGTAGTGTCCAGAGAATGGAGGCGCTACAAGGAGACAGGCCAGTACATCAGGAGACGTGGAGGAGGCCGTAGGAGGGCAACAACCCAGCAGCAGGACCGCTACCTCCGCCTTTGTGCAAGGAGGTGCACTGCCAGAGCCCTGCAAAATGACCTCCAGCAGGCCACAAATGTGCACCCCATTGCCAACACTACTTTTGACCAGAGTCCAAATGTTGTGACGTAGTATATATATAGTGAATAGGGTGCCATTTGGGACACAACCACTGCCATTGGCTGTGGCATCCTTACCTGTGGAGGTGTGCCACACATCATCTCCCAGGTGCCATACTGCCCATGGGCCTGGCGAAAAAGCCTCACTGAGTCTGTGAAGGCTGGCGTCTGCACCTTACTCTCCTCCAACAAACCTATGGGGTAACCACAGAGGATTAGCATTGTTAGTGGAAGTGGACATGGTGAAGGTTGATTTGAAAAACATTGTACAAGTTTGATAATTTATCATAAAATCAGCACTAGCCTGGTCAAGCAGACTGACTGCTGTGCTCACATTTCAAACCAAATTGTGAGCCATCGCACGATCAGACTGGTTCCACCAGGATAATCTCAATTGAAATCTTGAATTCAGGTTTGACAGAAATATACTTGATAAAGAGTTTCCATGCATTCCTAGAGTCTGTTGCAACTTGTGCAGAAAGAGAACTGTCTAGTACAGTGCATTTGGAAAGTATTCAGACCCCCTTTTTCCACATTGTTACTTTAGTCTTACTCTAAAATTGATTAAATAAACTCTACACACACTATCCCATAATAAAAAAGAGAAATACCTTATTTACATAAGTATTCAGACCCTTTGCTACGAGACTCGAAATTGAGCTCAGCTGCATCCTGTTTCCATTGCTCATCCTTGAGATGTTTCTACAACTTGACTGGAGTCCACATGTGATAAATTAAATTGATTGGACATGATTTGGAAAGGCACACACTTCTCTACATAAATTCCCACAGTAACCAGCGCATGTCAGAGCAAAAACCAAGCCATGAGGTCAAAGCAATTATCCATAGAGCGCCGTGACAGAATTGTGTCGAGGCAGAGATCTGTGGAAGGATTCCAAAACATTTATACAGCACTAAAAAGGTCCCCAAAAACACAGTGGCCTCCATTTTTCCTAAATAGAGGAAGTTTGTAACCACCAAGACCCTTCCTAGAGCTGGCTGTGCGGCCTAACTGAGCAATCAGGGAAGAAGAACCCGATGGTCACTCCGACAAAGCTTGATGAAAACCTGCTGCAGAGTACTCAGGACCTCAGACTGGGGTAAAGTTTCACCTTCTGACAGGACAACAACCTTAAGCACACAGCCAAGACAATGCAGAACTGGCTTCGGGACAAGTCTCAATGTCATTGAGTGGCCCAGCCAGAGCCCGGAATTGAACCCGATCAAACATCTCTGGAGAGAACTGAAAATAGCTGTGCAGCAACGCTTCCCATCCAACCTGACAGAGGTTGAGTGAATCTGCAGAAAGGAATGGGAGAAACTCCCCATATACAGGTGTGCCAAGCTTGTAGCATCATACCCAAGAATACTCAAGGCTGTGATCACTGCCTAAGGTGCTTCAACAAAGTACTGAGTAAAGGGTCTGAATACTTGTGTAAATGTGATAATTCCATTTTTTATTATTTGTAAATGTGCAAACATTTCCAAAAACCTGTTTTTGCTTTGTCATTATTGGGTATTGTGTGTCGACTGATGAGGGGAAAAAAACAAGGGTTACCAAGGGTCACCATCTAAATATGGAGGGAAGAGTGAAACAGTCATATGCAATGACCACACCACATACACTCTGTAAAGTCAACTGGATCATTCTCATGTCACGAGTGGCTAGGGTTATTTATCAGAGCTTTGCCATGGCAACCCAGGGAGATTCCACATTATCCACCTTTAGGGAAGTAAATTCTTGTCTCCAACACATTTTTTATTAAAAAATAATAAATCACCCAATCATTCTCCAAATATTGTAGTAGCTATAGAAAGTGACAGTAATCGCATGATATCTGTACATGTTGTTTTGGCAACAGGATTTGTTTTGACCATAAAGTCACAGTTTCGTTGGGCCAGAGTGACTGGTGAACAAGGCTACATCTAATAGATGGCGCACACAGACACACCTCCAGCTTAGATCATCTTCACCTCTACTGAAAGAGTCAACCTGAAGAATTTATTAATGTATCCAGCTGTGTTTGGATCAGGAATCAGACTCTGGCATGTAGACTCACCATCCAAACATACTGTGCATTCGGAAAGTATTAAGACCCCTTGACTTTTCCCACATTTTGTTTCCCCCCCCCTCATCAATCTAAACAAAAATACCCCATAATGACAAAGCAAAAATAGGTTTTTAGAATTTTTTGTACATTTCAACAACAAAAAAAATCAGACCCTTTACTTAGTACTTTGTTGAAGCACCTTTGGCAGCGAGTACTCTCTTGTGTGTCTTCTTGGGTATGAAGCTTCAAGCTTGGCACACCTGTATTTGGGGAGTTTCTTCCATTATTCTCTGCAAATCCTCTCAACCTCTGTCAGGTTGGATGGGGAGCGTTGCTGCACAGGTATTTTCAGGTCTCTCCAGAGATGTTCGATCAGGTTCAAGTCTGGGCTCTGGCTGGGCCACTCAAGGACAGTAAGAGACTTGTCCCAAAGTCACTCCTGTGTTGCCTTGGCTGTGTGCTTAGGGTCACTGTCCTGTTGGAAGGTGAACCTTTGCCCCAGTCTGAGGTCATGAGTGCACTGGAGCAGGTTTTCATCAAGGATCCCTCTGTACTTTGCTCTGTTTAGCTTTCCCTCGATCCTGACTAGTTTCCCAGTCCCTGCTGCTGAAAAACATCCCCACAGCATGATGCTGCCACGACCTTGCTTCACCCTAGAGATGTTGCCAGGTTTCCTCCAGAGGTGAAGCTTGGCATTCAGGCCAAAGAGTTCAATCTTGGGTTTCATCAGCCTAGAGAATCTTGTTTCTCATGGTCTGAGTCTTTGGGTGACTTTTGGCAAACTCCAAGCAGACTATCATGTGCCTTTTACTGAGGAGTGGCTTCCGTCTGGCCACTACCATAAAGGCCTGATTGGGGGAGTGCTGCAGAGAAGGTACTCCCATCTCCACAGAGGAACTCTGGAGCTCTGTCAGAGTGACCATCGGGTTCTTGGTCACCTCCCTGACCAAGACCCTTTTCCCCCAATTGCTCAGTTTGGCCAGGCTGCCAGCTCTAGGAAGAGTCTTGGTGGTTCCAAACTTCTTCCATTTAGGAATGGAGGAGGCCACTGTGTTCTTGGGGACCTTCAATGCTGCAGACATTTTTTGGTACCCTTCCCCAGATCTGTGCCGATACAATCATGTCTCGGAGCTCTATGGACAATTTCTTCGACCTCTTTTCCCCCAATTGCTCAGTTTGGCCAGGCTGCCAGCTCTAGGAAGAGTCTTGGTGGTTCCAAACTTCTTCCATTTAGGAATGGAGGAGGCCACTGTGTTCTTGGGGACCTTCAATGCTGCAGACATTTTTTGGTACCCTTCCCCAGATCTGTGCCGATACAATCATGTCTCGGAGCTCTATGGACAATTTCTTCGACCTCTTTTCCCCCAATTGCTCAGTTTGGCCAGGCTGCCAGCTCTAGGAAGAGTCTTGGTGGTTCCAAACTTCTTCCATTTAGGAATGGAGGAGGCCACTGTGTTCTTGGGGACCTTCAATGCTGCAGACATTTTTTGGTACCCTTCCCCAGATCTGTGCCGATACAATCATGTCTCGGAGCTCTATGGACAATTTCTTCGACCTCATGGCATGGTTTTTGCTCTGTCATGCACTGTCAACCTGTGGGACCTTATATAGACAGGTGTGTGCCTTTCCAAATCATATCCAATCAATTGAATTTACCACAGGTGGACTCCAATCAAGTTGTAGAAACATCTCACGGATGAACAATGGAAACAGGATGCACCTGAGCTCAATTTCGAGTCTCATAGCAAAGGGTCTGAATACTTATGTAAATAAGTTTTTTTTTTTTTTTTTTTTATAAATTTGCACAAAAAAAACTCGAAACCTGTTTTCTCTTTGTCATATTGTGTGTACTAGATGGCTTAAATAAAAACGAATTCTCATCAAATTTAGAATAAGTCTAACGTAACAAAATGTGGAACAATTCAAGGGGTCTGAATACTTTCTGAATGCACTGTACATGAGCTAATCTAACCAAAGCATCAGAACTAATCATGTGAAATCCTGTCTTGTGATAAAAATGGGGAATTCATAAATTAACTCTAGCCATGACAAAGACAGGAAGTATGTTGTGCAGGGTGGGGGAGTGAGTGGGATGTGTGAGTGAGAGTTCGGCCTGGGAGCATGAATTAGGGGGGGGGGGGGAAGTAGAGCTTCTAGCTACAGGCAGGAAGTCTACAGCCCCAAACTACCTCCCTTTCTGAAAGCTCTGTGTGTGTGTGTGTGTGTGTGTGTGTGTGTGTGTGTGTGTGTGCACGTGTTGAAAGAGTGTGAGGGTGGGAGCCAGGCAATTTATCTTGGCACTGCCTCATGAGAACGTGGAGGGGATTTTTGCCAGCCCAATAAAGTCTGTACCCCGGATCTAAAGTCAAATTAGACTAAGAGACTAGTTTATGCTGAAATTCCAGTACTGTATATCAATTGATCAGCATCTGTAGAGAAAGAATGGCCTGGTCAGTTTGAGGCTGGTTGTGGTTCAGCAACACCTCCTTATAGTGAGTAGTCTTGTGTGTGCGTTTTTTTAAATTTTAAATAGTCTGCTTTGTTGTCAGATGGTCCAGCTTCAGAGCTGACTAGGGAGATTTGTATTCAACTTAGAAATCCCTATATCATATGCTTTTCGGACATGGTGATCATAGCAACTTTTTCCAGATCATATACAGCCCTACAGTGTGGTTTTCATTAAAGAAGTGTCATATTCTCAAGTTGGACAAAGTAACATGGTCACAACTGTCAATGTAGACAGAGGTCAATAGAAACCACTGACAGATACAACGATCAAAATCGTACTTGTCACACGCGCCGAATACAACAGGTGTAGACTTTACCGCAAAATGCTTTCATTCGAGCCCTTTCCCAACAATGCAGTTAAAAAGAAAGAAAGTGAACAAATAGATAAAGAAAATAGAAACAGCATAACGATGCAATTTACAAGGAGTACCGTTACAAGGTGGTTGGGGTGATTGAGGTAATATGTACAGTATATGTAGGTTTGGTTAAGTAATTGAAGTACTATGTACATGTAGGTCGGCAGTAAAAAGCAGAACGTTTGGGTAGCCGTTTTTTTAGCCGTTTGAACTTTTCAGCAGTCTTATGGCTTGGGGGTAGAAGCTGTTCAGGGTCTTGTTGGTTCCATACTTGGTGCATTGGTGCGCGGTAGCAGAGAAAACAGACAGGCTACAGCCACCCAAGTCAGACAATTTTTAGGGCCTTCCTCTGACACCACCTGGTATAGAGGCAGGGAGCTCGGCCCCAGTGATGTACTGGGACGTACGCACTACCCGCTGTAGCGCATTGCGGTCGGATGCCGAGCAGTTGCCATACCAAGCGGTGATGCAGCCAGTCAAGATGCTCTCGATGGTGCAGTTGTAGAACTTTTTGAGGATCTGAGGGCCTATGCCAAATCCTTTCAGCCTCCTGAGGGGGAAGAAGAGTTGTCCTGCCCTCTTCACGACTGTGTCTGGACCATGATAGATCCTTAGTGATCGGTCCATACCACTCTGCATCCCACTGCTGGCTTACCTCTGAAGCTAAGCAGGGTTGGTCCTGGTCAGTCACTGGATGCTGCAGGAAGTGGTGTTGGAGGGCCAGTAGGAGGCACTATTTCCTCTGGTCAAAAATTTAAAATAAAATCATGCCCAGGTTCCAGTTGGCTCATTCATCCACACTCCTCTCCCCTATAACTATTACCCAGGTCGTTGCTGTAACTGAGAATGTGTTCAGTCAACTTACCTAGTAAAATAAGAAAATAAAAAAAGTGATGTGGACACCGAGGAACTTGAAGCTCTCGACCGTCTCCACTACAGCCCCATCGATGTGAATGGGGGCGTGCTCAGCCCTCCGTTTCCCTTCTACAACCTCATCAATGCTGGCTATTCCTGCCGCTCCCCACCATGCTAACGTCAGTCTGCATGATTCCTAGGGTTTTGTCCCAAATGGCACCACATTCCCTATATAGTGCACTACATACATTGGGAACAGGGTGCCATTTGGAACACAGCCCTAGTGCTGGACATAAGCGATGAATGAGGAGTAAATCCTGTGGCCCCTGAAGGTGAAGCCTTCATTCATGGTCAGCAGGGTGTCCGTCTGCTGGACAGGGTCCCTCTGTGTTCGGCCCCTAGCCCCCAGCCTGCTCTAGGAAGGAGGGTGGGGGTGGGGAGAGCCAGGGCAGTGCGGCCCGCCTGAGGAAATTAATTGCCGCCACATACCAGACTTTATTGAGCCTGCAGTCTAAACATCGAGCTACAGAGCAGTTGTTCATACACTGCTCTGACCGACCACTCAGGGTTTGACTACATGAAGACATGCATGTTCCAAATGGCACCCTATTCCCTATATAGTGCACTATAGGTCCTGGTCAAAAGTAGTGCACTATCTAGGGAACAGGGTGCCATTTGGGAAGCGCACGTGACGTGCACTTTAGACTCAATCGACAACATTGTGGTCCACTTCTTTATGAGGCGCAGGCTGGAGCTTCTACACATTGTATACACTTAATGATGTGTTTTTTTAGGTTGGCCTGTGTCTTTGCTCTGGTCACACAAGGCTACAGGGACATATCAAATAGTACTTGAAGTATTTGCCTCATGCTACAGAAATTGGATATGGACTAATGTTCTATGGGCTGATCTGGCTCGGGAAAAGGCAAACTTACTTATAGTACTTAAAGTGAGTACAAATGTGAGTTTTGGGGCATGCTCTAGACCAGTGTTTCCCAACTCCGGTCCTCGAGTACCCCCAACTGTATATATTTTTTGTTGCGGCCCGGACAAGCACACCTGATTCTACTTGTCAACTAAGTTGAATCAGGTGGTTTTGTCCAGGGCTACAACAAAAATGTGTGCTGTTGGGGGTACTCGAGGACCGGAGTTGTTAAACACTGATTCTAGACTCCCTGATATGACAGAAAGAAAGAGCTGTACTGTACATCCACGGAAGCCCTGGCCGCCAGGCAGATGAGATCTTTCACTGAGGACTAAATCAGATTAGAAA
The DNA here is from genome assembly GCF_029448725.1 of Salvelinus fontinalis. NCBI lineage: Eukaryota > Metazoa > Chordata > Actinopteri > Salmoniformes > Salmonidae > Salvelinus > Salvelinus fontinalis. The sequence goes on from NC_074668.1 coordinate 44,578,214, forward strand.
AGTAACAAAGTTGTCGGTCGAGAATCCCAAGAATGACAGCTGCCTGCTAACAGATTCCTTTATCAAGTTCTCTCTATCGAGTTAGAGCTTGTTACATGTAACAATTTGCCTAAAAGAAAAGGGGTCTAAGGTTAGCCCCTGGTGCCTGTCAACTCCTTCATTATCTCTTCCTCTCAACCAAGAACATGTTGCCAGCACATGCTTCCAGTTTGGGCTAAATTACATGCAGACCCTGGCTTGTTAGGTCACACAACACACTGTCCGCCCACTCACATACACCCTCACAGACTCGGTGCTTAGCATGCCTACTAACAACTCAATTAAGTCACATAATGACTTCAATTAAGCCATCATAGATTTTGGACTGGGGGAACTTAGTAAGTCAATCCATGTCAATCCCAAAAAGGCACTCTGTTCCCTTGCGTGCACTACTTTTGACCAAGGTGTTCATATAAACCCTCTTACTCCTCTCCCACAACATTTAACTCCCCCTGGAGTACTATCAAAAGGCACTGCGAGTCCTGTGTTGAGGAGCACCAGAGCATGTGAGTCAGAGGGAACCTTCCTCTCTCTCTTCTGTTCGTGTTGACTGCCTGGTCTGGTCTGTACCACTGCTAGCTAGCTCACCTGTCCATGTATAGTGCACGCAGAGCGGATTCCAGCAGCAGGCAGGGCCGCCCACAGTCACAGCCAGACCTAGGTTCACCTACCATTTGAAATCATTTACAAATACTTCATCTGTGCTTGATTGAGCTTGCCTTGCTTCATGGAACAATGGAATAGTCCCTAACCCTGCCCATCTGGCACTTGTGGCAGGCTAAAGCAAACGCACAAAATATTTCAACGATTTCAAATAGTATTTGAACCCAGGTCCCGTCACAGCTGCTCCCTAATACCAGAGTAGCCATAACTCAAACAGGGGGAGAGATATACGAGTGAGGTAGTTTACATTGTAGCAGTGTGAAGTACACTGACTGGTGGGTGACGTGATGTCGTCTGAACCCACTCATCCCAGGCATTGTGGCTTCTAGCTGTTCTCTGCTCACCAGCCTCACCGTTTCATGATGGTTCCTGTGTTTCTCGCGCAAGATCCTATCCACATACGGGTGAAATAAAAGAGCCAAGTAGGTTTGCAGTCCAGTACATTATGTTAACTAACTTCTAGGGACCTATTGATAGTGTCTTGGATCGGTTAGGGCACCCATGTTGGCTCTGAAGAGCCATGCAACGACGATGCTGGTAAAGACTCAAGTATAACTACATAGATTATACATAGTTCTATGGTTTTGGCATGACTTCATTGGGCATGCATCCGTTTCTCTACAGTATAATTTGCAGCCACGGCACACGATCACTGACATCTGCAGTAACATCCAGTTAGTTAGCTATAACATCTTCAAGTGGACTGAAACAGAAACGCAGGTGGATGTTGCACTGGAAAGGTTTTGACTATGGAGTAGACTGCACGTGTCAGCCGTTTACCTGGTCCCCGTTACGACAGCAGAGACATTTTGCCGGGAGTACCTGCCTGCCACTCTTAACTGTCAGTTTTGTTGTAACGCCTGTTGAGCTGCCGCTGACTCTTGAACATATTTCTGAACTTACATAAACAGTACGTCACACACACGATTCCCTATATTTAAAGTTTGACAACTGGTAATGTAAACTACATTTGTAACATTGACAGGCACTTGTCTGTGCATGTGTCACACTCTCTTGTTTACAATTCTGTGCATTGTGCAGGGCAGCCAAAAGGTTGGATAGTCAGACCCTAGACTCATCCACAGGCATGAAATACAAGCGAACAAAGCTAAACAAAGTTGAAAGAATTGAAAAAGACTGTTGGATAGCAACACATCTAAAGTTAGGGAGTAACCAATGAATATGTAAATTATTGATGCATCTTGCACAATGGAAAATGTACTTAACAGTGAAGTTGAAAGCTCATTACCGCAAGGCATATTTATGTTGATTCAACCTCCAGAACATCAACAACTAGTATAGCTAAGTAACAAACCTAAAGTAAATCAGATTTTTTCTGGAGCCTTTTGCATTCCTTTGATGTTTTAAATGGAAACTGTGCACAAATACTGCATATTAAAAGCCTGTTAATATTAAATGAAGTGCCCTTTAATATGGAGCACATGGAAAATTCCATAACTCGGGACTTGATAAAACTCAATAAATATATCTTTTGACTTAAAGACTTGCTAAAGTGCCAACATTTCTCAAAGTTTTCACCGTCATTGTAAGGGCTGTTATTATTTTGTTTCTTTGACTACAGTGAGTCATTTCATGTGTTTGGTGATTCATTTTAGGTTCATAAAAATGTGTCCCTCATTTTAAGGCCAACCTTGTTTCGTGAACTGAACTCTCGTTTTAATATGGCGAAACTATTCCTTTAAATAAAATAATAAACTCACATGAAACATTGAACATCTAATAGTTAAATCATAGTGTAAAAGCAGGTGAGCTGGTTTGGCAAATAAACATATGTGTTGGAAAACTGAGCAGGTCAAGCGTAACACGTCAGCTCTGTTACCCATAGATACAGACTAGAAATGTTTTTAAATTCAATTGTCCCTCCCTGTTGCACAGAACAAACTTCCATTCCCCCTGTCACAAGGGGATTTATGGCTGATTTAAGATAAAGTAACAGGGCTGACAATCTTATTTGGCCTTTCATATGCACTTACTATAGTCATTTTATAAATTTAACCTCGAGCTAAACACTTCCTGCTCACTTCGAGGCAATCAACCTGGGTCCTCCATAGAGGACCCCCACTGCTGAAGAGGACTGGGAGCTCTCGATCTCTGTGGCAGACGTAAGTAAGACTTTCAAGCGCGTGAACACTCGTAAAGCAGCCGCCCCAGATGGTAACTCTGGCCGTGTCCTCAGAGCTTGCGCAGACCAGCTGGCTGGAGTGGTTAAGGACATATTCAACCTTTCCCTGTGATCCTTCAAGATGTTCCCTTTTTTCCCCTGTACCCAAGCAAACAAAAGGTGACCCTGTAGCACTCATTTCCATCATCATGAAGTGCTTTGAGAGGCTGGTCAAGGACTACATCGGCTCCACCTTACCTGACACCTTGGGCCTAGTACAGTTTGCGTACCGTCAAAACAGATCTTAGGACGAAGCAATCGTCATTGCTCTGCACGATTCCCTGTCCCACCTGGACAAGAGGAATACTGTACATATGTGCCAATGCTTTTCGTTGAATACAGCCCAGCTTTCAACACCATAGTCCCCTCCAGGCATGTCATTAAGCTCAAGGCCCTGGGTTTGAACACCTCCCTCTGCAACTGGATCCTGGACTTCCTGACAGGCAGACCCCAGGTGCTAAGGTTAGGCAACACCACCTCCACCACGCTGACTCTCAACACAGGGTCCCCCCCCCCCAGGGTGTGTGCTCAGTGCCCTCCTGTACTCCCTGTACACCCGTGACAACGCACGACTCCAACACCATCATTAAGTTTGCCAACGACATGGCGGTGGTGGGCCTGATTGCCAAGTCAGCCTACAGAGAGGAGGTTAAACAGCCTCTCCCTCAACGTCAGCAAAACCAAGGAGCTTGAACGAGGACTACAGGAAGCTCTTTATTTGTACGTTTTTGAATTTGCGAACATGGAGACATTGACATCAATACAACATATCCAGTCCTTTATCCCCCCCACCCACCCCACCAAGGCAACATTTATTAAACAAAATTAAGCAGAATGATTAAAAAATACAATTTAAATTAAATAAATAATATACACAAAAGAGAAAATACAATGAATAAAATAAATTAGGTCTCACAATAACAATGGAATCATATCTGCACACTGTAGCCAGTGACATAACTGCCTATACTGACAAAATTATAGTTATTCTCCACTAGCAGCTCAAATACCATCTGGCCAATACAGCGTCCCCAGTCCTGGCCCCGGGGACCAAAGGGGGTACAAATCCCCACCCCTGCATCCAACGCACTTGACTCCAGACAGAAGTTTGGTATCGAGTTAGTACGCACCCTATTGACGGGGCTGTAGCTGAGAGGGTGAAAAGCATTAAAGTTCTTCGGCATGCACATCAAAGAGGACCTGACATGGACCAATCACGCCAACACTGTGGTGAAGCCAGCGCAACAGCGCCTATTCAACCTCAGGCTACTGAAGAAAACCAGGGAGTACAGGAGGGGGCTGATCACACCCCTGGAAGGCCCCCGTGTTGAGAGTCAGCTGTGGTGGAGGTGGCCCTCAGATCCTCAAGAAGTTCTACAGCTGCACCACGAGAGCATCTTGACAGGCTGCATCACCACCTGGTATGGCAACGCCCTCAACCGCAAGGCTCTACAGAGGGTGGGTGCAAGCTTCCCAAAACTTCACTGGGGGCGAGCTCCCTGTCCTCCAAGGCATCTACACCAGGCGGTGTTTGAGGAAGGCCCAAAAGGTTATTAAGGAATCCAGTCACCCGAGCGATGGACTGTTCACTCTGCTACAGCTTCTATCACCTTCAGACTGTTGAACAGATAACCTTAGCGGTCTCCCTGAACAGACCTGTACCTTGTGACTATTACACCCTTGAGACCATCTGCACCTTAGAGACTATTTGCACTGTCCACACATCCAACCCTTATACACACACAAACACACACATTGCGTGCAGCTGCATTCCGAATTGATGATTACTTGTGTGCTGCCAGCTGTGGGCATGTGGGCAGGATTGAAACAAACCTAACCTTCATTTACGTTGTGATGCAGTCAAGACTACAAGTCTCAAGACTACAAGTCTCAAAAAACGAGACTGACCTTTTGACCAGAATTATCCTATTTACACTTAGTAGTCAATTTTGTCGGTAGAATAAATGTTTCTGATTCATATCGATGCCTCATAGGCTGTTTTCTAAATTTAGTTTAGGGGCAGTTGCTCTTTAAGTTTAACAGGTGCTCTTTACGACAGACTTAAAACGAGGTGAAATAAAACAGGGGTTTTTTCCTCACCAAGTTAGGTACTCAATTGGTGGAATGACCCTAAGATCTGTGGAATTGTGTGCTTAACATGTGCTCCACTACCACATCATTAAATGTGAATTTTTGGATTTTTATGGGCTCTACAGTGTGTCTAGGTTTGAATGTTTGTTGAATGTTTGTGTGGGTTTTACTCACCATCATTGGTATGTCTCACACAGTCCTGAAAAACTGCATGCCACTTCTTCTGCTCTTTCTCCGTTACCACACAGAAGTAGTAGTGGCGGGCATACGGGTGCCACAGGATCAGAAGGAACTCGGTGGCACACTTCAGGAAGGGAGCGTTGCCCACTTTAGCCTTTACATCTGAAACACGCATTCCTCTATCAGTCGGTGGCCACATCGCCCTTTCTGCATGGTTTTGGAATCATACACTCACACTGAAAACTTAAAAGCCCAGTATAGTCAAAAAGCAGATTTCCCTGTGTTTTACATGGCATTTGAATACTAGTAGTTTAAAGTAATACTGAGAAATTGAGAAACATATGATCACACCTATAGCCTCGAGTTCTTTAGAACATCAAATGAAATTGAGATGTTCATAATAAGAACAGTATTACGCCTTCCATTTTAAAGGATTATATTTGACAATTGGGTGAGCAGTTGCAACATGTGCCTCACGCCCACCCCTGCTACTCTCCTCCACACCTCCCCTGGTTTTCAGTCGTAACATGTTCTCACCAGGCAGGCTGTTGTTGAGTAGCTCCAGGTACTGATCCATCGAGGTCAGAACTTTGTATCCGGCACAGTTGATGGTTCCTTTGGGGTGCAGCCCTCTCTCATGAGACTGGACGGGAACATAAGGACATGGTAGACTTAAGAGAATGATACATTCAGATATAGTAGCATTTCATTGGCTAATTCACTAATACGGACATAAAATACACCATCATAATGCAACTGAGCTAAGGTGTGTGTGTATATTATATATCACACACACACACACACACACACACACACACAACCAGTCAATTTGACACAACTACTCATTCAAGGGTTTTTCTTTATTTTTACTACATTTTACATTGTAGAATAATAGTGAAGACATCAAAAACGATGAAATGACACATATGGAATCATGTAGTAACAAAAAAAAAGTGTTAAACAAATCAAAATATATTTGAGATACTTCAAAGTAGCCACCCTTTGCCTTGATGACAGCTTTGCACACGCTTGGCATTCTCTCAACCAGCTTCACCTGGAATGCTTTTCCAACAGTATTGAAGGAGTTCCCACATATGAGAACTTGTTGGCTGCCTTTCCTTCACTCTGCGGTCCAACTCATCCCAAACCATCTCAATTGGGTTGAGGTCGGGACCCGTGGAGGCGAGGTCATCTGATGTAGCACTCCATCAATATCCTTGGTTAAATAGCCCTTACACAGCCTGTAGTTGTGTTTTGGGCCATTGTACTGTTGAAAAACAAATGATAGTCCCACTAAGCGCAACCCAGATGGGATGGTGTATCGCTGCAGAATGCTGTGGTAGCCATGCTGGTTAAGTGTGCCTTGAATTCTAAATGAATCGCAGTGTCACCAGCAAAGCACCCCCACCCCATCACACCTCCTCCTCCATGCTTCATGATGGGAACCACACATGCGGAGAACATCCGTTCACCTACTCTGTATCTCACAAAGACATGGTGGTTGGAAACAAAAATCTCAAACTTGGACTCACCAGACCAAAGGACAGATTTCACCGGTCTAATGTCCATTGCTCATGTTTCTTGGCCCAAGCAAGTCTCTTCTTATTATTGGTGTCCTTTAGTAGTGGTTTCTTTGCAGCAATTCGACCACGAAGGCCTGATTCAAGCTGTCTCCTTTGAACAGTTGATGTTGAGATGTGTCTCTTACTTGAACTCTGTGAAGCATTTATTTGGGCTGCAATCTTGAGGTGCAGTTAACTAATGAAGGTATCCTCTGCAGCAGAGGTAACTCTGGGTCTTCCTTTCCTGTGGTGGTCCTCAAATGAGAGCCAGTTTCATCATTGCGCTTAATGGTTTTTGCGACTGCACTGGAAGAAGTTTTTTAAGTTCTTGAAATTTTCCAGATTGACTGACCTTCATGTCTTAAAGTAATGACGGACTGTTGTTTGTCTTTGCTTATTTGAGCTGTTCTCACCGTAATATGGACTTGGTCTTTTACCAAATAGGGCTATCTTTTGTATACCCCCTACCTTGTCACAACACAACTAATTGTGTCAAACGCATTAAGGAAACAAATTCCACAAATGAACTTTTAACAAGGCACACCTGTTAATTAAAATGCATTCCAGGTGACTACACCATGAAGCTGGTTGAGAGAATTCCAAGAGTGTACAAAGCTGTCATCAAGGCAAAGGGTGAATACTTTGAAGAATCTCAAATGATTCCATATGTGTTACTTCATAGTTTTGAGGTCTTCTCTATTATTCTACAATGTAGAAAATAGTAAAAAATAAAGAAAAACCCTGGAATGAGTAGGTGTGTCGAAACTTTTGACTGGTACACTGTGTGTGTGTGTGTGGGACATTTGAATTAAATTCTCCCTTACCGCTTTGTTGTCATAGTAGTTAATGTTGTAGGAGTCAGGAACGAAGAGGAAACGGTTTCTCCATTTCTTGTTCTCCTCCAGAAACTGGAACAGAGCTCCAGAGAAGATGGACCTATTCTCCAGCGGGGCCTGAGTGGGACAGACAGGGGAGTCAGTACACATCCCAATGATGACTGGCAAGAACGGACATCACCTCTGTGTGGATAGAGCCATATTCATGGATAGTATATTTTTACGTCAACAATAAATTCCATGATTTTGTAATACTCCAGAAAGCCAAGGAGTGGCTTAAAGCTTTAAGCCTTTGCGTTCTTTTAGAAACATCAGGCATACTTATACTGCATGCCATGTGTAATACTACTGTCTGTAAGTGATATCTCCACTGTAGCCTCCGAGACTGGTGTAGTGTTGTTTAGTTTACCCAATCATAAGCCCACCCAGTCAGTATTGTTGTTCTCAGGAAAACAGCAGGCATGTCTCAAGAACCTCACTTACTCACCAGAGACAATTAAACTATGTGTATCCCAAATGACACCCTATTACCTTAGTAGTGCACTACTTTTGAACAGAGCTACATAGGGAATAGTGTGGCACTTCTGATGCGGATCAAGACTTCGGTCACTTCCACACAGCTTCATGTAGTTATAGTAGCATTCTGAGTGCAGCGGTAGCACCGACAGAACGTAACAGTTTCTCTTTACAAAAAGGTAATGGCACTGTGCAGGCTTGAAAAGGGTGAATTAAACCATGGCTAGAGACACTGGACACCAAGGAGAATACAAATAAAGAGTTTACTAGGCGTGACGCCACTCGCTCTAAAGTCAACTGTAGCAGTTGTTCAAGCTTACTTCTCACTTTGTCAGTAGCACGGTTAACTTGAGATCTCACTGCGGATGAGGTCACCACGACACACCATGGCTGCTTGTTCCTCACTAGCCTGCTAGCTAACATCTGCTACACAGAGATAGAGCCATACAAGGAAAACGGAGATCTTTCCCTCCGTACCATGTAACTCTAAAGCAGACTACTGGCTGAAGTGGAAGTGGCCAGCGAAAATCAAGGCTACTCTCAATCTGTATTTATAATAAACTATCTTGTGATCTAAACACACTTAAATCTTCAGAACACACTGAAAGCATGGGAGTGTAAATCAGCATCTGTCCTGAGTCACTCTTAGATTGCCACTCATTTGATGTAGTGTGATGTGAGCTTCAGGTTCAACATAATGTGGGCAAAGTGTCCCAAATGTCAGCAATTCATGAGAAACTGCAGATATTATTCCATCACCTTCTCAGGGAAGACACAGTAGGAATAAAGGAGTATGGAAGAGGGGAACAAGAGGAGGAGAAGAAACGGACAGGAGAGGAGGACGTGTTCGTTACCTTGCGGCGCAGCAGCTGTGGCTGGGGCCCCCCTCCTCCCTCAATGTCAAAGCGGACCTTGTTGAAGAGGGCCACTGCATACTGCTGCTCATACAGACGGCCAAACTCTCCAATCACCTCGCCTGTCCGGGCTGCATGGGGAAGGGAGGAGAGGCGGTGTTACAAATTAAGTGGTGTATAATGACACACAGCCACATGCTCCAAACAGGAGGCTCCTGCTCTATAGGCCATTCTGGCTCCGACAATGCTTACTTAATGACATATTCCCCATGTCAACAGTGATGTATTAGTTAGTGTATTCTGAATTAATGTGTTACAGTTGAAGTCGGAAGTTTACATACACTCAGGTTGGAGTCAGTAAAATTTGTTTTTCAACCACTCCACAAATTTCTTGTTAACAAACTATTGTGTTGGCAAGTCAGTTAGGACACCTACTTTGTGCATGACACAAGCCATTTATCAAACAATTGTTTACAGACAGATTATTTCACTTATAATTCCAAGTGTCACAATTCCAGTGGGTCAGAAGTTTATATTCACTAAGTTGACTGTGCCTTTAAACAGTTTGGAAAATTCCAGAAAATTATGTCATGGCTTTAGAAGCTTCTGATAGGCTAATTGACTTAATTTGAGTCAATTGGAGGTGTACCTGTGGATGTATTTCAAGGCCTACATTCAAAAGCAGTGCCTCTTTGCTTGACATGGGAAAATCAAAAGAAAACAGCCAAGACCTCAGACAAAAGAATTGTAGACCTCCACAAGACTAGTTCATCCTTGGGAGCAATTTCCAAACGCCTGAAGGTACCACGTTCATCTGTACAAACAATAGTATGCAAGTATAAACACCATGGGACCACGCAGACGTCATACTGCTCCGGAAGGAGACGCGTTCTGTCTCCTAGAGATGAACGTACTTTGATGCGAAAAGTGCAAATCAATCCCAGAATAACAGCAAAGGACCTGTGAAGATGCTGGAGGAAACCGGTACAAAATGATCTATATCCACAGTAAAACGAGTCCTATATCGACATAACCTGAAAGGCCGCTCAGCAAGGAAGAAGCCACCGCTCCAAAACCGCCATAAAAAAGCCAGACTACGGTTTGCAACTGCACATGGGGACAAAGATCATACTTTTTGGAGAAATGTCCTCTGGCTGATAAACAAAAATAGAACTGTTTGGCCATAATGACCATCGTTATGTTTGGAGAAAAAAGGGGGAGGTTTGCAAGCCGAAGAACACCATCCCACCAAAATGATATGGATATATTGAAGCAACATCTCAAGACATCAGTCAGGAAGTTAAAGCTTGGTCGCAAATGGGTCTTCCAAATGGACAATGACCCCAAGCATACTTCCAAAGTTGTAGCAAAATGGCTTAAGTACAACAAAGTCAAGGTATTGGAGTGGCCATCACAAAGCGCTGACCTCAAATCTAGAGAGAATTTGTGGGCAGAACTGAAAAAGCGTGTGCGAGAAAGGAGGCCTGCAAACCTGACTCAGTTAAACCAGCTCTGTCAGGAGGAATGGGCCAAAATTCACCCAACTTATTGTGGGAAGCTTATGGAAGGCTACCCGAAACGTTTGACCAAAGTTAAACAATTTAAAGGCAATGCTACCAAATACCAATTGAGTGTCTGTAAACTTCTGACCCACTGGGAATGTGATGAAAGAAATCAAATCTGAAATAAATCATTCTCTCTACTATTATTCTAAAATGTCACAGTCTTAAAATAAAGTGGTGATCCTAACTGACCTAAGAAAGGGAATTTTTACTAGGATTAAATGTCAGGAATAGTGAAAAACTGAGTTTAAATGTATTTGGCTAAGGCGTATGTAAACTTCCGACTACAACTGTATGTAAAGGTCTTAGAGAGTAAACGGACACTTTTCTCTCCTTCCAGTGCACCATTACCTCAATTCCTTATCACGGTGTAAAACAACAACAAATGTTTCCAAGTGGAAAGTAAAACACAGGCTTTGAAGAATGTACAGCATTTCACACAGTCCTTTGTGTCCTTTATCAGAATGTCCACACGGTCATGTTTGCATTACCCGGAGTTAGCCTTCAGTTCACAGATCCTTTTACTCTACCCAGTAACGGAGTTGGCATGGAAACAAACCTGGCACATTATCAATCTGTTTGTGAAACTGAAAAAGGCACTGACTTCAAAGTTATATCCTGGACTAGGGCTGGAAATTGCCAAGGATCTTTCTATTTGACCTAGATAGTTTGTGTGTATTTATTGATATGTAGGCTATATGTGCCTTTTTTTTTAATTATGTAGTTCTGTCTTTGCGCTGTTGTTGTCTATTGATGTTCTGTATGTCATTCTGTATTATGTTTTGTGTGGACCCAAGGAAGAGTCACTGCTGCTTTTGAAACAGCTAATGGGGATCCTATTAAAATACCAAAATATATGATATTGTCATGATACTTAGGTGCTGATACAATATGTATTGCTATTTGATACTGTCATTTTATTGCGATTTGATGTTCCAAACATATTGCTTCCCATAGATCTGCTGCAGAGGGACAAGAGAGAGCCATAAGAAAATGTGTTTGATCAGTCATGGAAATGAAAAGTGCTGAAACCAAATTGGGTCCCTATATAAAAAGATGGAGAACAAGCTATGAAGGAAAAATTTTGAGTCCTGGTGCAGGTACAGCCAACTAGCACAAAAACTATATTGCAATATTATCCAATAAATATGATATACCAAAGATTACATCCCGAACTATCGATTTATTTCTCCATCACCATCCTGGACCTTCTCCAACAAACTATTTGAGCCGTTTCTTTATGTGACTCATACCGAACGAGGCCATTTCTGGTGTTATCGGTCTCTTTATGTCTAGACTATTTCAGAGAGAAGGGAGAAGAAAAAAAAAGTCAAATTTGTTTGTTTTTACTTGTCTCTTTATTTAGAGAGTGGTGCTATAAATGTAGCGTGGCGGGGAATGGTCTGCTGGCAGGGCAGCGGGCTCTGGTCAAAAGTAGTGCACTATGTAGGGAACAGAGTAACATTTGGGACGCAGGCCCAGAAAGTGAGTGAGAGAGAGAGCTGGAACCAGGCCAGTAGGGGAAATAAAGAACCACCTGACTGGTGCCAAATAGTTTGGGTTCTCCTGAAAGAGGACAGCAAGAATCCTTCCATCTGCTGCTCTTTAGACCAATCATATTCTAAGACCACCAACCAAAGATCCCTCAGGACCCAGCTGGGGGAGAAAAATTGCAAAAAATATAAATAATTGTGTGTATGTGCGTAGTGGCCCAACCGAGTGAGTGACTAAATGAGATTGCCAAAACAGAATTACAAAATTGGCTAAATCTGTATTTCTGATACTATAGCACTTATACTGAAAATATGATGTTTGATAGTAATTATAGTTGGAGCAGAGATAATCTTTCTCTGATCCCATCTGTTCTGCATTAAGTTTATGAAATGTTTCTTTTGCTGGGACTGGGAGAGAGGTGGTTGGGTGAAAATAATGAGAGATGGATCCGATTTGCTTTCTAAAGACTGAGGCTACAGTATAATTAAGGGCTCTGGTAAAGCCATTAGGCAGGCAGGAGCAGCGTCTGGGGGGCCTGGACATTAGAACGAACTGGGTTCGTAAGGAACTAGGCTAAGAAGACATGGGGAGGGGTTGAAAAATCACCAATTCTTTTGTGGGAATGATAGGCTCACAGCAAAGTCCACCTTGTGCCACTCCTTCCTATGGCCTTCCAACACAGGCGTTCCATAAGATTACTGAACCGACGCGCTGATAGGCCCCCAGTGTCTCAGTGGAAGAGGGAATTAAGTAACAACTCTATCCATTTTCATTCTTCCACTCAACTGGGCCACCCACCACTCTCTCGCTGTCCATCCCCTGTACTGTGTCTCAGAGTAGAGTGTGGGTCTATGAGACTTGAGGACCATGGTACAGAGAAGGAATAGCAGGTGACGTGTTGGTGGTGGTTTTAGGGTAGCCTTTCATCGCTGTATCACTGTTTGTACAGTGACTCACAATCCATCTTGAACAAACATCTGACTGTAGACAGAGGACAAAAACTGCAAGTTGCTCCTCCACTCCCAGTCAGTCCAAACCCATCCAGTCACCAGATGTTTGCTCAACTAAACTCTCTCCCACAGATTCTGACTGATTCATCCCTTAGTTATGAGAGCTAGATCAAAGACAATGGATGGTTCCACAGGCCACAGCTATTCGGACACAGGTCACCTCTAGGTGGAGTGAGCCGAGCCTGTGTCAGCATGTTTCTGCTGTCCTTGTCAGCTATCGTCATGCCAAACATGACAATTTCATAGGGAGTTGGCAAGATTACAGAAACAGATCTGGGACCAGGCTAAAGTGAGTCTAATGAAAAAGCTAAAAAATATGGTCAGGTCAGAAGTAGTAATACTGGCTGTGACCATATGCAAAAAAACAAAAACATTTTACATAGGACAAATACTGTATAAGCACCCACCAAAATGAATGTTATTATTAATTATTAGAATGAAATAAGGTTAAAGAATAGAAAGGCCCAAACACTAATTAAAACTTTTGCTTGACCTGATGAAGATCTTCTTGATCAAAACAGTGTCATTGTGTAACCTTTATTTAACTAGGCAAGTCAGTTAAGAACAAATTCTTATTTACATTGACCTCCTACCCCGGCCAAACCCGGACGACGCTGGGCCAATTGTGTGCCACCCTATGGGACTCCCAATCACAGTCGAATGTGATGCAGCTTGGATTCGAACCAGGTACTGCAGTCTTAGACCACTGCGCCACTCAGGAGTTTTTTTAGGATGCGAGTATGACCAACCATTTCTACCGAAATAAGATGACACAAAGCTTGGGGAATGTCCTGGTGGGCCAGCTGGCTGACTGGTGAGGAAGTCTCTGCATTATGTAACAATTAATAACAACTTAGTCGGGGGGGGGAGGGGGATTCTAGTGTCTTCATAGTTCTACTGATGGAACAAAACCTGGAAATCAGTTCAGGGCTTAGACACACTCCAGCATTTAAAAAAAAAAACTTTTCCCTTTGAAAAACTGAACCAGTGAGAGGGAGCTAGGAAAGAGAGTTGGCCTGGGAATGGTTCCCATGTTGGGGGTGTGGAGAAGACAGTCACTTTTGAAAGCTTGGAATGACAGGCCTGAGGAGGCGTAACAACCACAAGATACAACAGTGCGTGCGTGTGTGTCACTTGATTGAGTCACATATTGACTTAGTTTCATGTGATCAAGGCGAGACAGTGACACTCTTCTCATTGTTCCCAAACATGACATTAGAATAGCAATCATGATGAAATTATACAGCCAGATTTGCAGTCTTAATCCTCTGTTAAACGTGTTCAGAAAGCCTACAAGTGATTGAAGTCACAAGGTAACTGAAAGAGCACTCTGTATGGCTTTGGCAGACTTCATAACACTAACAATATTCACAATGAGGTGTGAGCGGTTGATTTGGCGCATGACACAGTTGACATGCTCTCAACACTGTCCTTTGATTTACTCGGTTGTTTGTGAGGCATGATCACATGTTGGCAGGACCACTGGACTTCTTTAATAAAAAAAGCTTAATTTATCTCAGTACATGATGTCTAACTAGACAGCATGCAGTAGCTGGGCTCACAGATAATACTCCCCCCTATTCAACTGGCCTTTTTCTTGTAGGCTACAGTTGAATTAACTTCCCTGGAACTTTTCTGTGAAGGTGAAACGGTCCACTGTAAACTTTCCTGATGAACAGCAAACTCTCCGACTCGGACTTTGTGCTGCTGCTGCCGTTCGTAAACTTCGCCCGAATCAAAAATGGAAACTCAATTTCAAAACATTGTGTTGTATGAAAACGAACCTACAGTACTGTAGGCTTCTGTCTTCTGTTCACCCCAAATGGCACCCTACCCCTTATAAAGTGCAATACTTTTGACCAGGGCCCATAGGTCAATATAGGAAATGGGGTGCCATTTTAGATGCAGCCTTAGTTGACACTAGATCCCATAATAACCAACCCTGTGCCCTAGAGGTTTGGAGCCCGAGTGTGAGAAATGGGATTCAGATGTGTGTGTGAGTTCTGTCTGCAGTGCGAGGATGGGTGAGGGTTTCTTGTTCTTCATGAAGAACAAAAAGTCTCTCCCCCACTGTCAAGAGCGGTGAGGGGAAGGAAGGGAGTGCTGACAGGGCATGTGTATCATCTCACATGAGATCACTCCTATGCAATACTTGTCCCTAAACCGATTTAAATGCGTTTGATGTAAAGTCCTAGTACATACTGTAACATACAGTGTGGCATTTTACAGGACTCTACTATATATATATAAAAAAGTATTTAACTAGGCAAGTCAGTTAAGAACAAATTCATATTTTAGAATGATGGCCTACCAGAAAACAATGGGTTAACTGCCTTGTTCAGGAGACCAACGCACGAATCACTAGGCTACCTGCCGCCCCAAATCAGGAGGCACAAAAGAGCAATTGAAATGGAGAAAATCAGAGTACTGTAATTCAAATCACTATTGCAGACAATTGGCAGTCAGATACAATATGCTATAGCGTCCAGACTGAAGAGTATCCTTCTGTGCATTGTGTACGTGTTCAGCCCGGCTAGGCGGACTATGTGGGAGTTGCACCAGGGCCACATTATTTTATGTGCTAGTTAGGCAATCCACGTCAAAATCATGATTGTGTATACTATAAAGTTAATCTTTACACCGTCAAGCAGTAACACCGAGGCTAAGAGCAATAAGGTAATTGCATTTCACCATATTACCATCCTCCATTCAAAGAAACACTTCATTGTTCCCTTTAATCCATTTTCACGGAGAAGAAAAGATAGACGAGTTAAAAATGATGGAAGAAATAGAAATGGGGAGTATCTTGGCTCTGTTATTGTGAGACTAGCTGACGCTGTGCTAGGTTGTTCATTTGGTGTGCCGTCGTGTCCCAGCTAATTGTGTTGGGGGCCTCAGCAGTGCTGAGTCTGGGTGAAAGCTGGGTTACTGTCTTGTCATGTTCCAATGACTCACAGGAGAACGCTCAGTTTCAAATAGCACTTTAATCTCTTTATTGAGCAGAGCCAAACGGGCACCCTACGCCCTATATTAGTGCACTACTTTCACGTCCCCCATAGCAACACTATATAGGGAATAGGGAGAACTTCACTGGGAGAAAGGATGTTTGATATGCTTTTTATATTTGTATCAAAGCATTTTTTTGAAAATCATGAAAGTGGCCTAAGGCAGCAGAAATGGAATGTGTTTGAAGAGCACATTTTTTTATTTATTTTTTTTAGGAACAGAGTACTTTTGAGATATTTATAATAATATTTTTAATGTTGAATAAATGAATGTGAAAAATGTTATGAGAATCTAGACACACTTCATTTTTAAGAGCACATAAGGAGTAAAATGACACCAATATGCTGCTGTATCATGTAGGGTTCACAGAGTCTTCTTACAAGAGGCATGTATAGGTCTAAAAAGGGCCTAAAAATGGCAACTTTCTAAATTATTTTCAAAAAAGTGATACAAAATGTAAAATGCATATCAAACATCCTTCCTCCTAATGAAGTTTGTGTGAGAATATCCAGAACAATCTGAGATACCAAAAATATGTTTGCGTGCAATTACCCTAGGGTGTCATTTTGGAATGCATCCGAAATATTTACCAACCACATCCTTACATCAACTTGACTACTTAATTACTTTAGGGAAGTACATGTTGAACAACTGCATTTAAACAGCTGAATAGCCTATGGGTGGGTGGGTGGGTAAATGTATGGTATGCACTAGCTCTCAAACTCTAGGTGACCTTCTGCCTTCTCCCTACAGTTCTCAGCCATTAGATTAGTCCACGACTGGCATATGTGAACTACACTGAACAAAAATATAACCAACATGCAACAATTTCAAAGATTTTACTGAGTTAGATCATAAGCAAAATCAGTCAATTGAAATACATTGATTAAGCCCTAATCTATGGATTTCACATGACTGGGAATACAGATATGCATCTGTTGTTCACAAAAAGATAGGGGTGTGGACAGAAAGCCAGTCAGTATCTGGTGTGACCACCATTTGCCTCATGCAGCACGACATCTCCTTCGCATAGGAGTTGATCAGCCTGTTGATTGTGGCCTGCGGAATGTTGTACCACTCTTCAATGGCTGTGCGAAGTTGCTGGATATTGGCAGGAACTGAAACACGCTATTGTACACGTCGATCCAGAACATCCAAAACATGCTCAATTGGTGACATGTCTGGTTAGTATGCAGGCCATGGTAGAACTGGGACATTTTCAGCTTCCAGGAATTGTGTACAGATCCTTGCGACATTGGGCAGTGCATTATCATGCTGAAACATGAGGTGATGGCGGCGGATGAATGGCACGACAATGGGCCTCAGGATATCTGTGCATTTAAATTGCCATTGATAAAGTGCAATTGTGTTTGTGGTCGGTAGCTTATTTACATTTACGTAATTTAGCAGACGCTCTTATCCAGAGCGACTTACGAATTCGCGTTTATCGTCATAGGAATGAGCGTTACACCAAGGCCTGTACTCTGGAGCGGGATCGACTTGGAGGTGGAGGGTCCGTCATTGTCTGGGGCGGTGTGTCACAGCATCATCGGACTGAGCTCGTTGTCATTGCAGGCAATCTCAACGCTGAGCATTACATGAAAGACATCCTCCTCCTTCATGTGGTACCCTTCCTGCAGGCTCATCCTGACATGACTCTCCAGCATGACAGTGCCACCAGCCATAGAGCTCGTTCTGTGCATGATTTCCCCCAAGACAGGAATGTCAGTGTTCTGCCATGGCCAGCGAAGAGCCCGGATCTCAATCCCATTGAGCACGTCTGGGACCTGTTGGATCGGAGGGTGAGGGCTAGGGTAATTCCCCCCAGAAATGTCCAGGTACTTGCAGGTGCCTTGGTGTAAGAGTGGGGTAACATCTCACAGCAAGAACTGGCAAATCTGGTGCAGTCCATGAGGAGGAGATGCACTGCAGTACTTAATGCAGCTGGTGGCCACACCAGATACTGATTGTTACTTTTGATTTTGACCCCCCTCTTTGTTCAGGGACACATTATTCCATTTATGTTAGTCACATGTCTGTGGAACTTGTTCCGTTTATGTCTCAGTTGTTGAATCTTGTTATGCTCATACAAATATTTACACATTGAGAGGACGTTTCGTTTTTTGCTGAATTTATATGCCTAGGCGATGCTGTTTCATTGATTGCGCAGGGCGGCTTGCAGAATTAATTATAGTGAATTTGTATTTGATTTTGAATAGCCTAGTAATAGGGGATTTCTAAAAATATTTTCATAATTAATAGGCTGAAACATTACCTTTTAGCTACAGAATATCTCACCACCGAACGTTTCTATCTCCTCTCTCTCCTTAATTTCTTTCTCAAGTGCGTAGAGATAGGGGCTGTCAGTTTAATATGGCCCCGTGTAGCTCAGTTGGTAGAGCATGGCGCTTGCAACGCCAGGGTTGTGGGTTCATTTCCCACAGGGGGCCAGTACAAAAAAAGTATGAATGTATGTACTTGTAAGTCGCTCTGGATAAGAGCGTCTGCTAAATGACTTAAATGTAAATGTAATATGTTTTGTTGTGAAAAAGTTATTGTCAATGTTCACCCAAATTAACCACTGGGTAGCAGCAGGAACATGGTTGGAGATGTATCATTGTGTTTACTTGATAGCTACCTACACAAATAGCTAGCTAGAACAAAGTGTTAATAAGATTTTTTTTTAAATCATTAAAAAGATTTAAAAGCAATACAAATAAAAGTTCATACAGAATTTGGGCAGAATGTCACCTGTCATGCAGCAAGAGGCTGCATGCTCCTTAAACAGTGGTTGATGAATGAAGTGAAGTAAGTATTCTTATAAGCCCAGACATTTCTATATGCAATCCCGTGTGATAGTAGAGTTTTGATGGTTGCCACTAAAACGAGGAGGATCCCAGCTGCAACTATATTTATTTTTTTGCTGCTCCACTATGAAACAGGAGTAGGCTACCTGGCATGATTTTAAAACGAACTGCCTCCATTCACTATTCGAGTGCTTACGGGTGACATGTAAAATTTGTTTCGATTTAGAATGGCCCATTATGAAATGGGCAGGGGAAAAAAATACATATCAGTAAAGACAAGATTAAATTGAGAATAGTCTGATGGGTGAAAATATGATCCCTTGAGAGAACAGCGTGTTCAGTCTGAGGGAAGGAACAGAGAGCAAGCTTTTTTTTGGCGACTTTTTCAAATAGTCAATAACCTAGTCACATCACGCAGTCCATATACATTTTGATTTCTAAGACATTCTAAGGTTTGTATCAATCACAACTAAATTAGCCAATAAACTTTAAATCTAGCGTATGATCACTTTTACGCTCGACATAGCCACTTCCATAGCGACTGCGCATATGAATGGGAACAATATCCTTTCCATTTCATGCAGCTAAGTTCAATAATATTATTCTTACTATAAAATCATATAAAATAATGGCATGGGACTTAAGCAAATCTTGTCCGCTAAATTAACAACCCTACAGCCTATGGCATGGCGCATAGCCAGATAACATACAGTAGGCCTATATTGAAGTGCTTTCTTTAGACCTGCCTAAAATAAATAATGGATTTATTGTAATGTATTTTAAAATGAATTTATTATTCTTTTAAATATATGTCCCAAAAGGTACGCATCAGTGGCTTGTAAGCATGGAGGCCTGGAGGTTCTAAACATGTTTATGTTAATTAACGGTCAATTACGGTGAGACCAGGAGTCACTTTCAAGACAATAACCGTCTGACAAAATGTCATGACCGCCACGGCCCTTGCTGCAGCCCTATCCTACTAGTCTCAAAATGATGACCTCATTCAAGGGTTACCAGAATACAGTTATGATGTTCAGTCTTGGAACATGGCCACGTGTGGAGGGATTCCCTGACTGTAGCTCCTATCAGCATCAAGGCAACTCTAACTCTCTCAACAGAGCTGGACCAGAATATAAGCGTGGAGAACACACCAAGCAGGCAGTAAAACAGGGAAATTAGTCATGACAGTGATATCTGATGATTCAAATATTAACTATTCTAACTGGAAGGGAACAGTCACCTTGGCTACATCCAGAATATAGTGACTGATTTTCAGTAAGAGTTCTCTCCCTCTCTGTCTGGCATGCTGTTTAGGTAAATATGTGGTTTGTGTGCGCAAACAGTGACGTATGTGTGTGTGTGTGTCTCAGCACACAATAACGAACAGACATTTCCTCAGAGCAGACTGAAAGAATACCTTGACTTCTTCAGGCCCTTGACAGTCAGTACTTTAGAGACTGTGTGGCGCTCCGCTCTCTCTGTCCGAGGCTCACAAGAGACTGACTGCAGCCCAAGGCCCCAAATATTCTAGTTTTCCAGCCACAAGCACACATGCTTTTTTCATGCATTCCTGTAATTCCACATCTGATATGTCTCTCTGGATTGGCTGGCCAACACATTAAAAGTATGACTCCAAAAGAGAACATTGCTCCCTTTATCATCAAGAGGTGTTCTCAGATGTTTCCCTGCTAAATGGCACAGGATTACTTGGAATAGGGAAAGACTTCATGTGTTATCTTCAAAACCTTTTACTGACATGTTTGGTTTTTCATAAGATAGTTCGACATTCTTCGTATTGATGTATTGTGTGCAGCCAGGGTTTATAAAAGCACATGGCCATTCAAAAGTTAGTAGATAGTTAGTAGATTAGGAGTCAGGATACCTCTATGAAGAATATAAGCATTGGTGTGCTAAGGCTAGGTAGGTGTTGATACTAAATGTCAATGTTGGGAGGGAGCGTCCATTCTCTCCTATGTTGCCCAACACACCATTACCCAGGGTTCTTTTCTGGATCAAAATGGGGCTTAGGTGGTGGGCGTGACAGTGGCGTGGCCAATGGTACTGTATTTTTTGAAGCCCTCCTGTTGGCCGCAGTGACAAAATGTATTATTATTATAAATACATGTTTTACCTTTAACTAGGCAAATCAGTTAAGAATTTATTCTTATCTACAATGACGGCCTACACCGGCCAAACCCTGACGGCGCTGGGCCATTTGTGCGCCGCCCTATGGTACTCCCAATCACGGCTGGTTGTGATACAGCCTGGATTCAAACCAGGGTGTCTGTAATGACGCCTCCAGCACTGAGATCCAGGGCCTTAGACCGCTGCGCCAGTCGGGAGCCAGAAAGCTGTTTTAAAGCAGATTTCCAGCAATTCTACACATTTTATGCTATCGGAGTGCCTCAAATATTATAACAAAATCAATGGTGGCCTTATGTCATAACAAAATAAACTCCTGAATGCATCATAAAAACATTTCAAAAAGATTCTCCCTGACTGTCTAGCTATTAGGGATGAGAGTTTGAAATAATTTCACTATTCGAATAGTATCATGAATTTCTTGGATATCCGGATATTCTAAATACCTATTTTAACCTGAGCCCTGCTGAGTGAGGGAGAAGCTGGCGCTCTATTGCTGCCACTGCAGAAGGTATGGGGCGTTGTGTGTAGCGAGCAGACGGAGGGAGAGAGAGAGATGCCAAGGCAACTCGGCTACAGCTAAGACTTGTAGAAAGCCACAATGTTATTTATCATCCCATATAACAGTGCCTGTTGACTGGAGTAGCCGAGAGAAGCTAGCTAGGTTAACTGAGGCCACTTGCTGCGCTTTCTCCCCAACCCCATTCAGAAAAAACTGCAGCCTACCTGTTGGTTGCTCGTTGTAGCCTACTCCTCATGTCGCTAACTTTTAATTCCGTAATTTTATTCCATCTTGCATTAGTAAACTCGCACTCCACTTGCTACACATTGTGTCTCTTTGTAGTTTATGTTGGCCAATTAACTTGGCAAAGCTACGGGTCGGCCACATGTCTTTTTTGGGGGAGCATCACGCACATCATAAAAACGACTTTAATAAAACGACAAACTTCTCAAATGAATAATTTGAAATGTCATGGTATACCCTTGTATGTAACGTCACATGGCTATTTTAATTTAGAAAAAGGCTTCAGTGTTAAAATATGGCCAAATATTTCCCCCCCCCCCTCAACAAAATTAATACTCAAGTATTCGAATACTAACATTCGTTCGGATGACTTGGCCTGCACAATCACCCGACCTCAACCCAATTTGAGATGGTTTGGGAGGAATTGGACCGCAGAGTGAAGGAAAAGCAGCCAACAAGTGCTCAGCATATGTGGGAACTCCATGACTGTTGGAAAAGCATTCCATGTGAAGCTGGTTGGGAGAATGTCAGGCGTGTGCAAAGCTGTCATCAAGGCAAAGAGTGACTACTTTGATGAATCTCAAATATATTTTCATTTGTTTAACACTTTTTTGGTTACTACATGATTCCATATGTGTTATTTCATAGTTTTGATGTCTTCACTATTATTCTACAATGTAGAAAATAGTAAATATAAATTAAAACCCTGGAATGAGTAGGTGTGTCCAAACTTTTGACTGGTACTGTAGATGCCACGAAAAAACTGACAGCCTGCCAAAGACCTGTTAATCATGTGTTATGTTATTCCTCTCTAATCAAGGCACAATATCTCAGCTGCCTGTGGACAAGTTCCTACAGGCAGACCCATGAAGCTACTGGGATTATACAGACTGCTGCACAAGAGTCTGATTATACAGTGAGATAAAACTCAGTCCTTATGGTCAGCATTGCCACAGCCACGTGGGCTTCGCATTGCTATCAACTCAAGTAAAGGGGATTTACATAGAAAATTAACAATACCCCCGAACTTTAAACCATGCCTCTGTGTAGTCTGATTAATCAGTCTGTAATACACAATGAATTGGTATATAGAGCCTGAAACTTGTGTGCAAAATCATGTATATGTTCCATAAAAGACAGAATGCTAAAAAAGTTACATTTGAGCTTAACATTTCTCTGTGCATTTTGTCCTTCAGCTGCGCAAAATTTGAGACAAAATATCCACAGGAAAATATTGTTCACCACATTTTTAGAGAGCCGGTAGGTATATGGTTTGGCACCAAGGTAAAGTTTTATTTTGGATATTCGGTTCTCTTGTCAATAGCTATTCAACCAAGCATTCCATGACAATGAAAATGGTATACTCTGAATCAGGGGAGGATTGAAACCAATCCACACATTTTTTGTATAACATTTTATTCAACATTCTGGCATTTAAGGAACATTTACATGATTTTGCACACAAAAGTTACAGGCTGTATATACCAACTCATTGTGTATTACAGCCTGATTAATCAAACTAGCGTCTGTGGTGACACTAACCCATTCATAGACGCTAACGGCCTACAGGGAGGAGTTGAGGGCCCTGGCGGAGTGGTGCCAGGAAAATAACCTCTCCCTCAACGTCAACAAAAGTAAAGTAAGGAGCTGATCGTGGACTTCAGGAGACAGCACACCCCCATCGACAGGGCAGCAGTGCAGAAGGTGAAAAGCTTCAAGTTCCTCAGCGTACACATCACTGACAATCTGAAATGGTCCACCCACATAGACAGTGTGGTGAAGAAGGTGCAACGCCTTACTGAAGAGCTCAGAGACTTTCAACGTGGCACCGTCATAGAAAGCCACATTTCCAACAAGTCAGTTCATCACATTTCTGGCCTGCTATTGCGGCCCCGGTCAACTGTAAGTGCTGTTATTGTACAGTGAAAACGTATAGGAGCAACAACGGCTCAGCTGCGAAGAGGTAGCCCACACAAGCTCACAGGACCGCTGTGTGCTGAAGTGCGTAAAAATTGTCTGTCCTCGGTTGCAACACTCACTACCGAGTCCCAAACTGCCTCTGGAAGCAACGTCAGCACAAGAACTGTTTGTCGGGAGCTTCAGGAAATAGGTTTACATGGCCGAGCAGCCGCACACAAGCCTAAGATCACCATGCACAATGACAAGCGTCGGCCCCGGTCAACTGTAAGTGCTGTTATTGTAAAGTGAAAACGTATAGGAGCAACAACGGCTCAGCTGCGAAGAGGTAGCCCACACAAGCTCACAGGACCGCTGTGTGCTGAAGTGCGTAAAAATTGTCTGTCCTCGGTTGCAACACTCACTACCGAGTCCCAAACTGCCTCTGGAAGCAACGTCAGCACAAGAACTGTTTGTCGGGAGCTTCAGGAAATAGGTTTACATGGCCGAGCAGCCGCACACAAGCCTAAGATCACCATGCACAATGACAAGCGTCGGCTGGAGTGGTGTAAAGCTTGCCACCATTGGACTCTGGAGCAGTGGAAACGCTTCACCATTTGGCAGTCTGACAGATGAATCTGCATTTGGCGAATGCCAGAAAAAAATGCTACCTGCCCAAATGAATAGTGCCCACTGTAAAGTTTGGTGGAGGAGGAATAATGATCTACGGCTGTTTTCCATGGTTTGGCCTAGGCCCCTTAGTTCAGGTTAACTCATTAGAGTTAACTAGACAATTCTGTGCGTCCACCTTTCCTGTTTCAGCATGACAATACCCCCATGCACAAAGTGAGATGCATAAAGAAATGGTGTCGAGATCGGTGTGGAACAACTTGACTGGCCCGCACAGAGTCCTGACCTCAACCCCATCGCTTCTGGATGAATTGGAACACCGACTGTGAGCCAGGCCTAATCGCCCTACATCAGTGCCCGACCTCACTAATGCTTGTGGCTGAATGGAAGCAAGTACCCGCAACAATGTTCCAACATCTAGTGGAAAGCCTGGAAGGGGGGGGGGGGGGGGGGTCAACTACATATTAATGCCCACCTGTGGTAAATTCAATTGATTGGACATGATTTGGAAAGGCAACCACCTGTTTATATAAAAGGTCCCACAGTTGACAGTGCATGTCAGAGCAAAAACCAAGTAATGAGGTAGAAAGAATTGTCTGTAGAGCTCCGAGACAGGATTGTTTTGTGTTGACAGATCTGGAGAAGGTTACCAGAAATGTCTGCAGCATTGAAGGTCCCAAAGAACACAATGAGCCCCATCATTCTTAAATGGAAGAAGTTAGGAATCACCAAGTCTCTTCCTAGAGCTGGCTACCTGGCCAAACTGAGCAATCGGGGAGAAGGGCCTTGGTCAGGGAGGTGACCAAGAACCAGATGGTCACTCTGACAGAGCTCCAGAGTTCCTCTGTTGAGATGGGAGAACCTTCCAGAAGCACAATCATCTCTGCAGCACTCCCCCAATCAGGCCCCCAATCAGGCCTTCAGGAAGCCACTCCTCAGTAAAAGGCACATGATAGCCTGCTTGGAGTTCACCACAAGGCACCTAAATACTCTCAGACCATGAGAAACAAAATTTCTCTGGTCTGATGAAACCAAGATTGAAGTCTTTGGCCTGAATGCCAAGCATCAAGTCTGGAGGAATCCTGGCACCATCCCTATAGTGAAGCATGGCGGTGGCAGCATTATGCTGTGGGGATGTATTTCAGCACAGGGACTGACAGACTAGTCAGGATCGAGGGAAAGATAAACGGAGCTCCAGAGTGCTCAGGACCTCAGACGAAGGTTCACCTTCCAACAGGACAACGACCCTAAGCACACAGCCAAAACAAAACACAAGTAGCTTCAGGACGAGTCTCTGAATGTTCTTGAGTGGCCCAGCCAGAGCCCGGACATGAACCCGACCGAACATCTCTGGAGAGACCTGAAAAGAGCTGTGCAGCGACACTCACCATTCAACCTGACAGAGCTTGAATGGATCTGCAGAGAAGAATGGGAGAAACTCCCCCAAATACATGTGTGCCAAGCTTCATACCCAAGAAGACAAGGCTGTAATCACTGCCAAAGGTGCTTTAAAATATTGAGTAAAGGGTCTGAAGTTTTTCCTAGCCACCGTGCTTCTACGCCTGCATTGCTTGCTGTTTGGGGTTTTAGGCTGGGTTTCTGTACAGCACTTTGAGATATCAGCTGATGTACGAAGGGCTATATAAATAAATTTGATTTGATTTGAATACTTATGTAAATGCCATATTGTATTTTGAATACGTTTGTAAAAATTTCTAAAAACCTGATTATGCTTTGTCATTATGGGGTATAGTTGGTGTAGATTGAGGCAAAACTATTTTATCAAGGGTGTAATGTAACAAAATGTGGAAAAAGTTAAGGGGTCTGAACATTTGCTGAATGCACTGTATATTTATACTCCGGACTCAGACATTGTACGTCCTAATATTTCTATATATTACTTTTAGATGTGTTAATTGTTGTGTATTGTTAGATATTACTGCACTGTTGGAGCTAGGAACATTTTGCTATACTGTTGGAGATAGAAGAATTTCGCTACACCCGCAATAACATCTGCTAAACGTGTGTATGCGACAAATTTAATTTGATTTGTTTACAGCTTTATTGCCTATTGACGATAGTATCTTCTGGTTGAGGGACTTTTGTTAAGATCCCGAACGCTCATTCTGAACGCTAAAACGCACGCTTGCAGTACGGTTTTGGAAACATAAGGAACTAATCTTTCATATCAGCGAGAAATAGTAACAAAAAAAGGTTAAAATACTACACACCTTTATAGGGTTAGTGTTCCCACATGGTCATCTCAACTACTTACATAGCTTTTTGACAGAAAACATAGGCAGCCATCTGTGCTAATTAGCTATCGAGCATGCTCCGAACACCTGTGTGTAAGCATAGGTGGGGAGGAAGTGCAGCTGGTCAACGGGAGCAACCTGGTCTTTGAGTATTTGTATTATTCTGTACGGAAATCCGAGAAACTCCACTTAGTACATGTTACGTTTCGTATGGTAAGTAATCATTTGTGGATGTCTATCATTCATTTTGTATGATATGTTACAAATTACAATGTGTTGTACCTAACTATAGCTAGGTGGTTAACACTAATGTTAGCGAGCTGGCTAGGAGTTAAGATTAGAAGTTAGGGAAGGGTTAGCTAAAAGGGTAAAGCTTAGGGGAAGGTTAGCTAACGTGCTAAATAGTTATAAGATAAACAATTTACTAAGTTTCTAAAATGCTAAAGTGGATAATCATGAGATTAGAACACACAATCTATGGGTCGCTAGACGTACGTGTTATACAGTTGAAGTCGGAAGTTTACATACGCCTTAGCCAAATATATTTAAACTCAGGTTTCACAATTCCTGACATTTAATCCTAGTAAAAATTCCCTCTCCTATGTAGTTAGGATCACCACTTTATTTTAAGAATGTGAAATGTCAGAATAATAGTAGAGAGAATTATTTATTTCAGCTTTTATTTCTTTCATCACATTCCCAGTGGGTCAGAAGTTTACAGACACTCAATTCGTATTTGGTAGCATTGCCTTTAGAATGTTTAAATTGGGTCAAACTCTTCGGGTAGCCTTCCACAAGCTTCCCACAATAAATTGGGTGAATTTTGGCCCATTCCTCCTGACAGAGCTGGTGTAACTGAGTCAGGTTTGTAGACCTCCTTGCTCGCACACACTTTTTCAGTTCTGCCCACAAATTGTCTATAGGATTGAGGTCAGAGCTTTGTGATGGCCACTCCAATACCTTTACTTTGTTGTCCTTAAGCCATTTTGCCACAACTTTGGAAGTATGCTTGGGGTCCTTGTCCATTTGGAAGACCCATTTGCGACCAAGCTTTAACTTCCTGACTGATGTCTTGAGATGTTGCTTCAATATATCCACATAATTTTCCTCCCTCATGATGCCATCTATTTTGTGAAGTGTACCAGTCCCATCCTGCAGCAAAGCACCCCCACAACATGATGCTGCCACCCCAGTGCTTCACGGTTGGGATGGTGTTCTTCGGCTTGCAAGCGGACCCTTTTTCCTCCAAACATAATGATGGTCATTATGGCCTAACAGTTCGATTTTTGTTTCATCAGACCTAAGCGGTATGATGGCTGCGTGTTCCCATGGTGTTAAGACTTGCGTACTATTGCTTGTGCAGATGAACGTGGTACCTTCAGGCGTTTGGAAATTGCTCCCAAGGATGAACCTGACCTGTGGAAGTCTACAATTTTTTTCCTGAGGTATTGGCTGATTTCTTTTGAGTCCCCCATGATGTCAAGCAAAGACGCACTGAGTTTGAAGGTAGGCCTTGAAATACATCCACAGGTACACCTCCAATTGACTCAAATGATGTCAATTAGCCTATCGGAAGCTTTCAAAGCCATGACATAATTTTCTGGAATCATCCAAGCTGTTTAAAGGCACAGTCAATTTAGTGTATGTAAACTTCTGACCCAATGGAATTGTGATACAGTGAATTAAGTGAAATAATCTGTCTAAACAATTGTTGGAAAAATTACTTGTGTCATGCACAAAGTAGATGTCCTAACCGACTTGCCAAAACTATCGTTTGTAAACAAGGAAATTGGGGAGTGGTTGAAAAACGAGTTAATGACTCCAATCTAAGTGTATGTAAACTTGCCTTAAGTAACCTTCTGTCTTTTGTACCCATGCCAAACCTAAAATATACTAATTTAAAAGTATCCTGGAATTACATTTACTATGTTACGTCAAGTCTGAGACCATGCTGACTGGGGGCACACAACTTGTGGATCGGATATGTTCAAAACTGCTAGAGTATGTTATCTTTTTTACATTAAAAGATAAGAATATGTTTTAAACGGTTTGAAAAGCGCTGATTGACGCTTTTGAACGTTAAAAGACAGCATCGATATTGTTGTTCACATGGAGCCAACCTTGGGCGAATGTAAACTGAAAACCCTTCCAATGGAGAACGGTTTTCGAGAGCTATGGTAACACTAAAACTTGGGAACTGGAATCGAAATATTCCATATATTAGACACACGCCTAGTAGTTTACTTTACCTGCTATATTCATGATATAGAGAACGACAGTGTTTCCATTCAGAACACTAAAATGCTGCTGGTAACATTGACTATGAAGGCTATACTGCTCAGTTCCCTAATTCTTATTCACGCATTTATGATCTGTAGTATGTATGTACACACAAAACATGCCTTACTGTGGTAAAAGCAAATATTGACAAAATCCTAACGCACTCACCTTTAATGATCTCCCGCTTGCCCTCATCCAGGTGGCTCGAAATCAAGTCCCCCATAACAACAAATCAAACTTAATCCAGTGACAACAATGTCGTTCGTTTCAACGGCAAATAGAACATACAAATATACTAAACAAATTAACAGGAACTATTTTGAACTCGTGTGCACACAGCGTGGTGAATGATTGGAAGAATGCAAGCGGTGGAGGGAAAG
The DNA here is from genome assembly GCF_029448725.1 of Salvelinus fontinalis. Lineage (NCBI taxonomy): Eukaryota > Metazoa > Chordata > Actinopteri > Salmoniformes > Salmonidae > Salvelinus > Salvelinus fontinalis. The sequence continues at coordinate 44,607,344 of NC_074668.1, forward strand.
AGAATAAAAGTTGAGCTCGCCTTGAGCAGGAGGGAGACACCCTAAATGTGAGTCACTACTCGTTGAACTATGCCAGTCAGACATTTCTTTACGCATGTCGAAAGTGTGGTTTCGACAGAGGTAGTCCTACGACAGATGAGGCCAATTCACTAGTTTTAAGGGCGTGTCAAGAGATTGTAAACAAATTATAGCACAAACGGAATTATTTTTAGCTGAAAGATGGAGAGATTTTCTCTCCGCAATAGTTTTACCAGCTGTGAAATACTTGCATTAAATGTGGGGTTTTATTCGATGTTTCGATGTTGTACTATAAACCAAACTAATGCAGCTATAAAATACACGACAAATGATCCTAAAATCATGATTAAATTAGCGCCGAGACCCCTAGAGGGCGTAGTTATTTCTGACGTCTTGTATTAACAGTCTACTGTATGTGTCGACTCAATCTGCCCAGTGGTTCATCCCACTGGGATACTTTGGAAACGATGTCGTCAAAATATATTGGTTGCGGATTGGACCGCGGTCGCCATGACAGTTCTCTCAAAAAAATAGGCTACCTGCCTTTATCTAGGTAAACTATGGCAAAGTTGAATTACAAACATGAACCAGGATTTTAGTCTGTAGCCTATCCCTATTGAAATGACAAGTCAATCTCGCAAATGGGCCATTTATAACGATTTCACATCCTGTGTCCAACTTTCATCACTCAAACGCCCCTGTCGGATTTATAATTATTCAGATGCGCAAAATTGATTTATTTACAATTACATAACTGGTTCTAGCCCTGAATGCGGATTGGCTGAAATTCGTGGTATATCAGACTATACACGGTGCATTTGGAAAGTATTCAGACCCCTTGACTTTTTCCACATTTTGTTACATTACAGCCTTATTCTAAAAATGTATTCAATAGTTTTTTTCCTCATAAATCTACACACAATATCCCATAATGACAAAGCAAAAACAGATTTTTTGAATTTTTTGCAAAATAATTAAATAACAGATCACATTTAAATAAGTATTCAGACCCTTTACTCAGTACTTTGTTGAAGCTCCTTTAGCAGCGATTACAGCCTCAAGTCTTCTTGGGTATGACGCTACAAGCTTGGCAAACCTGTATTTGGGGAGTTTCTCCCATTCTTCTCTGCAGATTCTCTCAAGCTCTGTCAGGTTGGATGGGGAGCGTCGCTGCACAGCTATTTTCAGGTCTCTCCAGAAGTGTTCGATCGAGTTCAAGACCAGGCTCTGGCTGGGCCACACAGAGATTTGCCCCGAAGCCACTCCTGCGTTGTCTTGGCTGTGTGCTTCAGGTCATTGTCCTGTTAGAAGGTGAACCTTCTCCCCAGTCTGAGTTCCTGCCGCTGAAAAACATCCCCACAACATGATGCTGCCACCACCATGCTTCACCGTAGGGATGGTGCCAGGTTTCCTCCAGACGTTATGCTTGGCTTTCAGGCCAAAGAGTTCAGTCTTGGTTTCATCAGACCATAGAATCTTGTTCCTCATGGTCTGAGAGTCCTTTACGTGCCTTTTGGCAAACTCCAAGTGGGCTGTCATAATGCCTTTTACCGAGGAGTGGCTTCCGTCTCGCCACTCTACCATAAAGGCCTGATTGGTGGAGTGCTGCAGAGATGGTTGTCCTTCTGGAAGGTTCTCCCATCTCCACAGAGGAACTCTGGAGCTGTGTCAGAGTGACTATCGGGTTCTTGGTCACCTCCCTGACCAAGGCCCTTCTCCCCGATAGCTCAGTTTGGCCAGGCGGCCAGCTCTAGGAAGAGTCGTGGTGCTTCCAAACTTATTCCATTTAAGAATAATGGTAGCCACTGTTCTTTGGGTGCATGGTAATCGGAATTGTGTTTCATTAAGTAAAATGCAAATTTTTCCAGTTTTCTTTTCGGTGGCACACCATTCAACTAGTTTAGGAGGAAACAGATGCCTTTGCAGCCTGAATGGAGGATATTTTATGTTCTCGCTGGTTGCGGGGGTTACGAGTGTATTGCCGGCTACGCAATTCATATTGGGACGCCAAAGACAACCCGCCTCACCCAATGTGGTATGGATCTAGTATTTTATTAAGTATTTTTCTTTACCTTCGAACTGGAATCCCCCAACAGAAGCTAGCCAGCTAACTAGCTACTAGCTAGTAGTCAGCTAACCACTGCTTGCGGTCATCATCTAACCTCTAGCTCGGAAATCTCTCGCCAGTTTGCACAACGCGATTCAAACCAAAGCATACCGGACTTATTTTCTCTCCATATCCCCGGATTCCTACCGCAAGCTCTGAACCTTTTATCCTGGATTATAGCAGGTAGCTAGCTGCAATCCGAGTGGCTACTCCTGGCTAACGTCTCTGTCCCGATTTAGGCACCAATTAGCCTGGAGCTAGCCCATGCTAGGCCCATCTCCCAGCTAGCTGAAGAGGTCCATCAGCCACTCCTTGGGCTACAATACCTATTTTGCCAATTGGCCTGGACCCCTTTTACTACATGAAGCCCTGCTAATCCATCACGACTGGACTATCGACGTAATCTGCCCGGGGCTTCTTTTTCCAACAGGCCCCACCGGCTAGCAGGCTCTGCTACCGACGTAATCTGCCCGGGGCTTCTTTTTCCAACAGGCCCCTCCGGCTAGCAGGCTCTGCTTGCCGCGGTCCGCTAGCTGTCTAGAGCATATCGGACTGTTAGCTGAATAGGTCCATCGGCCAATTTCTTGGGCCACTATACCTATTTTGACAATTGGACTGGGCCCCTTTACCACACGGAACCCTACTAATCCATCACGGCTGGTCTGCCGACGGAACCGCACGAGGAGGCTACAACAGACTTCTTCCGTCGCAACGTCCCTCTAAGGCCCTTTTGCTAGCCCGGCCCGCCAGCTGTCTGAATTGCTGTGTCTCCAGCCAGCTTAACTACTCACTGGACCCCTATGATCTCACGGCTACGCATGCCTCTCCCTAATGTCAATATGCCTTGTCCATTGCTGTTCTGGTTAGTGATTATTGTCTTATTTCACTGTAGAGCCTCCAGCCCTGCTCAATATGCCTTAGCTAACCCTTCAGTTCCACCTCCCACACATGCGGTGACATCACTTGGTTTAAATGATGTTTATAGAGACAATATCTCTCTCATTGTCACTCTATGCCTAGGTTTACCTCCACTGTATTCACATCCTACCATACCTTTGTCTGTACATTATGCCTTGAATCTATTCTATCGCGCCCAGAAACCTGCTCCTTTTACTCTCTGTTCAGAACATGCTAGACGACCAGTTCTTATAGCCTTTAGCCGTACCCTTATCCTACTCCTCCTCTGGTGATGTAGAGGTTAATCCAGGTGCTGCAGTGCCTAGCTCCACTCCCATTTCCCAGGCGCTCTCATTTGTTGACTTCTGTAACCGTAAAAGCCTTGGTTTCATGCATGTTAACATTAGAAGCCTGCTCCCCAAATTTGTTTTATTCACTGCTTTAGCACACTCTGCTAACCCGGATGTCTAGCCATGTCTGAAACCTGGCTTAGACCACCAAAAACTCAGACATTTCCATCCCTAACTATAACATTTTCCGACAAGATAGAACTGCCAAAGGGGGCGGAGTGGCAATCTACTGCAGAGATAGCCTACAGAGTTCTGTCATACTATCCAGGTCTGTGCCCAAACAATTCGAGCTTCTACTTCTAAAACTCCACCTTTCCAGAAACAAGTCTCTCACAGTTGCCGCTTGCTATAGACCACCCTCTGCCCCCAGCTGTGTCCTGGACACCATATGTGAATTGATTGCCCCCCATCAATCTTCAGAGCTCGTGCTGCTAGGTGACCTACACTGGGACATGCTTAACACCCCGGCCATCCTACAATCTAAGCTAGATGCCCTCAACCTCACACAAATGATCAATGAACCTACCAAGTACAACCCCAAATCCATAAACACAGGCACCCTCATAGATATCATCCTGACCAACTTGCCCTCCAAATACACCTCTGCTGTCTTCAACCAAGATCTCAGCGATCACTGCCTCATTGCCTGCATCCGTAATGGGTCCGCAGACCCAGACCTCGTCTGGTTCATCACTGTCAAACGCTCCCTAAAACACCTCTGCGAGCAGGCCTTTCTAATCGACCTGGCACGGGTATCCTGGAAGCATATTGACCTCATCCCGTCAGTAGAGGATGCCTGCTTTTTCTTTAAAAGTGCTTTCCTCACCATCTTAAATAAGCATGCCCCATTCAAAAAATGTTGAACCAGGAACAGATATAGCCCTTGGTTCACTCCAGACCTGACTGCCCTTGACCAGCACAAAAACATCCTGTGGCGTATTGCATTAGCATCAAATTTGCCCACGTGAAATGCAACTTTTCAGGGAAGTTAGGAGTCAATATACACAAGCAGTTAGGAAAGCTAGGGTTAGCTTTTTCAAACAGAAATTTGCATCCTGTAGCACAAACTCAAAAAAGTTATGGGACACTGTAAAGTCCATGGAGAATAAGAGCACCTCCTCCCAGCTGCCCACTGCACTGAGGCTAGGAAACACTGTCACCACCGATAAATCCACAATAATTGAGAATTTCAATAAGCATTTTTCTACAGCTGGCCATGCTTTCCACCTGGCTACCCTTACCCTGGTCAACAGCCCTGCACCCATCACAGCAACTCGGCCAAGACTCCCCCATTTCTCCTTCACCCAAACCCAGACAGCTGATGTTCTGAAAGAGCGGCAAAATCTGGACCCCTACAAATCAGCCAGGCTAGACAATCTGGACCCTGTCTTTCTAAAATTATCTGCCGCAATCTTTGCAACCCCTATTACTAGCCTGTTCAATCTCTCTTTCGCATCGTCTGAGATCCCCAATGAATCTTTAAAGGGGGAGACACTCTAGACCCAAACTGCTACAGACCTATATCTATCATACCCTGCCTTTCTAATGTCTTCGAAAGCCAAGTTAACAAACAGATCACCGACCATTTAGAATCCCACCGTACCTTCTCCGCTATGCAATCTGGCTTCCGAGCTGGTCATAGGTGCACCTCAGCCACGCTCAAACGATATCATAACTGCTATTGATAAGAGACAATACTGTGCAGCTGTATTCATCGACCTGGCCAAGGCTTTCGACTCGGTTAATCACCACATTCTTATCGGCAGACTCAACAGCCTTGGTTTTAAAAATGACTTCCTCGTCTGGTTCACCTACTACTTCTCTGATAAGAGTTCAGTGTGTCAAGACAGAGGGCCTGTTGTCTGGAACTCTGGCAGTCTCTATGGGGGTGCCACAGGGTTCAATTCTCGCGCAGACTCTCTTCTCTGTATACATCAATGATGTCGCTCTTGCTGCTGGTGATTCTCTGATCCACCTCTACGCAGACGACATCATTCTGTATATTTCGGGCCCTTCTTTGGACACTGTGTTAACAAACCTCCAAACGAGCTTCAATGCCATACAACACTCCTTCCGGGGCCTCCAACTGCTCTTAAATGCAAGTAAAACTAAATGCATGCTCTTCAACCGATCGCTGCCCACACCTGTTCTGACTTGTGGAATATGTGGACAACTTCAAATATCTAGGTGTCTGGTTAGACTGTAAACTCTCCTTCCAGACCCACATTAATCATCTCCAATCCAAAATTAAATCTAGAATCGGCTTCCTATTTTGCAACAAAGCCTCCTTCACTCATGCTGCCAAACATACCCTCGTAAAACTGACTATCCTACCGATCCTCGACTTTGGCGATGTCATTTACAAAATAGCCTCCAACACTCTACTCAACAATGGATGCAGTCTATCACAGTGCCATCCGTTTTGTCACCAAAGCCCCATATATTACCCACCACTGCGACCTGTACGCTCTCGTTGGCTGGCCCTCGCTTCATACTCGTCGCCAAACCCACTGGCTCCAGGTCATCTACAAGTCTTTTCTAGGTAAAACCCCGCCTTATCTCAGTTCACTGGTCACCATAGTAGCACCCGTTCGCAGCACGCGCTCCAGCAGGTATATTTCACTGGCCACCCCCGAAGCCAATTCCTAGTTTGGCCACCTTTCCTTCCAGTTATCTGCTGCCAATGACTGGAACAAACTGCAAAAATCACTGAAGTTGGAGACTCATACCTCCCTCACTAACTTCAAGAACCAGCTGTCAGAGCAGCTCACAGATTATTGCACCTGTACATAGCCCATCTGTAAATAGCCCATCCAACTACCTCATCCCCATACTGTATTTATTTATTTATTTATTTTGCTCCTTTGCACCCCAGTATCTCTACTTGCACATTCATCTTCTGCACATCTATCACTCCCGTGTTTAATTGCTATATCGTAATTACCTTGCCACTATGGCCTATTTTATTGCCTTACCTCTCTTATCTTACCTCATTTGTACAGACTCTATATAGACTTTTTCTACTGTATTATTGACTGTATGTTTGTTTATTCCATGTGTAACTCTGTGTTGTTTTATGTGTCAAACTGCTTTGCTTTATCTTGGTTAGGTCGCAGTTGTAAATGATAACTTGTTCTCAACTAGCCTACCTGGTTAAATAAAGGTCAAATATTTGTATTTTTTAAAACACCTCCCTGTCTCGTTGTTGTTGGTAATCGAGCCCACTACTGTTGTCTCGTCTGCAAACTTGATGATTGAGTTGGAGGCGTGCATGGCCACACAGTCGTGGGTGAACAGGGAGTACAGGAGGGGACTGAGCACGCACCCTTATGGGGCTCCAGTGTTGAGGGTCAGCGAAGTGGAGATGTTGTTTCCTACCTTCACCACCTGGGGGTGGCTCGTCAGAAAGTCCAGGACCCAATTGCACAGGGCGGGGTTGAGACCCAGGGCCTCCAGCTTGATGATGAGCTTGGAGGGTACTATGGTGTTGAATGCTGAGCTGTAGTCAGTGAACAGCATTCTTACATAGGTATTCCTCTTTTCCAGATGGGATAGTGCAGTGTGATGGCGATTGCATCTGTGGACCTGTTGGGGCGGTATGCAAACTGAAGTGGGTCTAGGGTGGCCGGTAAGGTGGAGGTGATATGATCCTTGACTAGTCTCTCAAAGCATTTCATGATGACAGAAGCGAGTGCTATGGGGCGGTAGTCATTTAGTTCAGTTATCTTTGCCTTCTTGGGTACAGGAACAATGGTGGCCATTTTGAAGCATGTGGGGACAGCAGACTGGGATTGGGAGCGATTGAATATGTCCGTAAACACACCAGCCAGCTGGTCTGCGCATGCTCTGAGGACACAGCTTGGGATGCTATCTGGGCCAGCAGTCTTGCAAGGGTTAACACGTTTAAATGTTTTACTCCCGCCGGCCATGGAGAAGGGGGGGGGGGGGGGTGCAGTACTTGTTTGTGGGCCGCAACGGTACCACTGTATTATCCTCAAAACAGGCAAAGAAGGTGTTTCGTTTGTCTGGAAGCGTGGCATCGGTGTCCGTGACGTGGCTGGTTTTCTTTTTGTAGTCTGTGATTTCCTGTAGACCCTGCCACATATGTCTCGTGTCTGAGCCGTTGAATAGCGACTCCACTTTGTCCCTGTACCAGCATTTTGCTTGTTTGTGTCACGCCCTGACCTTAGAGATCCTTTTTATGTCTCGATTTTGGTTTGGTCAGGGCGTGAGTTGGGGTGGGCATTCTATGTTTTGTGTTCTATGTTTTCTATTTCTGTGTGTTTGGCCGGGTGTGGTTTTCAATCAGAGGCAGCTGTCTATCGTTGTCTCTGATTGAGAACCATACTTAGGTAGCCTTTTCTCACCTGTGTTTTGTGTGTAGTTATTTTCTGTTTAGCTGTTTTGTTTGCCTGACAGAACTGTTCGCTTTCGTTCCTCTGTTTGTTGTTTTTGTTCGATTGTTTTTTTGGATTAAATCATGAACACTTTAAACGCTGCACCTTGGTCCGCTCTTCCTTAAGCCCACGAGAAGTGTGACAGTTTGATTGCCTTGCTGAAGGAATAACTACACCGTTTATATTCAGCCATATTCCCAGACCTCTTTCCATGGTTAAATGTGGTTCGTGCTTTCATTTTTTGCGCAAATGCCGCCATCCATCCATGGTTTCTGGTTAGGGTAGGTTTTAATAGTCATAGTGGGTACAACATCTCCAATGCACTTCTTTATAAACTCACTCACAGAGTCAGTGTATAGATCGATGTTGTTACCCGAGGCTGACCGGAACATATCCCAGTCTGCGTGATCAAAACAATCTTGAAGTGTGGATTCCGATTGGTCAGACCAGCGTTAAATGGTTCTAGTCACTGGTACATCCTGTTTGAGTTTCTGCCTATAAGACGGTAGGAGCAAGATGGCATCGTGGTCGGATTTGCCAAATAGAGGGCGTGGGAGGGCTTGTATGCATCGCGGGTGTTAGAGTAGCAGTGATCGAGTGTATTCCACCCGTGTGTAGTGCAATCAATATGTTGATAGAATTTAGGTAGCTAGTTGAAGTGTATCTATGATGAAAATTACAGGCCTCTCGCATCTTTTTAAGTGGGAGAACTTGCACAATTGGTGGCTGACTAAATACTTTTTTGCCCCACTGTATGCGTCAAACTGTATGCGTAGACAGCTTAACAGAGATGGTAGCAGAGGGTGAATGCAGCATCCAGATGATGCTGCATACCAGTTTGCGCAATGAAACTGTAGGTGTGATCGAGGCGTGAGGATTAAGTTTCACACATCCCCATTTGCTACACAGGCACTTCATATGTTTGATAGAAATCAACCTGGAATTCCAGGTTTGTGAAATGTAGGCAATCAGTGAACAGATCAATTAGCTCAGTTGGTCAGGTGTGGTGACTAGTTGGAACAAAATCCTGCAGTACCTGCAGCACTCCAGGAACAGGGTTGCCTACCCCTGGTGTATGCACGAGACATGACCTTACACCTCGATCACACTGACAACTTCATTGCATTTTGGTACAGCAGAAAAACATTTATTTCTGATGGAACGCTGTGTTTGCCTTGCAGCATTGCTTCGGAGAGGCATTTGCAGTGCGTTCTGTGTGGTGCATACTTTTGGATTTATTGAACGTATGCGTGTACGGCTTTTCAGAAATGGTAGCAGAAGGCAGTGGTGGAAAAAGTACTAAAATGTCATACTTGAGTAAAAGTAAAGATACCTTAATAGAAAATGACTCAAGTTAAAGTGAAAGTCACCCAGTAGAATACTACTTGAGTAAAAGTATTTGGTTTGAACATACTTAAATATCAAACGTAAATGGAATTCTTAAAATATACTTAAGTAACAAGAGTAAAAGTATTAATGATTTCAAATGTATTATCTTATGCAAACCAGACAGCACAATTTTCTTGTTTTTATTTATTTTCCAGAAAGCCAGGAGCACACTGTAACACTCAAACATAATTTACAAACAAAGCATTTGTGTTTAGTGAGTCCGCCAGATGTTCTCTTGACAAGTGTGTGAATTGGACCATTTTCCTGTCAAAATGTAATGAGTATTTTTGGGTGTCAGGGAAAATATATGTAGTAATAAGTACATTATTTTCTTTAGGAATGTAGTGAAGTAAAAGTTGTCAAAAATACAAATAGTAAAGTACAGATACCCAAAAACTCTACTTAAGTAGTACTTTAAATTATTTTTACTTAAGCACTTTACACCACTGGCTTTTGTTGTAGACATATCCAGATGATGTTGAGTTTTGCGATAATACACTGTCAGTGTGATGGAGGCATAAGGATGGATAATAGGCCTATATTTACTTAGACATTACTGCCCCTCTGTGGACATCTCTAGGTATTATTGATAATGTAGCCAATGTAGTCTATTGTGTTTTATCCTATTGCAGTTGCTGTGAAAATACAGTATGTTAAAATAAGAATTCAATGGTCTGATCATGACTTTTTTCAATTAGGGTTGTACAATATCCTAATTGTTGTATACAAATTACTAGGCCCATAACTGATATTTATTATAACCCTAATAGCCTATTAAAATAGTTCATAAATTACAATAACTTTATTTCACTTGATAAATGATACCACTGCAAACAGCTAAACATAGACTATGTGGATGTCTATTAAAAGTTGAAGTAGGTTGTCCGTGGCATTGTATGACAGAGTTGAAATCGGCATGTTTGTAGAGGCGTGGAAGGGATTATTTTCGAAGCAATACGGTCCCTCTTCAATCACTTTGGATGTTGTCCCGCGTCCTACAGTCCTACACAGTATTAGCGGTGGTTGGGTAGAGTTGAGAAGAGGAGGCGGAGACACGTCCACGACAGAGACATCGTCACCATGGCACCACTCGGACTAAAAGCCATTGTGGGAGAAAGTAAGAATATGTATTTTTGTTTTATCACTTCGTTATGTAGGTCTATGCGCTATGGTTATTTTGTATTTTTTCAGGTACTGTGTGTTGGCCTAGCCTATTTTCTTTTTTGCTTTATTTTGGACATTCTATTAATTTAGGCTATTTAGTTGGTTTGAATTACTATTTCATTTAGATCTCAATTTGTATTTCAAACACAATTTAAATACATTTTTTTTGGGACAAAAACTTGTCCAGAAGTAGACCTATTGAAAGTCAAATCTAGTGCGTCTCGCGTTCGATAGGATTGCTCAAAGTGCGTAAAGGCGCACTACCGCACTCTCAATTATCTCTCTGCATCATTAGATATTGCAAAATGTTGGCCTTTTAATATTGTGTTTTAATTCTGTGCACTATACAATACAGTCATTTGTTTTGTAGTGAGTTGCACTATGAAATTGTCGTTTCGGGTAAATCCACATGCGCTAAATCCATACGGATTAAGGACTTCCACTGTCATAGTGCGCCTTGCTGCATGGATCAACCACAATACAGCTCCACACTCGGTTACCTAAAGGCACCACGAAAGGGGAAATCTCTTCTTATGTGGATGAAAACGTGTAGGCCACAGGTGGCACCTTAATTGGGGAGGACAGGCTCATTGTAATGCCTGGGGCAGAACTACTGGAGTGGGATCAAATACCTCAAACACATGGTTTCCATGTGTTTGATGCCATTCAATTTGCTCCGTTCCAGCCATTATTATGAGCCATCCTCCCCTCAGCAGCCTCTACTGGTGTAGGTCTATTACTTTGTATTGTGCGCTTTTAAAATACATCTGCTGTGTTGAAGGCAATTAATTCAAGAACGGGCATACAACCTAGCTTCCCCATTATGCACATAAAAAGCAAGACCTTATCCATGCATGAAAAAGTGAAAACAATAATTCCACAATGCAACTTCAGTCTTAAATACGTTAAATGTTTGGCTGGCAGTCTTTTATTTATGGTATGGTAGACAGGGGAATAGAGATATTGGGGTTAACGTGTGTTGTTATTGCGTGGGTACCCGCTATTTAATACCTCCTCAGCGGGGTTTGGTAGGTCACTTGGGTAGGTCACTTTCTAAATGTAATCCATTACAGTTAATAATTACCTGTCTAAAATTGTAATCAGTAACGTAACTTTTGGATTACCCAAACTCAGTAACATAATCGGATTACATTCAGTTACTTTTAGATTATATTCCCCTTAAGAGGCATTAGAAGAATACAAATATGTATGTTACCAATTGATTTATCCTGCAATAGATGTGGTTCAATGTTAACGTTTACATAGCTGGCCATATATGGATGTTAAATTTTACTTTATGGGTTGGTTATGTAGGCTTCTTCTACCCATCGCTTTCTACTACATGTAATAATACGATTACATTATATCTTTACAAGTCCAGAAATGGATGTAGTAACTACAGATTGCCCCTTTAAATCTATCAAAAGTGTGCGAGTTTGAGCATGTGTCCATTAGGTCTATGGATGTATTTCTTTTATCAGCATGAATTAGATTGAGCAATTAAAAGCCCCACTTTTATTCCTAAAGCTGGGATACATACTATGCAGCTGTTACAAGAGCGCATTTTTCACTGGCTGTCGACTGGTTTCAAAAACAATGATTAATAGGCAGCTTAAACTATTTGAGTTCAACCATTATTGGGTTCAAATACACATTTAGATTTGTGAACAGCTATCCACAACAACCACAGTCCGTAAGGCGCAAATAGCTAAATGAGAGAGGAGGAGTGTGATTCACATCAATGCGCTATGTACTGTAGAAATCAATAATAAGTGATATCCGTATCGCCGTAGACTACACCACTGCTGTCATCCTTACCTCCAAGCGTTTATTCAAGTTGGATAATCTTTGGATGCTGACAGCAGTCCGCACCATTGGAAGACATAGCTTGGACTGTAGCCTACAAAAGCCTATTCCTGATCTTTTCCCGCGATCAATCAAACACATTCGGTGTGTCATCATACTGGTTTCTGACTTGTGGTCAGACTCGCTCAGGTGGAACCACCTTAAATTTGAGCTTTTTTTCAATGCAGATTTGAATGTCATTGAGAAAACAGAGAAGTGTCAAAGATTTTTTTTGCCAACATCCTTTCTGAATTTAAAGTAATCATCTACTTTTTCAAAAGTATCTGTAATCTGATTACATTTTTTTTTTTTACTGGTAACGTAAAGGATTACAGTTACCGTTTTTTGTGCATGTAATCCATTACTCCCCAACCCTGCTCCTCAGATACCCACTGTATTTAATTGAGGTGAGACAGGATGGTGCTATGGTGATTCAGAGTTTGTTCCACTGGTGTAAAGTGAACTGTGGTCTCCAACTCCACCCAGCCACCAGTAACATTCAGCATCACCAACTGCTAGCTATGCTGGACTTTCTGAAAATCACACATTGCAGTACTGTGTTCACAAGGAGTAATGTTGATGTTCACAGTTTGTTGAGTCTGTCTGCCACTTAAATTTTCTGGGATGTTTTGCTCTTAATCCTGAAGGCTTTTATTGTCATACAGACATAAATATCTATGGGTATGACAAATACTGTATAATAAATTAGAAATTGATGGAAATCACCCACTCAAAAAGACAGAGAAAAGTTAGTTGAATTTCCAATGTGTTATCACTGCTTTCAACCATCTAAAAGCACAACCAAACTCCAATGGAAAAACAATGTCAGATTTTTGGTTTAGTTGTCAACCAAATATCTATCACTGACCCCACCCCTGTTTTGGTAAAAAGCTGAGGAATGGGGGTTAGAGAAATTTAACCACTCGTACATTCATAGACAGAGCGACGGAAAAGGACTGACCATCCATATATTAAAACTATAGTTTTAACCATGTTTTGAGGCCATGTGGCGTTTGTTTACATTTACTGTGTTTACAAACATTGGAGTAAAACAAGCTTATATTTTGGTTCCTGATGGGGTACAACAGTTGAGCTAGACTCATGAGGCATTTACAAGTTATGTTCTTCAAGAATCAATAGGTATATATCATTTATTTGTCAATCCAAAAATGTATGTAGCAACTGCTGATTGCCCCTTTCAAAAGTACATGGTGCAAGTGATCAATGCCTTTTTGAAATTCTGTGCAGATTATTGCTGTAACAAACTGGAATTAAAGCCAGAATCAGTCAGTGGAACAGATGGAACTATCCAAGCAGAAGATACATCTGCTTCAAAAGTTGATATTTGGTTGCCCCGACAACCGAACACAATTCAATATCATTGCATTCACAGCTTGAAATCCTAGGCCTATTGTATTGTCTATGTTTAGTTGAATTTTGCGTTGAATTGAAACAATAGCTGTTGATGACTTTGCAATTGCTATATAGGCTCAAATAGCATAATTGATGATATATGAGTGATAAAGTATGGTCACGTTTAATTTGCTCTTTTAAATCTACCTCAATAGTAACAGTGAATCTTAGTTTTCAAGTGGAAATCTCTCAGCAATCATTCTCACAATGGCACATTGGTAATAGTCAGTGACAGATATCATAGCTAAGCAGGGATGGGCTTGGTTAATAGCCAAACCAACAGTTTACGTTGATTACTGATAACTTTTTTAATGTCCAATGTATTTTCTATGTAGATTCCACGTCATAATACGTTGACAAATTACGTTTAAACCATGTTGATTCAACCAGTTTGTGCCCAGTGGGTTAGTTAATAATTGATATATTGGTTTCACATCTCCATCTCACCCCAAATAGTCTAAATGAAAGCGTAGGATCAAATCAAACTTGAAATGCACTTTAAATAAAGTTTGATTTGATTTAGTTATATTATTTATCTCTCACAATAGCACACTGGTAATAGTCAGTTACACATATCATAGCTAAGCAGGTCTTGGTTAAAATCCTAGATGGGAGACCAAAGTGTATGCTGCACAGCCTATTGTTTATTTCTGATAGTGGATATAACTTTGAAGATCTGATGTTGTTTTAAAGGTACAAATTCAACATATTGTATACAAGGTTTGTCTATGTTGACATTTGGTTATCATGATGACATAATAATCCTGGTTGAAATTTAACTCTCAAAAAAAAATGTTTATGTTGATGACTTTTTTCAAATCCAATGTATTTTCCACGTAGATTCCGCGTCACAATACATTGGCAAATTACGTTGAAACAACGTTGATTCAACCAGTTCTGGCCCAGTGGGTTGGCTCTTCTGTTTACCTTCTGAGACACAATAGTTGTGGTTGTCTGGCTCAGACAAACAGGAGGAGTTTAGTGTGTGCGTCCCAGATGGCACCCTATTCCCTATATAGTTAACAAATGTTGACCAGAGCCCTATTGGCACTGGTCGAAGGTAGTGCACTATATAGGGAATAGGGCGACATTTGAGACACATCTATCTACCATCCCAAAGCAGCTTGTTAGTTTGTTGATGCGGACTGACTCTTTCATGGGGCATTGGGGAAATTCTCCCTAGCTAATCCAGTTGGGTAATTGGATACAGAACTCATTCACTGATAGACAGACATGTCACCTGAATTATCAACCCACCCAACCCATATTCAAAACAACAACAGTGTTTGAATGAAGCATATAGGCACATTTTTGTTCTTGATTTCTGAAAAGTTAACCATGATTGAGTTGATTGTTATATATTTGTGACATTGTCTGGTTTAAAACAGAGAGCCATGCTATGCTACACCCTTTGAATAACTATTTTTGGTTCCATGTTGAAATATTTTTGTTTCAACATGGAACCAAAAAGGGTTCTCCTACCTGGAACTTAAAAGGGTTATCCTATGGGGACAGCTGAAGAGCCCTTTTGGAACCATTTTTTAAATAGTGTATCCTGACACAACAGCCAAATACTTCTCTCTCTGTCTCTGGCTTTTAGGATCCATGCTCTATGTAACAATCATTTTAAGTTGGGGAGGAAGGATATACAGAGCCTTCAGAAAGTATTCACACCCCTTGACTCTTCCCACATTTTGTTGTGTTACAAATTGTGATTAAAATGGATTAAATTCTCTTTTTTTCCCAACACAAAATACTCTATAATGTCAAAGTGGAAGAAAATTCCATATACAAATAAAACCCTAATATATCTTGATTAGATAATTATTCAACCCCCTGAGTCAATACATATTAGAATCACCTTTGGCAACGTTCACAGCTGTGAGTCTTTTTGGGTCAATTTCTAAGAGCTTTGCACACCTGGATTGTACAATATTTGCCCATTTATTCTTTTTAAAACTCTTCAAGCTCTGTCAAGTTCGTTTTTGACCATTGCTAGACAGCCATTTTCAAGTCTTGCCATAGATTTTCAAGCAGATATAAGTCAAAACTAAAACAAGGCCACTCAGGAACATTCAGTGTCGTCTTAGTAAGCAACTCCAGTGTATATTTGGCCTTGAGTTTAGATTATTGTCCTGCTGAAAGATGAATTTGTCTCCCAGTGTCTGTTGGAAAGCAGACTGAACAAGGTTTTTACTCTTGGATCTTGCCTGTGCTCTATTCCATTTTATTTTTATCCTACCAAAAAAACTCCCTAGTCCGTGCCGTTGATGAGCATACCCATAACATGATGCAGCCACCACCATGCTTGAAAATATGAAGACTGGTACTCAGTGATGTATTGTGTTAGATTTGCCCCAAACATAATGCTTTGTATTCAGGACAAGAAGTTAATTTCTTTGCCACATTTTTTTGCAGAACTACTTTAGTGCCTTATTGCAAACAGGATGCATGTTTTGAAATATTTTTATTCTGTACAGACTTCCTTCTTTTCACTCTGTCATTAAGGTAACTACAATGTTGTTGATCCATCCTTAGTTATCTCCTATCACAGCCATTCAACTATGTAACTGTTTTAAAATCCGTGAGCGGTTTCCTTCCTCTCCGGCAACTAAGTTAGGAAGGACACCTGTATCTTTGTAGTGACTGGGTGTATTGATTCACCACCAAAAGTGTCATTAATAACTTCACCATGCTCAAAGGGATGTTCAGTGTCTGCTTTTTTTATTTGTACCCATCTAACAATAGGTACCCTTCTTTGCGAGGCATTGGAAAAACCTGCCTGGTCTTTGTGGTTGAATCTGTGCTTGATACAGATAATTGTTTGTGTGGGGTACAGAGATGGAGTAATCATAAAAAATATTAAACACTTATTATGCAACTTATTATGTTTTAAGCAACTTTTTACTCATGAAAGTATTTAGGCTTGCCATAACATCGGGTTTGAATACTTAACTCAAGACATTTCTAAAATCAAAATTCCACTTTGACATTGTGGGTTATTGTCTGTAGATCAGTCCCACAAAATTTCAATTTCATCCATTTGAAATTCAGGCTGTAACACAACAAAATGTGGAAAAAGTCAAGGGGTGTGAATACTTTCTGAAGGCACTGTAGCTACTACTCATTTACTGCGTACTGTATACTTATTTAAAATCAAATAACACCGATGAATGTATTTAATGGAGTTTTTTTTAGGATACTAGCCAAATCGAACATACATGTGTGTGTCAACAGGTTTCCCTGTGACGTCACATCCTGTGGCACAGAAAGAGCCCAGAAATAGCGATCCTGGCGGTTCTGTGGCGTAAGAGGATTGGAAGAGATTAGGCCTTGTGATTGCTGTGTGTCTCTCTCACTGACTCATTCCAGTAGATAGATGGGCCAGATTTTAAACTATAGATTCAAAGCTGACCCTTCCCCCCTCTCCATTACCACAGACTAGCATTTGGGATGCATGAACTGTCTCCCAGATGGTTCCAACGGCGCACCAGGTTCCCAGACTCCTCACAGATGTAATGAGTGTTACATTGGTATAACTGCTCACTTCAGACCCCTCACCGGAGCCCATTAAATTCCAACTGTGGCTGTGCCGTCACTGCTAACACCGTCTGTCACCCCCCTAAACTAACAATTCCCTAGACCAAAATATCTAACATGCCCTTTTATACCTGAAGCATTATGCTTAGATACCCAGGCTTCGCTCAAGTTGTTCCGTTAGTTTGAGTCAACGAGATGAGATTCGGAAGGATGACCTCGTGAGACTAAACTGTATACAAGGTGTCAAGGCTCAGGAAAAGACCCAGATGCAGACAGTTTTGAAGTAACAAAAGTTGATTACAAAAACAGCACGGCAGGCAAACGACAGGTTAAGGGCAGGCAGAGGTCAGTAGTCCAGAGCAGAGTCTGAAAGGTACAGAACGGCAGGCAGGCTCAGGATCAGGGCAGGCAGAGGTCAGTAATCCATTGTGGTGTGACAAGGTACAGAACAGCAGGCTCAGGATCAGGGCAGGCAGAATGGTCAAAAACCGGGAAAGCTAGAAAACAGGAACTAGAGACAGAAAGGAGCACGGGAAAAACCGCTGGTACGCTTGACGAAACAAAACGAACTGGCAACAGAGAACAGGTATAAACACACTGGGGATAATGAGGAAGATGGGCGACACCTGGAGGGGGGCAAATAGCACAAAGACAGGTGAAACGGATCAGGGTGTGACACAAGGGGCAAATAGCCTACAGGGCTTGTGCTTTTTAGCACAGAACAGTTTAATGTGTAAGTTGAAGTGTGTGCTAATCAATTATTCCTCCGTTTACAGAGATTATGAATGATGTCATCAAGAAGGTGCACAAGAAGGGCGAATGGAAGGTATGGGCAAATAAAATCAAACTTTGTCACATCCACTGAATACAACAGGTGTAGTAGACCTTACCGTGAAATGCTTACTTACAAGCCCTTAATTAACTAACAATTCAGTTCAAGAAAGAGTTAAGAAAATATTTACCAAATAAAATAAAAAAATTATCAAAAGTAACACAATAAAATAACAGTAACGGTATCCCCTGCTTTACGCAGGGTGTACCGGTACCGAGTCAGTGTGCGGGGGTACAGGTTAGTCAAGGTAATTTGTACATGTATGTAGGGTTAAAGTGACTATGCATAGATAATAAACAGCAAGTAGCAGCAGTGTAAAAACAAATTGGGGGGGTTGTGTCAATGTAAATAGTCCGCGTGGCCATTTGATGAATTGTTCAGTAGTCTTATGGCTTAGGGGCAGAAGCTGTTTAGAAGCCTCTTGGACCTAGACTTGGAGCTCCGGTACCCCTTGCCGTGCGGTAGCATAGAGAACAGTCTATGACTTGGGTGACTGGAGTCTGACAATTTCTGGGCCTTTCCTCTCAAATCGCCTAGTATGTAGGTCCTGGATGGCAGGAAGCTTGGTCCCAATGATGTACTGGGCCGTACGCACTACCCTCTGTAGCGCCTTACGGTCAGATGCCGAGCAGTTGCCATACCAGGCGGTGATGCAACCGGTCAGGATGCTCTCGATGGTGCAGCTGTAGAACTTTTTGAGGATCTGGGTACCCATGCCAAATATTTTATATCAATGACATTCTTGGTTATGAATGACTGTGTATGTGATAGTACATGATAGTACTTGTCTGCGCCCAAATGACACCTTATTATCTATATAGTGCACTACTTTGACCAGAGCACTATGAGCCCAAGTCAAAAGTTGCACACTATATAGGGAATAGGGTGCCATTTAGGATACACCCCTTGACCCCCTGTAAACCTCGTCCCTGTCCTCCCCCAGGTTCTGGTAGTAGACAAGCTGAGCATGAGGATGATGTCATCCTGCTGTAAGATGACAGATATCATGTCAGATGGCATCACCAGTGAGTACCACTCCGTCAACATTGCACACGCACATGCACGCTCAATGTTCAGCATCACTTCATAGGCTAACTGAATGACTGTGCTTTTCTCTCCTATCCTGTCCAGTTGTTGAAGACATTGGCAAGAAGCGAGAGCCTCTCCCCAGTATGGAGGCCATCTACCTAATAACTCCCAATGATGAGGTATTGGAACCATTTAGTCTTAGTAAATGTGTTTATCCAAAGTGCTTTACTGTAGTGCATGCATACTTTTACATATGGGCGGTTCCAGTGTAATCAAACCCACAGCCCTGGCGTTGGAAGCGCCATGCTCTACCATCTGAGACACCCAGGAGCAAAAAACTTTAGCTTTCTTTGGTAAGATATGTGATGTTCCTTCTCCTACCCAGACTGTGGAGGCACTTATAGATGACTTCAGAGACCCGCGGTCGCCCAGATACAGAGGAGCTCACGTCTTCTTCACTGACAGTGAGTAATATTGGAGAGACATGGGACGACTTTGTACCATCACGTATTGTATACAGTACATGACTTTGAGTTTGGAGCAGTCTGATGATGCCTTGATATCTGATTCTCCTCGGAGTACTGGGAACAGACTAGCAGACAACTCCTCTTGCCACAATACCAACACTCAATGTCAACCTTACACTCTCTCTTCCAAAAGGGTTGTTCAGCTGTCCCCATAGGAGAACCCTTTTTGGTTCCAGGTAAAACCCTTTTTTGGTTCCCGGTAGAACCATTTGGAGTTTCATGTAGAACCCTCTGTGGAAAGGCTTCTACTTGGAACCAAAAACGATTCTACTTGGAACCAAAAGGGTTCTACCTGGAACCAACAAGGGTTCTTCAACGGGTTCTCCTATGGGGACAGACGAAGACCCCTTTTAGGTTCTAGATAGCACCTTTTTTTGTAGGAGTATATAGATTTCTATTCTCTTTCCCTATTATTTTCATCCTTTAATTTCATAAAATTTAAATTTTCAATCATTTCACCCCCCCCCCCCCCCGCCCCCCAACTCCCAGCAATCCCAGATACATTGTTCAATCTGTTGACGAAATCCCGTGCGTCCAAAGCCATGAAGACCTTGACTGAGATCCACATCGCCTTTCTGCCCTATGAGTCACAGGTAAGAGCATATCTGCCCCTCTGTCTCTTGCGAGGGATAGAAAGACAGTGGGAGAGATACATAGAGAGTAGAGAGAGCAGAGGAGGAGGAAAGGGGAGGATTATGATTAGGGGGGATGAACAGGAGGGGACACAGAGAAGGAAACACCAGTGGAGAGTGGGAGAGGGGGAGGAGTATAGGAAGAGTAGGGGAGGAGTGGGGGAGGGATTGCTGAATGAGCTGGGGTAGTCTCCTCTCCTCTTTCTCCTGATGGAATGTTCCAGAGCAGAGTGGCTTTAGCCAGGCCATGGCTTTGCTGTGCTTCCAATCCTCTGCTGTTCTGTTGTCCTCTAGAATTAATCCTACAGGGGACGGTGTGGGGATGAGAAGGAGATGAGGGGTGTGTGGAGATGCCACGTCGCCCAGCCTCCCTCCCTCCCAGTCCGTCTCTAATCCCTCACCTCATTGGTGGATGCATCAAAATGCTGGCCCGGGAGCCAATGGGAGCCGGAGGAGGGTTGTGTGTTGTTTGCACACGAGAGGGATTGTTGTCATGTGATGGTCCAACTGAGGGGCTCGAGTGCTTGGAGGTGCTGGTTGCAGTGGTGCATGGGAAAGAGAGAGCCTGTCTGACTGGCACACATTATGGGTTTAGTAGAGTGGATGAAGGGAGGCATGGCTGAGAAGAAATAGGACGTTTTAGTTTGGAAATAAACTGTCACTTATGTCATGGGGCATTTGGCAGTGTTATCAGAAAGCCCGGCATTGATTTTCAATGCTATGCAGACGATACGTAAGTCTACATTTCTGTGTCACCAGAGGATTTTAGTTCCACAGATAAATTATTACACTGTATTCGTGATTTAAATACTTGGATGGCTCACAACTTCTTCCGGCTAAATCAAGACAAGACCAAGGTACTTATTGTTGGAACCAAAGCACAGAGAGAGAATCTGGCCTCACATTTTAAACAAAGATGAAACACCAGGTAAAAAAAACCTAGGTGTCATTTTAGATTCTGAACTAAATTTCAAATCACACATCAGGATATGTGACCAAAATAGCTTTTTACCACCTGAGGAACATTGCCAAGATGTGGCCATTTCAAATCAAATCAAATCAATCTCAGGCTGATACAGAGAGACTCATCCATGCTTTAATTACAAGCAAGCTTGACTACTGTAATGCTCTCCTATCTGGTCAACCCAAGAAAGCCATTGGTCAACTGCAAAACATACAGAATGCTGCAGCACGGGTACTGACCAAGACCAGAGAGCACACATTACACCGGTTTTAAGGTCTCTGCACTGGCTGCCTGTGAGTTTTTTAGAATGATTTTTAAGATGTTTCTATTGGTTTTTAAATCAATCCACGATTGTGCACCCCAATACATGTCAGACATGCTTTTAAGTTATGTACCCAGTAAGTCCCTCAGGTCCTCTGGCGCTGGCATTTTAACTATCCCAAAGCCTTGGACCAAGAAGCATGGAGATGCAACCTTTAGTTATTATGCCCCCAGCCTCTGGAATAGCCTGCCAGAGAACCGAAACTGTGGACATATTTAAAATAGATTTTAACACACCTTTCTTTTTGCTTTGCTTTTCCATAGGGTGCTTTTTAGTTGTTCAGTTTGTGTTATTATTTCGTTTTTATCTTATGTTTGTTGTGTAGTAAATATTTCAGCTTTTACTTTTAAAATATTTGATTTGTTTGTTTTTTCCTGTAAAGCCCATCGTGTTGCATTCCATGTCTGAAATGTGCTGTATAAGTAAAGCTTGATTTGATTTCGGGAATCAGTCATAAGGGAAAGCAAGAGGAAGGGGAAAAGGGATTCATAGTCAGTTGCACAACTGAGTGGATTCAACTGAAATGTGTCGTCCGCATTTAACTCAACCTCTCTGAATCAGTGAGGTGCGGGGGGCTGCCTTAATCAAAGTCCACATCATCGGAGCCCAGGGAGCAGTTGTTGTTGGGGGCTTAACTGCCTTTCTCAAGGCTGGAGGAATGAATGAAAGATGTCCCGTCTGATCCTACAGCACCGTACTGTATTGTCAGTCATTTGGGCATCAATGCAGTCAAATAGGATTATATTATCTCGCCCACACTGTCTCACACACTGCTACAGTGCCACCTGCAGGTCTGGCCCTGCATGCCCACTGGATAGAGTTACAAACTTTTGTTAATTTCCCCCAAATTCATAAATTCCTGGTTGGAGGATTCACAGATTGTTCTTGCTTATTCTATCCTGATTCTGGGAATATTCCAACCAGGATTTCTGGAAAACCTAGGAATTTTGCGAAAATGACCAACATTTTTGTGTTTAGGACGGGTGACTGTAAAGCAAGTTATTACTGCTGATGTAAAAACAGCCTCATAAAACACATGTCATTGATTTGATTATTTCTCTGTGTATCCAGGTGTTTTCCCTGGACAAGACCGATGCCTTCCAGGACTTCTACAGCCCCTACAAGGCTGACATCAAGCACAACATGTTGGAGCGCTGTGCTGAGCAGATCGCCACTCTCTGCAACACCCTGAAGGAATACCCTGGCATCAGATACAGAGGGTAAGAAGGAGAGAGAGAGCTACAGCAACATCAATTACTGCTGCTGTTTCATGTATACTGGCTTCTGTGGTGGTGTCTGGTGGTTTCGTTTGAGTCCCAGACAGACCAGAGTGCAATGTAATAGGCTATGTCTCAATCCAAAGGCAGCTACCTACCTCCAAACATAGCATCCGTGTGGATTGGGACGTAGCCTATTCATTCTCCTCTGAGAGGATTCTTAGAAGGAGTCAGTCTTCTGTACGTCTGATGGAAAGCGAACAGCCTGTTTGTTGTCTACTCTGTTGTCTTGACTCAGGGAGTACAAAGACTGTGCCACTCTGGCTCAGCTCCTGCAGGAAAAGCTAGATGGCTACAAGGCAGACGACCCCACCATGGGAGAGGTGAGGCAGGAGAGCAGCCAACCAACAAGCCACACTGATTGAACTGATATAACACACACTGTAAAGGGATTACTGTTAATTTGACAGTATCTTCCAGGCAGCTTGGTGGCAAGTACAATTCTGTATTTCATATTACAGTATACCTACTGTAATATAAATACGGTATCAAACAAGTACGATAGGTCAGCCACCCGCTGCTTTTACCCTTTCGCCGGCATGGTGTGTTTTAGTTAGTTGAATCTATTGTAGATCGTTATGACGTTTTGGAGGTTATGAAACTGCAATAGTACAGTCAAATCATAATGTAAAACTCTTTGTCCAGCCTTTTGTCTCTCTGTCCCTGTCAGCTAATATGACCCCCTCTTTCTCTCCGCCCTGCCTAGGGTCCGGACAAATCTCGCTCCCAACTCTTGATTCTGGACCGAGGCTTTGACCCAGTCTCTCCCATCCTCCACGAACTCACCCTCCAAGCCATGGGCTATGACCTGCTGGGCATCGAGAACGACGTCTACAAGTAAACACTCACACGCTGGCACAGCCTGGCACAGCAATGGGTTCATCGCACACAACACGCTGGGCCTCGTACCACAGAATTACAGAGAACATATAGGATCTTTATCCCTATGTGAATTATAGGATCTCTATCCCTATGCGAATTATAGGATCTCTATCCCTATGCGAATTATAGGATCTCTATCCCTATGCGAATTATAGGATCTCTATCCCTATGCGAATTATAGGATCTATATCCCTATGCGAATTATAGGATCTCTATCCCTATGCGAATTATAGGATCTCTATCCCTATGCAAATTATAGGATCTCTATCCCTATGCGAATTATAGGATCTCTATCCCTATGCGAATTATAGGATCTTTATCCCTATGCGAATTATAGGATCTATATCCCTATGCGAATTATAGGATCTCTATCCCTATGCGAATTATAGGATCTCTATCCCTATGCGAATTATAGGATCTATATCCCTATGCGAATTATAGGATCTCTATCCCTATGCGAATTATAGGATCTCTATCCCTATGCGAATTATAGGATCTCTATCCCTATGCGAATTATAGGATCTCTATCCCTATGCGAATTATAGGATCTTTATCCCTATGCGAATTATAGGATCTATATCCCTATGCGAATTATAGGATCTCTATCCCTATGCGAATTATAGGATCTCTATCCCTATGCGAATTATAGGATCTCTATCCCTATGTGAATTATAGGATCTTTATCCCTATGTGAATTATAGGATCTCTATCCCTTTGTGAATTATAGGATCTATATCCCTATGTGAATTATAGGATCTCTATCCCTGGCACAGCCTAGCAATAGGTCCATCTCTCGTTTTGTTTGGATAGGAATTGTCATCTTGTGCTGTAGCTTCCTATTTGTTTCTAAGTCAACATTTGAGCATATCAATCTTTGCTGTTATGAGCATTTATGTTGTACATCTCTCTGTGTTTGACTCTGTTCCCTGTTTCCCTCTCCCTCTTTCTCCTCTTTCTCTCGCTTTCGTCTCTTGCTCTCCGTCGCTCTCTCTCTGTCTGTCAGGTATGACACCAGTGGGATGGGGGAGGTCAAGGAGAAGGCGGTGTTGCTGGATGAGGATGATGACCTGTGGATGAGTCTCAGACACAAGCACATTGCCGAAGTCACCACGTAAGTCTTTAAAAAAATAGGATGCGCCCTTGGTTCTCACACACATACATGCACGGACACACAGACGCACGGACACCCTGCTGCCCTGTATAGGTCTTTTAGTTCTCTCTTTTTTTATCTATCCCTCTCACACATTCAAACAGGGCTGTGACCCGCTCCCTCAAAGAATTCTCAGCCACCAAAAAGATGAACACAGGAGAGAAGGTACATGCAACTCAGTCTGTATTAGTCCTGCCTACCTACTGCATTATTGAACTGAGACGTGTCCTTCGTAACCCTCTGTACTGTATTGACTGCTGTATGTGTCTAACAGTGATGTGCTGTTCTGGGTTTGCTACAGACCACAATGAAAGACTTGTCTCAGATGCTGAAGAAGATGCCGCAGTATCAGA
Organism: Salvelinus fontinalis; assembly: GCF_029448725.1. Classification (NCBI taxonomy): domain Eukaryota; kingdom Metazoa; phylum Chordata; class Actinopteri; order Salmoniformes; family Salmonidae; genus Salvelinus; species Salvelinus fontinalis. Next base: position 44,632,432 of record NC_074668.1, read on the forward strand.
AAGAGCTAAGCAAGGTAAGCATGATGAGCCATATGATACTGTATGGGATGTCCCGGCACAGAAATAATACACCCAACATGCTCAGACAGACAACTGGTCCCCCAGGCAGCTATGAAATATAACACATAGAAGACCTTCACTGTGGACTATTAAGACTACGACTGTGTGACACCAAATGGGAGACAATTGACTGAAACGCGGAGGGACTACCTTGACGTTGTCCAATAAGGAATGCGTGTTTTCTTTTTTCGTTGCAAAGTGATTTTGCTACTGTGTACACTAATGAATCCACCCCTCCCTGTGTTTCAGTACTCTACCCACCTCCACCTGGCTGAAGACTGTATGAACCGATATCAGGGCACGGTGGACAAGCTGTGTCGTGTTGAGCAGGTAACAGAATAACCAGGGAGCCCAGGGAATTGGAATACATTTAGGTGAAATGTTTGTGATCTGTTTGTACTCTTGCCATCATAGCACAAATAGACTAGCACTCAGGCTATTAAAATGGGTACACTATACTAGATATACCCTGAGTGTGCAAAACATTAATATTGAGTTGCACCCCCTTTGCCCTCAGAACAGCCTCAATTCGTTGGGGCATAGTCTCTACAAGGTGTCGAAAGCGTTCCACAGGGATGCTGGCCCATGTGGACTCCAATGCTTCCCACAGTTGTGTCAAGTTGGCTGGATGTCCTTTGGGTGATGGACCATTCTTAGATATATCTTTTTCAACTATTATTATTATTATTATATAATTTTCCTTGTTTCAGGTCAACATCGTAAAGAGATTGTACATATATTTGAATTCCAAAATGAAACAAGGTAACATAAAACATAGCATAACCAATAAACACCAAAACATAGCAAAAACAATAAGACTTATACATCCCATTTCAGTTCTCTGCTCTTCATTTTTAATTACTTTAATCAAAAAATATAACATTCATTTCATTATCATTATTATTTTTTATGTTCCTTACATAGACTATCAAAATAAAGAAAGTCACACACTCCATATATTAACTCCCAGTAATTAAATGGGCATTTACCAACATTTTGGCAGCACTGTGCCTTCTTCAGGGTAATGTCATGAACCATGTTATGTAGACAAACAGTGCAATTAGTGCAACCAATGACAATAGTGAGGGGTGTGTCATAATGATTAAGTTAATTAAAATGAATTAGTGAAACTGTTAAAAAAACAATAGTTTATGGCATATTAAATATATTACGCTATTGTTATCATATAGAAACATAACTGAATATTATTCATCATATTAGCATCAAAATACATTATTGTTTAATTCAATTTCACATAATTGTTTCGTATTTCATTTCATATTTGTTACATGTAATCTTTTGGTTCAACCTTAATGTATAATGAGCATCATCAACGGGGGAAAATAGTAGGTGTACGCTAATAATCTGTGGAAATAATATATACGTTTATAAGACTTGTTCATAAAAGAAAAAATTGTTCATAAGAAGGGCCTGAGATCAAAGTCAACATTCAGACCAATCAGGGGTCAATGTTTTTAGACAGGATATCCAGTAAGCCTCCCTTTGTAGTAGTAGGATCTCGACGTTACCTCCTCTCCTTGCTAGAGCAACATGCTCAATGGCTGTTTATTCGAGGGAGGAGATTGGATGGTTAGCTTCAACAAAGTGAGCTGCTACTGGATAGTCAATGTTCTTACACCTGATTGAGCTGCGGTATTCAGCTATGCGTTGTTTTAATTGTCTTTTCGTTTGTCCTACGTAGGCTTATAGTTTATTCGCCGTTAGTCAGCACCTCCACACAAACAAATTTTTCTGGTTGTGCGCCAGCTCATGTTTTTTTTAAATCTATGTTCCCTACATGCCTTTATTCATTTTACTGTCACAAAATGTGTGGCTGTAGTGTGTAAAATACCCTTAACAAAGTATTGAGGCCTGTACGACAACATAATCATTTTATACAAGAAAGCGACAAAGGTCCAGTTGACCAACAGACTCATAAAATGTTTATATGGACACTTCTTAGGGTATCTGTAAGATTAGGGGGATAGACTTAATTAAGAAGAAGGATTCGTTAATGACAGCTGGCTTCTTAATCGAATACCAGGGCAAATCGCATTCTGCTTCATATTATAGACCGCAAAATCAAACAGAACCACCTCTCAATATTTGAATCCCAGTCTGAGAGCCATCGGCGAGGCTATAGTGGCTCATTAATCTATCAATCTTGATTATTCGGGCCATATTATGATGGGCTTCTGACCAGCTCGAGTCATTTTCCCCAACTGAGCTCTCAGCGCCAACATAAAAAACATACGGCTAATAAATTGAATCATTCATGAGGAGGAAAAGAGAGGGGTCTTTGGAATCTTTATGCTGAAAGTGGACAGGCACCCAGTCACCACATCAATGTGAAAATCCGAACAGAATAGACCCATACAAACCGCTACAGGTAGGTGCTCTCGAGCCACCGGTCGGCGGAGGCCCCTGCCCTCGACCAAAGGGATCATCCAAGGACGGGAGAGACCCATCCCGGAAGGCCGCCCCGACGGGCACGGAGACGAGCGCACCTACAAACCCCACTCCAAAATAGTAATTTAAATTTTTTTTACAAATAAATCGGGTCTATGATTAGTCAGATAATATTTTCCTCAACACAAAGAATGTATATGCAGTTAGCCTATATTGTCCCGTTTGAATGACATGACGCATGTGACCAGTAATAGTCACCGTTAGGCTACCTCTGCCAATAATTCATATCCCGTTGAAGTACGTAGTCATGCAGCATACTTAATAGGGACAAGAAGAGGGAACTTAACAAGAAACTAAATAATTCCATCACGACATATCATGAGTCATGACTTCCATTTCCTTTAGTCTTTAGTGAGTTCTTTATATCCATTTGACTGTAGTGTCAGTGTGCAGGTGGTGGGTGGACCATTCTTGATACACATGGGAAACTGTTGAGCGTGAAACCCAGCAGCGTTGCACTTCTTGACACACTCAAACCGGTGTGCCTGGCACCTACTACCATACCTCATTCAAAGGCACTTAAATATTTTGTTTTCCCATTCACCCTCTGAATGGCATACATACACAATCCATTACTCAATTGTCTCAAGGCTTAAAAATCCTTCTTTCACCTGTCTCCTTCCCTTCATCTACGCTGATTGGAAGTGGATTTAAAAAGTGACATCAATAAGGGATCATAGCTTTCACCTGGATTCACCTGGTCAGTCTATGTCATGGAAAGACCAGGTGTTCCTAATGTTTTGTATATCTGTTAGATCTCTCATCCTCTAATCCACCCTGTGCCCCTCCAACTGTCTTGCCCTACCCCAGGATCTAGCGATGGGTACAGATGCAGAGGGGGAGAAGATCAAGGACCCCATGAGGGCCATCGTACCTGTCCTGCTGGATAAAGATGTCACTGTCTTCGACAAGATCCGCATAATCCTGCTATACATCTTCATGAAGAACGGTGGGAGAGAAATCTATTTTCTGTATGTCTGTATTTTACGATGTACATCACTCCACTTCTCTGTTAGCATTACAATTCAGATGTTGTTGTGTGGGTGTGTGCATGTTTCTGCACGTCTGTGCATGTTTTCATGCGTTTGTGTGATTTTCTGGGCATGTGCATGTGTCCATGTCTGTGTTTGTGCATGTGTGTGTGTCAGGTGTTTCGGAGGAGAACCTGTGTAAGCTCCTCCAGCATGCTAACATCCCTCCTGAGGACAGTGACATCATCGCCAACATGGCCCATCTGGGCATGCCCATCATCTTAGAGGTGAGATCCTATAGTACCATACTTTTGTAACACCAGGACATGTATTAATTAGGCACTGAACAGAAGAAAATGGACTGAAACAGGGAGGAACTACTAGCTAACTTGTCCAACAAGCAACTCTTGTTTTCGTTTTCTGTTGTAAAATGTTTTGCTACGTTTTTCTACAGTGTGCCCTACTGAATATGACCCATGAACCATTGTGGAACTATCTCACAACTCTCTCACACACTAGTAGAAACATTTTAACATGTGGATTGGGGATCTATTTTTGGGATAGTGGCATAAATATGATATCTGCAGTGTTTATATGCTATATGGGTCCAACTGAAAAGTGTTTCAGTGCGTCAATCATCTACCGAACTTTCTAGGGGAACCCGACCCGCAAAGTGAAAAAGACTGACCGGAAGGAGCGAGTGAGTGAGCAGACCTACCAGCTCTCCCGATGGACCCCTCTCATCAAGGACATCATGGAGGCAAGTCCAGCCTGCTATTGATCAATTTGATGATCATTTTGCTAGTAGGGTCTAACATACATTAATTTAGTGTGGGTTAAGACTGGCATGGAAGAAATGGTCTCTCGCTGGTAGGGTTGAGTCAGGGTATGGACATAAAGTTAGGGTTAGGGTTAGGGTTGAGCCGGGGTATGGTTAGTCCACTGACCCAAATATGTCTCTCTACAGGATGCCATTGAGGACAAACTGGATCCAAAGCAGTACCCCTACATCTCCCAACGCACTGCATCCACCCACAGCAGTGCTCCATCAAGGTATACAGATAAACCCTATTTGTTTTACATCACCTCTGTGCTTTGTACCTTCTGAGATTCCAATTACTTACTGACATTTTTCATTTTAGGTCTTAGTGGAACAGCCTCAATATTTCCCAACACTTTGGTTTGATAGTTTGTATACTGAACCAAAATATAAACGCAACATGTCTAAAGTGTTGGTTTCATGAGCTGAAATAAAAGATCCCAGAAATGTTCCATACGCACAAAACGTAATATTAAACGTATTTCTCTCAAACTTTGTGCACAAATTTGTTTACATCCCTGCTAGTGAGCATTTCTCCTTTGCCAAGATAATCCATCCATCTGACAGGTCTGGCATATCAAGAAGCTGATTAAACAACATGATGGTTACATAGGTGCACCTTGTGCTGGGAACAATAAAAGATCACTCTAAATGTGCAGTTTTTTCACACAACACAAAGATGTCTGAAGTTTTGAGGGAGCACGCAATTGTCATGCTAACTGCACGAATGTCCACCAGAGCTGTTGCCAGATCATTTAATGTTAATTTCTCTACCATAAGCCACCTCGAACATTGTTTTAGATAATTTGGCAGTACGTCCAACTGGCCTCACAACTGCAGACCACGTGAATGGCATTGTGTGGGCGAGCGGTTTACTGATGTCAACGTTATGAACAGAGTGCCCCATGGTGGCGGTGGGGTTATGGTATGGGCAGGCATAAGCTACGGACAACGAACACAATTGCATTTTATCAATGGCAATTTGAATGCACAGAAATACCGTGACGAGATCCTGAGGCCCATTGTCATGCCATTCATCCGCCGCCATCACCTCATATTTCAGCAGGATAATGCACAGCCCCATGTCACAAGGATCTCTACACCTGAAAATGTCCCAGATCTTCCATGGCCTGCATACTCACCAGACCTGTCACCCATTGAGCAGGTTTGGGATGCTCTGGATCGACGTGTACGACAGCATGTACCACCTCCATCCAATATCCAGTAACTTTGCACAGCCATTGAAGAGGAGTGGGACAACATTCCACAGGCCACAATCAACAGCCTGATGAACTCTATGCGAAGGAGATGTTGTGCTGCATGAGGAAAATGGTGGTCACACCAGATACTGACTGGTTTTCTGATCCACGCCACTACTTCGGTATCTGTGATGCATATCTGTATTCCCAGTCATTTGAAATCCATAGATTTAATTTATTTCTATTGAGAGATTTTCTTATATGAACTGTAACTCAGGAAAATCTTTGAAATTGTTGCACGCTGCGCTTATATTTTTGTTGTAGTACATCTGTAGACACTCTACAAACTATTGAAAGACTGTCCTAGCCAGTTATAAATATATTTCTCCCATGGGCAAAGAAATTCAAAAGGGGTGATGATATGAATTATCAGTAATTTTGATCCGAATGTGCAAATTGTCTAAACAGATCCTCAAGGTAGATGGATGATTTTAAATATGTTATTTGACCATAACCAGATATGGCTCTTCAACCTACAGTGTCTTGGGAAAGTATTCAGACCCCTTGACATTTTCCACCTTTTATTAGGTTACAGCCTTATTTTAAAATTGATTAAAAACAAAGTTTCCTCGTCAATCTACACACAATGCCCCATAATGACAAAACCAAAACAAGATTTTATAATTTTTTGGACATTTATAAAAAATAAAACACTGAAATATCACATTTTATATAAGTATTCAAACCCTTTACTCAGTACTTTGTTGAAGCACCTTGGGCAGCAATTACAGCTTCGAGTCTTATTGGGTATGACGCTACAAGCTTGGAACACCTGTATTTGGGGAGTTTCTCCCATTCTTCTCTGCAGATCCTCTCAAGCTCTGACAGGTTGGATGGGGAGCGTCGCTGCACAGCTATTTTCAGGTCTCTCCTGAGATGTTAGATCAGATTCAAGTCCGGGCTCTGGCTGGGCCACTCAAGGACATTCAGAGACTTGCCCCGAAGCCACTCCTGCATCGTCTTGGCTGTGCGCTTGGGGTTGCTGTCCTGTTGGAAGGTGAACCTTCGCCCCAGTCTGAGATTCTGAGCGCTCTGGAGCAGGTTTTCATCAAGGATCTCTCTGTACTTTGCTCTGTTCATCTTTGCCTCGACCAGACCCTGCCGCTGAAATTACATCCCCACAGCATGATGCTGCCACCGTCATGCTTCACTGTAGGGATGATGCCAGGTTTCCTCTGGAAGTGCTGCTTGGCATTGAGGCCAAAGAGTTCAATCTTGATTTCATCAGACCAGAGAATCTTGTTTCTCATGGTCTGAGAGTCTTTAGGTGCCTTTTGGCCAACTCCAAGCAGGCTGTCATATGCCTGTTACTGAGGAGTGGCCACTCTACCATAAAGACTACAAAAAATACCTTTTTCCTTTAACGAGTCCGACTAGTACGACGTGAAGGATATACTGCTTTTCCGGGAACAAGCCCAAATCCCCGTCATTTGCGTGAAGAAAAGTCAGAGAAAAAGAGCAGGCTGTCTTCTGAGAATTCGTAGGCAAGCGAGTAAACTCCCACTGCCATCCATTCTGTTGATCGATGTGCAATCATTGGAAAAAAAATCGATGACCTAGATCAAGATAATCCTACCAACGGGACATTAAAAACTGTAATATCTTGTGTTTCATCGATTTGTGGCTGAACGACGACACGGATAATAAAGAGCTGGCAGGATTTTCCATGCATCGGCAGGGGTGGGGGAGTGTGTCTATTTGTCAATAACAGCTGGTGCTCGATGTCTAATATTAAAGAAGTCTCGAGGTATTGCTCGCTTGACGTAGAGTACCCTACGATAAGCTGTAGACCACACTATCTACCAAGAGAGTTCTCATCTATATTATTCGTAGCCATCTATTTACCACCAAATCCAGAAGTGGCGCTCCTAGTTGCTGGGGATTTTAATGCAGGCAAACTTAAATCCGTTTTACTTAATTTCTACCAGCATGTCACATGTGCAACGAGAGGGAAAAAAACGCTAAACCACCTTAACTCCACACAGAGATGCATACAAAGCTCTCCCCTGCCCTCCATTTGGCAAATCTGACCATAATTCTATTCTCATGATTCCTGCTTACAAGCAAAAACGAAAGCAGGAAGTACCAGTGACTCGCTCAACACGGAAGTGGTCAGATGACGCGGATGCTACGCTACGGGACTGTTTTGCGAGCACAGACTGGAATATGTTCCGGGATTCATCCAATGGCATTGAGGAGTATACCACCTCTGTCATCGGCTTTATCAATAAGTGCATCGAAGACGTCATCCCCTCAGTGACCATACATGTATATCCCAACCAGAAGCCATGGATTACAGGCAACATCCGCTTCGAGCTAAAGGCTAGAGCTGACGCTTTCAATTAGCGGGACACTAATCCGTACGCTTATAAGAAATCCCGTTATGCCCTCAGACAAACCATCAAACAAGCAAAGCATCAATACAGGATTAAGATTGAATCCTACTACACCGGCTCTGACGCTCGTCAGATGTGGCAGGGTTTGAAAACAATTGCAGACTACAAAGGGGAACCCAGCTGCGAGCTGCCAAGTGACGCAAGCCTACCAGAATAGAGAATAAATACCTTTTATGCTCCCTTCGAGGCAAGCAACACTGAAGCATGCACGAGAGCACCAGCTGTTCTGGACGACTATTTGATAACGCTCTCGTTAGCCGATGTGAGCAAGACCTTCAAACAGGTCAACATTCACAAAGCCGCAAGGCCAGATGGATTATCAGGATGTGTACTTAAAGCATGCGTGGACCAACTGACAAGTGTCTTCACTGACATTTTCAACCTCTCCCTGTATGAGTCTGTAATACCAAAATTTTTCAAGCAGACCACCATAGTCCCTGTGCCCAAGAACACCAAGGTAACCTGCCTAAATTACTACCGACTCGTAGCACTCACGTCTGTAGCCAGAAATGCTTTGAAAGGCTGGTCATCAACACCATTATCCTAGAAACCCTAGACCCACTCCAATTTGCATACCGCCCCAACAGATCCACGGATGATGCAATCTCTATTGCACTCCACACTGCCCTTTCACACCTGGACAAAAGGAACACCTATGTGAGAATGCTATTCATTGACTACAGCTCAGCGTTCAACACCATAGTGCCCTCAAAGCTCATCACTAAGCTAAGGACCCTGGGACTAAACACCTCCCTCTGCAACTGGATCTTGGACTTCCTGACGGGCCACCCCCAGGTGGAAAGGGTAGGTAACAACACATCTGCCACGCTGATCCTCAACACGGGCCCCTCAGGGGTGCGTGCTCAGTCCCCTCCTGTAGACTCTGTTCACTCATGACTGCACGGCCAAGCATGACTTCAACACCATCATTAAGTTTGCCAATGACACAACAGTGGTAGGCCTGATCATCGACAACGATGAGACAGCCTATAGGGAAGAGGTCAGAGACCTGACCGTGTGGTGCAAGGACAACAACCTCTCCCTCAACATGATCAAGACAAAGGAGTTGATTGTGGACTACAGGAAAAGGAGGACCGAGCACGACTGGGCTCATCGACCGGGCTGTCATGGAGCAGGTTGAGAGCTTCAAGGTCCTTGGCATCCACATCACCAACCAACTAACATGGTCCAAGCACACCAAGACAGTCGTGAAGAGAGCGAGACAAAATCTATTCCCCCTCAGGAGACTGAAAAGATTTGGCATGGGTCCTCAGATCCTCAAAAGGTTTTACACCACACCATCAAGAGCATCCTGACGGGTTGCATCATTGCCTGGTATGGCAACTGCTCAGCCTCCGACCGCAAGGCACTACAGAGGGTAGTGCGTACAGCCCAGTACATCACCGGGGCCAAGCTTCCTGCCATCCAGGACCTCTATACCAGGCAGTGTCAGAGAAAGGCCCTAAAAATTGTCAAAAACTCCAGCCACCCTAATCATAGACTGTTTTCTCTGCTACCGCACGGCAAGCGGTGCCGTCTAGGACCAGAAGGCTACTTAACAGCTTCTAACCCCAAGCCATAAGACTGCTGAACAATTAATCGAATGGTAACCGGACTATTTACATTAACCCCCCCATTTGTTTTGTACACTGCTGCTTCTCGCTGTTTATTATCTATGCATAGTCACTTCACCCTACCTACATGTACAAATTACCTCGACTGACCTGTACCCCCGCACATTGACTCGGTACCGGTACCCCCTGTATATAGCCTCGTTATTGTTATTTTATTGTGTTACTTTTTATTATTTATTTATTTATTTGGTAAGTATTTTCTTAACTCTTCTTGAACTGCACTGTTGGTTAAGGGCTTGTAAGTAAGCGGTTCACGGCAAGGTCTACACTTGTTGTATTCGGTGTATGTGACAAATAAAGTTTGATTTAATTAGATTTTTTGATTGGTGGAGTGCTGCAGAGATGGTTGTCCTTCTGGAAGGTTCTCCCATCTCCACAGAGGAACTCTGGAGCTCTGTCAGACTGACGATTTGGGTTCTTAGTCACCTCCCTGACCATGGCCCTTCTCCCCCGATTGCTCAGTTTGGCTGGGCGGCCAGCTTTAGGAAGAGTCTTGGTGGCTTCTTCCATTTAAGAATGATGGAGGCCAATGTGTTCTTGGGGACCTTCAATGCTGCAGATATTTTTTGGCACCCTTCCCCACATCTGTGCCTCGACACAATCCTGTCTCGGAGCTCTACAGACAATTCCTTCAACCTCATGGCTTGGTTTTTGCTCTGACATTATATAGACAGGTGCGTGCCTTTCCAAATTATGCCCAATCAATTGAATTTACCACAGGTGGACTCCAATCAAGTTGTAGAAACAGCTCAAGAATGATCAATGTAAACCGGATGGACGGTAGTTCAATTTCGAGTCTCATAGCAAAGGATCCGAATAATTATGTAAATAAGGTGTTTTAAATTTTTTTTAAATAAATAAATTGCCCAAATTTCTGAAAACCTGTTTTTGCTTTGTCATTATTGGGTATTGTGTGTAGATTGCGGAGGATTTTTTTTATTGAATCTATTTTAGAATAAGACTGTAATGTAACAAAATAAGGAAAAGTCAAGGGGTCTGAATACTTTCCAAAGGCACTGAATACCATCCAAATAATGATGATCCACGCTTCTTTGAAAATATATATATAATAAATGATTAACCCTACAAGCAATACAAGACTCTATTATGATGGGTGGATATTATAATACGGTTTTAAATAACTCTATGGACCGTAAAGGAAATCACACAAAAAACGATCATCCTTATGCCCTTACGGTAATCATGAATGTCATGGATATATTGGAACTAGTGGATATATGGAGGCTTAAATATCCTGACCTAGTGAAATATACACTGCTAAAAAAAAAAAAAAAACTTAAACAACACAATGTAACACCAAGTCAATCACACTTCTGTGAAATCAAACTGTCCACTTAGGAAGCAACACTGATTGACAATACATTTCACATGCTGTTGTGCAAATGGAATAGACAAAAGGTGGAAATTATAGGCAATTAGCAAGACACCCCCAATAAAGGAGTGATTCTGCAGGTGGTGACCACAGACCACTTCTCAGTTCCTATGCTTCCTGGCTGATGTTTTGGTCACTTTTGAATGCTGGCGGTGCTTTCACTCTAGTGGTAGCATGAGTCGGAGTCTACAACCCACACAAGTGGCTCAGGTAGTGCAGCTCATCCAGGATGCCACATCAATGCGAGCTGTGGCAAGAAGGTTTGCTGTGTCTGTCAGCGTAGTGTCCAGAGCTTGGAGGCGCTACCAGGAGACAGGCCAGTACATCAGGAGACGTGGAGGAGGCCGTAGGAGGGCAACAACCCAGCAGCAGGACCGCTACCTCCGCCTTTGTGCAAGGAGGAGCACTGCCAGAGCCCTGCAAAATGACCTCCAGCAGGCCACAAATGTGCATGTGTCTGCTCAAACAGTCAGAAACAGACTCCATGAGGGTGGTATGAGGGCCCGACGTCCACAGGTGGGGTTGTGCTTACAGCCCAACACCGTGCAGGACGTTTGGCATTTGCCAGAGAACACCAAGATTGGAAAATTCACCACTGGCGCCCTCTGCTCTTCACAGATAAAGCAGGTTCACACTGAGCACATGTGACAGACGTGACAGAGTCTGGAGACGCCGTGGAGAACGTTCTGCTGCCTGCAACATCCTCCAGCATGACCGGTTTGGCGGTGGGTCAGTCATGGTGTGGGGTGGCATTTCTTTGGGGGGCCGCACAGCCCTCCATGTGCTCGCCAGAGGTAGCCTGACTGCCATTAGGTACAGAGATGAGATCCTCAGACCCCTTGTGAGACCATATGCTGGTGCGGTTGGCCCTGGGTTCCTCCTAATGCAAGACAATGCTAGACCTCATGTGGCTGGAGTGTGTCAGCAGTTCCTGCAAGAGGAAGGCATTGATGCTATGGACTGGCCCGCCCGTTCCCCAGACCTGAATCCAATTGAGCACATCTGGGACATCATGTCTCGCTCCATCCACCAACGCCACGTTGCACCACAGACTGTCCAGGAGTTGGCGGATGCTTTAGTCCAGGTCTGGGAGGAGATCCCTCAGGAGACCATCCGCCACCTCATCCGGAGCATGCCCAGGCGTTGTAGGGAGGTCATACAGGCACGTGGAGGCCACACACGCTACTGAGCCTCATTTTGACTTGTTTTAAGGACATTACATCAAAGTTGGATCAGCCTGTAGTGTGGTTTTCCACTTTAATTTTGAGTGTGACTCCAAATCCAGACCTCCATGGGTTAATAAATTTGATTTCCATTGATAATTTTTGTGTGATTTTGTTGTCAGCACATTCAACTATGTAAAGAAAAAAGTATTTAATAAGAATATTTCATTCATTCAGATCTAGGATGTGTTATTTTAGTGTTCCCTTTATTTTTTTGAGCAGTATACATGGCGGAGGCTCAATCAAGCTAGTCATCTTGACTACTTTCTCATGTCATTCTCTGTGGCACCAAAAGTTTAAAAAGTGTTTATAGGGGACAGAATGCGGTCGGACCATCACATCATTGCATAGAAGTCGAGGCTGTAATCGCTGCCAAAGTAAAGGGTCTGAATATTTATGTAAATGTCATATTTAAGTTTTTTATTTTTAATACATTTGCAAACTTTTCTAAAAACCCATTTTTGCTTTGTCATTATGTGGTATTATGTGTAGATTGATTAAGGGGGAAAAAACGATTTAATACATTTTAGAATAAGGCTGTAGCGTAACAAAATCTGGGAAAAGTCAAGGGGTCTGAATACTTTCCAATAGCACTATATATATAAATATACACTACCGTTCAAAAGTTTGGGGTCACTTAGAAATGTCCTTGTTTTTGAAAGAAAAGCATACTTTTTCCATTAAAATAACATCAAATTGATCAGAAATACAGTATAGACATTGTTAATGTTGTAAATGACTATTGTAGCTGGAAACGGCTGATGTTTTATTGAATATCTACATAGGCCCATTATCAACAACCATCACTCCTGTGTTCCAATGGCACGTTGTGTTAGCTAATCAAAGTTAATCATTTTGAAAGGCTAATTGATCATTATAAAAAATTATACAATTATTGGGCACAGCTGAAAACTGTTGTTCTGATTAAAGAAGCAATAAAACTGGCCTTCTTTAGACTAGTTGAGTATCTGGAGCAGCAGCATTTGTGGTTTCGAGTACAGGCTCAAAATGGCCAGAAACAAATAACTTTCTTCTGAAACTCGTCAGTCTATTCTTGTTCTGAGAAATGAAGGCTATTCCATGCGAGAAATTGCCAAGAAACTGAAGATCTCGTACAACACTGTGTACTACTCCCTTCACAGAATGGCGCAAACTGCCTCTAACCAGAATAAAAAGAGGAGTGGGAGGCCCCGGTGCACAACTGAGCAAGAGGAAAAGTACATTAGAGTGTCTAGTTTGAGAAACAGACGCCTCACAAGTCCTCAACTGGCAGCTTCATTAAATAGTACCCGCAAAACACCAGTCTCAACGTCAACAGTGAAGAGGCGACTCCGGGATGCTGGCCTTCTCTGTAGAGTTGCAAAAAAAAAAGCCATATCTCAGACTGGCCAATAAAAAGAAAAGATTAAGATGGGCAAAAGAACACAGACAATGGACAGAGGAACTTTGGTCCATCCACAGATGTTCAACAAACTGTCAGTTGACTATTATCAACATCTCATCAGCTTTTCTTTAGCCTTTCAGTAGCATCTCAACAGTATGTCTCATCATAAATGGACTATCCAAAATAAAGTTACTTGAATATCTTCCCCTCTCATTGCAGTGCCCGGTACGGTAACTGGCATAAGAACAAGGGCCCCACAGAGATGAAGACAGGTCCCCGAGTCATCATCTTCATCATCGGAGGCATGACCTTCAGCGAGATGCGCTGTGTCTACGAGGTCACACAAGCCAATGGAAAATGGGAAGCCATCATTGGTGAGTTGGCAGCATATGTAGAGTTACATGTTTTACTGTTTTGTGTTCTGTTTTTCTTTATCGAACATGGGAATATAAACTGTGAATAAATACATAGGCCTAGGCGATATCCATGGGCTGGTTGCACTAGTTGGATGTATTCCTGGTCATCAAATAAAATATACAACTGTATTTGTCACATGCTTTGTAAACAACAGGTGCAGACTAACAGTGAAATGCTTACTTACGGGTCTTTTTCCAACAAAGCAGAGTTAAAGATAAATGTATATATTTGTAATATACAGTAAATAACGATAACGAGTAAAACTAACATGGCTATATACAGGGAATACAGTACCAAGTCAATCTGCAGAGGTACGATGCAATTGAGGTAGCTATATACATTTGAAGTCGGAAGTTTACATACACCTTAGCCAACTACATTTAAACTCAGTTTTTCACAATTTCTGACATTAAATCCTAGTAAAAATGCCCTGTCTTAGTTCAGTTAGGATCACCACTTTATTTTAAGAATGTGAAATGTCAGAGTAATAGTAGACAGTGATTTTATTCCAGCTTTTATTTCTTTCATCACATTCCCAGTGGGTCAGAAGTTTACATACACTCAATTAGTATTGGGCAGCATTGCCTTTGCATTTTTTAACTTGGGTCAAACATTTCAGGTAGCCTTCCACAAGCTTCCCACAATAACTTGGGTGCATTTTGGCCCATTCCTCCTGACAGAGCTGGTGTAACTGAGTCAGGTTTGTAGGCCTCCTTGCTCGCACACACTTTTTCGGTTCTGCCCACAAATTTTCTATGGGATCGAGGTCAGGGCTTTGTGATGGCCACTCCAATACCTTGACTTTGTTGTCCTTAAGCCATTTTGCCACAACTTTGGAAGTATGCATTGTCAATTTGGAAGACCCATTTGAGACCAAGCTTTAACTTCCTGACTGATGTCTTGAGATGTTGCTTCAATATATCCACATAATTTTCCTGCCTCATGATGCCTTCTATTTTGTGAAGTGTACCAGTCCCTCCTGCAGCAAAGCACCCCCACAACATGATGCTGCCACCGCCGTGCTTCACAGTTGGGATGGTGTTCTCATGCCTGCAAGCCTCCCCTTTTTCCTCCAAACATAACTATGGTCATTATGGCCATAAAGTTCTATTTTTGTTTCATCAGACCAGAGGACTTTGTTCCCATGTGCAGTTGCTAACCGTAGTCTTTTTTATGGCGGTTTTGGAGCAGTGGCTTCTTTCTTGCGGAGCGGCCTTTCAGGTTATGTCGATATAAGACTCGTTTTACTGTGGATATAGATACTTTTGTACCTGTTTCCTCCAGCATCTTCACAAGGTCCTTTCTGGGTTTGATTTGCACTTTTCGCACCAAAGTACGTTTATCTCTAGGAGACAGAACGCGTCTCCTTCCTGAGTGGTATGACGGCTGCGTGGTCCCATGGTGTTTATACATGCGTACTATTGTTTGTACAGATGAACGTGGTCCTTTCAGGTGTTTGGGAATTGCTCCCAAGGATGAATCAGACTTGTGGAGGTCTACAATTTTGTTTTCTGAGGTCTTGGCTGATTTCTTTGGATTTTCCCATGATGTCAAGCAAAGAGGCACTGAGTTTGAAGGTATGCCTTGAAATACATCCACAGGTACACCTCCAATTGACTCAAATTATGTCAATTAGAATTTTAGAAGCTTCTAAAGCCATGACATCATTTTCTGGAATTTTCCAAGCTATTAAAGGCACAGTCAACTTAGTGTATGTAAACTTCTGACCCACTGGAATTGTGATACAGTGAATTATAAGTGAAATAATCTGTCTGTAAACAATTAATGGAAAAATTACTTGTGTCATGCACAAAGTAGATGTCCTAACCGACTTGCCAAAACTATAGTTTGTTAACAAGAAATTTGTGGAGTGGTTGAAAAACAAGTTTTCATGACTCCAACCTAAGTGTATGTAAACTTCCAACTTTAACTGTGTGTGTGTGTATATAATATATATTATATATATAGCTGAAATAAATCCTTCTCTCTACTATTACCCTGACATTTCACATTCTTAAAATTAAGTGGTGATCCTAACTGACCTAAAACAGGGAATCTTTACTAGGATTAAATGTCAGGAATTGTGAACAACTGAGTTTAAATGTATTTGGCTAAGATGTATGTAAACTTCCGACTTCAACTGTAGGTAGGGGTACAGTGACTAGGCAACAGGATCGATAATGGACAGTTGCAGCAGCGTGTACTGTGAGTGTGTGTGGTGTCAGTGTGCATATGTGTGTGTGTGCTGGGGTGTCAGTGTAAGTATGTGTGAGTGTGTGGGTCCAGTGTCCAGTGTGTGAGTCTGTGCAAGAGAGGGTCAAAGCAGGGAGTTCGGGTAGCCATGTGATTAGCTATTTAGCTGTCTTGTTTAGCAGTCTTATGGCTTAGGGGTAGAAGCTGTTCAGGGTCCTGTTGGTTCCAGACTTGCACTAGTACCGCTTGCCGTGCGATAGCAGAGAGAACAGTCTATGGCTTGGATGGCTGTAGTCTGTGATTGATAATTTTTTGCTCCTTCCTCTGACACCGCCTGGTTTAGAGGACCTGGATGGCAGGGAGCTCGGCCCCAGTGATGTACTTGGCCATACTCACCACCCTCTATAGTGTTTTGCGGTCTGGTGCCTTGCAGTTGCCGTATCAAGCGGTGATGCAGCCAGTCAAGATGCTCTCAATGGTGCAGCTGTAAATCTTTTTGAGGATCTGAGGGCCCATGCCAAGTCTTTTCAGCCTCCTGAATACTTAGGAACTGTGGAAATCATTAGGATATACAGTTGATATCCTATATTGCTGTTCCACTGTGTCTGACTCTGCTGCTGCAACTGGGTGGAATCAGCTTAGTGTGTTAGTGGGCTTAGATCAGATGGTGTTTCTGAGAATGCATCAGATAGTGTGTTGTGACTGCAGGGAATGGATACCAACAGTGGCAGGGACAGGACACAGTAACTCTACGAAGGTACTGAATTACATTGATCTGTAGATTAGTTATCTATCAAAAGCCAAGCCTAGGTCAAGTTAAATGACTTAGCTGCATCCTAAATGGCAGGCTATTCCCTATATAGTGCATTACTTTAGGGTGCCATTTAGGACAAGAAAATAAGCTTAATTAATTAATGTTATCTGGAGAATGTTCTTTCATACATGTTAACTGCTTTTACATTCTTTTTTTGTTGTTGCCGCTAATATTTATCTTTTTAGGGGACCTTACCATTTTGCATCAGATAAAGTGTGACAACTCCATCCATCTCCACCTCCACACGTTAGAATAATGTCATCTGTCGTAAGACAATGGAGATTTTACACAAAAACAGAGAATGAGATTAGGGTGCAACGTGAAAGCCTTTGTCCCTCCTTAGGTTCCACCCACACACTCACTCCCACCAAATACCTAAAGGAGCTGCAGCACCCTGACTTCCTGGACCCCAACGCTGCCCCCGAGGAACCAGAGCCTGCCCCTGCAGAATGAGAACACACACTGAGAAGTAAAGATAGTTGTTGTGATGTGAAGCCACCTTTTCTGATCTCCCTCAGCCTCACCCCACTTCCCCTCCTCTGGCCCTGGGCCCGGGTTCCCGATAGCAATGGAACTTAGGCTTTCAAGTGTTTGAAAGATGCATCGTTCCTACAACAACCGAAGACGTAACATGCATTTCCCAAAACACTACGCAGAACGAACGTTGGTTAAGTGTGTCGTTGGAGCGTGTGTCAATACTGATATAGGTTCGAAAGAAAGGCCCAGCTGCTCTCGGATCATCTTTCTCCATTGAAATCTTACCTTAACATTATAATTATTCCACAATACTGCCGACGGATCAGGTCCTAGAGAGATATTATCACCTTTTGGCTGCAAATATTGAGGCGGCTTATTCTAATGCCTACCCTGGAGCCTAATAATGCATTAAATCACAAATTTGGCACATCGATGCGCACACATTGTTACACATCATGAAATATATATATATACTGTATATGCAGAGGCCTATGTAGCCTACTGTATTATTTTTTTGAAGCAGTCATCTCGGTTTTCTGTTATCCTTCACAGACATTGCCAGCTTAGTATTTGTAGTCAACTTCGATTCGAAGTTATGGGGGTCCCAGAGAGACAGATAAACAGCTTGATTCTATGTTTAGTGGAGAGATCTTCTGTGTATAAAGTGACACGGAAGGGCAAAAAAGGCATTCAAACGGCGCACTTAGCTGTTTTGAGGCAGTCGGAAAATAACGAGCGTTTTTCAAGTGCAACTTTACTAAAGATGGTTTTGGGAAAACAGCTCGGAGATTTTAACGGTGCTCGTATGAAGGTTCTAACGATGAACTTAGCCTTAACTAGCCTTAAGATGCTTTCGGGAAACCGTGCCAAAGACTCTGTCCCCTGTTGTGCATCCCAAATGGCACCCTGTTTCTGGTACATTGCACTACTTTTGACTAGGGCCCATAGGAAAGCACATTTTGATTCTACTGTTTGTGATCTATCCCTTTGTTCCTCACGGTTCAGTGGATTGTTTGTTCTCACCTCTATTCTTTGTCTGTATGTGTGTACTTGGTTAGTGGTGCTGTCGTCTATTCTGTTTATCTTGTCTGTGCTCTCTGTGTCTGTCCTTTTGGAGATTTGTCCTTGTGGTGTGCTGTATGCAGACAGTTGTCAATAGCTCCCATTTTGTAATTTATTAACAATCAACAAGGCACTATGTCGGAATTGTATTTAGCAATGTAATATTTCTTGCACAGGTTTTTTAAAATGAAGCTTTTTTGCCCCTGTATTTTTTTGTCGTTTGGCTGAAAGGGACATGTTTTAGAGAAGCATATAAAAGCTGAACCCATGTCTTCATATGTGATTTCTGCTGTCTGTGTATTTCTCTCAATGTCATTCCAATTTGTAACTGTACTGTACTCTAATTAACAGACGAGCCTAGTTCAAACTGAGAAGATATGTGTAGTTCTCTCTCTCTCTCTGCTGCAGGATCAACCAATATCTTCACCCCTACACGCCTTCTTCAAGCCCTCAAAGACATGGATAAGCAACAAGATGTTTGAGCTGAACAGCGAAGAGCTCCCTGGCTGCAGCTGTCCCCTCTCCTAACCTCCAAACTCTCCCAACTGGCATACATGAATAGTCAGGACCCAAGACATAACAAGCCCTTCTACTCTATACATAAGACTGAAGAAAACAAATGGCAGCATCTATTTCTAGCATATCCATGTCATGTATTCAGATATCATGTTTCAATAGAATCACATAAGATCACTCAACCAGAGAACCACATAATGTTTTAACTACTGTACAAACACCATTAATGATTGGATGGAAGAGTAGAGATTGAGTGTACGCTGGATAACTGTTGATACTATGAGCAGTAGATGTAAACTGCCATCTCAGGATGCTGTTGTTTCACTTCCTTGAAAAGGAAGCCAGTCATAGAGGAGATTAGATTAGTGTAGTTGGAAATTGAAGAATTATTTAGGCTGGTGTTTGGTGTAGAGTGCTCATCATATTTCAGATAGGAGTATAAAGGCACCAACTGTGAAGATAGTGGGATGGGATCTATGTATAACGTTCCCCCCTCAAAAATATTTGCAAGATTCCTGTGTTTCTAAGACTGTCTGTTTTTAGTGTCATTATATCTTTCTTGTAAACATTTCCGGTGCTTGTAAACATTTCCGGAACATTGAGCAAAAAGACCAATTTTTACTTTCAGTATTTTGAAAAAACATTTTAGAATTTGGAAACTTCACCACCATTTTAAAATGAGAAACATCGTCCGTCTCACGCAATCAGTAGTTAGTAGAATATATGCCATGCTGTTTCAATGTTTTGATGGTGATTCACCGAACTTTGGACATGCCAATGTGAAGCCACTCTGTACTGGTGGTCATTTAGCGGTAGTAAACAATACAGTAGTTGGACAGTGATCAAACATTGGAAAGTTCTTCCTCTATTAGTTTAGTTGTCTGTCTCTGTTCATTAACATTATGTCACTATATTGACTTGATTTGTTCTTTCCTCTCCCTGTAGTAGTTACGGTCATTTCCGTTCCACTTTCCAGTGTTGACACCGTCATGACGCAACAATTTGTTGTCATTGCAGCTGTTGTTGTTGTATAGTGATTTGTTAGCTTTCTATCAGAGTGATCTATTATTTATTAAGAGATATTAGTTCCCGTAATACCAGTATAACTTATCAGAATTCGATGCTTGGAAGTGATTTATCACAAACCGTACTCTTTCTGAAAATATCATGTACTAAAGCTCCAATAAAGGCTTCAAATAAAAGTTGGTCTTGTACTGTTACATTACTACATGACTATTGAAATACATAGAGTGCATTCGGAAATTATTCAGACGCCTTCACTTTTTCCAAATTTTGTTACGTTAACAGCCTTATTCTAAAATCGATTAAAAAAAAAATGATTCTCATCAATCTACACACAATACCCCATAATTCCAACAAACTTCTAAAGCTTTTGAATATTGTGGGGGTTACTTCAATAAATGAAACATTTCTTTGAATGGTAGGACTAAATTAATACTATGTTTTGTGGGTGGGACTAATAAGAATACAAATGTAAAATATACTCTGTCTGTAAAATGTATATAGGTTCAGAACTTTTGTGAAATAGCACAGTTAATAATATGTGGCAAATAGAAATCAAACTGGATGGACATCAGAAATATAGGAAGGCCAGGACAAAAATAAAAAATAAACAGAACAATTATAAAATAGATTGTGTCTGTGAAATGTATATATTATGTACAAGCTGGAAGTTAAAGCCTAAGTGTTATTGTTTATTAGTTTACTCCAATTAGGGGAGGGGCGGTAGGATTGTGAGAAATAATAAAGGAAAATACATTTTAAAAGGATATGTACATGTGTGTGTGTGTATGTATGTATGTATGTATGTATGTATGTATGTATGTATGTATGTATATATATATATGTGTGTATATATATATAAATCTGTTTTGTTCGACAGAAGGATACCCAGCAGTGATGCAGCTTCAACTTGCAGGTATATTTTAATTTGTCACTGATTATCTCCTTACGTAATGAATGTATAGCCAAAATAGAACTCCTACCTGACATAATAGAGAAAAATGCAGTACATCGAGTCATATGTGCTATCCTATTTAATAGCTCTATAATACGAGTCTCTCTGTTGAGCACTGTGAAGGAAGTTCAAGGCCATATGTTTGTAGGCAGTGGCTGCTGAGCCAACTGAACACTGTGAGCCACCAATTTATGGTGACAGCAGAGGAAGCTGGTGGAATGAGCTATAGGAGGAAGGGCTCATTGTAATGGCTGGAATTGAATAAATGGAACGGAATCAAACGTATGTTTAATACGGTTCCATTTATTCCATTCCAGTCTTTACAACGAACCGGTCCTCCTATAGCTCCTTCCACCAGCCTCCTCTGGGTGATAGTCTATTCTTAATTGATAAATGATAAATGAAATGAAAAATATTTTGTATTTTGAAATGTTATAGCTATACAACCAAACCAGGCAAAAAAAGATCTAAGACATGAGTTGGTAAATCTTTATTCAATTCACTTCAGTGTGGCATTGTTATGCACTCTATAGACTTCAGGAATATGTCTACGGCCTAGATTCAATCAGATCAAGCATTAACCGGTGATAGCCAACACCCGCATAGCTGATACTTTGCCGGTGTTGGAGGTGTCAAATCGGTGAGCAGCTACTTGTGATCATTTTCAAGAAGCCACCTCCGTCCTACTGGTATTAGAAGTTCAGAATGAGAAAGTGTAGGCTATATAGAAATAATGACGCTCAAACTGAAAATCATTCAACGAAATGGTGAAGATTTCTGTCATCCTAATCGAGGTGAAGACTACATCTTACATTCCAGTGTTCAAACTTTTAAAGAAGGCTGCATGGGATTTCTCTTAATGCGGCTCCATGCAGCCAATGGCAATGTCCGCTTTAGGTATAATGCCAAAAGCCGCTTGTGGATTTCACAGCTCTAATGCAGCTCCACCTCCGACACTGCCAAAACAACCCCTATACAGATGTCGGATCTGATTGAATAGAGTCCTAAGGTTTTAGTGAAGTAAGCATTTGGTTATGATTGTACACCTCTAATATTGTGTCAGCTCTGTAGTAGTAAGATGCACTATGTTACTATGATATGCTGCTACAGCTATAGTGCTGAAACATTAGCCTGGTCCTAGACCTGTTTGTGCTTTTTTTTGTCAATTTGTATTACGTTTATTTGCAGGGACAATGCACAACATAAACATAAGTCTCAAACCACTGTGGATTGATGTGTTGCACCAGATTTCGCTTACAGCTACTTTCCATCTGTAGCCAACTCCATTGCTGTCATTGTCAAGCCAAACATTGCCATGACAATGAGTGACAGGGAGCTGGCATGATAGCACAAACAGACTGGCACTCAGGCTACTAAATCATTGTCCAGCATGATTATTATTATTTTTTTTACAATACAGCCTACTCTTGGGTAACAGAAGGCTGGCACAGAACAAAAAAAAGGCAAATTAACTGACAATGTATTACCTATAGCAGGTGAGGGTGTTGTAATGTTACATCACTTTTATCTTTGCACCAAAACAATGCAAAATAATTGCAAATACTCACGGTAACAGTATGTGACATCAGTTGAAATATGATTGTATTTGTCACATGCGCCGAATACAACAGGTGTAGACTTTACCATGAAATGCTTACTTACGAGCCCTTTCCCAACAATGCAAAGTTAAAAAGGAAGAAAAGTTAGCAAAATAAAGAAAGGAAATAGTAACACAATAAAATATCAATAATGAGGCTATATACAAGGAGTACCGGTACCGAGTCAATGTGCAGGGACATTTAGTTGACAATATAGTAAGATGAAAAACCCATTGTAAACCTAAAGTAGACTATTTACAAGTCTGCTGCATCATGGCTGCGTTTACACAGGCAGCCCAATTCTGATCTTTTGCCCAATTATTGGCAAAAGTGCTGATCTGATTGGAGGAAAAACCAATTAGTCAAAAAAGATCAGAATTGGGCAGCCTGTGTAAACCGGGGCAAGATGCAGCAGACTTGTAAATAGTCTACTTTGGATTTACATTTTCATCTGACTGTATTGTCAACTGATGTTCACATACTGTTACTGTGAGTATTTGTAAATCTTGGAATTATTTTGGTGCAAAGTGCCAAAAGGTGATGTAGCATTATATCACCCTCACCTGCTATAGGTAATGCATTGTATGTGATCAATCAATCAATAACCAACTGGAACCTGAGCAAATACACTCTGAGCAACTAGTCGAATGAGAGATACTGTAGAATGTGACAGCAGACACAGGAATAATACAATGATATTGTTTGTAGTTGTGTGATCCTTTCAAACAGTAATGTAATCTGTCACTCTATATATATCTATAAATCTATTTACAGCATATACAGTGCATTCGGAAAGTATTCAGACCCCTTGACTTTTTCCACATGTTGTTACGTTACAGCCCTTTTCTAAAATGGATAAAAAATGTTTAAAAAAATCCTCATCAATCTACACACAATGTACCCCATAATGACAAAGCAAAAACAGCTTTTTATGAATTTTTGGACATTTATTAAAAAACAAAACAGAAAAACGTTATATACATAAATATTCAGACCCTTTGCTATGAGACTCGAAATTGAGCTCAGGTGCATCCGGTTTCCATTGATCATCCTTGAGATGTTTCTACAACTTGATTAGAGTCCACCTGTGGTAAATTCAATTGATTGGGCATGATTTGGAAAGGCACAAACCTGTCAATAAAAGGCTCATGACAGCCCGGATGTTTTTCAGCAGCAGGGACTGGGAGACTAGTCAGGAATGAGGCAAAGATGAACGGAGCAAAGTACAGAGAGATCCTTGATGAACACCTACTCCAGAGCGCGCAGGACCTCAGACTTGGGCGAAGGTTGACATTCCAAAAGGACAACAACCCTAAGCACACAGCCAAGACAACTCAGGAGTGGCTTCAGGACAAGTCTCTGAATGTCCTTGAGTGGCCCAGCCAGAGCCAAGACTTGAACCCGATCGAACATCTCTGGAGACCTGAAAATAGCTGTGCAGCGACGCTCAGCTTCCAACCTGACAGAGCTTGAGAGGATCTGCAGAGAAGAGTGGGAGAAACTCCCCAAATACAGACGTGCCAAGCTCGTAGTGTCATATCAAAGAACACTCAAGGCTGTAATTGCTAACAAAGGTGTTTCAATAAAGTACTGGGTAAAGGGTCTGAATACTTATGTAAATGTGATATTTCAGTATTTTATTTTGTATAAATTTGCAAAAATGTCTAAAAAACAGTTTATGGGCTATTGTGTGTAGATTGATGAAGGGAAAAAAACAATTTAATCCATTTTAGAATAAGGCTGTAATGTATAAAAATGTGGAAAAAGTCAAGGGGTCTGAATACTTTCCGAATGCATATATGTGGACAATATATATGTATCATGTTTGGACTGTTTGCAGTCACAAAAACATGTAATTTGTATAATATTAAAAAATACCTACAAACCTTTAGTCTATGATAATCTGTTATACTCTTATTGAAAGATGTATCATTAGTCATTTTATAGTCTCTTACTCTTACAACAGTTCATCCAGTTCAAGACATCTATCAACAGCAAGCAATGTGTTGTGTCCCAAATGGCACCCTATTCCCGATATAGTGCACTACTTTTGACCAGGGCCCATTCGGGAAGTAACTGGTGCCAACCTCCCCGTTATGGTGACACGATATCCACTAGTATCTCACTACACTAGCATACACTGCCGCTGACACACTACATGGCCAAAAGTAGGTGGACACCCCATTAAATTTGTGGATTCGGCTATTTCAGCCACACCCATTACTGGCAAGTGTATAAAATTGAGCACACATTCATGCAATCTCCATAGACAAACATTGGCAGTAGAATGGCCCGTACTGAAGAGCTCCGTGACTTTCAGCGTGGCACCATCATAGGATGCCACCTTTCCAACAAGTCAGTTTGTCAAATTTTTGCCCTGCTAGAGCTGCCCCGGTCAACTGTAAGTGTTGTTGTTGTGAAGTGGATATGTCGAGCAGCCACACACAAGCCTAAGATTGGAATGCGCACCGCCATAGGACTCTGCAGCAGTGGAAACACGTTCTCTTGAGTGATGAATCACACTTTACGATCTGGCAGTCCGGCGGACAAATCTGAGTTTGGTGGGTGCCAGGAGAACGCTACCTGAACGCTATAGTGCCAACTGTAAAGTAGGAATAATGGTCTGGGGCTGTTTGTCATGGTTTGGGCTAGGACCCTTAGTTCCAGTGAAGGGAAATCTTAATGCTACAGCATACATTCTAGACGATTCTGTGCTTCCAAATTTGTGACAGTTTGGGGAAGGCCCTTTCCTGTTTCAGCATGACAATGCCCCGTGCACAGAGGTCGATAGTGAAACCGTTCGCCGAGATTGGTGTGGACGAACTTGACTTTTGGCGATGTAGTGTACAGTATATTCTCTCCCATACACACAATGTGCATTATGGCTGCTGCTGCATCCCCTCCACCACCAGCTCTGCTATTAGTGAGGCAGTTACCTATAATTGACAAGTTATTTATCTGTATAACGATGCATTAGCAGCTCATGGACTAATTTTCCTCTCCCAGGATCACTCTCTGACTCTTCATTACCGTCTCTGATTCAGCTCTACAGCTCAGATGAAGTACCTCTGCTAATTTTCAGTATTGTCTCTGCTTTTATCTACTGTATATATATATATATATATATATATATACATATATATATATATATATACACAGTATATATGCATATGGAAGTGTATGAAAAAGGATTCTTAATGTAATCACAAAATTCACCACACAGCCAATTAACCAATACTGTATACCATGAACACAAAGTATAGAAAACGAACTGCCCTTATAAATAAAAAATGAATCAAGTAAATTCATAAAATCCATAAAGAAATGTGATCCTCTTACATACAGACGACCTAGTGTTATAAATAGCTCAAATCCTCTACCTAAAAGGTGTTTCAGTGTTATATACAATATATACGATACACAATATATAGGGTGTTCATTAAACATTACAGAACTTATACAAAAAAAAGTATTTCAGAGATAGCATAAAGGTATAGTTCGACTAAGATTAGATACAATGTCTGTCCATTTTCAAAGCACCATCTTGGTATAACCACTTCCAGGGGAGAGCTGCTACGAATGGCAGACCTATTCGAGAGGGGAGAGCAGGGAGACTGAAAAGCAGCTCAATGGAATGACATAACTAATAACATCACAGCATTGATATTGTTGTTATAAACGGCGATTTTCAAGATTTCAGTTCAATACTATTAGGTTCCATTGGTGGGTTCTTCTTAGGTTCTATTAGGTTATATTGGGGAGTTCTTAATGCAGAATGTCATGCATTTTGGCAATACAACTCTACAAGGCAAGCCTGGTTGCGATCTACAGACAAAAAAGTGGGAAGGGAGAACGGGCTTAGACGAGACGAGATAGATTGTTTATATTAACACTCAGACCTCTCCCTCCTGTTCTCTCCTTCCGTTTCACCTCTTTAAAGTGCAAAGTCCTGCTAAAGCCCCTGCAGGAAAATGGGAACAAGCACTTCTTATTTCACAAGTTCAGGTAGTCCCTGCCTATTTCAGTCCGTTTTCTTCTGTATGGTGGCTAATGAATACGACCCTGCAAAAGGCCCTGCAGGAGAGCTGCGTTCAACTCTGTGACCAGGAAGTCAATGTGGTCCCTCTCTTTGGAGTTGAAGGCCTCAGCGATGATGCAAGCAGCGTCCTGGTGCTCACGGCCCCTCAGGGAGACACCGTTCACTTCCAGAATCACCTGACCCACCTTCAGCTGCCCACAACCATGTGCCGAGCCTCCCTTCTATAAGAGAGAGAGATGTGGGGGAGAGTGAGAGAGAGAGATACAAAGGGGAGAGTGAGAGAGAGAGAGTGAGATACCACAGTGTGCCATCACAGCAGCAAGATTTGTGACCTTATGCCACAAGAAAAGCGCAACCAGTGAAGAACAAACACCATTGTGAAGACAACCCATATTTATGTTAATTTATTTTCCCTTTTGTACTTAAACTATTTGCACATAATATGACATTTGAAATGTCTTTATTCTTTTGGAACATTTGTGAGTGTCATGTTTACTGTACATTTTTTATTGTTTGTTTAACTTTTGTTTATTATCTATTTCACTTGCTTTGGCAATGTAAACATATGTTTCCCATGCCAATAAAGCCCTTAAATGGATAATTAATTGAATTCAGAGAGACAGAGAGAGATACAGGGAGAGAGAGATAATGAAGCATCATCCTTGTGGCAGAAATAAAGCGCTAAAGAGAGAGCGAGAAGATATGAAGCGAAGAGAGAAGAGGAGAACATGGTTGGCGGTTTCAAGGAAAGGTTAGAGACAAAATACAAAAGGTAGAGGCTCTTCTGATTAATAGTCAGAAGAGATTGAGGGGAGGAATGATTTGGCACTTTGTGCAGGGTGGCCTTCTATCGGTCAGGCCAAATAAGGATAAAGACATCAGGCTAATCAAATCAAATACCATTTTATTTGTCACATGCTTGTAAACTTCAGGTGTAGACTCACAGTGAAATTCATACTTACGGGTCCTTTTCCAACAACGCAGAGTTAAAGACAAAACATTTAATAAAAAATGTATATAATGACCCAAGGCATAAATACACAGTGAAAAACGAACAACAGTGAACCACTGTGAATTACTCCCATCCTCAAGCAGGCATTGACCATCAGAAGGAGCAACATCACAACATCTGATAAGCTATGGATGACTCCTCAAATAAAGGAGCTCAATGTCGATAGGCCGAGAGCTTTCCAATCAAAGGACAACAGTGAGTACCAGAGACTGGGCTCCAAAGTGGCATACCTGGGGCAGCAGGTGGTTAAGAGCATTGGGCCAGTAACCGAAAGGTTTGCCGTTCTGCCCTTGAACAAGGCAGTTAACTCCCACAACAACTGCTCCCCGGGTGCCGATGACGTGGATGTCGATTAAGGCAGCCCCCCCACACCTCTCTGATCCAGACGTGTTTCAGTTGAATGCATTCCGTTGTGCAAATGACTAGGTATCCCCTTTCCCTATCTCATTCAACATGCTAAGAAAAGATACTGCACTAGGAGGATAAAGTCTCTCATCTCAGGACTAAGGACAGCAGAAACTGATGGGAGATGCAGAAGACCAGAGCGAGAGAGATGACACAAAGAAACCCTGAGTCTATACTTCTCTTCTGTGTGGAAGGGTGCCACATGCAACCTCCCAAGCTCGGAGGTTGAAGACAGCATTTTAGCAAACATCACTACTGACTACCTACAGTATTTGACAGGTCAAGATACTTATTTTCAAGGTGAACGGGAGGAAAGCAGCAGGCAAAGATGTAGTGGGGTAATATTTGATATATGCATATTATATATACACCTCACATGCGACTCATAATAAGACTAAGCAATTAGCCTATAATGCTTTTTATCTGAATCCATGAAGATAATTAAAATAGACAAGCAAGCTTTACATGCTGCCCACACCGCTCGCGTCACGTGCACAATCGTTGCAAAATAAATGTACACATACATGTTGTTCAATCATTGCACCCGCACTGCTTGCACGAGTCAACGAGTGTCTGCGTAGCCAGGCGCTAAAATAGAACTTGGTTCTATTTGTGATGCTTGACGTGCTGCAAGTCCCGCCTCTCCCATCTCCTCATTGGTTTTTAGGAGCATATACCCACGTGCCATCTCCTCATTGGTTTTTAGGAGCATATATCCATGTGGGTGATTGAAAGATGAACTGAGGTCCACACTCCAGTTCAGTTGGTGGTGGTAATGCACCTTAAAGTTGGTTGCCAACCTCTATATAAAGGCCAAAGAAGAAGAAGCAGCCTTTAGGAAGAGAGATTATTATAAACAGACTTTTACCCTTTATCTGTGGATGAATTGTCAGAGTAGAGGACCTTGTGCATTTCAGGTAAAATAACAACCCAATGTTTATATCCCAGGACAAATTAGCTAGCAACAGCAAGCAAGCTAGCTAAATTGCCATAAACGTTTAATACTTGGTTCAGAGTTTGTTTTGATATTTCAACCTGCGTGTCCTGATCGTGTCTGGTGTGAGTGGACAAAATCAACATGCGCACAAGCGGTCTGGTCAGCATGTTAGGCAATGAGTTGGCGTTGACGAGCAAGAATTGGTCTGAGAATTGTCTATATCAAAATGCAGATATTTAAGTGATACCGCCCGAGAAGCCGGTGTTTGGAGGATATTGTATATTGGCAAAGGTGTTGTTAAGCCCAAGTTGAAGGCCGGCAAACTGTGCCAATATATCCTCCAAACACCGGCTTCAAGGGCATTATCACTTTTATACAACGGGTTACCAACATATTCAAATAATATTAAAAGAATGCTTTACATATTTTCATTAAAACCTTTATTTTGATAAATGGGTGAAACGGTTCACAAAACTCACGATTCGGTACGATACGGTACAGTGGTGTCACGGTTCGGTACGGTTTCGAAACATTGACAAAATAAATGCCTGAGAAATATGTAATTTGTATTTAGATTTTTTTTATTTAAATTTTTATCAGATTTTCAAGTTTTTCTTTAAGAAGATTAATCTATCGAAATGATCTGCAGTGAGCACAGATCGGCTTGCTGTGACAATGGCAGGCCCTGTGGAGAATACCCTCTCGCTAGGGACAGAGGTCCCAGGCACAGTCAGGTAGCGCCTTGCTAACATGGCAACATGAGGGTATATTAACTCTTTGGTCTTCCACCATGTAAGTGGATCAGCATCCAGGGGAATACAGTCCACTTCCCTGTACGAGGTCACCTCCTCCTCTATGACCTTGACCTTTGACTTGGTTCCCTGCTCCTGGGTCGTGAACAACTCTCCAAAAAGCTCAGCCATGGCAGACTTCTTTTCTGGAGGAGAACCCCTGTTGTCTGCTGTCTCTGTAAAGGGGTTGGCTCCTGTGGTATCTATGGCTTGACCCTGCAGAATTACAATTAGATGAATATTACTGTCTCTGAAGTGGCTTTAAAAATACGATTTGTTGTTAGAAATATACATCAGACACTATTAGGACAATTACAATTATAACTTTATAATTAATTGTTAAATCACTAATTAATAAAATAAATGTCACATTAACAAAATAAATACAATACCTGTACAATACCTGAGCAGCAGCATCCAGGTGCAGCAGGGACTTGAACCGGGGGTCCAAAGCGGTGCTCTTGTGTAAGAAGTCTTTGACACCAGGGTCAGCATATCTAGGCTCCAGGTTAACTCTGATAGCAGTCTTGACATCCCTTGCTGCGGGTTCATCTTCATCAGATGCCACCATTGATTTCAGGATCATTGTTTTCATAGGCGGGACCATGGAAACTGATGGAATGCTCTCAGTGCATATCAGTGTTGTGACTGTTTTGAGAGGTTTGCACACTTTGATAACTTCCTCTGCTAGTCTTATGTCATTTTCAGACAGTCACAATATCTTTGACATTCTTCCTCACAGCTTGATCAGTCAGTGTAGAATACACCGCAACTTTCTGAACAAGGTATCTCTCAACCATGTCATGGCTTGAGTTCCATCTAGTAGGGACATCTTGGATTCGTTTGTGGTATGGGAACTCCAGCATGTGCAGCAGTTGTGCTTTTGTGAAAAGCTTATGAAGGAATTAGCCGTTAGCTAAATGCAAAGGAGCAACATGGCAAGCATTTGCGAGCCAGAACTAGAAGACGCGCCAGTATCATTCAGGTCTGCCGTCTGGGAACATTTCTGTTTCCCTGTAAACTATGACGGGGATTGCCAACGAATGGTGGATAAAACTTCTACAACATGTAGGCGCTGTTCATTGCCGATAGCCTATTCGAGTGGCAATACGCGTAACATGACTACTCATTTGCGCCGAAAACCCTTAAGTGCCAATCAGTGGGACTAGGTGAAAAAATGAAACCACGTCTCCCCACAGCCTTCAGGCAACAATATGCGGCTGACTCCGGTAGGGCTAAATAAATCAACGCAGCGATAGCAAAATCCATAGTGGCAGATATGAGACCTTTCTCTGTGGTAGAGAATGCGGGGTTCAGAAACATGTTTAAAGTGGTTAAGCCGCGCTTCACTATTCTTTCTCGTACACATTTTGCCCAGACATTAATACCTGCCTTATACAAAAGAACAACTTGAAAGCGAGTAGTCAGAAACGCGGTCTGTTGCTCAAATAACAGACAGTTGGACGAGCTACCTTACTGTAATGGCTCATTGCATTACGGCAGAGTGGGAGATAAAAAGCCATGTCCTTCAAACACGAGAGTAGTCACAGCAGTGTAAACTTGGGGGAAGAGCTAAGGGACGTAATTGGAGAGGGATAATGTAACGATTTCTGTGACCACTGACAACGCTAGAAATTTTGTAAATGCAGTTGCACTAGCTGGATTGGGGCCACAGATAGGATGCTTTGCTCACGTTATTAATCTAGCATCTCAAAAAGCAATGTCAGTGAATCCAATCTCTCGCAGCACTAGCAAAGATCAGGAAGGTGGTATAAGCTAATTGCTGCTACGATGTTCTCAGCTCTGTTCTCGCTGGAGTGAAATAACTAAATGAGCGGAGCTGCGGACAACTATAAACAACTTTATTATTATGTGGATATTTTGCCCATGTTAATTTATATGATTAATGTATTGTTCAGTTCGCAGTGCGTACCGAACCGTGGACCCTGTACTGAACGGTTCAATACGAATACACTTACCGTTTCACCCCTAATATACACTGCTCAAAAAAATAAAGGGAACACTTAAACAACACAATGTAACTCCAAGTCAATCACACTTCTGTGAAATCAAACTGTCCACTTAGGAAGCAACACTGATTGACAATAAATTTCACATGCTGTTGTGCAAATGGAATAAACAAAAGGTGGAAATTATAGGCAATTAGCAAGACACCCCCCAAAACAGGAGTGATTCTGCAGGTGGTGACCACAGACCACTTCTCAGTTCCTATGCTTCCTAGCTGATGTTTTGGTCACTTTTGAATGCTGGCGGTGCTCTCACTCTAGTGGTAGCATGAGACGGAGTCTACAACCCACACAAGTGGTTCAGGTAGTGCAGTTCATCCAGGATGGCACATCAATGCGAACTGTGGCAAAAAGGTTTGCTGTGTCTGTCAGCGTAGTGTCCAGAGCATGGAGGCCCTACCAGGAGACAGGCCAGTACATCAGGAGACGTGGAGGAGGCCGTAGGAGGGCAACAACCCAGCAGCAGGACTGGTACCTCCGCCTTAGTGCAAGGAGGTGCACTGCCAGAGCCCTGCAAAATGACCTCCAGCAGGCCACAAATGTGCATGTGTCAGCATATGGTCTCACAAGGGGTCTGAGGATCTCATCTCGGTACCTAATGGCAGTCAGGCTACCTCTGGCGAGCACATGGAGGGCTGTGCGGCCCCCCAAAGAAATGCCACCCCACACCATGACTGACCCATCGCCAAACCGGTCATGCTGGAGGATGTTGCAGGCAGTAGAACGTTCTCCACGGCGTCTCCAGACTCTGTCACGTCTGTCACATGTGCTCATGTGCTCAGTGTGAACCTGCTTTCATCTGTGAAGAGCACAGGGCGCCAGTGGCGAATTTGCCAATCTTGGTGTTCTCTGGCAAATGCCAAACGTCCTGCACGGTGTTGGGCTGTAAGCACAACCCCCAACTGTGGACGTCGGGCCCTCATACCACCCTCATGGAGTCTGTTTCTGACCGTTTGAGCAGACACATGCACATTTGTGGCCTGCTGGAGGTCATTTTGCAGGGCGCTGGCAGTGCACCTCCTTGCACAAAGGCGGAGGTAGCGGTCCTGCTGCTGGGTTGTTGCCCTCCTACGGCCTCCTCCACATCTCCTGATGTACTGGCCTGTCTCCTGGTAGGGCCTCCATGCTCTGGACACTACGCTGACAGACACAGCAAACCTTTTTGCCACAGTTCGCATTGATGTGCCATCCTGGATGAACTGCACTACCTGAGCTACTTGGGTGGGTTGTAGACTCCGTTTCATGCTACCACTAGAGTGAGAGCACCGCCAGCATTCAAAAGTGACCAAAACATCAGCCAGGAAGCATAGGAACTGAGAAGTGGTCTGTGGTCACCACCTGCAGAATCACTCCTGTTTTGGGGGGTGTCTTGCTAATTGCCTATAATTTCCACCTTTTGTCTATTCCATTTGCACAACAGCATGTGAAATTTATTGTCAATCAGTGTTGCTTCCTAAGTGGACAGTTTGATTTCACAGAAGTGTGATTGACTTGGCGTTACATTGTGTTATTTAAGTGTTCCCTTTATTTTTTTGAGCAGTGTATATATACACTACCGTTCAAAAGTTTGGAGTCACTTAGAAATGTCCTTGTTTTTTAAACAAAAGCAAAGTTTTTGTCAATTAAAATAACATCAAATTGATCAGAAATACAGTGTAGACATTGTTAATGTTGTAAATGCCTATCGTAGCTGGAAATGGCTTATTTTTTATGGAATATCTACATAGGCGTACAGAGGCCCATTATCAGCAACCATCACTCCTGTGTTCCAATGGCACATTGTGTTAGCTAATCCAAGTATATTATTTTAAAAGGCTAATTGATCATTATAAAATCCTTTTGCAATTATGTTAGCACAGCTGAAAACGGTTGTCCTGATTAAAGAAGCAATAAAACGGACCTTCCTTAGACTATCCGTGTATCTTGAGCAACAGCAATTGTGGGTTTGAGTACAGGCTCAAAATGGCCAGAAACAAAGACCTTTCTGATCCTGGATCACTACTGCCTCTGTTCTGGCGGATTCACAAAACACAAATGCTTTGTTTGTAAATCAGGTCTGAGTGTTGGAGTGTGCCCCTAGCTATCGATGAATAAATAAAAACACGAAGCATGCTTGCCTTACTGCTCTCACTGTTCCTTCACTGTTTCCTACAATTTAGTCATTCAGCAGACGCTCTTATCCAGAACGACTTATAGATAGATCATTTTTTGGTAGAAACCCCCCACCCATCACAGTTATTGCAAGTAGACCCTTCGTCAAAATAATTTTCCTCTATCAGCAGAATCAGCGGCAGGAAGAAAAATTTAAGTGTGGGATGTAATAACACCCTAACACCCTAACAACAATTATATTGGACAGCAGCAGTCCACACTTAAGTTTAAGCACCCTGCAATCTACCCTCATTAGGACAGAGGGGGAAGGCATTCCAACTAACCAACAATGTTTACTCTTTGGAAAGCAGTGGCACTCTAGCGTTATGCAATAGCTGCTGCAGAGCCTTGAAATTGGCTGTGACAACCTATTGTTTATAATGTTCTTATCGCACCATATCCCCAGATGTGTTAAGGCTCTATATCATTAAGTCAGTAAAACAATAAAATTCCATTAGTGTTGACTGTCATATCCTGAAATAACCTCTTCAACCATGTCACTTATAATTCTCTGTATGACCATTCAGAGCCAACCTAATGTCAGCGTGTCAAATAGAACCCTATTCCCTATGTAGTGCACTACTTTTGACCAAGGCCCATACACTCTTAGAAAAAAGGGTTCCAAAAGGGTTCTGTGGCTGTCCCCATAGGAGAACCCGCTTTGGTTCCAAGTATAGCCCTTTTTGGTTCCATGTGAAAGACTTTTGGGTTCCATGTAGAACCCTCTGTGGAAAGAGACCAAAATGGGTTCTTCAAAGGGTTCTCCTCTGGGGACAGCCGAAGAATCGTTTTAGAGTGTAGGGACTATAAGCACTAAGGTTGCCATTTGGAAAACAACTATGGACTGTTACTGAATCATAGACAGTACCATTAAATGGTGGGGGGAAATAGTTGGAATAATGAGGCGGTGTGATATCCCTGCTATGTTGATAATGGGCGAGGCAGCGAGTGTTGTGTTAGATGAACCTATAAATGAGTGGGAGTCGGTCCAACAGGACTCTATTGGACTACTGATATTTATGGGGGCTGTTCATGAGGAGTCATTGATATGGAAATCTCTGCACCGTCACACATACACCTGTTTCTGTCACGCCTGCTCCCGCTCTCCCTCTCTGGCACTCGGGGGCGCCAGGCTGCCTTTCATTACGCACACCTGTCACCATCATCACGCGCATCAGCGCTCATTGGACTCACTTGGACTCCTTCCCGTTTTGATTGCCTTCGTATGATATGTCTGTTTCCTCTGTTTCATCCCTGTGCCAGCATTATTGTTGTTTCCGTTTCCCCTGTCCAGACGCTGTATGTATTCTGCTCCTGTCCATTGGTTATTAAATGTTCACTCCCTGTACCTGCTTCTCGTCTCCAGTGTCAATCCTTACATCAAGGCTGTTCTTGACAATAATATTTAAATACACATGCAGGTCCACTCACAATGACTATGTCTGTCTACTCACACCTGAAAACTAAACATGAAAACACGTGTTCCTTATTGGACAAGTTCAGGTCGACCCTCCATTTTTGGGTTTGCTTCCGTTTTGTTCCTAGTGAATATGGGCCCTGGTGACCTGAATTGATCATCCAATCCAAGACTCCTGAGACTAAACAGGTGGTAGAAAACTTTCTTCAACAAAGTTACAAATCCCCAGGAGAGCATCCTTTACCTGATTTGAGATTCTGATCAATGCAAATATAGGCTGCTATTGCGCACATAAACAGATGCTCGGGGGAAAGTCACATTTAGGATGAAAGTGAAAATGGTAATTCTGTCATTTTTTATGCTTGCTGTTTATGCAATAAAAAATATATAAGTATGGCACACCTTCAGGCGCAACATGGGGGGGTCTACATTCACATAAGGACAAAGTAGTTCTTACTATTTACAGACATCACAGTACAAAAGCCCTGTGTAGTCCTCATCATGCTACATTCATGTTCAGAGTTATCCTAAATGCCGGAGTATGATAAGGTGACGCAGAATCATCTGCTTTTACCCGGAGCCCCATAAACCCTGGTCAAAAGTAGTGCACTATTTTGGGAATAGAGAGCCATTTGGGACGCAGAGGTCTCTCTCACCTGTATGGTGACGATGCGTGGCAGCGGCTGGCGTGTGTTTGCCCCTCCCTCTATAGCGATACCCAGAGTATTGGCATTCTTTACCACATGTACCAGGGTAGGGGTGGGCACTGGAGAGCCAGGCTGCTGCAGGGAACACAAGAAGAATGAGGACATTGAATAAGGACAAAAATACAGAAACAAGACAAACACTACGGTTAACGGATGGACAGGCACTGAGTGTACTGTAATAAAACGTGTGGCAAACCATGAATTTGTGAAAAGGCTAAACATAGTGTTGTGAAACTCAGAGATTTTTTAATGTTATGGAGTGCGTCCCAAATGGCACCCTATTCCCTAGCTAGGGCTCTGGTAAAAAGTAGGGCACTATGAGCCCTGGTCAAGCGCAGTGCACTATATATGGAAAAGGGTTTCATTTGAGACACCAACATGTTATTTATGTTGTGATATGAGCCCTTGGTGGCCCTCACCTGTTTGGATGCCAGTGCTGCAGGTCCCTGGGCCACTTGGGACTGCTGTGTGGCCTGGTTCTTACTGGGCCGAGGACTGCTGTCTTTACTCAGCCCTCCTGCCTCAGCAATGTCCACCCCACTGTCCTCACTCAGAGTCTGACCACTGTCTGACAGTTGGGACAATGTGGCGCCTGGATACACAGAAGTAATAGATTCGATTATATATACACCTTCCTAATATTGAGTTGCACCCCCTTTTGCCCTCAGAACAGCCTCAATTTGTTGGGGCATGGACTCTACAAGGTGTTGAAAGAGTTCCACAGGGATGCTGGCCCATGTTGACTCCAATGCTTCCCACAGTTGTGTCAAGTTGGCTGGATGTCCTTTGGGTGGTGGACCATTCTTGATACAGACGGGAAACTGTTGAGCATGAAAAACCCTTCAGCGGTGCTGTTCTTGTCACACTCACACTGGTGGGCCTGGCACCTACTACCATACCCCGCTCAAAGGCACTTCAATCTTTTGTCTTGCCCTTCCACCCTCTGAATGGCATACATACACAATCTATGTCTCAATTGTCAAGGCTTAAAAATCCTTCTTTAACCTTCCTCCTCCCCTTCATCAACACAGATTGAAGTGGATTTAGTGACATCAATAAGGGATCATATCTTACACCTGCATTCACCCGGTCAGTCTATGTCATTGAAAGAGCAGGTTTTCCTAATGTTTTGTACACACAGGGTACAAGCATGTAAAGTGATACACACACAGAAACACAGGCAGGTACGCACAAAAACACATAGACACACATTGACCTTTACCTCTCTGCTGGGGCTGGGGCCTGACCTCAGCAGTCAGTCTGTGTACGCCTGCCATGACACACTGACCTCCCTGGCTGAGGGAGGGAGAACAGGGAGAGCAGGGTCTGTCTGGGCTACATGGGGGCGGCTTCAGGACAGCAAGAGAGGGACAGGGCGAGGGACATGGGGAGAGACCAGGGGAGGGACACGGTGAGAAACAAGGGGAGGCAGTCTTAGGGGAGGTAGCAGGCTTCTCATGGGAACAGGATCTGAAGATGGGGTGCTTGATGGTCGTCTCCTGGGTTGGAGGAGCAGAGGGGAACCACAAGGGGTTGTGATGAAGGGAGCCGGGGCAGGTATGGTGGCTGGAGCTAGGGCAGCCTTGGAGGGGGTGGTGGTCAGAGGTGGGGGTGGAGATGTGGAGGGAGTTTTGGCAGGTGTGGTGAAGAGAGTTTATGGATGTCTGATGACCAGAGCTTGGATTGGCACTGTGGTTGGTGCCAGGGTTGGGGCTGTTTTGGTGGCCAGGGTTGGGACAGGTGTGATGGAGGCCAGAACTAGGGGAGGTGGAGGTTTGGTGGTTGGAGGAGCTGAAGGATTTGAGGGATTTGTGGTGACATTCCTGGTGTAGCCTGGTGGGAGCAGTAAAGATCAGGCCAGCCTGGGAATGACTGGATGAGGGGCGCTTGGAAGGGGCTCTCTCCTTGGGGTTTCTGGTCTGGGTATGGCCGGAGGGAAGAGATGGCTTGAAGGACGGAGGAGATTCAGCTGTAGACTGCA
Organism: Salvelinus fontinalis; assembly: GCF_029448725.1. Taxonomy (NCBI): domain Eukaryota; kingdom Metazoa; phylum Chordata; class Actinopteri; order Salmoniformes; family Salmonidae; genus Salvelinus; species Salvelinus fontinalis. Next base: position 44,670,563 of record NC_074668.1, read on the forward strand.
CTTCTTTCTAGAAACACAAAAGGACATTGCTTGTACAGAAAAGTGGTCCAACCTCAGTCTGTCTGCTGAAGTTCACGCCAAAAAAAATGTAATGGAGAGAGTCACCATCAAACGCAACTTCACACCTCACCTTTAAATGCATTGTACACAAAGATTAGCATTTAAGGCTAATTTTCCACTCATGCACGTAATAAAACCTGACTACTATTTCCATCAGACTAGAACAACCTCAAACTCACACAGACTCACCAATGTAACGTCAGGTAGGACATTAGTGCGTACCCCTGGATCTTGCTCTACACTGTCACCATGTGAGCACTCATGCTGAAAGAGACAGAGATATGACTTCACCTGTTTACTTGAACTTATCATTCAAAATAAACAGGCCCATCCATAGACTCACTGACCTGCATCCCAGAACAATGTTGTGTGACAATAATGTGCTGAAACATTAACCCCGTACCGTGACTAAAGACTTCAATTATCAATTAACACATAAAGTTAATTTAGTGCATACAATATAAATGAACTGCAATTTCTTGTTTACTAAGGGTGTGATTTTACAACTATAGTAATGAGGATGTCAACGAGGCCAATTATACAAGCACAGAATGGACCCTGGCAATCAGCAAAACCAGCCAACCAACAGAAAACAACACTTTGTCACCTTGGACCATGGGGAAACTGACACACACACACACACACACACACACACACACACACACACACACACACACACACACACACACACACACACACACACACACACACACACACACACACACACACACACACACACACACACACACACACACACAGAGTCGCGTACAAAAACAGTCGCGTACACACACACACACACACACTAAGATGAACTACTGCTGAGCACACAGAGATATACAGTTGAAGTCGGGAAGTTTACATACACTTAGGTTGGAGTCATGAAAACTATTTTCTCAACCACTCCACAAATTTCTTGTTAACCAACTATTGTTTTGGCAAGTCGGTTAGGACATCTACTTTGTGCATGACACAAGTAATTTTTCCAACAATTGTTTACAGACAGAATATTTCACTTATAATTCACTGTATCACAATTCCTGTGGGTCAAAAGTTAACATACACTAAGTTGACTGTGCCTTTAAACAGCTTGGAAAATTACAGAAAATTATGTCATGGCTTTAGAAGCTTCTGATAGGCTAATTGACATCATTTGAGTCAATTGGAGGTGTACCTGTGGATGTATTTTAAGGCCCACCTTCAAATTCAGTGCCTCTTTGCTTGACATCATGGGTAAATCAAAAGAAATCAGCCAAGACCTCCACATGTCTGGTTCATCCTTGGGAGCAATTTCCAAACGACTGAAGGTACCACGTTCATCTGTACAAACAATAGTATGCAAGTATAAACACCATGGGACCACGCAGCCGTCATACCGGTCAGGAAAAAAGTGCGTTCTGTCTCCTAGAGATGAACGTACTTTGTTGCGAAAAGTGCAAATCAATCCCAGAACAACAGCAAAGGACCTTGTGAAGATGCTGGAGGAAACAGGTACAAAAGTATCTATATCCATAGTAAAACGAGTCCTATATCGACATAACTTGAAAGGCCGCTCAGCAAGGAAGAAGCCACTGCTCCAAAACCGGCATAAAAAAGCCAGACTACGGTTTGTAACTGCACATGGGGACAAAGATCGTACTTTTTGGAGAAATGTTCTCTGGGTGATGAAACAAAAATAGAACTGTTTGGCCATAATGACCATCGTTATGTTTGCATAATGTTTTGGGGGGTGCTTTGCTGCAAGAAGGACTGGTGCACTTCACAAAATAGATGGCATCATGAGGGAGGAAAATTATGTGGATATATTGAAGCAACATCTCAAGACATCAGTCAGGAAGTTAAAGCTTGGTCATAAATGGGTCTTCCAAATGGACAAAGTCCCCAAGCATACTTCCAAAGTTGTGGCAAAATGGCTTAAGGACAACAAAGTCAAGATACTGGAGTGGCCATCAAAAATCCCTGACCTCGATCCTATAGAACTTTTGTGGGCAGAACTGAAAAAGTGTGTGCGAGCGAGGAGGCCTACAAAACCTGACTCAGTTACACCAGCTCTGTCAGGAGGAATGGGCCAAAATTCACCCAACTTATTGTGGGAAGCTTGTGAAAGGCAACTCAAAACATTTGACCCAAAAACTATTTAAAGGCAATGCTACCAAATACTAATTGAGTGTATGTAAACTTCTGACCCACTGGGAATGTGGTGAAATAAATAAAATCGGAAATATATAATTCTTTCTACTATTATTCTGACATTTCACCTTCTTAAAATAAAGTGGTGATCCTAACTGACCTAAAACAGGGATTTTTTACTAGGATTAAATGTCAGGAATTGTGAAAAACGGAGTTTAAATGTATTTGGCTAAGGTGTATGTAAACTTCCGACTTCAACTGTACTTGGGTTTAGCTCTCAGTCATCTTAAAGATAATCTCTCCTCACAATGGTTTCAAATCCCCCCAGTCCACGGCTGAATAATCTCTGCTTTGTTGGAGAAAATGGCACCCTCTTCTGTATAGTGCATTACCTTTGACCAGAGCCAGAGTCTGGTCAAAAGAGGAGCACTAAATAAGGAGTAGGGTGTCATTTAGGGTGCAATATTTTTTATTTATTATTTTATTTTTTGGGGGGGGGTGGATCAGCTTAATATTGCGGAAAGAATGTTGCTTCCAATGTAATTGTCTGCATCATTTCCAATCCCCCATTTTTTGGGGTAAATATATATATCCATTCACGTATGCATACATATACACATATATACATACACATACCTACATAGACATACATACTTTTTTAAAAGAGTATACCTTTATTATTATTCCCCGCAAACCCTACCACCGATCCCCCAATTGGAGTAAACTGATAAACATTTCTGTTTTTACCTTCAATTTATACATCTTATACACATTTTACAGACACAGTCTACTTTATAATAGTTCTCTCTTGTTTGTTCTTAGTCCTTCCTCTATTTCTGTTGTCCATCCAGTTTGATTTCCACTTGTAACTGTGCTATTTCACAATAGCTCCGCACCTATACACATTTCACAGATCCCGTATGCCCTACATTGTTTATCTTGTTATTAGTCCCACCGTTCAGCTCCACTCAACCTTTCCCATCTATCTTCCAACATCATCCATTTCGGATTTTTATTTGCCATATATTTTTCAACTGTGCTGTGATGCTTCACAAAAGATTTGAATCTTCCTATTCTCATAGCTTCCACGGATTGTAAATTAAAAATAAACATTTTTGCTAAAATAATTATTATATTATTGATTGATTGATTGACTATGGCTTTTCAAATCCCCCAGTATTGCTATCTGTAGCGTTAGTTCTACGCAAATGTTGCAATTCTTCAACCATTCCTGGACCTGTGACCAAAAACGAGCTACATGCGGACAATACCAAAATAAATGGTCTAATGACTCTGCCTCCTCACAGCAGAATCTGCAGAGCTGGGAAGATTGTATCCCCCATATATATAACATTCTATTAGTTGCAAGAATTTGGTACAATAATTAAAATTGAAACATTCGAAGTTTTGAATCCAGCGTTGTTTTGCGTATCAATTCATAAACCATGTGCCATGGAATGGGTACATCGAAAATCTCTTCCCAACTATTTTGCAATTTATATGGCACAGCTGTCAGTTTTTTGGTCCTTAAATTAAATTGGTATATGTTTTTATTTATCACACTTTTCTTTAACCATTTATGTTCTTTAATATAAGGCCGACATACAAGTTCCTTACTTTTATCCCCTTCTACATGCCTCTTCCATTTTTGTGGTAATGCTGCAATTAATTGGTTGTAATTTTGGGTAGAGCAGATATTTCCATATGTCTGTGTTAGCTGCATGTGTGACATTACTCCACCAGTCCTATTTATGATATCATTCACAAAAATTATACCTTTTTTAAACATTTCTTCGATAAATACAGTTTTTTTATCAATTACTATATTTGAATTTAATCACAAGATTTGTTGTACTATTTGTTCCGTCCTTTCAGGTGGATTAAACTGAAATTGCAACCAACTTTCTAAGGCTTGTTTAAAAAATAAAGATATTTTGGAGATTATTTCCTTTTCAAACAACCGAAAGTGAGCAGGTGTAATCTGAATAAAGGGAAAAAGGCCCTTCTTGAACATAGGATGAGACATTCGTACCAATCTACTAGAGAACCAGTTTGGATTTAAGTATAACTTTTGTATGACTGATGCCTTTAGTGAGAGGTCTAATGCTTTAATATTTAATAATTTCTGCCCTCCGAATTCATATTCGTTATATAAATAGGCCCTTTTAATTTTATCTGGCTTGCCGTTCCAAATAAAATTGAATATTTTTTGTTCATATAATTTAAAAAGCAGGTCACTAGGTGTAGGCAAAACCATAAGCAAATAGGTAAACTGTGATATGATTAAAGAGTTAATCAGGGTGATTTTCCCACAAATAGACAGGTATTTTCCTTTCCATGGTAGCAAGATCTTATCTATTTTTGCTAACTTTCTATAAAAATTTATTGGAGTGAGATCATTTCTTTCTTTTGGGATTTGTATACCGAGTATGTCCACATCTCCGTCAGACCATTTAATTGGTAAACTACATGGCAATGTAAAATGTGTATTTTTTAGTGATCCAATACGTAATATTGTACAGTTATCATAATTTGGTTTTAATCCAGAGAGGATAGCAAATGTATCTAGATCCTCTAAGAGGTCGTGGAGAGATTCTAGTTGTGGTTTTAAAAGAAAACATGAATCATCAGCGTACAATGACACCTTAGTTTTTAGGCCCTGGATTTCTAATCCCTTAATATTAATGTTTGATCTAATTTTAACAGCTAACATTTCGATGGCAATAATAAATAGATATGCCGATAGTGGACAACCTTGTTTTACTCCTCTAGATAGTTTAAAACTTTCTGAGATGTAGCCATTATTTACTATTTTACACCTAGGGTTACTATACATAATTTTAACCCATTTTATAAGAGATTCCCCAAAATTGAAATATTCTAGGCATTTATATATAAACTCCAGTCGTACTTTATCAAAAGCCTTTTCAAAATCAGCTATGAAAACCAGGCCTGGTGTCCCCGATATTTCATAGTGTTCTATTGTTTCCAGTACTTGCCTTATATTATCTCCAATGTGTCGTCCAAGTAAAAAACCTGTCTGATTAGGATGAATAATATCTGACAAAACTTTTTTTATTCTATGCGCCAAGCATTTTGCTAGGATTTTTGCATCACAACACTGAAGTGGAAGAGGTCTCCAATTTTTTAAATGGACTGGATCTTTATATATACCACTTGGGTCCTGTTTCAGTAATAATGATATCACACCTTCTTGTTGCGTGTCTGATAATCTATCATTTATATAGGAGTGGTTAAAACAAGCTAATAATGGTCCTTTGAGTATATCAAAAAAATGTTTGTATACTTCCCCTGGTATGCCATCCAGTCCTGGAGTTTTCCCATCCTTAAAGGCCCCAATTGCATCAAGTAGTTCCTCCTATGTAATTAGGCCTTCACATGAGTCTTTCTGTACAGATGTTAATTTTACATTATTATTAGGGAAAAAATCCATACAATTAGTTTCAGTTAGTGGAGATGGAGGAGCCTGAAACGAAAACATATTCTTAAAGTACTTTACTTCCTCTTTCAAAATATAATTTGGTGAATCATGCGTGACTCCATCATTTGTAACAAGTTTTAATAAAAAGTTTTTTGGTAGCATTTCTATATTGAAGATTGAAAAAGAATTTGGTGCATTTTTCCAAATATTCCATCCAGTTCGCTTTATTTTTATTCCTCTAACTTATTCTGTGCCTCTATGGTACCGTTTTTATTGTTATCTAACTGTACTGTTAGTCCTTCAATTTCCTTTGTTAATATGGACTCTTTTGATCGAAATTGCTTTTGTTTTATAGATGAGTACTGAATTGCATGGCCTCTAAAGGCACACTTAAAAGTGTCTCATACAATATGGGGATCTGCTGTACCTATGTTATGTCTAAAAAAGTCAGTTATAAATTCTTCTGTCCTAGTTCTAAACAAATTATCATCTAGTAGGCTTTGATTAAATTTCCAATATCCTCGCCCACGTGGAAATTCTGTAAGAGTAATATATATGCCAATTATGTGATGGTCCGACCGCATTCTGTCCCCTATCAAACACTTTTTAACTTTTGGTGCCAGAGAGAATGATATAAGAAAGTAGTCAAGGCGACTAGCTTGATTAAGCCTCCGCCATGTATATCTCACTAGGTCAGGGTATTTAAGTCTCCATATATCCACTAATTCCAATATATCCATGACATTCCTGATTTCCTTAAGTGCCTGAGGGTGATAGTTTGTAGTGTGATTTCCTTTCCGGTCCATAGAGGTATTTAAGACCGTATTAAAATCTCCCACTATAATAATAGAGTCTAGTGTTGCTTGTAGAGTTGATACATTCTTATATATATTGTCAAAGAAGCTTGGATCATCATTATTCGGACCGTATAGGTTAATAAGCCATATATGTTTATTGTCCAATAACATATTTAAAATAATCCATCTACCTTGAGGATCTGTTTGGACAAGTTGCACATTTGGATCAAAGCTATTATTAATTAAAACCATCACCCCTTTTGAATTTCTTTGCCCATGGGAGAAATATATTTCGCCCCCCCAGTTCTTTTTCCACAAAACTTCATCTAAAACTGTCGAATGGGTTTCCTGTAAACAATAGATATTATAATCGTTCTCTTTTAGCCAGGTAAATACTGATCGTCTTTTCTTATTATCTGCTAAGCCATTACAATTGTAACTGGCTATACTTATTTCACCACTTACCATAATTAGACACACCTTTCAATTATTTTTATCAAAATATATGTTTGTAAACGTCCTATTAAAAAGCAACATAATGATTGAGTGTCTATATAGTTGTACCATGACATTTGCATCTCCACTAAGCAAACCTCCATTTGGTCCCCACTATTCCACCCGCCAAAAGCCCCCATCTCGAGTTGGGTTGTCATCACAATGCCCGGCAGACCACCCCCGACCCCCCGCATCGCACAGCCCCGGACCGACTGGGATCCATCCTTCGAAAAGTGCACACAGCGCCATCCACCGAACCGAAGCAGATCCATTGCCAAATGCATTTCCATCGCCCTCACCTCGATTTTTATTACATATTGCTGTGGATCATCCTCTATAGTCCCTTACATCTTTTACTTCTTCCTTCGTAACAATTGTGGGATACACACATACACCCACACACATTCAGCCCTTACCCCCACACAACCATAAGCTCACCCTCTCAACAATTGCACCATCCCAGAGCCCAACTCAAGATGGGTCATGATTTACAAATGTACTTGCAGTTGCAGCTGCATGAGAAGGCCTGCAAGACCGCGCAAAAAATGAGCATAAATGTAGAGATTTATTTACCATTGTCACATCCTAGATGATGGAGGTCAAATGTACACCTTCTTCCTGAAACACCCACAATACGGTCATCCGTTTTGACCATGTTCCCAAGCATCTCCATGCAGTCCGACTTTGATTTCGTGCCACCAGGGCCACAATAATATACCCCGTCTCTGAATGTCCGAGTGTGACCCCCCTCCCCATGGGTTACTGCAGCTAGTGTTGCCAGCACTGCCACTGCCTGGGTGGGGGCACCCCACCGGAATCCCCACCGGCTAGGTACAAGGTCGTCAAGGTTCTCATTAGCAGCTTTGAGAATTTCCTTGTTTATTATGCTCTCCCTTTAGGGGGCTTTGGCTTTGCAGGACCAACCCTGCCAAGCAGGCTCAGAATCTTGAGGGGGCAGTGCTGCTCTTGGTCCCTGACCTCATTTTGGCTGCATACAGACCGCTTACAGCATGCACATAAAACAGTTAGGGACTTCTCCTTAGTATCTGGGCCATTCATGTGGGTGTCTAGGGTATAGGACCATGGACTGTACCATTAAAATAGGATAATAAATAATTAGATATAATTTATTTTAAAAATGTAGTTCCCCATGATAGGACAATAAATAAATAAGACGTATAATTCATTATAAAAGTATATCCATCATCTGAACAACATTGAAAGCCCTCTCATACCCGGCTCACAGCAATACATTGGCTCTGGGATATGCAACCATTTCATTACTCACTCACTCAACTTTCCAAACATAACAAATAAAATAAACACACACCACACCATCCACACATACTGTGCCTTCTGTTTACTTAGTTTTTATCTTCACTATGTAGAAATAGTGCTTGTGTTCAATTAGTTATATGTGAAGATTTATAGAAAAGCTATATTTTGTATTGTATTGTTACAATCAATAACCGGGATTGAATTGTGTTTATTTTCCTCATCTATGAGAACTTTGTAATTTTTTAAATAACCATGGAGTAGTCTTTGTGTCTCTGAACAACTGCTATCAATATATAGTTTATCAACGACGAGAGCTACTCGTGCAATATTTCCACTACCTTGGCAGAGCAGAGAGTGGTGGGGTTGGAGTGGCTGTGGCTGGCTGAGGGCTCTGTGTGTACACAGTGGCTGTGTGGATGCAACGTTCCTTTTTCTCCGTGCCAGGCCTTCAGAGCCTCCCTCTCACGGTGCAGCACCAGACCATCATACAGCTCCAGGTCCTGGGGAGCCACCAGGCTACGCACCTCAGACAGCAAGGATAACTGTAGAGGAGAAACGGTCAACAAGTTACATAGAGGCCCAATAGAGTTACATAAATGCGCTATCATAGTTACATAGAAGCCCTATGATGTTACAGAGGCCCTGTCGGTTACATAGAGGCCCTATAGGTTATATAGAGGCCCTATAGGTTATATCGAGTCCTTATTTGACTTAGAGCAGGTGCTGGATGTCAGAAAGTGTTCAAGAAAAGGTGAAAAGGGGACTCCACACGCTGCATTATGCTCTCAATGGGAATTTATTAGACAATGTTTAACTTTCGAGCACTAGGTTTTCATCATCTCCTTTGACAAAGGGAACTGGAGGGAGGACAGGAAGAAGAATGGTGGACAGTTAGGGTGCCCTATAGGGTGCCATTTGGGATGCTAGCCCAGATGTGCTGGGCGTTACAGTACCTTGGCGTGGGTGTTGAAGAGTTCAAACAGGGCCATAGCCAGGGGTTTCAGACTGATGTGTCCATCCTGGTACTCCTGCAGGTAGTAACCCATGGTCTGCCTCTCTGGGTCTGTCAGCAGCAGAAAGGCCTGCTCCTCCAGAGACACCTGGGAACCTGGGGGCCACACACCTCGACACACTGACTGTTTCGAGGGAGGGAGAGGAGAGAACAAGAGAGAGAGAGAACAAGAGGGAGGGAGAGAGAAAAAGAGAGAGAGAGAAAGAAAGACAGACAGGCAGAGAGTGGGAGGGAGAGAAAGACAGAAGAAGAGAGAGAGAAAGAATGAATGTAGACTTAGAATTAAGGGTTTGGTTAGGGTACAGTATTGTTCCCTGAGGTACAACAATCTAAATACACAGAATGTTCCTTCAGAGGTATAATCTCACATGAGACTGTTACTGTAGGTACTGTACCTTTTAGGATACATGTGCTGTTAAGGATCAGACCCTTTTTTTTTAATTTTCACCTAAAATGACGTACCCAAATCTAACTGCCTGTAGATCAGGACCTGAAGCAAGGATATGCATATTCTTGATATAATTTGAAAGGAAACACTTTGAAGTTTGTGGAAATGTGAAATGTAGGAGAATATAACACATTAGATCTGGTAAAAGATAATACAAAGAAAAAAACATGTTTTTTGGTCTTTTTTTTGTACCATCTTTGAAATGCAAGAGAAAGGCCATAATGTATTATTCCAGCCCAGGTGCAATTTAGATTTTGGCCACTAGATGTCAGCAGTGTATGTGCAAAGATTTAGACTGATCCAATGAACCATTGCATATCTGTTCAAAATGTTGAATCAAGACTGCCCAAATGTGCCTAATTGGTTTATTAATACATTTAAGTTCCTAATTGTGCACTCTCCTAAAACAATAGCATGGTATTATTTCACTGTAATAGCTACTGTATATTGGACAGTGCAGTTAGATTAACAAGAACAATCTCAACCTTTATTTCCGAGAGTGTACAGAGTCTGCTGTACGTGGTCCCGTGTGGCTCAGTTGGTAGAGCATGGCGCTTGCAACGCCAGGGTTGTGGGTTCATTCCCCACGGGGGGACCAGGATGAATATGTATGAACTTTCCAATTTGTAAGTCGCTCTGGATAAGAGCGTCTGCTAAATGACTTAAATATAAATGTAAATGTAAGAATTTAAGCTTAACTCTATCAGTTATGTCTATGTCCTGGGATTTTTGTGTTTGTTACTTACAACCTCATGCTAATCACATTAGCTCAACCGTCCTGCAGGGGGGACACCGATCCCGTAGAGGATAAACTAGTATAATGGTACAGTTTTGTACCTAATATTTTGAATATAAAGGTGAAATCATCACACAAACCATGCCCATAATTAACATATTTCCCAGCATGCTCTATTGCAGGTTGATTTTTAGAATTGTTTGTTTCAATAAGTGTGTTTTTGAATGCACAATGATTGATCTTATGCTACACAAAGATAAATATATACATTTTTCTCTACTAATCCTAGTCTGGTAATAGTTGGACTAACCAGGAGTTATGGCCTCATGATATACGTAATGTATTGTCATAAAGAATAAAAATAAAAAAATTCTTAGGCCCTCACTTGGTGAAGGCTACAGCACTGAAAGTCATCGAATGCAACAACCATGTCTGTGTCTCTAGCAAACACAGTTGGGTGGTACTGTTAACTCAAAAAGTTGCTTGAAATGCATCCTGGGAAATATGCAAATGAGGCTTTACACCTTACAATGTTAAAACAGCATCCCAAAACCTTTTCAGAGGTACATTTTTGCCATTTAAAAGGAACAAAACGGCTTTGTCACTGTGGTGGTAACCTAAAAAAGGCAAAATTGTACCTTTTCCAAAGGCATGCCGTTATACCTGTACTATATTGTCCCCCAAGGAACATTATTGGCTCTTTTAAGAAATTAACCGCAATGGTACAATTATTTGACTGAAGGTACAAAGGACATACCTTCGAGTGTACCGCTACAGTGACACGCGTTTGTACACCTTTAAGAAAAATCTCACCCTTTATTTCCGAGAGTGTACAGAGTCTGCTGTACAGTATATCTCCTTTGCTCTCAGTCATCCCACACACATCAACAGCACACCAACAAGCTTTCTTAAGCTCTAACAATAGAAACCACTTCAAAGTCATCCGTGTTAGGGTGAGCCCAATAACTGTATCATTGTTATTCAGCTACAGCTTGAAATGGCCATTCCAGCTTTAATTAGACCGGAACATAGAATATTGAGTACCTAGCCATTGATGGATCTTAAATACCATTCATGGTTAAATGATGGCACTCAAATTTATACAGTTCCACTCATTCTAAAATGGGTGCCTGGATAAGAGCTGTATGTGCATGTGGAGAGGACTTCTAACACAGATGGTTATGTTTTGACATATCAGATGATATACACACCTTTTTGAGGACAAAAATGTTAGAGGTTATAGACGCCTGGGAATGTGAAACAGATTGTCAAGAGGAGCACCAGGAGGATGAATATGTTGCAGGGCCCAGAGAGTAAAGAGAAAAAGGACAGAGACAGTTAGCAGGTCAGGAGCAAAGCATCGACTCTTGTTCCTATGAATTACTAAGGGAATTTGTCAATCACACTGGGCTCCTGTCCTGCGCTGTGCTGCACTCACTTCTCCACCAGCACCATACTTAGCTCAGACCAGAGAAATTCACCGGATCCCAAATGGCACCCTATTCCCTATGTAGTGTGCTACTTTTGGCCAGAGCCTCTGGTCAAAAGTAGTGCACACTACAGAGAATAGGGTGCCATTTGGGAATCAAGGAAGACATTCATTTCTCCCCAAGGTGACCCTACAGGGTTTACCCCGGTAGCATTCCAAGTAACACAACCCTGTGGAGTGTACGTGAGCTTCCATATTCTGCAATGAAATCCATACAATGGAAGAGCAGTCACTTTTATGGTTACGTATCGGGTTTGAGATACAGTTGAAGGTCTACAAAGGTGTAAAGGAGAGTTGATGATGTGAACATTAGAGTATGACTAAGGACAGGGCAAACTGCAGTGAAAACACTTTCAGCATAATCAATCACAGAAAGTGTGATAAAGCACAGTATAGCTCTTTTGAGTCACCTCTGTCTCTGTCTCTTTCTTTCTCTCACTCTCTCACCATTGAGCTCCATTGTAAACAGAAAGACAAAATACAACTTTGCTTAGGATGCTTACAATTAGATCTACATCAAAGGACCTTGCTAAAATTGAACAGCTATTCATCAGGAATGAGTCCAAACTGGGTGCCTCTGGCGGTCTGCAACTAATGAGATTTGTAATTGGAGATTGGTGGTGAGGGCATGTTGATTTAATACAGGTCAGAGTATCATTTTAACAGCCGCAAGCCAGACTGACTGAATGCATTAGGGACACGAGGATGTGTCATAAATGGCTCCCTATTCCCTATGGGCTCTGGTCAAAGGTAGTGCACTATGTAGGGAATAGGGTGCAATTTAGGAAACAGTCCAAATAAAAGACGTCCCCTCTTTGGAAACAAGGCAGCAACCATTGCAAGATGAGATGACACATTTAGGAACTGGTAGATTTGAATGTGTTGGTCTAGGTTAGGAGGAGGAAAGACAGAGCTTTTGTTTGAGTACCTGTATCATTTCACAGTAAGGGAATGTGTTTTTCTAAAGCTGGTTGTTGTGAGTTAGGTAGCATTGATATTGGTCATGAGTCCTCACTTTTCGGCAGGCAGCACCATAGGGTGTTCTCCTGCTGTTGTGACTGTGAGAGAATGGTATCTGTGTGTGTGACTGTGAGATTGGTACAGGGGCCATTAACCTCTCTCTGGCTGCCAGAACTCACCCTAGACACTGTAAATTACACACACACACAGACACACACACACACACACACACACACACAGACACACACACACACGTCTATATTGTGTGTGAAACCATTGGTGGTGCCATTGCAGTCCTTTGTGTCTCAACATGTTTATGATGATTGAGTGTGTGTGTGGAATGTGTGGCGCACATGCGTGTTTGCTCATCCGTGCATCCGTGTATGCATGCTCGTGTGCATGATTGAGTGTCTAGGCTGTCTGTCATTGAATCCTGTCTCTCATCACCACCATGGGACCACTCTGCAAGCCTCCTCAGGAGAGCCTGACTGGAGCACAGGTACACAGCACTCTACTCATAGCAGTAGAAGGTAAACCATCATACAAATGAAAGCTTCAGAACCTAGAATTGCTCAGCCATCAAGTTGATATTTCTCTCACCAGACTCAGGGCGCTCTGCACACTCATACAGTGGCTGTGAGAAGAGACTATTCCCAAACTGGAGAACATGAGGAGGAGAACCTCAGGGTCTCCAAAGAAATGGATTAACTCTCTCTACATATCTCAGGTGATAAATACACTGCTTGCCCTAATAGTCATACTACTCTAACCTGTAATTGTACGTCATCTGTTGCATTGCATTTCTCCGTATTAAACTTTATAGATAGTGAATGCTCACGAGTAGCGTAAGGTTTTAGGGACAACGACAGTGATGTGCATGGTTGAATACGGAATGCAGCATTTCCTCCATGAGATTAGCTCAGTGTTCCCCTTTAATTAAAGATGACTAACGAAGGACTCTTCCCTCGCTTTTCTCTTTTATTGAAGAGACCTGACTGAGTCGCCATGGTGATGGCATCTTGTCAGGCGGCTGTCACTGTCCCTTGACAGGATCGATCAGAATGTCCAACTAAGGATGAGGTCATGGATGTTAGGAATGAAGTGAGGATGAAATTCAGCAACTCTTGGAGGACAGTGAATCTTCATAAAAATGCTTCTTTATTGTTAAAACCACCACGTTTTGGCCTGTGAAGAAGGCCTGAACATGAAGGAGAGTTGTTGAATTTCCTCTTCACTTCAGTGCCTCTCTTGCTAGGAAATAGAGAGAGAGAGAGAGCAAGAGCAAGAGAAAGAGAGAGCGAGCGAGCGAGTGAAAGAGAGATAGAAGAGAAAAGCAGGGGTGAGCTACTCTTAACTGTAAAACGGTAAAACACAATACGTACATACAGTACCTAACCCGTGACGGTTTGTTAAAGTCCCATAACTTGAGTCACTGCTCTTCATGGTTGGATACCATCTGCAGTATTCATTTTCCAATCGAACTAGCCGCAAAGTGCCTCTCTTTCTTCTCTTCCAGTAAATCCTACTGTTTTCTATGTTTTCTGCATTTGCTACTGATGGGCATCCCATATAGCACCCTATTCCCTACATAGTGCACTACATTTGACCAGAGCCCATAGGGATCTAGTACATTATATAGGGAATATGGTGGCATTTTGGGACATAACAATGGTCTTACTTTAAGTACTCCCACTTTGAGCTATAGATTCGTACCTTAATGGTAGTGTAAGATTTAGTGTGCATCCCAAATGGCACCCTATACTTTTGACCAGGGCCCAGAGGCACTTTGCGGCTAGTTCAATTTGGAAAATCAATATTGCAGATTGTATCCGACCCTGAAGAGCTGTGTGTCACGCCCTGACCTTAGAGAGCCTTTTTATGTCTCTATTTTGGTTTGGTCAGGGTGTGATTTGGGGAGGGCATTCTATGTTCTGATTTCTATGTTTTCGTATTTCTATGTGTTGGCCGGGTATGGTTCCTAATCAGGGACAGCCGTCTATCGTTGTCTCTGATTGGGAATCCTACTTAGGCAGCTTTTTCCTATTTTGTCATTGTGGGAGGTTGTCTTTGTTAGGGGCACTATAGCCCTTGTAAGCGTCATGGTCGTTTTTGTTATTTCTTGTTTTGTTTGCGTCATTTTACTAAATAAAAGAAGATGTACGCTCACCACGCTGCACCTTGGTCTTCCTTGAACGACGGCCGTGACAGAACCTCCCACCACCAAAGGACCAAGCAGGAGGAGCAGGGATCCTGGGCCCGGGAGAAGAGAGAATGGAGGACATCTTGGACATGGGAGGAGGTTATGGCAGGGGACAAGACCCTACCATGGAAACAGGCTGAAGAAGCGAGGGAGGAACGACTTCGCTACCAGGAGTCACGGCAACGGAGCAGGCACGAGAGACCTGAGCCAACTCCCCGTGCTTACCGGAGGTAGCGTCGTACTGGTCAGGCACCGTGTTATGCTGTGGAGCGCACGGTGTCTCCAGTGCGCGTTCATAGCCCGGTGCGCTACATTCCAGCTCCCCGCATTGGACGGGCTAGAGTGAGCATCCAGCCAGGACGGAAGGTGCCAGCTCAGCGCATCTGGCCTCCAGTGCTTCTCCACGGCCCAGGATATCCTGCGCCGGCTCTGCGCACTGTGTCTCCGGTGCGTCTGCACAACCCAGTGCGTCCTGTGCCAGCGCCCCGCATCTGCAGGGCGAAAATAACCATCCAGCCAGGACGGGTTGTGCAGGCTCTACGCTCGAGACCTCCAGTGCGCCTCCACGGTCCAGTGTATCCTGTGCCTGCCCCCAGAACCAGGCCTCCTGTATGTCTCCCCAGCCTGGTGAGTCCTGTGTCTTCCCCCAGACCCAGGCCTTCTGTATGTCACCCCAGCCTGGTAAGCCCAGCGGCAGCTCCACGCACCAGGCTGCCAGGACGTCTCCTCAGTCCGTTGAGACCTGTTCCAGCTCCATGGAGGAAGCCTCCAGTGATGATCCAGGGCACGAAGCCTCCAGTGATGATCCATGGCACGAAGCCTCCAGTGATGATCCATGGCACGAAGCCTCCAGTGATGATCCATGGCACGAAGCCTCCAGTGATGATCCTTGGCACGAAGCCTCCAGTGATGATCCTTGGCACGAAGCCTCCAGTGATGATCCATGGCAGGGAGCCTCCAGCAACGTCCTCCAGTTCAGAGCCTCCAGCGACGGTCTGCAGTCCGGAGCCTCCAGCGACGGTCCCCAGTCCGGAGCCTCCAGCGACGGTCCCCAGTGCGAGGCCCGCAACGAGGGTCCCCAGTCCGCGGCCCGCAACGAGGGTCCCCAGTCCGGAGTCTCCAGCGACGGTCTCCAGTCCGGAGCCTCCAGCGACGGTCCCCAGTGCGGGGCCCGCAACGAGGGTCTCCGCACCAGGGGCGCCACCAAAGTGGGGTGAGCCAGAGGTGGAGCGGGGTCTACGTCCCACACCAGAGCCGCCACGGCGGATAGATGCCCACCCAGACCCTCCCCTATAGGTTCAGTTTTGCGGCCGGAGTCCGCACCTTTGGGGGGGGGGGGGGGGGTGGGTACTGTCACGCCCTGACCTTAGAGAGCCTTTTTATGTCTCTATTTTGGTTTGATCAGGGTGTGATTTGGGGTGGGCATCCTATGTTCTGATTTCTATGTTTTCGTATTTCTATGTGTTGGCCGGGTATGGTTCTCAATCAGGGACAGCCGTCTATCGTTGTCTCTGATTGGGAATCCTACTTAGGCAGCTTTTTCCTCTTTTGTCATTGTGGGAGGTTGTCTTTGTTAGGGGCACTATAGCCCTTGTAAGCGTCACGGTCGTTTTAGTTATTTCTTGTTTTGTTGGCGTCATTTTACGAAATAAAAGAAAATGTACGCTCACAACGCTGCACCTTGGTCTTCCTTGAACGACAGCCGTGACACTGTGACTCAAGTTATGGGACTTTAACAAGCCATCACGGGTAGCCCTGGTAACCCACCATATGGTAATAGACTGCCATTTGGGACCCACACACTGTGTAGTTCATGTATGATGTTATGATGTGCTCAGCTGTCTGTGAGTTTGAAGGTGTTAGAATATTAGGTTTTAATCTGAAGATAGTGAACTATCAGTCTAAAAGGCCTTAAGTGTGGCCAAATCTGGTGACCCCTCAATTAAGAGACCTATTATAAACGTGTGTATGCGATGTCCGTGTGTTCTTCACTTCTGATGTCATTCATTTGGGGTTATGTGGAGCAAAAAGAACTCAGATATTATACGTTTATTTATCAATGACGATATAGCAGCATCAAGTAGTATAGGAGTATATACTGTAAGTATGTAGTAGAATTTGACTTACCTTTCCTAGTACAGGTGTAGCCCGCGCTGAAGATGGCCTGCAGCAAAAACAGTAGAACATTAAAGATGCTCACATTATGAACCACTGACAGAAAACCCATTTTACAATAGCACATATAACAACCAAGCACAAATGACTTTGAAATATGTAATATGACATGAAAACAACAACAATAACAGCCTGGAGAGAACTGGCAGCAGTGCTTCCTGTGCCTCAGGAAAAAGGAAGCCAACAGATGCATCTTGAATGGCACACTATTCTCTACATACAGTGGTTCCTCAATTAAAAGTTGCGTGCGTAGACCAAATCACTTTTCAAAAACATTTTCAGAATTCCATACAGGCAAGACGTTTTGATTGAGGAGATTCTAATGAACCTATTTTTGGCAAATAACTCTCAGAATTGTTTCCAAAAACGTTTTCCCAGTATAAAGGTGGCGCCACACGTGAGTACTGGTAGCATTAGCCAACGGGAAAAATATCCTTTCTATTTTATTCTGTTATAATCCATTTTATTGTTACTGTAAAATGTGTGTGTGTTGATTACGGTAGGGCAGGGGAATATTACACTGAACAAAAATATAAACGCAAAATGCAAAGTTTGGTGCCATGTATCATGAGCTGAAATAAAAGATCCCAGAAATGTTCCATATGCACAAAAATATTATTTATCTAAGATTTTGTGCACAAATTTGTTTACATCCCTGTTAGTGAGCAATTCTCCTTCGCCTAGATAATCCATCCACCTGACAGGTGTGGCATATCAATAAACTGATTAAACAGTATGAT
Source organism: Salvelinus fontinalis (assembly GCF_029448725.1). Lineage (NCBI taxonomy): Eukaryota > Metazoa > Chordata > Actinopteri > Salmoniformes > Salmonidae > Salvelinus > Salvelinus fontinalis. The sequence continues at coordinate 44,688,522 of NC_074668.1, forward strand.
TATTACACAGGTGCACCTTGTGCTTTGGACAATAAACGGACACTCTAAAATGTGTAGTTCTGTCACACAATACAATGTCACAGATGTCTCAAGTTTTGAGTGAGCATGCAATTGGCAGGAATGTCCACCAGTACTGTTGCCAGAGAATTGAATGTTCATTACTCTACCATAAGTTACCTCCAACGTTATTTTAGAGAATTTGGCTGACAACGTGTATGGCATTGTGTGTGGGCGAGCGGTTTGCTGATGTCAACGTTGTGAACAAAGTTCCCCATGGTGGCGGCGGGGTTATAATATGGGCAGGCATAAGCTACGGACAGCAAACACAAATGCATTTTATCGATGGAAATTTGAATGCACAGAGATACCATGACGAGATCCTGAGGCCCATTGTGAGGCCCATTTTTTAAAGGTATCTGTGACCAACAGTTGCATATCTGTACTCCCAGTCATGTGTAATCCATAGATTAGGGCCTAATACATTTATTTCAATTGACTGATTTCCTTAAATTAACTGTAACTCAGTAAAATCTTCGAATTTGTTGCATGTTATATTTGATATTTTTGTTCAATATATAATCCTAATACAGTGTACAAAACATTGGGAACACTTTCAAAAGAGCCTCAATTCATTGGGGCATGGACTCTACAAGGTGTCGAAAGCATTCCACAGCGATGTTGACTCCAATGCTTCCTACAGTTGTGTGACGTTAGCTGGATGTTCTTTGGGTGGTGGACCATACTTGTTCCCTGTGTTGGGTAGGTTACTTTCTAAATGTAGTCTGTTACAGGTACTAGTTACCTGTCCAAAATTATCATCAGTAACTGAATTTTGCATTACCCAAACTCAGTAATGTAATCTGATTACATTCAGTTACTTTTAGATTGCTTTCCCCTTAAAAAGGCACTAGAAGAACACAAAAATCTATGTTACCAATTGAACAACATCTATTGCAGGATAAATCAATGTTACATAGCTGGCCATATATGGATGTTAAATTTCATTTTATGGGTTGGTTATGTACAGTAGGCTTCTTCTAACCCATCGCGTTCTACTACATAGAATAATATAATTTAATTGTATCTTTACATTAATATATATCATTTATAAGTCCAAAAATGGATGTAGCAACTACAGATTGCACATTTAAGTCGATCAAAGGTGTTGTTTTTATCAGCATTAGATTGAGCAATAAAAAAAAAACTTTTATTCCATAGGCTGGGATACCCATATGTTGCAAGAGCGCATTTTTCACTGGCTGTCGACTGGTTACAAAAACAATGATTTAAAGGCAGTTTAAACTTCTTAAGCCCTGCCACATCCGACAAGCATCGGTGTAGTTGGCCGGTGTAGTTGGATTCAATCTTTGTCCTGTATTGACACTTTCCCTGTTTGATTGTTCATCCATGGCTTCTGGTTGGGGTATGTACTGTGGTAGACCAGGGGGTTTGGTCAAAACGTTTACACAGATCAGACACGGACAGAGTAGGATAAACTCGGTTTCAAGGGTGTTTATTTAAATAATAAATCAAAAACAAAAAAGATAGGTCCCCCATTTGAGACTCTCTCCGGGATACCGTCTTCTGGGCTCCGGGTCTTGCTGTATCCTGTCTGGATCGCAACTGCACTCACTCCTGTTCCCTCTGTAACCGTCCCCAACTATATGGGAGTCCTTTCTTCCCCCACTCTCCCTTGTATGCTGCCCTTCTGGCAGCTTTATGGGCCTTGCACAGCTGGTGAGCAATCAGCCCTTGATTACTCACCAGCTCCCAATCAGCCCCAATTAGTCCTGGTCGGAGAGCCCGTCGAGACCTGGCACGTCCAGCAGATGGAGCCATCGCCTCGTGATGTATACTCCGTCTGTCACCAGGCCTCGACGAGTCTCCCCCTGGTGGCTGACCTAATGTACGCAACAGTACGTATGGTCACTGTCGGGACGACGTCATCGATGCATTTATTGATGAAGCCAGTGGCTGATGTGGTGTACTCCTCAATGCCATCGGAAGAATCCCGGAACATATTCCAGTCGGTACTAGCAAACAGTCCTTTAGCTTAGCATCTGCGTCATCTGACCACTTCCCTAGTGAGTCAGATGTAGGGAGCTGCGCTGTTGCGCATACTTATTTTTTTTATTAAAAAATAAAAAATGTATCCCCTTTTCTCCCCAATTTTCGTGGTATCCAATCGCTAGTAATTACTATCTTGTCTCATCGCTACAACTCCCGTACGGGCTTGGGAGAGACGAAGGTCGAAAGCCATGCGTCCTCCGAAGCACAACCCAACCAAGCCGCACTGCTTCTTTAACACAGCGCGCCTCCAACCCGGAAGCCAGCCGCACCAATGTGTCGGAGGAAACACCGTGCACCTGGCCCCCTTGGTTAGCGCGCACTGCGCCCAGCCCGCCACAGGAGTCGCTGGAGCGCGATGAGACAAGGATATCCCTACCGGCCAAACCCTCCCTAACCAGGACGACGCTAGCCCAATTGTGCGTCGCCCCACGGACCTCCCGGTCGCGGCCGGCTGCGAGCCTGGGCGCGAACCCAGAGACTCTGGTGCCGCAGTTAGCACTGCGATGCAGTGCCCTAGACCACTGCGCCACCCGGGAGGCCCCGCGCATAC